>NC_141691.1:495366186-496566186 GCF_964263255.1 Lissotriton vulgaris
TTTATACTCAGGTGCCATGTTTTATGAGCTGAGAGGAATATATGCTTTTTTTACACAAATTTTGAGACCATATGCTGTGAAACATAGGTATCCATACACACAGACTGATGTATGTGTGCTTTGAGAAATATGGTGAGACTTATAACAGTGATTTTGTTAAATACCAGTGCTTCAGGACGCATGCTGTCTAAATTTGCGTAAAAAAAGTGTATGTATTTCTTTTTGCTCATAAAACATGACATCTGGGTATTGAACAAACTATGTGGAAGGCTGCACAATACCTTAATTCAGAAGACATCACATCTGCTACTGAACTATAGAGCAGAACTAAGAGATTTGTCTACCAGTAGTCAAACCAACCAGGTTTTCAAGCTACCATCTTCAGATGCATAACACATCTGACAAAAGATATAGAAGCAGACACATACGTCATTCACAAGACCATGAAGTCCCTTAAACTTGACAGACTGCACTTCCTATTTCAAGGAGACACCTAAATTTAGTCAGCTGACTTCAAGTGTACCTTTCCACAGACTCATACGAAGTAGTCTAATCAGTAATTTCTCTGCCAACATGTCTTAAACCTAGCCAAATTTAAAACATCAACCCTTCCCATGTTATTCTCTTATAAGTCTTACTATGTTTCTCAAAGCATGCATGCATGTGTCTGTACCTTTTGCTAGTGGCATCATATAAAAAAGAAACATACAAATAAATGTATACCTGTGTTTTATACGTCTAGCATGTTCAGATGCATAATACATGTGAGAATACATGTACAAGTAGATAAATTCATCAGTCACAAGACCATGAAGTCCTTTAATCTTGGTAGACTGCACTTCCCACTTCATGGAGACACCTACATTTATGTGACGTACTTCAATTGTACCTTTCCACAGACTTGTACGAAGTAGTCTTTTCACTAATCACTCTGCCAACATGTCTTAAACCTCAATTTTGTGCTGCAGCTTCACTATTGACCCACTACTCAGAGTGTTGGGCCTAGCCAAATATAAAGCAACAACCCTTCACATATCTCTGTTGTAACTCTCACCATATTCCTTAAAGCAACTATGCATGTGTCTCTGCCTTTTGCTAGTGGAATTAGATATAAAAGAAACATACAAATAGATGTTTACCTTTGTTTTGTATGGCTAGCATCTTCAAATGGATACATGAGAATACATGTACCTCATTCACAAAACCATGAACTCCCTTTAAATTTGTCAGACTGCACTTCCTATTTCAAGCAGACACCTACATTTATGCAGCATACTTCAAATGAACCTTTCCACTAACTTGTACGAAGTAGCCTAATCACTAATCCCTCTCCCAACATGACTTACATCTTACTTTTCTACTGTACCTTCACTAATCAGCAACTGCTGAGAGTTTTGGGCCTAGCCAAATATAAAGCAGCAACCCTTCACATGTTTCTGTTGTAACTCTCACTATATTCCTGAAAGCATGTATGCATGTGTCTGTGGATTTTGCTGGTGGAATCATATATAAAAGAAAAATACAAATAGATGTATACCATTGTTTTAGACATCTAGCATTTTCAGATGGATGACACATGTGAGAATACATGTGCAAGTAGAGACATACCTCGATCACAAAAGCATAAAGTCCTTTAAATGTGTCGGACTGCAATTCCCATTTCAAAGAGACTCCTAAATGTATGCAACATACCTCAAAGGTACCTTTCCACAGACTCATACAAAGTAGCCTAATCACTAATCCCTCTACCAACATTGTCTTAAACCTTACTTTTTCTGCTGCACCTTCACTATTTGGCAACTACCGAGAGAGTTGGGCCAGGAAAAATATAAAGCAGCTATCCTTTGTATGTGTCTGTTGTAAGTCTATCCATATTCCTGAAAGCATACATGCATGTGTCTGAACCCTTATGCTAGTGGCATTGTATAAAAAACAAACATACAAAAAGACATATGCCTGTATTTCATATGTTTAGCATCTTCAGATGCACAACACATAAAAGAATACATGTGCAAGTAGAGACGTTTATCGCAGTCACTCAAACATGCAGACCTTAAAACTTCACAGACTGCACTTCCCAATTTCAAGGACACATCTAAAGTACGTGCCATATTTCAAGTGTACCTTACCACAGACTAACACAAAGTAGCCAAATCACTAATCCCTCTGCCAACATGGCTTGAACCTCACTTGTGTGCATCAACTTAACTATTCTGCAACTACTCAGGGTGTTGGGCCTAGCCATATATTAACTAGCAACCCTTCACATGTCTCTGTTGTAATTCGCAACATTTTCCTGAAATCAAGCATGCTTGTGTCAGTACCTTTTGCTAGTGGTATCACATATAAAAGAAACATACAAAGTAGCCTAATCACTAATCCCTCTGCCAAAATCTTTTAAACTTCACTTTTCTGCTGCAGCTTCAGACAGATGTATACCTATGTTTTATATGCTTTGCATCTTCACATGCATAACACGTGTGAAAATACATGTACAAGTAGAGACATACCTCAGTCACAAGACCATGCAGTCCTTAAAACTTGACAGACTACACTTCACATTTCAAGCAGACAGCTATATTTATGCAGCATATCTCAAGTGTAGCATTCCACAGACTCATACGAAGGACTCTAATCACTAATCCCTCTGCCAAACTGTCTAAAAACTCACTTTTGACTTCCAGTTTCACTACTCAGGGTGCTGGGCCTAGCCAAATATAAAGCAGCTTCCCTTCACATGTGTCTGTTGTAAGTCTCTCCATATTCCTGAAAGCATGCATGCATGTATCTCCACCTTTTGCTTGTGGCAGCTTCTATAAAACAAACATACAAATAGACGTATACCTGTGTTTCATACAGTAAGCATCTTCAGATGCATAACACATTTGAAAATACTTAAGCAAGTTGCGACATATCTCAGTCACAAGACCATGCAGACCTGTAAACTTGACAGACTGCACTTCCCATTTCAAGCACAAACCTAAAATTATGCGCATATTTCAAGTGTAGCTTTCCACAAACTCATACAAAGTAGCCTAATCATTACTTCCTCTTCCAATATATCTTAAACCTCACGTTTGTGCTTCAGCTTCACTATTCTGCAACTATTCAGGGTGTTGGGCCTAGCCAAATATAAACCAGCAACCCTTCATATGTCTCTGTTGTAAGTCTCACCATACTCCTGAAAGCATGCATGCATGCATGTGTCTGTACCTTTTTGCTAGTGGTATCATATATAAAAGACATACAAATAGATTTAAACCTGTGCTGTATAAGTCTAACATCTTCAGATTCATAACACTCAGTCACAAGACCATGCAGTCCTTAAAACTTGACAGACTGCGCTACCCATTTCAAAGAGACACCAAAAATGATGCGGCGTACTTCAACTGTACCTTTGCACAGACTAATACAAACTACCATATCACTAATCCATCTACCAATGTACACATAATAATATGCACAAACTATTTCAATAATCATTTCAGTACAATAAAACAAACTACAATACACAGATGTAAATTTCATAACATATTCCAAAAATCACACTTCTCTAATAATTTCAAAACTTTGAAAATAATGCTTTTCAAATCTAAAAATATCACTACAAAGAGTGAAGCACCTTTACATAATATATAACACATCTGACACATGTGTAACTCACCTTTCAAATAGTATTGCAGAGTATTAAATATCAGAAACTCATAAAAGATTTTCTTTTGCACACATTAAATGTAATGCACCACTCTCAACAATGTAAAAACAGTGATGGCAAACTTTCCCTCTCTTTCTGCACACAAATAAATGTGAAAACACAGTTCTATTAGTAAGACATATTAACCTTTTCTAACTGTCTACTAAAAGTCCCCAAACTGGTTCTGTTCTTTTCTAGAATCAGGACTCCACAACGGTGCCACAGTCCAGCATCGCGATGGAACCGCGAACCCTTATGGGAGTGCAAAAACCTATTTCTAATAATGCTGGTATTGTTTTTAACAGCACACTACTTCTACACATACTTCTGACTTAGACAAACTTAATTTAATAACATATCACTTAAATATGTTATCATTTCACATTTTAAATTCACAGTTAAATTTCAACCCTTCCACCCATTCTGCTTAATTTCAGTTTCCATAGGAATGGTTTCTGCAATATTCAACTGTCCTGGCAGGTCACAGGTTCACCATATTTCCAAGTTCAGCACACTAGCTTACAAATCCAAATAGCAGGTATGGTTGACTTTCCAAAATATTACCTTATCTTATCTACTGTACCTTCCAAACTCTTTTTAATAACCAATCATAAACATGCTTCTTCAGGAAAGTAATATGCATCTTATTTGTGAGTGCACAGTTATGATGAAAAGCCAATCAATGATCAGCTTTTTCAAAAACCGCATCTTCTCCACCATTTTAAATACCTCTTATTCTATCAACTGCCTCCCTAAGATACAGACATCTTTTAAATCCTTCAGACATCCCTTCAAGATGCTTACAGTATGGATTGTAGGACACAGCTATGTTTACTGCTACAAAAGGTATGCTGAACTTAGAGGTATTGACAAAGACCTAGGTTTGCAAAATGTGGATACTAAATGGATTGCACAGAAAGTATTAAAGTGGCACCAATTAAAGCCTATGTTTAAAACCTTTTTGCATCTCTAACCCCCTGACCTTATGATTATGCACTGTGGTGGCAATGGCCTAGGCACATTGACTGGGGTAGGACTAGAAATCCTAATGAAGGATACCTTTGCACAATTGATGTTGCTTTTGCCTCAAACTGTCTTCATACTCTAATATATACCAAAGACAGAAATGGAAGTGGTCAAATCGATTCAGAAAGCTTGGAAGAATGTCATTAAAGCTGTTTCTTCTTACCTCAGAGACCATAGGATGGGCTTTGTCTTTTAATATCAATCTACGTTTTGATGTGGATGACATCTACAGAAGTGATGGAGTTTACTTCACAGATGAAGGGGACAGAGTGTTTTACAAGAACCTTAAGCTGTGCAGCCACACTTACATGTAGGACCAACAAAGTCATAATGAAAACTAGGGCTCTTTTTAGAGCCACCCTATAACCCAACAGTAAATCTTATTTTTTTTCACAGACATACTCTTCAAATATTATCAAGATTCGCAAACCCGTCGTGAATTCAAAAAACAAAAACACAAATTCAATGTACTACAACACAATACAGTTTTTCGAGTTAAACTTTAAATTTTTATATATTTATATTATTACTAACTCCATAAAATGTAATGTGGTTATTACCTTCAATCTCACTATCAAAAAAGTTCACAAATGCAACACTACCTTCTGAATTATATACTATTAACTTATTTATTTGAGGTGGATCCACGAACCCACCGTGACGTTAGACGGGGGGCCCCTTTGAGAGCCGCAATTGGGTCGCGACTTTTATCACAAGAGAAAAAATAAATAATTAATGCCCCCAGTTCCATTACCCGGGACCCCATCCTCCGGGACCCTGCCATTTTTGATTTAAAAAAAGAGAGAGGAGCCGCTTGGCCCCCAGGTCATTTTTGGCTCTGGGGACTCCATCCCCCAGGGCCTGCCCCATCTTTTTATTTTTTATTTTGGAGGAGGTCCGTGTGGCCCCCTCCTGAGCCATTTTTGGCCCCATGGACCGCATCTCTAGGGGCTCGTTTATATCTTTTTTTTAATTATATTTAAAAACAGAAGGGGAAAGAGTGCCCTTCCTCCTGGACCATTTTTGGCCCCTGGGGATCCTATCTCCCGAACCTGGCCTCACGTTGGGTACTGCAGGGGAAGCCCAATGCCCCCGCGGTCCCTGCCGGCTCCCCGCCTCCTGCAGGAGCCGGCATTGCTTTTGGGCAAAGGGAGCTGCTGACATGCTGCTCCCTTTGTCGCAAAACAATATTGCTTCTCTTCATGGAAGCGTAAGCAGTTTTTCTGCTCTCGCTTTTATGAAGCGTAGCAGAAGTTTGCTTTGGCAGGGCGGGAACAGGTGAGTTGAAAACAGTGTTGAAATGGACTATATATCCCAGCATGGAACACTGTTTTCAACTCACCTGTTGAGACCCAGTGGGGGTTAATTGGAATAATTAACATGCATAGGAGGATGACTTTCAAAACACTGCGTGCACCATGAAAGTCTGTGAGCAAGGAACTGGGCTCTGAAATGCGTAAGACTAGTAAAAGAAGTTCAAATATAGAATTCTGGTCACTTTTTACTTCTCTGCTGTGGAGTGCGTCTTTGAAATGCAAAGGCATATTGTGGAGCATAAATTAAACAGCAGCCTGGCCGTGAGGACTGCACAACCCCGAGTGGGGCCAGTGCCTGGCAATCCAGAGCTTGATGGCACAGCAGTCAAGCACAATGATCGAACATTCAGCATTTGGAGGCCCACTGAAGGGTAATGTAAAAATTAATAATACATTTTGCAGAGCATGGTCTACTAAGACTTAAAAACAATTAAAGGGACTATATATCTCAGCATGGAACACTGTTTTCAACTCACTTGTTGAGACCCACTGGGGGTTAATTGGAATAATTAATATGCAGAGGAGGATGCCCCCAGATGTCGCCTTCCTGACGGAGACCTCGCTGAACCCCTCCTCGGCCCCTGACATCATCATAGCCATCGCGGAAGGCTACAAGATCACCCGCAAGGACCACACCAACAGAGTAGGAGGAGGAATTGCCATCATCCACAGAAACACTCTCAAAATCTCGACAGACACAGGCAACACCCTCAGCACCACCGAACACCTGTACTTCCAGATCCACACTGACCCCCACACCACCCTCAGAGGTACCCTCGTCTACAGACCCCGAACCCAGACCGCAGTTCAGCGACTCCATCACTGACTTCATCAGCACACAAGCTCTTGCCTCCATGGACTACATCCTCCTCGGGGCCCTGAACTTCCACCTCAAGGACAACAACCACTCTAACTCTTCCACCTTGATCAACTACCTCGCCAAACTCTTCACAACACCTACCCACTCTGCCGACCACACGTTTGACCCCATGTTCTCAGCAAGCTCCCACGTCTTCTTCAACTACACCACCAAACTCCACTGGACCGAACACCGCTGCATCCATTTCACCTTCTGGAAACCCACTGCCCCTCACCGCACCAAGCAGAGGCCTCACTGCCACTGGAGCAAGGTCACCAAGGACCAGCTAACCACCGCCCTCGCCCAGAGCCCGCCCGCAGACCCAACTGACCCCGACGCCGCAGCTTGCAGCCTCCGACAATGGATCGATGACTGTGCCAACACCCTCGCCGGCTCAAGAATCCCTCCAACTTCCACACCAGAAAGAGAGCCAGCTGGTTCACCGAAGACATCCAGGCCTCCAAGCGAACTTGCCAAAAACAAAAAAAAACTGGATCCGTGAACGAACACCGGAAAGCTACACAGCCCACAAGAACGCCACCCGCAGACACCACCACCTCATCAGATCCGCCAAAAGGAACTCCTTCAAAGACCGC
The DNA here is from genome assembly GCF_964263255.1 of Lissotriton vulgaris. Lineage (NCBI taxonomy): Eukaryota > Metazoa > Chordata > Amphibia > Caudata > Salamandridae > Lissotriton > Lissotriton vulgaris. The sequence goes on from NC_141691.1 coordinate 495,373,678, forward strand.
CTAGAAAACAACAAACACAACAGCAAAGAGCTCTTCAGTATCGTGAAGGAACTCTCCAACCCCAGCTCCAACACCGACATCCCACCATCACAACACCTGTGCGACTCGCTGGCCACCTTCTTCCATCGCAAGAACCCCCGACATCCATGACAGCTTAGAAGCCGTCACCACTCTGGCAACCCCTGAGACCCCCGCTCCCACGACCACCAACCGAATGCTCGCATGGACCAACAACAATGACGATGACACCATCAAGATCATGAACACTATCCACTGCTCCCATTCCCGGTGAAGGTCATTGAAAAAGCCGTCAACAAACAACTGACCAGCTTCCTCGAGGAGAACAGCATTCTGGACCCATCCCATTCCAGGTTCCGCAGCAACTACAGGACCGAAACTGCCCTCATCGCCACCACCGACGACATCAGGGCCCTGCTTTACAATGGAGAAACCGGGGCCCTCATCCTCCTTCCTCTCCGGCAGAACTCAGAGGTTTTATGGGATGTGTAGTCCTTCTTACTGTCCATCAATGGAGGCCTCTTTCGACCCAGACGCCTCTGATGAAGTGGAAATGAAACGCGTAAGGCGATGGTCGTGTGCCTTCGTAATGGACTGAGGAAGACTGTCTGCATACCAAATAACGCTTTATTGGGGAAAAGCTCAACCGTGTTCGAGTGATGCTTGCATTGGACCGCTTCAGTGAGCCTCGATTTATAATCAATTGGCCGTCCAGCCGCTAAGCAGCATCACCGCATGGGAGAACCATGGGGGTCATGGAGTCCCAATGCAGGCTCTGAAATGAAACGGGTGTTGTGGATTTATCGGTACAGATTTCCTTGGGGGCTCAGGAGAGCTTTTAATGGGCATGTATTTAAGAGGCATCTATTGATGGACAGAAAGAAGGACTACACATCCCATAAAATCTCACACACAGTCTCATAGAAGCAGCTGAATGACAGCGGATGATTTGGTTATATAGGATGGGGGTTTGGCCGCAATGCCTTTCTTGACCCAGACGCCTCTGATGAAGTGGAAACGAAACGCGTATGGCGGTGGTCGTGTGCCTTCGTAATGGACTGAGGAAGACTATCTGCATACCGAATAAAGCTTTATTGGGGAAAAGCTCAGCCGTGTTTGAGTACTGCTTGCATTGGACCTCCCCAGCGAACCTCGATTTATAATCAAGTGGCCGTCCAGCCGCTAAGCAGCACCACCCCATGGGAGAACCACGGGGGTCATGGAGTCCCAATGCAGGCTCTGAAATGAAACGTGTGTTGTGGATTTATCGGTACAGATTTCCTTGGGGGCTCAGGAGAGCTTTTAATGGAATGTATTTAAGAGGCATCTATTGATGGACAGAAAGAAGGACTACACATCCCATAAAATCTCACACACAGTCTCATTGAAGCAGCTGAATGATAACGGATGATTTGGTTATATAGGATGGGGGTGTGGCCGCAATGCCTTTCTTGACCCAGACGCCTCTGATGAAGTGGAAACGAAACGCGTATGGCGGTGGTTGTGTGCCTTCGTAATGGACTGAGGAAGACTATCTGCATACCGAATAAAGCTTTATTGGGGAAAAGCTCAGCCTTGTATGAGTACTGCTTGCATTGGACCTCCCCAGCGAACCTCGATTTATAATCAAGTGGCCGTCCAGCCGCTAAGCAGCATCACCCCATGGTAGAACCACGGGGGTCATGGAGTCTCAATGCGGGCTCTGAAATGAAACACGTTTTGTGGATTTAGTGGCACAGATTTCCTTGGGGGCTCAGGGGAGCTTTTAATGGGCATGTATTTAAGAGGCATCTATTGATGGACAGAAAGAAGGACTACACATCCCATAAAATCTCACACACAGTCTCATTGAAGCAGCTGAATGACAGCGGATGATTTGGTTATATAGGATGGGGGTTTGGCCGCAATGCCTTTCTTGACCCAGCACAGCGAAAACTCACCCTTCTGAGGAGCACTGCGGACCTGTAACCTGTTGCCCAGCGGACCCTTTATCCTGTGGCTTCTCTGCACTTCTCTGCAGCGACTCGCCGGACCCGCTTCGCGGGTCCCGCAGCGCGTCACCTGTCTGGGGTCTGTGAGGAGGATCGGAGGACCAGAGGAGGAGCGCGGGGACAGGCAAGTGTGCTAGCGGGGCTGCGAGCTAGGCAGGGGACTCCAGTGACCAGGAGCCCCTGCGCGCCCAACCAGCAACACCTGGGCTGCTCTCCCCGCTGGCCACGCCCCCCGCCAACGGAGCTGAAAACCGCTTCAATCCCTGTGTTTGTGGGACACCCTGCACAGCGAAAACTCACCCTTCTGAGGAGCACTGCGGACCTGTAACCTGTTGCCCAGCGGACCCTTTATCCTGTGGCTTCTCTGCACTTCTCTGCAGCGACTCGCCGGACCCGCTTCGCGGGTCCCGCAGCGCGTCACCTGTCTGGGGTCTGTGAGGAGGATCGGAGGACCAGAGGAGGAGCGCGGGGACAGGCAAGTGTGCTAGCGGGGCTGCGAGCTAGGCAGGGGACTCCAGTGACCAGGAGCCCCTGCGCGCCCAACCAGCAACACCTGGGCTGCTCTCCCCGCTGGCCACGCCCCCCGCCAACGGAGCTGAAAACCGCTTCAATCCCTGTGTTTGTGGGACACCCTGCACAGCGAAAACTCACCCTTCTGAGGAGCACTGCGGACCTGTAACCTGTTGCCCAGCGGACCCTTTATCCTGTGGCTTCTCTGCACTTCTCTGCAGCGACTCGCCGGACCCGCTTCGCGGGTCCCGCAGCGCGTCACCTGTCTGGGGTCTGTGAGGAGGATCGGAGGACCAGAGGAGGAGCGCGGGGACAGGCAAGTGTGCTAGCGGGGCTGCGAGCTAGGCAGGGGACTCCAGTGACCAGGAGCCCCTGCGCGCCCAACCAGCAACACCTGGGCTGCTCTCCCCGCTGGCCACGCCCCCCGCCTATCAACAATCCAACACAAAGCAGCAGTATCTTAAGGAGGGTAGGACCTCCGCTTCGCGGGAGCGAGCGGGAGCGACCGGGAGAAGCCCGGGACAAGGGCGGGACCGTTTTAGGCCGTTCTAGGCCTGAGAGGCCTGGGCTGGGCCACGCCATTTGGCCCGACGACCAGCCATTGCACGTGAGTCTGTTACCTTTTTCCAACTACAAGCCACCCACTAACCATTATGTGCACACGAACCACTCGAAGCAAAACCGCTAGGGGACTTGGCGGCTCAAGTGGGACACTGGATGACTTTTTATTTAAGACTAATATGGCGATTGACCACGAAATTAACAAAATGCAACATAGGGTCTCTCTTGAACTGGAAGCTGCCCGCAAACTGTCTCTTAACATTGCTTCCTCAAAAAAATCGTCACTTGGGAACCTTGCCTTAGCACTCACCCCTGAGAGGCCAACCGGCCCTCGCCCCCTGATAGCCACTGCTGATATACATTACTGCCCACCTCAGCCCTCAAGTGACCCGGCTAGGGAATCTCAATCTAACCTGGTGGAGGACACAGTGCCAGTTAAACCCGTAGCCAGCTCAAGCGCAAAGACGAAGTGCAAATCACCTAGGGCCGCACCAAAGGCTAATACTATTGCGAACAAAAGGGCGTTGCAGCAAAAAAAGAGCATGGCCAGATCCGCTTTTGCTCGCAAAAAGGCAAAAATTGCGAGAGCCCAGTTCTTTAATTGCCGCCGCCCTTTGTCCGCCTCAGCTCATGGCGAATCCAACGATGGCACTCACACTGCCAATATTGTTTGTGCCACTACCCATGTCCCAGATGGAGCGTCGCCCGTAAATATGGCGGCCGCCACCACTGGCTCATGCGTTGAGGGGTCACTGGGGGAAAGTTTGGGTGGGGCGGAGGGGGACAATGGTGATGATGATGAGGGATTTATACACACTGTCTGGGTCACTCTCAAGAAACTACTTACCCCCTTGGAGCTCAAACTTGCCAAAATAGAAAACCATCTGCTTGAGATGGATAAGACGATAGTAACACTTGCTAGTCTTAGCCTCAAGCAAATGGAGTCTAGACTCTCACAGGGGGGGGGCCCATCATTACAATGTATAGAAGCAAGTGCACCTGACTCGCTTAATGAAGGACCAAAACCAGTACCTAAACCACGTACAATAATAGGGAATACCACCTCCAACACCCCAAGTGCCAAAGTGGGCTCCTCCACGGTGCCCCCTGCACTGCCCAAACCCATGCCCACTGCCAACCCCAAGCCTAATGCACCCCGAGCAGCGGCCGAACTACATCCTGTAGGCCCAAAACCCAAACCTCCCTCAGACCGCCAAACTATCCAGCCAGCCTCCAATGTCCAACAACCGCTTGAACATAGTAGACCAAACTTCCGTGGGGGATATATAGATCTACCCCCAGAAGCTAGTCCATATGTTGCTGTTTTAGCCGGTGTACCGACCCTTGATCCTCTTACAAAAGAGGATCATTGGTCCCTCAAAAACAAGGTCATACACTGGCTAAATACAAATAGACAGCTCCCTAGCCACCAAAGAAGTCGGGTTCTAATGGTCCGAAGAGTACCTTGGATTGGACCAAGCCACAAATCCATTTCGGGCGATTGCATTGTGGTGACATTTGCCGATCCCAACACGGCACATCATCTCTGCTCATGGTCTCCTTGTATTAATGACCAGTCGGTTGTCATCAGACCCCTTACTTTTTTCTATCCCCCTAGGAACTCGGATAGGACAGGAGGGACTTGGTCTACAACCCAAAAGACTAGAAATAGGGGTTATAGGTATGCAGGACCTAGTCAGAGTAGTTGGTGGCAGGAAGTCCCCACATCGAATATGTTTGGCTGTCTAGAGGAGGTGGACTGACTCGGGGGGGACACCATTATCAAAGGGGATTTGTCATTTGCCAGCATGAATGCCACTAGCGACGATAGTATAGGCTGCCAATTGTTGACTACACCTGACCCAATTTGTGCCTCCACTGATCACCATTCCCAACAAGCTGATATAGAAACCCTGGCCCCCCCTGTTACCCCCAACATAGATAGCCCAGATAGCCAACTCAATATAATATCTTGGAACATCGCGGGTCTTAGGGGTCGCTTGGACAATGACGACTGGGCCGAATATATTTCTGCCCATGATGTCATTCTGTTCCAAGAAACTTGGTCAGTTGGCCCACTCCACAGACAAGGCTACCTTAACTATTACAAACCGGCTACTCAGGGCATGAAGGGTAGGGCGTCGGGTGGCCTTTGTATTTGGATAAAAGCTAGTCTGGGTTTTAGTATCAGAGAAATAGCAGGGACAAATCCCGATATACTTTGCATCTCTCTAAGGAAGGCAAATTGTAAAGAAATACTCCTTATCAATATTTATGCGAGAGGTTGCCAGGGAGGCAAGAAGCAACCAATTCTTGACGATCTGGAAGCCCTCTTGCATGAGCACAAATGTGACCAACTCACTATAGTGGCAGGTGACCTAAACTGCTCTTATGAGCCTATTGGGAACATCGCCGAAGATGTTGGCCTAGATGAGGATTCCGCATGGGATATTCCCCCGTTAACAATTACCAAGGCAGTCAGGGGAACGGAGGCTGCTCTCCATTGGCTTGGGCTGTGCCTGGAATGGGGACTACGAGCCGTAAATGGCCGCAGCCCTTCTGATAGGGAGGGGATGCCAACCTTTGATAACGGTGCTCGCACTAGTCGCATTGATTACATACTCATCAATGTCGAATCTTGGGCATCCTTGGCTGATATGATTGTAGATAGCAGGCCGGAGAGTGATCATAACCCTCTCTCTCTGGCTCTTAAGGTCCCCGGGATATCACTTCCCCAAGAGGATTCAGACTGTATTACATCTGACCTCGTCTTATGTGATAACAGAAGACGGGTCAAATGGTCCAAGGTGATATCTGACCCTGAGCTTGTCAACCAGATTGAAGAATTAGTTGCCACCACCAAAGAAAAGATGATGGTACCCCCTAGCGACCTTCACATGACAAGTAATGTTGATCTACACGAGGCATGTTTTGAGGCAATCAAAGATCTCCTCACTAGACCATGCCGGAAATTAAAAGCTAAGCAAAGCAAGGGCTGGTACAATAAAAACTGTAGGGAAGCCCATGCTACACTTATTGCTGCAGTCAAGTCTAGGAACTCCCCGGCCATTAGAACAGCTAGACAGATTTATAAGCGCATCATCTGGGAAGCCAAAAGGGACTGGGACGACTCATATTGGCATGATCTTCTTCATGCATGTGAGTCTTCCAATCAAATTAGATTCTGGGAGATAGTCAGGCGAGGAAGGGGGTCAGACACATCATCCCCTCAAAATCATGTCCCAGCCGATGAATGGGTGAAATTCTTTTCTGCTCAATTTGCCAACCAGAATGCCTCCCAGCTGGCCGAAGTCCACTTACCAGGAAACCAACCTGTATTATATGAGAACAGTCTTGTCTTTAGCTGCACTGACACCAAACACGCTTTAGGATCCATCCAGTCCGGGAAAGCCCCAGGCATTGACGCTGTACCAGCCGACCTCTTCAAGCTTAATTTAGATTTGTGGGTCCCCTATATTACTACCTTAGCTAATTCTATAGCTGCCGGGGAAAAAATACCACAGTCCTGGAAAGGGGCTGAAATAATACCGGTTTTCAAAAAGGGGGACCGATCCTTACCAAAAAATTACCGTCCAATTAGCTTGATCGACACAATCCAAAAAGTGGTAGCACGAATGGTCCTAGCTAGAATGCAGGGGTGGATCGAGGAAAACAACATACTCTCCCCCCTGCAGGCAGGGTTTAGGGCAGGCACCAGCACTTTGGATCAGGTCTTTCGGCTAACTATGCTATATTGGAAGGTGGTTTTTTTGGGTGGGGGGGTCATATATGCGGCTTTTGTCGACCTTCGGTCGGCATTTGACATGGTTCCCAGGGCCAAACTTTGGGACGCCCTTAAAAGTATGGATTGCCCCCCAGACCTTCTTGACCTGGTGAAACGCCTCCACGAGGAAAACTTCGCGCGTGTAAGATGGGGCAATCAGGGTCAGGTGACTCCTAGCTTTCCAGTAGAACGCGGAGTCCGGCAGGGCTGCGTGTTAGCCCCTACATTGTTCCTCCTGTTCATCAACCGGGTGGTTGCTTTCTTTAATAAAATTAACACTGATGCACCCACCCTAGGAAACACAAAATATCCGATGCTAATATTCGCGGATGATACCCTGCTCCTCTCAAGGACCCGTAGTGGCTTGCAGGCGGCCTTAAACAGATTTTCCGAGTTTTGCACACAAAACAACCTCCAAATTAACACAGACAAAACGAAATTTATGGTATTTAACAAAAACAAGCCCATCACCAGCTCATTCTCTCTAGAGGGCGTTCCGATTGAACAAGTTACAGTGATGTCCTATCTGGGTGTAACCTTAGACCATCAGCTCACATGGAAACCCCAGTTGGAAGTGACAGTCCTTAAGTTTAATCGCCTTTCAGGATGCCTGTTAAAGGAACAAAAAAAATCACTAACAAAACGTATTACACCTGCCCTAAAAATACACGATGCTAAAGTGAATGCAGCTACACTGTATGGTGCGGATATTTGGGGGTACATAGGCTTGTCTGCCCTTACTGTTGCTCAGAATAAATTCCTCAGGATGTTAGTGGGTGTCCCCCAATCTTCCCCCATTACTCCCTTGCTTTTAGACCTAGGATGCAAACCGCTGGGCGAGATGGCCCAGTACCGTCTCGTTGCTCTTTGGCGTCGCCTTTGGACAACTGATGAATTAAGTTTATTTTCTCAAGAGCTTGGAGAAGTTAGAGCTCTGTGGGGTGCCAATAAAATCCCCTGGCTCAGGGAGGTAAAGCGCATATTATATCTGATGGGCCTCCCAGAACTATGGCTCCACCCAGAATGCTCAAACTTCCCTTCAAAACTTGAATTCAAAGAGCTCTACTGGGCTGCTAAAAAATCTGTTCTGGTCTCCCTTTCAGCTGTTGACAACCTTACAGGCCAGTTTCTGATGCACAAATTAACCCCTTTTTTGGAACCATACTGGGACTTGATTGGTAAGACGCTTGATCGCAAGCTGTATCATCAGTTCCGAGTGGGAACCTTACCGATCAAGTCCTTCACTGCTAAGTGGGCACCGAATTCAAGCGATAAATGCCCCTTTTGCCCCGCCCATGCAGAAAGTCTGGGCCATGTTTTTTTTGCATGCCCTGCATATCGCCAGCCCAGACTAAAATGGTTAAAACCAATTTGTCAAACCTTTAATTGTGGGGATAGCCACACTGCCCTTCTCAAACTAAGAGATCTGCGCCCCACCAAATCTGTCATTTGTGTAGCCAAATTCTTGGGATGGATGTGGCTTATCCGCGCAAAGAATCTGTAAACTGTTTTATTAATTTTAATGTTCCATATGAATTTTTTTTTAATGTACTGGGGGTTTCTTTGCTTGTATAATATTGTTATATGGAATCGTGGCTTTTATTGTGTCTTTTATGAATTTTATTCGAAATAAAGACTAATTGACTTGACTTGACTTGACCCAGACGCCTCTGATGAAGTGGAAACGAAACGCGTATGGCGGTGGTCGTGTGCCTTCGTAATGGACTGAGGAAGACTATCTGCATACCGAATAAAGCTTTATTGGGGAAAAGCTCAGCCGTGTTTGAGTACTGCTTGCATTGGACCTCCCCAGCGAACCTCGATTTATAATCAAGTGGCCGTCCAGCCGCTAAGCAGCACCACCCCATGGGAGAACCACGGGGGTCATGGAGTCCCAATGCAGGCTCTGAAATGAAACGTGTGTTGTGGATTTATCGGTACAGATTTCCTTGGGGGCTCAGGAGAGCTTTTAATGGAATGTATTTAAGAGGCATCTATTGATGGACAGAAAGAAGGACTACACATCCCATAAAATCTCACACACAGTCTCATTGAAGCAGCTGAATGATAACGGATGATTTGGTTATATAGGATGGGGGTGTGGCCGCAATGCCTTTCTTGACCCAGACGCCTCTGATGAAGTGGAAACGAAACGCGTATGGCGGTGGTTGTGTGCCTTCGTAATGGACTGAGGAAGACTATCTGCATACCAAATAAAGCTTTATTGGGGAAAAGCTCAGCCGTGTATGAGTACTGCTTGCATTGGACCTCCCCAGCGAACCTCGATTTATAATCAAGTGGCCGTCCAGCCGCTAAGCAGCACCACCCCATGGTAGAACCACGGGGGTCATGGAGTCTCAATGCGGGCTCTGAAATGAAACACGTTTTGTGGATTTAGTGGCACAGATTTCCTTGGGGGCTCAGGGGAGCTTTTAATGGGCATGTATTTAAGAAGCATCCATTGATGGACAGTGAGAAGGACTACACATCCCATAAAATCTCACACACAGTCTCATTGAAGCAGCTGAATGACAGCGAATGATTTGGTTATATAGGATGGGTGTGTGGCCGCAATGCCTTTTTTGACCCAGACGCCTCTGATGAAGTGGAAACGAAACGCGTATGGCGGTGGTCGTGTGTCTTCGTAATGGACTGAGGAAGACTATCTGCATACCGAATAAAGCTTTATTGGGGAAAAGCTCAGCCGTGTTTGAGTACTGTTTGCATTGGACCTCCCCAGCGAACCTCGATTTATAATCAAGCAGCCGTCCAGCCGCTCAGCAGCACCACCCCATGGGAGAACCACGGGGGTCATGGAGTCCCAATGCAGGCTCTGAAATGAAACGCGTGTTGTGGATTTATCGGTACAGATTTCCTTGGGGGCTCAGGAGAGCTTTTAATGGGCATGTATTTAAGAGGCATCTATTGATGGACAGAAAGAAGGACTACACATCCCATAAAATCTCACACACAGTCTCATTGGAGCAGCTGAATGACAGCAGATGATTTGGTTATATAAGATGGGGTTGTGGCCGCAATGCCTCTTTCGACCCAGACGCCTCTGATGAAGTGGAAACGAAATGCGTAAGGCGATGGTCGCGTGCCTTTGTAATGGACTGAGGAAGACTGTCTGCATACCGAATAAAGCTTTATTGGGGAAAAGCTCAGCCGTGTTCGAGTGCTGCTTGCATTGGACCTCCCCAGCGATCCTCCATTTATAATCAAGCGGCCGTCCAGCCGCTAAGCAGCACCACCCAATGGGAGAACCACGGGGGTCATGGAGTCTCAATGCGGGCTCTGAAATGAAACAAGCCTTGTGGATTTAGCGGCACAGATTTCCTTGGGGGCTCAGGAGTGCTTTTAATGAGCATGTATTTAAGAGGCATCCATTGATGGACAGTAAGACTACACATCCCATAAAACCTCACACACAGTCTCATTGGAGCAGCTGAATGACAGCGGATGATTTGGTTATATAAGATGGGGGTGTGGCCGCAATGCCTCTTTCGACCCAGATGCCTCTGATGAAGTGGAAACGAAATGCGTAAGGCGGTGGTCGTGTGTCTTCGTAATGGACTGAGGAAGACTGTCTGCATACCGAATAAAGCTTTATTGGGGAAAAGCTCAGCCGTGTTCGAGTGCTGCTTGTATTGGACCTCCCCAGCGAGCCTCGATATATATCCAAGGTCCAATACAAGCATATATATATATCGCCAGTAGGTATATATAGTTAGGACCTAGTTACCATAGGAAATCCCCAACATTCTATAGGGAATAACTTTGGCGCCGATTGAGGAATCTGCGTGTAATTTTCCTTAAATTTGCTCATCTACGCTCCGCTCCTTCCCTGAAAGTATCGGGGTGATTCGTCAATCGGGGGCCGAGAAAAAAGGGGGGTCCCAAAACGTGTTTTCCCCATGTTAATTTCCTTAGGGACCTTTAGACACTGCTACAGCCAGAACAGCTGAATGGAATTACACCAAACTTGGCAAAATGGTAGGGCCTGGTATGCAGATGTGCCTTTGCTATGTTTGGTGAAAATCCCTCCAGTAGTTCTTGAGAAAATTGAATTTGAAAATTTTCAAATGGCATTTTCCAAGGGACCTTTAGACATGGCTACAGCCCAAACGGCTGAACGGAATTACACCAAACTTGGCAAAATGGTAAGGACAGGTTTGCAGTAGTGCCTTTTCTTTATTTGGTGAAAATCCCTCCAGTAGTTGTTGAGAAAATTGAAATCGAGCAAATTATATATCAATATGCGCTCAACATTCTATTGGGAATAACTTTGGCACCGATTGGGGAATCTGCGTGTAATTTTCCAGAATTTTAGCCAGCTCCGCTCAGCTCCTTCCCTGAAAGTTTCGGGGGGATTCATCAAGTGGGGGCCGAAAGGGGGGGTCCCAAAACGTGTTTTCCCCATGTTAATTTCCATAGGGACCTTTAAACATGGCTACAGCCCGATCGGCTGAATGGAATTACACCAAACTTGGGAAAATGGTAGGGTCTGGTATGCACATGTGCCTTTGCTATGTTTGTTGAAAATCCCTCCAGTAGTTCTTGAGAAAATTGAATTTGAAATTTTTCAAATGGCCTTTTCTATGGGACCTTTAGACACGGCTACAGCCCGAACGGCTGAACAAAATTACACTAAACTTGGAAAAATGGTAGGGACAGGTATGCAGTAGTGCCTTTTCTATATTTGGTAATAATCCCTCCAGTAGTTGTTGAGAAAATTGAATGTGAGAAAATTATATATCTATATGCGCTCACCGTACGCGCACCGTACGCGTACGGTACGCCTACCCTTACGTGCGTGAGCGAGTTTTGATTGGCTGGCAGTCGACTGTCAACATTCCAAACTGTCCAAACCAGGAAGTGTTGGCCACCATCTTGTTTTTCAGGAGAACTGAGGCACAAGAGAGCCCAAAACAAGAGTGGAAAAGACAAAAAGGGGGCATGGTAGAGACCCCCCAACCCTCTAGCCCTTCTCAGGGGGTCCCAGAGGGACCCCCAAGGACAAACAATCGAAAAAATCAAGGGGTACGCACACGGTACGCGTACCGTGCGCATACCCCGCGATTTAAAAAATAATTCATTTTTTTTGCACTTGGTGGTCCTTCTGGGTCCCCCTGAGAAGGGCTAGGGGGTCAGGGGGTCTCTACCCTGCCCCCTTTTCGCGTTTTCCACTCTTGTTTTGTGCTCTCTTGTGCCTCACTTCTCCTGAGAAACAAGATGGCTGCTCAGGTGGCCCCAGAAGGATAATAACATATATAAATGTTATCCACTAATAGAATTAGCATTTACAAAACCTTTGAAATGTATTGAAAAAAAATATAGGTTTCACGCCTGATATAGTTAGGAATCAGCATTTAAAAAACCTTGCAAATTCACTGAAAAAACCCATAGGTTTCAGGCCTTATATAGTTAGGAATTAGCATTTAAAAAACCTTGCAAATTCACTTAAAAACCATAGGTTTCAGGCCTTATATAGTATTATAGTTAGGAATTAGCATTTAAAAAACCTTGCAAATTCACTTAAAAAACCATAGTTTTCAGGCCTTATATAGTTAGGAATTAGCATTTTAAAAACCTTGCAAATTCACTTAAAAAACCATAGGTTTCAGGCATTATATAGTTAGGAATTAGCATTTAAAAAACCATTGAAATTGCTCCTATATAGTTAGTTGTACTATCTATATTTCGTGCACCCGCAATTCACTGCTGAGGATGTCACATATTACATCATTCATGACATGGTCAGTGACATCACTGATGACATCACTGATGACATCTCAAATGACATCACTGATGACATCTCAAATGACATCACTGATCACATCACTGATGATATCATTCATGTGATAATACGATGCACCTCTTCACACTCTAATATAACCTTTGATACACCCAGTGTTAAATACAGACTACCATTCTTGATACTATAGTATTTGAACATTATTTTTATTGTGGATCGTCATACCCCCCCCCTCACAAAATAAAAAAAGTATGTCTTTTTTTATGAACTTTTATTAAAACAATACCTGTAAACGAAACTTAATTATAACTATATTAGAAGCAACTCGAAAAATAAATTCAACAAAAAACAATATTATAAACAAATTGTTAAATGGACTCCAGAAGATGTCCGACTGGTAATCTGCAAAACAAAAAAGAAAATTAGAGTTTAGAATTATGTAGATGTGAGTAAATGAGCTGAAGCATTACAAGTCAAGGTAACTCTACAGTTTTATGTGTGCAGTGTGTCTGGTATATTTCACTTGTTATAGTGCAGCGTTCAAGTGGGGTCTATATGGAAGTGCATACTGCGTTACTGACACAAAAGTGGCATAACAGGATTGTAAATATGCCAACTTATTTCTAATGCATTGCTATGAAGGCTTTGTAGATCTAGGCCTTTGTGCTTACTGTTGTATAAACACTGCGGAGAAACACATCAGCCAGTGGAATTCACAACTTAAGTTGGGCTGTTCTTCTACATGTGCAAGCAGACAGCAGTGTCTATAAGTTTAAGAGAGAAAGAGAAATGATGTCACAGAGAGTGAGAGAGAGAAAGAGAGAGAAATAAACATTAAAACTCTCTCGCAGAGTCTGTAGTTGAGATTTTTTCGAGAAAAGTCAGACGAAGATTTATAAGCTCCTTGCGTCACTTTACCCATGTTAAAAGTGACTCAAAAGTGGCATAATAGTTTGTCAGACTGTTGTAACCTATCTGTTGTCACTGCTCGGAGATAACCCCTAGGCCTGGGGGATGCGCATAGGGTAAGGCCCGAGCCCCGGGAACCGCCACCCCCGGTGCTTTAACATGATAAATGCAGGGTGGGGGTGTTAGATTTGTATATCATATTTAAATATTACTTTACATAAGAAAAAATCCTAAATTTCAAGGACAATATAAAGGTTAATGTTATATAATAGTTAGGTGTGATAAGATTTTTAACTAAGGTTAAAGTAACATTATACTTAAGTGACTTTGTCAGTCACAGAAGTACCATTTTGAACTAAAATCACAGACATTCACCACTTATAGTTAACAGAACTACATTGACCCTATACCATAAACTTCATGGTTAGCCAAGTTCATGTAAACTGTGAACCACAGATGAAAAGGTAACCTACCCTACATTCTGAATACAACTTTTCGGGGAAAGCCAACTTCCTCCAGATACCCAAGCCCTGTTACATGTCCTACTACAGATGCTCTTTACCTGTATCAAACCCCTGACAGTCACTTAACCTACGTTGAGAAATAAAGTAGATATGAATAGAAATGTGGGTACTGTTAACAGTGTTTACTCTATGGAGAGAGTTTACTCTGTACCACACTGTTTGCAGGCGATGAAACTCCCAAGTTAAAAATACACTACAGAATATTAAAAAGCATCTACTAAGCACTAAGCACCTACAATAACACTCCTTTTACACAGGGTTATGCGTAAAAAGAAAACATATTTACAAGATCATGAAAAGTTACGCAAGGTGATTATAAATGGCCTTGTAAATATAGGGAAGCCTGCTGCGCTGCCGGTGCTTCACTAAAAGTGATGCATCTGTTGTGTAATGGGCTTTTAAATAATCCCTTCTGTCTTCTAGGGCTCAGTGCTTGTTTTAGTGTTGCTTTCAAGTACAGTTACAGTCAAAAATCCTGTTAGCAATAGTTTGGTGTAGGCATACATGATATCCAGAGCTAGTGTATTCTTGCCACTCCTCATAAAGGACAGCACTAAATTAAGTTTTTGTTGGCTATCAGTTCTCCCATAGTGAATGACCTCACGTGGGGACTGTCTGAAATTATGTTGCACTGTGGTATTTAACTTTACAGTTTAATTTAATTTCTTCATCCTTTCTCAAAGCCTTACATTTGATTAGCCGACCACAGTGCTTCCCACTTAAAAGGAATCTTACGTCAATGCCACTAACATGTCATATTTTGCCTTTGTGAGAAATTGGGTTATTGATTGAGGGTGTGCAATACATACTCAAGCAACAACCACAATTATTGTCTGGGTGAATTACAAAAGTCACTAAATTAACATGGGCTTAACCCTCTGGTAGCTTGGCAGGAAAACAATCAGGCGTAACTTAGAGGCCCTGTATTAGGTATTTATTCAGCACTAAAACAGTAATAAAGTGAAAACACAACACAACATCCCAGACCAATTTGGAAAAATAGAGAACATTTTAATGAATAAAATGACATCATAGCTTATTAAATCCAATCAGTAAAACCGGAGAGATGTAATTTTAAAGTTTATAGGGAAATCTAGCGCCTAAAAGATCAAAGCGCCAGCCATGGGATCTGGTTGTGCGAGACCGGGGCAAAGTCAGACGTTAATGTGAAACGTAATGGAACGCATATTTGATTCATGAGGTGGATTGGGCCCATTCTCAGCTGACCTTTGGTCTTAGAAAAATTGCTGATGATAAGTCCTGGAGAAGGTAGAGTTTAGTTGGGCAAGGCAGCAGGGTGTGTCCAAGGAGGCATCGTTGTCATCAAGGAGCCGCTAAAAGAACTCTTGGTGACCGTCAACGATGAATGGAAAAAGCTCTGAGTGGGAAAAGCTGGATGTTCAAACAGAGGAGGTCACTGAATTCTTTGGGGAGTCTGTCATTGACAAGCCCAGTGAAGATTTTTAACTTCTGATTTATGACAAGTTTTTCGAAGCTGAAAACTTCTATTAGAATGATGCTGCATGCAGTAGCCGAAAAGGACTTCATGAAAGCGGTAGCTAGGAGGTCTAGCTGAACTGGATTTGCTATTGTGAAGAAGAACGTAGAGGGAGCTACCACAAAGTCAGGCTGAAAGGCAATGCACTTCAGCAGCAGGGCTGGTTTCTGTTGGTTCCTCTGGCACTTTTGGCTGAAAGTGTTCCTAAGTCCCAACTTTTAGGGTTATTCAGCGAGTGCACCTCTAAAATCCCTACCAAGGGTCCTGGACCTGGGGGCCACCATTTGGGAGGTTAGGACTCATTCCAGCAGAGGCTAGGTGAAGGGTTCATGGTTTTAGGAGGTTGGTATGTCCAAGAAGCTCGCACGGGAGTCCAGCCAAATAGCCCTTGGAGTCACTATGGTACTTTTGGGTTCGAGCAGCAAGTCAGACCTCTTGCAGCAAGGAAGTTCTCTGAGGAGCAAGGCAGGCTTCAAGCAGCAGAGCAGTTCTCTGGTAGCCACAAGGCAGGTCTCTGGAGAACAAAGCAGGTCTTAGGCGGCATGGCAGTCATCTGGATGTCCAATCAGTCCTT
The DNA here is from genome assembly GCF_964263255.1 of Lissotriton vulgaris. Taxonomy (NCBI): domain Eukaryota; kingdom Metazoa; phylum Chordata; class Amphibia; order Caudata; family Salamandridae; genus Lissotriton; species Lissotriton vulgaris. Next base: position 495,389,805 of record NC_141691.1, read on the forward strand.
CTGAAGTCTTTCACAGGTCCAGGAGTGTATTGAAGTGTTGTTCTAGGGTTCAAAATTCATCTGTGGTGGCAGACTTTGGAATGGGGGAACACCTTGGATATCCCCACATCTGTTTCTGGAAAAATCCTACCTTCCCGTAACAAGGGTCCAAGAAGTCGGGGTGACATAAGCTAGTGCAGGTTTCTTAGTGCATACACCAGAGGCAACATTTTGAAATGTAGGTGGGGCAGTGATCAGCTCTGCCCCAATTCTCCTGGCAGAATGGCCCATCCTGCCAACACTTAGACCCCCTTAGTCTCACTGTTTGTGAGGAATACGCACAGGCCAACAGCAAGCATGTTCATGTGTCCCAGAACCCTGGCAGGAGGCACTAAATGGTTAGGTAAGAAAGATGTAAGCTCACTAAGAGTTTGTCTCAAAATGATGAAATAAAAAAGGTAGATAAAAATCACCGGATGTGGTGTAGTGAAGGTGATGGGTACACAGAGTATGCCCCGTTCAAGGAAGGAGACCTCTTTTAGGACAATAACTCTCACTCGCCCAAAGGTGACAGGTTTCATCATAGGGTTCCCTCCTAACACCAGGGCCGCAACGTCACTGGTGTGGGCTACAACTCTTCTGGGCTTGAAGAGGGGCTGAGGTATTTTCAGGAAGGGACCAAAAGGCAAGGCTGTTGAAGGGCAGAGTGCAAAAGAGGAAGGTTAGAACTCTATGCAGGAGGACTCATGTATTTTATTCTATGGTCTCCTTGGACAGGATTTGAAAGGAAGAGGACTGGAGGTTATCAGAAAATATACCCCTGCAGTAGGCCAACATGTTTCTGCCCTTTGGTTAACCGAACAGGTTTTCAGGAGCGTTCCTCAGGACTAATTGCTTAATCACTCTGCATAAAAAATCATATATATATAAGTGTAAGTGAATATACTGGCCACCATGTTTCGGTAGCCTGTGTGTTTGAACGATGGCCCAGAAATGTGCAATAGATGGGTCCACCGTCTCGTCTGAAATACATAATCAAACAACAAAACACTGAGAGGCCATAAATCATGTGTTACTGTGTCCTATTATTTACATAAAAAACAAGGTCTACAAATCAAAAGGAAAACACATTTTACTGCAGCAATGAATACAACGTATAAATTTGGTGGTCTTACCTAATAGTTGATGTGTAAAACCACTCTCCAGCCTTTTAGGTGATCCCACTGTTTGCACAGCTAGAGAGAATCAATGGGACAGAAAAAAGAAAAATGAGCAAAGAAAATACTCATCAACAACCTTAGTAAATATGGCATGTCATGATTAAAAAGTTAACATGAAACACAAGGGGTTAAGGGCAGCTAGTGAATACCAGTTGTGTTCTGTAAAGGGGATAAAAACATGAAAAATAACCTAATGTTCCTATACGATGCTAAGAGGATTATGTAGCAGACCCTCAAGGATTGAGTCAAGGAGTGTGTCTATTTGGGAATGACATGTTAAAATAAAATAAAGAGGAGCGCGTTCCCAGAACTTGCCAGGATAGCAACAAAGCGTGTGCCTCTTCAGGAATGGTGTACTGGAAGCAAGCTGCGCTCGCTCCCAAATATAAGGAAAACAACTTAGTATGTGCCCTAATGCAATAATTAAGTTTTCTCACAGGGGAAACCCAATAAACCCTTGTAGGCTTGGGCAGTTAATAGTTCAAAACATAAGGTGCTACAAGGGACTTGTTTCAAAGACGTTGATTCTTAGTTAACGAGTGGTTTCACAATTTCACACTCTTTCGTATCCAAAGGATATCAAATTTGTTTCAAAAACAGCATAAATGCAAGGAAGGTAAAGATAAAACAGAGCTAGAGAAAGAGGGTTTGTTCTGAAATAAATCTTTACTTAGTAAAAATGACAAGGGATGTAGACATAAATCAATTCAAGCAAAAAGAGTCATGAACAAAGAAAGACAATACATTTTTCTATGGTTCATAACCCTGAGTATCAGCTCCAAATAATTCAAGCAAACAAACCAGATTAAACAATAAAACGTGGTTGTAAGTTGGCGTCTGACGACAGCATTAAAGGAGATGATAGCAAGATGTCGACGTTTCGGTCTTGGTTGTGTTCATCGATAAGACCATCATCAGGACGATGTTATGTTTCAATGCTGTAAACAACTCCCAGAGAGTGTTTAGAAGGGGCCGCGTTTAAGTATTCCAGCGGTCTGTGAGGCAATCTTATAACAAGGCGGATGTATGCCCACGTCTTTCAAATGTATTGGTTAGTCCAGGCCAAGTAGTGCACTGTTCTATTTCAGCAAAAACTCGAGCAACACGGAGAAATCACCATCGGTTCGTCTCAATACACATAATGCAATAATGGCAGCAAGAGCAGCCAAATATGTATCAGGTCCTCTGACGACCAGGCGGCTCTCGCTCTATGTGGGCTATTCACCCATGTCAGAAAAAACGTGTGATCTAGAGAGAAAATGCCAATTTTCTAAAAGTGGTATTTCCGAAATTGTTACTTCAAATCTGACTTTACCATTAATAAGGATCTTAAATTACAAAGGGCGACTGGAAGTCTAGTGGCAACTGGACTTCAGCCAGACCAGAGAGCACTTTTTTGTATGCCAGCCCTGCAACCAGGAACCCTTCACCACATTTGTGGACTGAAGAATGCCTGCAGGAATACACCTATCAACTGCTTTGCATCCGCAGCATCCTTGGAGCATCTTTAGCATCCTTCATCTCTTGCATCAAGACCACTCCATAGGAATCCATTGCAACTCGGATACAGTGCCTGGAACTGCTGAAAGACTTCTTCTTCTGTGACCTTGCTGGTTCCCCAGACTAGCTTCCTACTGGTTTTGGTCGCCCTAAGTACTTCTAACTGACCACATTGCACATACCTAGGTTTTAATGGGAAACGTTTCTAATGGGCTTGTTCGCAGTTGATTAAAATGGCATTGTGTTGGACCTGTCCCTTTTTGCAAGATTATCCCCCAAAGGTTTCTTTTCTTCCTCCTATTTTTTTGACCTTCTTTTATTTGGCTTTAGGACTCTGGGCACTTTACTACTGCTACACAGTGCTGAAGTGCATGTGCTCTCCCCCTAAAACATGGTATGATTTGTTTACACCTCTTTGGCATATTTAACTCCTTTCATGCTCATGACGGAACGGTTCCGTCATGAGCGTCGGTTGGCCTGTGCTCATGACGGTACCGTTCTGTCATGGTTCCATAGGTTCTTTAGAACCTTCAGCACCGCAGCGGAATTCGCGCAGCGCTGAAGGGGTTAATGTACTTGTAAGTCCCTTGTATAGTGGTATCCTATGTACCCAGTGCCTGCAAATTAAATGCTACTAGTGGGCCTGCAGCACTGCATGTGCCACCCACTGACGTAGCCTTCCCAACCTGTCTAAGGTCTTCCACTGCAGGACCTGCATTGGCAGTTTACTGCTTCTTTGACCAGGCATTTAAAACTACTTGCCAAGCATTTTAACTCCCCTTTTACTACATATAAGTCTCCACTAAGGAAGGCCCTAGCTAGCCCAAAGGCAGGTTTCTGTGTAAGTAAAAGGTAGGACATGTGCCCTGTGACATCTCCTGGTAGTGACAAACAGCCTATTTTGTTTCTGGCTACTGTGATTCCTACTCCTCTAATAGGTTAGCATTGGGAATTCACTGATATGTGTTTAGGTGGCAATTTCTGATCTGAAAGGAGTAGTGTTACCATGTTTGGTATGTTTGGAATATTGGTGACAAATCCTGTTTACTGGTGTAGTTGGATTTTGCATACAATTTTGGAAATGCCACATTTAGAAAGTGATATAAAAGCAACAATGTTTCACGGAATAATCAGAAAGAAAACAACTGTAACACATAATGGTCTAACAAATGAAGGACCATTTGAAGAACACAAAATAATGAAGTACCCACAAGTGTTTATCTAAAAATGTGTTAAAACAAATACAAAATACACAAATACACAATTGTAGACCGGTGCTCACTAAGTTACACAAACATATACAGTTGAGAAAATAAAAACTTAATTGTAAATGAAAAAACAATGGCAAGGAGAAAATACAAACAATGTTTGTCAGATGACAAAAACAAAACATAATATATACTTCCTCTTGATTTTTTTGACAAGGAAGGCGTCAACTTTGTTTCAATCATGCTAATTATCCTGTCTTCATCAAGGCATAATCAAACATTGAGAGCAACCATCAAATATTCAATCAATACTAATCCACTATCAGACAAGAAATCACTGAGAGTTGCATAAATGAATCAAATCAATCCAACTGAAATTGGCAAAAGACAAACCCAGGATAGCATGGCATGAAGGGGTCCAAGAAAAAAAATAGTCAAGTCACCTCCCAGCTTAAAGTTCCAAACAAGAAGGGCTGATTCACCCCCTACTGATGCCTTGGGCCATGGGTGCGGATGAAAGGGATTTTTGTGCACTTCTAAGTTTTCTTTTGAAGTCACTCCTTGTACAACTACACATTTTGGTACAAGTACTGGACATCTGACACCCACAAACTGGTTCACTTTGGGGTCCTGAGGAGACTTTGCAACTAAGAGGTGCAGAGGAGCCTGGAGGGACTACCACCTTGTCACTTGCTTTGCTGTGTTGTCCTGAAGCATGCGGTTTGCTGTGCTGCCAGGAGGGACTGCCACTTTGCCCTGTATTCTGCTGTATTGACCTGCTGTCTGCTATCTCTGCAGTGAGGGATCACAGGAGCTGCCGTCTACAACCTCTGATTTATTAGAACTCTAAGGGCATGTCTTGTCTTTGTTTAGAATTCTCAGTGACATAAAAGACTTCACTGGGATTTCCCCTCTCTCTCAGTGAGGCCCATTCCGAGAGAACTAGGGCCCAATTTATGAGGACTAGGTCTTTTTGACTTGAAGAGCCAGCACAACCTGAGGTCAGAGCTGCGTGTCATAAGTGACCCGCTCTGTGATGATCAAGGTATTTGTGACTGGTGGAGCAGTCTCTACCTGATCGTCAGCTGGGTTCAGTGCAGCATGAAATGAGTGCCCCGTGCTGTAAGAATCAATGTCTTGAGAGCCAAGCCCAGCTCATTGTATCCTTTGCACCAGATGACCCTGCTCTTCGAGGGTCAAGCACAGATGGGTCCTGAGTGACAGCTGCGCAGCACAGTGTCTCCATCTACCTACAGTTGCTGGCTTGGGGTGTTGATGGTGCAACCACGTTGTCATCAGCCCACATTTCCCTGCTTGAGGCGTTGCTGAAGCCACATCGCCACCTCATCTCCTTTGGTAGCGCGATCCCCCGCACAGAGGACAGTGCTGTACAAGAAGTGTCCGAGCGGTCCTGATGACTGTACACTACTCGAACACCAAGATGTTCGAATTCTATATAAAAAAGTGTTCCTAAATGTATGAGCACTCTAAATCTAAAGTACTCGAAAACTGTAGTACAACAGATCAACAGAAAGGTTTAAATAGAAAGCAGCTTCAAAATGCAGAATGGACGACCAACACTTGGATGACCTAAAAAAGGAAAAGAAAAAAACTCCACAAAGGATCATTGGTGTCGCATCATTACACATTATGTGTCCAGTGTCATCATCTGGGATGCCAACCAACTACACTTCACCTTACCTACAACTTGGAGGAGGATAGAAGAAAATAGTTGTATCCTCTTTGTAGACTCAGTTAAGTGAATAGTGCAGTGCAAAAAAGAAATGAAAGTGAATTAAAACAGGATACACATGGGAGTCACAGAGTCTCAATGGCTCTAACAAATGTAACCTCACAGATGTACTCCTAACTAAAAACAGTGAAAAGAATAAATCAAGAGCAGTTGAAATATGGCACTGCTCTTATGGTCGGACCATAAGAGCAGTGCCATATCTGTTGATCTGTTGTACTACAGTTTTCGAGTACTTTAGATTTCGCAGAGGCCGCCGCACCCGCTCGAAGGGTGGGGGAGGCTCGAAGGCCGGCGCCATAACCCTCGTGGTGCCACCAGCGGGTGTAAACTGGTTCTGGGCGCTTCGATGCGCACAGGAACCAGCGGGTTGCGCACCAGCCACCCGACCGGAAGTGACCTGTTGACCTGAGCGCCCCCAAAGGGCGCCCAATGGTCAACCTGGCTTTGTTTGAACCCCCCAATCAGGGGGACTCACCTGAGACCTGCATGGAGGGCTCAAGAGGATTTAAGCGACGCCGCCCTCCCAGCAGAAGCACATCGCATTCAAGGAGCTGGGAGAACGGCGCGACAGCAGCAACGACTGAAGAACGACTGAAGAAGAGAGGCGACGCGGCGAAGGACGAAGCAGGAAGTCGGCGAGACTCCGGTGGAAGATCCAGGTCATCATCACCGAGGACGCCTTAAGGAGCGCGGCGCGCCGTGCCAGCTCCCCCGAATCAACAACAGGTAAAAACCGCGGCAAGCTCAGGGCTCGGGATAAGCACACGCAGTCAGCTGTGCCCCCAGCAGACGGCCTGACGCAGACGCGAGAAACTAAGAAGCCACACACAAGTGCGCAGAGACTCACGACATGTCGGAAGGCCAGCCGGACGAGATGGCGGAGGTACTGATGAAGATCCGCGAGTTATCGGCCATCCACGGCGACGACTGGCTTCACCCTCACCTGGGCAAAGGGAAAGAGAACAGACCGGTGGAACAGGCGGACGAAGAACCAGGGCCTTCTGCACCCAAGAAGCTGAAAAACACGCCGATGAAGAGAACATCGAAGAGGAACCCTCCGAGGAAAGTGCGGCAGAAACCCCTTCCGCCGAGGCCAGAGAGCAGCGAACAGGGCGAGACGACCGGCAAAAAGAAAAAGGGTGAGCATATTAGCAACATCGTAAAGGAATGTCTAAAATCGCTGGCGCCGGGGCTACTTAATGGCACAGGGCAAGGGGTACCAGGGCCTAGGGAGCAGCGCGCGGAGGAAGCGTCAGGTCTCACGTGGCATATGGTCGACCCGGGGTGGGCCCGTCAGACAAGAGTGCAGGAGCAGGTAAGCTTGTCCGCCCAGGGGGAACAGATTTCCCCGCTACCCGGTTGGGGTTACGGCCCCGTTTCAGGAAGCCCACCTCCGAGTGGGGTAGTCAACGATCATTACATCAGGCCATCCCCCGGCCCGGCGTCCCTGACTACGAAAGCCACCGGCTTGGCATGTCTCATCCCTCTAGCGGTAAAAGAGAGGATATGGCGCAAAGAATTCATAGACATATTTTCGCGGCTTGAAATACAGCTAGAGGGACTTGATCTAACCACGTGTGACAGGAAAGAGGAGGACAGGAGAGAAAGGCGTGGGGCCAGAAAAGAGCGCAGTTTCGACAATTGGTTAGACGCCTTCAGAATCATGGCGTGCATTATAGTGGAGAGGTTCCCCCATTGCGCGGCTGACTTGTGGCTGTACGAGGCCAATATCCACCTAGCACAGAGGCAGTTCCCAGGGGATGCCTGGCTAGAATACGATAAAGGGTTTAGATAAAAAATGCAGAGGCACCCCGAAATGGAGTGGAAAGAGGAGGATGTCTCCGGTTTCATCCACAAGATGCTCTCAGCCAAAGACGTTAGGGCCTGGGCCGGAAAAGGCGACCAGCCCTTTCGGAGCTCATACCAAAAAGGGAAGAGTGGTTCTTATCAAAGGCGGTCGAACGGGAGATCATACTCCCCAACCGCAACTAAGGTGATCTGTTGGAGATACGAGGCGGGGGACTGCTCATGGGGCTCGTCTTGTAAGTTTCAACACGCATGCGCTAGCTGCGGGGGCAAGCATGCCACCGCCGCATGCAAAGGTTCCAAACACGAAGCGAAAAGGGAGAAGAGAGAAAAGAGCAAGAAGCATTAGCCCCGACGCGGGGGAAAAGAGGGGACTGGTGGACATTTGCAGGCGCCAGCTGGCCAGATCCCCCATTATTACACAACAGCTGCGCAGATTAACAAACAAATACCCGAACAAAGCAGAGGCAAGGTCACTGGTAGAGGGCTTCGAGCAAGGCTTTGTTATTCCATTCCATGGCCCGCTCCCCTCGGCAGGGGCGAGCAACCTGAAGTCGGCAAGCCAACACCCCGAAGTGGTTAGCGCCAAGATAGAGAAAGAAGTGAAACTGGGTAGAGTTGAGGGCCCTCTCCCAAAGGAAGTACAAGGAGGCATAGTCATCTCCCCGCTAGGCGTGGTCCCCAAGAAAGAACAAGGCCAATTCAGGCTGATACACCACCTTTCGTTTCCGGAAGGTTCCTCCGTGAACGGCGGTATCGACCCCGAAGCTTGCTCAGTGGGCTACGCGTCAGTCGACGACGCAATCGAGCTGGTGAAGGCGACAGGCAGAGGGGCCCTCATGGCGAAAGCCGATATTGAATCCGCATTCCGACTATTGCCGGTCCACCCTTCCAGTTTCCACTTACTGGGCTTCCAATGGGGCGAGGACGTGTTTATTGACAAAGCCATGCCCATGGGATGCGCGATATCGTGCGCATATTTCGAGCAGTTCGCCACTTTCTTAGAATGGGCGCTGCATGACCGGCACCAGGAAGGTGGGAAACTGCACTACTTAGATGATTTCCTGTTCACGGGCCCGGCAGGTTCCGCAGTGTACGCAAGCACATTGGCAGCCTTCGAGGAGCTAGCCAGGTCCCTAGGGGTCCCCCTCGCAAAAGAAAAAACCACAGGCCCGACCACAAGTCTCACTTTCCTGGGCATAGAGTTGGACTCTATAGCGGGAACGGCCAGGCTGCCTCCAGGCAAAGTAAAGGAATTTCGCGAGGAAGTATCGAAGCTACGGGGTCGGAACAAGGCCACCCTGAGGGAGATCCAACGAGTGATAGGTAGACTCAACTTCGCGGCTCGGGTAATCCCGCCCGCCAGGGTATTTTCAAGGCGCCTGACAGGGCTAACGGCCGGCGTCACCCACAAGCACCACCACATCAGGCTGAGCGCAGGCGTGAAACAGGACCTGCAGGTGTGGGACGAGTTCCTACAAGATTTCAACGGGGTGCTGATTTGGAGAGCAGGTTGGGTAACGGCCGAACAGATAGCCCTTTACACAGACGCGGCCGGAAGCCTTGGCTTCGGCGCGGTCCTGGGAAACAGCTGGTGCGCCAGCCAGTGGCCAGACGAGTGGCATGCGCAGGGGCTCACCAGGAACATCACGTTTCTCGAGCTGTTCCCGATCATTGTGGCACTGACCATTTGGAGCAAAAAAATAAAAAACCTGAAACTCATCCTTTGGTCAGATAACATGGGAGTGGTGCAGGCCATTAACAGAGGCGCAGCGAGATGCCCGGACATGCTGAGGCTAATGCGACGGTTAATTAAGTTACAGCTGGAAGGGAACCTGGAGCTGAAAGCGCGCCACGTGCCAGGGGCAGAGAACTCAGCAGCAGACGCACTCTCACGGTCCCAAATGAAGCGTTTCAGAGAACTGGTGCCCGAAGCGGACAAGGAGATGACCCCCTTTCCATCGTCCCTCTGGGACCTGGGGGAGTAGACTTATCATGGCTAGTAGGGCAATCACTTACCGCAGAAGCTAACAGAAGATACAGGACATACGCGGGCACAGTAATGAGAGTTGGGGGCCTAAAATCGCTGGAAGACAGGGCAAAGACTCGCACAGCAGTCGAGAAATTCGTGCAATGGGCATTCGAGTCGAGAAGAACGAGATCATGGGCCCAGGCGCATTTGTCCGCCATTTCCCATTTTGCGAGGCTTTACACAGGCGAGGACCCCACTACCTCGGCCTATCTAAAGACGGCCTTGAAAGGCTGGAGGAGGGTTGAAGGTAAAAAGAAGGACAACAGGCGTCCCATCGATTTTGCCAAACTGGGGCAGCTCCTTGGAGCCCTCACAGGCTTAATATCGGATAAGTACGAGCTGCTGCTATTTAGGGCGACTTTCACGACGGCGTTCTTCGGAGCATTCCGCGTCAGCGAATTGGTAGCCCCCAGCAGGTCGGGCCCAGCGCAGCAATGCCTGCAGGCAAGAGACATTAAACCAATGGAGAGGGCAGTGGAGTTAACGCTGAGGCAGTCCAAAACGGACAGGGCAAGGAAGGGGACGACGATACGTCTCCATTGCATCCCAGAGTCGGGGCTCTGCGCGGTATGCTGGTTGTTCAGGTACATGGGGGCTCGACCAGCTGGCGATGGCCCTCTCTTCATACATAAGAACGGGAGGAACCTGAGTAAGTTCCAGTTTACAGCCATAATGCGCCAAGGCCTTGGTAAAGCCGGGTATTGCGCGGCTTTGTTTGCCTCTCACTCTTTCAGGATCGGCGCAGCAACCTCGGCATCGCAGCTTGGCATGCCAGAGGACAGGATCCAGGCAGTGGGCAGATGGCGCTCCAGGGCGTACAAGTCGTACATACGCCCTCACCTCGTATAAAAAAAAAAAAAAAAGGAAGACAAAAGAGAGAGAAAGCCCCGAAGGGGGGGGGGGGGGGGGGGGGGGGGGGAAAGGAGAGGGAGTTGCCTTGGGATGCCGCACGGCAGGGTGACAACACACCCCCCGCCCTCTCTTAAATACACATGGTGCGCAGTAAAAGCCACCTAACAGAATGCTTTCTCTCGACAGGGGGACGCCCGCAGCTGGTCTGGGTGGTGGGGCACTCATTCGTGTCCCGGATGGAGTCTTGGTGGCGGCAGGGGGGCCGCAGCTTAAACAGGCCCAAAGCGACGTACATCCGGTGGATAGGGCAGCCAGGTATGAGATGGGAGCAGCTACTGCCGACGCTGGACGGCCTCATGGCAGATTCGGCCTGGTTGCCCGACGTCCTGATCATCCACCTCGGGGGCAATGACCTGACCCGGCTAGGGCGAAAAGCAGTCGGGCAAGCCATCCAAAGGGATCTCACCAAGACAGCTGCGTGGCTGGGACCCACAACGGTGGTCTGGTCCGAAATGATCAGCAGGAAACATTGGAGAGGTACCGATTCCAACAAGGCCGTCGACAACGCAAGAAGGAAGCTAAACGTGGCAATGCACAAGTTCTGCCTCGCCAATGGCCTGGAATCAATTCGGCATGGCCTCATCCACCCGGGCCGCCCAGAACTCTATGGGCAAGACGGGGTACACCTATCCGAAAAGGGGATGAAGGTGTTTTGGGATAACTTGTGGGGTGCAATGTCACTCGCAGGTTGCAACTAAAAAAAAAAAAAAAAGAAAAAGGAAAAGATGGAGAAAGGTGGGAGCCACGACCAGGTGCAGGGGGGGAGCCGCAGTGAGACGTGGGCCTCCCTGCGGCGTGGCGGAAATCCTACACTGGTTGGCTAAGAAAACACACCGGCGGGCGGTGTGTAAGAGGATGGCCACTCACTTTTGAATGCCGCACGGCAGGGTGACGTGCGGCATAAAGGAGGGGAGTAACAGGAGGAGACGGCACTCGCGGCCCAGACCCGGCCGGACGGCAGGGCGCAATTTGGTAGCGAGCTGGGGACCTAACTCCCGACTGGAAAGCTCCCCTCCGCAACACGCAAAGGGCGTGGTCAACCAACCACTGGAGCACCAATAGACTGGCAACAAACTGGTTTGGGTACAAGCCCCATTTTTCGAACTAAGGAGGGCACAAAGAGACTGACACCCGCTATCACAAGAGGGTGTCATAATGTGTAATATGCCAATTATGATTGATAATTATGATTGATGAGTAATGTTCGTAAATGGAAGATTGCTTGACACCAGTTTGTGTTATTAATATGTCTTTGGTTATTAATAAACTGCGGCCAACAACGACCACTAATGAGACCAGGTTTTGTTGGCTGACATTATTTCCCACCTTTGGCAACAGCAGAATGCGGGGGCCGGTAAGTATGGAGACTGGGGTCTCCGCTGAATAGGCACATGCGAGGGTTATCGCAGAGGCCGCCGCACCCACTCGAAGGGTGGGGGAGGCTCGAAGGCCGGCGCCATAACCCTCGTGGTGCCACCAGCGGGTGTAAACTGGTTCTGGGCGCTTCGATGCGCACAGGAACCAGCGGAAGCGGGGTGCGCACCAGCCACCCGACCGGAAGTGACCTGTTGACCTGAGCGCCCCCAAAGGGCGCCCAATGGTCAACCTGGCTTTGTTTGAACCCCCCAATCAGGGGGACTCACCTGAGACCTGCATGGAAGGCTCAAGAGGATTTAAGCGACGCTGCCCTCCCAGCAGAAGCACATCGCATTCAAGGAGCTGGGAGAACGGCGCGACAGCAGCAACGACTGAAGCCCACCCACCCACACCTAAGGAACAGCAAAAGTCGCAGTGCTGGATAAGGGAAAGGGTGTTAGCGGAAATCCTACACTGGTTGGCTAAGAAAACACACCGGCGGGCGGTGTGTAAGAGGATGGCCACTCACTTTTGAATGCCGCACGGCAGGGTGACGTGGCGGCATAAAGGAGGGGAGTAACAGGAGGAGACGGCACTCGCGGCCCAGACCCGGCCGGACGGCAGGGCGCAATTTGGTAGCGAGCTGGGGACCTAACTCCCGACTGGAAAGCTCCCCTCCGCAACACGCAAAGGGCGTGGTCAACCAACCACTGGAGCACCAATAGACTGGCAACAAACTGGTTTGGGTACAAGCCCCATTTTTCGAACTAAGGAGGGCACAAAGAGACTGACACCCGCTATCACAAGAGGGTGTCATAATGTGTAATATGCCAATTATGATTGATAATTATGATTGATGAGTAATGTTCGTAAATGGAAGATTGCTTGACACCAGTTTGTGTTATTAATATGTCTTTGGTTATTAATAAACTGCGGCCAACAACGACCACTAATGAGACCAGGTTTTGTTGGCTGACATTATTTCCCACCTTTGGCAACAGCAGAATGCGGGGGCCGGTAAGTATGGAGACTGGGGTCTCCGCTGAATAGGCACATGCGAGGGTTATCGGGTGATCATACATTTAAGAACACTTTTTTTATATAGACTTCGGACTTCTTGGTGTTCGATAAATTGAAGTAGGGGATTGAGTCAGGGAGTCTTTAATTTATCCTTTTGACCCTCTTTTCTGTGTTTTTGACTGCACACTACTCCCATTTGTAAGTGGCTGAGATTGTTAGGTGCACCAGTCTTTGGGAATCATAATCAGTTTTACGCACTGGGGCTTTTTTAAGCATTTCTAGCCTTAAGCACTGTGAATACCTTGCATATATCCTTAAATTATCTTATGGCATTCCTGTTTCCACAAGGCAGATGGCTGTGGGGAAGGACTGGCCATATTGTTAGAAATTACTAAGTTACCAATAATAGGAGAGCAGGTGCTTCTGTGCCCTGCATGGGGATGTCCAGTGACCATATCATGTTTAATAGGAGTGCAGGTGTGCTGTACCCAATGTGCTTCTAGTGAGATTGTGTGATCTAAGTAGTTATGGTGATATTGGGTAATTCAGGCACCTTTCCCTTAAATTAACTGCTGCATTTCATGTCCTAGTGTACTGATGTATGTCGTTTTGATTCTTGCATTGTCAGGATAATGAGTACTATCTCAGGATTTGCATAATATGCACAGTATTTATTATTTAATGTGTTTGGGTTTTGTTATATGTACAATATAATTTATTTGATATATTCCTGTGTGGAGTCACTTTTGTGGTGTATTCATTGTGTTTCTGTGTGAGTGTGTTGCGCAAACCCTTTACACTCTGCCGCTGATGATTAGCTTGACAAAAAACACCACTGGGTTTGGGCTACCAACAGTAAGGCCAAGCATCTATTCACGAAAATAACTAAACCAATACCAGTACTGCTACCTAACTTCTACTCTTTTTTATGAGCAGTCATACGATATTAAACAACAAAAAACAAAAACATCTCACATAGACAATTTGGGTCCTGATTTATATTCTTAAGCTAACAACACAATATGGTCTACGCGTTTTCAAACTCTTGCCCTTTCTAGAGTTCTCATCAGGACCAAGCAGCTTATCTTAATCCTGCCTGGCAATCGCTCTCAGCATATATGGCCCATTTCTTACGGACTTATTGGTTTTCGTGAGCGTTTGAATCTGGATTTCCTTTGTGTGGGAGGCGGGAAAGGCTTTCCTCTTTCTCTCATAGCTCTAGAAGTTGTATATTGAGGGGGCGCACTATTGACTCTTTAGTCTTAGTTCAGCTTTCCGAAAATGCCGTACCACTTCTGAACGTACGCGTTCTCGCTGTCAGTGCATAGACCATATTGTGTTGTTAGCCGTAAGAATACAAAACAGAACCCAAATTGTCTATTCTGTGATGTTTTTGTTTTTTGTTGTATAATATCGTATACTATGGCTTTTGTCATAAATAAGGACTAACAAGTTTCAGAAGAAAGAAAATATAGGATGTGGGTTGTGTGCGCAGAGAGTGAATGTAAAGAGAGTATGTAGAGAGTATGAGAGCGATAAAATGAGAATGCCGAATGCTAGTTAAAGATTTTATAAAATAAGATTTGTGTTGAGGTATAATGTATAAAAAAGTGAGGGATATGTAGAAATGTTTAAATTTTGATATGTGAAAAAACAAATAAAAGAAAAAGATTTATTTCTGACAAAAAAGAAGTCATTGGTACATGTGGTATTTTCAATATGGCTTCTCATAAAAAAGAGTAGAAGTTAGGTAGCAGTACTGGCATTGGTTTAGTTATTTTCATTTTTATTATTTTTTTTGATGATTAGCTTGACTGGATTGCGCCAAGCTACCAAAGGGTGATCACAGGTTTTCTTTGGTGTGTAACTTACTTGCCCTGACTAGAGTGGCGGGTTCTGCCTGGCTTAGGCGCATTACCCTAGCTAACCAGAAACCCCAATTCTAACACTTTAATTTATAATTTCTTGTAAAATCCATGTCCCCATGAACCCTCTGGGGGATCTTTTTCATTCTAGTGTCTACATTCTTGTCAATATATAATGTATTTTTATAAATTGGTGTCATATTTCTTGAGTGTTGCGCCGATTACTTCTTCAATTGTTTTATTACTGTTTAAATGCTTAATACTTGTTCCTCTGTGTAATCCTTTCTTCTCAGTACCACAGCTACCTAGGGTTGAGCTGAGGGTTTGACAGATGAAACAAAGGGCCCTAAGGGGGTTGGTGAGTGTATTACACGGCGAGGTTGCACAACAACATCACATAATACACCACATTTCCTCACAAGGAACAAAAACAAATGGGACTTTCAAAACCTGTCCACTTTCCAAAGTTAACAGTCGTTGTCATTTCCTTATTCACTACAAAGCAGCTGAGCGACTTCAGATGCAGCAACGAGTCACTCTTTTGATGTCATCTGGGGTTAAATGGTGCATGATCTACATTCTTCAAACTCTCGCATTTTTGCGAATTGAGGTTCATGCCTTGAGCAGAGGCGTGTTTAGGAGGACTGAATATTGCTTCAGGGCTAGTCTAGGAGTTAGAATGAGTACGTAAAGAGCATAGGAGTAGTAAAGGTAGAAGAGAAAGCGTTGGTCTAGAAGACAGGGTTCAGGCAGAAGGGAATAATACAAGAGAGAAGTAATGATTAGGAGAGTCGAAATGAAAAGGTAGTAAAAGATGGAGGTTTGGGTAAAAAAATGTGACATGCATCTAAGGGAGTTAGGAGAAATATATTAATACAATGTAAGGAGTAGGGGTGGATGTGGTATGTTTACAGGTGTAATTGAACAGAGCGGGCTCCAAGGCTGTACAGCGAATATTTTTAAAAATAACAGGGCCATCTTGAACAAGATGTGCTGTACGTAGAACAGAAGGATATATGGGGTGTGCAGTAGAACCGTGATGACACAGACTGATTCTTGCCATCGCGCACTAAGAACCCAGCACACAGCCACTGACGACAGCACCTGAGGTACCGTCTTACGGACCAATTAACCCTGCACTAACTAAAGACTTGTCCCGCGATCTATGCATTATGGTATTCACCACTTTACCCGCACCCTACGCTATCCGCTCCTTGAGAGCCAAGGATTGACCCTTGCCCGTGATAGTTCTCCGATACGCCAAATCGGACCTTGAGCAATAGAGCTCTTTCCGCTCTAAGGCAGCTTGTAATATTCAGGCATGTAAATCAAACCGTCCTGATGATGATCACATTATTCTTTTAAAAGGGATCGAAACGTCGTCGACCTATGGAATAGTTTCACGCAAAAAACCATTGTGTTATATTAGTGTGATAACTATTATGGATAGCTTGTTATGTATTCTCATTTACTCAAAGTCTCTTTTTTTGTGCCTGAAAATCCTACTGTTTATTTGTATTTATGTTTTGTTTTCATGTACTGGATGCAGGACTGTGTCCCACTTTACTGTTGGTTGCTCTCAAAAAGTTGAAACATTTATTTACTTGACTAAACAATGTGTCCGGCTAGACACCATGGAATATAGTACTTATTATAGTCTATATTTATTTAATTGTTCTAAATGCTTCTTTAAGGACCAATGTTATGATTGAAGACAGACAGAGAAAGCAGCAATTCATTTTTGATCACCAGTCGAATCCGGGATTAAAACCCATTTCACAATAATCAGTGCAGTTCCTAGACCCTCCTTCTTCAAATATATTTTAAGTGTTTAAGCAAGTTTAATAATGAGGAAAAAAGGGAGTTGGATGAATGGATACTGGGATTCTTCCAGGAGCTGAGTTACTCTCTCAAGCTGTAATGCTTTATGCAAAGTGACTAGATTACATTCCAAAATGGCATCCATGAGTGTTACATTTTCCTGAGTTAAGTAGGTGTTTCTTCGCTAGTTGTATTGAACTACATGAACTGTGTGTGACTCTTGCATCTGCATTCATCGATAATGCTCTGTTTTCTTTCCTCAGATGACCGCTGAGTGTCTGCTGCACAAATACAAGAAAATCCATTCCTGGCCATTTAGTGCTATTGCAGAGCTTATTGGTAAATAAATGCTATTTTTGATTATACAGAATGATTAAAAAAATATCATGTCTTTAATTAATCCTATGTAGCGGGTAACACCATGCTCACGCCAGTCACAGTTATGAGGGTAACAAGGCTTAATGCAGGAAACCGGCAGTCCCCTACGAGACCGATTTTTTCAACCCTTTTTTAATGTCACATATTTTTCTTTTTTGTATATAAATTCTTATATTTTCTTGAATGTTAGTCTATAATTGCATTACCGTGCCTACAAACTCTAGCTAGTACCCCAGTTCTTTGTTTATCTACCTGTCACAACTGTTATTTTACACTCTTGTTACCAAAGCAATATCGAGGTGCAGTTTGGGCTTCAGTGTTTTAATTGGGTTTCTTAAACATATTCATGTTTGAGTGTACACTTAGTAGCACAAAACATTATGCACTATTCTAGGTATGGCGCACCTTGCAAGAACACTGAAATGGGGAAATAAAACAATTCTAACTGCTCTAACGCCATAGGAGGGTAGCGGACAAGAAACAGCACCTGGTTAAAATAACGATAAATTGGTTCAAGTAACCCTTTCATGACAATGCTGCTACACCTGAGAAGAAACGTCATTAGGGACCACAACCCACCTAGAGAGCAAAACCTGGTTAAAACAACGTAGTCATTATACAGAGGTTGTAATATTCAGCCTCACCAACAATCAGTTCAGATCTTGTAACTTCATACCGTATCGATAGCTTCGGGCCTTAGATCATGAAACAATAGTGTTTTTTCATCAGTAGCATAGCAGCCCCTATTTAGATCGAGCATACAGGACAGAGCAAGCTGTCTGGTTCTAAAACACTTACTTTCGGCTTACCAAGAACATAGAGGGGCTTGCAGCCCACCCATTGCTTACTATTGGTTGGCGTATGTCACCCTCATTTCCTTGCTTCTTATTTGATCCCTTATCTTATCCATCTTGTATCAGTCCCTGCCCAGCAGCATAGTGTCTTTACTTATGTCCTTCCACTGGTCACTTTTAGGGAACTACTTTTTTCTTTTGCCTTAAGAACTTCACAAGGGTGCATGTATTTGTTTTCAATTTGCCTCCGTACTGTGCTTTCCTTCCCATAACTCACTCCCTGTATCTTCAAGCCGTGCTCTGCATGGTGTTAACTTGATATGTAGATGAGCTCGATTGGGGACCTTTTGTCATACTTGACGTTTTTTGTCAAGGCTGTTCGAAAATGAATGCCTGTTCGGCCGCACACATAAAGGGAGCTTGTGAATTCGATGTAAGCAGTCTTGTGTTTCAGTTTACCTTCTTTTTTGTGCCCAATTAAGAGTGAGTGTCTCATCATTGTCGAAGCCAAGGTTAGGGACACAGATGTTAACAGTTCAGCCTGGTTGCCCCTAACCAGACACGCATAGAGACCCCAGTTCACCGCCTCCCTTTAAAGCTACCGGGATCTGCGGGGAGCCATGTTGTTTGCCTTTTGCTGTTTATTTTTTTATGTGCTCCTGGGCTACATCTGGAATGATTTCAGGAAAAAAAATTCCATCATAAATGCATATACACATTGCTTCCACAACCATGTTGTAAAGCATTTCATAAATAGAGGTGGGTGGAACTCGCGGAGTTTCACTTCGCAGAATTCCACAGAATTGCATACATTCGCACAGTTTTAAGAGTGGGCTTATGTTGATTTTTTGCACCGGGAACTAGTTCCACAATGTAAAATCATCACACACTGCACTAAGCAGCGCACTAGAGGGCTCTGCTTCTTTCTGCCACTCAAGTAGATTTTCTACTCGATTGGTAGCTTTCCCAACGCAAACGGTCGTGACCTGTTGCAACTGCCCGCTTTGAGAAAATCTCGCCGGGTGGCATTCTAGAACCCGAAAATCGCACTAGGGCAGAGGTCTTCAAACTTTTCCAGGTTGAGCCCCCCCAGCTGAATTCCCCCAGATGTTGGGCCCCCCCATCACCCGACAGAAACCTCGGGAATCCGGCACACCACATGATCGACTGCCACGCACACACCACGGGCCATATCCGGCAAACAATGCTCAACACAACAAGAGTGTCTAGCAAACTGCAGGCCTGTGAGTGGGTGTGACGAAACGACAGAGGCGTACCAGACAGCTCAAAACACAATCCTCCAAGACAAAATGTGCGCAAATTCTCCCCACTAGGATGCCCTGCCTTACACAGGACACAGATCAACAACAACACCACCAACATGAATGTGACGGGTGTGCCGGTGCCCAGCCACACCTAGACTCTCAATCTGTGGGTGAATCCCTGCCACTGCCATCCTCAGGCTGTGCTCCACATCCAGTTCTAAACGGTACCTAGTCTTCAACATCGCAAGTGCGGAGAACCCAATCTCACAAACTCCCCAACAAATAAACAAATACATTGTAGGATGTAAAACACCATGCACAAGTGAACCAAAGGGAGGACCGCCGTGATGAACCCACTATAGGGAACACACCATGGGTGCTTCACCAAGCGGAACCCAAAACATGGAACCCGACCTTGCCCATGGGGGCCCGCATTCAAGTAGCAGCTAGACGTCACGCAAAATGTCACATGCATGATGCATAGATCCCACACATGAGCACACATAGAATACAGAACAGTAACACATAGGCAAGGGAGCAGCCAAACAATTCAAATACCTTCCACTCTGAGCCACAGCTCTCATGGCACCAAGAAACCAAAGGAAGTCATCACAACCCTCCCCATCCATCATGTACACCTTGTCATCCACCAACTCCCCCACCATTCATTCCGTCCCTCCATCTGAGCCCCATCCACATCCAAACCCATTCAACCACTTGCAAACCCATCCAACTTCCATCCCTCCATCCATCATCTCACCTCTTCATCCCTCCATCCACCCCCTCACCCATCCATCCATCATCCATCCATCCATCCCTTCACCCAATCTATTCCCTCACCAATCCATCCACTCTTCCACCCATCCATCCACCCACTCATCCATCCAACCATTCACCCAAGCTATCCTCCCACTCATCCATCCACTCCTCCACTCATCCATCCACTCCTCCACTCATCCATCCACTCTTCCACCCATCCATCCACTCCTCCACCCATCCATCCATCCACTCATCCATCCAACCACCCACCCTCTCACCCATCCAACCACCCACCCTCTCACCCACTCATCCATCCACCCAGTCACTCATCCATCCACCCAGTCACTCATCCGTCACCCACTCAACCCCCCACTCATTCATCCACCCCGCTCTCCACCCCCCCCCACTCATGCATGCACTCTCTGACCCATCCATCTCCATGCTCCTCTCCTCACCAATCCATGCACACACCTGCCCATCCACTCTGCCAATCATTCATCCATGTCATCATTCATCCATCCATCCATCCTCCCCCTCTCTCTCCATTCCCCCCTCACCCAGCCACCCATCCCTCCATCCACCCATCCCTCCATCCACCCTTCACCCATCCACCCACTCATCCATCCACTCATGAATCCATCCATTGACCACTCATCCACCCCTTCACTCCTCCATCCATCCTCCCGTCCATCCACCCTCCTCAATCACCCATCCATCCCCACATCCACCCCTTCACTCATCCATCCATCCATTCATTCATCCCTTCACCCATCAATACATCAATCCATCCATCACCTCTCTCATCCATCCACCCACCGACTCGTCCACCATCCACCCCCCATCGATCCATCCACCATTTCACTGATCCATCCACCCCTCCACCCATCCATCTACCCTTCCAACCATACACACATCATCCACTCCCATCCATCCACTCATGCATCCATCCTCTCTCCCACCATCCATTCACCCCTTCACTCACCATCCATCCCCTCACTCATCCATCCACCCCCCACCCATACATCCACCACTCCACCCTCACACCTTTTATGATTCAAATTCGAATCTGCAGACCACCATCCCTGAACACTGGGTGCCCACACAAAGATCCTCATGAGTTGAGGACCGCAGACCAGAGCCCACTGTCCCGATTCATGGCCAAACCGGATTGCAACCTCTCTCTCCCTTCCCAAAATAACTGAAGGACTCCCGCCCCCCCCCCCCCCAACTCCCCCTCACTCCCACCCCCCTTGAAAGGCTGGGGCCCTGGACCAGAGCCCACCCTGCCCGTGCCTCAAAACCTCTGCGAAACCTCTCCCTTCTGGGAAGAGCTAACTCTCCCAGGAGAGGGTTAATTCACAGAGCTGACAGCTTCAGCTGCAGTGGGAGGCGAGGGGTCTCCTCTGCTAAAACTGAAAGCGTGTCTGTTTGTTTGCTTTCGTTTTTAGCAGAGGAGACCCCTGCCTCGCACACAGCTGAAGGTGTCTACTCCGTGAATTGGCCCCCTCCTGGGAGAATCACCCAGACAAAGAAACGGGCACAAAGGGAAGATCGAAGTGGAGCCCGCGCCCCCCCTGGGATGGCGCCGCGCCCCCCCAGGGGGGCGCGCCCCACAGATTGAAGAACCCTGCACTAGGGGCTGCAAATTCTCGCTCGCCAACTTAACATTGGTGAGCCACGCAAGAGAAAAAACTCCACCATGCAGCGGTAGGCATAGTTTTTCTGGAAGTCAGTGTTACATGCGTAAAATGTAGTGGGCAAAACTCCATGAACTCCGCCAGAGGAGCAGAGTTTACTGCGCACCCTCAGTGTGCCTTATGGCTCACTAGACTCAGAACGTTCCCCCATATCTAGCAGTATCATAATTTAACTGCACGTAATGTGGGTTTCTATTGCCCACTCATGTTATCAACCAGGGACTGTTAAATAAGACTGATTGCTCCAACCTGACATATGACACAATTCTTTATCTGTAGCAGTTTCTTTAGCCTACCCTGCTATCCTACTATAGCTATACAGTGCTTCAAATCACACTAAGTTGCTCATATTTTAAGTGCGCACTTTTTTAAGGGCACTTTCACTTGTTAAGATTCTGAGTTTCATCCTGCCACAGCATAACATGTCCATGGTGTTATAGATATCAACTGTTGCTGTTACGACCGAGCCTAGGTGTCAGGAATGTATCCTGATGCGTTCAGGTTACAAACAGATCTGGTACTTTAAATTACACCATGATCACAAAAGCAGGAGCAGTAGCTCACCAATGCATTTACCAGCGTATTCATTTGTGTTAATCAGTTTAACTAATAACATTATTGCAAACAGAAATAAAAAAGAAGGGCGGACACTCCCAGTCTCAAGGTACCCTCTTCCCACTGAACTTTCACATAACTCTCTCCTGTTAACTGTGCCTGGGATGGAGAACAGATTTGTCTGTCAGAAGACGGCACCTCTGAGGTGGCAGCCGTGGTGGGAGATAAGGACATAAGGTTTCTAAATATGTGCCAAAATGCCACCTATTTCATTTAAGTTTTAAACTACATTTGTGTCGTTCACTGCTTCTTTTGTTTTCCAAACGTACACCGTGGTGCAGACTGTGGTTAAGTTGAAATAAATGTTACCACAGTTGTTTACATCTGTTCATGTCACAGATGGCGTGCAATGCAGTGATTGTACAAAATATATACTCTGGTTTCATCAGCTACAGCTTGTCGCCTTATGACTGTCCTGATTTTTTCGTGTGCTGCTTCAATTGCTTCAATATATTTATTGTTTTAGTTTGATATTTGGTTTGTGTTCATTCTTGATTGCTGGTGTTTGTGTCATTGTCACTAAGCACAAGTAATAAACTGTATATTAATGGTGCATTGAAGCAAAGCGGCTAAGTTTGTGTACATGAGTTAGTGAATACAGCTATGGGTAGTTGCTGTCAACATCAGACGCTGCAATGACAGAGGCACAAGTAAGTGGCAAGTATATTTCATGTAGAAAGTTGAAAGAGCTCCAGGATGTAAGAGCTGTGCACAGTGCTGCTACACAGGAACCCCTCCTTTATACCTGAGCTGTCTTCCCAGAAAAGGTATATGCTGCCTGTGTGCACGTGTGTTGCTCGGGTACTTTGCAGCGCTGTGGTTCTGTGGGGGAAAGGTGGGTGTTTGTTAATTGAATTGTTGATGTAACAATGTTTATTAGTTAAATTGTTAAGCTTCCACTGTGGTGTTCTCTCTCTCATTTGCGTCTTCCATGACCTCCCTCCATCATGTGCAGCTTTGCCCTTCCACTTTAGAGCTTTCACACTCCTTCAGTCTAATTTTTTTAATGTATTTACCAATTCATCACTCTATATTTCCAAGCTGCTGCTGGCCCTTCCACTTTATAGATAAAAAACACTTTCACACTCCTTTATTGTAATTTTTCAAAATTTACCAATCCACCAAGGATCAGTAAGAAATGATCCACGGGCATGCCTACAAAATTAAACTGTTGCATCATTGCACTTTTTCCCCTTTTGATTGTGCTGTACATTATAGGCATTTTTGCTGGTGATGTGAGGCAGGAACAAATGGCCCTGGCAGACCCAGTGGTTTCAAGGGAGGGCCAATTGGCTTCCAATGCTTGTTTGAATTATGCCACTGACAATTTAGTCTCTTCTTCATCATCTCATTCCACATGGTCACCAGAGCCCACTTTCTCTAGGCTTCCAGCAGATTGAGATCAATCAGAATTTTTTCAAAAGAATAATAACAACTTTGGATTAACATTTGGCGATGGACATCTACTGACCACCAGGCCAGCAGTAGTGGAAGAGACATAATGAGCCTGTCACCACTAATGACATTACAGGATTGCCCACTTCTCCAATGCTTAACTGTTAAACCATCTATTTACTGCTGATGGTCTTGTTTCTATAAACTGGAAGACAGGACATGAGGTCAGCATGTTTTTAACCAGTGCATATAGAAATGGATGTCAAACATTATGTCTTAGAAGCATTCTAGTGGCAACAGAGAAAGCATGGCCATTATGTGCACGACCAGTGGTTTGGCCTTTCACAGATTGGGCGTGTGCCTCTGAGTTTTGGATGTGATGGAGTGCTTTCAGTTCACTGACAATCGACATTGTGCCTGTTGGGCCCTCTCCAATATTTTTCCTGAGATTTGTGAATAATTGTGGAAGGGCTCAAAGTTTCAGATCGTCTAGACGATCTCTGATGATGTTCCCCTTATTTAGGACCAGTGGGCAAGCATGTTTAATATGGATTAAGAGATGCAATTCAACAATGGGAATCATTAAAATGTAACCAGAATTGTGCTTTTTGTATGGCTTACGCACAATTCTAAAAAATGTTGTTTTTATGAACACATGTATCATTGCATACACTGACATCAATATCAACATTCCCCCCTCTAGTTGAATTTGCAACTACATCATTTACTCATACTTCATGACAGTCACATTATTAGGGTCTTCTTTAGCTTCAGTTGTAACTAATACTACTTCCCTAGTTGCTTGCATTCAACCTAATTTGAGGACTGCGTTTGTACCGCAGGAAACCCCCACCTGTAGGAAACCACAAAAAACAATATGAAGATGAGAGTGGGCAGCAATGATGTACACAAACCAGTCAAGCACTGGGGAGCCAGGAAAACCAATTGTTATAGCATTCCTGCTCAGGGGCACCTCCCTCCTCAATCATGTCTTTTTGTAAACTGTGCAGTGCTTGGATGGCAAGAGTGTTCAAGAGTAAGGAAGATGCACTCGATGTGGAGTCAATCAATCAGGCCAATATTCGTTCCCAGTTGCCGGAGGGAACTTCGTCAGGGCTCAAGGACCTCCTGCTTAGGAATCAGTGTATAGTGCGTAAGGAGAAGGTATATAATTCCAAAATGCAATAACTTTCAAATCAGAAGTGGGCAAATATAGTGAGATCTCAGATTAAAAAAAGCATATCCGATTATCATGCTGAGTCTTGTACCTCTTGCTCCATAAAGGTCACCCATCAGGAACCATTTATTATGAAGCTCTTTGGAGAAGGAGCCACCTTTGGACTCGTGTTTTGCTATATATATATTTGAAACTAGGAATCGTATGCTTTTTTTGATCTGAGATCTCACTATATTAGCTCACTTGATTTGAAAGTTATCGCGTTTTGGAAGCCATGTTTCGGGAGAACTTCCATTTTTCTTGGTGAAAATAATTGCCATGAGCTGATGAAACAGTTGTTTAATAAAATACTTTTATTGGTTTAGTCACAGTGCATTCAAAACAAAGTTAACATTACAGGCCAGTGCAGGCAATGTATTGTGATGAATGCATAAACAGGTGTCTCAATAATAGACAGTGTACGACCCTAACTGTTCATGGGTGGCGGGCAATTAACCTGAACTCTTTGTTAATAAATCATATTACATGTTTGTATTTAACTGGATAAGTTCAAGATTGAGGATACCTAAATACAAAAGATGTTGAGGAAAGTCATGTCAATGACCTCTTAAAATTGTACTGCATTATAGTGTCAAAGACTACATTATCCGCTATATATGCCATTCCACAAAATTGCCAAAACATTGAAGGTAAAAAAGAGAAAACGATTTGAAAATCTTCCACACTACTTCTGGACCCCACTTGCAACTCTTCGATTTATTTTTCCACCATTTGGAACATTTGGAGCCCCCATTTTGAACTGGTTTACTAGAAATATTTAATTTTTGGAATAAACTGCATTTTTGGTTCAAATCAAAATTTTCTACACATTTCTATTAAGAATAGGATCTTTTACATACAGCACAAATGTTGTTGATCTTTTCTCTACATTGCTCTAGAGAGGGGAAAATCACTCCTCTCTTGCATGCTCTGAATATGATGGGACTCGTTTCCAGTTTTGTTAAGAGATTCACATTTCAGCAATTATTTAGAAATATGTTCAGTATTGGAGTCCTAATCAGCTCAGATCGCTCACATCAATCACCTCAGATTTCTGTCATCTTTATATGTTGTAGAAATACAGACCTCCTGTTCAGAGTGACCATTATTTCTCTGTTTACGAGCTATGTTCAAATAAGCGCCGAATTGTAATTGAAAATACAGGGCTTCCCCAAATGCCTCCAGGAATCAGAAGGTGCCATGGAAAGCTTCTTCTTGCACCATTTAGGAATGGGACAGGTTAACTGATGAAAATTGAGCAGAGAAGTATCCCCCGCGTGGACTTATACCACACCAAATTTATAACAGATTTGGGCGCTGAGGAGTTTACGCCTGAATCAGAATTTGCACGAAAATAGGAATAATTGCCAAAATCTCGGAATTGTGATTGTTTTCAAACAGATTCAAACCTTGCCATTATAAGTGCAATAGCGTTACTGCTTCCTTTGATATCCTACATTCAAACCGCTCCATGTAAATGTGTTTAATTAAGAGGGTTTTGAATGATTTTAAGTTATAATAAAGTAGTTTCAGAGGCTACCATGGAATATTTCCAGATTGGCCTGCAAGGTCAGGTTTTTAACTTGCTAAATCGCTTGGCTGCAGCAGCAACTTGATATACCTGGCCTTCAGGGCTGTGACAGAAAGTGCAGGGCTCTGCCAAAAACATATCTACAAACTGGTATTGTTTTTTTAATGTGTTTATGACAGGCCTGTGCTGTGAGGGAAAAAACGACTTACCTTTTGGGACTAGATAGTGCAGATATTGGTTCAAAACAATTGTTGCAGCCAATAAGTTATTAAAAGAATTGGGGCTGGGGGGTCTGCATCGTAAGACTTTTTTTGCTGCAAGATGCACGTCTCAGGCAGTCGTTCATGGAGAGAGAAAAAAATGCAGAAAGATGACCAGAGGGTTTCTAAATATTCCTGCCTGCTCAGTTCTGACGCAGGGGTGAAGGTGGTAGGGTTAGGACACATCATCTGCTGCTCTGTGCGCAGCTGTGATTGTTTTCCCCAGGTAGCAATAACGCTTTGCAGCCCGTGGTGTACCTTTTGGCAGTGCATGAAAAGTTATTTATTGGGTGTTTCTTATGTTTCTCTCGAAGTCATTGTCTCGCAGCTTTGGTAGCAGAGCAGTGGAGTTCTGAAGATGAGGTCAAAGGCCTTGACAGTGGTTCCCAAACTTTGTTCATGGCACCCCTGGCTAGTTTTCATGGTGCACCAGGGTGCCGTGGCTCAAAGATTGGGAACCACTGCTTTAGGGTGAGGACGAAGTGTGAGCATGGGCTAGGCGGGTCTTGAAGACTCCGCCATATGGCCTCTGTGCTATGCCTGGTACTGATCCTGTGTCCCAGAGGCATGTATGAGCACTCAGGTAGCAGGAAAGCAGTAACAGTGAGATGGCAAAGTAGCAAAAAAGGCAGTCAAGAGGCAGATTAGTAAGCTGCACAGGCACATGTTGACGCTCCACAGTGCTTCGGCACCCAGCCCCCCTACTCCCCTGCTCTACGCCTCTGCGCTTTTTGTTCCTTGCAGACTTGCACCCTTGCGCCTTTCATGCCTCTCCTGGGTCTTTCCATCCTTCCACCTCCTCGGTCACCGCCCCCCACACACTTCATACAGCAGCTTCCCGCATTTCAGCACACTCTGCTGCACTGTGCTGCTGCCGCCGCTTCCTCATGATTTTCACCGATGTCTCCTGGTTGGCCCTCTGCCGTTCTTCTCCTGATGCACTGTTGCTGCTTCCACTCAGCTTGGGTCACTACATATTTTTATCATCCAAGTTATCATGCAAAGTTTAAGCCATGATTTGTGGATTCTTTTCCAGGTACAAAGATTTTCAATGCTATGATGCTCATTTCCTTCTACCTTCTCTTTAGTGACGTCATCCTTTTAGCCGAATATATTTATTGAAACCAGCTCCTGCCTATCTAGACTGCCAGTTCCACTGCCTCCCATGCTCCATGGAAATTGAGTGAGAGTATGAGCTCAAGCCCATCAATGCATCATAGGCTCTAGGCTTGTGTGGCCCCAGCTGCAGCATCTCATTGATTGGAAGCAAACTGTTCATGCAAATAGTTCTTGCGAATGTGCTATTATCTATGACACCCAGAGAAATTGGGGCCCTATCTGTGCAGGGGTACTGTCAGGGTCAATACCAGAGGTATGCTGCTAATGCATGCTCCGTCTCTGTACCAACATGATGAGGAATGGCTAATGATGAACAGGGAAAGAGGAGTTGCTTTGGCAACACAATGATGGACGGAGACTGTAGATGATGCAGAGATAGTGGAGAGGCCCTCTTAGGGGGCATCCAGTGACTACAAGTACATCACAAAGCTATAATCCTTTGCATTTTCTTTCACCAGAAGGTGGCGGCTGCGTTCTGGTTAGCTACATTCTATAAGATGCTAACATGGTGCCATTTTTCCCCAAAAGTTAGTTTAGTGTCTGGGCAGGTCTGCCAGTACAAAAGACACCTTTACAGTCATTCCAGTGCTGTATGTTTTGATGGCATTGTTAAGCCAGTACCATATTTTCACCAACCTGCCCCCTTTTCATAGTTCCCATGAGTCAAGTACCTATTGCCTGTAAAGTGTCTAAGCAGTAATATTTCAGCTATAATATAAAAGATAAAAGATCCATGCTCAAATAAGGTATCATCATCTAACTACCAAATTATAGATAGTACTGTTGGCATGTATTGCTGAACTGCCCAAGCACCTTAAAAGTGCCAATAATTGTTTGGAGTGTTGTTAAAGTATTGCTTAGGATGTGTTTGGTTATCATGCTGGTCCTTTGCCTTGAGAAAGTTGTGGAAAAGCAGTTTTCTCTAGACAACCTTCAAGCACTGCTTGGCGTTAGTCGCCACTAAACCACTCGATGATTATCAAATAAAGAGGCAGGTGCTGGAAACTGGAAAGCAGGAAACGGGTTTTTATTTCTCCAGAGCAAAGCACATCAGATCGGACAAACAGGGTATCGTCTCGAGGTGCTCTAACTGTTTCTCTGTGGCCTGGCCTCTTATACTGTAGTGTATTGCTTTATTGCATGAAGACACATTCTTAACATTACTTTGAAGTACAGTAAGAAATCCCCGGAAACCCAGCTTCAGGCCCGTTCCCACACGTATTCACAGTAGAGGCCCCCACCCCAATCTCAGCAGGTGATGACTATCGCACAGCTGGACATTCAGTTGGGAACCGAAATGTGTGCAATCGGTCGGATCTCATGGGGTGGTGACATTGATTAATCCCGGTTCCTTTGATGAAAGGCGAGATTCTACAGAATGGGGACAATAAACTGCATCCGCAGGGGTAGGTGATGGCCCGGGATCGGGTCGAACAATCGGGTACAGGGGAAGGGGTTATCAAAGGGACTGTTCATGTGAAAGGGATTAAAGAGTATGTGGGTCCGGCATGGGAAGTGGCTCCGGGGCAGGGATCCCGCTGTAGGTGTGTTTATGGTTCAGGTATGTGTGCATGGGGGCTGTCAGCGCGCGGGGTATGTTAGCGAGGTCAGGGAGACGTGCAGGCGATCGGCAATGTATGAAGTGGCCATGGTGCCTAAAACGGCTGCCGCTTACGCCCTGGTACGGGTCTAGGTTTTGACAAGATGGCGCCGGTAGTGTTCATATCGTTATCTAATTTCCCACAAAGTGAAATATGTTGTAAAGCACATCTTAGAAAGGGCACTTCATCAGACTGGAGCTTGACATCAAATAATGTACTGATTATATATATTAATAGTTTTGATTTAGATTAGATTCAAAGTTTACAAAGCGCCTGGCTACTCCAATGGAGTGTCCCCGTGTTAAGAATTCTTTCTCCTCATCAGTATGCAGAAAAAACTCCACCAACCGCAACACCGTTAAGTAGTCAAGGATTTCCCAAAAAAACACATTTTTAGCTTCCTTTGGAACAGCACTTCTTAGGGCTGCCTCCTAAGATTAAGAGGCAGCAGGCTCCACATTTTTGGAAAATTGAACAATCTTCCTCCCAACTGCACTCTTTGAACTTTTGGGATGATAAGCCTTGCAGTACCCGAAGACCTAAGACTCCTATTAGGCCTACAAGGTTTAATCAAAGGAAACGCTTAGCTACGGCCTTTCTCGTTTAAAATTCTATGGCAGAAGCACAGGGCTTTAAAAATCACTCTGTCCTGTAAAGGGAGCCAGTGTAGTTCTACAAGAGCCACCCCTAAAGGGGAGCGTCTTTGAATGTTAAGTAACATACGGGCTGCGGAATTCTGTACTCTCTGCAACATTCTCATTGTACCTTTAGTAGCTCCTAGATATACAACATTGCAATAATCCAAGCGGGAAACAATCACCATCTGGATGATAGGTTTTTTGCTGCCTGTGGTAGCAAATCTAAGATTTTAAGCAGCATCTTCAAAATGCCAAGGCAAGTGCTGGCCAGGGCTGACATTTTTCAATCAAAAGACAGTGCAGTATCAAACCACACCCCTATGTTTTTTATCTTAGGTTTAGGAACCGGGGTCAGCACTAATTCAGGAGGCCTCCAAGCATGGGACTAGATAGAAGGTTGTTTGACTACTACCAAAATGTCGGTCTTTCCTGCATTTAAATGCAAACAATTGAAATGATACTTGATGTATGTGAGATCAAGTGAAAACAACCACAGGTTTTGCTTACTGAAAAAATATATGTTTGTGAATGACTGGAAGCTAGGCATGATTTCAGACTGACTATGACTGAGCGCTAGTTAAATACACCAAGCTGGTCATCCAGGAGACGGTTTTTACCTTGAGTCCTCGGCACTTTCTTGGGACTCAAAGTCTTCCAGTAGGGCAAGGTTCAAAGCTTAAGCTAGCATGTGACACTCAAAATTGTTTCTTTTATCACCAAGCTCCTCCTGAAGCCATTGATTTTGATTCCAAAAGCTTTAGGTGAGACAAAGATGGATTGCTTAGCCATTAAAGTCACATCGCTGCTGCCATAAATCCACTACTATGCCATGGAAGAAGGTTCTACCTTTGGAACTGGCAACTTTTTGCTTCTGACACTCACCAGTGGGACAACACTAAAAGCAACAGCCTTTCCAACTCAGCAAAAAGCTCCCGGCATTACAAACCTTGTGTTCTCACTCACTTTGGGTGCACCTTTATAAGTCAAACCTCAGCATTTTGTGAAGAGGGAGAAAATTACGAAGTCCCTGTTTTCATCAACTGTTATGATTATTTGTCACTTTTGTAGTCCCCATGTTTTCCAAGGCTGACTTCTAGGCACCAGGTCTCTCTCCAGCCAGGGTCCCTATGTTGTCCAGCCCTTTGTGGCCAGCTGAGTCATGTTAAAGACAGCCACCTAACCCTCTTGGAGAGCAGTTACAGTCTCTGGGTGCCAGAAAGAAATATGAGTCCTTTAGTCATTTGCTTTAATGATTGTTCTATGGAGATAGTGGTGAGGTGCCAGTCTTATGCTTTGCATTAGCCAGTAACTGGAGAATTTTATGTGCCCAATTCAGAGAACTTTTTCCCTGTGCCACCTCCCTTTCCAAAATGGCATCTTTGTTTTTTTGTAAAATTTCCCTCAAGCTCTAAAACCAAAACGCCTAACCCCGTTGCCTATTAGAAAGAGATTTAGCGCTCCTTGAAATACTCCCCTGTTTAGATAAGGTCTCCTTCCTCTATCAGGGCCAACAGTTGGCTTTTGCCACTACTTAGCTATACAACTGTTTAGCAGTGGCATTACGCAGAGGATTCTAAAACTAGCAAAAATAGGGTCCGGAAAAGGGGAAAAATCCAAGGTGACCATGCAGAAAAGGCGGATTTCTTAATGTTTTATTAAGCAGTCTGGTGTGGGTTTGCTAAAGCAGCACACAGCTTTGTTCCTGTTTTTATGCAAGCTCACTGTCTAAAGCAGATATATTTAACTCCGAATTGCTCTGCATATTTGGGAACAAATCATTAGTTCATGATTTGCAGAAAGCATGGTTTGGAACCTATGGTCAGTATTTTACCTCTATTTTTCCAAGCTTTGCTGTTGGCGGCTTATGCACTAAAGCCCTGATTACAACTTTTCCCGATTTTTGAGTGCATATATTGGGATAACAGACTCCCAGATTATAGCTAACTTACCCACACCAAATTCTGTAGATTACATTCAAGTTTTCTGTAGGAATGGGAAAAAACGCACGAATTCTGAAATATTCGGTCCTTTTCTGTGTTCTTTCCCTGTCTCGAGGAAGAAAAACACAGATTTTTTCTGCATGCACAGAGTATTTGAAAACTGCGGCAGGCCTGGTGGGAGTCAAGAAGATGGTGGTCAGGGTGTAGTGATGCAGACGGGGGTTTGGGGTGGGGGAGGATTGTCTAATACTACAATAGGGGTCAGGGCAACCGGTGTACCTGCACACAGCCACATACCCTTGCAGCGGTAGCACCGAGTGCCTTAACCATGGGGGTGGGAGTGGGGCGGGGTTAGGCTTTGTCTTCTTCCTCTCTGTCCCCCTGTACACTCCATTTGCCTGCATACATGGCTTGGAGGTCAAGTAGCTGTTATTTTTACATACAATCTCAGCTCGTTTGAAACAATAGTCAACTCAAACTAAAGCATGCATGTTAATAGTGCAACAATGCGCTACAGTATGAACCAAACATTTCGAAAACAGCAAACTTCTACTTTCCCGAGAGCGTGAATGAGAGGGCACTTTGAACAAGAGGTATTATGAAGCTAGAAAGAATCATGCATGTGCCAATGAACTGGCTGTAAATAATGTACTATCTGCTGCTTTTTCTTTAAACAAAAAAATGCATTTCCGAACTTGTTTCACTTTTTTTTCTCCTAAAAATTAATTGCCAATGCTATTTTGAACTGTCATCAGTTAATCTCTTTTCCAACGTTACCCTCGGGGCATTTTTATCTATGGCGAGCCCCCTACATCTCATTTTCACTGATAGAACTTCAGGGTTGTATAAGCACCACACAACCAAGCTGTCTAATAACACTGAAACCTAGACTCAGACTCAGTGATACTGACAATGCGACCCTCAAATTGGCATTCAGACTTTGATAATATGAAGTAGACAAGGGACCCTGACATTGAAACACTGTCAGGGACACAGACACATGGCCCCAGCCATTAAAACAGGAGCATATTAAAACAAATAGGTGATGTTACAGGTTGCTTTGGATATGTACTTTGGAGGTGTAGATTCCTGAGATCTGATACTAGGCATGGAGTCAAAGGTACATTAGATCAATGACACAGTCAAAAAGTGATACACACTGACAACAGCATGTGGAAACTGTGAGACATGACTTGAGGTGTGGGGACTCAGCCTTGACGACAGAGCTCTATGGACAAGGGAATATAGATATCAGCACAAGACAGTCTATGGTGCCTGCTAAACAATACAATCATACGGCATCCCTAAGTGGTAAGTGCACATTTCAATGCCAGATATTGCACTTTATAAATATCACTCAAACTTTTTTTTCTTGTGACAATGGAAAGCTCAATTGACAAATTTTGCAAAGCACTAAATGTATGCAAATGTCTTAACCCTTCGCTGTTATACCTTGCCCTCCCCCTGTGCTAAGCCTTTTTTGGGCTATTTGGGGTAGTTTGCACTTAGGCCCCTGTAACATAACCTTTTGACCATAGAAGGTATCCACGCCTAGTTTGCTTTCTTTTCCTCCAACATGTTGGGGATTTTAAAGGTACCCAGGGTTGGTTGATTCACCTGGAGGGGATCCAGAAAATAGCCAAAATACAGCTACATTTTGTTTTCTTTTGGAATTTTTTTTAAAAAGTGCTGTAGAAGAAGTGTCTGTTTTTTCCCTGCAAATGGTATCAACAAAAGTTTTCTGTTGGTGAAATCACCATCTTCCCAGATTTCAGGGACTGACAGACTTATGTCAGAAAAACAATTTTTTTTCTCACAGTTTTGGCATTTTTCTGGGAAATAGCCAATTTTTGCTATTTTTTGTGCTTTCAACCTTCTTCCACTTACTGATAGAAATGGGTATGAAAGCAATAATGGATCCTGGAAGTCTATACATTTCCGAAATGTAGACAAAATTATAAATTCAGCGAGGGGTCATTTGTGTAGATCCTTCACCTTTTTTTTTAATAGAAACTAACGGTGGAAAATAGGAAAAATTGAAAATGAGTTGAAAAAAACAGCCATTTGTGCCAACGTTTTCACCTGTAACTTCTAAGTATGACAGATTTTCTAAAGCAATATACGGATACATACGCTGGACCTTTTCGGTTGTGGTGATATATAGGCCTTTTAGGATCACTGAGAACCCAAGGAACCCAAGGCCAAAAACTGAGACGCTTCTTGCAATGTTTGTTTTATTGTGTATATATATAGCAATTCATTTTGGAAAATGTAAAAAGTGAAAAATAGGTATGAAAGACAACTATGTATTTCCGAAATGGGAAAAAAATATACAGTTTAGAAACAGTAGCTATTTGCACAGCTCCAAAATTGTGGGTACCCATACTAGCATGTAAATTATAGGACAGTTTTCAACATGACTTCTTTTTTACGCATTTTCTTACATTTGGAATGCAGAAATGCATCGAATGTCAATAGTTAATAACACTTTTTCTATGATTCTGTGTTTACCTAAGTCTCCCGAAAAAAATGGTACCTCACTTGTGTGGGTAGGCCTAGTGCCCACAACAGGAAACAGCTCAAAATGTAACGTGGACACTGCACATTTTTACAGTGAAAACAGACCCCCCAGTATCTATGGAAACCTAGCAAAACTATACATTCTTGAAAACTAGACACCCAGAGAAATCTAGGATGGGGTGACTTGAGAGGCTATCACCAGGTTCTGTTACCCAGAATCCTTGCAAACTTCAAACTTTGTAAAGAAAAAATGAATTTTCCTCATATTTCTGTGATGGAAAGTTCTGGAATCTTGTGGATCTACAAAATTCTTACCCTCCTGCATTCCCCAAAGTCTTCTAAGAAAAATGGTACATCACTTGTGTGGGTAGACCTAGTGCCCGCAACAGGAAACGGCCCAAAATGCAACTTGGACACTCCACATTTTTACAGTGAAAACTGACCCCTTTTTTGCAAAGTGCCTAGCTTTAGATTTTGAACCCTAGCTCTGCCGGCATCTATGGAAACCTAGCAGAATTTTATATTTTTAGAAGCTAGACACCCAGGGGAATCCAGGATGTGGTGACTTGTGTGGCTCACACCAGGTTCTGTTACCCAGAATCCCTTTCAAACCTCAAACTTTGTAAAAAAGAAAGCTGTTTCCTCATATTTCTGTGATGGAAAGTTCTGGAATCTGAGCGAATCCACAAAATTCCAGTCTCCCCGCAATCCCCAATGTCTTTCGATAAAAATGGTACCTCACTTGTGTGGGTAGGCCTAGTGCCCGTGTCAGGAAATAGCCCAAATCGTAACGTGGACAAACCATATTTTTTACAGTGAAAACGAACTGCAAAGTGCATAGCTTTAGATTTTGAACCCCAGCTCTGCCGGCACCCAGGGAAACCGACCAAACCCATACATTATTGAAAACTAGATTCCGAGGGGAAGTCAGAATGGGGTGACTTGTGTGGCTCTCATCAGAGTCTGTTACAGAGAATTTCCTACAAACCTCAAACTTTGAAAAAATAAACACATTTTCCTCACATTTTTGTGATGCAAAGTTCTGGAATCTGCGTGGATCCACAAAATTCCACCCATCCCGCATTGTCAAATGTCTTCCTATAAAAATGGTACCTCACTTGTGTGGGTAGGCCTAGTGCCTGGAACAGGAAACAGCCCAAAACACAACAAGGACTCACCACATTTTTGCAGTGAAAACTGACCGCGTTTTTGCAAACAGCCTAGCTGTAGAATTTGAACCCTAGCTCTGCCGGCACCTAGGGAAACCTAAACATCCTATATATTTTTCAAAACTAGACAACCTGGGAAATCCAGGATGGGGTACTTTTATATCTCTCACCAGGTTCTGTCTCTCAGAATCCCTTGCAAACTTTGAGAAAAAAACACATTTACCCCACATTTCTGTGGTGGAAAGTCCTGTAATCTACGTGGGTCCACAAACTTCCACCCACCCTGTATTCTCCAAAGTCTCCCAATGAAATTGGTACCTCACTTGTGTTGGTGAGTCAAGTACCTGTGACAGGCATGGGTCCTAAACGTGGAGTGAGGTACTATTTTTTCAGCCAAATTTGAGATTTGCAGGGGATTCTGGGTAGGAAAACATTGGGGGGTCGACACAAGCCATACCTCATTCAACTGATTGATTGATTGATAGGCTTTATTTCGATAGAAAAATATCATAAAAGCATGTACATTAAATATAAGACACAGTATTTGAAACAGTCAATTTCCAGATATAAAAAGGGAAAAAGCAGTAGGAAAAAGTGTTAAAAACAGTTAAAACAAGATTAAATTGATAATGAAAGCCTTCTTGCACGAATCAACCAACACCACAGACAATCACGGTTGATGTGTCGGACATTAAAATACGTAGCGCCACTTTATGTTGCCGTTTGCCTAAAAGTCTGCATAAGCGTTTCAGCCATCGCCTCCTAGGCGCACAATAATCCGGACATTCGAAAAGAATGTGGGCTACCGACTCCACACGAGTGGGACAGCGCGCACAAAAGGGATATATCTGGTTAGGGGATTTCCAACGGGCAACTAATTCACCTACTGGTAAGGTTCCCACTCTGAACTTAAAGTACAGGGTACGATCAAAAGGGATGGAAATCAAGTCTAGGTAGGGTTCATAGGCCACCACGTCTTTGATCCCCAAAAAGGCTACAGTGGAATTGCAATGACTTGGATCTGAGAGTAGTTTAGAAGAGACCCAATCCCAATATAATTTCTTGATCACAGCTTTAGGAGGGGCAGATCTCGCTGCCCAAGCCTCGCCTAGCCCTATCTCTACTAGCAGCCATTTTACGTCCCTCAACCATTTAATCCTGGACAAGCCTACCATTGCCATTATCTCTGATAGCGCTTCTGCATAGGAGGCTAATTCCGGCACCCGTCACAACCGAGCCCAGAGAAGCAAGGGGCGAAGTTGCGCATGATCCTTGATCGATTTACAGCCTAAGTCAAGGGACACTGGGACGGTTGGAGTACTCGACGGGAGAGCCATTAGATCTTTCAAAAATTTGCTCTCCGATTTTACTAGTACATCCAAATTACAAGTACCCCACAACTCGGCCCCATAAAGGGCAGCGCTAACCCCTCTAGCTTTGTAAATCTCCATCACTGGGGCCATAGGTTTACTTGTGGAGGAGCGTTGTTCCTTGAGTAATGTTCCGCCCACTCTTTTGTGACCAAGCAGCATTTTGTTAATATGTGGAATTAAACTTAGGGAATCATTAAGGCGGATACCCAGGTAATCAAACTCGGGTACCCTCTCCAATGGAGCAGAATTTAAAGTTGGCGGGCGCCCCGGGTTTTTGGGGGGATTCATAATCAGATACTTGGTTTTGTCAGTGTTGATTACCAACCCCCTCAGTGAACAAAACTCCTGGAAGTTATTCAGGAGGCTCTGAAGACCCATTGGGGACTTTGAAATAAGAAGAGTGTCATCTGCAAAAAGCATTGTAGGAATCAATTTACCCGCCAGGGAAGGAGCATCGGAGGGATGTCTTAACAAATGCTCAACCACTCCGTTCACATAGAGAGGGAACAGAGTGGGAGCTAGCACACATCCCTGAAGGACACCCCTTCCTACAGGAATCCTGTTGTTTTTTCACCGTTCTTGCCCCATCGCACCTGTGCAAAATTACCTTCGTGTAATCTCACAAGGAGGGATAGAATATACGAAGGGAGCCCCAGTTCTGATAAGACCTTCCACAACTCCTCTCTAGGTACCAGGTCAAAGGCAGTCTTAAGGTCTATAAAGGCCAAATATAGACTGCCTTTGCCCAGCACCACCACCTTCCAATACAAGAGAGCCAGTCTAAAGGCCTGTTCAATAGTCCCGGTTCCAGAACAAAAACCGGCTTGGAGGTCCAACAGAATATTGTTGTCGTCCACCCACTGGAGCACCCTTCTCAAAATCACCTTCCCTGCCAATTTTTGGGAGTAATCAATGAGACTTACTGGCCTATAATTAGCAGGGTTGTCCTGACTCCCCTTTTTGAATATCGGGACAACCTCGGCCCCCTTCCAGGAATCTGGTACAGGCGCACCTCCGTTAATTGCATTGAGTAAAGAAGAAACCAACTTCCCCCACTCCTTAGGGCTAGCCCCTAACAAATCGCCCGGTATGCCATCCGGCCCTGCTGCTTTAAGAGGAACCAATGATTTAATTACATCTTCCACCTCTCTGGCGGGTAAAGAAACATCCTGACTACCCCCTGCACAGTTGGCTATAGAGAAAATGGTATTAGGAGCCACCCCCTTAGGGGTAGGGGTATAGAGAGTTGAGAAATGGTCGAACCAGTTCTGGGCAGGGATGTTGCACGCCAACAGCGTGCTATCTGGCCTATCCCTAGATCTTATAAGGTTCCAGAAGCTTCTAGCATCCCTGCCCTTGCTTGCATCCATAGGATCAGCCCAAAACCTATCCTCCCATTCTCTCTTGGCTGCCGCGATAGTCCGCGATACTCTTTCCTAGCCAGTTTAATTGCAGCCTGGTGTTTGCTTTTAACAGCAGTAATCAGGGCATTTTTCTTCCCCCTACATTTTTGAGTATACCAACCAGGCGGGTTCGGCAACTTTTTGCTATTGCCAGTTTGTGAGGCCTTGTAAAAAAATGCATTACCCAACTTGTTTTTATCCTAAAAAATAGATTGCCAATGCTATTTTGAACTGTCATCAGTTAATCTCTTCAACAACGTTACCCTCGGGGCATTTTTATCTATGGCGAGCCCCGTACATCTCCTTTTCACTGATAGTACTTCAGGGTGGTATAAGCACCACACAACCAAGCTGTCTAATAACACTGAAACCTAGACTCAAACTCAGTGATACAAAAACTATTACAAGGACCCTGCACTGGTGTAACGAAACTTGAGAGCCACCCTGCAAGGTATGTGGCGGGCCTCCTCCGGTCTCATTAAGGAGCTCTCTGGGCAGAGTACTGTGCTGAGGGGGCCCCTGGAACTAGGACACCCCCCACATCATGTGGGCTGAAGGGGAGCCTGTGTTACGCCACTGGGATCCTGGAATATGGGAACTGGCATTGGATGGGGACAATGGCACTGACACAGAGATACTGATGCATAGGCAACACCAGTGACTCAGGGCTTCAGTCACTGACATGATGGTAGAGGGATAATAGCATGAAGATACTGAGGTAGGGGGACTTAGGGAGCTAGACACTGGCACAAGAGCAATTACCGCACCCACAGAATGACACAGACACGAAGAGAGAGACATTGACATACAAGAAACTTGAACCTTGGCAAGGTTATCATGGGAAACCGATATGGGAAGATGTACACAGGGACACAGATAGAGGGACATTGACTATCACAAAAGACGTCTTCACAGGGCCACCATCTAAAAAAATATAGGGGAACAGACCCACTAACACAATGCGCTGTCTTTGACTGTGGGACCTTGTCATGTGAAAACAGGAATTGCAACACTGGAAAAGAGACGTTTAGACACTAACCCTGACACTTTTACCCTGAACACTGACACAGGAACATTGACACAGAACATTGACAATGAAATACAAACAAAATGGAACACTAACGTTGGGTCAATGACAAAAGAACATGACACAGGAACAGTGACTTTGAAAATGTGGTACTGACACTAGGGCATTTAGTAGGTGAAAGAGATGGTGACAGTGTCTCGAGGGTATGTATCTTCGGACACTGACTAATGACACTGACAAGGCGACCCTCAAATTGGCATTCAGACTTTGATAATATGAAGTAGACAAGGGACCCTGACATTGAAACACTGTCAGGGACACAGACACATGGCCCCAGCCATTAAAACAGGAACATATTGAAACAAATAGGTTATGTTACAGGCTGATTTGGATATGTACTTTGGAGGTGTAGATTCCTGAGATCTGATACTAGGCATGGAGACAAAGGTACATTAGGGCAATGCCACAGTCAAAAAGTGATACACACTGACAACAGCATGTGGAAACTGTGAGACATGACTTGAGGTGTGGGGACTCAGCCTTGACGACAGAGCTTTATGGACAAGGGAATATAGATATCAGCACAAGACAGTCTATGGTGCCTGCTAAACAATACAATCATATGGCATCCCTAAGTGGCAAGTGCACATTTCAATGCCAGATATTGCACTTTATAAATATCACTCAAACTTTTTTTCTTGTGACAATGGAAAGCTCAATTGACAAATTTTGCAAAGCACTAAATGTATGCAAATGTCTTAACCCTTCGCTGTTATACCTTGCCCTCCCCCTGTGCTAAGCCTTTTTTGGGCTATTTGGGGTAGTTTGCTCTTAGGCCCCTGCAACATAACCTTTTGACCATAGAAGGTATCCACGCCTAGTTTGCGTTCTTTTCGTCCAACATGTTGGGGATTTTAAAGGTACCCAGGGTTGGTTGATTCACCTGGAAGGGACCCAGAAAATAGCCAAAATACAGCTACATTTTGTTTTCTTTTGGAATTTTTTTTAAAAAAGTGCTGTAGAAGAAGTGTCTATTTTTTCCCTGCAAATGGTATCAACAAAAGTTTTCTGTTGGTGAAATCACCATCTTCCCAGAT
Source organism: Lissotriton vulgaris (assembly GCF_964263255.1). Lineage (NCBI taxonomy): Eukaryota > Metazoa > Chordata > Amphibia > Caudata > Salamandridae > Lissotriton > Lissotriton vulgaris. Next base: position 495,430,074 of record NC_141691.1, read on the forward strand.
TTCAGGGACTGACAGACTTATGTCAGAAAAACAATTTTTTTTCTCACAGTTTTGGCATTTTTCTGGGACATAGCTAATTTTTGCTATTTTTTGTGCTTTCAACCTTCTTCCACTTACTGATAGAAATGGGTATGAAAGCAATAATGGATCCTGGAAGTCTATACATTTCCGAAATGTAGACAAAATTATGAATTCAGCGAGGGGTCATTTGTGTAGATCCTTGACCTTTTTTTTAATAGAAACTAACAGTGTAAAATAGGAAAAATTGAAAATTAGTTGAAAAAAACAGCCATTTGTGCCAACGTTTTCACCTGTAACTTCTAAGTATGACAGATTTTCTAAAGCAATATACCGATACATACGCTGGACCTTTCCGGTTGTGGTGATATGTAGGCTTTGTAGGTTCACTGAGAACCCAAGGAACCCAAGGCCAAAAACTGAGACGCTTCTTGCAATGTTTGTTTTATTGTGTACCAGGGATATAGCAATTCATTTTGGAAAATGTAAACAGTGAAAAATAGGTATGAAAGACAACTATGTATTTCCTAAATGGGAATAAAAATACAGTTTAGAAACAGTAGCTATTTGCACAGCTCCAAAATCGTGGGTACCCATACTAGCATGTAAATTATAGGACAGTTTTCAACATGACTTCTTTTTTACGCATTTTCTTACATTTGGAATGCAGAAATGCATCGAATGTCAATAGTTAATAACACTTTCTCTATGATTATGTGTTTACCTAAGTCTCCCGAAAAAAATGGTACCTCACTTGTGTGGGTAGGCCTAGTGCCCACAACAGGAAACAGCTCAAAATGTAACGTGGACACTGCACATTTTTACAGTGAAAACAGATCCCCCAGTATCTATGGAAACCTAGCAAAACTATACATTCTTGAAAACTAGACACCCAGAGAAATCTAGGATGGGGTGACTTAAACGGCTGTCACCAGGTTCTGTTACCCAGAATCCTTGCAAACCTCAAACTTTGTAAAGAAAAAATTAATTTTCCTCATATTTCTGTGATGAAAAGTTCTGGAATCTTGTGGATCTACAAAATTCTTACCCCCCTGCATTCCCCAAAGTCTTCTAAGAAAAATGGTACATCACTTGTGTGGGTAGGCCTAGTGCCCGTAACAGGAAACGGCCCAAAACGCAACTCGGACACTCCACATTTTTACAGTGAAAACTGACCCCTTTTTTGCAAAGTGCCTAGCTTTAGATTTTGAACCCTAGCTCTGCCGGCACCTATGGAAACCTAGCAGAATTTTATATTTTTAGAAGCTAGACACCCAGGGGAATCCAGGATGGGGTGACTTGTGTGGCTCACACCAGGTTCTCTTACCCAGAATCCCTTTCAAACCTCAAACTTTGTAAAAAAAGAAAGCTGTTTCCTCATATTTCTGTGATGGAAAGTTCTGGAATCTGAGTGAATCCACAAAATTCCAGTTTCCCCGCAATCCCCAATGTCTTTTGATAAAAATGGTACCTCACTTGTGTGGGTAGGCCTAGTGCCCGTGTCAGGAAGTAGCCCAAATCGTAACATGGACAAACCATATTTTTACAGTGAAAACGAACTGCAAAGTGCGAAGCTTTAGATTTTGAACCCTAGCTCTGCCGGCACCCAGGGAAACCTACCAAACCCATACATTTCTGAAAACTAGATTCCGAGGGGAAGTCAGAATGGGGTGACTTGTGTGGCTCTCATCAGAGTCTGTTACAGAGAATTCCCTACAAACCTCAAACTTTGTAAAAATAAACACATTTTCCTCACATTTTTGTGATGCAAAGTTCTGGAATCTGCGTGGATCCACAAAATTCCACCCATCCCGCATTCCCAAATGTCTTCCTATAAAAATGGTACATCACTTGTGTGGGTAGGCCTAGTGCCTGGAACAGGAAACAGCCCAAAACACAACAAGGACTCACCACATTTTTTCAGTGAAACTGACCGCGTTTTTGCAAACAGACTAGATGTAGAATTTGAACCCTAGCTCTGCCGGCACCTAGGGAAACCTAAAAATCCTATATATTTTTCAAAACTAGACAACCTGGGGAATCCAGGATGGGGTGACTTTTATATCTCCCACCAGGTTCTGTCTCCCAGAATCCCTTGCAAACTTTGAGAAAAAACACATTTACCCCACATTTCTGTGATGGAAAGTCCTGTAATCTATGTAGGTCCACAAACGTCCACCCACCCTGTATTCTCCAAAGTCTCCCAATGAAATTGGTACCTCACTCGTGTTGGTGAGTCAAGTACCTGCGACAGGCATGGGTCCTAAACATGGAGTGAGGTACTATTTTTAAAGGGAGACCCGGTGGTACGCTGGGTGGTAGGATTTGTGTCAACCCAGTGATCCTATAACTTTCCCATACAGAAATTTGAGAAAAGTTAGTTTTTTTCAGCCAAATTTGAGATTTGCAGGGGATTCTGGGTAGGAAAACATTGGGGGGTCGACACAAGCCATACCTCATTCAACTGATTGTTTGATTGATAGGCTTTATTTCGATAGAAAAATATCATAAAAGCTTGTACAATAAATATAAGACACAGTATTTGAAACAGTCAATTTCCAGATATAAAAAGGGAAAAAACAGTAGGAAAAAGTGTTAAAAACAGTTAAAACAAGATTAAATTGATAATGAAAGCCTTCTTGCACGAATCAACCAACACCACTTTAAAAAAATTGTGACACAGTACAGACAATCACAGTTGATGTGTCAGACATTAAAATAGGTAGCGCCACTTTATGTTGCCGTTTGCCTAAAAGTCTGCATAAGGGTTTGAGCCATCGCCTCCTTGGCGCACAATAATCCGGACATTCGAAAAGAATGTGGGCTACCAACTCTACACAAGTGGGACAGCGCGCACAAAAGGGAGATATCTGGTTAGGGGATTTCCAAAGGGCAACTAATTCACCTACTGGTACAGTTCCCACTCTGAACTTAAAGCACAGGGTACGATCAAAAGGGATGGAAATCAAGTCTAGGTAGGGTTCATAGGCCACCACGTCTTTGATCCCCAAAAAGGCTACAGATGAATTGCAATGACTTGGATCTGAGAGTAGTTTAGAAGAGACCCAATCCCAATATAATTTCTTGATCACAGCTTTAGAAGGGGCAGATCTCGCTGCCCAAGCCTCGCCTAGCCCTATCTCTACTAGCAGCTATTTTACGTCCCTCAACCATTTAATCCTGGACAAGCCTACCATTGCCATTATCTCTGATAGCGCTTCTGCATAGGAGGCTAATTCCGGCACCCGCCACAACCGAGCCCAGAGAAGCAAGGGGCGAAGTTGCGAATGATCCTTGATCGATTTACAGCCTAAGTCAAGGGACACTGGGACGGTTGGAGTACTCGACGGGAGAGCCATTAGATCTTTCAAAAATTTGCTCTCCGATTTTACTAGTACATCCAAATTACAAGTACCCCACAACTCGGCCCCATAAAGGGCAGCGCTAACCCCTCTAGCTTTGTAAATCTCCATCACTGGGGCTATAGGTTTACTTGTGGAGGAGCGTTGTTCCTTGAGTAATGTTCTGCCCACTCTTTTGTGACCAAGGAGCATTTTGTTAATATGTGGAATTAAACTTAGGGAATCATTAAGGCGGATACCCAGGTAATCAAACTCGGGTACCCTCTCCAATGGAGCAGAATTTAAAGTTGGCGGGCGCCCCGGGTTTTTGGGGGGATTCATAATCAGATACTTGGTTTTGTCAGTGTTGATTACCAACCCCCTCAGTGAACAAAACTCCTGGAAGTTATTCAGGAGGCTCTGAAGACCCATTGGGGACTTTGAAATAAGAAGAGTGTCATCTGCAAAAAGCATTGTAGGAATATTTTTACCCGCCAGGGAAGGAGCATCGGAGGGATGTCTTAACAAATGCTCAACCACTCCGTTCACATAGAGAGGGAACAGAGTGGGAGCTAGCACACATCCCTGACGGACACCCCTTCCTACAGGAATCCTGTTGGTTTTTTCACCGTTCTTGCCCCATCGCACCTGTGCAAAATTACCTTCGTGTAATCTCACAAGGAGGGATAGAATATACGAAGGGAGCCCGAGTTCTGATAAGACCTTCCACAACTCCTCTCTAGGTACCAGGTCAAAGGCAGTCTTAAGGTCTATAAAGGCCAAATATAGACTGCCTTTGCCCAGCACCACCACCTTCCAATACAAGAGAGCCAGTCTAAAGGCCTGTTCAATAGTCCCGGTTCCAGAACAAAAACCGGCTTGGAGGTCCGACAGAATATTGTTGTCGTCCACCCACTGGAGCACCCTTCTCAAAATCACCTTCCCTGCCACTTTTGGGAGGAATCAATGAGACTTATTGGCCTATAATTAGCAGGGTTGTCCTGACTCCCGTTTTTGAATATCGGGACAACCTCTGCCCCCTTCCAGGAATCTGGTACAGGCGCACCTCCGTTAATTGCATTGAGTAAAGAAGAAACCAACTTCCCCCACTCCTTAGGGCTAGCCTGTAACAAATCGCCCGGTATGCCATCCGGCCCTGCTGCTTTAAGAGGAACCAATGATTTAATTACATCTTCCACATCTCTGGCGGTAAAAGAAACATCCTGACTACCCCCTGCACAGTTGGCTATAGAGAAAATGGTATGAGGAGCCACCCCCTTAGGGGTAGGGGTATAGAGAGTTGAGAAATGGTCAAACCAGTTCTGGACAGGGATGTTGCACCTCAACAGCGTGCTTTCTGGCCTATCCCTAGATCTTATAAGGTTCCAGAAGCTTCTAGCATCCCTGCCCTTGCTTGCATCCATAAGATCAGCCCAAAACCTATCCTCCCATTCTCTCTTGGCTGCCGCGATAGTCCGGGAATACTCTTTCCTAGCCAGTCTAATTGCAGCCTGGCATTTGCTTTTAACAGCAGTAATCAGGGCATTTTTCTTCCCCCTACATTTTTGAGTATACCAACCAGGCGGGTTCGGCAACTTTTTGCTATTGCCAGTTCGTGAGGCCTTGTAAAAAAATGCATTACCCAACTTGTTTTTTTCCTAAAAAATAGATTGCCAATGCTATTTTGAACTGTCATCAGTTAATCTCTTTAACAACGTTACCCTCGGGGCATTTTTATCTATGGCGAGCCCCGTACATCTCCTTTTCACTGATAGTACTTCAGGGTTGTATAAGCACCACACAACCAAGCTGTCTAATAACACTGAAACCTAGACTCAGACTCAGTGATACAAACACTATTACAAGGACCCTGCACTGGTGTAACGAAACTTGAGGGCCACCCTGCAAGGTATGTGGCGGGGCCTCCTCCGGTCTCATTAAGGAGCTCTCTGGGCAGAGTACTGTGCTGAGGGGGCCCCTGGAACTAGGACACCCCCCACATCATGTGGGCTGAGGGGGAGCCTGTGTTACGCCACTGGGATCCTGGAATAAGGGAACTGGCATTGGATGGGGACAATGGCACTGACACAGAGATACTGATGCATAGGCAACACCAGTGACTCAGGGCTTCAGTCACTGACATGATGGTAGAGGGATAATAGCATGAAGATACTGAGGTAGGGGGACTTAGGGAGCTAGACACTGGCACAAGAGCAATTACCGCACCCACAGAATGACACAGACACGAAGAGAGAGACATTGACATACAATAAACTTGAACCTTGGCAGGGTTATCATGGGAAACCGATATGGGAAGATGTACACAGGGACACAGATGGAGGGACATTGACTATCACAAAAGACGTCTTCACAGGGCCACCATCTAAAAAAATATAGGGGAACAGAGCCACTAACACAATGCGCTGTCTTTGACTGTGGGACCTTGTCATGTGAAAACAGGAATTGCAACACTGGAAAAGAGACGTTTAGACACTAACCCTGACAATTTTACCCTGGACACTGACACAGGAACATTGACACAGAACATTGACAATGAAATACACACAAAATGGAACACTAACGTTGGGTCAATGACAAAAGAACATGACACAGGAACAGTGACTTTGAAAATGTGGTACTGACACTAGGGCATTTAGTAGGTGAAAGAGATGGTGACAGTGTCTCGAGGGTATGTATCTTCGGACACTGACTAATGACACTGACAAGGCGACCCTCAAATTGGCATTCAGACTTTGATAATATGAAGTAGACAAGGGACCCTGACATTGAAACACTGTCAGGGACACAGACACATGGCCCCAGCCATTAAAACAGGAACATATTGAAACAAATAGGTGATGTTACAGGCTGATTTGCATATGTACTTTGGAGGTGTAGATTCCTGAGATCTGATACTAGGCATGGAGACAAAGGTACATTAGGGCAATGACACAGTCAAAAAGTGATACACACTGACAACAGCATGTGGAAACTGTGAGACATGACTTGAGGTGTGGGGACTCAGCCTTGACGACAGAGCTCTATGGACAAGGGAATATAGATATCAGCACAAGACAGTCTATGGTGCCTGCTAAACAATACAATCATACGGCATCCCTAAGTGGCAAGTGCACATTTCAATGCCAGATATTGCACTTTATAAATATCACTCAAACTTTTTTTTCTTGTGAAAATGGAAAGCTCAATTGACAAATTTTGCAAAGCACTAAATGTATGCAAATGTCTTAACCCTTCGCTGTTATACCTTGCCCTCCCCCTGTGCTAAGCCTTTTTTGGGCTGTTTGGTGTAGTTTGCGCTTAGGCCCCTGCAACGCAACATAACCTTTTGACCATAGAAGGTATCCACGCCTAGTTTGCGTTCTTTTCGTCCAAAATGTTGGGGATTTTAAAGGTACCCAGGGTTGGTTGATTCACCTGGAGGGGACCCAGAAAATAGCCAAAATACAGCTACATTTTGTTTTCTTTTGGAATTTTTTTTAAAAAGTGCTGTAGAAGAAGTGTCTATTTTTTCCCTGCAAATGGTATCAACAAAAGTTTTCTGTTGGTGAAATCACCATCTTCCCAGATTTCAGGGACTGACAGACTATTGTCAGAAAAACACGTTTTTTTTCTCACAGTTTTGGCATTTTTCTGGGACATAGCCAATTTTTGCTATTTTTTGTGCTTTCAACCTTCTTCCACTTACTGATAGAAATGGGTATGAAAGCAATAATGGATCCTGGAAGTCTATACATTTCCGAAATGTAGACATAATTATGAATTCAGCGAGGGGTCATTTGTGTAGATCCTTCACCTTTTTTTTTAATAGAAACTAACAGTGGAAAATAGGAAAAATTGAAAATGAGTTGAAAAAACACAGCCATTTGTGCCAACGTTTTCACCTGTAACTTCTAAGTATGACAGATTTTCTAAAGCAATATACCGATACATACGCTGGACCTTTCCGGTTGTGGTGATATATAGGCCTTGTAGGTTCACTGAGAACCCAAGGAACCCAAGGCCAAAAACTGAGACGCTTCTTGCAATGTTTGTTTTATTGTGTACCAGGGATATAGCAATTCATTTTGGAAAATGTAAACAGTGAAAAATAGGTATGAAAGACAACTATGTATTTCCTAAATGGGAAAAAAAAATACAGTTTAGAATCAGTAGCTATTTGCACTGCTCCAAAATTGTGGGTACCCATACTAGCATGTAAATTATAGGACAGTTTTCAACATGACTTCTTTTTTACGTATTTTCTTACATTTGGAATGCAGAAATGCATCGAATGTCAATAGTTAATAACACTTTCTCTATGATTCTGTGTTAACCCAAGTCTCCCGAAAAAAATGGTACCTCACTTGTGTGGGTAGGCCTAGTGCCCACAACAGGAAACAGCTCAAAATGTAATGTGGACACTGCACATTTTTACAGTGAAAACAGACCCCCCCAGTATCTATGGAAACCTAGCAAAACTATACATTCTTGAAAACTAGACACCCAGAGAAATCTACGATGGGGTGACTTGAGCGGCTGTCACCAGGTTCTGTTACCCAGAATCCTTGCAAACCTCAAACTTTGTAAAGAAAAAATGAATTTTCCTCATATTTCTGTGATGGAAAGTTCTGGAATCTTGTGGATCTACAAAATTCTTACCCCCCTGCATTCCCCAAAGTCTTCTAAGAAAAATGGTACATCACTTGTGTGGGTAGGCCTAGTGCCCGCAACAGGAAACGGCCCAAAATGCAACTTGGACACTCCAAATTTTTACAGTGAAAACTGACCCCTTTTTTGCAAAGTGCCTAGCTTTAGATTTTAAACCCTAGCTCTGCCGGCACCTACGGAAACCTAGCAGAATTTTATATTTTTAGAAGCTAGACACCCAGGGGAATCCAGGATTGGGTGACTTGTGTGGCTCACACCAGGTTCTCTTACCCAGAATCCCTTTCAAACCTCAAACTTTGTAAAAAAGAAAGCTGTTTCCTCATATTTCTGTGATGGAAAGTTCTGGAATCTGAGTGAATCCACAAAATTCCAGTCTCCCCACAATCCCCAATGTCTTTTGATAAAAATGGTACCTCACTTGTGTGGGTAGGCCTAGTGCCCGTGTCAGAAAGTAGCCCAAATCGTAACATGGACAAACCATATTTTTACAGTGAAAACGAACTGCAAAGTGTGAAGCTTTAGATTTTGAACCCCAGCTCTGCCGGCACCCAGGGAAACCTACCAAACCCATACATTTCTGAAAACTAGATTCCGAGGTGAAGTCAGAATGGGGTGACTTGTGTGGCTCTCATCAAAGTCTGTTACAGAGAATTCCCTACAAACCTCAAACTTTGTAAAAATAAACACATTTTCCTCACATTTTTGTGATGCAAAGTTCTGGAATCTGCGTGGATCCACAAAATTCCACCCATCTCGCATTCCCAAATGTCTTCCTATAAAAATGGTACATCACTTTTTGGGTAGGCCTAGTGCCTGGAACAGGAAACAGCCCAAAACACAACAAGGACTCACCACATTTTTGCAGTGAAACTGACCACGTTTTTGCAAACAGCCTAGCTGTAGAATTTGAACCCTAGCTCTGCCGGCACCTAGGGAAACCTAAAAATCCTATATATTTTTCAAAACTAGACAACCTGGGGAATCCAGGATGGGGTGACTTTTATATCTCTCACCAGGTTCTGTCTCCCAGAATCCCTTGCAAACTTTGAGAAAAAACACATTTACCCCACATTTCTGTGATGGAAAGTCCTGTAATCTACGTGGGTCCACAAACTTCCACCCACCCGGTATTCTCCAAAGTCTCCCAATGAAATTGGTACCTCACTCGTGTTGGTGAGTCAAGTACCTGTGACAGGCATGTGTCCTAAACATGGAGTGAGGTACTATTTTTAAAGGGAGACCCGGGGGTACGCTGGGTGGTAGGATTTGTGTCAACCCAGTGATCCTATAACTTTCCCATACAGAAATTTGAGAAAAGTTTCTTTTTTTCTGCCAAATTTGAGATTTGCAGGGGATTCTGGGTAGGAAAACAGTGGGGGGTCGACACAAGCCATACCTCATTCAACTGATTGATTGATTGATAGGCTTTATTTCGATAGAAAATATCATAAAAGCATGTACAATAAATATAAGACACAGTATTTGAAACAGTCAATTTCCAGATATAAAAAGGGAAAAAAACAGTAGGAAAAAGTGTTAAAAACAGTTAAAACAAGATTAAATTGATAATGAAAGCCTTCTTGCACGAACCAACCAACACCACTTTAAAAATTGTGACACAGTACAGACAATCACAGTTGATGTGTCAGACATTAAAATACGTAGCGCCACTTTATGTTGCCGTTTGCCTAAAAGTCTGCATAAGGGTTTGAGCCATCGCCACCTAGGCGCACAATAATCCGGACATTCGAAATGAATGTGGGCTACCAACTCCACACGAGTGGGACAGCGCGCACAAAAGGGAGATATCTGGTTAGGGGATTTCCAACGGGCAACTAATTCACCTACTGGTAAAGTTCCCACTCTGAACTTAAAGTACAGGGTACAATCAAAAGGGATGGAAATCAAGTCTAGGTAGGGTTCATAGGCCACCACGTCTTTGATCCCCAAAAAGGCTACAGTGGAATTGCAATGACTTGGATCTGACAGTAGTTTAGAAGAGACCCAATCCCAATATAATTTCTTGATCACAGCTTTAGAAGGGGCAGATCTCGCTGCCCAAGCCTCACCTAGCCCTATCTCTACTAGCAGCTATTTTACGTCCCTCAACCATTTAATCCTGGACAAGCCTACCATTGCCATTATCTCTGATAGCGCTTCTGCATAGGAGGCTAATTCCGGCACCCACCACAACCGAGCCCAGAGAAGCAAGGGGCGAAGTTGCGCATGATCCTTGATTGATTTACAGCCTAAGTCAAGGGACACTGGGACGGTTGGAGTACTCGACGGGAGAGCCATTAGATCTTTCAAAAATTTGCTCTCCGATTTTACTAGTACATCCAAATTACAAGTACCCCACAACTCGGCCCCATAAAGGGCAGCGCTAACCCCTCTAGCTTTGTAAATCTCCATCACTAGGGCTATAGGTTTACTTGTGGAGGAGCATTGTTCCTTGAGTAATGTTCTGCCCACTCTTTTGTGACCAAGGAGCATTTTGTTAATATGTGGAATTAAACTTAGGGAATCATTAAGGCGGATACCCAGGTAATCAATCTCGGGTACCCTCTCCAATGGAGCAGAATTTAAAGTTGGCGGGCGCCCCGGGTTTTTGGGGGGATTCATAATCAGATACTTGGTTTTGTCAGTGTTGATTACCAACCCCCTCAGTGAACAAAACTCCTGGAAGTTATTCAGGAGGCTCTGAAGACCCATTGGGGACTTTGAAATAAGAAGAGTGTCATCTGCAAAAAGCATTGTAGGAATATTTTTACCCGCCAGGGAAGGAGCATCGGAGGAATGTCTTAACAAATGCTCAACCACTCCTTCACATAGAGAGGGAACAGAGTGGGAGCTAGCACACATCCCTGACGGACACCCCTTCCTACAGGAATCCTGTTGGTTTTTTCACCGTTCTTGCCCCATCGCACCTGTGCAAAATTACCTTCGTGTAATCTCACAAGGAGGGATAGAATATACGAAGGGAGCCCCAGTTCTGATAAGACCTTCCACAACTCCTCTCTAGGTACCAGGTCAAAGGCAGTCTTAAGGTCTATAAAGGCCAAATATAGACTGCCTTTGCCCAGCACAACCACCTTCCAATACAAGAGAGCCAGTCTAAAGGCCTGTTCAATAGTCCCGGTTCCAGAACAAAAACCGGCTTGGAGGTCCGACAGAATATTGTTGTCGTCCACCCACTGGAGCACCCTTCTCAAAATCACCTTCCCTGCCACTTTTTGGGAGGAATCAATGAGACTTATTGGCCTATAATTAGCAGGGTTGTCCTGACTCTTGTTTTTGAATATCGGGACAACCTCTGCCCCCTTCCAGGAATCTGGTACAGGCGCACCTCCGTTAATTGCATTGAGTAAAGAAGAAACCAACTTCCCCAACTCCTTAGGGCTAGCCCGTAACAAATCGCCCGGTATGCCATCCGGCCCTGCTGCTTTAAGAGGAACCAATGATTTAATTACATCTTCCACCTCTCTGGCGGTAAAAGAAACATCCTGACTACCCCCTGCACAGTTGGCTATAGAGAAAATGGTATTAGGAGCCACCCCCTTAGGGGTAGGGGTATAGAGAGTTGAGAAATGGTCAAACCGGTTCTGGGCAGGGATGTTGCACCTCAACAGCGTGCTTTCTGGCCTATCCCTAGATCTTATAAGGTTCCAGAAGCTTCTAGCATCCCTGCCCTTGCTTGCATCCATAAGATCAGCCCAAAACCTATCCTCCCATTCTCTCTTGGCTGCCGCGATAGTCCGGGAATACTCTTTCCTAGCCAGTCTAATTGCAGCCTGGCATTTGCTTTTAAAAGCAGTTATCAGGGCATTTTTCTTCCCCCTACATTTTTGAGTATACCAACCAGGCGGGTTCGGCAACTTTTTGCTATTGCCAGTTCATGAGGCCTTGTAAAAAAATGCATTACCCAACTTGTTTTTTCCTAAAAAATAGATTGCCAATGCTATTTTGAACTGTCATCAGTTAATCTCTTTAACAACGTTACCCTCGGGGCATTTTAATCTATGGCGAGCCCCGTACATCTCCTTTTCACTGATAGTACTTCAGGGTTGTATAAGCACCACACAACCAAGCTGTCTAATAACACTGAAACCTAGACTCAGACTCAGTGATACTGCACTGGTGTAACGAAACTTGAGGGCCACCCTGCAAGGTATGTGGCGGGGCCTCCTCCGGTCTCATTAAGAAGCTCTCTGGGCAGAGTACTGTGCTGAGGGGGCCCCTGGAACTAGGACACCCCCCACATCATGTGGGCTGAGGGTGAGCCTGTGTTACGCCACTGGGATCCTGGAATATGGGAACTGGCATTGGATGGGGACAATGGCACTGACACAGAGATACTGATGCATAGGCAACACCAGTGACTCAAGGCTTCAGTCACTGACATGATGGTAGAGGGATAATAGCATGAATATACTGAGGTAGGGGGACTTAGGGAGCTAGACACTGGCACAAGAGCAATTACCGCACCCACAGAATGACACAGACACGAAGAGAGAGACATTGACATACAAGAAACTTGAACCTTGGCAAGGTTATCATGGGAAACCGATATGGGAAGATGTACACAGGGACACAGATCGAGGGACATTGACTATCACAAAAGACGTCTTCACAGGGCCACCATCTAAAAAAATATAGGGGAACAGAGCCACTAACACAATGCGCTGTCTTTGACTGTGGGACCTTGTCATGTGAAAACAGGAATTGCAACACTGGAAAAGAGACGTTTAGACACTAACCCTGACAATTTTACCCTGGACACTGACACAGGAACATTGACACAGAACATTGACAATGAAATACACACAAAATGGAACACTAACGTTGGGTCAATGACAAAAGAACATGACACAGGAACAGTGACTTTGAAAATGTGGTACTGACACTAGGGCATTTAGTAGGTGACAGTGTCTCGAGGGTATGTATCTTCGGACACTGACTAATGACACTGACAAGGCGACCCTCAAATTGGCATTCAGACTTTGATAATATGAAGTAGACAAGGGACCCTGACATTGAAACACTGTCAGGGATACAGACACATGGCCCCAGCCATTAAAACAGGAACATATTGAAACAAATAGGTTATGTTACAGGCTGATTTTTATATGTACTTTGGAGGTGTAGATTCATGAGATCTGATACTAGGCATGGAGACAAAGGTACATTAGGGCAATGACACAGTCAAAAAGTGATACACACTGACAACAGCATGTGGAAACTGTGAGACATGACTTGAGGTGTGGGGACTCAGCCTTGACGACAGAGCTCTATGGACAAGGGAATATAGATATCAGCACAAGACATTCTATGGTGCCTGCTAAACAATACAATCATACGGCATCCCTAAGTGGCAAGTGCACATTTCAATGCCAGATATTGCACTTTATAAATATCACTCAAACTTTTTTTTCTTGTGACAATGGAAAGCTCAATTGACAAATTTTGCAAAGCACTAAATGTATGCAAATGTCTTAAGCCTTCGCTGTTATACCTTGCCCTCCCCCTGTGCTAAGACTTTTTTGGGCTATTTGGGGTAGTTTGCGCGTAGGCCCCTGTAACATAACCTTTTGACTATAGAAGGTATCCACGCCTAGTTTGCGTTCTTTTCGTCCAACATGTTGGGGATTTTAAAGGTACCCAGGGTTGGTGATTCACCTGGAGGGGACCCAGAAAATAGCCAAAATACAGCTACATTTTGTTTTCTTTTGGAATTTTTTTTAAAAAGTGCTGTAGAAGAAGTGTCTATTTTTTCCCTGCAAATGGTATCAACAAAAGTTTTCTGTTGGTGAAATCACCATCTTCCCAGATTTCAGGGACTGACAGACTATTGTCAGAAAAACAATTTTTTTTCTCACAGTTTTGGCATTTTTCTGGGACATAGCCAATTTTTGCTATTTTTTGTGCTTTCAACCTTCTTCCACTTACTAATAGAAACGGGTGTGAAAGCAATAATGGATCCTGGAAGTCTATACATTTCCGAAATGGAGACAAAATTATGACTTCAGCGAGGGGTCATTTGTGTAGATCCTTCACCTTTTTTTTAATAGAAACTAACAGTGGAAAATAGGAAAAATTGAAAATGAGTTGAAAAAACCAGCCATTTGTGCCAACGTTTTCACCTGTAACTTCTAAGTATGACAGATTTTCTAAAGCAATATACCGATACATACGCTGGACCTTTCCGGTTGTGGTGATATATAGGCCTTGTAGGTTCACTGAGAACCCAAGGAACCCAAGGCCAAAAACTGAGACGCTTCTTGCAATGTTTGTTTTATTGTGTACCAGGGATATTGCAATTCATTTTGGAAAATGTAAACAGTGAAAAATAGGTATGAAAGACAACTATGTATTTCCTAAATGGGAAAATAAGTACAGTTTTGAAACAGTAGCTATTTGCACAGCTCCAAAATTGTGGGTACCCATATTAGCATGTAAATTATAGGACAGTTTTCAACATGACTTCTTTTTTACGCATTTTCTTACATTTGGAATGCAGAAATGCATCGAATGTCAACAGTTAATAACACTTTCTCTATGATTCTGTGTTTACCTAAGTCTCCCGAAAAAAATGGTACCTCACTTGTGTGGGTAGGCCTAGTGCCCACAACAGGAAACAGCTCAAAATGTAACGTGGACACTGCACATTTTTACAGTGAAAACAGACCCCCCAGTATCTATGGAAACCTAGCAAAACTATACATTTTTGAAAACTAGTCACCCCGAGAAATCTAGGATGGTGTGACTTGAGCGGCTGTCACCAGGTTCTGTAACCCAGAATCCTTGCAAACCTCAAACTTTGTAAAGAAAAAATGAATTTTCCTCATATTTCTGTGATGGAAAGTTCAGGAATCTTGTAGATCTACAAAATTCTTACCCCCCTGCATTCCCCAAAGTCTTCTAAGAAAAATGGTACATCACTTGTGTGGGTAGGCCTAGTGCCCGCAACAGGAAACGGCCGAAAACGCAACTTGGACACTCCCTATTTTTACAGTGAAAACTGACCCCTTTTTTGCAAAGTGCCTAGCTTTAGATTTTGAACCCTAGCTCTGCCGGCACCTATGGAAACCTAGCAGAATTTTATATTTGTAGAAGCTAGACACCCAGGGGAATCCAGGATGGGGTGACTTGTGTGGCTCACACCAGGTTCTCTTACCCAGAATCCCTTTCAAACCCCAAACTTTGTAAAAAAGAAAGCTGTTTCCTCATATTTCTGTGATGGAAAGTTCTGGAATCTGAGTGAATCCACAAAATTCCAGTCTCCCCGCAATCCCCAATGTCTTTCTATAAAAATGGTACCTCACTTGTGTGGGTAGGCCTAGTGCCCGTGTCAGGAAGTAGC
Organism: Lissotriton vulgaris; assembly: GCF_964263255.1. Lineage (NCBI taxonomy): Eukaryota > Metazoa > Chordata > Amphibia > Caudata > Salamandridae > Lissotriton > Lissotriton vulgaris. Next base: position 495,445,461 of record NC_141691.1, read on the forward strand.
CCAAATCGTAACATGGACAAACCATATTGTTACAGTGAAAACGAACTGCAAAGTGCAAAGCTTTAGATTTTGAACCCCAGCTCTGCCGGCACCCAGGGAAACCTACCAAACCCATACATTTCTGAAAACTAGATTCCGAGGGGAAGTCAGAATGGGGTGTTTTGTGTGGCTATCATCAGAGTCTGTTACAGAGAATTCCCTACAAACCTCAAACTTTGTAAAAATAAACACATTTTCCTCACATTTTTGTGATGCAAAGTTCTGGAATCTGCGTGGATCCACAAAATTCTACCCATCCAGCATTCCCAAATGTCTTCCTATAAAAATGGTACATCACTTGTGTGGGTAGGCCTAGTGCCTGGAACAGGAAACAGCCCAAAACACAACAAGGACTCACCACATTTTTGCAGTGAAACTGACCGCGTTTTTGCAAACAGCCTAGCTGTAGAATTTGAACCCTAGCTCTGCCGGCACCTAGGGAAACCTAAAAATCCTATATATTTTTCAAAACTAGACAACCTGGGGAATCCAGGATGGGGTGACTTTTATATCTCTCACCAGGTTCTGTCTCCCAGAATCCCTTGCAAACTTTGAGAAAAAAACACATTTACCCCACATTTCTGTGATGGAAAGTCCTGTAATCTACGTGAGTCCACAAACTTCCACCCACCCTGTATTCCCCAAAGTCTCCCAATGAAATTGGTACCTCACTCGTGTTGGTGAGTCAAGTACCTGTGACAGGCATGGGTCCTAAACATGGAGTGAGGTACTATTTTTAAAGGGAGACCCGGGGGTACGCTGGGTGGTAGGATTTGTGTCAACCCAGTGATCCTATAACTTTCCCATACAGAAATTTGAGAAAAGTTTGTTTTTTTCTGCCAAATTTGAGATTTGCATGGGATTCTGGGTAGGAAAACATTGGGGGGGTCGACACAAGCCATATCTCATTCAACTGATTGATTGATAGGCTTTATTTCGATAGAAAAATATCATAAAAGCATGTACAATAAATATAAGACACTGTATTTGAAACAGTCAATTTCCAGATATAAAAAGGGAAAAAACAGTAGGAAAAATTGTTAAAAACAGTTAAAACAAGATTAAATTGATAATGAAAGCCTTCTTGCACGAATCAACCAACACCACTTTAAAAATTGTGACACAGTACAGACAATCACGGTTGATGTGTCAGACATTAAAATACGTAGTGCCACTTTATGTTGCCGTTTGCCTAAAAGTCTGCATAAGGGTTTGAGCCATCGCCTCCTTGGCGCACAATAATCCGGACATTCGAAAATAATGTGGGCTACCGACTCCACACGAGTGGGACAGCGCGCACAAAAGGGAGATATCTGGTTAGGGGATTTCCAACGGGCAACTAATTCACCTACTGGTAAAGTTCCCACTCTGAACTTAAAGTACAGGGTACGATCAAAAGGGATGGAAATCCAGTCTAGGTAGGGTTCATAGGCCACCACGTCTTTGATCCCCAAAAAGGCTACAGTGAAATTGCAATGACTTGGATCTGAGAGTAGTTTAGAAGAGACCCAATCCCAATATAATTTCTTGATCACAGCTTTAGAAGGGGCAGATCTCGCTGCCCACGCCTCGCCTAGCCCTATCTCTACTAGCAGCTATTTTACGTCCCTCAACCATTTAATCCTGGACAAGCCTACCATTGCCATTATCTCTGATAGCGCTTCTGCATAGGAGGCTAATTCCGGCACCCGCCACAACCGAGCCCAGAGAAGCAAGGGGCGAAGTTGCGCATGATCCTTGATCGATTTATAGCCTAAGTCAAGGGACACTGGGACGGTTGGAGTACTCGACGGGAGAGCCATTAGATCTTTCAAAAATTTGCTCTCCGATTTTACTAGTACATCCAAATTACAAGTACCCCACAACTCGGCCCCATAAAGGGCAGCGCTAACCCCTCTAGCTTTGTAAATCTCCATCACTGGGGCCATAGGTTTACTTGTGGAGGAGCGTTGTTCCTTGAGTAATGTTCTGCCCACTCTTTTGTGACCAAGGAGCATTTTGTTAATATGTGGAATTAAACTTAGGGAATCATTAAGGCGGATACCCAGGTAATCAAACTCGGGTACCCTCTCCAATGGAGCAGAATTTAAAGTTGGCGGGCGGCCCGGGTTTTTGGGGGGATTCATAATCAGATACTTGGTTTTGTCAGTGTTGATTACCAACCCCCACAGTGAACAAAACTCCTGGAATTTATTCAGGAGGCTCTGAAGACCCATTGGGGACTTTGAAATAAGAAGAGTGTCATCTGCAAAAAGCATTGTAGGAATATTTTTTCCCGCCAGGGAAGGAGCATCGGAGGGATGTCTTAACAAATGCTCAACCACTCCGTTCACATAGAGAGGGAACAGAGTGGGAGCTAGCACACATCCCTGACGGACACCCCTTCCTACAGGAATCCTGTTGGTTTTTTCACCGTTCTTGCCCCATCTCACCTGTGCAAAATTACCTTCGTGTAATCTCACAAGGAGGGATAGAATATACGAAGGGAGCCCCAGTTCTGATAAGACCTTCCACAACTCCTCTCTAGGTACCAGGTCAAAGGCAGTCTTAAGGTCTATAAAGGCCAAATATAGACTGCCTTTGCCCAGCACCACCACCTTCCAATACAAGAGAGCCAGTCTAAAGGCCTGTTCAATAGTCCCAGTTCCAGAACAAAAACCGGCTTGGAGGTCCAACAGAATATTGTTGTCGTCCACCCACTGGAGCACCCTTCTCAAAATCACCTTCCCTGCCAATTTTTGGGAGGAATCAATGAGACTTATTGGCCTATAATTAGCAGGGTTGTCCTGACTCCCGTTTTTGAATATCGGGACAACCTCTGCCCCCTTCCAGGAATCTGATACAGGCGCACCTCCGTTTATTGCATTGAGTAAAGAAGAAACCAACTTCCCCCACTCCTTAGGGCTAGCCCGTAACAAATCGCCCGGTATGCCATCCGGCCCTGCTGCTTTAAGAGGAACCAATGATTTAATTACATCTTCCACCTCTCTGGTGGTAAAAGAAACATCCTGACTACCCCCTGCACAGTTGGCTATAGAGAAAATGGTATTAGGAGCCACCCCCTTAGGGGTAGGGGTATAGAGAGTTGAGAAATGGTCGAACCAGTTCTGGGCAGGGATGTTGCACGTCAACAGCGTGCTATCTGGCCTATCCCTAGATCTTATAAGGTTCCAGAAGCTTCTAGCATCCCTGCCCTTGCTTGCATCCATAAGATCAGCCCAAAACCTATCCTCCCATTCTCTCTTGGCTGCCGCGATAGTCCGGGAATACTCTTTCCTAGCCAGTCTAATTGCAGCCTGGCATTTGCTTTTAACAGCAGTAATCAGGGCATTTTTCTTCCCCCTACATTTTTGAGTATACCAACCAGGCGGGTTCGGCAACTTTTTGCTATTGCCAGTTCGTGAGGCGTTGTAAAAAAATGCATTACCCAACTTGTTTTTTCCTAAAAAATAGATTGCCAATGCTATTTTGAACTGTCATCAGTTAATCTCTTTAACAACGTTACCCTCGGGGCATTTTTATCTATGGCGAGCCCCGTACATCTCCTTTTCACTGATAGTACTTCAGGGTTGTATAAGCACCACACAACCAAGCTGTCTAATAACACTGAAACCTAGACTCAGACTCAGTGATACAAACACTATTACAAAGACCCTGCACTGGTGTAACGAAACTTGAGGGCCACCCTGCAAGGTATGTGGCGAGGCCTCCTCCGGTCTCATTAAGGAGCTCTCTGGGCAGAGTACTGTGCTGAGGGGGCCCCTGGAACTAGGACACCCCCCACATCATGTGGGCTGAAGGGGAGCCTGTGTTACGCCACTGGGATCCTGGAATATGGAAACTGGCATTGGATGGGGACAATGGCACTGACACAGAGATACTGATGCTTAGGCAACACCAGTGACTCAGGGCTTCAGTCACTAACATGATGGTAGAGGGATAATAGCATGAAGATACTGAGTTAGGGGGACTTAGGGAGCTAGACACTGGCACAAGAGCAATTACCGCACCCACAGAATGACACAGACACGAAGAGAGAGACATTGACATACAAGAAACTTGAACCGTGGCAAGGTTATCATGGGAAACCGATATGGGAAGATGTACACAGGGACACAGATAGAGGGACATTGACCATCACAAAAGACGTCTTCACAGGGCCACTATCTAAAAAAATATAGGGGAACAGAGCCACTAACATAATGCGCTGTCTTTGACTGTCAGACCTTGTCATGTGAAAACAGGAATTGCAACACTGGAATAGAGACGTTTAGACCCTAACCCTGACAATTTTACCCTGGACACTGACACAGGGACATTGACACAGGGACATTGACACAGAACATTGACAATGAAATACACACAAAATGGAACACTAACGTTGGGTCAATGACAAAAGAACATGACACAGGAACAGTGACTTTGAAAATGTGGTACTGACACTAGGGCATTTAGTAGGTGAAAGAGATGGTGACAGTGTCTCGAGGGTATGTATCTTCGGACACTGACTAATGACACTGACAAGACGACCCTCAAATTGGCATTCAGACTTTAATAATATGAAGTTGACAAGGGACCCTGACATTTAAACACTGTCAGGGACACAGACACATGGCCCCAGCCATTAAAACAGGAACATATTGAAACAAATAGGTGATGTTACAGGCTGATTTGCATATGTACTTTGGAGGTGCAGATTCCTGAGATCTGATACTAGGCATGGAGACAAAGGTATATTAGGGCAATGACACAGTCAAAAAGTGATACACACTCACAACAGCATGTGGAAACTGTGAGACATGATTTGAGGTGTGGGGACTCAGCCTTGACGACAGAGCTCTATGGACAGGGGAATATAGATATCAGCACAAGACAGTCTGTGGTGCCTGCTAAACAATACAATCATACGGCATCCCTAAGTGGCAAGTGCACATTTCAATGCCAGATATTGCACTTTATAAATATCACTCAAACTTTTTTTTCTTGTGACAATGGAAAGCTCAATTGACAAATTTTGCAAAGCACTAAATATATGAAAATGTCTTAACCCTTCGCTGTTATACCTTGCCCTCCCCCTGTGCTAAGCCTTTTTTGGGCTATTTGGGGTAGTTTGCGCTTAGGCCCCGGTAACATAACCTTTTGACCACAGAAGGTATCCACGCCTAGTTTGCGTTCTTTTCGTCCAACATGTTGGGGATTTTAAAGTTACCCAGGGTTGGTTGATTTACCTGGAGGGGACCCAGAAAATAGCCAAAATACAGCTACATTTTGTTTTCTTTTGGAAACATTTGAAAAAAGTGCTGTAGAAGAAGTGTCTATTTTTTCCCTGCAAATGGTATCAACAAAAGGTTTCTGTTGGTGAAATCACCATCTTCCCAGCTTTCAGGAACTGACAGACTAATGTCAGAAAACCAATTTTTTCTCTCACAGTTTTGGCATTTTTCTGGGATATAGCCAATTTTTGCTATTTTTTGTGCTTTCAACCTTCTTCCACTTAATGATAGAAATGGGTATGAAAGCAATAATGGATCCTGGAACTCTATACATTTCCGAAATGTAGACAAAATTATGAATTCAGCGAGGGGTCATTTGTGTAGATCCTTCACCTTTTTTTTTATAGAAACTAACAGTGGAAAATAGGAAAAATTGAAAAGGAGTTGAAAAAAACAGCCATTTGTCCCAACGTTTTCACCTGTAACTTCTAAGTATGACAGATTTTCTAAAGCAATATACCGATACATACGCTGGACCTTTTCTGTTGTGGTGATATATAGGCCTTGTAGGTTCACTGAGAACCCAAGGAATCCACGGCCAAAAACTGAAACGCTTATTGCAATTTTTTTTATTGTGTACCAGGGATATAGCAATTCATTTTGGAAAATGTAAACAGTGAAAAATAGGTATGAAAGACAACTATGTATTTACGAAATGGGAAGAAATACACAGTTTAGAAACAGTAGCTATTTGCACATCTCCAAAATTGTGGGTACCCATACTAGCATGTAAATTATAGGACAGTTTTCAATTTTGAACCCTAGCTCTGCCGGCACCTATGGAAACCTAGCAGAACTTTATATTTTTTAAAGCTAGACACCCAGGGAAATCCAGGATGGGGTGACTTGTGTGGCTCTCACCAGGTTCTGTTACCCAGAATCCCTTTCAAACCTCAAACTTTGTAAAAAAGAAAGCTGTTTCCTCATATTTCTGTGATGGAAAGTTCTGGAATCTGAGTGAATCCACAAAATTCCAGTCTCCCCGCAATCCCCAATGTCTCCCGATAAAAATGGAACCTCACTTGTGTGGGTAGGCCTAGTGCCCGTGTCAGGAAATACCCCAAATCGTAACGTGGACAAACCATATTTTTACAGTGAAAACGAACTGCAAAGTGCGTAGCTTTAGATTTTGAACCCCAGCTCTGCTGGCACCCAGGGAAACCTACCAAACCCATACATTTCTGAAAACTAGATTCCGAGAGGAAGTCAGAATGGGATGACTTGTGTGGCTCTCATCAGAGTCTGTTACCGAGAATCCCCTACAAACCTCAAACTTTGTAAAAATGAACACATTTTCCTCACATTTTTGTGATGCAAAGTTCTGGAATCTGTGTGGATCCACAAAATTCCACCCATCCCGCATTCCCCAATGGCTTCCTATAAAAATGGTACCTCACTTGTGAGGGTAGGCCTAGTGCCTGGAACAGGAAACAGCCCAAAACACAACAAGGACTCACCACATTTTTGCAGTGAAAACTGACCCCTTTTTTGCAAACAGCCTAGCTGTAGAATTTGAACCACAAACTTCCACCCACCCTGTATTCTCCAAAGTCTCCCAATAAAATTGGTACCTCACTCGTGTTGGTGAGTCAAGTACCTGTGAAAGGCATGCATCCTAAACGTGGAGTGAGGTACTATTTTTAAAGGGAGACCCGGGGGTACGCTGGGGTGTAGGATTTGTGTCAACCCAGTGATCCTATAACTTTCCCATACAGAAATTTGAGAAAAGTTAGTTTTTTCAGCCAAATTTTAGATTTGCAGGGGATTCTGGGTAGGAAAACATTGGGGGGTCGACACAAGCCATACCTCCTTTAACTGCCCCGGGTGTCTAGTTTTCAGAAAAGTGTGGGTTTGGTAGGTTTCCCAAGATGACCGCCGAGCCCAAGGTCAACAACTCAGGTGACCCCCCGTTTTAAATCCAGGTAGTTTTGAAATAGGAAATTTTGATGTGTCCACAATAAGTTTGGGGCCCTTACCTGTTGCAGGTAATTGGGCCAACCACACGAGTAAGGTACCATTTTTATTGGGGAAACGCTGGGTGGTAGAAAATTTGTGTCAGTCAGGTGATCCCATAACTTTCCCACACAGAAAGTTGAGGAAAAAAGTGATATTTCCCAGCTAAATTTGAGGTTTGCAGGGGAAACATTGGGGGATCTAAGCAAGCCATACCTCCCAGGACTCCCCCGGGTGTCTAGGTTTCAGAAATGTGTGGGTTTGGTAGGTTTCCCTGGTATTGTGTATGAGTGTACAAAAATATCTAAAGTTGGTAAATTTTCCCTAGGGATAAAATACATATTCGCACAGAAAGACAGATAAGACAAATATGACTGCCTAGCCATCTGTTCCTCAAGTACACACAAGTACTGGTTGGATTTAGCACAAGGGTGAGTTAAAGGTTCAAAATGTATATTTTATTAACAAGTATTTTCACAAAAAGGAAATGCACAGTTAATAATGAAAAGGTTAAAAACCTGAACCAATGACTCACAGCTTGTGAGCTGTAAATTCATAGCATGGCCTCTTTGAAGGCCATTCGCACACTCTTTATACTTGACATACACATTCACACCACCAGCTGCGGCCCCAGCACATTCAAACACTCACATTACCAGACAATGTACACCCCAGCAGAGATAGACAGAAAAAACAAATATTACTTTAAAAGAACTATTCTTTAAGTACAAACACATACTGGTTGGGTTTTGGCACGAGGGTGAGTAAAGGTTCAGAGCAGAACATTTTATTAACAAGAGATTTCACAAACAGGAAATGCGCTGTTAATAATTAAAATGTTAACAACCTGAACCAATGACTCATAGCTCGTGAGTTGTAAAGCCATGGCAAGGCATCAACCACTTTACAGGCCATTCACACACCTTTCACACATGACACACAAGAGCATTCACACCGCCAACTCCGGGCCCAGCACATTACAACATTCATATCAATAGACAGCGCAATTCAAGGGCCCATTACTTTCATGCACTCACTTAACTGAAACAGCAATCACACCAGCTGGTGGTTTACATAGTGTGTGCAGTGGTGTTTGGCTAGCAGAGTGTGTAATGACCAGCAGCAAGTCACTACTCATGCACTGTCAGCCAAACACCAGTCCACCCACACCGCATGCCTAGCACCAGCCCACCCATACCGCCAGCCAAGCACCAGACCATGCACACCTCCAGCCAAGCGCCAGTCCACACACACCGCCAGCCAAGCGCCAAATCCGCACACACTGCCAGTCAAGCACTAGTCCACGCAGACCTTCATCAAATTGTTTTTTAACAAGAAAGAAAACACAAACCCATTGGAACTAAATACAAAACTATAACTACAAACAAAACAGCTGTAACTTAAGACATAGGTCTAATGCAACCCGTGAAACTGAACAACTATAAAATCATACAGACCAGGCAGTACACTATTAGACTCAAGGTTGCTCCCAAAAACTCTTTTGAGTGTGATACAGTCTGAAAAATGTGGGCACACACAGCCCAGAATTAGAAGGACAATCAGCACAGTGCATACAACTCTCCTTCCACATACTTTTTCGCAAACAAACTCTACATCTTTACAGGGATTGTTTTTTCTTGGGTGACCAAGGAATTAATTCAGGAAAGTGGCGATCTTTCAATCTAGACAAGTACAAATGGGACACATTCATGCCCCAGCCAAATGCACAGCAATTACGCCGCCCTTGTGGCATTGAAAACTTTAACCATTGTCATCTAATCTTCACATTTAACCATTATTTATTTCTCCATTTTACTAAATTCTTCATGCACAGTATTTTTGAAATCCACGTCTGGAGTATTTTTGGGCTGTTTTCCAAGTTTCTTACATTCATTCAGTGTCCATCCGGACCTCTTCAATAAATACGATTAATGCCAGGCTCATCTCAGGCAGTGTTTATTTCATAAAAACCCAATGCATTTTGGGCGGCACACCGCCCTTCTTCGGGGTCACTAAAACATGATAAAACATTTTCCAATTAATCATCCATTCACGGAAATTCATATAACATCAAATGAAATCAACACACTAGTTTCTGCAGAAATACAGCCTTATACTCATCTGTAGTTTCTACGCTTGTGGCTCGTGGTAATCTTACCCACACTCTTGGAGCGTTATCTATTTAATTCATAAATCACCCCTGCCAATATTATTCCAAATTGAGCACTAAGCTGTCTGCATACATATCTGTCCATTCCCCGCAACCCTCTGCACCCTTTCACTTCTCCAACCCACATGTTTATCTAAACGTTTAAACTACCCTGTCTGCGTCTGACCCTTCAAACCTTCTGACTTGTTTCTCAAAGAGATGTTTACAAAGTTAAACGCCAGCCTAATAACGCATCTTCCCTCCCTGTCCCACTCTTAACTTTCAAACTACTCTCATCCTTTGTTTTCTGTGCTCACGATTTCAACCTTAAATCAAAATCTCACACGTTTTGGGCTGCTTATTAAGTCAAAAAGTCCTCCGAGTTCACATACCTGCCATCTGGGTTAAAAAACCTCTCCCTTTCACCAACGGTTGCGGCTCTGCTAGTAAACTACATCACCTGTTTACTTATCTACCTGCCGAACCACCCTCCTTGCTCCCTATCGGCCACTTCTATTTCAAGTCACGATAGGCCCCAAGGTATCTTTTCCCACCACCACTGTTTCTAACACCTCAAATAGACTGTATTCCCCACAATGCAGTGTCCCGGTTGTCCTGCATCATGTTTGTCCATGTTCACTTCATTAATTCCTAATTGTCCTTCAAACAGTACACTTAAAGATCCGCTGGAATCATTGATACTGTGTCTTTCAAATGCTTGCGATGAGCCCTGATGTTTTACCAGTCAAGTGGGTTCATTCCTTCTTCTTATCCTTAGATCCTCCATTCATTAGATACGTGGGTGCAAAACCTTTGGTGGGCTAAGTTATGACATTTTCTTTCATGGGTAAGGGATGCACACCTAATTTTTAACAGTTTTTTTCGTTTCTTTTTCTTCCATCTTCCTAGTCCTTAGGTTTGGGATAGCGTGCAGATTGGTATGTGGCATGCCCAAATCCAGGTACGACCTAGGCAAGTACAAATGGGACACATTCATGCCCCAGCCAAATGCACAGCAATTACGCCGCCCTTGCGGCATTGAAAACTTTAACCATTGTCATCTAAACTTCATATTTAACCATTATTTATTTCTCCATTTTACTAAATTCTTCATGCTCTGTATTTTTGAAATCCACGTCTGGAGTATTTTTGGGCTGTTTTCCAAGTTTCTTATATTCATTCAGTGTCCATCCGGACCTCTTCAATAAATACGATTAATGCCAGGCTCATCTCAGGCAGTGTTTATTTCATAAAAACCCAATGCATTTCGGGCGGCACAGCGCCCTTCTTCGGGGGTCACTAAAACATGATAAAACATTTTCCAATTAATCATCCATTCACGGAAATGCATATAACATCAAATGAAATCAACACACTAGTTTCTGCAGAAATACAGCCTTACACTCATCTGTAGTTTCTATGCTTGTGGCTCGTGGTAATCTTACCTAAAATCTTGGAGCGTTATCTATTTAATTCATAAATCACTCCTCCCAATATTATTCCAACTTGAGCACTGGGCTGTCTGCATACATATCTGTCCATTCCCCGCAATCCTCTGCACACTTTCACTTCTCCAACCCACATGTTTATCTTAACGTTTAAACTACCCTGTTTGCGTCTAACCCTTCAAACTTTCTGACTTGTTTCTCACAGAGATGTTTACAAAGTTAAACGCCAGCCTAGTAACGCATCTTCCCCCTCTGTCCCGCTCGTAACTTTAAAACTACTCTCATCCTTTGTTTTCTGTGCTCACAATTTCAACCTTAAATCAAAATCTCACACGTTTTGGGCTGCTTATTAAGTCAAAAAGTCCTCCGACTTCACGTACCTGCCGTGTGGGTTAAAAAACCTCTCCCTTTCACCAACGGTTGCAGCTCTGCTAGTAAACTACATCACCTGTTTACTTATCTACCTGCCGAACCACCCTCCTTGCTCCCTATTGGCCACTTCTATTTCAAGTCACGATAGGCCCCAAGGTATCTTTTCCCACCACCACTGTTTCTAACACCTCAAATAGACTGTATTCCCCACAATGCAGTGTCCCGGTTGTCCTGCATCATGTTTGTCCATGTTCACTTCATTAATTCCTAATTGTCCTTCAAACAGTACACTTAAAGATCCGCTGGAATCATTGATACTGTGTCTTTCAAATGCTTGCGATGAGCCCTGATGTTTTACCAGTCAAGTGGGTTCATTCCTTCTTCTTATCCTTAGATCCTCCATTCATTAGATACGTGGGTGCAAAACCTTTGGTGGGCTAAGTTATGACATTTTCTTTCATGGGTAAGGGATGCACACCTAATTTTTAACAGTTTTTTTCGTTTCTTTTTCTTCCATCTTCCTAGTCCTTAGGTTTGGGATAGCGTGCAGATTGGTATGTGGCATGCCCAAATCCAGGTACGACCTAGGCAAGTACAAATGGGACACATTCATGCCCCAGCCAAATGCACAGCAATTACGCCGCCCTTGCGGCATTGAAAACTTTAACCATTGTCATCTAAACTTCATATTTAACAATTATTTATTTCTCCATTTTACTAAATTCTTCATGCTCTGTATTTTTGAAATCCACGTCTGGAGTATTTTTGGGCTGTTTTCCAAGTTTCTTATATTCATTCAGTGTCCATCCGGACCTCTTCAATAAATACGATTAATGCCAGGCTCATCTCAGGCAGTGTTTATTTCATAAAAACCCAATGCATTTTGGACAGCACAGCGCCCTTCTTCGGGGGTCACTAAAACATGATAAAACATTTTCCAATTAATCATCCATTCACGGAAATGCATATAACATCAAATGAAATCAACACACTAGTTTCTGCAGAAATACAGCCTTACACTCATCTGTAGTTTCTATGCTTGTGGCTCGTGGTAATCTTACCTAAAATCTTGGAGCGTTATCTATTTAATTCATAAATCACTCCTCCCAATATTATTCCAACTTGAGCACTGGGCTGTCTGCATACATATCTGTCCATTCCCCGCAATCCTCTGCACCCTTTCACTTCCCCAACCCACATGTTTATCTTAACGTTTAAACTACCCTGTTTGCGTCTGACCCTTCAAACTTTCTGACTTGTTTCTCACAGAGATGTTTACAAAGTTAAACGCCAGCCTAATAACGCATCTTCCCTCCCTGTCCCGCTCTTAACTTTCAAACTACTCTCATCCTTTGTTTTCTGTGCTCACAATTTCAACCTTAAATCAAAATCTCACACGTTTTGGGCTGCTTATTAAGTCAAAAAGTCCTCAGACTTCACATACCTGCCGTGTGGGTTAAAAAACCTCTCCCTTTCACCAACGGTTGCAGCTCTGCTAGGAAAAGATACCTTGGGGCCTATCGTGACTTGAAATAGAAGTGGCCAAAAGGGAGCAAGGAGGGTGGGTCCACAGGTAGATAAGTAAACAGGTGATGTAGTTTACTAGCAGAGCCGCAACCGTTGGCGAAAGGGAGAGGTTTTTTAACCCACACGGCAGGTATGTGAACTTGGAGGACTTTTTGACTTAAAAAGCAGCCCAAAACGTGTGAGATTTTGATTTAAGGTTGAAATCGTGAGCACAGAAAACAAAGGATGAGAGTAGTTTGAAAGTTAAGAGCGGGACAGGGAGGGAAGATGCGTTATTAAGCTGGCGTTTAACTTTGTAAACATCTCTGTGAGAAACAAGTCAGAAGGTTTGAAGGGTCAGAAGCAGACATGGTAGTTTAAACGTTTAGATAAACATGTGGGTTGGAGAAGTGAAAGGGTGCAGAGGGTTGTGGGGAATGGACAGATATGTATGCAGACAGCCCAGTGCTCAAGTTGGAATAATTTTGGGAGGGGTGATTTATGCATTAAATAGATAACCCTCCAAGAGTTTAGGTAAGATTACCACGAGCCACAAGCGTAGAAACTGCAGATGAGTATAAGGCTGTATTTCTGCAGAAACTAGTGTGTTGATTTCATTTGATGTTATATGCATTTCCGTGAATGGATGATTAATTGGAAATTTTTTTATCATGTTTTAGTGACCCCCGAAGAAGGGCGCAGTGCCGCCCGAAATGCATTGGGTTTTTATGAAATAAACACTGCCTGAGATGAGCCTGGCATTAATCGTATTTATTGAAGAGGTCCGGATGGACACTGAATAAATATAAGAAACTTGGAAAACAGCCCAAAATGACTCCAGACGTGGATTTCAAAAATACAGAGCATGAAGAATTTTGTAAAATGGAGAAATAAATAATGGTTCAATATGAAGATTAGATGACAATGGTTAAAGTTTTCAATGCCGCAAGGGCGGCGTAATTCCTGTGCATTTGGCTGGGGCATGAATGTGTCCCATTTGTACTTGTCTAGGTCGTACCTTGTGGCATTTGATCATGCCACATACCAATCTGCACGCTATCACAAACCTATGGACTAGGACGATGGAAGAAAAAGAAACAAAAAAAACTGTTAAAAATTCGGTGTGCATGCCTTACCCATGAAAGAAAATGTCGTAACTTAGCCCACCAAAGGTTTTGCACCCACGTATCTAATGAATGGAGGATCTAAGGATAAGAAGAAGGAATGAACCCACGTGACTGGTAAAACATCAGGGCTCATCGCAAGCATTTGAAAGACACAGTATCAATGATTCCAGCGGATTTTTAAGTGTACTGTTTGAAGGACAATTAGGAATTAATGAAGTGAACATGGACAAATATGATGCAGGACAACCGGGACACTGCATTGTGGGGAATACAGTCTATTTGAGGTGTTAGAAACAGTGGTGGTGGGAAAAGATACCTTGGGGCCTATAGTGACTTGAAATAGAAGTGGCCAATAGGGAGCAAGGAGGGTGGGTCCGCAGGTAGATAAGTAAACAGGTGATGTCGTTTACTAGCAGAGCCGCAACCGATGGTGAAAGGGAGAGGTTTTTTAACCCACACGGCAGGTATGTGAACTCGGAGGACTTTTTGACCTAATAAGCAGCCCAAAACGTGTTAGGTTTTGATTTAAGGTTGAAATCGTGAGCACAGAAAACAAAGGATGAGAGTAGTTTGAAAGTTAAGAGCGGGACAGGGAGGGAAGATTCGTTATTAGGCTGGCGTTTAACTTTGTGAACATCTCTGTGAGAAGAAATTCAGAAGGTTTGAAGGGTCAGACGCAGACAGGGTAGTTTAAACGTTTAGATAAACATGTGGGTTGGAGAAGTGAAAGGGTGCAGAGGGTTGCGGGGAATGGACAGATATGTATGCAGACAGCCCAGTGCTCAAGTTGGAATAATATTGGGAGGGGTGATTTATGAATTAAATAGATAACCCTCCAAGAGTTTAGGTAAGATTACCACGAGCCACAAGCGTAGAAACTGCAGATGAGTATAAGGCTGTATTTCTGCAGAAACTAGTGTGTTGATTTCATTTGATGTTATATGCATTTTCGTGAAAGGATGATTAATTGGAAAATGTTTTATCATGTTTTAGTGACCCTCGAAGAAGGGCGCGGTGCCGCCCGAAATGCATTGGGTTTTTATGAAATAAACACTGCCTGAGATGAGCCTGGCATTATTCGTATTTATTGAAGAGGTCCGGATGGACACTGAATGAATATAAGAAACTTGGAAAACAGCCCAAAAATACTCCAGACGTGGATTTCAAAAATACAGAGCATGAAGAATTTAGTAAAATGGAGAACTAAATAATGGTTAAGTATGAAGATTAGATGACAATGGTTAAAGCTTTCAATGCCGCAAGGGCGGCGTAATTGCTGTGCATTTGGCTGGGGCATGAATGTGTCCCATTTGTACTTGTCTAGGTCGTACCTGGTGGTATTTGGGCATGCCACATACCAATCTGCACGCTATCACAAACCTAAGGACTAGGAAGATGGAAGAAAAAGATCTTTCAATCTAGCCACACCCTCCACCACTCCAACTGTAGGAATACTAGCCTGTTCCACTACAGCAAGACTGCTAATCACAGACTCCTGAAAATGAACAAAAGTCATCTTTGACGCAGGAGAACACTCCTTGAACACAACAAAATCATTATAAGTTGCTAAATTGAAGGGATGGATGGCCAACATCTTATACCAAATGTAAGCCTTACGAACAGCAGTGTAATGTTCCAACCTCTGATCTACTCTATTAACACCACCCATGTGCTTATTGTACTCTACAATACACACAGGTTTGCGCACTTCAGCAACGGACTCCAGTCACAGGTGAAGTTCTGTCATCATGGATGGTAGTCAGCATGTACACAACCCTTCTGGCCACAAATTTCACAGCTAGCAGTTCCTCACTATGCAAGGCACTGCACTGTCCCCTCTGAAGCTTTTTGCAAACACACTCTTTTGGGTAACCTTCACGGTTACCCAAAGGATGAAAGGAAAACCCTTTCCTTTCCTCCAATGCCTCTTTTTTAAAATCCCCCCAACCTCCCTGAGTAGAAACTCCCCTCCCCTCCTTCGATGCGCTGGAAGCAAATGGCTTCCAGCACGTCTGGTTCCACCTAATAACGCTGGTGTGTGAGATGATGTGGAGTGGGCAGGAGGGCAGCAGAAGGTCTTCCGCTGCCCCCCGGTGGGACTAGATTCAAGCTAGCCTGGCTTATGACGGCTGATTAGCCAGCAACCGGTCCCAGGATGCATGTTTGCGGTCCAGGGAAGACATGGCTTGGCAGTTCGGGCTGGACTGTTCCCATGAGGCACATGGTCAGACTGATTTGCATATGGCCATGTCTGAACTGGGGTGGTGGAGTGAGCTAAAGAATGGTGATGGATTAAACCCAGATCAGTTGACTGGGGGTGAGTGTTTGATTTGCTCATACGCTCCGTCCATCATCCCCTGTGGTATCACTTTGTTCACCCTAAGTTGTCAGGTTATGACACTCACTTTGCCACTGGATTCAAGCTAGCCTGGCTGATGACAGCTGATTAGCCAGAAACCAGTCCCAGGATGCTTGCAATGGTCCAGGGAAGACATGGCTTGGCAATTTGGGCCGCACTGTTCCCATGAGGCACAGGGTCAGACTTATTTGCATATGGCCATGTTTGGGTAAAGAATGGTGATGGATTGGGTAAAGAATGGTGATGATGGCTGATTAGCCAGAAACTAGTCCCAGGATGCCTGTTTCCGGTCCAGGGAAGACATGGCTTGGCAGTTCGGGCTGGACTGTTCCCATGAGACACTGGGTCAGACTGATTTGCATATGGCCAAGTTTGGGTAAAGAATGGTGATGGATTGGGTAAAGAATGGTGATGGATTAAACCCAGAACAGTTGACTGGGGTGAGTGTTTTGATTTGCTCAAACTCTCCGTCCAACATCCCCTTTGGTATCGCTTTGTTCGCCCTAAGTTGGCAGGGTATGCCCAGACGTGGGTCCCTCGCTCACTTTGCCACTGGATTCAACCTAGCCTGACTGATGATGGCTGATCAGCCAGAAACCGGTCCCAGGATGCTTGTTTCCGGTCCAGGGAAGACATGGCTTGGCAGTTCGGGCTGGACTGTTCCCATGAGGCACAGGGTCAGACTGATTTGCATATGGCCATGTCTGAACTGGGGTGGTGGAGTGAGCTAAAGAATGGTGATGGAGTAAACCCAGATCAGTTGACTGGGGGTGAGTTTATGATTTGCTCAAACGCTCTGTCCATCATCCCCTTTGGTATCTCTTTGTTCGCCCTAAATTGGCAGGGTATGCCTAGACGTGGGTCCCTTGCTCACTTTGCCACTGGATTCAAGATAGCCTGGCATATGACGGCTGATTAGCCAGAAACCGGTCCCAGGATTCTTTTTTCCGGACCAGGGAAAATATGGCTTGGCAGTTCAGGCTGGACTGTTCCCATGAGGCACAGGGTCAGACTTATTTGCATATGGCCATGTCTGAACTGGGGTGGTGGAGTGAGCTAAAGAATGGTGATGGATTAAACCCAGATCAGTTGACTGGGGTGAGTGTTTGTTTTTCTCAAACGCTTCGTCCATCATCCCCTTTGGTATCGCTTTGTTTGCCCTAAGTTGACAGGGTATGCCCAGACGTGGGTCCCTTGCTCACTTTGCCACTGGATTCAAGCTAGCCTGGCTGATGACGGCTGATTAGCCAGAAACCGGCTCCAGGATGCTTGCTTCCGGTCCAGGGAAGACATGGCTTGGCAGTTCGGGCTGGACTGTTCCCATGAGGCACAGGGTCAGACTGATTTGCATATGGCCACGTCTGAACTGGGGTGGTGGAGTGAGCTAAAGAATGGTGATGGACTAAACCCAGATCAGTTGACTGGGGATGAGTGTTTAATTTGCTCAAACGCTCCGTCCATCATCCCCTTTGGTATCGTCCCGGTGGGAGCAGAATGAGGGGAGGCCCACGGGAGGAATGCCAGTGCTTGCCCCATGGGTGGGTGCTAGAATGGTTGGGAGCTGTCTGACACACATGCCCACCGTGACTTCGGACGGCTCCCGGCCGTCCGATCCATGCAAAGGGTTGATCACCAATCATTCTTGCAGAGTGTGGCTCACCCCTGACCTGACATATTCTATCTAGCTGACAGCATAGGGAAATAACATTATATATTGTATTAAACTAGTGAATCTTTTTTATCACAACCTACCTCATTTAGATTGAAACTGACAGTAGGACCGGAAATGCTTGTATTCAGCTCAATCAGCGCCTATCATTTATAGAAGGGGGTTGGAAAAGACTAAGCATGCAATATGGGTCCTGTTCTTGAGTTAGAAATCATGGCTCTGCATGTAAGCTATATCTTCCCACCACTAAGAGGCGTCCTTGTGCATTGAAGATCAACTTTTGCTAGCCCAAAAAGCTGTGATGCTCATAGTGGAATCACTGAAACTATAAAGTACCAGAATTCAAACACTGGCTTAAAAAGCAATCACTGACAGGGACGTCTTAATGATTTTGGGGAGCCGGGGCCAAACGTATTTTGAGGGCTCATTAATTAACCAATTTCAACTCTTTCATGCCCTTTTTGGCCAGGTCACTGACAGTGCACAGGCACACTGGTCCAAATTCAAAGTTTTGTAAGCGATAGTTACATGTGTTTTCAATATTGTAACACAGCAGGTGCTCATATATCTGCAAATAATCTATGTGACATCCTCCCATTTCTCATGTGTGAAGTCCTGTTTTGTTCTTAAAGAAACTTTTTTATGGATGTTGCATGAAACATAAACACAACATTGTGTCTGATTAGACTCAAACACATTACCCTCATTAAAATTAAGTAAATGTGCACCATACATACTCTAGGCTAGATTACATCTTCTTGAGCCGGGCGCTAGAGAGCAAAGTACGTACTGTTGATATACGGCCTATCGCCATTTCAGACCACACACTGTTGGTCACTTACCTTGAGTGGAGGGATACGCACAATGGTTCTTCCTGCAGGTGTTATTGTGCAACAGACTGGCAAGGGATGACCGGCAAAAAACCATAAACGAATACTTTCAACGAAACAAACCGCAGGAAACGATACCCGCCAATAACTTGGACACCTTCAAAGCAGCCTTGTGGGGCCACTGTATCACAGCAAAGCTGGAATTAAACAGACAGAGGGACACAGAACATAAAACGCTAGAGACAGAGCGCCACACTCTCGAACAGGTACATAAGACAGCCCCCACCCTAAGCCTTCAACACAAAGTCACTGCCACTAAGGGTAAACTAAAGGCAATCCACTCAAATAGAGCCAAGCTGGCACTGCTAAGGCTAAAACAAACATCATATACTCAGGTCAATGAAGTAGGGGCACATTTGGTGTGCCAACTCCGAGTCAAAAGGGAGAGAGATTACATTGGTGATGTACAAAGTCCAGTGGGTACCCTAGAAAAAACAGACCCCCGAAAAGCGGCTTCTGCAACACATTTATCACTATGATCTGAGCAAACTACGCCTTGTCAAGCTCGAAGGTCTTGGTAAATAGAGCAAGCGTGAAACCATTCCGATTGGAGAGAAGCTGAGACAGGGGTGCCCACTCTCGCCCCTTCTCTTTGCCCCCATTATCGAACTGCTAGCAGCAATGGTAAGAGCCAGCCAAGCAGTCAAAGTGATTACCTTTGGGGTGGAAGAACATAAAATGTCACGATTTGCAGACAATATATTACTCCCAATATTAGACCTGCACACCTCGTTGGTAGCCATACAAAATAAACTGATGTTTTGAGGATATAGCGGGCTTCCGTATTAACCTGTCAAAATCCTTACTTCTAACTCTCCAGGAGGGCAAAAGGGAGAATCTCATCCATACCACACCTTTTCAATGGGAAAGGAAAAACCTCACCTACTTAGGCATTAAATTGACACCAAAGCTCTAACAGCTATTCCAGGCTATTTACCCTACATTATTACATTCACTGAAGCAAAATTTAAAGAGATGGGCCCCACTATACTTATCTTGGATAGGCAGAATCCACACAATTAAGATGG
The DNA here is from genome assembly GCF_964263255.1 of Lissotriton vulgaris. Classification (NCBI taxonomy): domain Eukaryota; kingdom Metazoa; phylum Chordata; class Amphibia; order Caudata; family Salamandridae; genus Lissotriton; species Lissotriton vulgaris. The sequence goes on from NC_141691.1 coordinate 495,465,274, forward strand.
TAGTGTTGAAGCGATTTCTTCACCTATTCTAGATCTTACCCATTGAACTTGAGACAGGTTACCTAGAAAAACTAAAGATCATCCTCAACAAGTTTATTTGGCAAAATAAGTGGGCGCGCCTCGCCTTCACGCATCTCCGACACCTTTGAACGGAGGGAGGACTGGGCCTCCCAGACTTTAATTTATATTATAAGGCTGCACAACTCAGAGTCATTGTAGAGTGGTCCCAAAGGAAATCAGACAAGCACTGGCTACACATAGTCAGGGCAACAGCTGGTAGAGTAAAATGGGACTTATTATGGAACCAAAAACCAGATCACCCTGCCAATGATTACCTTAGTACTCCAACCAGGACTGGCCTGAGGGTATGGGATTAGGTTCTTAAGAAGACAACATGGACAACATTCCCCTCCCCCTTCACTCCGATCCACTTCAATCCAGCATTCTCTCCGGGAATGCATCCGGGACCATTTGATGTTTGGAGGGAGGGTGGCTGCTTGACATTATCACAGCTGTTCCATAACACAGACATACTTACCTTTGAACATTGCCAGCGGGACTTTAACCTCGCAAAAGAGGGATTCTTTCACTACCAACAACTACAACACTGGGCACTAAAAGCAGACATTAGAGACGCAATCACGAGAGACATCACCCCTCTGGAGACTTTTGTGAAGAGGACTCAGGGCTCCAAAGGGATTATCAGATTCCTGTATGCATTATTATTGCGTACAACACCCGCACAACCATCGTTTCATGTCATCTTCTGGGAACGCATCCTGGGTCAGAATATTTTAGAGAGCAATTGGCAGGAGCTTTGGAAAAACATCCATAAACACATCCACTCCCTGACTCTCTGGGAGGCACCTTATAAGTTAGTATACAACTAGTATTTATACCCCTTGAAACTGAAAAAATATTACCCAATTACATCGGACCTGTCCTGGAGGGGTTGCCGGCTATTGGGCCACTTTCGTCATATCTGGTGGGACTGTCCAAACATTTGCCCGTTCTGGGCAGAAATTTTAGCACAAATAAAGAAAATCCTGGGATATCCGATACCAGATACATTATCCTTTGCACTCCTGGGGCTTAGATCAGACAACCTAAAATACCAAATAAACACAGATAAAGGTATTGTGTGGCTTTGCCTAGGGGCTGCAACAATGGCTGTGGCAACAGCCTGGAAGAAACCCGAGGCACCCACCATGACACAATGGGGAAACGGCCACTACAACGCAGCCGTTTCCACGAAAACCTTTACCTTGCATGCATTACAATGCATGCATGGTTACAACAACAGCCTTTACCATGCATACCTTTACTATGAGATACGTAGTAAAGGCATGTGTGGTAAATGCAAAAATAAAATGTGGGGTTTGGGGGGTATCCCCCCAAAAAATAAAAAATAAAGTGTGGGATTAAAAAGGGGGTTTGGGGGTCTCCCCTCCCCAAAAAAACAACCTGAAGTGCTGAAGCAATCAGCGTCATCAGCGAAGAAGCTGAAATAAACTTCTGCTTCCTCTTTAAATGTAAATGTAAATGTATTGCGATTTATATAGCGCACGTATCACCCGAAGGCATCAAGGCGCTTGCCTTGGGAACCCGTCCTGGTATTCCCCTGTGAGATAACCCCAGCAGGGTATCCACAAGGTGAAAGCCAGGCATCCCGCCGCGAGGGGCCGTAGTGGAGATTAAGCAAGCTATTGCCCAGAGTCGCAGAGTGTGAACCCGTGAGTCGAGTAGGCACCGGAACGAGAATTATCGAGTCCGTGGAATTTTTGAGCCCAAGACCCGCCAAGGCGGGGAATTGAACCCTGGTCCAGGACCGATCTCTGCTTCCGTGTCCGCCGCCTCTAACCCCTGAGCCACACTTCTCCACTACTTTACGACGTACGACCGACGTAACCAACGAAGATGAAGAGGAGACGACTTAAAAAGGTAAGGGGAATTTTAGTTTACATTGAAAAAAAAAGATTAAGAGTTAAGGGCTGGGGTAATTATAAGGAGTGGGGGCCGGGGGTCATGTAAGGGGAGACGTATAACCTTTAACACCAGTATGCCCTCACCATGCATAAATATACAACGAAAATTGTTGTAAATTTATGCGTAGTAAAGGAATATTCATGGTAAAGGTGATGCGTGGAAAACGAATTCCGTTGTAACGCATGCGTGGTAAAGGCATGCGTTGCACCGGAATTCGTTGTAACGACATACAACCGACACAATGGCACGCTCGTCTCTGGCAAGCCATCACTATGAAATGGATGACCAACATTTTCAGAGATGATTTTAAAAACTTTGAATACAGGTGGAGATCCTTAACTAGCTAGCTATTGAAGGGCTTGCCATTACTAGCGTGCCCATCTAGAACACTTGTGCTGCATCACTTCTAATTCTAAATGGCCCATCCTGAGACAGTTAACACACCCAGGCCTCCTCCTGTCTCGATGTTTCCCTGCCGCAACCTTGTAATTACTGCTAACGTTGCGAAACCGCTCGCACCTAGCTTGAGTACCTAGTCATGTTTAGTTCTCTTTCTTTAGTTACCTTTATAAAGGAAGGAGGGTAGGGAGGGGGAGGACAAGTTAAAAGAGACCATTGCCATCAAATCTGAAACTGTTTCTGGAAATAGCATCACTTGACGTAATGATGGTTTCCCATGATATATATGTACTCCATAAATATTGTGTAAAAAACACAATAAAAAGAACTAGGACAAAAAAATAAAGCAAAGGAAATGGTATTTAAAACAATCTGCTTTAGAATTATTCAAGGTAATCAGAACAAGACGCTCTGCAGAACAGAGCTGGTGCTATTAAAGTTACTGAAAGGCTGAGTCCCTGAGCCAGAGCCCACTTTGCCCATGCCCTAAAACGTCTCAGCACTGACATGGAATCAGTAGGGAACTCTTTCACTCCTCTCAATACAAATATTGCAGAAATGCTGGATTCTTAAAGCATATATTCACCCCATAGATGTATATTTTTGCCAAACTCAATGGTACAGCATTACACCACAGTGGCAAAAAATGTGGGTGAAGGTCTGCAAACACAGAAATACGTAGAGTTCGTTGATCATTTTTCCACACAGATTCTGCGACTGACAATCGCCCCATCCCCAAATTAAATGCTCTCCACAATCATTTGCTTTGTCTTCTATCCTCCTCTGATGATGACCCTGGAACTAATTAAGATTTGCCATCTTCACTATAAGCATTTGGATCGCTCACCATTAATTTATTAACCCATTGATTCTCTGGGGTTATTTGGAAATGAAACATGTATGAGCCATTGCTAATATATATATATATATATAGGCCCAGGGCTCATGCGAGGTCCACTTTGGGTTTCTCCTGGTATACTTTGTTATTACTCCTTTCCATTTTCCACACATCTCCTAGGGGATGTTTGTAAGAGAACGCCACTGTACGGATTTTATACAGGGCTTGGAAACTGCAGTAGTTGTTGTTGTTAATATTATTGTTGGTGTTATTATTATTATATACCATAAAGTTGTACTGGAATTCTGGCCTGCCTTAATTAACCCCCCACCCACAAAATGCACCTTGTGGCACTCGTTTTCCCCCAAAAATAATTTCGAAATCTCCCACCTCACTTTATAAACATGCATTTACATTATTTCCAGCTTTCACCAATGTCACTCTCTTAAGGTGCTGTTAAAATACATGATTTGAAGTTTCCCAGGAATTCCTAAGAAGATCAAATCATCGTTATGTAATTAATTCTACTTTCCATCAATGCACCCGCCAAGATGCTGTTTCCCTCTACTATTGTTTTTCCAGACATTTCTGAAGGTAGAATAGTAATGCATTTAAAAATGCCTCGAAATGTGTCGTGTCCTTCTGAAAACTACCAATACTATACAACAGTTAAAAAATACAGCCGAAGAACGGGCACCAATCTTCCCATAAATGCCTTATTTATGGTTGTGACCGCCATGGATCATGCCCACCAAAACATATACTTCCAGCTATGGGCCTGCCCGTAAAACCAGGCCCAGTTTGTCCTGCCCCTATTATCGGACTCGTGGACACTAGGCTACTTATAACGGCACAAGGCAGTATCCCAGAAGCAGGTTGGTATCTCTCCGGGTTAGAAATGAAATTGCAACTCAAAATCAGGTAAGACTAGAAATTCTGAGTTAAATGTGCTTGCTTTAGACAGTAGAATCAATAACAATAAGCACAAAGCTCTGCCATAGTCAAATGCATTCCTGTTTACCCCATCATGTGGTATACACAATATAAAACCTTTGAATGTATAAATAAGTAAATTAATTTGGCACAGACTTTATATATGTACGTAGGGGTTTTTCACAGGTTCCGTTTCATACTCACTTAATGTGTCTTGAAAATCTCATCTCTTTCTCTGACTCATCCCGCAAACTATACACATTAGGGACAAATTGTAATCTTATGTAGAAACAAGAGCCTTGTTTTCTGAGGAAGCCTAAAAGTATAATTATCCGATTCGTGTCTTCTTGTCCGTAACACAATTAGTAACACAATTAGCTAGCAACACAATTTGCCTTCAAACAAAATCTCTCAGTTTGATACAATTGAAGCCAGTACTTTATAATCTACCTGCAGCAATCTAAAATAACAGAGATTTTTAAATGAAACAACTGCAGCATATAATCACAATGAAAGGCATCAGCCAGCTCACATTGAATTCAAACAACCTCTTTGTAAATCAAGTTGTTATGCAATAGGTGTGACCTCGAACCTCGAGCATCTTCAAAAAGAATCTGAAAATGTATCTCTTCGCCTAATTTTCTGTAGTAATTTTTGCGCCGGGACACTTACGAGTATCTGCGCGCGTTACAAATTAAAATAACATTACATAAGCTCAGTTAACTGAGGTAAAGTGACTCATTTAGAAATCTCCACGTTTCACACAGGGTGTTAATACAATTTACAAATTATCAGTTTATTCATTTGTAAAAATAATCTGACGTTGCTACATAGAGTATATTGCGTCCCTTCCCGTAGGAAAAACATCATATTCGATATTTCAAAAAAACGCCATTACAATTTGAGGTCAAATGCACATCTGTGTAGAAAAAGGGCTTCGGGTACCGAAAATAGTTTGACAACATAACATCAGCACGATCAAAGGCAAGGCACATCTTAGACTGTCCTTATGGTGTTTCCTAGCTTCAGGCATCTAAAGCAATATGTTTTCCCAAAATAGATCAAAGTGTTCAAGAACAGCACAGCTAAGAAAATCAATCCTATTCTGTTGCCATTGCTGAGCTGGCATAGAAGCGTGCCCAATAACTCTTACTGCCACAGCTCATGATTTATCAAATGAAGTGATTTTGGAAGAAGATGCTAATTTTCAAAGCTTCTTGGAAAACTCTACAGTTCAGTTCCCTTCGCTAATAATGGATGAATTCCAACTGCTGCGTGAGAAAGAGCGTTCCTTTTAGACTTTTCTAAATTTGAAAACATCCACATTTCTGTTTTTTGTCAAATGATTTAGTAGATGTACAAGTAGATCTGGTTTTTGGCACATTGAAATTGCTTTTAACTAAATGCCAGAATATATTTTTTAATACATAATTATTTCTATAATCGCAATAGTTCTTATTGATCCAGAATCTATTTATAATTCCAACAAAGTGATGCATTTATCTGACATAAAAGAAAGCAGAGAAGAAAACATGCGTTATTTTCTGAAAATTTTACTTTAAGACACATGGCTTTTCATATTAATAATTAAAATACATATTTTTAACTAAGGGGAATGGAGATTTCCATACCCTTATAACTAATGTCTTTGTAATTAAGACCACTTATTAAGAAAATAGAATTCATGACTAATATGAAGTATGGACAGAAGAATTTTTTCATTCACTCTAATCAATATCACGATTTATGGTCAAAGAGCTCAACGAAAATCTGATCAATCTATAACTTGTCACCATTTAGATTGGCGGCAAATTTAAGTCATTGTATTAACACTTTGTTGGGCACACAGACAACCGTTCCATGACTGTCCATCGGAAACTGAGTGAAGATTATCTGAAACCAGTTTAAATAAGATTGTGCACATGCAGACATCCCTCTGGCTTCAAGCACTCTTGAGCATGAAAGATATACAAGAGCTGATTGTAGGTTAATTGTTCATTTGTACCGAGCCCATATTTGAACTTCAGGTGCTCGTAATTGGTTAACCTAGTACTTAGCCACACCTCTCTGTTTTTTAAACACACACTTCTGAAGGAAAAAAACTGTAGGTCAGAGATTTTCCCATGTTGGGGTTTCTTCAAAGCACTCCCATATGTCTTTTAACTATAAGTGAATTTGGAAATACTTTCCAGTAATCCGCCTGGTTTGTCCTGTGAGAAACCAAACCCACCCAAAAGTAGTTTTATATATAGCACAAGAGAATACATAACAGGTATGTTAGAACTGGGGGTCTCTAGTTGGCAGAGGTAGGTACCACTGTCCAAATAGGGACCCTTGCTTCTAGTCAGGGCAAGTAGATAACCCTCTGAGATAACCTCTGCTCACCCTCTAGGTAGCTTGGCCTGAGCAGTCTAGGCTAACCAGAGGCAATGCGTTAAGTATTTGTACCAACACTCACAGTAACACAGTGATAACACCACAAACTGATTCCACAACAGTTTAGGAAAATAAAGATATTTATTCTAAACTAGACAAGACCAAAACGACAAAAATCCATCATACACAGTTCAAGGATATGGTTTCAAAAGAGTTCTTAAGGTTATAATCGAAGTTCTTCAAGGTGCGGTAAAATAATCCACAGATACGTGAAAAGTTCACAGTTACGTCACGTTTACTCACAGTACCTTTTAGTTGCAACAAAGTTCCAAAAGCAGAAGCTGGTGCGGTGGAAAACAAGCGATGCGTTGCTCCTGAGACCCTGGGGAGGCATTTGCGACAGCCCCGCTGCAGCAGCGAGCGTGTTGCAATGAATCCGGTCTGTATGGGGAGGAAGGCCACTTGTATGGATTCCGATGTGTAGATTCCGTAGGAATTTTGTTCTTGCAAAGGCACGATGCGACGATCTCGTAGGGGCTGCGACGATCTCCGGGGTGACGATGCGCGGTACAGCGGTGATCCTCTCTCTCGCAGCTCCTCGATGCGATGGTTCTGCGACGATGCTCGCAGCGACGTGATGCGGTCCGCAAGCAAGCGGCGCGGCGATCTCACCCAGCGATGACAGGCTCTGCGACGACACTCGCAGCGATGTTCGACTTTCCCGCACTGGTCTGGTGCGTCCCGCAAACAAAGGATGCGACGGCTCTGGCAGCGGCGTCAGGCGCTGCGACGATCTCGACCTTCGTAGCGGCGGGAAACTTCTCGCACTGTCGGGGATGCGCTCCGCAAGCGAGCGATGCAACGCTTTTCACTTGCAAAAGTCTCTCAAGCATTGTTTCAATCTTCCCAGCACAGGTACAACTTCCAGAGGCCTCACAACTGGATCAAGCACTCTAGGAAGGACAGAACTCTCTCAGCAGAGTTCAGGGAAGCTGGGGGGTGAAGTCCTTTTATTCCTGGGACTTCAGAACAGGGAGCCAGCTCTTCTCAGGCCCTTGGAGATTCCTTCAAGACAGGGGGCACAGCACACAGCAAAGTCCTTCCCCTCTCCTTGGCAGCAAAGCAACAGGTCATTCCAGCAGAGCAACAGCAGGACAGTCTTCCTTCTTCAGATTCATCTTTCTCCTTGGCAGAGGTTCCTTCTTGATTCCAGGTTGATCTAATTTTCTGTTGTCAGGGGTCCTGTACTTATACCCCTAAAGTATTTGTTCTCTCTGTGCATGTGGGCCCTGAGCCCGGTCTGAACCAGTTCTGGGTGGATCCTGAGCACTTTGTTGTGCTGGCTGCATCTTTCCTTTCAGAGTGAGGGGCAGGGTCCTCGGCCGCCCAGCAGGAGGTGGAGCCAGCATTGTGGTAGGCAGGCACAGCCCTTTCAGGCCCAGCTGCTAACTCCTCCCACCACTCAGGTTGCAATTGCATTCATTCAGCCTAGTGCTGACTCATCCAGCCTCCGGGGGAGTTCCCCAGCCCCTGTCACTCACAAACCAGACAGTCAATACACAAACAGGCCCAGGCACACAGAAGGGTCAGACAAGAGAACAGCAACTTTCTAAAAGTGCTGTTCTTAAACACAGGATTTAAAAACCACCTTTCCTAAAAGATGTGTTATTAAATTCTGAGTTCAGGGATACTAGATATTTATGTCCTATCTTGTTCCTATGGGAAGAAATGCTGTTAACCACTGTAGCCAGCATCCCCCATGTTAACCTATGGAGCAAGATAGCCTTACAATAGTGAAAAAACGAAAATGGCTGTCATTCACTACCAGAGCATGTCACCTGCACTAGTACATGCTCTACCTTTCACATACACTGCACCCCGCCCAGGGGGGTACCTTGGGCCTTCCATAGGGGTGACTGATGTGCACAAAAAGGGAAGGGTTAGGCCTGGTCAGTGGGGTCACTGGCCAGGCGGACATGGCAGTTTCTAAACTGCCCATAGGCACTGCGGTGGCAGGCCTGAGACACCATTTTAGAGGTACTCCTGTGGGTGGCACAATCAGTGCTGCAGGCCCACTAGTAGCATTTGCCCTCACCAGCCCTGGCACACCCAGTGCACTTTACTAGGGACTTCATGGTGATGCAAATATGCCAAACATGTATATCCAATCAGAATAACAATTTACATAGGGAGCACTTACACTCTGGCACTGATCAGCAGTGGCAGAGTGTCCAAAGCATCTAAACCAGCAAAAACGAAATCCAGCACAGCATCAAAAATACAGGAGGCAGAGGCAAAAGATAGGGGTAGTCACGCCAAAGATGCCAGGTCTAACAAGGTATCTGTGCAATAAGGTCCAATGTTGCTATCAACTGGTTCTAGTGAAATCATAAACCACAAGGCCAAAATCCAAGTGGTTTGTAAATATCACCAGAATCCAGAGAGGGCAATATTGGGCCATATTATACATGGTAGTTGAAGGCAATTGGATTACTGTTGCTGGGGGTAAGACAATACTCAAGCAGAAACCACAATCCCTGTCAGGGTGAAATACAAGCAAACCCCAAAATAACCTGTGCTTAACTCTCTGGGAGCTTGGCATAAAGCAATCAGGCTTAACTTAGAAGAAACGTGTAAAGTATTTATGCACCACTGCAGACAGTACTAAAGTGAAAACACAGCACAAGAAAAATCCTATACCAAGTTACAAAAATAGAACAAAATGTATTATGTTATTTGAAACCAAAATTACAAAAATCCAATCAGTTGAACTGGAAATATGCAATTTAAATGTTTTAGGTAAAGATTATGCCTAGAAGCTCGAAATGCCAACTCTGGTTGTCTGGTTGCACCGGACCGGGGTAAAGTCACAAGTTCAGGCCAACCGCAATGGAGCACCAGCCGGATACAGGACCAAGTTAGGCCCAATGAACAAAGTACTTTATATCCTGGTTGCAGATTGTTGTTTCGAAGATGCGCTGCGCACCGGTGGTTCCAAAGAAGCTGCAGGGCTGCAATGCCAAGTCCTGTATCGTTGTTAAGGATACCTTTTTTGAGGGGCTTGCAATGCGAAGGCCTGCGTCGAGAACGCAATGTGCAGCGGCGGTTTCAAGGAAGCTTTGGGCTGCGATGTGAGGTTTGGCGGTGGGAATGCATTGCGCTGCAGTAGTTCCGAAGCAAAGCTGTGAGGAGATATGTCGCTCTGTTTCGGTTCTGCCCACAGGATCACAGATAGGCTTGTAGAGCATGTACAGGACCACTTCCAGGGGTTAAGGACTGGGGTGGCACCACTTGGGGGGGTCAGTAGGACTTACAGCAGATAAAGCCCAAGTGCTGGGTTCAAGGTGGCTGGAACCTTTTCTATTCCTGAGTCTCTGATTTGGAGGGCAGCTAACCAGCCCTTGGAGTCACTCTGGTGGTCCTGGTTGCAAGAAGCAAGTCCAGTTCTTTCACCCAGGCAGCAGGGCAACAGAGTAGCTGTACTTCTTCCAGAGCACCACAGCAGTTCTTCTGAGTCTTCTACAGGTCCAGAAGTGTATTGAAGGGTTGGTTCTGAGGATCCAATATTTATACCTGGTACCCACTTCAAAGTAGGTGATGGTTATGAAGGTTTCCACCCCCAGAGGTGTTTGGAATTTCCTGGCACCCTGCCCTGGCCTCAGCTAGTCTGGAGGTCACAAAAAGCTAGTGTTAGACCTGTCATCGTTACTGTGGTCTTCCCCTCAAATTTCTGCCTACTTACCGCCACTTTTTGTTGTATCTTTTTGTTGGCATAAGGATTCTGAGCTCTTTACCACTGCTAACCAGCGTTAAAGTGCCTGTGCTTCTCCCCTAAACATGGTGACATTGGTGCATTCATGATTGGCATATTTACTTTACTAAAAAGTCTCTTGTAAAGTAGTGTACCATATACCCAGGGCCTATAATCTAAATGCTGCTAGTGGACCTGCAGCATGCAATGGTTGTGCCACCCACACAAGTAGTCAATGTTGAATATCTTTATTCGGCAATTTTTTCACCATAAAAGAATACAATACACAAACATTTCAATCCCAATAAAAGGTTATAAAATACCTTAAAAGCGTGGACACATCATTCATCAATTTACTGACAGTAAGATTGTCCTCAGCTAGTGGGACCTCCAATTTGTAGTTTCAGTAACCGGGAACGTGTCAACCACGCACTTCCTAAAAACTTAGCCACCCCACAGATCGTACTGGCAGATGAGGACTCTGTAGAAAGGACGCGTAGTGCCTGACTGTGGCACCTCAGCCCCAATTCCCTGCAGACAGGTTTCAACCAGAATTTCCGTGCCCCTTTATAAGCTGGGCAGGCAAAGAACAAGTGAGCCACCGATTCCTTAGGGGCCGCACATCCCGGGCAACCACGCGAGCAGGCATCTGTATTCAGCCATCTCATCGTAAACTCATTCACCGGGAGCGTCCCATATCGCAGTTTTAGGTACAGCGCTCGATCCAATGGTTTGGTTATTAAGTCTAGAAAGGGTTCCAATTTACGCACACACTTAATAGTCAAAAACTGGTCAGTGAGTGAGCCCAAATTCGTAGACCTCATAGTGTTATTCTGTACCCAGTCCCAGTACAGTTTTTTTATAACATCTTTCGGTGGTGGCGACTGCAACTCCCATGCCTCTCTAAGACCCAGGCTGAAAACCAATTCTTTCAGTTTATTTAACCATCTTATTTTTTTACAGGTGTCCAATAGTAGCAGTTCATCCAGCCCTTCTGCATACTTTGCGAGCTCTTCAGTTCTTCTTAGTCGGGACCAGAATAACAACGGGCGAAGCCTCACCAAATCCTTTACTGTTTTTCTGCCCAGATCTAATCTTAAAGGGATCATCGGGGTGGAAGTGGGGAGAGCTACCACTTTCCTAAAAAAGTTGTTTTCCGCCCTCGTCAAATCAGAAACCCTTCAAACCCCCACAATTCAGAGCCATAGAGTGCTGCAGGAAGGATCTGGCCCTCGTAGATGGTCATAGCTGGGGAGACCGGTTTGCTGGTTGACTCCCGAATCTCCTTCAGCGTCACCCCGGATGCTCTATGATGATTTAATAGCATTTTAGACAAATGATCCTTCCAAGTCATGTGACTGTTAAGTCGGACACCAAGATAGTCAAAAGACTCGACCAGCTCAAGGGGGGCTTTGTTAAGCACAAAATTATTCCTAAATCTTCTTGAGGGTGCAAAAGCCATCAGTTTAGTTTTCGATGTATTGAAAGTTAAACCTCGGTTGGTACAGAAGGAGCTAAACCGATTCAAGAGTTTTTGCAAGCCCACCGGGGATTTAGAAATTAAAAGGGTGTCATCAGCGAAGAGAAGTGTGGGGATTTTCTCCCCCGCCAGGGATGGGGCATCCGACTCCTCCCCCATCAGATGGTCAACCACTCCGTTTACGAATAGGGAGAAGAGAGTCGGAGCCATAACACAGCCCTGACGCACTCCTCTTCGCACAGGGATTCTGTCTGTAAGTTGACCCTGGGATCCCCATCTCACCCTCGCGTAGTTCCCCTCGTGCAGCTTTACGATTAGGCTCAGAAGACCAATGGGAATACCCATCTCTCCTAAAATTCCCCAAAGTTTTGTACGAGGGACCAGGTCGAAAGCGGTTTTAAGATCAATGAAGGCCATATACAAACTGCCCTTCATGATAGTAACCGCCTTCCAATAGATGGCAAAGAGACGAAAGACCTGGTCCATCGTACCTACCTTCCTTCTGAACCCTGCTTGTAAATGGGAGAGGATACTAGCCTCCTCTATCCAGTCGCCTACTCTAGAAGTGATGACCCTGCCGACCACTTTCTGGACTATGTCTATCAGACTGATGGGTCTGTAGTTTGCAGGGTCATCTCTAGCCCCCTTCTTGTACACAGTAACTACCTCAGCCCCTTTCCAGGAGTCTGGAACCTGGTGTCCCCTCATGATCAGGTTCATTATAATCGCGATTAGTTTAGCCCAGGCCTCCGGCTCCGCCAGCAGTAAGTCCCCTGGGATCCCATCCTGCCCAGCGGCTTTTTTTGGGGTTAGGTGTCTAATCGCCAATACTACTTCTCCCATTGAAAACAAAAGCTCGGTATCATCCACGGGGACCCCTTCACCCAGGCTATTCACCCCTGGACTAGTTGTTTCTTCCGAGTCTCCATATAGGGATGAGAAGTGTGTAAACCATTGCTGGCAAGTTATATGATCAGACAATGGTTGCGATTTTCTCTGCCTAGATCTATTAACCAGTTCCCAAAAGAGGTTTGGGTTCCTGCCACTCACTGCATTGGATAGGTCCTGCCAATGCTGTTCCTCCCACTCCCGTTTGGCCAATGACAGTTCTTTCAAGTAATCCTTCCTGGCCGCTCTAACCAGTGGAGGGTCCCCTGAAAGTAGAGCTTCTGTCAATTTTTTCCTTTTACTTTTACAAAGTTCGTTATACCATACTTTGCTAAGAGTAGAGGGTATAGCAGGAGCCCTATTACTTTTCCCCTTTGAGATAAAAAATTTGCCAACTTGGTCTATTGTGGATTTATAGGCAGAGTCAAGGGAGGGGTATTGGGGACTAACGGTCCGATTTTCACCAGCCCATATTTCTAAGGTGGAAGACAAACCCGCAACCATTGTTTTGATGCTTCCTATATCGCCCTCATTAAGTTTAGCCTTATCCCATTTCAATCTACGATTGTTATTAAATGGGATAACTTCTTTAGTTGTTTTTAGGGTGACCATCGCACACCTTTCATTCAGAACACCCCAATGGAACTTGCAACACAGGGGATTGTGGTCACTATCCTGGCTAGGGACAACCTCCATATCAATCAGGTCCGGCCAGAATCCAACACCCATTAGGATGTAATCGATTCGGGACGGACCGGATAGTCTATTAAAGGTCCATGCCCCTGACTGGTCAGATATAGTCCTACCATTGAGGGCTCTTAGTTTATGGTCCCTTGTCAGTGCATTAATTTGTATGGCCCTAGACGACCACTTCCTAACAGGGGACAGGGAAAGAGTTGGAATAGACCATTTTGAATCCTCCTCTTCGATTCCTAAGGGGTCATCTCCGAGGAGGGGTTCAAATGTACAATTAAAATCACCCCCCACCAGGATTTTAGCTGAGCAGGGGCAGTTGGCTAAGGCCAAATCCAGGGATGTTAGGGTCAAAGAGGGGGAGTCACCCTGTGTCCCTCTTGCATAAACGTTAAAAAGGTCAAGCCTGACAATATCCTCCCCTCCTTTTGCCGAGAGGTGGAGTATATCATTACACTCCACAATATGTCTTGTAACCACCCAATTCAGATCTATTTTTATCCAGACTATGAGCCCACCTGATGGTCTGCCCTTTCCCTTGCTTACTGCGGGCACACAGTGGGTGGTATACCCCGATTTATGTAATGGAACAAAACTCCATGTCTCCTGAAACAGGCAGACATCAAACTGCTCAATTTGTATATGCCACTCTGGAATATCTAACTTCCTCTTTAGCCCAGCAATATTCCAAGAGAGGAGGTTTATTACCCTCCTTCCTCTGGGCGTGGAAGTATAACCCACCTTTGGCAACCTCTCGTTAACCATCCTAGTCAAAGGGCACCCCCCCTCCTGGGTCAATGAAGTTACGGCTGCAGTACAATCAACCGTACTCATCACGGGCCCAGCTGTCCTAGAATCTTCAGTGATGTCAATGGTGGACACCGTGTGGTCTGTAGATAGGGTGACTTCTTCAGTAACAATGCTACCCCAGGATGAGCGAGGATCCTCCATCCCTGGCGGTTCATTGTCAGTTTCCCCTCCCCCTTGCCCCCAACTTCAATCGCAGTCTTCCATCCCTGACAGTTGAGAAAACCGATTAAAAGTGTCCAATGGGGTAAAGGGCATCAGATGGTTCATACTGGGACCCTGGTTCTGCCTATGTCCATGAGGGACCATGTACCAGGCGGAGTGTAGATCAGGCACCCTAGTCAGCTGATGACCATACTGAGGTTGATTATTGATATAGGGCGAAATAAAGGGCGGCCTAAAGAGTTGTGGTCTGTTTAAATATTTAGAGTTGGTAGCTTTTGACCTGGGATAAAAGTATGTTAAAGCCCGTGGGATAACACAGGTTTCCCCACTCCCAGGTGGCCAGTTTAGAATGTAATCAACTGCCCGAGGGTCTCTAAAATTGACTACCACTAGGTCCCCCTCAATATCTTTAGTTCTACTCCCCAGCCAATTGATCCGTCTAACATGAACTATGTCCCCATCTATGTTAGGAGCTATCGGCCTGTGCAACCGCAACCAATGAATAATTTTATTTTTAAGGTCAACAAATCCCTCCTTCTTATTTCCAGTTAGCTGCGGGACCCCAGATAGGATCACCACGTAGGGCACGGCTTCTGGGGGAATCTCTACTTGTGGAACCCTTTTCTGAGGCATTCTGCTTTTTCCATCATCCTCGTGTGCACTCTGATTGTTATTCGTCGGGGCCTTTCGAGATGGATCGGAGGGGTCCGCTCCCAACCCAGTAGCTGGTGCTTTAGGTTGTTTTGGCTGCGGAGTGTTATGGGTTGGGGGCACAGCTCCCCCCGGCGGCTGGCAAGTTTGCTTAGCCGGAGCAGGAGCGGGAGGAATTCTAGATTTACTTTGAGGTACGGTGGGAGGGGGTTTGGGATGTACCGCCACACTTCCTTTATTTTTGGTATGGGTAGACATACTAGTTATGGCGGCTTCCAATATGGTTAGTCTTATTTCCACCTTTTTAATTGACTCATTAATGGGTAGAAGGAGAGATCTTAACAAAAATTCCAGATTCCCTGATACTGAAGAGGGAAGTACTGGTGAAGTGATAGGTGGGGAGACTCTACTATTATTATCTGGACCCTCATCTTGTATGGTTACTGAAGATGGACTATGACCCGGTGAAACAACTACCTGTGGAGTATGTTCCTGCTCTACTACTATGGGGGTCTCAGTTGTAACCGGGGTTGCTATCCCTTTACCAAAATCAGTGTGCGATATTTTTGCTTTCCCTGCTACCGCCCTATGTTTCCTTCTTTTTTTACTAGGGGGCGGGCGGTGGATCTGGGCTACAGGGTAAATATTAACTTTCTGCTTCCTAGCTTTGGCTTTGTCGGCCACACGACTACCACTTGGGGTGGGTGAAACAGTTATAATATTATTATTATCCGCGGGCAAACAAGGAGTGGCTACAAAGTCACGAAACAATAGGGGGACTCCATCTTGACTTACATTATCCTCACTTAGGCCAGTCGATTCACCTTCCCGATTTAATTCAAGTAGGCTATCAGTGAGGGGTCTATGTTTCATATTTTCAACAGAGCGGCGTCGCTCTGCCCTACGCTCCGCTAGGATGGAATCCTTTTCTCCCTCGCTCCTCTTGGGAAAATAATTCTCCAGGGATCCATTACGTAATCTAAGTTTTTTCCCCGGGGTTTCTTCCTCTGTTGCCTTATCCATTATGTAATGACCAAAGTCCACAGGACTACGGACGAAAGAGGTCAGGCCCAGCCCGGCCTCCTGCGGCCCCGGACGGCCACAGACGGTCCCGCCCTTGTCCCGGGCTTCTCCCCGAGCTTCGTCCCGCGCGCGTCCCGCTTCGCGGAGAGCCCAACCTACTCTTGTAGACCTTAGCAATCAAGGGGGCGTGGCCGCTGCGGGAAGAGGCTGCAGCTGTTAGAATCGCCTCGCAGTCCCGCAGCGGTAGGGGGGCGGTCAGCGGCACACCGGCAGATCCAGCACGCCGCCCGCGGCACACACACAGCCCCAACAGCAGCTCAAAGGGAGGTCCCGGTCCAGCGAGGGTCCAGCAGGCACAAGAGCAACAAGTGAGTAGCACCCGCGGAGCGGGTGCTGCGAAAAGTTAAAGGGCGTGGTAATCAGGGGGCGTGGCCGCTGCGGGAAGAGGCTGCAGCTGTTAGAATCGCCTCGCAGTCGCGCAGCGGTAGGGGGGCGGTCAGCGGCACACCGGCAGATCCAGCACGCCGCCCGCGGCACACACACAGCCCCAACAGCAGCTCAAAGGGAGGTCCCGGTCCAGCGAGGGTCCAGCAGGCACAAGAGCAACAAGTGAGTAGCACCCGCGGAGCGGGTGCTGCGAAAAGTTAAAGGGCGTGGTAATCAGGGGGCGTGGCCGCTGCGGGAAGAGGCTGCAGCTGTTAGAATCGCCTCGCAGTCCCGCAGCGGTAGGGGGGCGGTCAGCGGCACACCGGCAGATCCAGCACGCCGCCCGCGGCACACACACAGCCCCAACAGCAGCTCAAAGGGAGGTCCCGGTCCAGCGAGGGTCCAGCAGGCACAAGAGCAACAAGTGAGTAGCACCCGCGGAGCGGGTGCTGCGAAAAGTTAAAGGGCGTGGTAATCAGGGGGCGTGGCCGCTGCGGGAAGAGGCTGCAGCTGTTAGAATCGCCTCGCAGTCCCGCAGCGGTAGGGGGGCGGTCAGCGGCACACCGGCAGATCCAGCACGCCGCCCGCGGCACACACACAGCCCCAACAGCAGCTCAAAGGGAGGTCCCGGTCCAGCGAGGGTCCAGCAGGCACAAGAGCAACAAGTGAGTAGCACCCGCGGAGCGGGTGCTGCGAAAAGTTAAAGGGCGTGGTAATCAGGGGGCGTGGCCGCTGCGGGAAGAGGCTGCAGCTGTTAGAATCGCCTCGCAGTCCCGCAGCGGTAGGGGGGCGGTCAGCGGCACACCGGCAGATCCAGCACGCCGCCCGCGGCACACACACAGCCCCAACAGCAGCTCAAAGGGAGGTCCCGGTCCAGCGAGGGTCCAGCAGGCACAAGAGCAACAAGTGAGTAGCACCCGCGGAGCGGGTGCTGCGAAAAGTTAAAGGGCGTGGTAATCAGGGGGCGTGGCCGCTGCGGGAAGAGGCTGCAGCTGTTAGAATCGCCTCGCAGTCCCGCAGCGGTAGGGGGGCGGTCAGCGGCACACCGGCAGATCCAGCACGCCGCCCGCGGCACACACACAGCCCCAACAGCAGCTCAAAGGGAGGTCCCGGTCCAGCGAGGGTCCAGCAGGCACAAGAGCAACAAGTAGTCTTTCAAACCTGTCTCAGGCCTGCCATTGCAAGGAGCCTACTCCTCTCAAAGGGTAGCATTGGGAATTTCTTAAAGCACATTAAAGCTGTAATTCCTGTGGGAAAGGTGTAGCTACATTATGTTTGGAATAGTAATGAGAAATCCTATTTAGTGTTAAAGATGTATTTACCATTACTATTTTAGAAAAACTACTTTTAGAAAGACCCCAATCAAACTGTGAGGCTCGACATCAACCCATCTTCCCATCCGCATGGATCGAACTGACGCATTGAGACTTTGACAACAACATTTTGATCCATCCAAGGTACTTTCTCAGTGGGATCTAAATAAGGTCTGCAGCCGACCTGCCCTCCACCATGATTGGCCCAAATTTTGTATCTTCTCTGGTCCAGCGTGACCTCAAGTTAGCCCTTAGCGATATTGACTTCTAAGTGTTACTTTTTGACTTCATCTTTAAAAATGTATAACTCCGGTTCTATTTATTTGCCATTTGCCATTTTGGTCTTGTTTTAATCATATGGATATAATCCATTTTTCTAAGCCGTAGTGGAGTATGTTTGTGGTATTTTCATTGTGCTACTGTGTGTGTGTGTGTGTGTTGCACAAATACTTTACACATTGCCTCTGGCCCTCCTGGCCATAACCGAAGAGGCCCAAAGACTTATGGATCAGGGGGGCTCAGCAGCTATCATCCTGCTGGACCTCAGTGCCGCCTTCGACACTGTGGACCACATGATCCTGCTGAGCCGGCTAAAAAGTCTAGGAGTGACCCACTCAGCTCTCTCCTGGCTACAACCATTCCTTAAAGACCGGGTCTTTCAGGTGTTCAAAGGTAATGCCTTCTCTGACTGCTGGCCGCTCGGTTGTGGGGTTCCCCAAGGCTCCTCCTTGAGCCTCACACTTTTTAATACTTATATGGCACCATTAGCTGAAGTAGTTCAACCTTTTGGAATACAAATATTAACTTACGCTGACAACACCCATTGGTGGTATCCCTGAACCACCCAGAGGGCTCATCATGCTCCCTTGGCAGCTGCCTAGAAGCTTTAGCCGGTAGCCAACTGGATGAAGCTCTCCCATTTAAAACTAAACAGCAATAAGACCGAGCTCATATTTTTGGGAAAACTACCATCCCCCCTATCATCACAGCTATAGCCGACCTGTCTGAACCCAATGCCCATTCCAAAACTGCAGATTAAGAGCCTCGGCTTATGGATTGACAGCTCTCTTGGTTTCGACCACCAGGCCACTATGCTAGCAGCTACCTTCTATAGCCTGCTTAGGATGCTAAGGAAAGTTCTGCCCCTGCTTCCCTTCAATGCCAGAAGGATCATGGCACAGGCCCTAATTTTCTCACGCCTAGATTATGGGAACGCACTGTACCTGGGTGCCCCACAGTCAACCCTTCAGAAACTCCAGGTGTCACAGAACAGCGCAGCTCACCTTCTGCTCCAAATTCCCGGAGACAATCGGCTAAACCCGCCCTGAGGACGCTGCACTAGCTCCCCATCCAGGCCAGAATTCAGTTTAAATCCTTGTGTCTGGTCCACAGAGCCATGTGGAAAACCGATCCAGCCATCTCACGGTCCCTTATTACACCTTACCAACCCTCAAGAAACCTCCGGTCTAGCTCAGCCTTTCTCGCCACCACCAGGAAAGTCCGCAGGGCCAAGTGGGGTGGCCGCTCCTTCTCTCTGAACGCCTCAAATCTACGGAATTCCTTGCCACCCCCTCCACGCAGCGAACCTAACATTCTGACTTTTTGCAGGCTCCTCAAAACCCACCTCTTCCTGCAATCACTCTGCCATCCTCAAGCAATCCACAAGCTCTATGAGGCCTTAGGGTAGAATGCGCTATACAAATACAATTTCATTTCATTTCATTTCAGATAAGCCTGGCTGCTTTGTACCAAGCTACCAGAGAGTAAGCACAAGATATCTTTTAGTGTGCATCTAGCTTACCTTCACTTGGACTGTTGTCTCGCCTTGGACAGGGTTCATACCTTTGCCAACTAGAGACCCTATTTCTAATATCTAGCGTCAAAGCCTTGGTGAGGCTTTGTGATTAGCAAATGTGGTAGGTAACAGCTCCTCCTACTATCTATTCAGAGATGACTCATGCTGGCAACACATATTCCCTTTTTGTCTCACAGTCTGGGAGCAATACACAAAGACCAATTACTAGCAGCACCCAGCGTATGCCTGGCTACAATCCTTCTTAGCCGACAGAAGCTTTCAGCTACACTGTCCACCCTTCAGATCCTCCCTACGTAAGGTAAGCCACGGGGTTCCTCAGGGCTCTAGTTTGAGCCCTACCTAGTTTAATATCTATATGGAACCCCTGGCTCGTGTGGTGGAGGTATTTGGGGTGGACATTGTTAGCTACGCTGACGACACACAGCTGGTGTTTAAGCTCACACCCGACTGCAGGGAAGACGCAAGCAACTTCTCGAACTGCATGTCAGCAGTGGCGGTTTGGATGAACGATAACTGCCTGCGCCTTAATGGCAAAAAAACTGAGTTGCTTGTGGTCGGGAGAGCGACATCAGCTTGGTCACGGCTCTGGTGGCCTAATGAATTAGGGAGTCCCCCCATCCCGACGGAGTCGGTAAGAAACCTTGGCGTAATGCTGGACTCCAACCTCTCGTACACGACCCATGTCAACAAGGTCACAGGGAGGTGTTTTGGCTTACTGAAGGTTCTCCGTAAGGTCCTTGACCTTCTCCCCCCCGTAGCCAGAAAAACTATTGTCCATGCTATGGTGACTCCACACCTTTATTATGGAAATGCCATGCTGATAGGACTAAATCAAAAAGCCCTTCATCAACTGCAGTGCGTGCAGAATGCCGCCGCTCGCCTAGTGCTTGGGCTCCCGCGCAGAGCCTTGGGGAAGTCAGCCCTGGCTAAGCTCCATTGGCTTCCTATTAGGGAGTGAATAAAATTTAAAGTCCTCAGCTATGCACATCGCATTGCTCAGGACAAAGGCCCGGACTATTTAAAAGATCTCCTCATCATTCATCGCCCCATTCGGAATCTAAGATCTTCTGGCGTGATGTTGTTTAAAACTCCTCGCATCCCTAGGGCCAGAATGGGCAGACGCTCATTTAGGTATTTGACCTCCAAGCACTGGAACGCACTCCCTTTGCATCTTAGGATGGAGCCATCTGAAATTAGATTCCAGAGGAAACTAAAAACACACTTGTTTCCCACTCTGTAAGTCCTTCGGCCTGGCATTATCGGCCCCTTGGGTAATCTATCAGCAGTTAGCGCAGGGACACACTGTTCTCTGTGTAGCCAGGCGCTTTACAAATGATTTATTAGTATTATTATTATTACTCATGTGACCCAGGATACAGGCAGCAGGCACCAAATGGTTAGGACAAGAAAATGCCAACTTTCTAAAAGCAACCTGTGATGGCTGTGGAAAACCACAGCCTACGTGGAGCACAATTAAAGACAAAAAATGTCTCAGCAAATTATTCAAAAAGACTCTTAGTCATATCTATTCATCAATAATCAGTAATCAATCATATATTTCATTCTCAATACATGAGATTTCAATAGACAATATTCAAAATTGTACACTTGATTTAGGTACAGTCAAAAAACTAAAGGAAAATGAAATCACATTAACATTTGAACAAAAATCACATGAGTAGTTTACGTGCCAGCGAGATTCTAAAGGACAATACCAATGCATTTTGGGTTCAAATTTAACCCTTCATCAGGGAATAAATGTCAATAACACGTAGAAGCTTTGATCAATCAGCTGCATCCTCCTCAGGGACCTACAACACAATAAGCTGTAAATGCATCAAACAGAATACAGTTTCCAGTACAATCAAATAGAATTTGCACTCAAAAGAAAGAGGGAAGAAAATTAAATGAAGTGATAAACGGAGGTGAGTATGCTATAGAGCATAACAATCAGATATCATATTCGTGAAGATATGATTTTTACATGAAGAAGTGTCACATTTACAATGCAAAGAACCTCACGCAGAGGGAACACCAATTCTATAGACGCCTGTGAACAGACTGATCCGAATAGGCAATAACCAACTGAAGAGACCTTGTGAGTGACCAAAAAAGAAACTAGTACCAGACGAGGGACCCTTACCCTCCAAAAGACTGCCGGATACGTTTGGCTAGAATCAAAGGAGCAGATAGGTATTAAAAAAGGACTTTGGTGCCTTACTCAGTAAACATTATAATTTGACAACAGTGCTGACAGATCTCTTACCTGTCTTGCAGTAATGAAACATATACTCCTATATATGCATGTGTGTACTCAAAGGTGTAATCCGTATCCTAAGAACAGAAATAGAATGCAGTATGAACCCAATCTTTTTTTAAAGAAATGAGTGACATAAAACAACTGCAGTACCGAATCATATGTAGTAAACGCCATGATCCTCACCGTATCTACGCTATATTTTGAGCTCAACTTATGGCGCACGCCGATCCCCTTACGATAATAGGTTATCTGGGTTCTGAAAAAAGTAAGTAAAGTATAACATGAGCCCAATTGTTACGGTGAAGCAGTGTAACAGAGGTAACAGTAGTAATATACCATGCCCGGTAAACCAACAAGTTCTCACGTGACAAAAAGATTCGGAACGCCTCTGCACCTCTCTCCTCCTGTGTCGATCGCGCTACTGCCAAGATACGTGCAGACTACCCGTCATGCATAGCGAATTTAAAGGGGCCGTGTATGTATTCAGAGATGCCGTCTGAATGTGCCTGCGAAACCGGTAGATGTTGCTTGAGCGAATAGGGATGGGCACTTGAAAATTTGCCGAAAGTAGCTCTATCCAAGAAGCAGTAAGATACTATCTAGATTTATAACCATTGGAACAATCTTGGGAGACCTACATCAAGGATACGACCGACTGTTTATTGAAATTGGAAGCTGTTCGCCATGTATTTGATGATAGGATTCTCTTGTGCACCATTGATGTGGTTGCTCTATATACATCGATAGCTCACAACAAAGGTTTGGAGGCCGTTGAATGGAGGCTGCTGGCCTCTTCTTTAACATTGGATAAAGCAGTTTTCTTACTTGAACTACCACAGTTATTTTATTTGGCAGAAGAACTTTTCTTTACAGAAGACGGGCACATCAATGGGCTTTCCTGGAGCCCCATTGTATGCCAACACATTTATGGCTTACTTTGAGTACAATCATATCCTTACAAACCCCACAAGGACAGAAAATGCAGCAGTTTTTCTGTGCTATATAGATGATATACTTGTCATTTGGAAAGTCTTGCGATCCCTGTTGGAAGACTGCATTGCTGCTTTAAATGGCCATAATCCTAGAATCCAATTCACGCATGATATTCAATGCGAGAAAATTCATTTCTTAGATACAGAAATAATAAAAACAGGAAATTTTCTTGTAACATCTGTTTACAAGAAGCCCACGGATGTCAACAATACACTACACTTTTCAAGTGCCCATCCCTATTCGCTCAAGCAATATCTACCGGTTTCCCAATTCACTAGAATAAAGAGGATCACTTCAGATGCTACAGTTTGTATCAATTTGATACAAGATCAACTTACCGGATATAAGGCAAGGGGGTACCCGGTTGAAATATTAACAAAAGCTGCACAGAAAGTTGCTTTAAGAAATAGGGAAGAACTATTAAAGCCAACTGAGAAAAAATGTAAGAAACATGAAGTTTGTGTATTGAAATACTCTACACAAGCATCTCAGATTAAAGCAATCGTTAGAAAACGTTGGGAAATTATAGATCACGAACCGGACTTTGCTGATCTGTTCTGAGGTCCCCCAATATTTGCGCACAACCGTGCCAAAAATGTATGTGAATTACTAAAATCTAAAACTACTGTTGAAGAACTGAATACTAAGGGCATGAGGAAATGCCACAATTGTGGCCAGTGCAGTAATGTAATTTTGGGCGATGTGTTCACGCATCCACACACAGGCAAAAAAATGAAATTACAACATACATCAGATTGTAATACGGAGAGAGTGATTTATGCTATCAAATGCCCTTGTGGATTGGTTTACGTTGGGAGGTCTAGCCGCAAAGTTAAAACTCACTTGATAGAACATAAAAGTAGAATCCGCAATAAGAACACTATCTCCACTCTTGTAACACACTGGTTACGGGCCTCACATACCATACCACAACTCAGATTCACCACCCTTGAACAAGTGATGTCTAGTACAGGTACAGACATTAATACAGCCCTAGCACGAAGAGAGACACATTGGATAAAAGTGTTAGGAACAGTGATCCCAGGTGGACTTAATGACCATTATGAATTAATATGTTTTCTCTAAACCTTTAACTTTGTTAAGGATTTGCACTCATCCCTTTTCTTCACATGTTGCATTATGTAACACTTCCTTGTTTCATTTCCTTTATGTTTAGAACCATGGTTCAATGGAGGTAGGGTGTTCCCCAGTTTGCGATCTATAGCTGAGCTTGTGGTCGACTGGTGTAACGGAGCAGTAGACACTGAATGCCTTGTAAAGGCTTATACCATGAATACACACAACGGACAATGGCTGTTTCTAGCTCGTGTCATCGATTCCTGTTTAATAAAGTTTGTTCAGACGGCATCTCTGAATGCATACACAGCCCCTTTAAATTAGCTATGCATGACGGGTAGTCTGCACATATCTCGGCAGTAGCGCGATCAACACAGGAGGAGAGAGGCGCAGAGGCGTTCCGAATCTTTTTGTCACTGTGAGAATTTGTTGGTTTACCGGGCGTGGTATATTACTGCTGTTACCTCTGTTACACTGCTTCACAGTAACAATTGGGCTCATGTTATACTTACTTTTTTCAGAACCCCGATAACCTATTATCAGTTTAGTTTAAATGCTTTATTCGGTTTATAAAACATAACCATATAAGCAAACAAATACATGAACATGTCAGTTAATTAATTTTAAAAATAACATCAAAAGGATTAACAGTAATCTGTTGCCTGATGCCTGGTTTCACCTTGGAGACCCCCAGGAGGGACTATCTCACAGGGAAAGCCAGGACGGGTTCCCCAGCGGTCTATAGCGCTACGAGGCCTCCGGGTAGCAGTGCGCTTTACAAGACACAACAATTTACAATTTACAATTAATTACATCCTTAAAATCAACATATAAAATAGTATTTAGGTGCTAAATCAATTGCAAGATTTTCCAAAAAGTGACATGTGCAAAATACGCATATATAACACATTAAGCCCTAAGATACATAATTATATTATTACAAAAGTAATCAATGATTCCATCCTAATGTGGGGCATGGTAATTACCAGGGACCGCACCCTTGGTCTGATGTATACAATACAATAAACTTTACTTGGCTAGATAAAACCGCAAACATTTGCTATAATGATAGAACCCAAAATTACCTCAACATAATTATAAAATTATGGGTGTACAGACAGGTCAAATCAAATAAATGAATTAAACACAGTCACTAAAATTAAATGACTATGGATTTCCTGGCAGCTGTACATTTCAGTATATAGGTTGCCACAAAGAAACATATATCTGGGCTTCCCAAACAACAAATAAATTCCATTGCTGTCTTAGTGGATCGAACATGATTCTTTAAGAGGATTGGTTTTAAATAAAATTTCCTATATGAATGATAAAATTTGCAGAACAATAAAAAATGGCAGCAACTTTGTCTAGAAGTATTGTCGCATGGACATACAGAGTCCGAACTAGATTTCATTTTGGGAAAAGATACTAAATGATGTACAATTCCCAACCTTAGGCGGGTTAATACAAACCGGTGAGAGTTACGGGTAACAGTTGAAAGGTAGGACTGGAAGCCTGTATTAAGATGGAGTTCCCGGTGAAAGACCACAGTCTGTAACTTCCCTGAAAGTTTCTCATGATGCTCCTTCTTATAGCTTAGGAACCTTACTTTGATCTCTTTCTTAGGAATCAAAGCTGCATTCTCTGGTTCACGATAAATATTACATTCAAACAAGAGATTGTACCAGTAGTGGATATATTTAAGCCAGGCAATCTGGGATACATGATCAAGGCTCAAACAGTCACGGATAATCTCTTGTGTGAACTGCGTTTCAGTTTTGACCCAGATTGAACGCCATAGCAGCAGAGGGCGTAATGCAGCTATGTCGGAGATATACTCAATTCTGACCTCCTTATGAACTAGTTCCACCGATGCTGAGGGAGGTACACATAATAGTTTTTTAAGAAATTAATTTTCATCTCCCTGCAGTGCTGGATTATGTTGATGCCCCCATACCCCGGCACCATACAGCGCTGATGAAATACATCTCACATTATAGATGGCCATCATATCTTTAATGCTTCTAACCCCTAATTTAGAGGAAAATCTAAAGATGCTGTTATTGTTCCTACTCATCTTAAGACTGATATTATTGAACTCCTGTTGCCATCTGTCATCCCCTGCAAAGGTAATCCCAAAGTAACAGAAAGATTTAACATTTTACATCTTGACCTTGTCGATGAAAAAGTTACTAGAGCTCACTAACTTAGCCTTCCTCCCACATGTCATCGCGAATGTCTTTGATTTGTTTACTTTAAGGTTCCTACTATCAATAAAGATCATAAAGTTACTGATAAGCCGCTGTAAACCAATCTGTGTGCATGACAATAGTACAGCGTCGCCCGCATATGGTAATATAGGGTCCGCTTTCCCTCCTATAAGTGGTGCATCTGCAGGGATCCGACCCAAAATAGAATCAACTTGGTTAATAAATAAAGAAAATAAAATGGGTGTTAAAACGCAACCCTGACGGATGCCTCTTGAAACCTTGAGGGGGGGAGTACATTCACCAGAGGGACCATATCGTATTTTACAAGTCAATTTCTCGTACAGTCTGGTTAGAAAGTGTATAATTTCCTTCGGTGCTCCTAAATCAATTAAAATGAGCCATACTATGCAATGATCTACGAGATCAAAAACACTGCGCAAATCCACAAAGCAGAGAAACACTGTACCATCCTTAGCAGTAGTGTATTTGTTAATTAAAAGGTCCAGGTTGACACACTGCTCTAGGGTCCCCAACCCTTTTCTAAATCCATATTTTACTTTAGTATGATTGCATTTTCCGTGGCCCATGTTTCCAGCCTTTTCAGCATTATCCTGCTCATGGTTTTAATTGATGCATCAAGTAAGGAGATCGGTCATTAGTTTCCCGCCTCAGATTTCGAGCCTTTCTAAAAGAGGGGTACAATTACCGACTGGCTCCATGATGGGGGTAAACTTACTTTCGCTGCCATATTAAAAACCCTTACTAAAAGTGGCGCCCAAAGATTCATTTCCGCTTTAAGCAAATCCAACGGGACTCCATCCGGGGCCGGCGCCTTCCCTCCTTTGCTATTAATTAGTCCTTCATATACTTAGTCTAAGCTTATTCGAAGCGACATGGGCAGCCATACTGAATCCTCTTGCTGATCTATTTCTAAAATAATCCTTTTGGGGTTAAAAATATCTGTAAAATGATCAATCCAAGCATTACAATCCACGTATGAGGTAATTTCTGGTATACTATCATTTTTAAGAAAGGGGCTATTTATAGACTCCCAGTAAAGTTTGCTGTTGTTAGTCTCTGCAGCTAAATTAAGATTATGCCATGCCTCCACTTGGAGCTCATGCTTCCTTTTAATCAAAGTTTGTTTGTACTTATTACGCAACTTTTTAATATTTATATTTTTCCTGGGCTTAGTGTTCAATGCTTCTTGTAGCTCATGTAATGCCCTTGTACAACTTTTATCAAACCATCCCATCCTAACATTTCGGTTCCCTCTGGGTTTTTTAGTGAAGATTTCTTCTATATTTTCGTTAATCTTAATAAAGCTTAGGAGGAGTGTTTCAGGGTTGACTACATCACTTAGACAGTACTCTAGCTCTATTCTACATTTATCCACTACCCCTTTGTGAATTTTGGGGGGGTCAATGCCGGCCCATTTGATCCTCATACCATTAGGTCGTGAGGCTACTATTTATTGGAGCAGGCAGTATTGTAAAGAGGTTTCCTTCCCCAGCACAATAAAGATAGGGAGATGCTATTATGATCACTTAGGGCTTATTCTTTAACCCATAGATTAGAGTAATCACAATTGTTAGAGATTAGGATATGGTCGATAAATGTATTTGCATTCCTGCCAGTGAACGTGGGGCAGGTGATATTATGCTTGTTCTTGTTGCAGCCCAATAAATCTAGGTCAAATTTTACTAACAGTTGGTTTAGTGACAGGCCATAATTACAATGTGGAAAGTGCAAATGGTCATTTCCTTCCCTATCGGGATGATCATCAATCTCTTCCCTAAAACCACATGGATTGCCTAATGCCAATGGGCATGGTTGGATGTTAAAATCTCCAGCCTATATGATGGTAGCCTGCCTACTTGAAATTGATAGAAACCTTTTGATTTCATTGTCTAAAGGTGGCAGAATTTTGTCCCTTGAGGCATCAAAGTTGGTATTATAAAAGTTGACGAGAATTAGGTCTGTGCCTCTATTGCTAAATGAGCCATAATATGCAATGATCTACGAGATCAAAAACACTGCGCAAATCCACAAAGCAGAGAAACAGTGTACCATCCTTAGCAGTAGTGTATTTGTTAATTAAAAGGTCCAGGTTGACACACTGCTCTAGGGTCCCCAACCCTTTTCTAAATCCATATTGTACTTTAGTATGATTGCATTTTCCGTTGCCCTTGTTTCCAGCCTTTTCAGCATTATCCTGCTCATGGTTTTAATTGATGCATCAAGTAAGGAGATCGGTCAATGGTTGCACGCCTCAGATTTCGAGCCTTTCTAAAAGAGGGGTACAATTACCGACTGGCTCTATGATGGGGGTAAACTTCCTTCCGCTGCCATATTAAAAACCCTTACTAAAAGTGGCGCCCAAAGATTCATTTCCGCTTTAAGCAAATCCACCGGGACTCCAACTGGGGCCGGCGCCTTCCTCCTTTGCTATTAATTAGTCCTTCATATACTTAGTCTAAGCTTATTCGAAGCGACATGGGCAGCCATACTGAATCCTCTTGCTGATCTATTTCTAAAATAATCCTATTGGGGTTAAAAATATCTGTAAAATGATCAATCCAAGCATTACAATCCACGTATGAGGTAATTTCTGGTATACTATCATTTTTAAGAAAGGGGCTATTTATAGACTCCCAGTAAAGTTTGCTGTTGTTAGTCTCTGCAGCTAAATTAAGATTATGCCATGCCTCCACTTGGAGCTCATTCTTCCTTTTAATCAAAGTTTGTTTGTACTTATTACGTAACTTTTTAATATTTATATTATTCCTGGGCTTAGTGTTCAATGCTTCTTGTAGCTCATGTAATGCCCTTGTACAACTTTTATGAAACCATCCCATCCTAACATTTCGGTTCCCTCTGGGTTTTTTAGTGAAGATTTCTTCTATATTTTCGTTAATCTTAATAAAGCTTAGGAGCAGTGTTTCAGGGTTGACTACATCACTTAGACAGTACTCTAGCTCTATTCTACATTTATCCACTACCCCTTTGTGAATTTTGGGGGGGGTCAATGCCGGCCCATTTGATCCTCATACCATTAGGTCGTGAGGCTACTATATTATTGGAGCAGGCAGTATTGTAAAGAGGTTTCCTTCCCCAGCACAATAAAGATAGGGAGATGCTATTATGATCACTTAGGGCTTCTTCTTTAACCCATAGATTAGAGTAATCGCAATTGTTAGAGATTAGGATATGGTCGATAAATGTATTTGCATTCCTGCCAGTGAACGTGGGGCAGCTGATATTATGCTTGTTCTTGTTGCAGCCCAATAAATCTAGGTCAAATGTTACTAACAGTTGGTTTAGCGACAGGCCATAATTACAATGTGGAAAGTGCAAATGGTCATTCCCTTCCCTATCGGGATGATCATCAATCTCTTCCCTAAAACCACATGGATTGCCCAATGCCAATGGGCATGGTTGGATGTTAAAATCTCCAGCCCATATGATGGTAGCCTGCCTACTTGAAATTGATAGAAACCTTTCGATTTCATTCTCTAAAGGTGGCAGAATTTTGTCCCTTGAGGCATCAAAGTTGTTATTATAAAAGTTGACGAGAATTCGGTCTGTGCCTCTATTGCTACTCAACCACAATACCTGACTATGTGACTCCACTACGGAATAGCTTTTAGTTTTAAACATTATAAGCTTGTTGGATATCAACAACAAAATACCCCCCTTTTCCCTACCAGAAGGGGAATTAATAGCATTTAGGCAGTGTGAGGTGTATCATTCTACATAGATTGGTTCCTGACACCACGTTTCTTGTAAACAGATTAAATCATACCCCCTGTTAGTAAATTCTTCCCAAATTGGTGTATTCAGCTTCCCCTTTATACCTGCTAATTTCCATGTAGCCAATAGGTAACCTTCTTTATCCGTTACGGTTGTCCCTACCTGTGGGGTAGCTATATAATTACAGCAGTCGGGACTGAAACTAACATCTGTACTCACTCTTTCTGGCTCTAGGTGTTCTATTTCTGATTCTACTACAGTGGTGGACACATACAGCTCTTCCACTGAATGGAGGAGGCCATGACATAGCTCATCTTCGGTAACTATCTGTTGGCATTGTGCAGTCAGATTTCCTTGTTCGCAGGTATGAGCCTCTTTAGTAAGGAAGATCAATAAGTTATTACCTGCCTCACCTGGGTTGTAATTAAACTTAAAATGTACCCCTCCAAACCCTGCTGCAGGATGATTCTGTTGACTCACCAATAGCCTCCTCAGTTAGTCGATCTCTTCAAGAGAGTCAAAAGCCTGAAACCTGTTGTATGTCGGTATAGCAAAACGGGGCATGGGATGTCTCAGGTACATATCCTGATGATGCAATGGAAGGGTGTTCCCAAAATTAAGATTAGGGTCTATTAAATGCCTATAAAAATAGCCTAATGGAAGTAGCGTTGTATTAAACTCCCAGGGGGATGGTGGTGGGGCATTGATAAGCGTGTGTTGGGCCCAGAATGGGGATCTAAAATTTATGATAATACAGTCTCCCTCAAATTTTTTCCTAAGTGTCCCTATCCAGCCCACCCTTTGAGTTAAAACAATTTGTTTAGCTTCCTCTATTGGGAAGCCATACTTTGTAGTTGACCAGTGGAGGGTTCGATTTTTAAGACTATCAGAATTTTCCAACTGACCATTTCTTAGTTTGGGGACATTAACAAGGACCGCAACATAGGCCCCGCATTCCGGGGGTAAACTAATACGAGCCCGAATCTGACATGCGCTGGTCACTGTAGTGAGTCCTATTGTAGGTACTTGGTGAGTCCTGTCATCCCCATCTCCCTGTACAATAGGTGCCATTTTGCTTTGGCCAGGAGCCACGGTTACTGTTCCTGGGTTTGCCCCCTTTGAGGTACTGGGATTAGGTAACCCTGTCACTACTGGTTTAGTACTTGGCATATTTTTACTTGGACCCGGGGTCGGGATAGAATCTTTCCTGTTAATAGGGACTACTGTTGGATTAATATTGTTATTCTTAGCTTTAGTTCCCGCATTGCATCCTTGTCCGGAATTTCCTGTTTGGTTATTCCCCATACTGATAATTTTTGCTAATTCAACGTCTATAGTGCCCAACCTTTTCTCAATGTTTGTTAACTTTAGGGTAATGGGCCCTAATAGGGTAGTGAACAGGGTCTCCATTCTCTCCTAATAGTTCCCATTCCCAGGCTCTATATTTGTCTCAGTGGTTTTGGGCACTACGTTGGTTGGCTGGTCGAAAACCTTATCCCTACTTTGGCCGCTTTGGGCTGCGTTGTTGTGTGCCACCCGCTGAAGCTGTTTGCGGCTACTCTTGCCGTTTGCTTGATGGTAACTCATTACTACTGTGTTTTAATTTACTTTTGACTTTTTGCCCCCTTGTACGTGCAGGTGGGCAGTCGTTGTTATCCCTATCCTTATTTGTCATGTCACTACTTAGACATACATAAGGTCCCACAAGTTCTACCAAGTCATCAGATGTACAAGAGATAGGGTTTGGGCTTGCACTCCCATTTAATGACAACATAGTAGGAGTGGAAGAGAGTCTACTACCTGAATGTGTATGTTCTAGAGAAGCTGTTTCCCGTATGGGTTGGTTCTCTGTATTCTCTGACCCAGGGAACCCTGCATAAGATACTGCAAGTAGGGAATCGTATGAATTTGCCAGGGTTATAGAAGTATTATCTGGTTGCAAAAGTAAGGGTAGACTCGGTGGGAGCGAGAAACGTCTCTCTGTGTTCTCTATAGCCGTTACGACCACCCCAATAGTCTTCTGCAACATTTTATCTATTGCAGTAAGACTCAGTATTGGGGTGGTAGAGGTGGTAGTTAGATTATGTCTATTTGTAGACCCTTGCGCAGCAGATATTTTTTTGCCCATGTTATCTATATATGACAGTCGGACACAATATTGGAAAAGAGATTACAATCAAATGACAAATTAATGATAAATAATAAGGAATGAATATAGGGTGACCCTCATGGAACGAATGGGAACAAACAGTTCAGATAGTAGTTGTTTACCAGTCTAAAATGAGAGTCTCAAGCCGAATAGCCCATTTGGCTATAACAACTAGCCTACCAATGTGAGTATGCCCATAACATACAGAGTCACTCAGGGGTATTTGGTGGAGATCCAAAGGGGGTGGCCCAGCCCGGCCTCCGCAGACCTCAGAGGGCCCGCCCTTTGCCCGGGCTTCACCCGGCGTCCCGCGAGGCGGGGCTTGCATGGCTCTTATGCGCCTCCTGGCGCGGTTTGTTGATGCGTGGGCCGCCGGGACTGCTGGGAAGTGTAGTTCCAGGCCCGCACTCCACTCGGCGATCACGCTGGCAAGGTGATAGAACCAGCGGGACAGTGGGAGGCAGGCGGGGGACTGACGGTCGCGCTGGCAAGATGGTAAAACCAGCGGGGCAGCAGGAGACAGGCAGGAGACTCTAACGGCAAACAGCAGATACACAGGTATCCAAAGGTTCCGCACTCGGCAGGGGCTTGCACGGCTCTTATGCGCCTCCTGGCACGGTTTGTTGATGCGTGGGCCGCCGGGACTGCTGGAAAGTGTAGTTCCCAGCCCGCACTCCACTCGGCGATCACGCTGACAAGGTGGTAGAACCAGCGGGACAGTGGGAGGCAGGCGGGGGACTGACGGTCGCGCTGGCAAGATGGTAAAACCAGCGGGGCAGCGGGAGACTCTAACGGCAAACAGCAGATACACAGGTATCCAAAGGTTCCCCCTATTATCATAAGGGGATCGGCGTGCGCCATAAGTTGAGCTCGAAATATAGCATAGATACAGTGAGAATCATGACGTTTACTACATATGATTCGGTACTGCAGTTGTTTATGTCACTCGTTTTTTAAAAAATATATTGGGTTCATATCACATTCTATTTCTGTTCTTAGGATACGGATTACACCTTTGAGTACATACATGCACATATAGGAGTATAGGTTTCATCACTGCAAGACGGGTAAGAGATCTGTCGGCACTGTTGTCAAATTATACGTTTATTGAGAAAGGCACCAAGGTCCTTTTTTAACCCTTTCACTGCTGATGACGAGCTCAGCTCGTCATCACCCACGGGTGTCGTGTGCTGATGACGAGCTCAGCTCGTCATATCTGCACCAAAATAGCAATTTGCAGCACAGCGCAAAAATCCCCGCAGCAGCCATGTGGTTAATACCTATCTGCTCCTTTGATTCTAGCCAAACGTATCTGGCAGTCTTTTTTGAGGGTAAGACTCCCTCGTCTGGTACTTGTTTCTTTTTTGGTGACTCACAAGGTCTCTTTGGTTGGTTATTGCCAATTCGGATCAGTTTGTTCACAGGCGTCTAGTAGAATAGGTACTCCTTCTGGGTGAGGTTCTTTGCATTGTAAATGTGACACTCTTTCATGTGAAATCATATCTTCACGAATATGATATCTGATAGTTATGCTCTATAGCATACTCACCTCCGTTTATCACCTAGTTTAATTTTCTTCCTCTTTCTTTTGAGTGCCAATTCTATTTGATTGTACTGAAAACTGTATTCTGTTTGATGCATTTACAACTTATTGTGTTGTAGGTCCCTGAGGAGAACGCAGCTGATTGATCAAAGCTTCCTTGTGTTATTGACATTTATCCCCTGATGAAGGGTTCAATTTGAACCCAAAATGCATTGGGATTGTCCTTTAGAATCTTGCTGGCATGTACACTACTCATGTGATTTTTGTTAAATTGTTAATGTGATTTCATTTTGCTAAAGTTTTTTGACTGTACTTAAATCAAGTGTACAATTTTGAATATTGTCTATTGAAATCTCATGTATTGAGAGTGAAATATATGATTGATTACTGAATGATGAATAGATATGTCTGAGTCTTTTTGAATAATTTGCTGAAACATTTTTTGTCTTTAGTTGTGCTCCACGTAGGCTGTGGTTTTCCACAGCCTTCACAGGTTATTTAATCACACAGAGGAGTTGGGACCTACATCCCTCATAACGTGGATGCACCCAAAACTTGTGAAAATTGGTCGAATTTTGGTTTAAAGAATCTTTATTTATTGTTAGAAATCAGGTGTGCGGATTCACTTTTCACATTTGTAACTTTCTAAAAGTGGCATTTACAGAATTGTGACTTAAAATCCAACTTTACATTAAAGAAGGGTTTAAATGACAATTCTTTAGACACTAAACTCAATTTTCCTCCTTGCTCATATTCGAAAGTTAGCACCTAATAAAGGTAACAAGGTAACCCAATGTTATCCTCTAAAAGAGGATAACATTGAAATAGAAATTGCAGCCGAATCCACACAAACCTGGCTTTCTAACGCCGTTGACCTATGTCTGCCCGTATCCAATAAAAAACTCAACAACCATCGACCCCCGGCACCATGGTTTAATGGTTCACTAAAAGCAGAAAATCCAAATATGTACACCAAGGCGGCTCCCCTGACACACACAGGGAGTTAAGCCGAACACCACACGGCATTGCTGAGCCGATCACGCTTTTTAAACTCTTAATTTGAAGTTTGTTATAAAATTGTGTTTACTCTTTTAATACACTGCTTAGCATAGCGCATGACTAAATAGGCTGTTGGGGGCATTTTCGAGTCGTTACTGGGCTCCTATTTACCTCGGGCTACCGACAAGGGAAAACCGGAAGGAACCGCCATCTTGGGTAGGTGAAGAGGGCACTTAGCGCTCTACTGCGAGGGCGAACACAGGCCCTCGCGCTATAAATCAAGGCAGGAGCCTCGCGCGCACCCTGTACACCAAGGCGGCTCCCCTGACACACACAGGGAGTTAAGCCGAACACCACACGGCATTGCTGAGCCGATCACGCTTTTTAAAATCTTAATTTGAAGTTTGTTATAAAATTGTGTTTACTCTTTTAATACACTGCTTAGCATAGCGCATGACTAAATAGGCTGTTGGGGGCATTTTCGAGCCGTTACTGGGCTCCTATTTACCTCGGGCTACCGACAAGGGAAAACCGGAAGGAACCGCCATCTTGGGTAGGGGAAGAGGGCACTTAGCGCTCTAATGCGAGGGCGAACACAGGCCTTCGCGCTATAAATCAAGGCAGGAGCCTCGCGCGCACCCTGTACACCAAGGCGGCTCCCCTGACACACACAGGGAGTTAAGCCGAACACCACACGGCATTGCTGAGCCGATCACGCTTTTTAAACTCTTAATTTGAAGTTTGTTATAAAATTATGTTTACTCTTTTAATACACTGCTTAGCATAGCGCATGACTAAATAGGCTGTTGGGGGCATTTTCGAGCCGTTGCTGGTCTCCAATTTACCTCGGGCTACCGACAAGGGAAAACCGGAAGGAACCGCCATCTTGGGTAGGGGAAGAGGGCACTTAGCGCTCTAGTGCGAGGGCGAACACAGGCCCTCGCCCTATAAATCAAGGCAGGAGCCTCGCGCGCACCCTGTACACCAAGGCAGCTCCCCTGACACACACAGGGAGTTAAGCCGAACACCACACGGCATTGCTGAGCCGATCACGCTTTTTAAACTCTTAATTTGAAGTTTGTTATAAAATTGTGTTTACTTTTCAATACACTGCTTAGCATAGCGCATGACTAAATAGGCTGTTGGGGGCATTTTCGAGCCATTACTGGGCTCCTATTTACCTCGGGCTACCGACAAGGGAAAACCGGAAGGAACCGCCATCTTGGGTAGGGGAAGAGGGCACTTAGCGCTCTAGTGCGAGGGTGAACACAGGCCCTCGCGCTTCATAAATGGCCGCACTCACTCGTCCAAGAGGCAAGCCCGTCTGGGCCAGTACGGACCTAGGGCCAGATACGCTGCCCAATGCAGTGCGAGTACCCCTAAAATACTCGCAAGAACAACTTATGCATCTATGTCCCAAAGCCTCCTGCCTTTGTCCAAGGGACCTGAGGTTGGATGCGCTTTTCAAAGTCTTCAACCTCTGCATCAATAGGAGCAAAGAGGCTCTGAATGCTCCCCCTCCCAGGGAACCATTACGGCTGGCTCTCCTGAATTGTAGATCCTTACCGAGGCATTCCTTACATATCCACCACCTGATTTTAGATCACAAGTTAGATATTCTGTTCCTGTCGGAAACTTGGACATCGGACAGTTCTGATTTCGACGTGGTGAACGCCCTCCCCCCCGGATTCTGCATCTTTTGTTTGCACAGACCGTTGGGTAGAGGGGGTGGGCTGGCTATCATATATAAGGATACATTGGCATGTAGGGCCGATGAAGGGTCCATTTCGGACGCGGAAAGTTGCAGCTTTAAGATCCAACTGTCCCCCAACGACTCGTTGTCGGGGTTGCTGATCTACCGGCCTCCGGGCAATATCAAACAATTCGCAAATTCTCTGCTTGAAGAGGCCCCAATGCTGATAGCATTGGCACCCAATTTCCTCCTGCTTGGAGATCTGAATCTCCATTTCGATTCACCGGAGGATAAAGTAGCGAACGATCTAAGATCTGAACTTGGGCTGGGGAACATTATCCTACATAACCAGGAGCCCACTCATGTCAAGGGCCATTTATTGGACACGGTGTTTTCCAACATTCCCCTTCTCTCCACGTCGCCGCCCCTGCCTCTCCCGTGGAC
Source organism: Lissotriton vulgaris (assembly GCF_964263255.1). Lineage (NCBI taxonomy): Eukaryota > Metazoa > Chordata > Amphibia > Caudata > Salamandridae > Lissotriton > Lissotriton vulgaris. The sequence continues at coordinate 495,501,940 of NC_141691.1, forward strand.
CGACCATTTCCTGATCCCTTTTCAAGTGGGTTTTGCCTCAGCTCCCCCACCCCCTCCGGCAGCCACAGCACGAGTACCAGTGAGGGTATGGTCGAAACTCCCTATCAATGATCTAACCTGCAAGTTGACACAGACCATCCCGGTACTTAGTAGGGACCCGTCAGAAGCCGACGATGCCATTTGCGATTGGCTTAGTACGGCTTTAGATGGTGTACTTCCCCTGAAAATAGCTAATAGGAAGACTGGGGGCCCTAAATCCACATGGTTCACCCCCGAGTTAGGTCTCCTGAGGAAAATATGTAAAAAGAAAGCACGGGACTGGCGAAAAAACTGGGCAGTAAATACCAAAGAAGAGTACAGGGCAGCCCTGAGAACTTATAAAGCGGCACGCAATTCCACCAAAGCGGCCTACCTTGAAGACAGGATAAAATCGTCAGCCAATTCCTCGAGTGAAACTTATAAAATTCTCAAAGAGCTGCTCAAAGTTCCAGTGCCCTCAGGATTCCCAGAGGGGAGCGTGGATCGCTGCAATCTTCTGGCCCAGTTTTTCGACCATAAAATCCAAAACATCATAGCCGGCCTCCCCAAGCCCCGACAGAGACTGGTCTCAGGGGAGATTTGCTTGGCCGCCGACAGAGCTGTGCTGGACAATTTTGTCCCGATTACCAGGGAAGCTTTTTGTAAAGAGCTGGCCGCGCAAAAAAGTGGCACACCGATGGACCCATGCCTATGCACATCCTAAAGCATTTTACGGATGTCATAGCGGGACCGGCAGTAGATTTACCTAACGCTTCCTTCGCCTCTGGCCAGGTACCCCCCAGTTGGAAGCGGGCCATAGTAAAAGCCGTGTTGAAAAAAGCTGGGCTTGACCCCGCCGATTTTTCCAACTTTCGGCCAATCTCTTTACTGCCAGGGATGGGAAAAATCGCAGAGAAATGGGTCAACCGGCAGCTCTCGTCCTTCTTGGAAACCAACGAGCTGTTGCGGCACTCCCAAACTGGCTTTCGGCCCGGTCAGGGCACTGACTCGGTGCTGATTGCTATGGTAGAAGAGGGCAGGTGCATCTTAGATTCAGGAGGATCAGCAGCTCTGGTCCTCCTGGATCTGAGTGCCGCATTTGACACGGTGGATCACAAGATCTTGATCCACCGGCTGGAAGAGTTGGGAGTAAGAGAGTTGGAGCTCACCTGGCTGACGTCATTCTTGAGTGAGCGAACGTATCAAGTGTGCGAGGGCAATTGAAGATCAGTGCCCACCCCCCTTCAGTGTGGTGTCCCGCAGGGCTCATCGCTGAGCCCTACGCTTTTTAACGTCTATATGGCCCCACTGGAGGGGGAGGTTGCACCCTTTGGAGTGAAACTCGCAGCGTATGCGGATGACACCCAATTGATTGTTTCGCTATCGCTCGCAGAGAGCCACGGAGAAAAGTTTGCCGCCTGCCTTACCAACATCATGGTATGGATGGCAGACTCGAGACTCAAGCTTAATGGCTCTAAAACAGAGGTGATGCTTCTGGGAAATCTCTGTACCTCCCTCCCAAAATGTATGTGGCCTTCTTGTCTAGGGGAGCCCCCGACCCCGAAAGAATCCATAAAAAGTCTTGGCGTCTGGTTAGAACCGGAACTGTCGATGCACACTCAGGAGAAAAAAACTGCAGGGAGCTGTTACGGTCTGCTCCGTTTAATACGGAAAGCCATGCCCCTTCTTCCCCCAGAATCCAGAAAATTACTAGTACAGGACCTTATTCTGTCAAGACTGGATTACAACAACGCCCTCTTCCTAGCAGCGCCAGAGTACACCCTGAACGTGCTCCAGAGGGCACAGAATGCAGCCGCCAGACTGCTGACGAATACACCCAGAAGAGCATCAGCTAAACCGGCCTTGAAAGCGCTCCATTGGCTGCCTATAAGAACGGGAGTGAAATTCAAAGCGCTCTTTACCGTGTTCAGAGTCCTCCAAGGGACTGGTCCTCCGATCCTAAAAGACCTGATCCGCCCCCACAAATCATCAGGAACGCTCCACTCTGGCGAGGAGAACCTGGTGGTAATCCCGAGAGCAAAAAGAGCAAGGACTGGGTGACGTCGTTTCTCAATAAATGCTGGCCAGCTGTGGAACTCCCTCCCAACAGCAATGAGGAAAGAACCCAGCTTGGCCAGATTTAAAAAAACTCTGAAAACTTTTCTTTTCCCCCATAACGACTAACATCTCAGGGTGTTGATCAGAGGAGTTCCGTCTGAGTGTACATTTAGCGCTGGGACGCTCAAGGGCAGCCATGCGCTTTAGAAATCCATTTTCATTTCATTTCATTTCAAAGCACTTGAGAGGAAATGGCGCAAACAATACTCACCTGAGCAAAAACCTATATATACCAAGGCCAGACATGAATATCATGCCACCTGCATAAAAGCGAAAGCGGCTTATGTATCAAAAACTATAATGGATGCTACCAACCGTTCTAAAACTTTATTTACTATGGATAAAGAACTGGCTGGATCCCAAACAGTCGCAATTCTGGGATCTTTAAATAAACTGCAATGTGATAATCTTGCCCAGTTCTTCAATGGGAAAATTGAAAATATAAATTTTAGAAATGAACAATTCCAACCTGAACAACACCACTCAAACTATTCTAGAGGACAATACCATTACCACTAATCAAGATGATAAAGCCATCTCCCTTGCCTCCATGGGTACCTTAGATTGTTGGCCCCCCATGAACATGGATGAATTCAAAATCATCCTTGAAAACATTAAGGCAGGATCTCCTAATGATCCCATCCCCAACAATATTCTGAAACAACTTGATATCCCTCATCTCAAGGTGATTCTTAATACTCTCAATACTTCACTTTTGCAATCCACAGTACCTGCTCCCTGGAAACAGGCAATGGTCACACCCCTCCTTAAAAAACCTATTCCTGACCCTGCGGTACTATCCAATTACAGACCTATTTCCTTATTACCTGCCTTTTCAAAGATCCTGGAAAGACATGTCCATTCAATTCTAACGCTCTTTACCGAAACCAATAACTCTCTTCACCCCTCTCAATTTAGTTTTCGGTCTGGGTACTCCACAGAGACCACATTACTGGGCGTCACTGAAAATCTCAGAAAACTCTTGGATGATGGTCAAACAGTTGCACTTATTTTACTAGATCTGAGTGTGGCTTTTGACACCATCTCGCACAAAAGGTTAATACATACACTTAGAAATACAGGTATATGTGGCGCGGCACTGGAGTGGATTATCTCCTTTCTAGATAATCGCACTTCCCAAATCAGGTCTACCACAGTCTGTCCAGAAACATATACCTCTTCTCATGGAGTCCCCCAAGGCTCAATCTTGAGCTCATTACTATTCAACCTTTATGTTAGACCGTTAGCGGATATAGCTGATCAAGATGGATTGACCCTAATTACTTACGCAGATGAGGAGAAGTGTGGCACACCCTGATGCAGAGGTCTAGCCCGGGACCAGGGTTGCATTCCCACCTCGGCGGGTCTTGGGCTCAATTTCCGCAGACCTGATAATTCTCACCTCGGTGCCTATTCTAATCATGGGACCCACTCTGCAACTCTGGGCAATAGCTTGCTTAATCTCCACAATGGCCCCAACAACGCTAGGATGCCTGGCTTCACCTTTGGGGTGCCCAGGAGTGGGCACTTCACAGGAAAAACCAGGAAGGGTTCCACAGCGGTATGCGTACAAGCGCCTGAGATGCCTCTTCGGGGGTTGATTCGGGCGCTATACAAATACTACTACATTTACATTCTCAAATCATCTTCTCCCTCTCTGACTCCAATACGCTTGCTCCGTCCCATCTCAAGCAAGGTCTCACCATCTCCAACTGGATGACCAAAAACCAGTTAAAATTAAATGGTGACAAGACTGAGGTTCTCATCTTGGGCAAACAAAAAGCCCTTTGGGGACCTGCCCATTGGCCTATCCAAATGGGAAACCTCCCTGAACCCACCAGCCATGTCCAAAATATGGGCATTATCGTGGACAACACACTTTCCATGCACCAATAAACGGTTAAAGTAGCTGCACTATGCTTTACAATTTTAAAATGGCTCAAGAAGATTCTATGGATGTTGCCTGTCTCCACGCAAAAGACCGTGGTCAATGCTCCTATTACTTCAAGACTTGACTACCGCAACATTCTCTACCTTGGATCGAATAAGGCTGTGTTCCATAGACTGCAGTTAATCCAGAATTCTGTTGCCAGATTGCTCTATAGGGTCCCCAAAACCTCCAGCATCTCTGGACACTTATGTGATCTCCAAGCTCGGGGTGGAGAACCGCATTAGGTTCAAAGCCCTGAGCTACATGTTTAAAATAAAAGCAGGTACTGCATCTAAATATCTCCAAGCATTAGTGCGTCCTTACGTACCAAACCGTCAACTGAGATCTGAAACCTCAATAAATTTCTGCTTACCCAGGGTTAAGCTTTCCAGAATGGGAGGGAGATCTTTTTCCTTCCCAGGCCCGTCCATCTGGAATACGCTCCTTACCTCCATTCGTAAAGAAACCAATTACATACGCTTCCGGAAAAACCTTAAAACATGGTTGTTTGATCAATAACTTCTGCTGAAGGTCATGTGTCACTCTTAGTCTTCGTCCTGGCGCCGGGAAACCCTTTTTGGGTAGTTGAGCACATTACAAAATTAATAAATAAAATAAAATAAAATAAAAAAGAGGTAGGCCCTGCAGTAGTGAAAAACAAATGCAAGACTTTTTTACTAGCAGAACATGTAAAGCTTAAAAGTACATGTCCCACTTTTAAATACATGGCACCCTGGCCTACCACAGGGGGATTTTTATGTATTAAAAAGGAAGGTTTAGGTCTGGCAAAAAGGTTTATTTTGCCAGGCCTAAAAGACACATGTCAAGTCAAGTCAAGTCATAAAATTTATATAGCGCACTACATACCCAGAGGGTTTCAAGGCGCTTGGGGAGGGGAGGGGGATTATTTGTCAAATATCCACGTTTTAAGTTGTTTTCTGAACTCTAGGTGCTGCAATGGCAGTCCTAGGACATGTTTAACCACTAGTAGCATTTACTTTACAAGCCCTGGGTACACGTGGTATGGCTTTACTAGGAGGTTATCGGTAAATTAAATGTGCCAATTGGGTGTAGGCCCATTTTACCAAGTTTAGAGGGGAGAGCACAAGCACTTTGGCAGTTGTCAGCAGTGGAAATGTGTGCAGAGTCCTAAAGCCAAAAAAAACGATGTCTTTGAGGCTGTGCCATATGAAACTCTCTTCCTTTCAGTCTCAGAATTCAGCCAAGTTTTCTTTCTCACTATAAAGGGCGCCAAAATGAAATAAAAAAAATCTGACTGTGTAGTTGTCTCATTTGTATGATCTCCTTTCTTTTTAGAACTCTATAAACAACTCTTGAGATGTTTACACCCCCACCCCTTCTCATCCCTTCCCCCTTTAGTTTTGTAGGATGTATTATAGCAACATTTACTGTGTGTTATAAAAAAACATCAGACACATCTATATTAGGAACGATCCTGTATGAAACCAAAAAATAAATAACTAGAAAAAAGAGTGAAACTATTTCAACATGCAATTAATCTACTTTTATGACAGTCTCTGCCCTCTATAATCTCTGATAAAATAGACTGATCATCTTGCTTTAACTTTTAAGCAACATACTTTATGACGCTCATGTGAACTACACTTGAGGGCTTTGTTTATGCTCAAGTTACATTGATGCAAGGAGGTTGTGGGACTTCAGGATGGGGAACATTATTGAGTTGATGTCTGGAAAATGTGCCCTGGTTTTTCACTATACAATTATCACTTTGATGGTTCATAACTTCCTTGTGTATGGGGAGGGGATGAAGGAATGATGTTTTTTGTTAGTTTTGATTCTTGTACCGCTATGTACCACTATGTGATATTTAAAATGTAATGCAAACTGTACTGTTTCTCACCCACTGTTAGTTTTTAGGTGGTGAATTATAAAACCTCTGCCTACATTTTGTGTAGTAAAGATAGTAAACATTGTTCCATGCTCACAAGGTGTGTCATTTGTTGATTGGGGGGCTTAGACAGCAGTCTAGTAGATTTTAAGATGTAGTTAAGGTGAGAGTTCATATATGGAGGTGGCATGTTGATGACCTCTGACACGACTCCCTTTCCCCAAAAACCTTCAACATCATTCCAAAGGATAGCCTGAGACCCAGTTTTGTTGTTTGGTTAGAGATATCAAATCCCTGACTGTATTTATTACATAATCATAACTTCATAACTTTACAAATTGCATAACAACACACATCACTCATATATACAAGACTTTAAAAGAATTCTTTATCCACATGCAAAGTCAGCTAGACATCTAACCTTCTACAACCCCAACACCTCCCTGTGCACCAGGTGGCATTTTTGTGAACTCAAGGTTTTTCATTCGACTTGGTCCCTCTGGCACCTCTGACTATTCAGGGCCTAAAGCAGAAAAACGGACAATCACTCTTTTGAAAATTCCTGCTTTCTTTACTTGTGAGACCCATTCACCCCAGAGCCACCCTACCTGGGGTACCTTTGACATCAATCAATCAATCATAGCATTTGTAGAGTGCACTACATACCCGTGAGAGTCTCAAGGAGCGGGGGAGCTGCTTCTGTTCGTAAGGCCAGGGCTTGAGATGTCTTCTGAAGGTCAGAAGGTTGTCCGTCTGCCGTAGGTGGATGGGGAGGGTGTCCCATGTCTTGGTGGCGAGGTGGGAGAATGCGGAGCGGAGCTGGCCAGTGTGGGTGTAGAGGCTGAGTGGTGTGTTGAGGTATGCTGGTCCGGTGTTGTGGAGTGCTTTTTGTGCGTGGGTGAGGAGTTTGAAGGTTATCCTGTTGTTGACAGAGAGCCAGTGCAGGTCTCTCAGGTGGGGTGTGATGCAGCTGCGGCGAGGGATGTCGAGGATCATGCGTGCGGAGGCGTTCTGGATACGTTGGAGCCGTTTCAGGAGCTTGGCTGGGGCTCCTGCGTAGAGTGCATTTCCATACTCCAGTCTACTGCTGATGAGGGCCTGGGTGACTGTCCTTCTCTTTTCGGAGGGGATCCACTTGAAGATCCTGCGAAGCATGCGCAGGGTGTTGAAGCAGGAGGAGGAGACAGCGCTGACCTGCTTCATTATGGAGAGGGTAGAGTCGGGGATGACCCCTAGGTTGCGTGCATGGTCGGTGGGTGTTGGGGGTGTTCCTTATGTAGTCGGCCACCAGGAGTCGTCCCAGGCCAAGGGGGTGGGTCCAAAGATGAGGACCTCCATCTTTTTTTAGTACAGCTTCAGTCGGCTGTTCCTCATCCAGTCGGCGACGGCCTTCATTCCTTTGTGGAGGTTGGTTTTAGCGGTGTGGGGGTCCTTGGTGAGGGAGAGGATCAGCTGGGTGTCATTGGCGTAGGAGATGATTTTAAGGTCGTGCCATCGTGCTACCTGGGCGAGCTGTGCCATGTAGATGTTGAACAACGTTGGGTTGAGGGATGCCAGCCACAGAGCTAGTCTGGGCAACTGGGCAATACCTTTGTCCCAATGGCGGCTGATTGCTAGGGAACAGGGTGAAGGGTTTGGTAAGGAGGGATTAGGAAAAAAAGAAAAGAAAACTAAACTTCCGAATGCCAGCTGCCATCTCTACTCCATTCTCCCTCTGCTCCTAGAAGCTCCGGGCTCTCAGGCTCCCCTGAGCAATCACATCACTGTCTTACAGCAGCATTGTAATTGGTCTGAGCACCATGGTTCAGCTCTCAGAGAGGGACTGGGGGCCTGGGCGTGTTCTCCACCCAGGATCCAATACAGCCAGGGTAGAGAACATGCAAAGTGCGCATGGCAACCATCATGCACACTTAAGTGTCACCACTCCTTCTATTGCTGGCTGTGATGACAGCCTAGCCCTGCCCCGTAAACCAGAAAAATAAAATTATATTAAGAGTTATTAACATTTTATTTTTTCTTACCAGAAGAGCTGCCGATGATAGGTCCCCTGGTGCAACCTGTATCCTCAAACACTCCAAAGGGTCTCTGTCACTTAGCACAACTGTGCATGTGTGTAGAGGTAGGTAAGGGTCACGAAAGTGACTTACCCATCCCCCACAAAGTTGCTGCTTATTTACTGTTTTCGGCAAACACCCCTTTTGAGGTCCATGTGGCACTGGTGTTCATTGTACATAAATCCTAGTTTAGATGCAGAGGGGACCATAAGTGTCCCTACCAACCATGAATTCACCCCATCATAGACCAGCATGGCTCACCTGCCGCATGGCCTCCCCCAAGCAATGCCAAAAGATGAAAGGAGAATCTCAATGTAGGATCATCATCTGCTAGCCCACCATCTTGCCCCATCATCTAGCCCCACCACAATTGCCAAAATGTTGCCTCTCTGCATTCTGAGGGAGAGCCTTTGAACATTTATAGTTGGGGCCAAGTCAAAATCCATGGGATGTGTTCCCCGGGGTAAGTATGGATGAAGTCCTCAGTATGAATTTATGTTGGCTAAGATGAATTAACATTGGAGTTAGTTTGTTGTGATAAGAGCTTAAAACAGTCCTTTCTGAGTTTAGCTTTAGGATGATGGAGGACATTTAATTCTAGCAGGAATTTAGTTTGAGGAGTTGGCAGTCACTATTCAGTGGCTGAATTATCACCCTACAAAAATGTGACTCCAAAATATCAACAACCAGTGCATTTTCTAGATAAGTTGATGTGGAGTTAGGAATAGTAATTCTATACTTACCTTGATAATATAGTAATACTTGATATTATGGATGCAATATTTTTGTATGTCAATACTTAAACAATGATATAGTGAACTACAACAGTCACTCCACGGATAACATTTTCAGTGGCTCCCTGTAAAGTTTGATTAAATAGAGGGCTAAGATTAGGGTCTCAGGCATTACATGAGTGATTAATTTGGGGATGGAGGTGAAATTACCCTTCCTAACTAGTTTATGGTTAACAAAGAATACAAAGAACCATTTTAGGACCATGTCATAGAAGCCCATGCAGGTTTTATGAAGTTTCATACCCTTCAGTTATTATCAGTGTCAAATGTAGCCAAGAGATCAAGAAGGATGATTAGACAGGAGATGTGAGTCACCTTTATTCAGCATTCGGTTGACTGTGTGTAGGATTTTTATTTTTGCTTTCTCTATGATGCAGCCTGTGCAAAATCCAGATTGGTAAGAAGCTCAAAGGTTTGTGATCTTGATTTACAAAGTGAAGGTATCAAAGCCTTATAATCAGAGCATTGTAGAACAATAGCTCTAGTGCTATTGGGGAAACTTTAATCAAATACTCTGTTCAACATATCTTAATTTGGAAGTGCTGGCTCATATAGTGATTATAACTTTTTATTGTGTGAAATGACAAGTGTGACTTTAGTTTGTAGTTGATTTGTAACGTAGTAGATACCTACACATTTCCCTGAGGTCTAATTTAATAGCTAATTGAGGTACCATCGACCATGCCCACCCCTAGAGGAGATGTGTTTAGTATTCAGAGACAGTAGCACTTTATACCTCTTATCTAAAAATGACACAGGTGAGTGGTAAAGAGGACACATTACCCTTTTTACCATTTGGGTGTGTGAAGTTGGTGTTACTACTGTACTACGGTACTGGTTACTCTGTCCGCCTGCACCCGCTATTAGGAGCATTTATCACCTATTAAAGTAAGCATTACAATTCCAATTTACTCTTGAGGGTGGAACTGTTTAGTGTTTAGCGAATGAGTTAAGCTTTTGGACATGTTAGCAAATTAACAAACACTACGGGTCATTTAAGGGCTCCTGTCTCTATATTGTGAGTCACTTAGGAGGAAACCACTTAGGAGGCTGCATTTCTGACATGTCATCTTGTGCAATAACTGGAGATGGACCTCAAAAGTTGGGATCCTTTTTTCAGCATTCACATTACAAAAGTGACTCTTGAGCTGGAAGGTTTCTTCCACCGAGGAGTGGATATTATAAAAGTGTTCCCGTTTTAGACTGGCATGAATTCAGGTTCAATCCACAACATAAGGGATGCTGGCAGAATTGCTTTTGAGGGGCAACCTCTAATTGAGCTGCTCCTCTGAAGCTAAATCCATAGGCACCAAGTCTGCTGATAGGTTTTTATCAATTGCAAAAAACACAGTTGATGGACAGAATCTAGAACAATGTCTTACATTCACCCCAGTACAATGATCTGGGCCTAAATCCATCGTTTTATTGCTCTCCACTAAGCAGGGGCAAATTTTGCGAATTCGCAATCCGCGAATTTGCGGATTTTGCAAATTCGCGTATCCGCAAATTTGCGAATTTGCAAATTTGCGGATTTGCGAATTTTTAAAGTGGGGGGGGTCTTCCATGCGAGTTCACATGCCTCTTGTGTGTATAAAAGGTCTGAGACCGATCAGAGCAGTAGATGAAGAGACAGACCCTCCTGGTCACAGGAACAGCAAAGGGATTGCGCTCGTGAAAGTCAAGGATGCAAAGGCCTCTATCCAGCATCACAGCTGATTTTCGACGGTAGATTTGGGAAGAAAGCACACCTGTCCAGCCTCGACAACGCTCACGATTGTTTTTGGGCTGAAGAATGCGTCGCTGAATTTGAGCTTCAACTAGTTCCAGCGACCATGTGTGTGTTACTATGCAATCGCGTCGAAGGGCGCAGGGGTCCCCTCAGTGAGCTGTGCTTCCATGCAAGTTCACATGCCTCTTGTGTGTATAAAAGGTCTGAGACCGATCAGAGCAGTAGATGAAGAGACAGACCCTCCTGGTCACAGGAACAGCAAAGGGCATGGTGTAACTATTTTACGATGGCACCGGCAAGCTGCCAGCGCCATCCTAAAATAGTTACTAAATTAGCTTCAACAGGAAGCTCTAAAAGATAAAATAAAGCAGGTGCTCGAGCACCTGCTTTATTTTATCTATTAGAGCTTCCTGTTGAAGCTAACTTAGTAACTATTTTAGGATGGCGCTGGCAGCTTGCCGGCGCCATCGTAAAATAGTTACAACAGGCCAGGCTTCAACTTTTGCCCCCGGATCCGCCGCTCGCGGATTTGCGAATTCTCAGTAAATTCGCTGGAGTTCGCGGACCGCAAATTTACCAAAAAATTCGCAAAATCCGCGAGCGGAACGGATTTTGCGCTCATGCCTACACTCCACACCACCCTAGGTCAGACAATGGCTATATGCAAATCAGCCTTGACCCTGTGCCTCATGGGAACAGTCCAGTCCGAACTACCAAGCCATGTCTTTCCTAGACCGGAATGAAGCATCCAAGGACCGGTTTCTGGCTATCAGCCTTCGGCAGCCTGGATAGCTTGACTCCAGTGATGTGGAGAGCCTGGGACTCACGTCTGAGCATACCCAGCCCACTCGGGGTGAAAATTGCAAAAAACACAGTTGATGGACAGAATGCAGAACAATGTCTTACATTCACCCCAGTACAAAGATCTGGGCCTAAATCCATCGTTTTTTTGCACTCCACACCACCCTAGGTCAGACAACGGCTATATGCAAATTCGCCTTGACCTTGTGACTCATGAGAACAGTCCAGCCCGACCTACCAAGCCATGTCTTTCTTAGACCCAAATCAAGCATCCAAGGGACTCACGTCTGAGCATACCAAGCCCACTCGAGGTGAAAATTGCAAAAAACACAGTTGATGGACGGAATGCAGAACAATGTCTTACATTCACCCCAAAACAAAGATCTGGGCCTAAATCCATCGTTTTTTTGCACTCCACACCACCCTAGGTCAGACAATGGCTATATGCAAATCAGCCTTGACCCTGTGCCTCATGGGAACAGTCCAGTCGGAACTACCAAGCCATGTCTTTCCTAGACCGGAATCAAGCATCCAAGGACCGGTTTCTGGCTATCAGCCTTTGGCAGCCTGGTTAGCTTGACTCCAGTGATGTGGAGAGCCTGGGACTCACGTCTGAGCATACCCAGCCCACTCGGGGTGAAAATTGCAAAAAACACAGTTGATGGACAGAATGCCAAACAATGTCTTACATTCACCCCAGAACAAAGATCTGGACCTAAATCCATTGTTTGTTTGCACTCCACACCAACCTACGTCAGACAATGGCTATATGCAAATCAGCCTTGACCCTGTGCCTCATGGGAACAGTCCTGCCCGAACTACCAAGCCATGTCTTTCCTAGATCGGAATGAAGCATCCAAGGACCGGTTTCTGGCTATCAACCTTCTTCAGCCTGGATAGCTTGACACAGTGATGTGGAGAGCCTGGGACTCACGTCTGAGCATACCCAGCCCACTCGAGGTGAAAATTGCAAAAAACACAGTTGATGGACAGAAAGCAGAACAATGTCTTACATTCACCCTATAGGCCCAGATCTTTGTATTGGGGTGAATGTAAGACATTGTTCTGCATTCTGTCCATCAACTGTGTTTTTTGCAATTTTCACCCCGAGTGGGCTGGGTTTGCTCAGACGTGAGTCCCAGGCTCTCCACACCACTGGAGTCAAGCTATCCAGGCTGAAGAAGGCTGATAGCCAGAAACTGGTCCTTGGATGCTTGATTCCGGTCTAGGAAAGACATGGCTTGGTAGTTCGGGCTGGACTGTTCCCATGAGGCACAGGGTCAAGGCTGATTTGCATATAGCCATTGTCTGACCTAGGGTGGTGTGCAAAAAAACGATGGATTTAGGCCCAGATCTTTGTACTGGGGTGAATGTAAGACATTGTTCTGCATTCTGTCCATCAACTGTGTTTTTTGCAATTTTCACCCCGAGTGGGCTGGGTATGCTCAGACGTGGGTCCCAGGCTCACCACACCATTGGAGTCAAGCTATCCAGGCTGAAGAAGGCTGATAGCCAGAAACCGGTCCTTGGATGCTTGATTCCGGTCTAGGAAAGACATGGCTTGGTAGTTCGGGCAGGACTGTTCCCATGAGGCGCAGGGTCAAGGCTGATTTGCATATAATCATTGTCTGACCTAGGGTGGTGTGGAGTGCAAAAAAAGGATGGATTTAGGCCCAGATCTTTGTACTGGGGTGAATGTAAGACATTGTTCTGCATTCTGTCCATCAACTGTGTTTTTGTTAGGTTTTTAACAATGGCAAAACTGATGGTGGATCTACCATCTGAAATGCTTCCTTGTATTGGTTGTGTTCAGATGTGGGTGGACGGGATATCTGTTATTTGTGCAGAAACTCACCCATAGATCAGGCACTAAGTACCTCAATCAAGTGCTTAGCAAATATTTCTCACAGTTTATTTGTTAACTGTTGCTGCCCATCAGCAGGAAAACGTCTCTGGAAGCCTGTCCTCGAGTCCCTGGCCCACAGAAGGGGCTCTGCAGCTGGGCCGTCGAGCGCCCAGAACTACAACTCCCAGCCTGCCCCGGAAGAGGCGTGCACCTTCAGCATCACCCGCAAGCACCCGGAGGCGCTTAAATCGCGGTAGCACCTCACGCAGCGCTGGGTTTATTTGTTAACTGTTGCTGCCCATCAGCAGGAAAACGTCTCTGGAAGCATTTCCTCGAGTCCCTGGCCGACGGAAGGGGCTCTGCAGCTGGGCCGTCGAGCACCCGGAACTACAACTCCCAGCCTGCCCCGGGAGCGGCGCGTACCTTCATCATCACCCGCAAGGGCCTGGAGGTGCCTAAATCGCGGCAGCACCTCCCGCAGCGCGGGGTTTATTTGTTAACTGTTGCTGCCCATCAGCAGGAAAACGTCTCTGGAAGCATGTCCTCGAGTCCCTGGGCGACGGAAGGGGCTCTGCAGCCGGGCCGTCAAGCGCCCGGAACTACAACTCCCAGCCTGTCCCGGGAGTGGCGCGCACCTTCAGCATCACCCTCAAGCGCCCGGAGGTGCTTAAATCGCGGCTGCACCTCCCGCAGCGCGGGACGCGCGCGGGCGAAGCCCGGGCCAAGGGTGGGCCCATCCACGCCCGCCCAAACCCGGAGGAGCCTGGACTGGGCCACCCCTCTGATATCTGTCATTCGGGGGCCATTTACTAGAAGGTACTGTTGATAAATATCTAGCTCACTAACCTTAAAAACTTTTATTAGAGCATCTTTCAATATTTGCCCGCTTGTGGGTGCACCAAAAGGACTAATAGATCATGACTAAGCGCAAGGGAGCAGTGGGATCTCTGGGCGCCTTCATAGTCAGGGCTGAAAGTCTACTTACACATGAAATTTAGCTCACTGAAATACGTTTGTCCCTGGATCTCCGAACTGCAGATAGGCGAGAATCCCTGGATGCGTTAAATCAGGGCGATATCCCCTATCATCGTCTTTCCCTAACACCAAATCTGCTGATATTGCCTGAGGATGTGCCCCCATCATCGCCAACGCTGCTAATAATGGATACTCCCTTTACTACTTTATCTAATGGCCATAGTATTGAAACTCGGACGCGAGCCTCTAAAACCATGGCCCGGAATAAAAGATCAGAACCTGCGGCAAAACGGAAACGGGTTGCCCCTCCCAAATTGAAATCTAAAACTCCAAGTAGTGCGTTTTTTCCTACATGTGCAGTTATCACTTGTTCAATGGGTACTCAGACTGATGATGTCCTATCTACGCCCAATAACGATAATATTATGGACGCCTTGGAGTCAAGCATGAGAAATATGATGAGGTACACTAAGGCACTCTTTGAGAAGAATTTTAGCTCCATGCAAGATAAATTGGAACGATTAGAACGTTTGGTTATTTCGAAATCTGTTACTGAGAGATCCGGAGGACGCCCACTGCCCCCTCCCACTAGCCACATTACGGTGACTGACTCCTGCCAAACTTGTTCCAAAATTCAGGACCTTATTGCTCCAAAGCTTATTGTTACCACCAGCCCTGGGTTGGAGGACCACACTGAGCAGCCCTCATCTAGACATCATAAGTCCTCGGAATTGGGCAACCACTTACCCAATGCTACCGGGCATAAAGACATATCGGTCAATGTTAAATCTGTGCCCCGTAGTGTTCATTCCAAAACTGATGTTTTGAATCTCCCCCAGCCTCCTGTCCCTATGTTTTGATTCTGGCAGGTGTTCCTTGTTTAAAAACCACTGTGAAGGAGTCAAGGGTGGACTTGCGGAATAAGTGTGTGGACTGGCTTAAGAAACATAAAGGTTTCAACCTATCCAATCTACAAGATATTTTAATTGGTACGCAGAGTGGGGTGGGTTGGTCACTCCTCAAAAAACATCTCGGGAGTCTGCATTGTCATTAATTTTCGCAGGCCTCAGCTGGTCCATAATATTTTACGCTCAAGAGAGCATACATTTACACCACATACTGACATTTGCTCTCTCCCACTGGGTTATTTTTATAAACCCCCGCACACCATTACTCTAACGCACCTGTAGCCTTACCTCTAGAAAAACGCTTCTCTGCTTTGTCAGATCTGGATATTCCAGACTGACAATCATACCCACAAATTTACCATGCCCAATTGTCATAGAATAAAAGAGATCCTCCTTTTCCACCTTCCCAACTGGCAGACAATACTAGAGATTCTCTTTCCCTACCCCTGTCTATTATTTATGACAACCAACTTAGACCCACCAGCACAGTGGTAGAGAATGATTTTAATGTTCTGTCCTGGATCATAGCTGGCTTAGAGTCAAGGTTCGAAGACCCAGAGTGGCTCAGCTTAATAAATCAGCAGGACATTATAATGTTCCAGGAGACCTGGGCCACTAAGGAGCTGCATTTCAATGGGTTTCAGTGTCATAACATCCTAGCTGTTAAACCCAGTTTTGGGAAGCCCATCTGGGGGCCTCTCAATCTGGATTAATATTACTGCCGGCGGGAGTATTAAGAATATATCAACAGATAACTTACATTTCCAAACTCCGCTATTTGAAAGGAACGTTTCTTTTTTCCTGATAAATTTTTATAATAATGATTTTAACACAATTCCAAACAGGAATGTTATTGATTTATTTAAATTGATCACTGATCTGGAATCCATGCAAGATTTCGACAAATCTGGTGGCATTCTGTTAGGTGGCGATTTTAACGCCAGGCTCAATGATGCCCCTTCGTACATTCGGACAAATAAACAAGGCATTTCTCACCAAGGGGGCGCTGAACTGCGTTCTTTTTTGAGTTCTCATAATTTGCAAAATGCTATGGATATTACTGGCAACTTTTCATCGAACGCTCAGTTCGTGCCAACATTTAGAGGCAGGGGTGCTCCTCAATTATTGACTATTTCTTTGTCTCACCTCGCCTTGCTGATTGTTTACTAGAGGGTGTTGTCATCCCAATGACCCAAGGGGACCACAACCCTTTCAGGGTTGTTATGAGCCTTGAATCACGGACGATCTTCAAAAAGGAATGTGGTGCCAGGAACTTATTGCCCACAGCTGATAATCTTAGACTCAGATGGCGGGGTATTAATATTAGGGAAACGTCCCGTGTCTTAGTTAGAGATAATTTATGCCTCTTTAACTCATGTTTGTCAGACACTTTCCCCTATCCTAAGGCCGTCTGTGACTTTTCAACATTTGTTCAGCATCTAAATCTTTATTATCAGCACCCCAAAGGGAAACTAAATCAGGCCCGAGATGGTTTAATTCTGAGTGTTCAGCAGCAAACAGAGAATTGCGCAGGGCTTTGACCTCGAAACCTAGTTGCCCCACTGAAGTGAGAGAAGCCAGATGCAGGTATAGGGTAATAATTAATAGAAGGAAAAATGAGATCCTTGAAGATCGTTGGGATGCTTTAGCAAGAGCAGCAGACCTAAGAAAGGGTGATGCCTTCTGGGCTGCTGCTAAGGACCTCCTATGTTCAAGCCAGTTTCTGACCCCGATTACTTGTACAATTACAGGCGAAGCATGGGTGAATCACTTCGCTAACATCTATGCTGCACCACCCTCAGGGCCAGCTCCTTTGTCCTTCTCCCAACCTCCGAGGGTCGATATAACTCTGTCCAAGGTAGAAGACGGTATTACCCAGAGTGCAGGGAATAAGGCGCCTGGCCCCGATGGCCTACCAATTGATATTATTAAATCAAACCTGGAAGTTTTGGCACCACTTCTCTTAAATGTTTTTAATAATCTCAAGCTTGCTTCCCTTCCTTGTACCTGGTCATCAAGTATTATCATCCCTATTTTTAAGAAGGTGAAGGACTGGGTTTTTCTAAGACCCAGCGGTGCCAGGGGACAACACCTGAAACCTTTGTGGGTTACCTGTTCCGGCGTACAAATGACAGAGACACGGGACACTTCCTTCGGCGTCAAAGATTCGAGGTTTATTTACTGCAGGGAACACAGAAGTCACAAGAAGTACATAGCATGTAGGTTCAAGGAGACTGCTTCAAATTGTATCTGTGGATCGCTCCTTTTATACAGTTTTTCGTCATAGAACAACATGACAAACAAAAGGTTACAACCCAGTTCCCACAGTAAATTTCATAGGGGGTCGCTTTCATGTATTCAGGGCCCGGAACATAATTACAGTAGCATTGCCGGTTCCCAACTGTAAAAGTACATCTTCCCACCATTAGTGCATTCCATTCGGCTGTAAACGAATCAAGGAAGAGTCAGAAACAGGTGCAGAGGAAGACAAAGATAATCAACAGATTGAAAAGAGTGTAAGGAGGTGATATCGGAAACACGATTGCAGGATCAAAGCTGTGCCTAATGAATGCACAGCTGAGACAATAGGCTGGCACGGCAAGATGAGCCTCCAGCGGGGCCATCTGCCTTACAGTGTCATCCCCCTCATCATAAAGACACCCTCAAAGGAACACGTGTCTTCCGCAAGAGTTTGGGAATCCCAGGGTCATGAAGCGGACAGTGTCCGTTCGCTGGCTACTTGAAGGCAAGAAACAAAATGGATGCCCTATCTAAAATGGAACCCGTGGGTTCAGATGAAGAAACCCACGAAACAGACGAACGGTTTAAGTTAGCATAGCGAAAACGCGTACACCCACTAAACTCGTCATTTGCGGTTCTTAGATACCAGACTCGACCATATTCGAGCGAGTCGAAAACACCACTTACAATTGTCACGGTACCTCAGACGCTCCTTTTGCCCTCATGTAGGCAAGCACTAGTCGAAATCAGAATCGATCTCGATATTCATCAGACCATCCAGATGTTGCTGCAACATTATTCTATCCATCAGTGCTTCCTTGGTAATAGGTGGCCGTCTTATACACGTTGTGGCACAGAGGCCACATAAGGCAGGACCACACTGCACACAAAGACAACACGTGAACATAAATGCTACCACAACCCCAATGATCATCAGAATTTTCCAACCCCACGTCGACAACAGGCCCCAAAACCACCCTAGTAGCGTCCAATCACCTACGTCCACGTGTATGGACTCGGAGATCTTATGCAACTTCGAGATGGCTTGATAGACAGTTGGAGCGTTATCAGGAATGAAAATGCAGCAACTCGAATGGATCACCTTACATACTCCACCTCTATCTGCAAGGACAACGTCTAAAACCATACGATTTTGTAACGTCATAAGCCTGTCAGCCTGAAGCTCTGCTGTAATGTTACCAAGGGCACTTGCAGTGATAGTAGCGGTCGATTCCACCACTCGAGTCAACTGTCTCAGGTTCCTACTATTGATCATAGGTCCCCAAAACGGCAAGAAACCCTTAAAGAAATCTCCTGCTTCTTGACCGGCAGTGTCCTCTTCGCTAATCACGCCTCTCACAACTCTGGTCTCGTGATAATCCGACCCAACAGTAAAGGTCGGCGGCAACAGATTCGCAATATAACAGGAGCCTGAGAAGTCACGAGGCAACCATGTATATTCACGGTCATAACAGACAAAGTATGTACCCTTGGCAGTTAAAAGAACAGGGGAAGAGGCCGTCGGCAAAACATACGTTTCAGTACAGGCACTCCTCCCGAGCTGAGCTCGCGGGCTTCGGCCAAGGCCTTTCAGACAGAAATTACCGAGATGGGGTACGATCCAGATCGGGGACGAGCTTTTAAGCTGCCGATCACCCACTGACATGCTATACTCAGCCTCACTCAGATCTCTGTATGCTCGCACCTCTTCCTCTGGGATAAGCGATGCGTCGAAGATATCCCTATCTAAATCGGCAATCGCTCTTGCCAAAGGCTTGTGGTACGGGCCAGGACCATGATCTGCAGTGCGTGGCTCTCGATGGGGGTAGGAATCTAGTGCGCTACGAAACATTGTTTGGAATGCTCGAGCTGAACCCTGGGAACTGTAAGGAAGGACCAAATACGGAATTACCCTATCGGTGGTATGTGGCATTAACCCACACACCCAACAGTTGGTAGTGTTCATCACCAACTGATGTTGATGAAGGAGCTGAACGAAGGAATTGTTCATGAATTCCGCACGTCTGACCTGCTCGTGTTGGGGTAAGATGTGAAAAGAATGAGGAGAAACAGTGGAAGTAGGTTTTGGTTCAGAGGAAAGGGTAGGTGAAGCAGAAGGCAATAATGATTTTATCGCATAGTATACTCCACCCACCAGTAACAAGGAAACAGTTAGGAACAGTAGGAACACCTGAAACATAAAGCGTTTGGTACGTACAACCCTATGCAGTTCGGATCTTTGCGCTTGAGTCTTCTCCACTTCCGACAACTTTGAGAATGCCATCCTCTAAAACCGTCCGCAACGTTCTTGACGCACTTCGTTCTGTGTAGCAATTGTCAATCCCCAGATGTTCCTAGGAATCGACGGCCTCCGATCTAATGTCAGAACCTACTACACAGAAGGAAGTACCCGCACAGCCCTACGGTTAACCCGGATGCAAGATTCTTTTAATCAAACAATATATACAAAATCTCCTAGCTGTGGAAAAACACACACATGGAAAAGAACTCAGAAATTAATAGAAACCACAATTATTCAAAATGTTCAAGATGATAATGGGGGTAACGTGGATTTCAAAAAGGAAA
This sequence comes from Lissotriton vulgaris, assembly GCF_964263255.1. Lineage (NCBI taxonomy): Eukaryota > Metazoa > Chordata > Amphibia > Caudata > Salamandridae > Lissotriton > Lissotriton vulgaris. The sequence continues at coordinate 495,521,810 of NC_141691.1, forward strand.
AAGCTAAAATAATTTATTAGTCTCTGGTATTAGAACGAAGAAAATATCTGCTTCTTCCAGGACGAGTCTGCTCTTCAAACAATTGATCGGATTGTGGATCAGAGTCCTGTCGGTCAGGCGATAGTTCAGATCTTGAATTCTCCAATGGCAAAGGTTCAACAAAGTTATCTGGCTGCACTGAAGTATCTCCCACAGGCTGAGCGTCACTGAACGGCACAAAGTTCAGCAAAGCTTCTGTCTCTGATGCGGCGATGCCAGTCCTCACCCACGAGTCCGCTGGTAAAGGTATTGGTACCTTTTTGGTGTGGGTGGCGTGCACCCAATGCTTGCGACCCTCCAAACGAACAGCAGTTCTCGTGGCGAGTAGCACCTGGAAGGGTCCTACAAACCTCGGCTCGAGGTTTCGCTTCCGGCCAAAGTTTCTGGTCACCACCCAGTCTCCCGGTTGGAGCCGGTGGCCAGGACCCTCCGTCTGTGCCGGCAGTGCTTCAAAGACCTGTTGATGAATTAACCTCAGTTTAGCAGTCAGATCATGAAGATAATCAATTAGCATTGGATATTCAAGATTGGCGAATGACCTGGGTCTAGGAACCCCCCAAATATTTGCAGGACGGCCGAACACAATCTCATATGGGCTGAGCCCTACTCGAGAGTGTATAGTCGCCCTAGTTGACAGAAGAGCCAGAGGCAAAGCACCAGGCCACGAGAGACCAGTCGTAGCCTGAATCTTTGCGAGTTTTAGTTTTAGAGTACCATTGTACCCTTCAACCAAACCTGCTGACTGGGGATGATTGGCGCTGTGGAATTTTTGCGTAATTCCAAGGCCCTTACACACAATCTTCATTACACTCCCCACAAACTCACTTCCGTTATCAGACCATACAATCCGTGCATTCCATACCGAGGAAAGTATTCCTTCAGTAGGACTTTCGCTGTGGACAGGGCAGTATTATCTTTGAGAGGATAGGCTTCGATCCATCGGGAGAATGCGCAAACCACAACTAAAACGTATTTCAGGTTATTACATCGCTCCATATGGATGAAGTCCAGTTGGATTACCTCAAAGGGACATGTAGGAGGAGCAAAGTGGCCAGGGGGTGTAGGAGTGCCCTTGCCAGGATTGTACATCATACATACCATGCAATTCTTGACCAATCTCTCAGCACACTTAGCAATACCATCATTCTTCCATACTGTGGACAACAACTTACAGATACCTTTCGCGCTGATATGTGACAAGCTGTGCGATATAGTCACAACAGCTAGCACATATGCATCCGGCAACATCCACCTTTGATTCTCCGACAAATCAATCCAACATCCATTCGCATCCAACTTTCCTGTGCTCTCTTTCCACTTGGTCTTTTCAGTTTCGGTGGCCTCCTTTTGAATCGCTTTCACACTTTCAACAGTATCCTCACACATACCAGTTTCTGCAGGCCACCTTACCGAACTCGTCACATACATTCTAGTTGCAAGGTTTCTAGCAGTCTCTTTAGCAATCTCATCAGCAAACGCATTGCCACGACCAACATCATCCGTCACCTTACGGTGCGCACTGCATTTAATAATCGCCACCTGCTTGGGCAATGTAAGTGCGTCTAAAAGATCATTCACAAGCTGTCCGTGTTGGATCTTCGTGCCATGCGATGTCATAAAGCCTCTCTCTCGCCACAATCGTCCAAAACTATGAGCGACGCCAAAGGCATATTGGCTGTCGGTAAACACATTCACCCGCTTTCCTTTCGACAAAACACACGCTCTCGTCAATGCAATTAATTCTGCCGCCTGTGCAGAATTCTGGTTCAATCTCGCAGTTTCCACAACCGTACTCAACGTCACCACAGCATACGCAGTCGTCACATCACCATTCGGCAACTTAAAACACGAACCGTCCACATACAAAGTACCATTGGGATCTTCCAATGGAGTGTTTTTTAGGTCAACACGACCCTTCGTTTCTTCCTCAGTTCGCAAATAACAATCATGTGGTGGTACCTCGTCTGATTCCATATTGGTTGGCAACAGGGTCGCCGGATTTAGGACACTGCAGCGCTTTATTTGAATGTGACTTGCCAAAAGCGTCAACTCATAACCAGACAACCTTGCACTCGTCAAGTGTTGGGTTTTCGTACGATTTAAGAGAGTGTCAACTGCATGCGGAACCATCACCGTAAGCATATTATCCATGACCAATCCCGCAGATTGTCGGATGGACACCGCAGCTGCCGCTGTCGCTCTTAGACAACTCGGCAACGCTCTAGCTACTGGGTCCAAGGTCGAGGAAAAATATGCACATGGACGCTGCTTACCGCCAAATTGTTGCGTCAAAACACTCAACGCACAACCTTCCCTCTCGTGAACGTCTAGTGTAAACGGCTTACTGTAGTCAGGAGTACCTAACACAGGGGCCGAACACAACGCATCACACAATTCAGAAAAACTCTTCTGACATTCTTCCGTCCATGGCAAAGGAGTTGGAACATCCTTGCACGTGAGGGCTACCAATGGTTTCGCTAGCAATGAAAAATTTGGAATCCATTGCCTGCAGTATGACGTGATACCTAGAAAGGCACGCACATCTCTCTGAGTCGTTGGCACAGTCATTCGAGCGATCGCTGCAATTCTCTCTGGGGTCAACCTTCTTCCCTCCTTTGACAATAAGTGACCTAGATAGGTTACTTCTTGGCAACAATATTGCAGTTTAGAAGGTGACACCTTGTGATGTAAGTCACAGAGATGTTGTAACAGACACCGTAGCAGTTTTGCAAATCTCTTGTGAGTCCGCAACCACCAATAAGTCATCAACATATTGGATCAAGGCCGCACCAGCCGGTAACACAAACGCATCAAGTTAACTCTTCAGGGCTTGGCTGTATATTGATGGACTCTCACAGTAGCCCTGAGGAGCGCGTTTGAACCTAAAGCTGCGACCACCTAACGAGAAACCGAAGAGGTCCCTGCTTTCCTCAGCAATCGGAATGCTAAAGAAAGCATTCTTCAGATCGATCACTGAGAACCAGGACGCAGATGCTGGAATCAGAGTCAGTAAAGCCGTAATGTCAGGCACCACAGGGAACTGAGGAACCACAATTTTGTTCACCTCCCGTAAATCAATGACAAAACGATAAACAGGAGGCTTAGATGGATCAGTGCGTTTCAAAATAGGCAACACAGGACTATTACACACGTTTCCCCGAGTCTCCTCGATAACATCTTTCTCGATCAAGTCATAGATGATCGCTAACAACCCTCGCTCACCATCAAGGGAGATACAATACTGGGGAATACGTGGTAATCGCACATTCGATTTCAATTGGACAACATAAGGGGAGATGTCAAGCAGGCCCACATCATTAGGACCTGTCGCCCACAAAGATGCAGGAAGAGAACTCAATTCCGGTGGGAGCTTATCAGATGACAAATACATGGGAGAGATCACTCTCTGACCCAAAGTAAGCTCCACTCCCGCAGGAGAACAATACAGAGTCGCATACAATCGTTTCAGCAAGTCCAGGCCCAAAAGATTTTCACCACAACCAGTAGTCAAAATCAAAGGAGCTTTCAGCTCACAAGGCCCAATTGTGAGGGGCAAAGGGCGAGAAACCGGATTGCTAACAGGGGCGCCAGAGAATCCAACGGAAACATTTGTTAAGCCAGACAAAGGTGCACCAGGGAGTTTCGAATGCATGATAGAACTTTTCCCTGCACCAGTCAGTGTCCAACAGAAAAGGCTCAACTACGCCCGATGTGGCAACTGTGACGTAAGGCCCTCTCTGATCAACCGGAACTGATACTACTCCCTCTCTTTGTCTGTGGCTGTCCTAGTAATTACCGTCATCAGTACCCTGCTCGATGTAAAAACCGTCCACATTGTACTGTGCGGATCTTCCTGACAATGACCCACGCTGATCAAAACAATTATTGGAATCAGAGGAATTATTAGAACGCTCATTTTGATTCTGAGTAACACCACAACCTCTACCTCGAGAAGCCTGTTGAGGACCACTACGACCTCCTCTAGATGAATTACCATTATTTCGATCACGCAACACCGGACAGTCAAATTTCAAATGACCCTCACCTCTACAATAGGCACATTGATTGCACCCAAGCATAGATCTCTGCGAAGAAGAGTCATTCCGCGACTGCGACCTAGCGGGCTGCGAATGCGATCTATTCCCCTGTTGAGAATCATTTTGATTTGAGCGCGGAGGATACGCTTGTTGTAACAAAACTTTCGTTTTGAGTTCTGTCGTCTTTTTATCCGCAAGATCATTTTCCTCCTTCTCTCTATTTTCATAATATTGAGCCGTGGCCAATATCTGAGCAGCGGTCGAAACAGCCCACGCACTTTCTGAATTTTTCAATTTGTTGCTAAGTTCAGGCAATAAATTTGATACAAATTTATCCACAAACAATCTCTGACCTCCCTCAGTGCTCATATCTTGACCACTGTGATCGATGAATGCTTCCTCAAATCTCGTAAAGAAATCGGATACACTCTCGTCCTTCTTTTGCTTACAGGCAGACAGTTTATCCCAGTTAACTTTCATTGCTGGCATAAGTGTCTTCATTCTCTGGGGAAGATTAGTAATGAGCTGTTCAGGCTTTGCCCCACCAACTTGTCGTACGTCAGCCACCGTGAGAGCAGCCCAATCACCGCCTAACTCGGCTGCGTGATCTTCGTGACGTATTTTCGCCCATACCGGTTGCGGTACGACATTACCAAACAACATGTCGATGTCGGCAAGATTCATGATCGTAGCATCCACTAATTGGGACAACTCTTTATAGTACCCTGCAGGATTTTTGCGAGGGTCTGGCAAAGTTTGCTTAACCTGCAAAACTTCCGATCGTTTCCATGGAAGGTGTTTCCACACTCTCTGGAAATGTGGCGGAATAGCAGGATTAGCAGCAGGATCACCTTGCATACACACGGGTGGAACTTCACGCATGGGATACTGACCAGGCATTGCCATCCATTCCTCAGATTCATCTTTAAACAATGCTCGAGGCATAACAGTGGGACGAAAAGATAAAAGATGCTCGACAGCACGTCGAACATTGCTACCCACAATCATACCACTCGAAAACTGAAGCTGAAGTTCAGTTACAGCGACCAGTACCTCGTTCACCGCATCAATTGATATCTCGTCGCGTAAGAATTTGCACATTTCTTCAAACACGAATCTCTGTGTTGGCTCATTAAATTGAGAAAAAGTCTCAACAACTATGCGCGGGGGATTCTTTTTTTTTTTGTCCTCATTTGCCTTACCCCCTGCTTAGGAAATGCCAACCACCTTACGTGTCCCCGACCAAGAGAGGGAACCAAGAAAATGATACCCATCTCTGGAACTGGACTCCGAGATATTTTACTGGTGGCAGAGAAGTCCCAAGAAGAAGGGGAATTTAAATTCTTACGCTGACTCCATCTAGGTATGTCGCAACCTGAAGTACCAAAAAACCGTATCGAGGCCAGACCCGGTCCAAGGAGTGTTGGTGGCATAATCATAGGACCCGGGGAAAAAAAACAAAAAAAAAAACCCCGGAACACTATCTCCACTGTACCAACAGATCCCAAAAGGCCAGATTACGGTTATTGCAAGCTCTAGCCATGTCCACCTTTGATGTTTCATATAAAGACGTGAGCCAGTCCGAATATATTGGAGCAGATTTTTCCACCCACCTTATGCAAATCTGCCTCCTAGCCAACAGAATAGCATAAAACAGAAAAGATCTTGCTTTGCCAGAAATACTGTCCTCCATTCCAAAGATGATTAGTGGCAATGAAATTACTAGTGATGTGTTCATAATGGAATTTAAGGTAGACAGCACTTCCTCCCAGAACTGACCGATGTTGGGGCATTCCAAGAACATGTGAATATCTGAAGCTTCTGGTAAATTACATTTATTACACTTCTTGTCTGGGAGAAATTTGGATTCTTAAGGGGATACCTAATCCAATTTTTTGCCATATTAATTAGCGTATCACGTTCCCTACCACCAGGAAGCTGACTTCGTCGTTGGGGAGCATCAGAATCATCGGACCCAAGAATCGGTCCAAGAGGAGAGTAAAAGTTAGCAACAATATTAGGAATATGTCGCCGAACAGACGGGGAAGAGGAGAGAAGTAAAGGGGTAACAACAGGAGGACCAAAGACAGGAGCAGGAGCAGTAGGAGGAGCCACAAGAGCAGAAGTAGCGGGAACAACAGCTTGAGAAGGTATAGACGGTGGAGCAGTAGGGACAGTAGCAGGTAGAGGAATAGGCACAGAAGGATTCGCAAGGATAGGACCAGCGACAGGCTGATTAACAGCTGCCGGAACAACATGTTGAGGAACAGGGGGAACCACAGGGGCTGTGGTATCCTGTGCATATGGAGGTGGCGACTTCAGTAGATAAGACAACAAAGGGTCCTCTACTGCTTCCTCTCCCTTCTTATCAGTACCCGTCGGTAAAGCGGGATGACATTTATCCACTGTCATACGTTGTAATCTATCAAAAATGTCCTTTTCCTTCTCTTCTTTGTCTCTCTGAAACTGCTCTGCATTTCTCATCGTTGTAACGATACCTTCTCTCTTATTACGTTTAAGCTGTTTGATTTCTTTCTGCTTGGCTTCTTTACTCCATAACCGAAAGGAATCAAACATGGCCGGCCTTGCTTTCTTTTGAAACAATTTAGCTTCAAGATTATCTAAAATCGGGGTCTCAAAACTACCATGAGGTGGCCAACTAAGGACACCGTCATCTTTAGTATAACAAACCCAGCAATCATTGAATGTGATGGGACCCACACCATGGCGACTATATAATTCATAAATTGGAGTTCCAACTGGAGGTATCGGACATGAGTCCTCCAATCGGGAATCCGCACCACAACCTCTAAAGCAGCTAAACAAAGTACTACGGCCAGGCATCGTGCACACTAACCGAGTTTCACAAACGTCAAGGGTTATTGGACTACAATGTCCCCGCAAAAGTGCAAAAACCCTCGGTTTTTGGCGACTGCAGTCGTCAAATAGAACAACTAAGAACAAAATACGAAGTACCACAAATGCAATGGAACCATGCAACAACTAAGCACCCACAACAACTAAGGACTCTGGGAGCGACCCACAAATACTTAACTCAAAGAACAATGGCGTCACCAGGAAGGCCCGTCAATCGTCTCGCTGTACCAAGGTCTACGCCAGGCGCCAAAACAGGTCGACAGTCAGGGCATCAGTCCGTCGCAGCCGTCAGGAGGCGGGGATCTTCGCGGGAAAAGTCTTCATCCACTTGTTTCGACAACAGGATCGATGAAGCGGGGTGCACCTTCCCTCGGAGATTTCACACGAAGTTCCTCACGATCGTCGGGCTTTGGACCGGTACCGCTGATGCAGCCCCACGTTGGGCGCCAACTGAAGGACTGGGTTTTTCTAAGACCCAGCGGTGCCAGGGGACAACACCTGAAACCTTCGTGGGTTACCTGTTCCGGCGTACAAATGACAGAGACACGGGACACTTCCTTCGGCGTCAAGTCAAGTCAAAGGATTTGTATAGCGCGCTACATACCCGGAGGGTCTCAAGGCGCTTGAAGAAGGGGGGGATTACTTGTCAAATATCCAAGTTTTAAGTTGCTTTCTGAATGCAAGGTGGTTCTGAGTGAGACGAAGGTGAGTGGGGAGTGAGTTCCAGGTTTTAGCTGCGAGGTAGGAGAAGGATCTACCTCCTATGGTGGTTTTATTGATGCGAGGTACGGTAGCAAGGGCTTGGTTGGAAGATCGTAACTGGCGAGAGGGGGTGTAGAAGGAAAGTCGTGTGTTGAGGCATTCGGGTCCAAGATCGTAAAGTGCTTTGTGTGCGTGGGTTAGGAGGCGCAAAGTAATCCTCTTATTGACGGGGAGCCAGTGGAGGTTTTTCAGGTGACTAGAGATGTGGTCTTTACGCGGGATGTCTAGTATGAGTCTGGCTGATGCGTTCTGGATGCGTTGGAGTTTTTTCTGGAGTTTTGCGGTGATACCGGCGTATAGGGTGTTTCCGTAGTCCAGGCGGCTTGTAACCAGTGCATGGGTGACTGTTTTTCTGGTTTCGGTGGGGATCCAGCGAAATGTTTTTTTGAGCATGCGAAGAATGTTGAAGCATGATGATGAAACGGCGTTGACTTGTCTGTTCATAGAGAGTGAGGAGTCCAGGATGACGCCCAGGTTCCGTGGGATGGGTGCTTTTCCAAGAGCCTCTGGCCACCAAGAGTCATCCCAAGTGGAGGGGGAGGTACCTAAGATAAGGACTTCTGTTTTGTCTGAGTTCAATTTCAGACGGCTGTGCTTCATCCACTCGGCTACTTCTTTCATTCCTTCATGTAGGTTGGTTTTGGCGCCGTTAGGGTCTTTGGTGAGTGATAGGATCAGTTGAGTGTCATCCGCGTAGGAGATGATGTTGAGGTTGTGTTGGCGTGCGATGGCCGCGAGGGGGCTCATGTAAACGTTGAAGAGGGTGGGACTGAGTGAGGACCCTTGGGGTACGCCGCAGATGACTTCAGAGGCCTCTGAGTTGAATGGTAGGAGGCGGACTCTCTGGGTTCTTCCGGTGAGGAATGAGGTGATCCATTCCAGTGCTTTTCCTTGGATTCCGATGTTTTTGAGGCGCTGTAGAAGGGTGCTATGGCAGACTGTGTCGAAGGCTGCGGAGAGGTCGAGGAGGATGAGGGCGACTGTGTCTCCATTGTCCAGTAGAGTTCGAATGTCGTCTGTTGCTGCGATGAGGGCGGTCTCCGTGCTGTGTTTGGCTTGGAAGCCGGACTGTGAGGAGTCGAGGGATTTGTTGCTTTCGAGGAAGGCGGCGAGCTGGTTGTTGACGGCTTTCTCGATGACTTTGGCCGGGAATGGAAGGAGCGAGATGGGGCGGTAGTACTTGAGTTCGGTGGGGTCCGCTGTGGGTTTTTTCAGAAGGGCGCTAAGTTCTGCGTGTTTCCAGCTTTCTGGGAAGGTGGCGGAGCTGAGTGAGCAGTTGATGACGTCTCGGAGGTGTGGTGCTATGATGGAGTCTGCTTTGTTGAAGATGTGGTGAGGGCAGGGGTCTGTGGGGGATCCTGAGTGGATGGAGTTCATCAGGTGGATGGTGTCCTCAGTGGAGATTGGGTTCCAGTCATTAAGGATGTTCAAGGGGGGTGAAGGTCCTGCAGAAGGTTGGGTGGTTTGGTCTCCGGGTCGGTTGTCGAAGCTGTTGTGGATGTCTGCGATTTTGTTGTGGAAGAACGAAGCTAGGGAGTCGCAGAGGGCTTGAGAGGGGGTGATATCATTGGAGTTGGCTGAGGGGTTGGTAAATTCTTTGACGATGTTGAATAATTCCTTGCTGTTGTGGGCGTTGTTGTCTAGTCGGTCTTTGAATGCGGCTTTCTTGGCAGCTCGGATTAGTTGGTGGTGTATGCGGGTGGCGTTTTTGAAGGCGTCCCTGGTGCTGGTGTTTGGGTCTTTTTTCCAGGCCTTCTCGAGGGAGCGACAGAGTTTCTTCGATTTCTTAAGATCATCGTTGAACCAGGAGGCGTTTTTGCTGCCTAGTTTGATTTGACGTTTTTTCAGCGGTGCTAGGATGTCGGCGCTGTTGGATAGCCATTGGGTGAGGTTAATGGCTGCTTGGTCGGGGTTTGAAGAGTGGGCAGGGGGGTTTAGAAGAAGCAATGAGGAGATCTGGTCGATGGTGATTTTGTTCCAGTTTCTTCGCAGAGTAGGTTGAGGATGGTTGTGAGTTGTGGTCTTATTGTAGATAAAGTGTACGCAGCTGTGGTCCGTCAAATGGAGAGTAGTGGTGTGACTGAAGGAGACATGTTTGCTGGAGGTGAAGATAGGGTCGAGTGTGTGACCTGCGATGTGGGTGGGCGTAGTGACAAGTTGTTTGAGTCCGAGGTTGGCGAGATTGTCCAGAAGGGAGGTGGCGTTGCTGTCATTGCTCTTTTCCAGGTGAAAGTTGAGGTCTCCCAGTAGAATGTATTCCTCGGAGGGGAGGGCATGTGGGGTGATAAAGTCAGTGATAACGTCGCTGAATTGTGCACGGGGTCCTGGAGGTCGGTAGAGGAGTGTGCCTCTGATTGTGGTCTTGGGGTCGGTGTGGATCTGGAAGTGAAGGTGTTCGGCGCTAGCAAGGTTGACGTCTGAGCTGGTTGAGATGCGGATGGAGTTCTTATGGACGATAGCGATGCCTCCTCCTGTTTGGTCGGTGCGGTCCTTACGGATGATCTTGTATCCTTCTGGGATGGCAATGGTGATGTCTGGGGCTGATGAGGCATTCATCCATGTTTCTGTAAGGAAGGCGACGTCGGGAGAAATGGTGTCTAGCAGGTTCCAGAGGTCGATGGCGTGTCTGTGGACTGAGCAGGTGTTGAGCAGGATGCATTTTAGGTGGTTGGAGTCAGTTATCTGTTGTGTGTTCGTGGATGAGGAGATGTGCTTGGTGCCGTCGAACTTGCAGGAGTTGCAGGAGAAGGGTCCATGGGTGTGTCCAGGAGCGGCTTGGGCGCAGTTGGGGAGTCGGCCGGGGTTAAGGGCAAGGAGGGTGGAGGCGTTGTATGTAATGCGGGTGGTGTGGGAGGTACGGGGGCCAGGGGGTCTGGCGCTGGGCGCGGTCCAGGCGCGGATGGGCGTAGACGGGCTTACCTTTGGCGCACCTTCGGCGCGGCCGTAGCGCGTGGACGCTGCACGTTGGGACATCTGGCATAAATGGAGAGTGGAGGGGGCGGAGCGTGGGAGGGTCAGCTGGGAGGCGGGATCTAGGTGCAGGGAGGGTCTGGGACGGGCCAAGGAGTTAATACAAAATGGCTGCAGGGTAAACAAATGCACGAAAGTTATTTATCCAAAGCGCTACACACCTCGAGGTGCACTACCATGAAAGCGCTAGCGGAGTTTAATGTGAGGCAAGTAGCGTTATACCCAGAGCTATCTGTTATCAATGTCAGTTGTCTACCAACACGAGCGCTGCACAGAAAGCCCACATACAACTGTTAAATTTCTATATGAGGCGCGTAGGTCACGAGCGCTGCACAATGCTATCAGAATGAAATATAAACAGAAGTCACGAGCACTGCACAATGCTATCAAAATGAAATATAAACAGAAGTCACGAGCGCTGCACAATGCTATCAAAATGAAATATAAACAGAAGTCACGAGCGCTGCACAATGCTATGCTAATGAGATACAGACAGAAGTCATGAGCGCTGGGCAATGCTATTAAAATGAAATATAAACAGAAGTCACGAGCGCTGCACAATGCTATTCGAATGGAATATAAACAGAACAGCTAGTGGATTAGCAGTAATGTATACAATACCACCAGGAGAGGGAGGTGAGGGGAGCGACCGTTTCTGCGTGGAGCAGGGTGGTCAAAGATTCGAGGTTTATTTACGGCAGGGAACACAGAAGTCACAAGAAGTACATAGCATGTAGGTTCAAGGAGACTGCTTCAAATTGTATCTGTGGATCGCTCCTTTTATACAGTTTTTCGTCATAGAACAACATGACAAACAAAAGGTTACAACCCGGTTCCCACAGTAAATTTCATAGGGGGTCACTTTCATGTATTCAGGGCCCGGAACATAATTACAGTAGCATTGCCGGTTCCCAACTGTAAAAGTACATCTTCCCACCATTAGTGCATTCCATTCGGCTGTAAACGAATCAAGGAAGAGTCAGAAACAGGTGCAGAGGAAGACAAAGATAGTCAACAGATTGAAAAGAGTGTAATGAGGTGATATCGGAAACACGATTGCAGGATCAAAGAAGACGCGCCTAATGAATGCACAGCTGAGACAATAGGCTGGCACGGCAAGATGAGCCTCCAGCGGGGCCATCTGCCTTACAGTGTCATCCCCCTCATCATAAAGACACCCTCAAAGGAACACGTGTCTTCCGCAAGAGTTTGGGAATCCCAGGGTCACGAAGCGGACAGTGTCCGTTCGCTGGCTACTTGAGGGCAAGAAACAAAATGGATGCCGTATCTAAAATGGAACCCGTGGGTTCAGATGAAGAAACCCACGAAACAGACGAACGGTTTAAGTTAGCATAGCGAAAACACGTACACCCACTAAACTCGTCATTTGCAGTTCATAGATACCAGACTCAACCATATTCGAGCGAGTCAAAAACACCACTTACAATTGTCACGGAACCTCAAAGGGAGATTGTGCTCAATCTAGCTGTTACAGACCCATCTCTCTTATTGATAAGACTTTAAAAACTCTTGGGATGATTTTATACAATAAGATTTTGAGTTGGACTGAAGATAACTGTATCCTGGAGCGCTGTCAATTAGGTTTCCGTAGCAAAGTTGGAACCATTGAACAGTGCCTCAATCTAAACCTAATTCTAGGTAAACACTATATTGCACGAAGATCGGCAGTGTATCTCGCCTTTATGGACCTGTCCTCTGCTTTCAATCTTGTCAATACATCGAAACTTTGGTCAGCCCTCTTGAATTATGGCCTGGATGAATCTCTGGTGCATTTTCAGGCTTATCTGCACAAATATCTTAATGCTTGTGTTAGGATTGGTCAGGGGGAGAAGTAACAAAAGCTATAAAAGTTCATAGAGTGGTAAGACAGGTATGCGTGCTGGCCCCTCTCCTTTTTAATATTTATATTAATGGGCTGCACAAAATTTTCACTGAAATCTCATGTGATGTCCCCAAAATTATGGGCAAACCTCTCCCCGTTCTACTTTACGTGGATGACGCGGTCATTATGGGCCGCTTCCCGAATGCCTTACGCATCTTGGTCAAGGGGTTCGTAGATTATATAGAGTCCCTTGACCTCAAAACCAATTTTAAGAAATCTTTTATCATGTCCTGTGGCCCCAAGAAACGACAGCTAGGCTGTATTTCTGTGGGCACTGATAAGCTGTGATCCACCAATAGTTTCCCTTACCTAGCGATGGTCTTTGCTGCGAACAACTCCTGGACTGAACACATTGTTCACTCCAGGGGTAGGTTCTCAAAGGCCATCAATTCCATCCTCAGCTTACCGCTCTCCCAAAATACTGGTGCTTTATCGGCAATTTTAAAGATCTACAAAGCCCAATGTATCCCGGTTGCCACATATGGAGCAGAGGTCTGGGGTATTGCCAAGTGCTGACCCATTCAACTTGAGGAGAATTGATTTCTTAGGAAGACACTCTGTGTTCCTATTTCCACCCCACAATATGTCTGTCATGAAGAACTGGGCGTGAACTTTATTGAAGATTTTGTTTGTGCGTGCCCAGCTCTTTTCTGGCTTTCTATTTGGAAGAACCACGTGGCATCACTCACAAGGGACATTATCACTGACTGTCTGAGTTGTGACAAATGTATGGAGATCCCCTGGCTTTTTGGAGTGTATATCAGTCTTTGCAGTATTAGTCAAGGGAGCGTCTTCATTAATTATACTGCAAATGATCTCCCACATAAAAACTTCTTACGATATTCTCTATACACACTATACAGCCGAGAAGGATTACACAGGGAATCTCTGAAGATAACTGTCTCTACTTATTTGACCCATTATTTTCCGATCTCGCCTGTGCCTCACTATTTGACAATCGCGATGAGTTACTGGGCGCGAGGCTTAATATTTCACCTTAGGGCTTGTACGATTAAATTTGCACTCTGCTTTCCCCTCGGCCACCAAAATGAACTTGATTCTTTGTCTTGTCCGTGTGATGACCTAAGCGGACAATCTGCTTTGCATTTTTATTTTTTGTAAATTTTATATGAAATATATTAAAAGGTTTTTAACTCCTTATTTTAAAAATATGTAAGCCTATCAGCTTGGAAAATGCTTCTCTAATGTTATTATCTTTGGATGAGGATGAACTTATCTTTCGCGTCGGCACTTTCGGGCCGGCACTTTCTTGCGAATAGCTGTTCGAGCAAGACAGACGATGTTTATATGTATCTTTGGGATTTTTTTATGATGTTTTCTATATTTACTGTTGTGCCTTTTATGTATTTGTGTTTTTGTGGATACTTGGATATCCGAATAAAGTTCTTTGATTGATTGATTGCTTGATTTCTCACAGTGGGGGCTGCATTTTCAGAATATATTTAGGGACTAGGAACCACACCACATAGAAGTTTTGTTTGCATTTGGGCATAACAAAACACTTTTAAGCATTTACCAATGTAATTATAGTTACTAAATGTAGTTCCTTCAGAATATTAACCCCTTGCCTAAATGAGCCCTGCACTGTGCACTACAGGCATGGTTTCCATTGCCAGCTTTGGATTCTGACAAGCTCCTCCTTACCGGGGCTCCAATTAAGTCAGAGAATGCCCCCCTCTGCCTCACCTGGATCACAGTGCTAGCAGAAGAAAGGTTAAATATACTCATATTTAGACAAACATATTTTGGGTTTAATTTTTGGTGATGAATTTCTTGTTAGGTGGGTGAAAGTTCCAGAGGATCCTGTCCATCATTAGTCAGGTTACCACATAGGCCACTTCTGCCCAAAAGTCCCATTTAAAGTGAGTCACAGGTCCAGTGTTCCCCCTTGAATGGGCATAGTGATTAATGCTATGATGTTGCCTACTGCCCTATTGTTCTTTACTACTAAGAAGAAAAATGTGCCACCCACAGAGATAAAAGTTATATTTTCTATAATGTGACCTACGAACCACAAAGTTTGAAAGCAAATGAAGTATGCTTCGGCAAATTTAGGCACATTAAGCACCCCAAAAAAATCGTTACGGAATGCTTTTGCACGTAGGACCAGTGACAGCTGTGGCATGCATAGCACAGATTTGAGAATCGAAAAACCTTTTGAAGGGAACATTTAGAGTCAAGTGATTATTGTTTGGTCTTTCTTTTTTATGATTAGCACAAGTTGGTAAAATATTCTGGAGATTTTTGAGTAGAAGGCTGCATGTTTTGAGCAACTTATGAAGGCAAATAATTATAAATGGTTACATTTCAACACGTTCAAAAGCATAGAGCCTCAGAGTCCTATGTCTTATATGCAGGTAGGAATCTGAAAGTCATTGTAATTTTACTCTTAAGGGACCGATTACGATGTCGTTCGGAAAGGTCCAGAATGGGATTTGATATTGTAGAATACGATTCGGAACACTTGTTTCCGAACGAATGGTACACATTTACCAACTACCGAGTACAATGCCCAGAAACCCTTTGGGAAGTCCGAATTGGTTCCGAAAGGCATTCGGACAGCCCAAGCCTTTCGGAGCCAAATCGAACAGCTCTATGGACACGGTTTACGAATAAGCGATTACAATGACCGATTCGGACAGCTGTTCTGATTCGGTCTGCCCGACACAAAACAGCTGTCATAATCTGTCTTTGGGGGCCTGTTGCGGACCCCTCTTTACCCTGAGTCATCTAATTGGGGGCCAAGGGACCCCCCACTTCCGAACCAAGCACTATGAGGCAGGCACCATGAGTTGCCTGCCACATGGTGCAAGCTTTTTTTCCAGCCACCCCTTTTTTCAATTGGAGCCTATGTTCTTGTTCGAAACACAGGCTCCCATTGAAGTCAGTGCGTGTCCGACTGAACAATGTTGGGAAGCATCGTAATCAGTCGTTCAGACGCGCAATAACCAATTAGTTCAGAAACGATTCTGAGACTGATTAGTTTGGAACAGTTTCCGAACTACATGGTAACCGGCCCCTAAGTGTGAAGCATGGAAAACCCTATGGGTCCTATTACGAGTCGGCGGTCAGAGGACTGCCTAACTTGTGGTGGGGTGGTGGATGCAGCCACTGTCGCTCTGGCTGTCCGACCAACCCATTATGACTTGAGCAGTCAGACTGCCCTGTGACCGCCGATTCCGCTAAGGAACTGCCGTTCATCTGGCATGAGAGCACTGGTCAGAGGCAGCAATGTGACTGGCGTTAAAACATATTACGAGTTTCCTCTCTGCCCGGCTGTGCCTAAAATATATGTGAATGCACACAGGGGGGGATAACGTGCCCCCATGTGTGTATGCACATAGGTTCCTGCACTGCATGGATTTTTGAGTCCATGCCGTGCAGGAACCTATGAGGCATTCCCATTATGGTGCCATTTTAAAAGGCACCACCGCCAGACCACTGAAGTAATCTGGTGGGAAGGCAGTGGCGACCTTCAGCAGAGTGGTGGCGCAACAGTTTGCACCGCCAGGCCACCACTCTGCTGAAAGGTCCTAATGAGGCCCGGAGTGTGAAAAGTTCTTATGCAAATACTGTTTAGTTCTTCACTTTTTGGCACAATCTTCAGAAGTGAAGGATATGAAAATATGTTTATGTTACGGCATAGTTGGGAAGTCATGGAGCTCTGGTCCTGTTTAAAATGTAATTTCACTTTATTTCTTTTTGGGCTCTATAAACTACTCAAGGTTTTTTTTCACATTAAGGATGTACATGCTGGATGTTCTTTTAACTTTATGAACAATTTTCAGGTTGGTCTACCATTAGGTAAATTTGACTATTTTCCCGTGTATGTAAAGTTTTAGTACGTTAAGCTTACTGGTTGTATTTTTCAGGTTTTATTTTAGACATTTTAGGAATTAAATAAAAAATAATGTTAATATTTATCAGGGTAGGATTCTTTAAGCATGACTGTAAAAACCACAAATAGCCATTAACGTAACCTCTGCTAACCCTCTGGTAGCTTGGCACAAAAGCACTTAGGATTATCTTAAAGGTTTGTTAAGTATTTATGCAGCACAAGCAGTAATAAAGTGAAAACACAAGAAAAATTCCAAACCGATTTATAAATGTTAATAAATAAAATGATACCAGATGACAAAAAGCCAATCAGTAGAACCAGATATATTCAATTTGAATGTTTTTAGTAGATATAGCACCTAAAGCATGAAACGCTAGCCAGGGGGTAAGACACAAGTTTATACCGGCCAGCTGAAAAAGTTACCTTCTCAAAGTTTGGCGCAAGAGTTCCATTATCAGTGGAGGAGGCTGTGAGGAGGATGGAGAGCATTGTGGATGGTCATTGCTGTATCGCGAAGGGCAGGCCAGGCAGCACTTTCTCTTGTCTCTGTAATGCGAAGACCAAGCTGGTTGGTTGTCACGGACGATCGTTAATGAAGCTTTATATTGCTGGTCACTGCGGGAAGATGTTTCTAGAACTTGAAGTGCAGAGCTGATGTTGCCGGTTGTCAGTGGTAGTCCCTGTAGAATCAAATTCTCTGTAACTCACTTTGGTGGACGTTGCAAGCAGCTGAGTTTCGGCATGAACATGCCTGTTGTTGGTCATGAAGAGCCCAAACATAATAATTCCACATATCTTCGCAGAAGGAGCTTAACTAATGCCAGCCGAGGGTCAGATCCAGGTGCAGGACCAGCCAGGTCCAATACTGCAGGTCAGCTGGGCAGTTCCAGGAGGGGCCTCTGGAGCTTGTTGCGACACAGTAGCTCTGAAAGGAGGTCAGCCATCTGACCATAGGAGTCACTCAGGTTAGCCTAGGATGAAGTGAGCGAGCAGGCCTATGGGTGTCAAGGCAGTACTCAAGCAGCATGGCAGTTCTCTGGTAGCAGCAGGACCGTCCTCTGAGGAGCAATGCAGACTTCAAGCAGTAGTGTAGTCCACTGGGGAGCAAGACAGTCCTTCTTCTGTAATGTCCCCAAGTCCAGGAGTGTACTGAATAGTGGGTTTGAAGGCTCAATATTTATAACTAGTGCCAGGCATTAAATACAAGTGGAGCATTCCTTATACTACCACCAAATCTGATCCTAGAAGGTTTTTCCCTTCCTCTGTCAAGTCTCCAAGAAGTTTGAGGTGGCAAAAGACTAGTGTCAGGTTCCATCATGTGTGCTTTAGGCAAGCCCTAAGTGTAAGTGGGGCAAGGCACGTCTCCGCCCCCAGTCACCCTGGCAGCATGGCCCATTCTGTCCACACCTAGTCCACTTTTGTGCAACTGTCTGGAAAAAATACACAAACCCAACAGCAGAGCCAAAGTATTGTGACCCAGGACACTGAGAAAAGGCAAAAATGGTTAGGACAAAGTGGCATTTTCAGAATTGTGACTTGAAATCCTACTTTACCATTAAAGAGAATTTTTAATTACAATTGGTTTCATAGCTCTACATTCTCCCAATTCAAAGCTTTCACTTATTAAATGTAATAAGGTAACCCAGTATCACTCAATTGGAGAGACAGGCCTAACAACATTGAAAAAACGACTATAGGAGTGTTTCACTGCCAGGACAGGTATAACTTAAGTACACATGTCCTACCTTTAAAATGCAGTGTGCCCTGCCAGATGAGCCTTTAGAGCCTACCTTATGGGTGACTTACAAGTATTAAAAATGGAAGGATTAGGCCTGCCAAAAACTTATTGTGTCAGGTCAGAATATCAGTAAATAACTGCAAAACAGGCTGAAGTGACAGGCCTGAGACATGTTTCAAAAGACAAAAACAATACAAGGTGACAGACTTAGTGGGTAGCACTATCGCCATATTGCTGCTGCCGTATAAGGGTGATTGTGCACAAAACTCTGGCACCTGTCACCTTTTGATGCCACTGATTACAGATTCCCAAAGTACTTAGAGCAATAGGTGGTGCACCGAACACAAAAACAAGTAGTCCGTTGTTGTTTCTTTTAGCTCTTCCTTTATTTCACAATGGTTCATAAAATAGCAAACGTGTTTTGTTCCCCAAAGATAGAACCTTTTGTAACTTCATCAGGGTTCAAAAGGCTACGTTACTGGGTGACACATTAAGTGCTACAGGCCCACTAGGAGAATTTAATTTACAGGCC
Organism: Lissotriton vulgaris; assembly: GCF_964263255.1. Lineage (NCBI taxonomy): Eukaryota > Metazoa > Chordata > Amphibia > Caudata > Salamandridae > Lissotriton > Lissotriton vulgaris. The sequence continues at coordinate 495,540,527 of NC_141691.1, forward strand.
CTGGTCATATGTTGTACCATGTACTAGGGAGTTGAGAGTAAATTAAATGTGCCAAATAAGTGTAAGCCAATTGTGCCCTGTTTTAGGGAGAGAGCACAAACACTTTACAAATGGTTAGCAGGGAAAAAGAGCACAGAGTCCTAATACCAACTAAAAGGTGTTCAGCAGCAGAAGGAGAAAATCTGATGAAGACCCTGCAAAAAGGGCCACGACCAACAATGGCAATTTCCAGATAAGATTGAGAAGATGAAATCTTTATGAGTATAACTTTTTGTGGAAACAAATCTGTCTTTCACTGTCTACACATTTAGCAAACTTAAGCCCCCAAAAGGAACAACTTGATGTAAATAATGTGCCGGATAGGAAAACTACATTTATTAAATGCTCAGGTCAAGTTTGTGAGGATGGGAATCATTCTGTATGAAAAACTACCATGCTAAGGATTTATATTGGATCTTTTTTTGAGACATTCAGCAACATATAGTTTTTTTACATTACACATTGTAGAATGTGCCTCATTAAACTGTAAAATTACACTAGACTTTACACAGGATTTACAGTAACACACCCTTTAACTTTGTAAAATAGGAATTGATAGAATATTACTTGATTACATAACGCTTGCTTCCCAAATCTTTTATTTCACTTGTGCAATGAACACAACTGCCACCTTTGAACAACTCAATATATATTATCAGGCTCACAAGGGCAAACCTGTAGCTGTAACCTGTGTACTGCTATTCACCATAACACTTCTATTTCCCCAGTCCCCTCACCGGGCTTGGAAAAATCATTTTACTTTATAATGATGTATATCCAGGCAATTTATTTGATCCCTTGCAGGATGGAACTGTGAGACCAACACAAAAAGCATGTGCTGGCCAAGAAACCACTGTCTCTTCGCAGAGGCACAAAGGATACGCATCTTCTACACTTCAAAAAAGCGAGAATGGATGCTGAAAGGAGGGCTCCTAAAAACCAAATTAACATCAGTCGCCAAAAAAATAACATTCTGAGATTAAGAATGATTTACTCCTCGTTTGGACTGATTTAATCCTGAGTCTCCATGAGTTACTATTCACCAATGTAAAGTATCTTTTTGAAACAGGCTCATAATGAATCCAGTTGACTGCGTCACCCCTTTCCTTGCCTTACTCAGTACTGTAGCTTTACTTTTACCCCTTGTCGCACAGTCGCAGTCTCTTTCATTACTCACTGTGAGATTATAAAGTGCCTGCAAAGCAATCCCTTCTGCCGCTCCAGCAGCGGTTAGAGCTTTCTTCCTGCCCTCAAGCTGGGTCAGCCTACCAGAAGGACTCAGCGTCTGCCAGGTTCAGTGAACGGCAGACACACCTGATTGATCAGGACTTTTGCTCCAGCTCTCGAGCGCGTGTGTAATATGTGATCACGGGGAAGGATGAACATGAAAAATACATTGCATCTCCTTTCTTACTGTACTAGAATACTCAGAGTTCAATGACGTCTCTGAGAGGTCACTATTGGCAACTGCAAGATTCCAGTGACTTCATAAAGAACGAATTATGTTATCTGCTGGAAAATGTATATCTTTTAAACACGTGATTTTTTCCATCAGTACTCTACTGTGTTATACATCTACCTAACAGCGCATAGAAATGTTATAGTTTGAGAGCAGAACAGGATTGTAGGCAAGGTATTTTCTGAATGTTACTTTAAGAGGGGATTGTTATAAAGATGCATATTCTAATAATACTTTTATCAGTAGTTACTGTGTTACCTCTTTATTTTTCTGCCAAGCAGGTAAACATTATTCCTAAATTTCTTAACTCTTGTATGTGGGCGATGGTCAACCAAACTTATTATTTTTAGATACATTTAGAAAATCGGTAATAGATTTTCTAATTAAATAATTTATGTATTTTTATGTATGTATAAGAAAAGCTTTAGTAGCAGCTTTCCATCCACAGAAATCTTAATTGTTCTCTCTTTTAGCTATGTGTACGCAAGCTCACACACATATACTCTCTCTCTCTGTATTGGTCTAATACTATTATTGATGTACACCAGATTGTGTGTGTGTGCCAACAACTTAGTTTGAGCATACAGACGCATTAGTTATTGTTGAGAGGATAAATTATTTATTTAAGAAAATCGTATGTGCTCGTATCATCGTGGAAACGTTTTGGGAATTCATGTCCACAACAGAGATGTTATGTGTGAGGTCAGAACAAGTGCATAGTGTAGGTGTAAATCATGGTTTCTGTAGCCGTAACTCACCAGTTTCACGATCTTTTTTTGATTTTGATTAGTAGCCATATCTTCATTTTAAACTGTGTTTCAAATGTCAATGTGTGTGTGGGGGGAGGTGAGTGTGTGTTTGTGTTTGTATTGTTCAATGCTCATGATTTCACCCTTAATAAAACAGATGCAATTACAAATGTTGAAAATCAGTTTACACATGATTTAGAAGTCCGCAGAGGGAATACTCCATCACACACGTGGCAGATATATCCTGTCCACGGTATTACAAACCCCATAAGATAGAATGTGATGGTAATTGTCTGGACAACAAATCCCATCATCTCTGTTATGAAGGTACACCCATGTATATGGTCTGACCATTTTCTGGTCACGTTTGACCTCACCCTGGCCATTAGAACTAAATCCCCCTTAGTCGAGGGTGGAACTGCTAGATGCTGGAAATCTGTGGATTTGTCTGAATTCACAACCTTCTTGGCCGGATCTACTCCTAGTCCAGCCCAGAATGTGGATCTCTTTGACATACAGATCGCTGACTGGTTAAAAACAGCAAGCGATCACTTTGCCCCCCCTAAAAAGATCAAAATAAACCGGAAAGCAGAAGCCCATAAATGGTTCTCTCCCGAATTAAAGGATATGAAACTATCACTTCGTCAGAAAGAGAGGAAATGGAGAGCTTGCTATGACCCTGAAGATAAGCTCCTTTATAAACAAGAACAAGCAAAGTACAACAAAGCCATTAAGGTAGCCAAGATTGAATATTTCTCCACCCAAATTTTACCGTCCACTAACAAATCGAGAGAGATCTTCTCAATTGTGGATGAACTTTCCAACCCTGATAGAGTTTCACCTAAACCAACTCCGAATCAGGAACTATGTGATAAACTTAACACATTCTTCCTAGAAAAAATCACAGCTATTAAAGCCAGCATTACGTGTTCACCATCATCTGTGATTCCTCCTGACTCCTTCAGGAATACCCATACTATGGACAGTTTCCCTACAATCGATGCAGAGTCACTCACCTCCTTGATGTCCAAGGTCAAATCTGGATCCCCCCGGGATTGCTGCCCCCCACATATTATGAGAGAAGTTGTTTCCATCATTCCTCAACCTGCTCTGTCCCTTTTAAATTCATCACTCACTCAAGGCTGTGTCCCAAAATCATTTAAGGATGCCACTGTGGTCCCCCTGATAAAAAAGGTTGGCGCCAATTTATCAGAACCATCTAACTATCGCCCCATTTCCTTGCTTTCTTATTTAGCTAAAGTTTTGGAGGCACATGTTGCAAAATCTTTGTCTGCCTTTATAGAACAGACCAAACATCTAGACCCTCATCAAGCTGGCTTTCGCCCAGGGCATTCGACTGAGATGGTCATCTTGGCAGTCCTGGACGAGCTTCGCAGGGAGGCTGACATCGGTACCCCCCAGGCTCTGGTTCTCCTGGATCTGTCTGCCGCGTTCGACACGGTGGACCATAAGATTTTGGTGGACCGTGTCGAGCGCGCAGGCATCCAGGACAGGGCCCTAAGTTGGATCACCTCCTTCCTGGAGGACCGTACACAGGCTGTTCGCCTGGCAAATTTTACAGCGCCAGGGCTGAATATCACATGTGGGGTTCCCCAGGGTTCCTCCCTATCCCCACATTTGTTTAACATCTATTTACTTCCCCGAATTAAAGCCTTAAAACAGAGGAAAGTAACGACCTTCAACTACGCAGACGACCTGCAGCTTTCCTTTACCATAGACAACTCCACTGAATCCATCTCCAATTTTCAGGACACCATGGTGTTCATCCGCAACTGGATGGATTACAACCATCTGAAATTGAACCCTGGAAAGACTGAGGTACTGCTGATAGGAGAGCGTTGCATCTCCTGGGGCCCTCACTACTGGCCAGCAGAACTAGGGACGTTCCCTAAACCCTCCTCTTCCGTAAAAAGCCTAGGGGTGACTATTGACAAAGATCTGTCCCTAAACACTCAAGTAGGCGCAGTTGTCTCTAAATGTTTTTTTCAGCTGCGGAAGATCCAAAAGATACACCACTTACTTTCCCAGGCAGCACTGATACAAGTTGTGATTGGCCTAGTCTTATCCCATCTAGACTATGCGAACTCAATCTATCTAGGCCTCCCCTCCTATCAGATCAAGAGGCTCCAGCTTGTACAGAACCAGGCAGCAAGATTGATCTATCAGCAGCCTAAGTGGCAAATGGCCAGAGCTCTGATAAAAAAACTCCATTGGCTCCCACTGCTTCAGCGGGCCACCTTCAAAACCGCCTGCCTCACATTTAAATCCCTAAATTGTTATAGCCCAATTTTCATTAACAAATTGATAATGAGGTATGTTCCAACCCGTGATCTCCATTCCAAACATCAAAATTTGTTGGTGAGCACAAAATTCAAACGCAAACGACATGGTGGGTGTCGCTTTGGATATTTGGCACCACAACTATGGAATTCACTCCCATGGGAGATCCGTTCTTGCCCCGATCTACTTCGGTTCAGAAAGCAGCTTAAGACATGGCTGTTCATACAGGCACATGAGTAAACCGTCCCTTTAGAAGTCATGTCAGAACAGTCAACTCATAACTGCTCAAAACAGCGCCATGAAACTTTGGTCAAAGTGCGCTTTACAAATTGGTTATAACATAACATAACATAACAATATGGTGGATGTCTGTCACGTTTGCGATAGAGTGTTCCCCTCCACCGACTTCTAAATGAGGCCCTATATCTTACATTACCCTTACCACTTTGAAACCGACAACTATGAATGTAGTTTCATTAATCAGTGTGTTTATGTGTTGTTGTTTAATTAAATTTTGCTTTCAGGTATTGTTATTTCTAAGTATAAATATTTTGAAATCATAAGCATTGCCTCCAACCATAACCTGCAAATTTGAGTGTTTTTTAGGTTAGCATGACAATACCTTCACTTTAACTGTTTTAAGGCAAATTTCAGAGGCTTTTTAAAGTATGCATTGAGATGTCATTACCAAACCTAAGAATAACTTCCCTTTAAATTTTGCTTTTTTTAGTGAATTGTTTTTTAATCATATTCTATACCCATGAGTTCCTTGCACCCAACTCTCCACAGGCACTCAAATCCAGATGCGGATAGCCTTTGGCCATGTACAGCAGGGGTTGGCTACAGAGCCTGGGATCTGGACAGGCCCTGTGCCTAACACTCTCTGGGAGATTGGCCACTGGGCCTGGACTGCTACCAGACCCTGCTGGCCACTGCCCTGTGTAACCTACCCCAAAGTGTGGCTGTTATCCAAGGACAGTAGTATTTTTTTTCAGGATTTTTACATGATACTCAAATCCTGTTCTGGATTCACAAATTCTGAAGCCCAGGAGATTCCAGGATTCGCACATCCATCATGGGATTCAAAAATCCTCAATAAAAATAATCTTTTGATAATTACTTTATAGCCAGGGTATCCCTATTGACCTCCCTCACAATAACATGAGGTTCAGAGTCAATTCTCCCAGCCCCCTTAATCCCCTTTTCCAATGTAGTGTTTGGTGTGTTGCATTGGGTAATGATAGATCTAACAAAAATCTTTCTGTGACGGACAGTCAATGTGTAAATAACTAATTTACATAAGCCTTAGTGTACAGCAAGGAAAGACTGGACCCAGAATTACATAACAGTGTAAAAGGAAACCAACCTTACTCAATGTATGCCTAAGTTTCTATACAAATGAATCAACCGATTTGTATCAGTTGATGAAATATGGAAAAATATATTTTCTGAGGCATAAAATAAACTTGTACAATTGAGGTTTGAGATCTCAGCTCCCCAACATGTTTTTAACATTGAAAACTTCAGTAGATCATATTTTATCCTAAAGATTGGTGGCAGAAAAAGGAAAAAGATTGTCATCCATGTGAAAAAGTGTGTGGTCATCAAACAAGTTCACATGTGTTATTCTTATTCATGGTTCAATCAGTTTTTGTTTAAGAATATATTAAAATATGCTAACATTAGTCCATTCTACTGAGTTTTTGTTAAAAAATATATTAAAATATGCTAAACGCTGGTCTATTCTACATTCACTGAGCTGCCAGACCTCCGGCTGTAGTATTGTAATGGGATCTGAATGTCCAGCTAATGTCTGTTCCATCATGTTGACCCTGGTAAAAAGTTTCTTGCAGTCCGACGTGATGAGGGCTATATCAATTGCCAATGTGTCTATTTTGTGTTCTAGCATGGATTTGGTGACATTGGTTGCTTGGATCAGGTCTTTTTAAGTGACAGATCCGGGCTTCTCGTCTCCTCCTGCCCATCTTCTGAATCTGCGGTCTCTCCAGCTCCCTCACACCTGAAGGCATAATTCTTCAGCTTGTAGGACTGTGCGGGTTTATGTCCCCTCTCTTAGCCCATATACCTTCACTCCAAGATCCAGCAATCTCCCTGCAAAAGGGCTCCATGGTAGTGGCCAACAAGGGGCAAACACCCCCACACAGTGAACTATTGTTCCTGGTCTCAGGTACATTGGGAGGAGTCTGTGTGTGCCTTGTGGATCTCTAAACACCAGGCACAGCTAACATGGTCCTCCACTACACTAATGGGCAGAAAATGACTGCAGCGCTACACTTCATGCAGGGGGAGATGCACTCCTTGGCTGGGCAGTGAATTGGGGGGTCCCATCCCTCTCACCTGCAAGGGCCGGGTCCGCCTCACCCCAGTAGCTTTCCACACTGTATGGCCGAGCTCTTAGGCCAATGGTATGCATGCAGGAGGGGCGGCTGTTTTCCCCTGGCAGGCTCACAACATCACACAAAGGGCCACCACTGCCTTAGACACCTCAGGGCCCCAGCAGTTCACTAATCGATCTGGGGCAGCACACGACTCCGTCTCAGACATGTTTCTGTGGTCCTGGCTGCAGGTGTTAGCACTCTCCTGGAAGAGGGCCCAATCATATCCCCAGGGCCCCTGCTCTGGCAAACTTTCCTGGGGGGCTCCACCGACATATTTCATGGCCTGGGGCAGGTATTTACTCCATCTCCACCAGAACCATTTTAGTTGCCAGTTTGCCTTCAATCTGGACAGCAGGGTCCCACCACCAGCAGAGACAGGCCCCCAAGTCATTTCACTTCCCCTCACCCCCCTCCCCAGAGGCATTAATGGGGCAAATGATGCCAGACGGGCACCAGGTTCTCCCTTTCTTAGAGGGAGCCGTTTCTTAGCGAGTTCATCTTGCTTTAGCACCAAGACACCCCCCCCATTCCACTTTCTTGCAATCATAAGTACAAAATATCCCATTGCCACATTTGAAACATTTTATTAAAAGCTCTTGATTGGCGCCAAAACATTAATCAATGGCTATCTAGTTGAATTAAATCCCCACCCCCTTAATGGCAGTGTCTAACTGTCATCCGACTATTGATGGTTTCCCAGTGGTGAGATGTATATTTTATACCCAGTCAATTTGCAAAGGGCCCTGGTGTGGGGAGGGAGCTTTCCTCCTTGACAGATGGCCTGGGGGCCAGCCCCTTATAAACTTAAAAAAATGCTTCCCTTATCACTGGCAGATGAAGGTCACACCTAGGCCTGCATCCCTCTGGTCCTTCTATTCCAGCTTGCACCAAACCCAGTGGAGGGAGCTGCTCAGAACTGGTTTATCAATAAGGATTTGCACCCTATGAGGGTATCCAAGTGCTACATCCTGGCAGCTCATGGGCTTCAGTTGAAGAGTCTGGTCATGAGTCCCTTTTGAAATTCCAGGAAGGAGGGAGAGCTCCTCGGGTGGATGGGAAGGCTGTTCCAGAATTTCGAGCTTAGGTAGGCGGAGGAATTAGCTCCACTGTTGCTGCGAAAGATGTGAGGGAAGTGAACAAAGGAGAGGGAGGCGGAGTGAAGGAGTCCTGAGGGTTGGCGGAAGCTCATGCGGTGGTTGAGGTACACTGGTCCTTGATTGTTGAGGACTTTGTGTGTGTGCGTCAGAACCGTGGATTGGCATCTTTTATGTACGCGGAGCCAGTGGAATTTCTTCAGGTCGGAGGGTTGATATTGGTTTGTCTGGGGAGGTCAAGGATGAGGCTGGCTGCGGAGTTCTGGATGATCTGAAGTCTCTTCAGGAGGTGTGATATGATTCTGGCGGAAAGAGTATGGCCATAGTCCAAAAGTTGGTGACAAAGGCTTGCATGACAGTATGTCTGGTGGATGCAGGGAGCCATTTAAAGATCTAGAGATTTAGAGGGAGGACAAATGATTCCACCCCACCCACAGGTTGCCACCACGCATAAAGTAACATTGCCAGAACTCTTCCCAGAACAGTCCTGGACCTGATAAGATTCAGAAGAAGAACTCTCCTGCTGTCTGATGAACCTAAGGGAAGATGGGACCTGCTTGCTTTGACTCCAGAATCCAAGAAGTGACTCCAAGGGACAGTTTTATAACACCCTATTTGAGCCACAAAGCTGCAACAAGCTTGCAGAGCCCCTTTCCTGTTTCCAGTTGACCAGTCCCAACTGGCCCTTGCCTGTTTCCCTCCACTGACCTATGTGGGAGTGAGTCCTGTCCCCCAAGTACTGTCCTCAATGTCCTAGACTCATGGCTGTGGGCAGAATGTACTCTTCCTTGCTTAACTCACAGTTTCACTTAGATTGACAACGAAAACTCCAGTCAGCTGTAAGTCATCCTGTCGTGACTCCCCTGCGTGTCGAGCCCCATATCAGATCCAGACTTCTTCCTTGCCTCGAAGAAGAATCTCGCCCTCCATAAAAGTTTCTAAGCCCGAAAATAGCTGATCCAAACAACCTGCATTCCATCACAATCGGTGTTAACTTTTGACTTTGACCTGGTCTAGCGTGACCAAATACCAGACACATATGACACCTTTTGTTACAGATGTATTCAGGAAAAATGCTGGGGTTTCACATTTCTGCTAAATCTGGGTAGGAAGGAGAGGCAAAGTGGTCTGGTTAGTGGCTGAGCTACTACTCCTGAACTCAAAGACCTTAATTCTGATCCCAGCTTCTGCAAATCCCGTCTCCCTGTCTCTAATTGTAAATTGGAATGTATCCAGAGTATTACAAATTTGATTCCCCACTTTTACATATTTTTAAAGTGCATTGTCAACTGTGAACTAAGCTATGAAAGTATAAAAAAATGTTTTGAAACATTTGGGGCCACATGTATCAACATTTGGAATAGTGATTATCTACTTGCGATTTTCAGCAAATCTTAATCAGGTAATTGCTATTCCAAATGTATGAAACTCCAAGAGTTTCATCTAGTGAATCGTAGGGGCTCGCAAGTTGACCTACCTTTTGTAGATAGAGAACCGTGGCAGAAACCATGCCTGTCCATTGAACACGGGACTGAAGGACAGGGTCAGTGGAGAAACAAAGAAGAGATGGAGGTAGAAGATAAGATGGAGGTAGGGATGCATAGGAAGCACGAGTGACCGTGAGAGCAGACGAAGAAAACAAGCAATGAAGGGGGCACTGGAGGACAGAGGGAGGTAGAAAGTAAGTGGAGACAGAAAGAGAGACAGAACAGGATGAGAAAACTAGGAGGGGGAAGCGAGAGACTGAAAAGGGATAAAGGTAATATGAGGCTGCTGTGAGTTGAAAAAGGAAGTTGCGACATTGCTACTTTTTTGCGACCCTGGTCCGAATTTTTATGGCATTACCAGTAAAAATATTAAGAACATCAGAAACATTTAGGGCCTCATTTATGAGGCCCTTTGCGCCGTCGGACCGTCACTTTTTGTGAAGTTCTGTGGCGCAGGAGCCTTCTTCATATTTACGAGGCAGTACTAAGCCAATTTTCATGGCTTAATGCCCCTTGTAAATATTGTCCCTTTTAAAGCAGTTTTCTGCATTAAAGGGGGCGTGCAATGGGTGTTGCTGGGGGCGCTCCTAGCAACATCCATGAAACAGATTTACAAGAAATCGTAAACCTGAGGCAGCGTCAAAAACGTAAGGGAGGCACAGCAAAGAGAAATATCTTTATTTCTCCTTGTTTTTTTCCTCTTTCTATGTGTGCTGCATTCTGCAGCGCACATAGAAAAAGGAAAATTCCTCTTGTGATTGTTTTTGTGCAATGCAGGCACCCTTGCACCATGGTGCAAATGTGCCCGAGTTTGCGCAGGGCTGCCTTTCTGTGCACCGGCCAGGGGAAAAGGACAGGAATGAGCTGTATCTCATAGATACTGCACATTCCTGCCCTTTTCTTCTGCCTTAGGGCAGCGCATCAGGAAGGTCTGCTGCACTGCCCTACTGCAAAAACACATAAATAAGGCCCTTAAAATCTGAACTGAAAAATGATACACTGGAAGAAATCACCATAAAAGTACTTTCCATACTTAAAATATTATTAAAGCAAGCAGATTCAAAATTACCATGTAAAGAAAAATATAGAGGATTTTACAGAATATCGTTTCAAGTGGCAGCAACTGCTAGATACAGAATTCCAAAACATAACTAAGTTGCTGGTATTTTTAGCTGCGAAACTGTGCAGTCCTAAGCGAGATGGAGGAAGAAAACAACAGAGAGATAGAGTTGTATGTCGATTATTTTTTGCTGCCTCAGGCCGTGTTTTGGCTCTTAGAGCCAAGCCAGACCTGACTCGGGTCTGATTGGGCCATCACTTGCGTTTTCTGGCTTGCCTATATCTATCCAAAACAGATCCAGGGTGAGACGGAATTGGCAGCCAAGTCCTATGCGCCCTGTTGTACTAAGTGATTGTATTTACGCAGAACAGAACTTCGCGGCGGTTTGGAAATCCAAATAATACGTTCTAATTAGTGAAATGATTTTTTCAAGTACCTTCAAACGCGTTAAACCAATGCATAAATATGTAGAGAAACCATTTGATGTTCGATTTGCTTCTGCTGCTGATTTTAAGCATGTTTACTCCTTGCTTTGCCTGCAGGTAATTCCGCAGAACCCAGTGTGCATGCCAAGCAGTTATGGATTGACGTGGCAGAAATAAAGAAGCAGCTTTGTTTGACCTTCACTGATAATGGCTGTGGAATGACGCCTCTAAAACTTCAGCGGATGATCAGGTAATGTATTTTCAGACTCCAGCTAACGTCACAAATGTAGATTCTGTTCTCGTGGCATTAATGTATAGAGGAATCTAGCCCACTGAAAGTGAGACAGTATTTCAAAGCATTATATTTGTGATTGTTTTTGCTTTCCTGCACGAGCACCTTTTCACATTGCACTTTGGAGCACCTGGGCTTGAATCTAATGAAACATTGGCAATTGTATTTTCAAAAAATACGTCATTTCAATGAACTACTCAGACCTACTTTTTTAGATTCATTCTCTCAAATGAAATCAATGCGTATAGCATACGTGTAACAGAACTCTATCTGACTGAATGATGCCCATGGTCTGAGGAACGCAGGTCACCCCGATGATGATACATACATAACACGCTGTTTGTCCTTGGCAGTCATTTCTAGGCATCTCTGAAATGTTTACCAGTGGAGGGGATCTTAGCACTGGGGAAATGAGGAAGCAATCCAGTGCTCAAAGTGACCCTTGATTTATGGTACCTACTCAGTGCTACTGCTGATGATCAATATACCAGAATGTTTCTCAAGATTCTCGACTGCTACTAGAAACCTCCAGGGTGTGGTCCATAGGCCGGGATGCTGTTCAAAATTACATTTATACTTGTTAATATGCAAATGCCCCTATTCGAAATGGCAAAGTGTATAAAATTGGGTTACTGGCTGAAGGGTTGTGAAACCCTGCTCAAGCAGCAACCACAATTATTGTCAGGATAAGACACAAGCAAGCACCACATTAACCTGTCCTCAACCCTATGGTAGCTTGGCACAAAAGTAGTCAGGCACAAATTAGTGGCACTGTGTAAAGTATTTATGCAGCACTTCAAACAGTAATAAAGTAAAAACACAACATAGGAAACATTCTACACCAATTTAGAAAAATTGTGTAACATGTAATTAATTATTTGAGACCAAGGTGACAAACATAAAATTAGTAGAACCAGAGATATGCAATTTGAAAGATTTAAGGGGAAAAAAAGGCCTAGAAACACAAAGCGCCCATTATGGATATCTGGTCACGCCAAACCTGGACAAAAAGTTCAGGCTGACCATGATGGGATATAGGCCAGATACAGGGACCGAGTTTGCCCAGCTGAACTAAGTATCTTAAATCCTGGTTTGCTTAGAATTGTGAGATCCCGTCCAGAGGATCCATCATGCAGCAGTAGTTCTGCGGAAGCTGCTAGGCTGCGATTTGGATCTTGGGATGCGAAGGCCTCCGTCGAGGATGTGTTGCGCAGCGGTGGTCACGGGGAAGCTGAGATGTGAGTTCCTTGTGTTGGGGATTGTTCTTGCAGGAGTGGTTCTGATACAGCTACAAAGAGATGCATTGCGCTATATCCCTTATGCTCAGGGACAACAGCTGGGCTGGCAGAGCAACTCCAGGCCTACTTATAAAGGGCTAGGACTTGCGGTAGCACCACTTGGGTGGTAGGACTCACAGCAGCCAGAGTCCAGGTAGTTGGAGACTTTTGTCTCCCTGAGGCTCTGATCAGGAGGTCGGCCAACTAGCCCTTGGAGTCACTCTGGTGATTCTGGATTCAAGATGCAGGTCTAGTCCTTCTCACTCAGGTAGCACAGCAGAGCAAGAGTATAAGTCCTTCTTGTAGAGCAGCAAAGCAGCCCTTCTGAGTCTTCCACTGGTCTAGAGGTGTACTGAAGTGTTGGGTCTAAGGGTCCAGAATTTATACTTGAGGCCCACTTTGAAGTAGGAGAAAGTTCTAGAAGCTTCCACCCCCAGAAGTGCTTGTAATTTCCTTCCTCCGTTCCCTGGCCCCAGCTTGTCTGGGGTCTCAAAAGACTAGTGTAAAACCCTTTATGAGTGTGCTCAGGCAGAGCCTTTGGAACTTGTGAGTGGGGTAGGTGAAAGCACCTTGCCCCCTTCAAGTCACAGATAGCCTATCCTGCCAACACCTATTCCCCCTTTGTCTTACTGACTGGGACCAGCCACATTTAGTCATGTTACCCAGGTTACAGGCAGCAGGCACTAAAGGATTAGGACAAGAAATTGTCTACTTTCTAAAAGTGGCATTTTCAAAACTGTGACTTAAAATTCTACTTTTCCATTAAAGAGAGTTTTAAATTCAAATTCTTTAGACACCAAACTTGACCTTCCTACCTGCTACCAATTGAAAGTTATGGCCTATTAAATGTTATTAAATGTAATAAGGTAACCCAATGTTATCGTATGGGAGAGGTAGGCCTTGCAATAGTGAAAAATTGATTTAAGACTAATTCACTACCAGGACATGTAAAACTTAAAAGTACATGCCCAACGTCTGAGATACACTGCACCCTGCCCTCTGGGCTGTTTTGGCCTACCTTAGGGATGACTTATGGTTATTAAAATAAAAGGAAGGTTTAGGCCTGGCAAAAGGTTTATTTTGCCAGGTTGACATTGCAGTTTAAAGTTAAACTGGTAAGTGGCAGGCGAAGAGGATAAGCAAAGGTGAGAAGTGTGGACGGTCTTTAAATACTGCTTTAGAACGTTCATAAATGTCACATTCTAATTGTAACAAGGAACAGGTGTAGATAATCAACTTGATGAGGCTGTCTTCTAGAAGGTGGTTTAGAATATTCACAAAGGTCGCTTTCTAATTGCTTATACCAAGGCTCAGGTGCAGATGATTAATTTGATGAGTCTGTCTTCTAGAAGGTGTTTTAGAATGTTCACAAATGTCATGTTCTAATTGCTTATAGCCTGAAAAGTTGCAGGAGATTAATTAATGTCTGCCGTAAGGTTCACCCACATTGAGGTCAAACCACTGGTTTCTTGATGCTTATTCTGGTAGATTTTCTGGATGTTTCCGTGGTGCCTGAAACCTGGCCTTGCATATGCATGGTAAAGCATTTGTAAAAGTTATTAAGCCTTTTCAAACAAACCTGGGAACACCAGCTGCAGCTAGCTAATACCTACAGCACGTAATATGGTCAAAAGTCAGGGCACAAAATGTTTGTTCATTCAGAAGTGTTGGGAGAAAAGATATGAGTCACACTGGTATATTGTGATAGTTAAGAGAGGTGAGCTGTGGCAGGAAGCCTGACCGGAGTAATGCAATTTATCCATTGCATACACTGGCTCCGTCTCGTAGTATAACTGGGACAAAAGTCCTTGTGGACAGGAAACAGGATGTTATTATTCTCTATATTATTTTCCTAAATATGTACAGTGCTCGGCTACCCAGGCAAGCATCCTGGTCCTGAATGAAAAAATGCAAGAGGGTTATACTAAAGAATGCAACACACTAACCCTAAGAATACCTAGGGGAGGGAACTATAGGCAGGGGTGCTCAAAGCAAGCTGGCTTCCAACCTATAATGCATACACAAAAAGAAGCTGCTTTCGAGTAATAAGTGACTAAAACTAAATGTGGAGTGTGAGGTGCAGCGGCCAGGGCAGCTGACCTCGTAGCACAGGGTTCACGGTTCGATCCCCGGCTCCAGTGGCAGCTCAGCTCAGCACCATGTGACTCTGGGCAATAGCTCACTTAATTTCCACAACGGCCCCCAGCGCCTTGAGACCCATAAGGGTTAGTAGTTTTCACTTTACAAATACAGATTTACATTTGCAATGTGGTAGAAAGTACTTTGTGGATACTGCCATCTCACAAAAAATGAAGGACTGTCCTCACACCCTATCTCACCCTGACCCCTAAAAATATCCCATTACCCCAAAACCTAAACGCACCATGAACTCCAAAAATACCCCAGCACCCCAAAACCTTAAACACACCCTGAACCCTAAATATACCCCCTACAACCCAAAACCCCAACACACCCTTACCCTTAAAAAAATACCCCTGTACCCCAAAACCTCCAGTACTCCAAAACCTAAACAAACCCTGAGCCCTAAAATTACCCTCTACACCTCAAAACCCTAATCCACCCTGACCCCTAAAAATACCCCTGTGCCCCAAAACCTAAACATTCCCTGAACCCCAAAAATACCCCAGCAACCCAAAACCTTAAAAGCACCCTGAACGCTCAAAATACCCCATGCACCCCAAAACCCTAACCCACCATGAACCCTAAAAATACCCCAGTACCCCAAAACCTAAACGCACCCTGAACCCTAAAATTACCTCCTACACCCCAAAACCCTAACCAGCTCTGACCCCTAAAATTACCCCAGCACCCCAAAACCTAAACGCACCCTGAACCCCAAAAAACCCCAGCACCCCAAAACCTTAAATGCACCCTGAACCCTAAAAATTCCCCCTATGTCCAAAACCCTAACCCACCCAAACCTCTAAAATACCCCAGTACCCCAAAACCTAAATGCACCCGGAACCCTAAAAATACTACAGCCCCCAAAACCTTAAACGCAGCCTGAACCCTCAAAATACCCCATGTTCCCCAAAACCCTAACCCACCCTGACCCCTAAAAATACCCCAGTACCCCAAAACCTAAAAGCACCCTGAACCCTAAAATTACCCCTACACCCAAAACCCTAACCCACCCAGACTCCTAAAATTACCTCAGCACCCCAAACCCTAAACGTAGTAAGTGCATGCTAAGTAATGGAACATGCGTAGTAAATGCATGATAAATAAATGCATGCTAAGTAATGGCATCTGCAAACTAAAATATGCGTAATAATGGTATTACAAAGTAATGACCGCGTAGTAAAGGTTGAATACGAAAGCAAACACAAGCAAAGGGATTGAACGGAATAAGTATAAGAATTTCAGGAGAACAGTCATCTTTATAATATTACACCTACCTATTATAATTATGGGTAATCTATGCCAGTTTTGAGTTTTTGAATGACATTATAGAGTAAGGCATCATAATTTCATTTAATTATAATTTCAATCTGTGACGTAATACGAATGCCTAAATAAGTAACTTCAGCGCATGTTCCCATGATAGGTTTATCTGGTGTATAATTCAATAGCACCTGGTTTTATTGGTATTCAATTTATATCCAGAAAACCCCCAAAATGTCCTGCTTCTTGAATATGGGCCGGGATGCCCGCCACCCCTCCCAACACCAAATCCTATTGGAGGAGACAGACACAGTTTTAAACTTTTGGAAGGCGGGGGGGCCTCACGACCCCCCGGCCGTATTTATTAAAATATGAAACAAAATTTAAAACTTTAAATTAAAACGTTTCATGTATCATGTACAAATTCAACTTGAATTACATTTGATGAAGACAGGTATTCAGGCTAACCTTAACAAATCTCGAATACAAAGATTTCCTAGCCGAGTCTAACATCATGACAAATGCATTACATTCGAATTTGTACATCCTAATATTAAGGGCCAACGGCAAGGTCTTAACCTGTGTCAGATCCCTATCACCAAATTCCCGCCCACACGTGTGAGTGGCGCATGCGCAGAGGACTTTACCCTCGCAGCCAACTGTAACTTTCCGTGTCGTGGGGGCCCCCTTTCAATCGACGCCATCTTAAGGTCGTCCGAGTTCCCATGTGAGGTATCCGTAAGGACAGCGTGGACTCCCCCCCTTTCCCCGCACTCTCTTCCGCCGGAGCAGGTATCCAGCCCCCGGGAAATTCTGGGGAGGGGCATATAGCCGTCTCCCCCTGGGAGGGGCCTATGGCCATCTCCTCCTGGGCGACCCATCTGTAGTGGGTGCCTCCCCTAGGGACCTTGAAATCTCTGCTCACCGATCATGACCTTACCGCCACAGACCAGATAGTTGACCGACTATCTGGTCCCCCCACACCTCCTATAGGTCATGTCTCCTCAACCCCACTAGCCAAGCTATCATGTCTCCTATCAATAAGTCATTCCCCACCCTGGACAGGTGTACCCCATCATCAGAATAACAGTGATCACCCCAGATGCACTCATGAGATATGCTTTGAAGATGAGCAGAGCGAAACAATTTCTCCATTTTATTGTTGACCCTCTTTACCGAGTGGTTCAACGCTGTTGTGGACAAACCACCCCGCCATACCCTCCTCGGAATCATGTGAGACCAGGCAATTGTACATCCCGGGAGCCTTTTTGCTAACCAGCTAACTTCAGAAAGTATGTGCTCAACTAAAACTCGTCTGCCCAGTCTTACCAAGTCATTGCCCCCAATGTGCACTATGACTACAGATGGCGGTGACCTGTGCGGCCCTAGTAATTCTTCCACAAAACCTTGCAGTCGGTCAATACACAGACCGCCCTTCCCGTAGAAGGACACCCTGAACCCATATTCCTCAGATGTGTGAATCGCATCACCTGTCTTGAATATGTCCCCGGAACGCCTCACGTATGAGTGGCCCACGACCCAGACCACACGTCTTCCATTCCTTATTCCTGAAGTTGTGGTTAGCTGATGCTGGGCCGGTCCCAATTTCCGCCCTGCGTCACAGGCTCGTGAAACTGTAATCCAAACAAAAGACAACAAGCGTGAGTGCACTTCATCAGTAACTTACAGCATGTGCAGTCGCACGTACCTCATGATACAGTTCGAAGACCAGCGGCCTAACTGCTTAACCTTGTCTGCCTGCAGACCTTGAGCCCTAGCTTCTGTAGCGGCCCCTATCCTGAATGAATGGGTCCCAAAATCACTCGGGTTCAAACCCGCGGCTGCAATTGTGATTGCCAGCACCCTCTGAAACTGAAACCTCATCAACGGGGTGCCGTCCATATGTCTGAGCAAGGCCCCCCCACGTTGTCAACCTTTGATTTAGGTAGGCCTCAACATGCCTCACTGGACAACCGGGACTACCTGGAGCGCGCTGCATCACAACACTATTCCCCTGGGCCTCCTGGTCCGTCTTTGACCTGGCTATGGAGATCAGCAGAGAATCCCCCCTTATTTGTATGTGATCCCTGCGCAGACCTCCTTCTGTATCCTTCTTATTAGCCGCCACTGGTTCGCTCACCCGCAGGGCCCCATAGAATGCTAATGCGAACGCTGCCCAGAATAGTATTACCTCGGTAGGCGCGGCGCATGTCTCCTCTAATTTAGCCAGCAAGGTGGTCAACTTATCAAATCCTATCGGGTGCCTGTTATCCCTTCTGCATCCTTCTAAGCGCCGCCAGCCGCGCAAAGCCTTCCTGACTAGAAAGGAGTCTGTCGGGTCCCTGATCCCATGGAGCTGTGCCATAAATGATATGGCGGCCTTATACCGAATTGCGGTTGCCGCCGACCGGCCCTCTCTATGGAGTGCCACCAAAAATTGTACAAAGGACTCCTCCTGCCCCCATCTATGCTCCCCAGCTGGACCCAAAAAGGCACAGTACGAGCGGAACGCCCCTTCATAAGCTTTCCTTGTCCTGGGTGCTAAACTGGCTGCCACGAGGTCCTGTAATCTGGGGCCCTGATTTGCCATAGCGCTTCGGGAAATGGTGCCGCCACTAGCTCCGCTGAGGGTAAACAATCCCTGAAAGCCTGCATTTTGAAACGAGAGAGCGCATCGGCTGCATTATTCAGTACTCCCGGCACATGTCTTGCCCAGAACTGTACGTTTAATCTCAAGCATCGTAACAAAATTTCTTTCAACAATCGCAATATCCATTTGCAGCGTGCTGCCTGCTGATTAATGCACTCTACCACAGTCATGTTATCGGACCAAAATACCACGAGCGGTCTCTGAAATCCTCCGGCCATGCCAACAGAGCCCCCCAGATGGGGAAGAGTTCTAGAAAGCCAATGTTACTCGTCAAGCCATTCGTGTGCCACCATGACGGCCATTTTTGTGCCAACCAACGGTTCCCTAGTATTGCTCCAAACCCCACGCTACCCGCTGAGTCGGTCCACCAGCCGAGTTCCGCCGATGAGGCCGGGGGGTTGCTCCAGACCACTTGGTCGTTGAAGTCCGCCAGGAATGCCAGCCAAATGAGCATGTCCTGGCGAACCTCCACCGACAGTCTCGTGCGGTGGTGCCCTTCCCTGAGGCCTACCATGGACTGGGAAATGGATTGAGAGAAAGGGCGAGCCATCGGTATCACCCTTAAAGCAAAGTTAAGTTGACCCACTGTCTGCTGTAAGTGGTGCAACGTCACTTTCTCGGTCCGGAGACACTGCAACAAGGAAGCCCTGAACTCGGCGATCTTCTCCACCGGCAGGCGGAAGCACCCCTCCACGGAGTCTAGTTCAATGCCCAAAAACTCCAGCGAGGTAGTCGGCCCCACTGTCTTTCCTGGCGCCAATGGAACCCCGAAACCCCGCATGAGCACGCAGAAGTCCTGCAATGCCTGTGCACAGTCCCGAGTGCCCGCTGGGCCGAGAAAGAGGAAATCATCAAGATAATGCATCACATGTTGGTGCCCTGTGGCCTTTGCGAACACCCATACCTGAAATGAGCTAAACATTTCAAAATAGGCACACGAGATTGAACAACCCATTGGCATGCACATATCCATGTAGTATTTCCCCTGAAATGTAAAACCCAACAAGCGCTGATCTTGGGGATGCACCGGAAGCAACCTGAATGCAGATTCAATGTCTGACTTTGCTAACAATGCACCGGGGCCTAAGCGATTCAACAGCACCACTGCGTCATCGAAAGATGCATACTTTACACTGCAAATCTCCGGGTCGATCGCCTCGTTGACAGAAGCCCCCCTCGGTGCCGACAGATTATAGATGAGCCTGTACTCCCCCGGGTCCTTTTTTGGCACCACCCCTAATGGGGAGCAAACAAAATCAGCCGTTGGTGGGTCACAGAAAGGCCCTGCCACTCGCCCCGAGCTAACCTCCTTGGCGATCTTTTTGGCGGCGACCGCCGGGTTGTGCTGAGTGGACAGTTGGTTCTTACAAGAGGCTGTCCCTCGAAAATCACCCGCCGGGATTCTGAAGCCATATGAGAAGCCATCTCGCAGAATCTCGGCGGACGCATGATCAGGGTATCTGTTCAGCCAAGGGGTCAGCGCCAAGATATCTACGGGCGAAGATGTGGACTTCCGGGGCACCGTATCAATCCTGCTTGGTACCCCCTTTGCCTCTGGAGCCATTGGCCCTGGACCGGAAGCTAGTTTCAGGATGCGAGGTGTTACCACAACCGGAGCACACGTGCCTGAACTTACACGTTCCTTGTGGCCTGCTACACGTTCCTTTATTGAAACCCAAACATACTCCTCGCTTATTCCCATTCCCGCCTGATCTAGGCTGAGTCTCACCCCCGTAGTTCTGCCGAAAGGGCTGTGACTGCCTCTGTGAGAATGCCCTGGAGCCATTCGTGCTTGACCCCGAACCCCCCGATGCTCCTGGCAAGAGCTGCGCATGCCATGACACCGTATCCAAACAATCCCACGTTAATGCTTCATTAAACTCTTTTGCTTTCCTAAAAGCCACATCATATCCTTTCCACTCCTCACCCCCATATTTCTCATGGAAGTTTATGATCCTGCTCTGATAAAAAGCCAAGTCACTCAACAGTTCTGGCGTACGTTCAGCGATAATCGCAACAAAGATAGAAAAGGCCCTGATCCAGTTCATCATTGACTCCTCGACCATGAACTCTGCCATTTTTGCCCGCCATACACTGGGGTGCCAAAAATCTTTCTGCGTCTTGGCATATTCTAACTCTCGATGATCAGTCAACAGTGAAAACATATTAATGTATTTGTTGGACCACACCATCTCTTTAGTGACCATGGAAACATGTTGCGCCAAGCTTTCCCGCCTTGAGGGTACCGCGCCCTCCCCCATCATCGGTAGCGACCTCTTACCGGCTCCCGCCACACTTCCCGCCGTGTCCGTCGCCTTTTCCTGGTTATCTGCCGGGACCACCTTCGCCACCTGTGGGGAAATAGAAGGCACATTCGCTGCCCCGGCATCCCTTGTCTGCCGTAACTGCTCAATAATTAATCTAGCTTCCTCGGCCGGGTCTTCCACAGCCGCGGATCCCCCCGATCCCTTTTTCAACCAGGGTAACACCACCGCTAAGTGCAGTGCTAATTCAGGAGGCATTTGATCATCCTCCAGCGGTGTGATAACCACAGGGATTGGCAAACCCCCATCCAGTGTGGGTACTGGGCTGGCCGCTGGTGCTACTGGGGTCGGTAGTACAGCCCTCGGGACTGGGGCCTCGCTAGGACCCGCTTTTCCCCTTCTCTTTTTCCCCGGGGTAACGTTTGGCAAAGCCGGCCCCATGACTCTCTTAGGCCGCCCTGAGGGGCCATCATGCACCTCCACTTGTTTCCTAAGGGCCGCTAAGCCGCGGCCAATCTGGTCTACTTTACCGAACTTTCGGTCCATCGCCGAAACCTTGGTCACCAAAGTACGAAGCACCTGTTCCATCTCGGAGCTCTTTCCAGACTTCTTGCCAGGCATGTCCGTGTTCGACGTTAGCTCAGCCTGTCTCCCCGAAGTGACTCGAACTCCAGCTACGCCTTGATGACTGAAATAGAAAAAACGAAATACGTTCAAAAAACTGCAGCTTGTTCCCTTGAGGGCTCACGAGCGACGAGTGGTGCAGCCTTCAGAGTGCAGGAACAAGAGGATGCTTCCTTGGATTCTTGCCCTTTTATCCAGCAGCGGGAGGGCGGGGCCGCGCCCTCATCACGCCCCTCGGTACACGGACTTCAGGGCGGGTGTTTAGGACAACCCTTTTTTGGGCGGTAGGGGCGTGCTCTGGCCACGCCGCTACGGGCATACCAGCCGGGACACGCCCCCCCACCCGCAACGGTTTCCCGGGGATCGGGGCACCCATCCATACGTTCGGGGTGACCGAGTGGTCTCCCCTTTCCATAATTAGCTCTAAAGATTGGCCCGGGTCCATCATGATAACAGCAATATCGTCTGCATAAGCATTAACTTTTAATTCATTGGGTCCTGGAGATAGTGGTAAAACATTCTTATTAGCAAGTTGAACCCGAATGAAAGATTTGAGATATAAAGCAAACAGTAACGGGGAAAGAGGGCATCCCTGGTGCGTACCCTTATTTATACAAAAAAGCCTCGACTGGGAGTCAGCACAGCTTAGTTTAGGCTGTGGTGTATGATGAAAGTGTTTTTACACATGCTAAAAATCGGCCAGTCATGCCAAATGCAGTGAGAGTTAGCCAAGACAGCCTCATGCCATGCATTCAAAGGCTTTCTCTGCATCTAGCAGTATCATACCCAGATTAACGCCAGCTTGTTGCGCTAGATCAAATGCCATTATGACAGTATTAGTATGAGCTGGAGTATCCCGACCCGCTATGAATCCATGCTGTTGGCTAGAAACCAATTTAGACATCAAGGGAGCAAGACGATTAGCTAAAATTTTAGTGTATATTTTAGCATCAGAATTGATAAGTGATATCGGGCGATAAAACCCACAGTCATCAGGTGGTTTTCACCAAAATTTACCTTGATGGATTTGACCCGATTGTCAAAATTACCTTTTTGCCTTAACTTGCCTTCACCCACCTTCATCCTTGCCCTTGCATCCTAAACACCCACACCGGCACGAAATTTTACCCACTTGCTCATCCAAATCTGGCACAGCTTGGTAACAGGTTTCCTGCCCCTCAACATTTCAAAAGGAGAGACTTGGGTGCTGGAATGTAGAGATGTCCAGTAAAACCACAACATAGACCTAACAGCATTAACCTGTTAACTGCCCACTGGGTTAATGAACTAGAACACGGTTCATGCATTCTCCTTGACCATTAGTTTGGGAATGATATGGAGACTTTTTCACATGTTTAATACCACCAGCTAGGTGAAACCTCTCAACCGCTTCATTGTCAAACTGCAGCCCGTTGAAATCACACACCCCAGCTAACCTTCCCTTAGAAAAACGTCTCTGAGAAAATCAATAACTACACAGGCATTGGGCTCAGATACAAACTTAATCTCTGGTCATTTTGAGTACAAATCAACTGCTACCAATGCAGAACTATCCTGACTCGGCAACGTATTAAATGGGCCAACCAAGTCTACACCAATTGTTTCCCAAACTCTTGCAGGATGCTTAATAGGTTGGAGAAGTGGCTTCCTCATAGACAACCCTGTCTCCACAAAAGATTCAACCTCCCTATCCATGGAAAGCCACCACAAGGTTTGTCTAAGCCTTTTTTGTGAAGGTAGCTCCCATGTGACCTTCATGAGCAATCCTGATTAACCTACATCTTAACCCTGCAGGTGGTATCAATTTGTCACCTCTGAGAAGAAGACCATCATCCACTAAAAGATCATCAGAAAACTTCCCGAAAGGCTGACACAAATTTGCAAGTGACTTTTTACTGGGCCATTCCTTAGCAACATACTCCAGCACCGCTTATTATAACCTTGTTCAATGTCATTTTATCTCTCCATTCAAGCTCCGTAACTGCACACATTTCCTCCAAATCCAATGAGGCAATAAAACAACTTTCTTCGGTGGTCTCTTCACCTTCCACATCACCTTCCTGAATCACAAAAAGAGACAAAAATTCAGCTCACACCTTCTTGCCCCCTTTGATATGTACAGTACCAAAAATGAAACTATAACAGTTTGGATGAAAATCTTTTGATTCTGGGTGTCTGCTCTTTAATTGTCTCCCAAGACAAAATGGCAACCAAAGCTTTATCATCTGTTTTTACAGTAAATTTGGTACCCCAGATATATGGTTTGAACATCTGAATTACCCACCAGCAAGTTTGCAATTCCTTTTTGATGGTTGAGTGAGACTAATGGGGATGACCTAAATGATTTATTGCAGAGAAATGGCAAACGGGGTGTGACTGTTGTCCCTGGGATGTTTTTGAAGAAAAAGAATAATCGTATTCTCGACGAAGGCACAGGGGATGCTTCAAGTGATGGGTCAACCATAGTAGACATAGAGGCAGAATGTTCATCCCCCTGTTTGCTTGATCCAATTGCATTATGCTCAAATAGGTACTCACCTCTTACTGATATTGACTGTTCTAACAAGGAGAATGGGGACCCTTTGATCGAGCTAACTCCATCTGATGCTTACCAAGGACAGGGGTTGGAAGCAAACTCGTATATACCCATTTCTGGACCTGGGAATGACATTACCGAGTTATGCAGCCTTGTGAACCGTTTATGTAGCTTTATTCATTGTATGCAAGATAAAGTTGACATTCTAACATCTAAAGTGCACAAGGTAATCACTCATGTGAACACTTGCCCCAATTGTAACCCTGATAAAGAACACCCAAGCTCCGGTACTGTGGAGAAACAAAAGGTAATAGCTCTGCATCCAGCATTCCAGCAACCTAGGGGTAGCATCCAGACCAAAGCTCATACGCCTCTCAGTAAAGTAGGTAAAGGTACAGAGGTGCCAGCGAAACTCTTGCCTGTGAAAATCCCTAAATCTAAATCTCCCGATAGAGCAAAAAATAATGGGTGCACAAAACTCAACGCTAGGCCTATCAATATCCCCAATACTACTAGGTATACCCCTAAAAACTGGTCGGGCAGATGTGCTTCCCTGCCTCAACCCACACCCCCGATCTATCTAAAGTATACATGGTCAATGTCCCAAAAATAAGCCAAGATAAGGACCTAGAAACAAAAGATTCCCTGACAAACAAGGCTATCCATTGGATCAGACATACCAGAGGATGCCGATCAGTGATAAGGGAAGATATCTTTAGGGCCACTGGGCTTTCGCACCCAGGATACGGAGCAGACTGTATTGAACTCACATTTAAAAATGTAAACATGGCACAAAACTTGATACTATTGGAGTTCAGGTCCTGCTCCCCTGATCACTCATCCATCCAAATTAGATCTTCTCCCCCCCAACAGTGGCTAAAAGAACTGACTAATGTCAGATGGCATTACCTCCAAATACCGTCCAGATGCATCAATAATCACCATAACTGCATCACAAGACACCCCCACAGGAATACCTTGTGCAATACTAGATCCAGGGGTGCACCATGGGGAGGGTAGTCCCTTAAATATGAACCCTGATGTAAGCCTAGTGACAGATTTTGACGCATTCGGCTCCTTCATGTCATGGAACATTGCAGGGCTGAGTGCCAAGGTGCAAAGCCCAGAATCGGCCTTGTTTGTCAGTCAGTTTACTATCTGTATATTTCAAGAAACGTGGCTCCTTGACCCACAGCACTTTTCAGGGTTTCTAAACTTTAGTGTCGCCGCTGGAAAAAGCAATAGAGGACGACCCTCTGGGGGATTAACTATTTGGGTTAAACAGGATTCGGGGATCACCGTAAAGGAGCTCACCTCTAAACACTAGGATATACAGATTGTGTCCCTTACAATTAATCGGGCCAAACCTTTGGACATCTACAATGTGTATGCCAGGAGCACAGGGGGGCGGAAGTCTGACACCCTGCTGTCCTCGATGGCCTTATTGAAAAATTCTCTGCACACTCACGTCTGATTGTTGCAGGAGATTTTAATGTAAACTTTGAACCTTTATCGGGTGGCAATTCTTACCTTGTAGATGATCAAGACAGCCAGTAGGGGGTTCCAAAGTTAGAATTGGACCCAGTGAAAAGGTGGACTGATCTGGTGATCCAGATTAACTCTACCTGTTTGAATAAAGGACTGAGGGCAGCCAACGGTAGAACCCGAAAGATAGGGTGGGTGCTGTCACATTCAAGAGCGGCAACAGAGAAAGCAGAATCGATTATATACTAGTCCATCTCGAGTTGTGGCACCATCTGGAGGATATGATGGTAGTTGACCGCCTTGAGAGTGACCACAACCCCCTATGCATGATTTTTTCCTACTGGGAAGCCCCAGCGATAATAGTGGACCCAAGTAAAGGAAATTACCAAGCCGTTCTTCTGGCAAATGATATACGCCACCTGAAGTGGGCCAAAGTTGCCCAAAGCCAGTCAAACATTGACTTTATTTTAACGAATTTACAGAAAGCTACAATGGAATTGAGTGCCTGCACCAATGCCGAACCTTTTACCCCAGGGAGAAAAAATGCAAACAAGGTGCACAAAATCTTCTTTTCACAAATAAAAGGCCTATTTGTCAAACCAAACAACCCTAACCAAATCATGACCGAGAAATCTCCGAGGTGGTATAATTAAGAATGTAGAAAGGCACGGCTGGATCTAGGGCAGGCCATTAAAAATGGATCCAGTGCCAGTGTTCGCACAGCCAGGAGCGCGTACAAAACTATTATCCAAAAATCTAAGCGCGCCTGGGATGTAAAAAAATGGGAGGAGCTTAAGGAGGCTAGTTCTTTCAAGAATTCTAAGCGATTTTGGGACTTGCTGAAATGGGGTTGCGAAGGCCGCCCAGAAAAACCCCAAAATTGGGTAGCCCAGGATGATTGGGTAACTCATTTTAGGCCCCAATACGCCAAAGGGCTGGAATTACCCTCAGAACAGAGAGAAGGGATTGTATATACCCCCTGTACGGAAGATCTGCTTACTATCATGGATATCCAACATGCAATGGACTCTATCACCCCTGGAAGGGCGCCAGGCATAGATGGTGTCCCGGCTGACATCCTCCTAAACAACAGAGAGCTCTGGGGGAACTATATACTATTACTGACAAACATGATAGCCAGTGGATCCCCAATACCCGAATCCTGGAATGGGGCGGAAATAATCCCTGTTTTCAAAAAAGGCAACAAATCGCTCCCAGGTAATTATTGCCCGATACCATCCAGAAGATTTATGGTAGACTGGTATTAAACAAAGTCCACAAATGGGAGCGTGAGAAGAACATCTTGTCCCACCTCCAAGCAGGATTTGGAGCCTGTATGAGCACAGTCAATCAAGTCTTACAATTTGCCAAGCTCTATTGGAAGGTTGTTCAACTGTGGGGAGGCAGCCTGTATGCTGCCTTCATTGATCTGAGGGCAGCCTTTGATCTTCTACTGCGGCCAAACCTTTGGTTTGTCCTGAATGACATGGGCATGCCTCCAACTCTTCTTTCCTTGATCATTAAACTACACGAGCACAACTACGCCCAGATAAGATGGGGCCCCCCTGGGCATGTTACAAACCAGTTTCCAGTAGAGAGAGGAGTGCGCCAAGGTTGCGTGTTAGCGCCTACCCTCTTCTCCCTCTACATCAATAATGTGGCATAGATCCTGATAGAGGCAAACGTTGATGCTCCAATCTTAGCAGGCGCCAAAATACCAATTTTAATGTTTGCCGACGACTGTCTCATTATTTCCAAGACCCCAAGTGGCTTGCAAAAAGCACTTGGGATCTTCGAAACATATTGTACTGACCACGGCCTGGAAATCAATGTCTCAAAGTCCAAATTCATGTCTTTTAATCAACACAAGTCATTTAGAGGGAAGGTGCTGATGAATAACCTACCCCTGGAGCAAGTAAAATCGTTCTCATATTTAGGTGTTACCATCCAGCATGATCTTCGATGGAATGAACAGATTGACTTAGCCACCCTAAAGCACAGGCAAATCACAGGGGCACTGACTCTCGAACATGCCAGGTCCCTGACAAAACCGATGGCCCCTGCAATCATGGTCTATAATGCAAAGGCGGAGAGTGCAGCACTTTATGGGGTTGAGATCTGGGGACACTGGAACCTAAGTAAATTAACTGTCCCCGAAAACAGGTTCCTACGTAACCTTGTCATGCTGCCGCATAGTACCCCCATGGGCCCGGTTCTTCAGGACCTTGGCATGAAACCAATCGAGATTATAGCAAACCTGCGTCCAGTATTATACTGGAGGCGAATATGGGTAACGCCGGAGCTGAAAATATTCGCCATGGGACTTCTGGACATTATTAAAAGTGATGCCTTCCACCAGATAAAATGGCTCACTGAAATTAGAGCGGTTCTCAGTGAGCTGGGTCTGATGGAGACCTGGGAAGACCCAACCAACGCTATATTTTCCTCGAAAAAGGTTATTATGGGATTGTACTGGGAGATGATATGTAAATGTAAATGTATTTGAGCTTATATAGCGCACAGCTACCCGCAGTGGGTTTCCCGGCGCTTGCTTAGGGAACCCGTCCTGGTATTCCCCTGTGAGATAACCCCAGCAGGGTATCCACAAGGTGAAAGCCAGGCATCCCGCCGCGAGGGGCCGTTGTGGAGATTAAGCAAGCTATTGCCCATAGTCGCAGAGTGTGAACCTGTGAGTCGAGAAGGCACCGGAGCGAGAATTATCGAGTCCGTGGAATTTTTAGCCCAAGACCCGCCGAGGCGGGGAATTGAACCCTGGTCCAGGGCCGATCTCAGCTTCCGGGTCTGCCGCCTCTAACCCCTGAGCCACACTTCTCCACCTCTAAACTCTTCAGGACCATTCCCCCACTTTCACTAACGGGGCTGTTTATGGAGTTCAAAGATGAGACCCATTTCGAGACATTCTGGGACGACATAACGAAGCCACTGGATAGAAAGCTCTATTTCCAACTGAGACTCGGTAGCATACCTGTTAGAGCTTTCACATCCAGATGGTCCAATGGTGGGAGCATCTCTTGTCCATCTTGCCCAGATCCCAAAGAAACAGTTAGTCATCTACTTTTTGTGTGCCCGGCCTACTCTGCTCTGCGCAGAGTCTGGCTGCGACCCATGGCTAAACTGTTGGGTACTCGGAGTGGAATTGTGGCTGCCAGAATCAACTGTACAAACCCAAGCCCTGTAATATATATAGCTGTGGCGAAAATTTTAGGATGGGCCTGGATTATTAGAAACAAAAACGCAAAGGGATAGGCTCTTGATAATGCACTTTCTACCTGAATACTTGATGTATTTTAATATGACGATTTTTAATTAATACTGTAATGAATTTTGAATTCTAAAAACGTCTTTTAAACTTTCGTGTAAATTCTAATTTTATTTTTATATAATACATTTTTATCTCTAATGCTTTTATGACTATGTCGAATAAAGCTTGTTTGACTTGGTTAAGTGATGAGTTTCTGCGTCCCTCAACACCCTGGAGGCATAACTAATAGTGTTCTCTACCACTCCATTTTCCTGTGTCAAAATGGCTCCCAACCCATAATTAGAAGTATCCACTGTGACACTACATGCAAACTTGGAGGCATATGGTTTCAAAATCTTAGAACTTGTCAATTGTTTCTTGATCTATTCAAATGATTCCTGGCAAGAACTATTCCATCAAAACTTGGAATCCTTCTTTCAAAGTTAAGTTAACTGTAAAATGTAAGAAGCATAATCAGGTATACGCCGAGAATAAAATTCACACATCCCCATGAAAAATGTAGGGGCCTTTTAATCAGTAGCAGCCTTTACTTCAATAATTGCACTGACCAAACCTGGCCTAGGTTCAATGCCATCCCCGCACACCATATTATCTAAATTCCCCACAGTTCTTGTTTCACCTACCCCCACAATGGAGACTTGGTCAATATACTTTTTCAAATCAGTGCTGCACCTTTTCTGCCAAGTAAAATCTTGTGTCAGTGAAACAAAGTTTAGGTGGCAGTAATAAGAAACCTTTTTCTATCAGCATTAATCAACTTAGCAATAAACTTCCAAGAAATGTTTAAAACCCAATCAACAGTACCTGCCATGTTCAAATTGCATAGTTTGCTAGAAAATATTGTTTGAGAACCACATATATAATTGTTACCATTTAATTTCCTAATCACTAGGCAGATATTTTTTTAAATCCACCTTTTTAATGTGAATATTGAATGTCAGCGAGTATATTTAGGATCTAAGAAGTCAAAAGACACTTTTGTGTGAGGGAAATAAAACTCAAGACTGCTCATCCAGCCTGCAAATGAGGGGTAAGGGAGCCCTCCACAAGACACTAGAGGGCACACAGGAGTAACCACGGTACAAGAGTGTACGAGGCCCATCCCCAACTAGGGCAAGATGGGGCATAGATCAAATTGATGGTATATGAGGGCACTAAGATGGCAGCACCAACTGTGCCAGACTAATTGAGAGTTGAGTGAGGGCACGAGTAATAGAAGGTGAGCATTACTGAATGGGTTGATGGGGGTTGGGTACAAGAGGGGCCACAAAGGGTTGGGAAGCTAAATAGAGACCAAGGGACTGCAATAAGAGCAGTCGGGTCTGTGAATGATCTAACTAACCCTCAGATGGATGGAGCAGACACCCAGAAAGGACACATTAGAGGGTATAGGGAGGTGCATGTTAGCAGCAGGAGAGGTCTGAACACTGGACAAAGAAGGGAAAGTGTGCGGCTATTGGCGAGACCCCATCAGGAGGAACTGCTTTGCTAGTTCTCCTGGACTTGTCAGCTGCTTTCGACACGGTTGACCATAAGATCTTGGTCGACCGTGTCGAGAGGATGGGCATTCAGCTCACTGCTAGGGACTTACTTGCTTCCTTTCTGGCCAACAGAACCCAGGGGGTCACAGTGGGCCCCTTCCAGTCGGCTGACTTGTTGTTACCGTGCGGGGTACCCCAAGGCTCATCCCTAAGTCCGACACTATTTAATATATATGTGTCGGACCTTGCTAGTGTCATCAAAGCACACGGGATGGGCCTAACCTCATACGCTGACGACACTCAGTTGGTGCTGGCTATAAAGGGCGATGGACAGAGGGTGGCAGAGAGATTCCAAAGTGGGATGATTGCTATCAGCGAGTGGATGGCAAAGAATTGCCTAAAGCTTAACTCCGATAAAACGGAGGTGGTTATCTTTGGTAATCTCTCCCCAGTCTGGTCGGCAACCTGGTGGCCATCGGCCTTAGGCACACCTCCCGGCCCCACGGTCAAAGTCAGAAACCTAGGTGTTACTTTCGATGACCAGCTCAACTTCATGGCCCATGCAAACAAGGTGGCAGCTAACGCCCACTTCAAGCTTAGAATGGTAAGAAAAATTACACCTTATCTACCAGATTCAGCAGCAAAAACGTTAGTTACCTCCCTAGTGCTTACATCGCTAGATTACTGTAACGGTCTGCTGCTCAATGCTCAGAGCAGAGTTACCAAAAAACTACAGACCGTGCAGAATGCTGCCGCCCGCGTTCTGTCAAAAAAACCTAAGTTTGCACCCATTTTGGACACGCTCAAAAGTTACCACTGGCTTTCCATCCACAACAGGGTAAAATTCAAAACCCTGTGTACATTTTACAAATCTCTACAGGATCAAGGACCTCGATTCCTCAAAAATCAACTGATTCCTTATAACCCACCGAGAACTCTCAGATCCACTTCTCTTAACCACCTAGTGGTTCAACGTAGCCGAACAGCTTCTTGGGGCGATCGCCGCTTCTCAATCGCGGCCCCTAGACTTTGGAACACCCTACCTAACCACATAAAAGCAAGTCCCACACTTCTTCAGCTCAGAAAAAAACTGAAAACATGGTTATTCAATCAGTAATCCACATCTCCGCACTTCCGATCATGGTGAGACATCAATGCACTTTTAGCGCCGAGACGCCCAAGGGTAATTGTACGCGCTCTACAAATGGCATTAATAAATAAATAAATAATAAATAAATAAATCAGAGGGGTGATACATGTGGCAGCACACTGGGGGACAGACAAATAAACTGGAGGGACGTCTCCAATAGGCAGCAGGAAGCCTGCAAGGAACTTCCTCAGAGTACAGGAGAGTGTCCACAAGAGACCTCAAAACTCAAAGGCATGATTTATGAGGGACCTTTTTAAAGGAATGGTGGGAACCCGTGAGGACCTCATATGAGGACAGAGTGATACAGACACTGGTGGAGAGATCACAAGTTGCATGAAATAAAAGGCAATGAACCGAGAGGAGCCTCAGAATTACAGGGGAGACTACAGATGATAAAGAATGACAAATTGTAACTTCAGAGGGCAAGAATGGAGCAGAAATACCCTCATGATAGGACACTATAGGTATGTATGGAGCTACAACTTAAAGCACAAGAGGTACATTGCACAAGGGGTGAATACAGGGGGAACCTTCCATATCAGAGGACAGAGGAACTGTTATGAGGGACCTCAGAGGGCATTGAAAGGACCTATAGGGACCCCATGAAGGGGTTGAATGAGGGACTCCATAAGAGGACAGGACACAGGCTACATGGCAGTGATAAGATATGAAGGACCGCAAAACACAAGTGACGGAATGAGGGAAGACTCCTCAAAGGACAAGTGAAATAAGAGAGGTACACCATCTAGGAACTAGAGGGCCAGGAGAGACCTCTTCCAAGGGCAGTCAGAAGTTTTCCACCGGGGGCATTGACTGGCAGTTCTAAGGAGTGACTAGGACTCGGCTAGATGAATGTGAAAGGCTAATTGTACAGGAGGTGTCTTTGAAAAGCAGGGCACAGGATGCCCCTGTGCCTACCTTTTGCCCAGATGTGCAGGAGGATAGCAGCGAGCAACAGGCAGCAACCATGGTGCACTGAGAACCCTCACTGTGCTCTTGGAACTGGATCCAGCCTTCTCCTCCTACTCGGCTGGCTATGAAATACTTTCTGCTGAGGAGAGCTCTGGAGCACAGTGAACAGGCACACTGGGGGGGGACACAGGGGCTTTGAAGAGGGGGATTGGAGGGGCTACAGGAGGCTCAGTGATGGCCCTGCCTGGGCTGGAGAAGAAGGCACCTTGCAGGGGCTGGCAGTGGTTCTGCTGTGTGATTGCAATCAGCTAAAGGGGGAGGGAGGGGAATCTGTGCTGGCTGCAGTTGACCTAGCTCTCATCTGCTTACAGAGCATTGCTGCATTCAGCACCCAGTTAGTGGCATGTAAAAGGTGATATAAGTTGACAGGCAATGATGTAAGCGTGTGTTGGATGTGTGCAAAAAATAAAAGAATACCTAACTAACCGCATTCAGAATACGGTAAGTGTAAAACAGGAAAAAAAAACATAAGCCCTGGCATGCAGTTTGCAATAAGGATCATTCCACAATTAAGTGGATACTATGGTTTAAAGAAATTGACCTCACCTCATGAGAGATACACACATAGTCTCAAATGGGAGGGGGTTAGAAGAAATAGTACCTGCATTGAAGCAGACATCCACTAATAAAGGGAAATTAGTTGAGCAGTGCTCTTCAGCCAAAAGATGGAAGTGATGTTTAGGATTGCAAACAAATTAGGAGGCAGCAAAGAAGAGTGACGCTGGAGACGCTGGTGACGCTTCTTACTATGATAAGAAGTAAGCAGGATTAAAGTATTTTTAATAACTACAACAGGTGTTGCAGGCAGCAGATGCATGCTGCCAGCCTCAAACTAAAAACAAATCAGTCTTCTAACTGGGTGAGATGCGAGCGGACAATAAAGTGGTCATTCCAAGTAAGCTCCCTGATAAATGTTTATGTTTCTTCTAGTTTAACATGGCCCGTTCATTAAGTGATTCAGAAAAGGGGGTGTTGATGAACAGAGTGTCTGAATTAAGCAGACCACTCTTACCCGGTCCAAAGATCAGGGCTTGATCCATCACCGTTATTTATCTCACTGCACCATCCCTGCTCAGAACCTGGCTATATGCAAATCAGTCTGTCCCTGGCCCAGTGCATCATGGGAACAGGGCAGACTAAACTACCAAGCCAATTCTTCACCAGAAAGGAGACAAGCTACCGGGGGCCGGTTTCTGGCATTTCAGCCGTCTTCGTCCCGGCTTGCTTGAATCCTGATGGTGCAGTGAGAAAGGGACTCATGTCTGAGTATACCCTGCCACACCTATAGTGGCCAAAAACGATTCAGAAAAGGGGGTGGTGATGAACAGAGTGTCTGAATTAAGCAGACCACTCTTACCCAGTCCAAAGATCAGGGCTTGATCCATCACCGTTTTTTATCTCACTGCACCATCCCAGCTCAGAACCTGGCTATATGCAAATCAGTCTGTCCCTGGCCCAGTGCATCATGGGAACAGGGCAGACTAAACTACCAAGCCAATTCTTCACCAGAAAGGAGACAAGCTACCGGGGACCGGTTTCTGGCATTTCAGCCGTCTTCGGCCCGGCTTGCTTGAATCCTGATTCATTAAGTGAGCATCATCTTAGTTTTTGAAAGACATTTCAGACAGTCACCATTTCTGCTTTCATCTTGGAGCATGTAATAATGCCTGGATCTGCATTTGACCTTAGATGAAATCATGATTCAAGATATATTGGTCTGAATAACTGAAATGTGAGAACCTGTAAGTGCATTTAAAGTCCATGTCCATCTACCTTATTTGGCCCCTGTGACGAATCCCCATCTACTCTCACTATAAGTGAGATATACTGTGCTGATGTTACTGACACCTCATCTTTTTGAAGCAGAGTGTAGGCTGTGAAAAGGATAATAGGGAATGATTAGCCTATTTATTAAAGAATGGCTGTTCCTACACTAAAGTTTACGACAGATGAATAGGCTTTTGAATTTAACTCTGTTATTGACAGTCAGCCAGTGCAACAGTCAAACTTACATGCATAGAAAGGGAGGCCAAGAAGAATTCTGGCTGCAAGATTTTTAATGACGTCTTGTTTATGTATCTGATATTTAAGTAGAGCTAGTATTGAAGTTAAGGATATCTAATAGTCTTTAAGACTGGAAACGGAAGCTCATTGGGAAGTATAGCGAGAAGCATTCACTCTACTTTTAGGTAGAAAAAGCAGCTTAATTTAGTTAATTTAGCTATTAAAACAAGCAATCCAGCATATTGACAAAAATAAAGATTAAGTTGTGAACTCCTTCCACCGGAGTGGGACAAGTGCCCAAATTGAGTGGCCGCTATTCACTAGAGCAGTCACTCCTTTGTAACTGTGATCCTCTTACAATCAAGACTTCCTTTTTGCCTGCATTCAGTTTTATTAAGATGTTGAGCATCAGCCAGTCTGCAACTCCAGACATACATGATCTAAAATTGGCCTGAGCCAAATTGCGTGCTCCGGCTAGTCCTAGTATTATTTGTGTGTTGTCCACATTGGACATCACCATCAGCCTGACAGGTCGTCTTAGCAACATAGAGTTGAACTAAAGTTGGGCTAAGGTATCCTCTTACATTGTGAAATAAAAAGAGGAGTGGTGGCTGCTTGGCTACAACCCTTATATAAGACATAAACCAATGGTGTGTTTTGCTCTTGATAGCAGCATTACCAAAGAAGAGGGAAAGGACCAGTGCGTGATGCTGTATTAAAAGTAACTGTAAGATTGAACAAAGTGAGGATGGAAACTCCTCCCACATCCTGTGTGGCACAATGAGTGCTGCAGGCCAACTAGCGGCATATATTTTACAGGCCCATGGTACATTTAGTGCCACTTTACTAAGGACTTACAAGTACATTAAATAAGAAAATTGTGTTTAGGTCAAATCTGGCATGTTTAATGTGGAGAGCACACACACCCTAGCTCTGATTAGCAGCAGTAAAGTGTGCAGAGTCCTCAAGGCCAACAAAAACGGGTCCTGAAAACGGGAGGGTGAAGCCAAAAAGTTTGGATCTGACCCTGGAGAAAAGGCGAAGTCCAACAGGTCTCATTGTGAATGTTAACAACAGGGCCCACATTATCACAAGCCGTGTATCAGAGAAAGGGGTGCTGGTAATTTAGAGCCTGACCGGTGAGAATATCTCCCCTCTGGAAAAGGGTTGTGCACTCACTCCATTGTTTAAATATTTTTCTGGGGGCTTACATTTCTACCTGACATAGATAATAGTCATGTTTTCATCCTGCTTCCTTTATGTAACTATTTTAATTCTTGTATACCCAGGTGAGAGGACTTCCTTTGAGAGACAGTGCCATCACTGTCACCTTCTTCCATCTTAACTCCACTACAAGTTTCCATAGCTTTGATCAGACAAATATTTGGAAGAGTGAGAATCTTCCTGATGGGCCACCTGAGGTAGCATGTCATCTTCCAACCTTACTTACTTACTGCGTGCAGGACAAGTGACATTCCTGAGATTGAGCTCAGTTTTACACCACAGTTCCTGTTTCCCAAATCCCCTTAAGGAAACTAGATTCTGCTTTAATGTCTTAAGCTGCAAGTCCCTCTTAGAATCCGTGCAGCATACTGAACTTCCACTTAAGACCCTCTCCAGTATGGATTGTTTGTTCCTTGATATTGGGACCCAGATTTACTAACACTTTGTTCCAGGTTTGCGTTACTTTTGTAACACAAACCCAGCTCAGGGCATATTAGGTAATACATACTTAATTACTTTCTAAATCAACTACCCATGAGATTTTGATGCAAATCCC
The DNA here is from genome assembly GCF_964263255.1 of Lissotriton vulgaris. Taxonomy (NCBI): domain Eukaryota; kingdom Metazoa; phylum Chordata; class Amphibia; order Caudata; family Salamandridae; genus Lissotriton; species Lissotriton vulgaris. The sequence continues at coordinate 495,576,743 of NC_141691.1, forward strand.
TATCTACTTACATTGGTAGACACATTTGCACCAAAAACTTAGGCCTCCTGGAGGCAAATGTAACAATGGAGCAATCTTTAAAACTCTCCACAATTTTCCAACTTGCTACATCTGCTGCACTGTACACAAAATGTGTCCCATCCACAAACATGCTGTACTCTTAATGACTACTCTGCCTATTGTAACAGACATACCCAAATTTGAATAAAAAAAACTTGTAGAGCGCACACCTACCAAGCGGTTTCTTGGCGCCGAGAGGATGCTGAAAACCAAGGTCGGGGCATAGAAGGCTAGGATGGGAAAGCGTGTAGAAAAAGGAACGTTTTAAGGGCCCTTCGAATCTCCATATAGGAGGGAGCAGATCTAATGGCAGGGGGAAGTGCGTTCCAGAAAGTGGGGGAAAGAACAGAGAATTTCAGGCCTCCTGACCTACTTTTCTTGAAACGGGGTACAGAGAGAAGAAGCTTGGTGGAAGAGTGTAGCTCTTTGCAGGGGCGGTAGGCTTTGATGGCAGAAGAAATAAAAGTGGGGGCAGGCCCCGCCTGAGCCTGAAAGGTCATACAACCCAGTTTAAAAAGAGCCCGTTCTTTAATAGGTAACCAGTGTAGTGATTTGAGTATAGGGGTAATGTGATGGGATTTGGGTAGCCCATGGATCAGGCGGGCAGCCTGGTTTTGCACTAGTTGGAGGCTCGAAGGGCATAGGTGGGAACGCCGTTGTACACGATGTTCCCGTAGTCTAGTCGCGATAAAACCATTGCCATAAGAATGAATTTTAAAGCAGAAAAAGAAAAGAATCAGGAGATTTTCCGAATAGTGTGGAGGGTGAAGAAACAGGAGGAGACAACCGAACTGATCTGGGAGTTGAGTGTGAGGTGTTGGTCTAATGTGATCCCAAGTGTTTTGACAGAGGGCGACGGTGACGGGTGACCCTGGGAAGGAGGCCAAAAGGTGGGGGACCAGGGACGGCGACTACCTCCGGTAAGAACTAGCTCCGTCTTATCCAGGTTTAATTTCAGATGGTTGTGATTCATCCAGTCCCGGATGAACAGCATGACAGATTGGAAGTTATGAACAGTGGCTGAAGAGTGAGAGAGATTGAAAATGAGCTGGAGGTCATCGGCATAGTTATACACCATGACCTCCATCTCCTGTAGTGCAGAAATGAGGGGGAAGATGTACAGATTAAACAATAAGGGGGAAAGGGATGATCCTTGAGAGACACCGCACTGCACCCTACACGGGGAAGCACAAAAGTCGGCTAAGTGAACAGCCTGGGTGCGGTCACTCAAGAAGGAGCTGAGCCAAGCCAGCACAGGGCCCCCTATGCCCGCCGCCTTGACACGGGAAAGAGGAATGGAGTGGTCAACCGTGTCAAAGGCGGCGGACAGATCTAAAAGAATGAAGGCCTGGGGGATGTTAGAGTCCAGCCCCTCCCTGAGTTCATCTATGACAGAGACGACCACCTTCTCTGTGGAGTGCCGAGGGCGGAAACCCGCCTGGCACGGAGCGAGGTAGCCGCTGTCCTCCACGAAGCAGCTCAGCACCTTGGTGACAAAGGGCTCGAGGACCTTGCTCAAGAAAGGAAGAAGCAAAATAGGGCGGTAGTTTGAGGGGAGAGAGGGATCGGCACCAGGCTTTTTCCGGGTGGGAATAATGGTAACCGCTTTATAAAGGGTAGGAACGGAGCCCAGTCTGAGGGAGTCATTAAGAAGGGTGAGGGGGGCAGGTAACAGTCTGAAAAAATCTTGAGTAAAACGTGAGCCGGGCAAGGGTCAGCGGGGGATCCTGACTTGACACGGGCTAATAGGGGGAGAAGGGTTTCTTTGGTCAATGGAGGTATGTAAGTCAGGCTGGAGTTGTTGGGTGGCGGGAGGGGGTCACAAAAAGTGGGGGAAGGGGGGTATGTTGGCTTTAATAAGTGTAACTTTCTCAATGAAAAAATCATTGAGGGAGTTGCAGAGGGGCTGGGAGGGGGGGTTTTGGAAGATGTCCTATCAGAAGAAGCCAGCTTGTGAACTGTAGCGAAGATTTCTCTTGGCTGGCTCTTGGCTGCGAGAATCCTCCCAGAGAAGTATTCAGTCTTGGCGAGGAGGATATCTATTTTATATTCATTAAGGATGGAAATATAACGAAGTTTGAGAGTGGGGCAGTAGGCAAGCCTCCAGGCTCGATCTGCCTGACGCACTTCAAGTTTTTTTGCTTTGAGGCCAGGGGTAAACCATGTGTTAGCGTGATGGTCTCTTCTGATTGTGACACGCTTCAAGGGGGCCATTTGGTCACAGGCCCTCGAAAGCCAGCTGTCCAGAGTGGCTGTTTGAGATGGTAAAGTAAGACCTACTAGGTCAGGACAGGTGGCTGACAAGGAGGCGCAGAGGGAAGGAATATCAACTCTGCTCCAGTTCCTGGCCCAGGTGTTTTTAGAAAAAGGTTTTTTTGCAAGGCTGAGGTCCAGGAGAAAAGAGATCAGGAAATGATCGGACCATGCACAGGGTGCGGCAGTAAGGGTGGTGATTGAGATGTTAAGGGTCCAAATTTGGTCCAAAGTGTGGCCTCGGGAATGGGTGGGGGTATGAACCTGAGAAACAAAATTAAGACAACGGAGAAACTGGGTAAAAGTTCTGGACATAGCATCTTCCGCCGGGTCGTTGGGACAAAAATTTAAATCCCCTAAGACCAAGACCGATGCATTGTTAACTACCAGTGTGGCAAGCAGGTCTTGGATGGCTGGGATAAAACATGAGCTGGGCTGGGGTGGACGATAAATTACCACACACGTAATAGGGGTCTGAAAGGAGGCAGAACGCACAACTAGGGTAGTCGACCGCTGATATGGGAGGGGAAGAAAGTACCTGGAAATGTAAGCCTGTTCGGGCGATCAAGGTGACCCCGCCACCCGTCTTCCCCTCCAGCCGATCAACACGGAGGATGACGTAAGCGGGAGGGAGGGCTGCTAATACACTGGGTAACAAGTCTGTACGGAACCATGTTTTCGTCAGGAACAAGAGGTCGGGTTTCTGAGACTCCAGGAAATTAAACAGTTCAAGCTGATGCTTGACCGCCGACCTGATGTTCAAAAGGAAAGCCGAGATAGTAGGAGTAGGGTTGGACAGAGGAAGAGGTTGGGAGGCGACAGGGGAGAGCAGAGAAAGAGAAGACAGAGAGACAGGAAGAGTGCAAGAGGGCCTACCTCGAGCCAAGCTGAGTTCTGTGATCCATGTAGGGGAGGCTGGCGGGAGTAGCCAAGGAGCCTGATAAGAACAAAGTTGTGCGGCAGGGTAGGAAAGAAAACGGGCATAGTGAGTTGCCCCTAGCCCCGGCCGGCCGCGGACGGGCGCAGACGGTCTTGCCTTTGGCGCGCCTTCAGCGCGCGTCTGCTGCGCGTGCGCATGAGGGGGGGCTTAAGGCGGTCAGGGGCGCAGAAGGCTAGAGCGCTGACCTGGGAGAAGGCTCCCAAGATGGCGACCGACAACCCCGTTAGGCCTCTGATCAATCGGCACTCAGCCGTGTTGGACCGGGGCTAGGGAGCGGGGGCCAAACAATGCAACACAAAATAAAAATAAGGTAAGGGAAGGAACAATTTTAAAAGCAAGTTTGTGCAGCCGAAAGTTAGCCACCAGCAACAGCATACACACAGCTAGCCTAGAACCCACTGCCACGGGGTTCACAGCATCCGCTGCGCATGCGCATGAGGGGGGGCTTAATACGGTCAAGGGCGCAGAAGGCTAGAGTGCTGACCTGGGAGAAGGGTCCCAAGATGGCGACCGACAACCCCACCAGCCCTCCGATCAATCGGCACTCAGCCATGTCGGACCGGGGCTAGGGGAGCGGGAGCCAAGCAAGGCAACACAAAATAAAAATATGATAAGGGAACAATTTTTGAGTTGCTCCACAATGTGTTACACTAGGGTAGTGCTTAATTTGAGAGCGTTGTTTCCAGTGGGGTTCACAGGCACCTATTTTTGGGGACTTGTACTAATTTCTCCTCATCAGACATTAACCGATAGCAAGAGAGGAAAAACACACAAAGCAGAAAGATGTAGGAAAAACTGTCACCAATGGAGAAAGTAAAAACCTGTTAGAATGAAGTGAGGGAAAGGGAGAGGGAGTGTCTGGTACTGTATTAAAGAGTTCTGAGGTGAATTCAAGGCTACACAGCTTCAGTATTTGATGCGCTGACATTTAATTATACCGGCCACTGGCTTCTAAGCAGAGCTTTGGGCACTGGCACTCATTCATTTACAAACTAGGCACTGCACTAGGGTGGGCTCTGGGCACTGTAGAATGAGGTAGAATGCTGGTGAAAATGCTGGACAAGAATCTTAGTGATGTCAAGGGTTTGCTTCTGCTGCTGCTTCTGGGCCAGCCACAGGTCATTATTGGCTATCAAATCCTCGAGCTCTGCAGATTTCAGAGCGGCAAAAGTGCAAGTCCTGCAAGACCTTCAAATGCAAACAATGTCTATTGGCATGCATGAATGTAAGCTTTTCAGCATTTTGTTGTTTCTTTAAATAACAATTTTTTAAGGAAAATAATTGATTTGAAAACTTATGAAGATGTTGTAGATGTGTGGTTTTCAGTATATGATGCATGTTGGAGTTTGGATGGCGGACAATACAGGCTCTGTTTACTTAAAATATGATGTATGTGCATACCATCCACCAAAATCGAAATATGACCCTTACATTTGCAGTGGATAACTAGAATATATTGTTAGCAATATCTATGATGATACTAGTGGTAGGCTGAAGACAATGCACTTTTGTGCAGGTATCAAAGCTGGCGAGTAGGAAGTATCCTGCTCCACCTCTATAATTATAACAATAATATTAATCATTATTTTTATAGAGCGCCTGGTTACACCCAACTGTGTGCCCCACACTAGGATCCAGTGCCCCGAAGAGAGAACAAAGTGCACCTAAGAAAAAAAGAAAACATAAACAGAGGCTCCAAGGAAAGACTCTGATTAGGGTTGGTAGAGTCAAGTTTTTAAACCTTTAGGAAAAATGCTCTCAGACAGCTCGACAATGCGGCCTTCTCGAAACTTCTTCAGTTTCAAGTAGTGCTATGAAGTGGTTTACAGCCACTCCATCAGCTTGACAGTGAAAGAAGAACCTTAGACTTTTTAAAAATTCACTCTTTTATTTTAGTTTCATGTGCCATATTGGGCTGATTGATCAGTCCTTCAGCAAAACCAAATGAATACAATATACAAACTATAATAAACGTGATCATAATATCAAATATTTTTTGAGTTATTAAAATAAATGTAAATCAGATATAATCTCGTATTTCTCCAAGATACATTCCAACTCTGAATACGATTTGGGTGATGAGAAAGCATCATCATCTGCTTGAGGCCATTGAGCTACAGGTTCAGGTCAAATTAACTACAGAAACTTCTATCAAATAGAATGGTAATAAATATGCATTTGATCTGGGGCCAGCCATGTTTGAACTGGAGGAAAATAACATTTATTTTATAAGTCATGAGTCTCCAATCTCACCATAATATCTTTTTCAATCATACTTTTAATTTATAATTTATCTATTTTTCTTATTTACTTTCAGCTTCAAATCCACGGATCCACTTTCAAAACAGAGTGGAAACATCGGCTACGGCCTGGAAAGTGGGTTCAAATCTGGCTCCCTGCGGCTTGGAAAGGACGTCATTGTATTCACCAAAAATGGTGGAGCACTCAGCACTGGACTCCTATCCATAACCTGCCTAGAGCAAAGCGGGATGAAGACATTCGCCACACCAGTTGTGACTTTCAGTCAGCAAAGCAATATCCTTCGCTTCATTGTGTAAAACATGTTTTAACTGTCTGTCCAAAATGCATGAATTCTGTACTAAAAGTATTCTGTTAAGAGATGTAGGACAAATTGCTGCTGCTAAGAAATGTCAAGAGTGGATCACTGTATGAGAAGCAACTTATACAATTATGTTTAATTAATTCCAAAATACCACATTGTCATGTAGTTCCCACTAATCTGTAGAATCTGCGTGTTTGTGGACAACATATTCTTTGGGTGAGGTGTTTAGACAAATTCCATGCACCCCGACAGTATGTTTTAACCTAGAGACCAGCTACCTCACAGTACCACCACAAGCTCCCCTAACCTGAACAGGAAGCAAATGGTTTCTGGCAACCACTGAACTTGACAACCCTGACCACTTAGGGATCGTGGTAACTGCTCTAGATACCCTTTCACTTAATCACTCGTGCACTCTTGTTCTCAGAGAAATACACAGAGAATGCACAATGGGATGTTTAAATTTAATGAACCAATGTTATTCTTGTATAGAATACATGTGCTGCGATAATCAGTAGACAGAAGCATATGAAAGTGATTACCAACACCAAAATAGTAAATAGCAGTTATAGTCCCACCATGGTGCTAAAACAGTTTATATATGCAGGCATATAAAACACATACTCCTATTATGCGATCCTACGCTATGTGTGTCTAGGTTGTGTGTGAGTGTGTAGCCAAGAACCCTCCATGGGATGATCCAACCTCATTACCTGGCGGGACAGAATGTAGAACCCCATCTTGGTCATGAACTGGACATCCCTCACTGAGATGTTAGGCAGCTGCTTGGCGAAGCATCAGTGTGCAGGGACCTCTCAATTTCAGCAGAAGTATCTCCTCTGACTAATTACCAGAAATACTTATTTCAATCATTACACAGTGATGTTCAAAGGTTTCGTAAAATTGATTTACCATCAGAGTTGTATAGGTATTTATTTTTGACATTAGTAGCTGAACTGCTTCAGAGTTTGGTGAGGTGACTAAGCCCTTCTCCGTCAGAAATGCAGGTTATAAATTGTGCAGTTGTGAGATCTCACTGTGTAACAAACTCACTGCCTGTACTGCATCCAGTCAGATTTCTTTGCAAAACCTTAGCATCAACCCTGGGTCGCTGTGGCCCTTAGCAGTCATGCTTTATCAAAAGAACAAGGGTAAAGCATTAAGAAGTACCACAACAGTTTAATAAGAAAGAAACAAAACTCGATAAGAATCCAGAACCAATTTATAAAAATGGGTTGTATTTTTATCTTTCAATAGACATCTCAAAAACAAAAAAGCACCAATGGTGTCTAGAGATATGAATTTTCAAAGGAACATGACATCATTGCTTTTTTATTCAATACTATAAATCATTGCACTGTACCACGCTCACGATAAACTTTGCAAACTTTGTAAAACTATTTTTAACGTAGTAAACTACTACTCCATTACACTTTCGGTGATCAATTCTGTCAGGGAGCCAGTCACAGGGACCAAAGAGGTCCAGTTGGACAGTTACTTAACAGTCAAATCAGTCTCCAGTTCAGTTGCAGGCTCTATTGGTGAACCACTGTAGACTTTGATGGAGTGGTCCTGATGCAAGTGATACAGGATTCTGAAGATGTTGAAGGATGCTGATCCAGTGACAGAGTCTTGCTTGGGCTACTCCAACGCCCACGAACACAACGGGAAGACTTTGGCACAGAGGTCAATCTCCCTCAAATTCTGGTTGAAGTCCAGCCAAAAACCAGTTGCTACTGGTCTACTGGTCTTTTTTAACTGCAAAGCCAGTGGTTCCATTTTACTGGTAATAACTTCCTTATTGGTCGACAAAACTGCACTTCGATGACTGCTCTGGATCCAGCAGACTCAGATGTAACATTTGAGGGTCAGCATTTGTCTCCCATGCTGAAGGCAGTGGTCAAGTGTTCTGGGCTAACATATCATTAGGCTGACTTTTTCAGCCTTTGTGGTCCTGAAGCAGTAACAGGAAGTCAGCCAACTGACTCTTGAAGATCACTTCTTTCCGAAGCTCGGGAATTACTTTTTCTTGAGCAGGGCACTGCAAGCATAGCCCTCCCTTTGCTAGTCTAAGCCGCAGTAGGTGCAGTCCAGTCTTTGGTGCAGACTGTCTTTGCTAGGTCAAGGGGACATCAGGGCCATCCTTCTTCGGTCTACTCTTCTGTACAGACGTGATCTGTGCCAAGTTTTCACCCTCAGGGAATGTGATTACTAGCCAATGAGTTACCAGATCCTCTCCTGCCTAGTGACGACTTCCTGTAAAGTGTGGTATCTAGCTAGCCCAGAATGTACTGTTCTGTCCACTCCTAACATGGCAGAACTCTTTTCTTGGTGTGTGGAGCTACCTAACCCATTCCTGACGTGTGACTTCCCCCTATCTGTCCCCTACACCAACTAGTCTGCCAGAACAAAAGGGTAGCCCCTCTTGTGTGTGTCCAACATTTACCCTTCAAAGACAGCGTCCCCTTTGAAGGTCACCGTATCGACCTGTTCAATGTATGGCTGTCCTGCCAGGGTGAGGTCACCCTCTTCCAGAGGCTGCCCTTTTGTGATCCTTCCTTTGAATCGTTCACATCTCCCTTAGGAGGACAGAAGGCTGTCTCTTGGCCAGAAACCTTAAATGCTCACTGGGAAACTTTGTGCAACAAAGTGGCTACTTACGGAAATTGCCACTTATGAATAAAGTTACATTAATTTCAACTTGGGCATTACGTCAGGTTTCACGTCACGATTCTTTTGATACAGTGAAGTATCAAATTTAGTAGTCCCATTTAGGAGTTAGCACTGCTGACTTGCCAGCGTGTAACCTTGTACTCACCGATGGCGCAACTAGTCTTTCCAAAGTAAAAATGACAATGAAGGTTTTTTTACTGTCGGGACATGTAAAGTTAAGAACTACAAGGCATATTTACAATATTTTGACATATGGCTGGACCGCAATTCTTTTAGCTGTGCTGCCCTACCTCAAAAGAAAAGGGCAGGAATGTGCCGTATCTATAAGATACGGTGCATTCCTGTCCTTTCTGCCAGCGCTGGTGCTCACAGCTGAGCACCAGTGCAGACACCCTTGCACCATGGTTTAAGGGTGTCAGTGGTGTTGCCATGATTGTTTTTGTACAGGAAGGAGCACCTTCCTGCACAAAAACAGCCAAAGGAGGGATTTCCTCATTCTACGTGTGCTGCAGAATGCAGCACATTGGAAAGAGGAAAAAACGAGGAGAAATGTAAACATTCCTCCTCATTATGCCTGCTTTGACAATGTGTTAGTTATGGCGGTGCCCCAGCTTTACGCTTTATTGTAAATCTGAAGCAGTGTAAAAAACCATGGGTGTTGAATGGGAACACCCACAGCACACCCATGGAACGCCCCTTCCATGGAAAGTAAGCCATTGCCTTACTCCATATTTACAAGACAATGAAAAGCCATGCAGGGTGTCTTTGCATTGTTATGTTAATTGTACTTCTAATGTTCACGGCTACTCATGAGTGTCCCGGCACGAGGACTTAAGGGGGCACAGAGAACCAACAAATGAAAAGATGCGTTGACTTGTAAATATGGACCGGCACACTGCACCTTCGGGGCTTCACAAAAGTGATCTTCCAGTTGTGTAATAGTGCTGCAGGGGCATTGTAAATATGCCCCTACATGTTCAAATGTTTCATATAATGCACCCAGCCTTTAGGGCTCAGTATGCCTGTCTTAAGGATGACTAATAAATATGACATTATTAAAAAGGAAGGTTTAGATTTGCCATTACTTAAAATGGCAATTTCACGTCAGCACTGCTCTGGAATCCAGCAATGGGAGGATGGGAGTCTTGCTTTACTTTGTCACACTTGTGGTAGCACAATAAGTGCTGCAGTGCACGAGAGGTACTTTAACTCACAGGCCCTGGATACTCCTAGTACCATATACTATAGACTCATAAGTGAGCTACTTTTTGCCAATTGTGGGTGAACCAATAAAACATATATCTTTTAAGAGTCAGAGTAATGGCATTAAGGTCTGTTTAACAGGCCACCGTGCACCTTCATAGTCTAAAAACCATCAGCATCAGTCCAAAAACTTGGGGGTGAGCATGCAAATAAAGGGTTTTCATTGCAATTGGCATTTCAAAATCAATTCTGTACTGGCAAGATATTGCATTTGAATAGGCTTCTTAGCCCATAGCATTGGTTTATAGGCTTAGAAAAACAAAGACACTGATGAGTAGAATGCTAGAATTAGTTTTAGGTTGTGTGAATTACTCTGGGGCACTTTGGAGTCCACTGCTTTTACTCATTATGCAACTGAAGACAGATACCAATCATACCCAAATCAGAGTAGGCCTGCCCCAATAGCAACAGTCCAGCTGGTACTTCCAGGCAAGTTCCCCTCCAGAAGGGAACACAAGCAGCTGCAGACTGGTTTCAGCCTGTTTTGACCTCACGAGTTATGTGCAGCTTCATTCCAACACAGTATGCACTGGACTCACATTTTGGCATAGCTGTTGCCATAATGTTAATTGGCTTTTAATTATTCATATAATTTGGACTACACCTACCCGCCTTTATTTGGTGTAATTTGAAAAGTTGTTGGACATTTTGAGGGTCTGCCTTAAATGAGGAGACTTTGTAAAATGCCATTCAGCACCCTTTTTGTTCATCCTTAACATCTCAGACTACACATCCATAAAATATACCTGGTTTATGGCTTCTGCACACTCAATTCCAGAATCGCAGCAGTGTCAATTTGGCCTGTAACTATAGTTGCTTGCTTAATCAGGATTGTAGGTTTTGGAGCAAGCAACACTCCCAATCTGTTTCCCCTGTGCACATTTCTGTGCTGGTAAAATGGCCAAGAGTTGAGGAAGGACATGCAGGAATCAGTGTAGAAACACAAATGATTTTTGTTTGTCACTATTTCTGTGGGTCATACCTAGTACCACACCCAGAAATTACCACAGGGAATTTCAGGCATGATGATGATAGGACTCCTGTAATGAAGGCCTTAGTGGTCACACCCTTTCTTCTTAACATATAAAACGTGGCTTCTCTCTGTGTTTAAGAGCTGTCGTGGGCATCTGTTTGCAAGCATGTGCCTGCTAGATGAACGTCTCCGCCAAGTAACTTCTTTGGTAAACAACTTATTACCAGTAAAGCATGTATTCATCGGTCATACAGGCTTTTCCAACTCCAATTAACGACATTCTTCTTTACAGATGATAACCCTGAAACTGAGGGATGGCACAGATTTAAACATCATGGTCCGTGGAGCATGAAAGACCTTTTCTCCCACTCCAGCCAAGGCTTTTTTCTTTCTTAGTTTTATTAGACAGCCAGAGAGAGTACAGCCAAGATTTAGTAATTAGGATAACAAGGTCTGATGCAGTCTTGAAGTTGCAATAGAAAATTCTAAAAGAATCTTACAGAATCAAAGACTGAAGTAGCCTAAACCCATGCTTGAGAAGAGCTTACAGATAAAAGATAAGAATATATATTGCTTAGCAAAACTAGAAGGTACACGTCTTTAAATGTGTGACCTGCTTGCACCTCTCCCCTTCTTGATGACCGGCCGCCGGCAAGTGGTCTGGGCACCTCCGTTTTCTGCTGAAATGCCGCTGCTGGAGGTGGGGGTACCGCAGGGTTCTATTTTGAGCCCTGCACTTTTTAACATCTATATGGCCCTCTTGGCGGCAGTTGCGGAATCTTTTGGTGCCCAGAGCATAACCTATGCTGACGACACCCAGTTGCTCTTAACATCTGACAAGGGCAGGAATTTTGACGGTTCGCAGATTAGAGACTGTTTGGGTGCGGTCTTTGCCTGGTTTCAGCGCCACAGTTTAAAATGCGATTCCGACAAGTCGGAATTGCTTTTTTTTGGATGTCCTCCGGATCCCGGCTTTAAGACCTGGTGGCCATCAGACATGTTCCCACCGGATGTCGCTTCTTCTAAAGCCAAAAACTTGGGCGTTGTGGCGAACGATGGCCTTACTTTTGGCCCCCAGATCATTGGCCTGACTGGCAAATGCTTCGGCCTTTTAAAGATGATGCGGAAGTTTCTTCCGCTACTTTCGCTGAAGCATAGAAAGATCATCGTGCAGGCCTTGATAGGTTCGCGCCTTGATTACGCGAACGTTCTTTATCTTGGCCTGTTGAAATACCTTTTGGCCCGATTGCAGATCGTGCAGAACTCTGCAGCTAGAGCCATTTTTGGTCTCCAGCGCAGAGCTGGAGCCACAGAGCTGCTTAAGAAATTGCACTGGCTTCCAGTTTCCAAAAGGATTGTTTTCAAGGCGCTTACTTTTGCCTTCAAGTCTCTTCATCGAATAGGCCCCAAATACCTTCAGAATCGCCTGTCTTTCTATGTGCCTTGTAGGACGTTACGATCTGCGTCCCTTTCCAAAGCTTTGATTCCCTCTATCCGTCTGACCAGAATCGGAGGACGTTCCTTTCGATTTCTAGCGACTCAAGGCTGGAATGGTCTCCCTGTTCTATTCAGGAAAACTGATGATTTGGTTTCCTTTAGAAAGGGACTTAAGACTTGGCTTTTTACCCAGTAACTGGTTTCTATCTTCTTTCTTTTCATGTATGCTGTGCTGTGTTTTGTCGCCTATCCCTTAGGCTCTTTGCCAAAGCGCCGGGACACTCCTCGGAGTAGCCGTGCGCTATAAAAGAGCATTTTAACATAACAACATAACATTTTAACATAACATATACATGCTGCCTTAATTTTAAAGCAATTCTTTAATTAATTTTCCCTAAACAAATAGATGCTATTTCCCAACTGACAAGTGCAGCTATACTTTTCTCTTGTAATCAGGAGACAGTATTTGTGAAGGGATAAATTTGGGAGAAAGACAAAACGCATGCATTCTAACAAATCCTATAAAAGTACACAAAAAATATTTTTAAGGAGGCAAAAATAAAAATGATAAATTATGAAAAGATTGTCAAAAAAGTGAGCCAAGAACAGGACAATATAAAATGAGTGGGTAACTGGGAATGTGCAGTGTGGGACTAAGTGGTGATATCCTGGGTTAAGCACATTTTTTGCTGTGCAGATTGGCATTAACAGTTGCAGACTCATTTTAAAAGGTAAAAATGCAACTGTATATTTTCTCATGAGTGCATTTACTGCAACTTTTTTTGCTATTCACCATTTCCAAATGGAGATTTAAATTGAGGTGTAGACTGACACGTCTCCACCTCCTCACATTAGGGAGTGGAGCCTCCAATAACTAAATGAAAGGGCAAGATCGGTGTTAATAGTGTATGGCATGGCATGGTATTTGCCTGTTGTATGAGAGTGTTATTTTATTTCCCTGCCTACATTATTTTCAATGAGAGAGTGTTGCAGTAACAGTGTTTGCCCATAGGAGGTGTTTGACTTACTCCAAGGTTGGGCTGGAGCAACTATAACTCACACCCTGCCATGCACAGTTTTGTCATAAATAATGTCATGTCAAATGCTGCAGTGATATTATCAATGATGCCACTAAAGATGCCATGAGTGATGTAATATATGGGGAGAGAAGTATAGTTACTTTGGGACGCAAGTTATAGTTATATTGGATAACTATAGGTGGTGAATAGTAGTCAATTTCTGAGTTAAAAATTTTACGCTGTCACATAATTTTCACCTACCTATAATATTGATTGGCCTTTAGTTTTTTCAGTGAAGTTTGTTGGGTTTTTGTTAATATGATGTAATATTTTATTACAACAATTAAGCCAATGCCCTGCTGTACACATATGCCCTGCCCCCCTGGACCTTGTGGAGTGGTCATATAGGGACACACTTGGGGTCAAAATCAAAACAAAATAGTTTTTTAATGCAGCGATCCCATGGGAGTCCTGCGGGACAGTGGCAATAAAAAAAATGTCAGCCAGTATTTTCTGTTCATTATTATTAAATATTTGGGGAAGGGGCCGTGAGTGGGACCCTGTCCCGAGCCAATATTGGGCCCCGTAGACCCCACCCCCGAGTGCTTAATATTTATTAGAGGAGAGGGGAAATGCAGCTCCTTCTCCCTGAGCAACCAATGGGCCCAGTGGACCCATCCCCTTGGGCTAGATATTAAAAATAAGAGAGCCCCCTCTCCCAAGCCACTAATGTTCCTCTGGGACCTCATCCTCATCCCCCATGGCCGATTTGTAAATAACCCCAGTACACCGTGTTTCCCTGCCTGAGATAGAGTGAGCATTCCCTGCCCATACTCTCTTGGGATGGGAACTCAACTTTGCTCCCACTCGGCAGGAGCAGTAAAAAATGCTGCTCCAGCCTAGGGGAGGGGAAGCACGGAGAAGATGTCGACTTCCACCAGCACCCATTATACTGCTGGCTGGGGATCCTTATGGGAACGCAGGGGCCTGGGGGCTCCCCCCACAGTCCCCAACAATCCTCTCCATTTTGGGTGCCCATAGTGGCACCAGGGCACCCATCTGTAATAAAAAGAGATGGCCATGCTCCCTGAAGAGGACAGAGCCTGGGCTGTGGGGGCCCTAGGGCTTCCCCCACATCCCTCAAATAAAACACAGTAGTGGGTGCCCCAGGTGGACACGGGGCATCCACAAAAAATCTTTTTTTAAAAGCAAGAAAATATTTATAAATGAGCAACAGTAGCTGCTCATTTATTATTCACTGCTCTATGAAGGAGCGATCCATAATGCCCTGCAAGGGCCATTTACATTTTATTTTAGCTTGGTGGTATCCCAACAAGGGACAGTTGCACTACACACATTTACTATTGTTGTGGAGCTGTAAGGTGTGTAGCAGCCCCATCAGTAACATAAAAAAAAGTAAATGAGTCCTCTGGGTCATTAAATCCATGACCCAAGGAGAACTTACAAAACATTTTAAAGCACTCTTAACTTGCGCGCTAATGTAGTTGTTCTTATGATTGAATTTTGTAGGTTGAAAAATGTTAAAAGAAAAATTCAGAGAGAGGTTGGTTTTGTTTATAACAAAATAAATATGTCTCTGAGTCTTTCCTTTTGAACTACCCAGAATTCTTTCCTTCTTTTTTGCATAATTTTCGCATCACTCTATGCCTGAAAGGGTATTCTTTTGACTTATACTGGGGGCTCCCTTGTGTCAGGACAAGTATATACCTATCTGAAGAGCTCTAATGAGAGCGATACACGTGTCAGGGGTTGCTTTTCTTCATTTCAGGTTGGCTTGGATGGTATTTTACCAATCCAAAGCTGTAATACTGTGCCTGGAGTGTTAAAAGGCTTTAGCCATTATACAGCTCGGCATGGATATCACTGTGCTAAGCCTATGCTTAAAGACTTTGCTGGGGAAATGGTAATAGACTTTGTAAATTTCTATCTTGGGGTGGATGGCACTGTGCTAATCATTTGCTTAAAGACTTTAATAGAAAAGCAGACATTTGAGGTGAGAAAATTTAGAGTGTCGCTGGTGTTGAGAGTTCTCTAAAATGGAGCTGCTTTCTGCCTAAACTTGAGAACTACCCAAAGTTCTCTCCTTTTTTGCATGTATTGTTATAGTTAGGACCTAGTTTCCAAAGGAATGTTTTTTTTTATTTACCAATATCTTTGGCGACATTTGACAAATCTTCATAACATTTTCAAAACTAATGCCCCGCTCAGGTCAGCTCCTGTCTTGAAAGGTTCTGCATGATTTGTCAAGCAGGTGCCAAGAAAAAAGGGCGTCCCAAAATGCATTTTCTCAATAATAATTTCCATAGGAAGGTTTTGCTGCAGCTACAGACCAAACTGCTGAACAGAATTACACCGAATTTTGCAGAAAGGCAGCTCTTGGTCCAAAGTGCACTCTTTTTGTTAAATGGTGTTGATCCATTCAGCAGTTCCGGGGAAATTCATATATTTGAAAATATTAGTATCTGGTGACCACAGTATACCGCGAACCCTCCCGATCTCATGCTTGACTCTGATTAGCTTCGAACAGGTCCAACCAGTTGAACTAAGTCACAAGATGGTAAAAAAGTATTAAAATCAAGAAAAGGGGCCAGGGTAGAAACACTCTAACCACCTATACCTGCTCAGGGGTCCCCACATGGACCCCAGGGCCAAATAAAGCATTAACAAATCCATACGAAAATAAAAGAAAACCAAGCGGGGTCTCCAGCACTTCCTTAATTAAGCTCCCAGGTAGGCCAAAATTTGGTGTGGGGGGCCCGTGGGGGCCCCCATCCCCAGGGACCGCCACCTCCACAGGGCTTTGTTTATAACATATGGGGCTCCAGCCCACCCCCACACTGCTCCGGGGAGCGCCACCTCCCCGGGGCTTTAATCTTTAAATGTGGGGGCCACGCTCCCCCCAGTCACGAAGACCGCCACCTCCCCAGGGCTTCTTTTTACATTAAAAAGTTGTGAGGTGGCACCTGCCTCCCCACACTGCCCTGGGGACCACCACCTTTCTAGGGCATATATTATTGAAAGGCAGGGGTCCGTTTCATAACCCCACCCCAGGGGCCACCACCTCTACTGGGGCTTTATATTTGATGGAGGGGCCTCATGGACACCCTCGCGGAGCCCTCCGTCATGACCAACGTCCCCCAGGGCCAGCTCCAGCAATGTCCCGCCATAGCATACTTCTGCTTCGCTTCATGGAAACGAGAGTAGGAAAACTGCTCTTGCTTCTATGAAGCGAAGCAGAAATGCTTTTGGGCATAAGGAACTGCATGTTTGCAGCTCTTTTTGTCCAAAAACGATGCCGGCTCCCGCAGGGGGCGGGGAGCCAGCATAGACAGTGGGGGCATTGGGGCTCCCGCTACGGTACCCAACATTATGGCCAAGCCCTGGAGAATGGTGACCCAACAAATGGCCTGGGAGGAGGCCACACGGCCCCCTCCCTTGTTTTCATTTTTTTTAATCTATGCGGCCTGGCCCTGGGGGATGGGGTCCCCGGGCTAAAATTGGCCTCAGGAGGAGAACCACATGTCCCCCCTCCAATTTTATTTTTAGAAAAGTAGGGCAGGGCCCAGGGGATGGGGTCCCCAGAGCCAAAAGTGGCCAGGGAAGGGGCCCCGTTCCATAAAAAAAGTTTTCACTGGGCCCTGGGGGATGGGGTCCCCGGGTCCGAAATCTGCCTGAGGAGGACGCTGCACTGCCCACTCCCCTTATTTTGTTTAAAAAAAAGCCTAGCCCAGGGTGTAATTGGCCTTGGTGGGAGGCGCACATCCCCTCCCTTTTGAATATATATATATATATATATATATATATATATATATATATATATATATATATATATATATATATATATGTATATATAAATATATATATATATATATATATATATATATATATATATATATATATATATATATATATATATATATATTTTAAATGACTCTGGGGGATGGGGTTCCCTGGGCCTAAAAGGGTCAAGGGAAGGGGGCCACACTGCCCATATCCTAAATAAAAAAAAGATAAAACAAAAAACCGGCAACTCGCTGGAGGCACAGACCCCTCCAGACCCCTCCCTGAACCACTCTGCAAACACGCTTCCTGGTACATTCTGGGTTGGGGGATTAAGTCACCTTCGAACCTGAGGGTCCTTAGGTGCCAACTAGCCCCCCAGGTACCTCCAGTAAGCCCCAAACAGTGGCATTGCTCAGAGATGGTCTGAGGCCACTCATCTTTTTACAACACTCTCCAAAGGCGCCTCTTGGTGCACTGCTGATGGGGCGATGAGATCCCCTTGTGTCCTGAGGACTTCACGACTAAAGTGGACTTCATCCCACAAGCAGCAGTGCACAAGGAGGCACATTTGCAGAGTGGTGTAAAAAAGGGGGCATGGCGTCTGACCACTCTAAGCAATCCAGCTGTGTGGGGCATACTGGAGGTAACAGGAGGACTTGTTGGCCCCCATGGACACTCAGGAGGCAAGGGGACCTCATCCCCCAACCAATAGCGCACCAGGAGGTGCGTCTGCCGAGTGGTGGAGAAAGAGGGCGTGGCCTGTGTCCACCTCTCACCAATCCCACAATGTGGGGCTTACTTGAGGTAACAGGTAGGCTAGGTGGCCCCTAAGGAACCCCAGCAGAAAAGGGGACTTCAGTCCCCACCCAAGAGCGCGGCAGAGAGCGCATTTGCAGAGTGGTGGGCAAAGAGGGCACGTCCTGCTATGAGAATTTAGCAATCCTGCTGTGTGGGACTTACTGTAGGTAATAGGAGGGGTAGTTGACCCCCAAGGATGTCCTTGGGGTCCAACTCCCTTCCTGTTACATCCAGTAAGTCCCACACAGTCGGATTGCTAAGAGGTCTTTGGAGGCCATGACCCCTTTCTCCACCACTCTGCAAACATGCAGTACTGTTTGGTGGATAAAGCTCACTTTACTCCTAATGGACATTGGGGGCCAAGAAACCCTCCTGGTACCTCCTGTAAGTCCTATACAGCGGAATTGCTGAGCGCTGGTCAGAGGCCAAGCCCCCTTTCTCCACCACTCTGCAAATGCGACTACTAGTTAAAGAAGCATTTGCAATGTAATAGGTCTCACATTTGCAAGAGTTAGAGCTATTGGCGTTGTAAATGTAAATGTTTTTTACTAACGTTTTTGGGTGTTGAGTGTATGTACATGTAGTTGAATTATGTGGTATGTTGTGCAGCTCCCATTGATCCTCTATCACTCTGAATTGGGAGCCCCATTTTGATCAGATGCTGCTAGAACACAACCACTTCTACTCTGGCACAAGAATTGGACTTCAGAAGAGACTACCTTCCACTGGGATATTATTAGGGGCTCCCTTAATTAATCTCTTTCCTTACAAATCCCTTGTTAGAATTAAATTAAAAACCAGTGTTCTGATTTAGGGCATCAACACAAAAAATATGCGAGAACTTTGTAGTCACTACTGTTGCATTGCTTTGCAGATCGGACTCAGGAAGATAGGGCCATCAAAAGATATGAGAGGCTGTCTCACACTGGGGCAGGAACAATGCCACTCAAATGGATTCAAATGCTCTGGGAGTTATTATACATTTAGTTTCAGGAAAAATACTCAGGTCGTGCCTGAAGCTAATATAGCTAAAAAATACCTAGGGCTATACACAAAGATTTCCTTTATTAGTGAGTTCCCCTGGTATCATTAATAACATTAAATGTGGTCATACCATGAAATACAATGATTCACCTGCCCATCTTGAATCCATAAGTTACCCACAGGTTTCAACCTAGAACAAAAGCCTAATACGTCAAAAGTATTTTTCAGGGAATAAGAACTCCCTATCTAAGGTATCCATTCAATCCATTAGAACCATGCAAAAGAAGGAGAATTATTAACACCCTCCCGGTCCCTCACTTGTTTGGGCTTGAACCAGAGTCATGTTGAACTACAGGCATCATGGGTCAGTGTGGGGGACACCTCCTTAGTAGTCACACATTCGTCAGAAGGCAGACTTTGCTACTGCACTTTCTGGGGACCCCCTCCACTGCTGTAATTGGTAACATGAAGAGTGCGGGGTCAAAGATAAGGCCAGGGACTGGCTAATCTCCTATCTGGACAACCGTCAGCAACGGGTTTCGCTCCCCCCCTTCAGCTCAGAGGAGCGGAGAGTAGGACAAGGAGTACCTCAGGGCTCAGCCATCAGCTCATTAATCATTTGGGATCTCCGCATTTAATTATGCGGACGATAACCAGCTGGTCTTTTCACTGGAGGGACAGGATGCAGTCCCATTGGAGACCTTCCACCGGTGCATGCAGGCTACAGCGAAATGGCTCCGTTTGAACTCGTTACAGTTCAATGGAACTAAGACTGAGGTCCTGCATTGCTCCAACGACCGAGTTCCCAGAGATCTCCCAAACGATTTTTGGCCCCCGTCATTTTCAGAGACGGTGTCAGCCACACAATCAGCGCGTAATCTGGGGGTCATTTTTGGGCCCAACTTGCAGCTGGATCTGCACGTAAATAAGACCACCTCAACGTGCATGATGCTTATCCGCATGTTGCGCAAGGTTTTACCCCTCCTCCCTGAGCAAGCCAGACCCGAAGTAGTGCGGAGCACCATCCTAAGTCGACTCGACTACTGTAACGCACTACTTCTGGAAGCCCCGGTAACACTTCTGGGCAAGCTCCAAAGGGTACAAAACTTAGCTGCCAAACTCGCCCTATCCCGCCCCTACCACAGTTTGTCCACGGCAGCGTTACAGGAACTCCATTGGCTGCCGGTTCACTTACGCGTTCGCTACAAAGCAGCGTGCATTGTGTTCAGAGCTATCCATGGCCTGGGCCTGATCCCTTTGCGGAGAATGTTTGCCTGGTACCTTCCATTGCGAGCTTTACGTTCCTCTTCATCCAGGCCACTAGTATTTCCGCGTTTCCAGAGAGTGAGGATGGGTGGCCGATCGTTCAGAGTAGCGGCGGCCAAACTCTGGAACTCCTTGCCAATATCCCTAAGGAGTCTTGAGGATCTCTTAGCCTTCAGAAAGGCGTTGAAAACCTACCTCTTCCCTAGGACAGGCTAGTTGCTGAATCTGCTGGATCAGTGTTCAAAGCGCCAGGATGCCCTTGGTTGTGACAGGTTGCGCTATATAAGTATACCACAATACCACAATACCAATACCAATGGTTTCAAACCTATTCAAGTGAGAACCAGTAAGGTACTAATAATTCCATCAGGGTACTTTCAATGTAGTAAAAAACAATATTCTGTGCCCAGTCTTTCTCAATTAAATGAAAGTGATGAATGATAAACTTCGGCAAGAGGAAACAATTTCAACTGAAATTACTGAAGGAAATCAAAGTTCAGGGATAGGTAGTCTAGTTGGAAATGCTAAGAATCAGCTGAGGAGTGAGTCCACTAATTTATATAGTATTAAAGCACAACTTATTGTGGAGTAGCTTGAGATTTTTAGAGGCATTACACAATCACGAGACCATAGAATTCTGCATTTGAAATTAGAATGTATCTGCAATTTATTGAAGCCTATACATTCTCTATGTTAGTGGTCAATCAGCAGACACTGGAAAAAGTTTCCTTATAGAAGTACTTACAGCTTATGGACAGAAAAAGACAGATTGCAATCTTTCATGTATTGGTGTTACACCCATTCGTTTGCATTGTCTGCTACTCTTACCAGTCGAACAGTGGAACTTGCTACCAAACAGAAATACCTCAAGCTATGGTAATTCTCATCATGACGTTCTTAGAGTTCTAAAAAAAATGATGGCACCAATTAAAGTTAGTTAGCATGGGTTCAAATGTGATGTTTGCCTTCATTCACCTAAGCATGCAGGAAGTTCTTAGAACAAACAATGAAATACTATTCAGAGGAAAAATGTCATTCTGTTTGGTGATCTTCAGATCATCCAAGTGAAATGTAGTCAGTCTTCAACAAGCTGCTGCATCAGCAAATAGGGAACTCCTTAGGCAGCACTCGAAATTTAAATATATGAATTAATTTCGAATTTGCTGATTAACTAGAAATATGAGGCAGGCTGCAGATGATAAATATGACACACTATGCTAAAAACAATAGAATAGTTGTAGTAGGAGAAGAAACTAAAACTGCACTGTAAATGAACTCTTCTGTTTCCAGAGAGAAATTCAGCTTTACCTGTAAGGAGGAGCAGCAGAAAACTCACAAAGAATGGCAACATTTGGTGAGTGTACGTAGTTTAACAGAGAAATATTGCACTTACCGAAGCAGGAAATGAATCCACTTAGTTCAGTAGACAAAATAGAGTATCACAGATTAAACGTACTACTTGGTTAAGGAACGTGATGACCTAGAAAAGGTAGATTCTTACACACCAGATTTGGAAAAAAACTTTTAGCCTGTGTAAACTTTCAAGGATGATTTATGTTGTAATTTGAATGCAGAACAGAGTCTGATAAATTGAGCTATGGCAAATGATGTAGGCTTCAACCCAAATCCCTACAGAATGACATTAAGTCAATGTTGGTAATGTTTGAGCATATAGAGGTTCTCAAACAATTAGGTGGATGCAGTGCCCAGTTCCTATTATTGAAAGACATATATGTGCAGATAATAATTTCATGTTTAGATTTTTCTGTCACTAGACACAGACTTCAAGGATTACATCTGGATGTAACAATGGTAACGAGAGGCTAGAAAGATTTTAAGCAAGAATAGTTTGCACTTTACCTTCTTGATTTTGATGAGAGCAGGGTAAAATCAGGGATCTCATGTGTTAGAAAATACAACTGATTGGGAATTTTGTATGCTCCTTGTCTGGGTCAATATCCAATGCCCCTAAAAGTACATTATCCACTAAACAAAAAATTGATAAAAGTTGTGTGGATGAAAAAGGTACAAATGTTACACAGGCAGAGAGCTGCAACAAGAGACAAAAGCAAAATAAGACGAAGTAAAATATGTGCCACACCACAATATTCTAATTTTTCTGAAGTAGACTGCTACTGCAATGTAGTAGTCAATTTTCAGTTTCAATTTACTATACTTCTTCAGAAAATCGATGAAAACCCTGATAAACCACTAGGGAGAGTGCTGTCACATATACTGAGGACAGTGCAAGCAAAAAAAAACATGCAACTCACTCAGTGACTAGTAGTCACAATAGTGTAGATTTCTGTACTGGAAGAAGATAGTTTATATTAAACTCCAAAAAGGAAGCTCAAGAATTTCTTTTGGTACTTCTAGACATCTAGATAACGAAAGTATTTCAATTGATGTATTATTTGGAATTAGCTATGCCTAGGAATATGAATGTGTGAAGTGTCTCCATTATTCGAAGAATGACATTGTCTCGGAGCAATTTGTATATTTAAACATGCCAAATTGCAAATCAGTGTTCTTTGATAGCATATTGAAAAACGGTGCTCAAAATAACACATTTCCAAACTGCGGAACTAAATTAGTTTCAAATCTAGTCATTAGGGATAGTAGACAATGTGTCACCCTTATGCTACTACGATGTAGAGCAAATTTCATTAAAGTAAAGACTGAAATGATACACTTCAAAAGTGGTCCAGTGTCTACATGTAGAAAAGCAAACACTAATGTTTGGAATTCTTTTTCATGAAGGACAGACAATAACATCAGGTCATTATATAGTGCACCTGCTAAATAGGGCATGTTGGACTGAATGTAATGACACTTGTCTTATATTCAAGAAGAGGTTGCCAATTAAGTTAAAAAAAATCATAGCTATTATTTCTGAAGACAAAGCTCTAGAAAATATATGATCTAGAGTATTAGAGCCAGGTATATACATTTTGTTAATCTATTGATCATATTTTGTTATCTGACAGAGAAGGGCGAGAACCATATAGGCTTGCATTTACTAGTTTAAAGCAGAATATATGTAACTAGAGGGAGAATAAATTGGTACTGAAACTGATGCCCACCACGTAGTGAGCTATCACACCTGCTCTTTACAGTTGACATACTAACATTTACAGTTTTTGTGGGCCATTTTTTGTAATCCAAATGATTTGTCCTCCATAGTTATATGACAACACATATTTATTTGGAGTGTTGAAGACATACAAGTGTTCACAAGGTGTCGAGAAAGTCCACAAGGTGAAATCTCACCTACTGAGAACAAAAAAAAGCCAGAAAACCTTTTTTAAGTTGTGTTAATCATGACATTTATGAAGTTATACTATCAAATTAGGTAATGTGCTTTCAAAAAGTGTACAATACTTTAACGCATTTTCCATATGAAATACAAATTGTCCCATGTCAACAAGTGATTTATATTCTAAATGTATAAAAACAATCTGTATGTCTGTTTATAGCCATTAACAATCTATACCACACAACAAGCAATACATAATCATTTTATAAGCACTGAAAGCAGTGATCCTAATGTGTAATGTGAACTATAAGCAAAGAAGAAGTACATCTATAAGATGACCAAAGGGAGAGAGCTATCAGATGGTATGAAAATCCTGGATGACAAAACACTCAGTACCCTCTTGTTAAAGATTAAACTAATTTCTTATTTCAACTGATCTATATAGTGCATAACCTATATCATTTTGATATGGTTGCAATAGTAAATGCCTTTTTGTGAATAACAAAAGTCGTAAAGGTAGACTTTCATCTCACTTTATCTTTGTGAATCGGGCCCCTACTCTCTCGCTATTACTACTGGACAACAATTCTGCCTACAGCTACGTAGAAAGTTGGAAAACTCTTACAGTATTGTTATTCTACTAGAAGGGTCACATTTAAGTAGAAACATGTCTCTAACACAATAATTGAGTAGTCTTCAAAGATTTTAATGCCGTGCCCCATGTTAAATAATAAAATAAATCATTTGAGCCCCGTAAACTTTTTCACATGTTTAAATATGTCTAAATATTTTTAAACAGTCCAGATGCTTTTCATTAGCCCTTTTAAAAATACAAACAATTACATTTCAGAAATGGAGGTGGTGGGTGTTTGATGAATATTTGGAGTACCTTCCCCGTTTACACTTACTCCCACCCAGCTTATAAATGACCCAAAAATATGTTAGTTCTGGCCCCTAACTGAGTGGCTTACTGACACTCGTTTTTTTCACTTAATACAAAACACTGTTATCAGCATGATGCTTCTTTTGGCCAGAGCGAGGCACCTCCCTGGGATTGAGTAATGCCCCCACAGGGAGGTCTGCTCTCAAGTTTCAAGGCCTCTTCAATAAATCCTCTTAAGGCACTAAGGTGCAGCAGTAAGCAGTATCTGCATTAGTGTGTAGAAGTGTATAATATAGCAGTGCCAGTGGAGACAATAGGAGAGCACCATATCTTGCTATTGACGGAGTTTCTTTCTCTTTTTAATGTTCGCATAATATAGTACAGCATTGTAGAAATGTACACATTTTTCATCGAACACATTGCTCCAACCAAAGTTAGTGCACAGGGCTATATGAAAAAGAAATAGATTGCATCTACTAACAGGTTGCCACTGTTTTCTTCACTTAGCACTGGACTCAAAAATTGGAGATGAATTGACCATGTAACTGCAGTCTGTTATGGTTTACCTAACGGTGGAAGGCTGCACTCTGTAAACAGGTCTAGAGGCTTACCTTCTTGTGGTCTGTGTGATCACTAAAGCATGTAACTGAACAAAACACAAACTTCAAATGAAGAAATTCACCCGTGCACATCCATCTAAAAACACATTACCAAACACTGTATTGCAGCATAGGCCTTAAGGTAGGAAACGTAATACTACAACAGCATGCATGCTTTGGTGTCCGATGTGAGCTAGTTCTACAGTTTCACATCTGGAGATATGTTCACTTTCCTCCTGAGAGATTACCCTGAGATATAAATTGGAGCTCAACTCATATGGTACCCCTTGGAAACAAATTTCGCAAAGTGTCTAAAAATTAGGCTTCAATTAGGCCTACCAAAATAATGAGAATTGTCTTTAAAAAGCTGACTAAAAAGTCACTTTTCAATATCAGTATCCACAGTGCATGACTTTCCCATAAAAGTACTACATCCCAAGAAGCAGGAACAGCAATTTAACCCAGAAAAACTTTCTTGGAGCACTCTGCTAATAAGCCATGAAAACATGCAATATGAAGTCTGTAACTAGGACAGAAAAGAACTCAAAATCACAATTTACACTTAGCACTTTGGCATATGTTTCTGTTGAATGAAGTCAAAATGTTGCTCATGGCTGAAAATGTAACATGTGCACAATTGGATCGGGAGGAGGGTATGCAAAGACTCTCTTATTTCAATCCTATAGAAGGGTAGCACAAACACTGAAAGAAAAACAGTTGAAATCACTGGCCTCATAACAAAACATTAAAACACACTACAATCAAGCGAAAAAGCACTCATGTACAGATAGATAGTCTACCACTTTTCCAAGCACAATCTACACTGTCAAGTTATGGTGGGCTGCATGTAGTCAATGTGATACTACACTGCCCATCCTGAAATGATGGGAAACTGCAAAAAGTCTTGCTTTTAGTTCTGGGGTACTAGCACCATGTTTATAGGTATACCAGGGTAGGTTTTTGGGGAGTTGAGATTCTGACAAATACAGTCAACATGTAGCTACAAACTCTTGTAGTTTAAAAAAAGTGAAAGGATTTAATCTGTGAACAGGTCCAGAAGCTTAACTTCTTGTTGTCCCCTAGACCACTGAAGTAAGTGACTGGTCAAACTCCAAACTCAAATCAAAGTAAGTTGTCCCTGATGCCTAGCACATTTGTATGAAAACTCATTACCAAGCACTGTACACCAGCATAAATCTTAAGGCAAGAAACATCATTCTACTGTGGGATCCTAAATGAAATAATAGCAATCAGCACCTATGATAGAGAACATTTATTCTAGATGACAAGATAATACAAATATGTGCAGCACAGACACAGTCAGCATAGCCGCTGAGTGTCCAATGATGTAACGTTCCTGACAAATTTTATAGGCCCAAACCACGAAGGATGAAGCATCATATTATATATAACACAGATTAGGCATGGGTCTTTTGACCAATTGGCAACTGCCTAATCTGCGCCATACCATCTATGGTCCGAACTACACTGTTGCTGATCACGTGTCATAGTAGGCAGCTTTGGGGACTTTCCTCTGTAATGCAATGCATTATGTTGGTACTTTTCCATAACACGTATCAGAAGCATTTCGCAATACAATATGCTGAAATCTGTGTAGCTAAGCTTTTCTATTTTCGGATCCTTCTTGTGCAAGCCTTGCGTTATAATAGCAGTTTTACTTAAGACAAAATGGAAACGTACAACCATTTTGGGCAGAGATTTTTAAATTAACTTAACAGGGTTCGAAGCTTTAAGCATTTGGTATCATAAAAGAAAGATGGCTTCTACTCTAGGAAAGCGGAATGCTTTTGTGTCATCTGTGAGACATCTTAACAAATTTCACATATTGAGATATCTTCACTTTCATGTTTTAGATCCAGAAAAATAAATTGGAGGTCAACTCAGGTAGAACCCCTTGAAACAGTCTTTACAAAGTATCCAAAAAGTAGGCTGCAGCTGGGCCTACCGAAGGAGTAAAAATTGCCTCAGAAAATTGACTAACAACTCACTCTTCACTTTTTATCGTCCACTGCAAGTGGTGTTTTTTTTTAGTGTTTTATATAGCGCGAACTAGACCCGAGACATTGGGTACCACAGCTCTCTACAAGAGCACCGTTTCATTACAGACGGACATATACATTTTTGTTAGGCACGGGGAGATTAAGTGATTTGCCCAGAATCACAGGATGTTGAACCATGTCGCCGATCTCAGACCCAGTTTCCCAGCTTCAAGGTGGACTGCTCTAGCCGTAAGGCTACATATTCTCCTTTAGTGCATGGAAGGGATTAGTAGGCAGTGCTACGAGAGACAAAACATGACCATATCATGGTGGTTATGGTGTTTTCATTCTTTTTGACTTTGACATACTGCAGTGTAGCATGGGGCAAATATACTATTTTTTCACGTAACACAGCGCACCAACAAAACGTGTCTGTGAAAGGGAGAGAGTAGGACGGCTCCACATACAGTATCATATGGCACAGCTTTGATCTCTTCCTTCTGTAGCATATTTTTGACTGATGTGTGCCAGTGCACACACCCTTGTACTCTATCTCAAGGGTGTATTTATTTCATCAAGTGTAGGTTGTGTATTGTTAGTGGTCCCTTCCAATACAAATGTTATGCTTTAAAAATGTTCACAATACACAACACATGCAAAGTAGGAAAAATGTGAAAAGCTTCAAAAGTTGCTCTACAGATACACCTGATTCAAGAGTGCATACATTTGTGGTGCAGATTCCTGTCTACCACTATTTGAAGATATGGATTACCTTAAAACCCCCTGGGTTATTGCATAGAAATGTCTAAGTGCCACCCATTGAGTGCACCTCTGACTCAAAGTGATGCAAAGTTGTGCACACGGATACTTTGCTTTATTTTGGCAAAACTTTCCAAAATAAATCTTAATTTGTATTGGAAAGTAAATACACCAAGAATGATTTGCTCTGGGTTTGTGTTACGAACTTAACACAAACCCTGCCCAAAGCATTAGTAATTCTGAGTTTATATATCGTACCCTTACCAAAGAATATTAAATAAACTAATAGTTCAACAAAAATATACAGACATGATGTTACACAACATTATTTTGTTTTTCAATATTTTAAACAGAAAAGGTGGTTCTAACACGAATCATTGTTTTTTTCTTCTAATATTCACTTTTTTCTGTACTTTTACAATCTTTTTCAGGACTCATCTAAAAACAACAAAAGGTACATCTAAACATAGATCAAAATTTTTTTAAGAAAAATGATTTTTCTGGTGATAAGCCAACTGATGGTTTCGTGCTCCTGCACTATGTTCTCCAGCAGAGATAATAATTGTACATATCATGCAAAATAGTGCTATGCTCGCATACAGAGGGTTTACATCTTGGGATAGGGTGGCAGCAAGGCCAGTACAAAGAGAATGATCAGGCTGGCAGCCTGAAAGTGGAGCAGTCCATGTTGAGGCTCCCTCAATCTCTTGACATCTCCTCTTTGCGGCCTTGAATTGGGAAGCATGCCTCTCACTAAAATGCTTTATCATTGCAGATGTTCTGAATGACTGTTTTTTGTAGTACTCCTGGAAAACCTCACCCAATACATACCGTCCAGAAGTAGAAAATTGTCCCATACTGGACCATGGTGAGGTCCACGGCTCCTCATGGTCCTCTTGACTGTGTTCCTCTTCTCTTCAGTCTTCTCCATATGGCATTGCCTCTTTTCAGATGATTTAAAAACAAATAGAAAAACTACAAAGAAAGTCAGCTGAGAGTGCATAGAATGTGAATACTCAGAGGTGCCACTCGCTGATAACAGCACTAGGGTGCATACACTTCTTCAAAATACATCAACACCATCACATTAGCCAACACGATGTACTTTCTCTGTGAATCAAAGAGTCACTACACAGAAACTATTGCATCACTTTAGCAATTAGTTTTTCAGTGATTTCTCCCACTCCACATGGCTTATGGCCAAAGCGTTGCAAAATATCCATTTGTTTCTTCAAAACCTTCAACATTTAGGCAGTTCCAGCAATTTGTTGTAAAAGGCTGCATCTTATTGTTACGTTCTTTGTGCTGTTGATGCAGCACTTACTCTGTCGCCAATGGGTAGTCATAGTTAGATCTGTGTTTCCATAGGAACATTTCTTATTGCTTTGCATTTAATGACTCTTCACTAAACTTTCCACAGAAAAGTCTCACCCACCTCTTTTTCTTCCTAGAATATTTTGAAGTAATCCGTCAAGTGAGGGCTGGGAAAAGGGCAGCCTATTATGTCTTACCCATATCTTTTTCTAAGAGAAATTGAGCAGCGATACCGTAAAAATTACTGAATAGATTTGCACCAAATTTTGAAGAAATCTTGCTCTTCATCCACAAAGTGTGTTTTCTGTGATGTAATGTAAATATGTTCATAGTTTTTGACAATTAATGCTCAAAAACATTGTATATTTCACATTTTGAATGCTCTGATGAACTGATTATCTGCCACACATCAACAAGGATGGGGTGGAAAGCAGCTTAGAATTGGGGACTCAGTCCCAGGTCCTAAAGATTTTTTTTTTTAAACATAAATGGGCCGAATAGGGATACCTTGTCTGGTGGTGGGGTCACAGATGGACTCAGCTCAGGCAAAAAATGTTTTCTTTCTTTTTACAATTTTGCAGCAAATATTAAGTGCTACTGTTAACAAGAAATCCCTGGGGTGGGCTAGGACTCGGTGGGGCTTCAAATCATCGCTTCTGAGAAGAGGGGTGCAGGACTTCTCTCCCTGAGCCTTGGGGAGGTCCTAGACCCCGGGATGTGTTGTAAAATATTGGGAGACGGTCTGTGGCTTACATTCCGTGATCCTTATTATGCCCTGGGGGCCCTGTCTCCAGAGGCTGAATTCCAGAAAAAAGGGGCATCCCGCTCATGAGACATAATAGGCCCTAGGAGCTCCATCCTTTATGCCACACAGAACTTTAAAGGGAGGGGGCTATGTGGCTCCCATGCCCCTGGGGCCAGGTCTCACCCCTGGGACACGGTGGTTTCCCTGCCCACAATAGCACAGGCAGGGAAACATATGTCTGCTCCCACCTGGCGGGAGCATATTTAAAGCTCCCATTGAGGGAGAGCAAGCATGCCTTCCCTGCCATCAGGAGGGAATATTCACTCTGGGTAGGGAGGGCATATTCACTCTGGGTAGGGAGGGCATATTCACTCTTACTTGTCAGGAGTTTTAAAAATGCTCCTGACCGGCAGGAGCAAACAAAAGCAGGTGCTAGCACCAAACAGGAGCAATGCGGGCTCCTCCAACACCCAGGCTGTGTGAGTGCAGGGAGCTGGATTGGGCCATAGGAGTCCCTGGGGCTCACCCTGCAGGCCCAAATATTGTTTGGTGGGTGCTCCAGGTAGGCCCCTGGGCACCCCATCAGAAGGAACACAGGTCCCTGGGGATGGAGTCCTGGGGCCTACTAAACCTCGGTAGTAGGTCTACACACACCCTCCCCCTATTAATGGAATTCGGCCCCAGGCGATGGGGTTCCCAGAGCCTCCCACAGACTCAGGGGCACCTGCCCCTCCCATTAGGTATATGTTTTGGCTCCAGGGAATGGGGGCCAATTCACCCCTTTCCTTAAAAAAATAAAGGCATCTGAAGATGGTGACCCCAGGGCCCAATGTGGCTCAGGGAGAGGGACTGCACCAATGGGTTGGATGCCAGGCCCTGCAGTCAATGCCATGCTGCACATGGCCAAATGTGTGCCGCATCAGGTTGGCATGCCATAAAGGTATGACCATGCACAGCAAAGGGTTGACTGCCTGCCTGCGGGGGGCTGGATTTACATATGGCAATACAACATTACTTTACATTCAAATAAAACTACAAATTCACTGAAACAAACAAAGGTTAAAGGGACAGTATAGTTTGGTGAAAATGTCAGTTAAAACATACTATTTTGAACAAGCAAAACCACTGAAATTCACTGGTTACATTTAATCACAAGTAACTATAAATTGTGCCCTAAGGTAACTATAACTTGCACCCTCACCATGCACTGCTAATTACCGTACAAAGTACATCCCTCATTACATCTGTGATATCATTGATAATATCCCTGCACCGTTTGCAATGACATTATTGAGGAGAAAACTCTGCATTGCAGGGCCTCGAGTTATGGTTACATTAGGCCTCAAGTTATGAGATAACTACAACTGGTGAATTTCAGTAGGTTTTTGTTTTTAAAATGGTATGCTTTAACTGACATTTTCACATAAATATAACAACCCTTTAACCTTTGACTTTTCCAGTGGTTTTGGCTTTTTTGCTGGCTTTTTGGTTTTTTGGCTAATTTATCGCATCATATCAGACCATCAATAAAATCAAACAGCAATTTGAAATGCTAATTGCTATGACTCCCAAAAACATCATTATAAAAATTAACTAAATCAAAATGAACATTGTTAATGCCACTCATGGAAATGTCCTGAAAATGCCCTGCAATTGGTCTCCAAAGGAGTAGTATTTACACTTAGGTAAGTTTAAACCAGGATGCAAGCCCTCCCTTTGCTTAAACCTAAGCTTAAAGGAACAGCTGGGGTTGTGTAACATATGGAGCAGTCACTAAATATAAGGGTGACGGACCACGTTTCCTGAAAAAACCTTTGTCAATGTAGTTTGTCAAAGAAATCCAGTCCAACTGTTATTTGTTCATTAGAACTCTGTGGTGATAGCGCTGTTGCTTAATAGGGAGGTAATTGACAGATTGTTGCTGTTGTTGGAGGTACATGCTTGACTCTGCATGCCAGAATGTTACATGGATGAGAAAGATATTTGAGAATTCATAAAAAATGTGACTTCATTAACCAACTATTAAAGTGAATTTATAGTTAGATGTTGGAATGAGACACAAGCTAAGATAGATTAATGATGTCATTTAAATGAGTGATGTAAAATAAGAGGTCGTAGCAGTGCATGATGGAGACCCAGATTGTAATTAATTCACAAAACTATATATACTATATTTTGGTGGTTTGTGTTTTTTACCAATCTCATTCCAACATTGCACTATAGCGTCACTTTAACCACTGGTCATTTGTGTTCTTTATGGAAAGTTGTCTTTGCTTACTGATTGAAAACAGCATGAAGAAAACATGCAGGGTACATCTTGCTGTAGGATACGTTTAGCTTTTAAGTGAATTCGTGTTTTTCCTGTACTTTGCAAAGGATACCACGTACTATTACCTTGACATTTGTTTCTACGAAAGATAATCAAGACGGAACATTCTGCACGCTGTCTTGATGCAATCCTTTTGCACTCCCTTTTCGACACAGAAGAGGCGATATTATCCGAGTTTGATGCCATTCCAGGGAAGAAAGGCACTCGTATTATTATTTGGAACATTCAGAGGTAAGATCGATAGCTCAGAACTTTTGGACAACAATTAAAGGTTAAGACAAGCCATGGTCAGCATATTTAGAACGAAATGCAATGTAGTACGTGCCCTGCAATATAGGATACATCAGCAGAAGGGGGCGTCATCAATAAAAACCCCACCAATGGGAAGTTGCTGTTCTCCAGGATGGCTGATGGGGTCTGAACTAGCAACGTGCAGTCCTACATAACAGCCCCTAAGCATGGCATTACAAAATGAAGTTGGATCACATCAGTCACAAAAGAATCCATAGTACATTGGAAAATAAGACATATTTATTTTAGTTTGTGCAGTTAATGGTATTACAGCCTCGATGGCTTATACTTTTAGGGAGGATGGACATTTGTTAAATCGTTCTCTGTGCAGAATGAGTTTAGTTCTCCTACCCAGTAAGAATTATTATAATAATAATACTATAATAATACTACTACAAATAATAATAACTATAATAGAAAGTTGTATATTCCTTTGGGAGAGGTGACTCTACCGGGGTAAAAACACAGGGGCATATTACCAACAACTAGCGATAATTTTTGTCTCTAACTTGTTTAGAGACAAACATTATCGCCGCACATCGGCGATTTTTATCGCAGATAAACCTTGCTATTAGCAAGGTTTATCGCAAATGCGATAAAAAACGGCCGCAATGCATGAATATTGCTGAAAAGTCAGCGATATTCATGCATTATCGAGCAAATGCTCTTAGCCATGTTATCCACCTCCCATTGGATAACATGGCTAAGAACTGCTCAGGGCAGGTGTTAGCTTTTGGAGATATTCGCGCTTAGCGCGAATATCTCCAAAAGTTGGTAATAGGAGATAGCGATGTTAGGGACTGTTTCCAGTCGCTAACATCTTGGCACGCCCACTTTGCATGTCATTAGTGATAAATATCACTGACATGCAAAGCGGGGCCCAAGTTGGTCGCTATCTCCTATTAGCTGTCACTAACTGGTGTTAGCGACAGCTTGGTAATAGGGAGATAATTTTATCTCCGCTTTCTTGGCTTTTAAAGCCAAAAAAGCGGAGATAAACCCCCTTGATAATATGCCCCACAATCCTGTTATGTTGCAATACAGTTCAATGAAAAATCTCTTTTGAAACCATGGTATCTAATGTTAATGTTAATGTTATCGATATTTCCATAGCGCAAACTAATACCCGAAGGTGTCCTGGAGCTGGAGCCCAGGACACAATGTGTTATCTGTTCATACACTACCAAAGAACATTGGAGTTAAGGAAACAACACAATACAATTCCTAAACCAATTAAAAAAAATATCAGGAAAAGCGTAATAAGCAGTACGTAAAATGACACAAAGGAGGTAAACAGAGGAACTGATTAAGGAAGATAAGATATGATTTTTGTGAAGCAAATGTTAAACAATGCCCATTGGGACAATCAGGTCACTCACTGTTTGTCAATAGGCATGTTCTAAGAACAGGCACCAGTCTTGCACCAAAAACAAAAACAAGAAAAAGTTGCCAGCAAAGTGTTCTGTCTTAACCACAGATGCTGGGAGGTCACAGAAAGAGTCAATTACTTTTCACGCCAGTGCACTCCAGTGCTTTAAATCACATTGGAACTCTTCTATAGTTTTCTAGTCACAGAGCAAGACAGAGATCTCTGTCTCTGCCTTTTGCTGCAACCAAATACCCCAATTTCTTGAATATGTTGGAATAGTTTCCTAAGGCACAAGTCTGTTTCCATACAGGGTTTCTTCAGGGTCAGGTTTAGTGCACTCTCAACTTGGCAGCTAGTGCTCCCTCACTAGCCTTTTGTGTCCTTGATACAGTACAGGAGCCATCATCTGACTCTTGGAGAGCACTTTCTCATCCCTGGCTACAAATGGAGAGGAGATCACCCCTCAGACTTCAAATGCAGACATCAATCAGCCTTCTTCTTCTTTTTTTCTTCTGATCTCTCTCAAGGTCCATCGGAATTACGATGAACTAGTGGTTCCATTTGTATCCTGCATATTTCCTTCCAAAACAACCATCTTTTCAGCAATTTATTTGCTACTTGAAATGACTGTAAACCTTCCTAGAGGACTCTATTAAAGACCAACTATCAAGGGCATCAAGTCCCATCCCAGACCCAGTCCTGTGGAAATGCGATATCACTCCGTCTATTTGATCTGGGAACAACTGGTCTCTTGCTGTGTGCAGAGACAACTGTCTGTGAGCAATCGCCAGAGGAAAGGCTTCTATCATTAGGCCTTCTTGTGGCATCTCAGCGTCAAAAGACAGACCTTTGCTCTGTTAGTTGTGATGCCATCTATTCCTTTCCCTCCCAAATGGCTCATCCCGGTCCCTCATTAATGATGAATGACCCAACAACAGTCTTACTGGCTTTTTGTTTTATTTTTTAATTTTTTATTTTTTTATTTATGGTATTTATACATATACATACAGTAAACAGGGTCTTACTTCACTTTTGGAAGCCTGCCGGCGAGCATACCGGGTAGGTCATACATGGTAATTATATGTCGGGCCCCCTCTTGTTGTTGTAGGAGTAATGTAGGGAGAAGGAAAGAGAAAGATGTGAATAATTAAAGAGAGAGAGAAATTATAGCTTAGGTCTGGTAACAGCACGGTATTGTTATGGCATTGGGGTACACTTCTGCTGGCTAGAAGTTCGTTCGGATTGTTTGTATCTTATGGTGGGTCAAAAGTTAGTAGGGTCTTGTCCAGTGATTTCCATCAGTCTCTGGAGGTGGTTTTCCAGGGTGAATATCTTATCGCTAGTGAGTCTACTCCCCTTAGGTAGGTGATCCAGGAGAGCCATCTGCCGTACCACACTTTAGGTGTGTCCTTCCAGTTTATGAGGACTGGCTTGGCTGCAGCGATTAGGAGGAGTTCTCTCTCTCCCTCTGTGGGGAGGTTGGTTCGGATAGAGGCTTTGATGATCGAGGGGAAGTCCCTTGTTATTCTACATTTGAACACCTTCTCTATAAAATCAAAGACCCTCCCCCAAAACCCTTGAGAGTCGGGAATAGGAAGATCAGGTGTTCCAGGCCCCCCCTGGCCCGTTGCAATTCCAGCATGTATTGTTATCTCTGAGTCCTAGCTTGTGTTGATGCTCTGGGGTCCAGAAAGTTTTCTGTAAGAGCCAAAGTTTGGTCTGTGGCAGTACTGGGGTTATCTTGGCTTGTGTGGCTGATGACCATAGATTGTTCCACTCCCGGTCATCTAGTGGTGGGTGTATGTGAGTGTTCCAGTATTTCTCTCTTTTCATTGATGTTGGTTTTTTTTGCACGGTGAGGGTTTTATATATGCGTGAGACCTGATGTCCTAGTCGATTTATAATTGCAACGTATTGGAATATAGAAGGCTTCGAGTTTGATATTTTGGACTTTGTGAAGGCTGTTTTGATCTTTAGAAACCTGTATAGGTCTGAATCATCCAGTTGGAGGGAGGATTTTAGGTTGGCAAAGGTTAGTGGTGCGGAATTTGCTTCAAGTTGGTATGGGTGTGAGATGCTCTTCATTATCCAGTTTTCGAAGTAGATTTTTTGCCCCTGTATTTTATGGCGTTATTCGACCATAGGGATTCAGTCTTAGAGCCCTTGATGCTCACCTCCAGTTTACTGTCTAGTTTCAGCAGAGCTATTTTAGTGTTTTTCATTATTGGGTCACCTGCAAGTGGGTGTGTGGTGGCAAATGTTGGGGTATTGGTTCATGACAGCATTTCTCTTTATAGCTAATTGGAATCTTAATTACTTCCGTTGGAGGGACAAAAAACCCCAAATAATCGTGTTAAGTATGTACAGGCTTTGAGGCAGCACAAAGAATGATATTTAAACGTTACCTTTCCACTGCTGATACTAAACATCCACTGTTACAACTCAATTACATTTTTATAAAATGAAAAATGAACTTTTAAGCAACTTCTAGTGTTTTCCCGATTGAAATGACCACGCATCTCTGTTGCTGCCTTTAAAGAAATTATCCACGTTCTGTGCCATTAGCAACCACCAAGCTAGGCACAACATCTTTTCGCAAGAAAGTTTGCGAGCCCCAGC
Source organism: Lissotriton vulgaris (assembly GCF_964263255.1). Classification (NCBI taxonomy): domain Eukaryota; kingdom Metazoa; phylum Chordata; class Amphibia; order Caudata; family Salamandridae; genus Lissotriton; species Lissotriton vulgaris. The sequence goes on from NC_141691.1 coordinate 495,612,940, forward strand.
CTTCTGATACCTCACTCACCACTGGTTCATTGCCACTTACTTTAATTGAATCTGACGCTCATCTGGCTTTCACAACCATTTTCTATACTTCTCCTCGGGAAACAGAATTAAATCTCTCTCTTTCAAAGTCTGCCTTTTCTATTCAAGAGCAAGGGCTTCTTTCTTCTCCTTAGCAGCCAACTTTCTTTCTTCTGCAGTAAAGGCTTCTGCTTCATTTTTCTGCTCATCAGCCATGGCAGCACCTGCCGTATTCCCCTGAGCATCCAGGGTAGCTGCGCCTATTTCATCCATCACATTACACTTCTTTCATCCAGGGCAGGGTGGCCAGTTACAACTTGAACACCCTTTCAGCATTCTTGCTCTTATATTCAAGGCTGCAAAATTCCAGCTCAGATGGGGACAAACTGTGAGAGGACACACTGCTACCACAGGTAAAGTTTATCCCCGCAGCAGGCCTTCTTCTGCCACTTTCTCTAGTAATTCTTTTATTGTTCCTAATGATCTTCATTCTCCTTGGAGATGTGCTTGGGAAGTCCTCTACTGAGCCTGTTTGCATGGAAGATGTCAAACCTGGGCTTCTTCTTCATGTGCCCAGACAACACTGTGAGTTTCAAGAAGGAGTTATGAAGAAGCCTAAAATATACTCTCTCCCAAGGTGGTTGTGTATTAAGGGAAACTTATCTGAGATTCCCATTCCATGATGGATGAAGGGTTTTTACTGTGATGTCAGTTTCTGTTTAAATTTTAATACGGAGCATTTTCAGGTAATGGATGCATCACAGCCTATTTATTCATTTAATTTTCCTCGTGCTCAGCAACCACTCGCTCCTGTTTTTGTGCTCTATTTTAAATATGTTGTACTTGGACACAGTGCTGAATTGCTTCTAGATTTTTCTTGCTTGGCTCTTCCTCCTCCCTGATGACCCTCATAAGGATACATTTGACGTATTTCATGTGTACTATTAAGTGCAGAAGGAGCAAAGTGGTTACTTGGATGAATCACCATTTCCTCAGGCAATTAAGAAGGTCAATGTCCAGTATTTGACGGTTGTATGTCGTTACAAGGCATTCCGTTGCAACGCATGCCTTAACCACTCATGCGTTACAACGGAATGCTTTTTTTACGCATAACCTTTGCCACGAATATTCCTTTACCACGCATAGATTAAAAACGATTTTCGTTGTCAATTTATGCATGGTAAGGGCATACTCTTGGGAAAGGTTATACCCATCCCCTGTAGCCTTACGTGTCCCCCAGCCCCCAAACCTTCGTCTATTTACCCCTGCCCTTAACCCTCAATCTTTTTTATTTATTTATTTGTAATTCCCCTTACCTCTTCACATCATCGTCTCTTCTCCTTCATCTTCATTGATGACGTCCTACGTCGTAAAGAGGAAGCAGAAGTTTCTTTCTGTTTCCTCTCTAATGACGCTGATTGCCGATTGTCTCCCCTTTGCTTTGTCATTTCATTTTCTTTTTTTTGGGGGGAGGACCCCCCTAACCCCCTTTTTATTCTCATTTTTATTTTTTGAGGGGGGAGGACACCGATGCCCCCTTTTTTCTTTTACTTTACCACAAATGCCTTTACTACACGTCTCGTAGTAAAGGTATGCGTGGTAAAGGCTTTTCTGGTAACGCAAGAGTGGTAAAGCCTTTCGTGGAAACGGCCATGTTGTATTGGCCATTTCCCGTATTTGACAGAGTGCAATGCATACAAATCCTTAGGGTTGCCTGCACTATATATTCTTTCCAGCACCTATTTCAATAGTTACAACAATTATGCCTCTAGAATTTGGCATTCAAGCAGATCTTGATATTGCGGCCTACAGATATTGCAGTAGTTCCTTTAAGTACCTCATGCTTTTCTAGGTCGTCACTGAAGTTTGTCTATGGTATATTTTGCTTTTCGCCATCCACAGCCTAGTCAAGATCAAGCGAAAGTGGGTTATATGATTGGTTGCCTCACTGAATCTGTATTGGCCTGGGGCACTGCTTTAGGAACAAACTCAGATGCTTGTCTGGAGACATTTCATGCTTTTCTATTAGTGTTTAAAAATAATTTTGAAATTATTAACTTGGAATAGTTTACTGAGGAAGCCTTTTGTGATATTTTGCAAGTGGAAATACAATTTTGACTTGAAATTAAAATTGAACTTTTTATTGTTTAGTTAATTAAAACCATAACCATTTTTAATCACAATAACACATAGTGCATGTTAAACAGAATTCATTATTGAGAGAGGCGTAACAATGTTAAGTTCATGTGCGGAAGTAGACCAGACATAGTGCCTGGTTTAATTGCCTTACTTGACTTGTAGCTAATCTATCAATGACCGCAAGCTTCATTCTTAACAATGAGTCAAAGATTTAAGCAAGAAAATAAAAGTTTCATCTGAGGTTGGTTAATTGTCGGGGTCTTTGAGTGGCTTTTTTGCGAGATCTAGTAGGGAACGTTATATTAAGATGGTTGTATTTATTTAGTTGACTAGACTAGACCTTTCTGTCACTTGTCATATATCTAAAATGGCTGGTATAAGCAGAGATGTTATAAACATGAATGAATCACAATTTAGCAAAATGTAAAAACTGTGCAAATGCACAAATGTTTGAACAAGTAAGTGCCTGAGTGTTCAATGGGACACAGAGTGGAATGTGCAAGCATGTTCAAGAGTTTCAGTTTAAAGGAGTACTGGCTCCAAGTCCTGCACTTTTCTTGGGTTAAGACGTGCGGGCCAGAGGGGGCTCCATTTGAGGGTTTATAGAATTGTCAGTTGACCCTGGCGAGAGGGCCTAGTTGTTGATCAAATCTCTCATAATAGTCTGCCCGCTACTGCAAAGAATTTGCCGAACTGTGCTAAAACATTTGGAGTAATCAATCAATCAATCACTGACATTTATAGAGCGCACTACATACCCATAGGGTCTCAAGGCACTGGGGGTGTGGGGGTGCCGCTACTGCTCGAACAGCCAGGTCTTCAGCTTCTTCCTGAAGGAGAGGTGGTCTTGGGTCAGGCGCAGGTCGGTCGGGAGGGAGTTCCAGGTCTTGGCGGCCAGGTAGGAGAAGGACCTTCCTCCTGTAGTCGCTCTTCGGATGCGGGGGACGGCGGCGAGGGCGTGGTTGGCTGATCGGAGGTGGCGTTTGGGAGCGTAGAAGTTGATTCGGCTGTTGAGGTAGCTTGGGCCTTGGTCGTGTAGGGCTTTGTGTGCGTGGGTGAGGAGGCGGAAGGTGATTCTTTTGTTGACGGGGAGCCAGTGAAGGTCTCTCAGATGTCCGGAGATGTGGTTGGTTCGTGGGATGTCGAGGATGAGTCTGGCTGAGGCGTTCTGGATCCGCTGGAGTCTCTTCTGGAGCTTGGCGGTGGTACCGGCGTAGAGGGCATTGCCGTAGTCCAGTCGGCTAGTGACGAGGGCCTGGGTGACGGTCTTCCTGGTCTCGGTGGGGATCCACCAGAAGATCTTCCGTAGCATGCGTAGGATGTTGAAGCACGCCGAGGAGACGTTGTTGACTTGCCTGGTCATGGAGAGGGAGGAGTCCAGGATGAAGCCCAGGTTGCGTGCATGGTCTGTCGGTTTGGGTGCGGTGCCCCGGGCGGGAGGCCACCAGGAGTCGTCCCAGGCGGAGGGTGAAGAGCCCAGGATGAGGACCTCCGTCTTGTCCGAGTTCAGTTTCAGGCGGCTGGTCGTCATCCACTCGGCTACCTCTTTCATCCCTTCGTGCAGGTTGGCTCTGGCGGCGGCGGGGTCGTTGGTCAGGGAGAGGATCAGCTGGGTGTCGTCGGCGTAGGAGATTATGCTGAGGTTGTGTTGGCGTGCGATGGCCGCGAAGGGGCTCATGTAGACGTTGAAGAGGGTGGGGCTCAGTGACGGATGTACATATGAGTAGTAGTGCTTCCTTACATGATCTTATCCCATGTTGCATAAAGATAGGCCTGAGATACCTGCGTCTCTGTTGTGATAAGCTTGAGCAGCAACATACGATATGGGCAACTGATTCAGAGTGGTAATTGCACAGACTACATTGCTCCTGCCCCAGGGCCCAGTTATTCCAATGTGCCCTGTACTTCCTGATAGGTGTAGTTAGCAGACTATTTAATAGAATGTTCTTAAACCATACTTTCCAATTGCTGCTCCCAAGTATAGTTGGCAGAGAGAGGCTCCATGGATGCTGCAAGCTCCTCAATGCATCTGATGCTTCTTGCCTTGTTTAAGTCCAGATCCCACGAGACCTTCCTTGCGTATGCCTTTAATTTGCTTTTTAGTTTTGCTTTGTTGATGGGAGGGCTGGAAAAAGTGCTGGATCCAAGTTTAGCAGTGACCCAGCTAGTTCCAGGTACTTCGCCCAGGTGCTTTTCTTGTTCAAGAACATTCCATAAGGACTGGTCTCACATTTATAGGGCACACCAAAAAAATCGCAGCCTGTTGCTTCGGTCTCCTAAGAGGGTTAAGGCCGGTGCTTAAGTTCTTCGACGCCCCGACCAGACAGCTTGTGGTCCAGGCAACCATCATCTCTCGTCTGGACTACGCCAGCTCTTTGCTGGCGGGGGCTAACCAGGCTGAGTTAACACGTCTGCAGCGGGTGCAGAACGCCACGGCGAGAGCCATTGTTGGACTTCCTAAGTTCTCCCCGGTGTCTCATGTCATCCGCTCCCTGCACTGGCTTCCGGTTAGGAAGCGTATTCTCTTCAAGGTCCTGTGTCTGACCTTCAAAATCCTTAGAGGCATAGGCCCTGAGATCTTGGCCAACTCTATTTCTTTCTATGTCCCTACCCGCAACCTTCGATCGCAAGGTCAGGCCCTTGCTGTTGTCCCCAGATTTAGGCTCAGCAGGATGGGGGGCCGTTCCTTCAGGGTGAGAGCTGCGTCAATCTGGAACACCCTCCCTGTTGAAATTCGGCTGATAGAGGACTTGCTGTCGTTTCGTAGAGCCATAATAACTTTCCTATTTTAGCCCCCCTGTTTTAGCACTCTTCTGTAGCATTTCGCCATGTTGTGTTATGACTGCTCCGTGTCTCTGTGCCGGGATGCTCCTTCGCTGGAGTCGCTGTGCGCATAATAAATTGTTATAACATAACATAACATAACACCCCACAGGGAATCAGGGTCAGCCCTAATAACCTGAAGATACTAATTGATTATGTATTTTTTGCATGCTACATCCATGTTTACTAGGTTGAATTCCAGATGCAATAAAGTGCGTTGAGTGTTCCTTGTCATACCAAATATCTTCCTGTATGACAGTGGGTGGTTCCTTTCTAATGTCTTGGATAGCCTTCCCAGGTGGGCAAGGTGGCCATAGCTTGTTGTTGGTACAAGTTTATCCCCGATGACTCTTTGAATTGCCTCAGCCAAATGGCTGTTTAGCTTATGGTGGAGCATAGATAGAGCATACATGTATTTTTATGCTTTAGCTGCTATTGCCTTTATCTGAAGTGGTTGTTTCCCTATGTTTATCAACCAAACTCCAAGATAGTTATATTTGGAGCCTGTGTCAACCTTTAGTGGGCCGAGTTGGCATTTCAGCGGGCATCATCTGAAAATCAGGACTTTTGTTTTCCCAGCATTTGCATGGAGGGTGTTGCGTGTGTTGTACGTGTGTAAAATACCCAGGGCCCTCCTCATTCCAATACGGGTCTGGTCCATTAAGACCAAGTTGTCCGAGTACTGTATTATTGGTAATTGTTTCTTTCCTAATGATGGTGGAAAGGGTCTGTCAGTAAATAGTTCTTCGCCAAGGTCTGCTGTATGTAAGTTGAAAAAAGTTGGGGCGAGTACGCACCCCTGCTTCAAGCCTCTATTGGTGAGGATCTGCCCGGTGGCATATAAATGTGTTACCTTCATCCTCAGCCATGTGTCCATGTAGAAATCTGCTATTGCAGCGAGCAGTCGTTTCAGGATGCCCCATCCTGCCACTTTTCTCCATGCCGTCAAAGGCCAAGCTATATTCAACAAAGCAGGCATATAGTGATGAAGTATTTTTTTCACGCACCTTTGAGCCCGGATAGGTGAGGGCAATGGTGTTTTCTAGAGTTGATTCATTGGGTCTAACCCTGTCTGGTATGGTGGAATGATTTTGTTATCTGTTATCCATTTGTCTAGTTCTGTTAGGAGGGCTCGGGCAATAATTTTGCCATCCACGTCAAGGAGTGCAATTAACCTGTAATTTTCCTGCTGAGTTGGGTCCTTCTAGTTATGAATTGGGTTGAGGATCGAGCCCTTCCAAGCTTCCGGGATGGTTGATGTGGCCAGCCATTCGTAAAACAGATTGAGCATCACTTGAGTCCAGAAAATTTGGTGATCTTTAAAGATGATCCCTGGTATGCCATTCGGTCCTGGAGCCCCGTCGCTCCGGTTATTATTTAGTATCTTTAGTACCTCTGCCCTGGTTGTTTTTATAGTGCTGTCCTCCAAATCTTCTAAGATATTCTTCAGCTGGTGTTCGTGTAAAGTCTTCAGTTTTCCGAGTCTACAGACTGGTAGTGCTGCTCCACTTGATTGCCAGAATGAACTTTTTATTGCTATATGACATAGTTGCTTAGCTGTTTACGTACTTCCAAAAATATTTGGATTTACTGGGCATTAGCAAGGAGTATATGTGTATCCATTGTTCCTGAGTTTCTTAGTGATTTGAGCTCCACACAATTTTTTGTATTGATTTCTGGCCCCTTTCAGTTTGCTTTCCGTGGCTATGGTTCTTTCCTTTCTATGTTGTTGAGCAGCTTGTTGGTATGTTTTTTTGTCTCTAGAATCTTTGGTATTCCAGGAATTCGGGAGCACTGAACTTCTTTAGGCTCAGTTTGACGTTCTTTTTGGCTTTGTAGAGTTAGTGATGAATGGATCTTTTATAACAGTAAGGACCACTGACCTGTCTTTGTTTTTTCCTGGGTCCATTGGCCAGCTGTAATAGTGTGTTTTCAGCCTTCATAGTTGGACATTATAACTATAACATTTAATTCTTTTTGTAAGTGGCCCAAGTTTGTTTCGTACTTACAGCCAGCTGGATTGAAGTGTTCGTGGAGCTTTGCAGTTATGTTGAAATCTGTGTTAATCGGATTGTGGTAGCTTTCGTTCGTCCGGTATACTTAGTAAGCTGTGAACCTCTTTAGAAGCGCCCTGCTTAGAAAGATGTAATCCAAAGTCGATATGTCTCTGTAAGTGTAGGTCGTAGTGTCCCCTGTAGACTCCACTAGCGCCGCTGACCCGAGATCGAATTCACAGATTTATGCTTGTAGGATCTTCTTTGTTGGCCTCTTTGAGTTGTTTCAGATTGGTCTAAATTGCTGGTATTTAAGTCGCCAGCCATTATGTACTGATCTCCTGGATGTTCGTATATGAATGACTTTATGTGTTCGATTATGTTCTTCACTATGGCCAATTTTGTGTCTCTATGTGCATATATGTACAGATTTATCAAAGATATTGACTTGGGCTTTTCGTCTAGTGCTAGGCTGTTTATGTTAACTGCCTGTAAGTTCCAGGTGTTGTTTGACCATTCTCTGATTTTCACTTTTAGATCTAATTTCACATAGATTACAAGACCTCCCATTGGTCTTCCGAACAAGTTTTTTTTCCTGTGCTGCTATATAGCTGACTTGACACCCTGGAATAGGAATGGGGACGGTCGACCACTTTTCTTGCGTTCATATGGCATCTCCTGAGCTTAGAAATATCAGTGTTTTTCCATCTGTCATGAGGGAGTATAGCCCCGCCACGTTTCAGTTAATTATCCGTAATGCACTTACTTGGGATTTGTTATTTTTAGTTGTTTTCCATTTTCTTCCCTTTGAATTCGACCTCTCACAAGTCGTAAGGGCGGTGGAGAGCCAGGCTCAGTCATGTTTTTCTGGATGTATGTATTAGTTGCTCCTCTGTCTTAAGGTTATGCTCCTGTTATTGCACCATTGGATTTTGATTGTGCTCCAACCAAGAGAGGAACAAGTGTTGTTTTTGGGTTCCCTATAAAATTGTCTGGCATATTACCAACAACTAGCGATAATTATCGCTATGTTGGCTTAGCGGGAAAATAATTATCGCCGAGCTCCGCCGATTTTTATCGCAGATAAACCTTGCTATTATCAAGGTTTATCTCAAAAGCGATAAAAATCGACCGAAATGCATGAATATCGCTGAAAAGTCAGCGATATTCATGCATTACCGAGCTAATACTCTTAGCCATGTTATCCACCTACCATTGGATAACATGGCTAAGAACTGCTCTGGGCAGGCGTTAGCTTTTGGAGATATTCGCGCTTAGCGCAAATATTTCCGAAAGTAGGTAATAGGAGATAGCGATGTTACATCTTGGTACGCCCACTTTGCATGTCATTAGCGATAATTATCGCTGACATGCAAAGTGGGCCCCAAGATGATCGCTATCTCCTACTAGCTGTCGCTAACTGATGTTAGCGACAGCTAGGTAATAGGGCGATAAAATTATCGCAGCTTTAGCAGGAAAATTTCCCGCTAAAGCGGCGATAAGGCCCTTGGTAATATGCCCTTGTATTTGGTCCTTCATGGGGTATTGTTGTGTGCTGTCTCCCCAACTGCACTTTCAGGTATTTTTCATTAGCTGGTTTATTGATTAATATTCCTCAATCCTGTGCTCTCTCTCGTGTAGAATGTTGTGGACATTAGAATCAATTTGGCATTCAGTTAGTGTGGATTCCTTTTGGCTGTTGTTTAAGTTGCATTGAAATATGGCTGAAATTAGTTGTGTCGTAGTGAGGTAGGATAGAGAAAGTGTATTGTGTGTTAGATGTAAAATGTTAGATCTGTTTAATATATAATGTGCCCCTTTCTTGTTGAATTCACAAAATATTATTAAGATTGAGAATGCCGATCTCATATGATCTTCCACGTTTTTGCCCTTCCCGGATGGTGTGTCTAGATGAGTCTGGGCCTTTCTGGTAATTGCCTGTTGATGGTTTGGGCCATCCCTTAGTTTGCACATCTGGCCAATCTAGGACGTTCTTGCTGGTTTATTGCCATTATTTTCCTTCTTGTATGCATTTCTCACTCGAGCTCTAGTACTTGTTGCATGTTTAACTGTTTCTGTGTGCAAGAACTTATTTGTGTAGTGGCCTCACTATTGAGCTTGTGAATGGCTATTTGTGAAGGTGAGATGGTGTGTTGATGACTTTGAGGGGCTGTCTGGGTGTAGTTCTCTCTTTATCCCAGTGGTCATGGCTGCATTTGTGATCCAGTGATTGCTGGTGGTTTGTATGTTTCTGTTCTTGCCCCAGCATGTCCGTATAGTGCAACTTCTTCAAATGCTCATACAGTCTGTGATCTTGTGAGAAAATGGAGTAAGGTGCACTGAAGATCTTTATTGGTTGGTTGCAAAGGCATTGCAATCATAGAGTATGGAAGCCCCATGCTTGCATAGCAGGGCTTTTCGCTACTTGCTACTTATGTTTTTTGGTCTGATCGTGCGAGCCCATTATCTAGGGATTTATTCTCCTTCTTACTTTCTATTGCAGATTGTGTGATAATCCTCTCGTGCTGCTGCTTGCTTTCATAGATATGTTTCCATTGATTTATCAGTGTTGTTAATAAATCGAGAGGTGAGGTTAATTTCTTAATTATAGCATCATTTGTGTTGTGTATGGATCCCACGGTGCTCTTGTTTAGCAGGCTGTCCATTTTTGTGTTTAGTGCTTCAATCTTCTTATCAATTGAGAGCAAGCTCAGAGCGAGCATGTGTGTCAAGTCTACTTGTATTTCTAGTTTGTGCGATTGCCAGATGAGTGGCTTTATAGCCTCTAGTAGGGAGGTGTTTATGGTATTTATAATCTGTTCCGGGGCTTCCTTGCTTGTCAAGGTCTGGTTGGGCAAATAATGATTCAAGTATCTTTGACCTGGCTTCACTTCTGTGTTTCTTTGTTTGTCTTTGCTAGCCATATCAGCTGGGCTCTAGTCTAGTGATTGGTCTGGTGATTGGTGCCAAGGCTCCAGCCAGTTGCTGCTTAGATGAGTCAAGCAGGTCTGTTTTGGCTTTTTCCATGCTGCGTTCTGTTGTGTGTCAGGCTGAAGGTTCTCTGGGTGGGAAATTATTGCTTCCACTGTGACTAAATGTCTGTATTGCGTCCTTGCCATATTTTGCCCCTCTATTTGCATGTGCTCACTGGTATGTTCAGGGCCTTGTACCTCTGTGTACTCCAAGTCTTCCTTTGTGTTGTCTTGCTCATTGTTCCTTGTACAAGACATTTCAATGGCCTCTGTCACTACTTCCACCTCTAAGCCTGACGTGTGATGGAGCTTAATATAGTCGGCGCATTTAATTCTTTCTGGTTCCTCTCCTGTCATGTCCCCTATTATTTTTGGGGCGCTCCATATTCGCTCCATGGTGTTGTAGGCCTTTACCTTGTCCATGGTACTTTTTTGGGTGCTGCTTTTCCTTGCTTCACTGTCTGCGAATTCTGCCATCTCTGCCATCTCTGTCATCTCTGCCGTTTCCAGTCCACTTTAGTTTTTGCATCTTTAGATTAAGGCTGCCTTCGCCGGCTACATACTTTGAGTTGTTCAAGGCTAAAGGGTTCTGGGACTTTGAGTCTGACCCATCTACCTGTGGGAGTTGAGGCCCTGACGTTGTTTGTTGTATTTGCATTGGCGTTGGCAGTGTTCTAATGCTGCCACTTGTTGTTCGTTGTTGTTTATTGTTTGTTGTTTTATTTTGGTAATGATTTGATCCTTTCCATTCTGATTTGGCTCCTGTTCTTTAATTTTCTTTAATTTTGTGAAATGTCTTGTTCTTTCTGTTATGTTTTTGTTGTTTTGGAGTGGATTGCCGTATGCAGCTCTCTACGCCGCAATATGGTTGCCGAAGTAGGGGATCCGGTGTTCAGGTGATCAGGAGAAGTTGGAAAGGTGAGAGAGTCTTCCAAGGTAGGACCCCTCCAAAGCCATCCGATCTCTCGCCTCCGGCTTGTTGACTCAGCATCTACTTGGTCCTCATGTGAGGTAATGGTGCCCTAGCCCTGCTCTCGCTCTAATTGGGGCACGTCACTACATGCCAAGGCTCTGTGCAATGTCTGGGATTATGTTTTATGGGGGGAGGGGAGACTCAAGAGGGAATGCACCAAGCCACCCGCATGCTGCACCCAGACCTAGCGGGGCTGCTTCTCTCCGGGACCTAGGTTCATCCTCAGCAGCTGGTTGCTACTACCGCAGTGGCTCGGGCACTCCACTGCTCATTCTCCTTGCCTATTAGATATTGCCTGCCTTGCCTTCCTGCATTGTAGCCTCCCCCACCTTACCTGCCACCTGCCTCTGCCTAGACCATGGGGAGCAGCCAGATAGGAGGTACAAAGCAGGAGGTATGAGGTGCAAGGCGTGAGGTGCGAGGTGCGAGGTTCAAGGCCGTGAGCCAGGCAAAAGCGGTCCTGTGAGTGTGAGCGTGAGCGTGGTGGCGAGAAGCAAGAGGGAAGGGAAAGCAAAGGCCAAGGTAAGAACTGAGACTGAGGTGGTGCTATTTTTCAGGCATGTGGTATGCAAAATGCAGGGTGTGGCGTGCACCATCTTGGGACCAGCGAGTGCGGTGTGTGTGACCCTGGTGCTAGAGCCCCTGCTCCGGACTCTGTACAGGGCTCATGGGCCCAGGATTGAGGCTCACCCCGTGCTCTGCTGCTGCCCTGCGGCCCACCGCACACTGTGCCATACCATATCACACCACTACTCCGTTCTGCCAGCAAAGCCTTTGTGCTGCAGCTTTGCTCCCTCAGTGTTCCGCTGCTCCACTCCACAGCTGCTGCTCTCACTCCACTTGCTGCTGCGGCTCTTGAGATTCACTTCTGGGTCTCACCAACAGTCTAACCGACAGAGCCTCCTCTGCAATAATGCATTTTGAATTATGTGACCCGTTTTCCTCAGTTGGTAGTTAAACCTACCTGATTGAATTCAGATGATTCTTTTTTAATGTGATTTGAGAGAAGAAATTAAGGATGGTTTGGTTTGTGTGCAATGTCCTATATCATTTTCTATAAACTTAGGGCCTGATTCACAAAGGCAATATTAGACAAAAGACTAACTTTACGACTGTAGGTGTTCACAGAGGTCATTTACAAGTCGTATCTTTATGTCCACAATCGGGCTGGAATCTCCGCCCCTGGGCCGGACTCTCCGCACCCAGGCCGTACTCTCAGACTCATGGTACATGCATTCCATGATTTGCGCTCCCCTCAGTTTTTACTGTAGTGTCATACTACAGTTAACACTGAGGGGATGACAGCATAAACAAAAACTGATCGTGAGACAAAAAATATATCAGCGCACCCATAGAGGCGCTCACCTGCTGCTGGCAGCTATAGTCTGGTTGCTGCAGGCTGTGAAACAAGCAGAGGCTGGTCTGTTGAGTTGGGGCTGTCCAGCACAGCAATCCAGTTGTGTAAATATTTATTGATACTTGTATAAGGCTGTGTCGTGAGTCTAGATATCCAAGATTCTACCATGCGGACCAGTTCTCTTTGTTTTCTTGTTGATTGGTTTTTAACTGAAATTGGAGTTATGTGCGATTGGCACACATGTATTACCCAATGTGTATATTTTAGTATGTGAATATGTATAAAATTGATAAATGTCAATAAATAAAATAAAAAAGTTGTGTTTAATACGTAAACACTATTCCAGTACAAGCCTATTTTTAAGATCTTATTGAAGTGTTATCTTTTTAAATAGTCAGTGATTTTTAGAATCCCTTGTTTAACGTACCATCATTTGTATGTCACTTGGTCTACTCCAAAAATAAGTTTGTAATTTTGTTTTGTCAGGACCATTGTTTTGCTTTAGGAAGTGATTGGTGGCCAGTTGTGAGAATACTAATTCTGTATTCAATTTGATAATGGCTAACCTCTCCACATTTCCACCGTACTGCCAAGCCTTATTCTTCAATGTTTTGCTAACCCTCAGACTTGCTCACTTCCCTCTTATAGAGAGTATGATTGCATTATATTGATCCTGATACCATTGTTTAAGGGCATGTTTATTGTTTAACATAAAAAACGAGAAGGAGATGCTGTTTTTTGTAACTCAGAAGGATCAAGACCTTGTATCACTTATAGTGGTTTGTAGACCATCCTGATGAAAAAGGTGTTGATTCGGGGTCTACTCTCCAAATCAAGGAACAAATACATCATGAATCTATATATTAATGTGTGCTTCTCGCATATAAACACACCTATCGGTGGTTCTAGCACAATGAGCAGCACCACATCTGCATCACAATCCATGCACACATCTGTCCTTTAGAATGCAGAAGACGTCCAGTTTTTCCCATGTAGGAAATCTGCAACCATGCACCTCGTCAACTATAAAGCAGGCCACAACCGCCACAGAATCTTTTCCATCCTTGGATACTATTGTGTTAATGGTACAGTGCTAATCGTGCTGTCACACCATTGGAGTACATGCATTGTCCTTGGGCACAACAGCAAATGATTCCTATTCTGAGCACAACAGACATAATGATCTCTTTCTTCTCATGGAAGCTTGAGCTTTCGAAGCCTTCTGACAAGGTAACAGTGCATGTAGCAGTATGTTTAATCCTTAATATACTCTCTAGAATGAGGCCAGCAAAATGCTACTACTCCTCCATTCCATATTAGGTACTTCTATGTAAAATAAGATGCTACAGTAGCATGTGTGGAGTAGGACAACCCCATGGCAGATGGAAACTAAAATTCTCTGGATCGATACGTTTATCATGGGTATAATACTCATCCGTTTACTCCCTTACCCTATGTAATGAGTGATATCTATTACCAGAGAGTAACCCCAGTTATCATTCTGCTGTATGCAATATGGGCCAGAGTATCTAAAGGTGTGTTGTCCAGTCCATGAAATGTCCTGCGCCTTGCTGAACAAAATACTGATATAAACATTAGCACATTCATTGGGATGTTACTCGTGGGAAAGCCAGTTGTTTGCCTCAGAATGTAGTCTGTTACCATCAGTACAGACCCTGACCTGCAGCTCGCTATTCAGTTTTAAGACACGAAGTAGCAAGGGATCAGTGGTAGAAATGCCCAATCATATGCTCAGAGCATTACTGACCTTGAAGCCAATCAATGCTTCTTGCTGTTGTCCACTACCCACCTTATATTCCTGTGCCTGTTCCTCACGATCATCGATAGAGTGAGGAACTATAACAAGCAGTTGTGATTGACTCAACAGAGATATATTTTACATATGAACTGTAAGACAGTATAATATCTCTTTAATTAACACATCCAAAAATACATCACAATGAACTACAAAAGCCCTACATAAATGACTTTGTGCACTGATCCATTCCAAATAATGTTAAGTTGCATCAATTGCTGTGATAGTAAGAGTGTGAAGCCCGAGAATTTATTTTTACATTAGTTAAAGCACTATCTCCAATTCCTTACTGGCTTACCTTCTACAGTACCTTGCTGGACCCTCTCCAAAGGGAGAATCGACCTCGGTCTGAAGAGGCGAGAGAAGCTTTCCTGACTGCAATGAAGAACATCTGCCAGTCCGTATGAATATTCAATAGAGGCGTACCCATCTCTTGCTTAATGTCTGCTTCAGATGTTGCTCCAGTGGTAGTGCACCAATTTTCTGCTCAACCACAAGACTAATAGAGTCAAAGTCCTGCCAGAGAAGTCTGCTTGCCCCTGGGTAAGTTCCTCGTGTACCTAGAGGGTGCAACATACTGAGTCAATTAGCTGTTGTCTACATTATAGAATTTAATTGAACCAGAGGAACTGGACCTTTCTTCTGCTTGTTCCTTTTGGAACATCTCTCCTGAAGCTGGAGGAAGCAAAATGGTGGAAAATGGTGGAAAATATTCTTGGCCGATTATAAGAATGTAGATTTTCCACAGCCTTGGTGGGCTGAAAATCTGGATTTTATTAAGGACACGGAGGCAAATATTATGCAATAATTCCTTTATTGCTACCACTCAGCAGCAGGAAAACAACACCATGTTCTTAGAATTTAGAATCCAGAACCACTAAGAACATTCCAAAAACTAATAAAACTCCTTTCCATCAAGCACTCTTCCTTCTGACATTGCCTGCGAAAGAGAAAACATTTAATAATATTCAAAACTAGAGTCTTTAAACTTGAAAAAACAGATCCAAAACGACGTCTTCTTATTTCATCATCGATATCACGAGTAAAAATCCAAAATCTTCACATTCAGTTAGAACTTTGACCTGCATAAAAACAATACAAACCATTAGGGACTGAGACACAAGGGAGGGATAATATTTGCCTCCGTGTCCTTAATAAAATCCAGATTTTCAGCCCACCAAGGCTGTGGAAAATCTACATTTTATGGCACGACACGGAGGCCAACATTATGCAAGTTCAAAGCACATCAACAATACATTGAGCAGCACTCTCAATAGGTTTGAAAAAAAACTTCATAAAAACAGAATCTGTTGACCAATCAGCTGCTTTTAAAATATTCTGCAAGCTGCCTCCTAAAATCCTTGCTTTTGAAGCTGCAGCACCTCTAACTGAATGCGCACCAAACTTATTTATATCAATACCTGCTTCTCCCATTAACGTTTTAACCCATCTAAGTTATCTCGATTATGAGGCTCACACACGCGCTATAAACGGTTGTGAGCCCATTCTTTCTGATGTCGCTGCGCGAGCCCTTAATGTCGCTGCGCGAGCCCTTCAAAAACATACCTAACGAACACTTCATAACCAAACGGTAACCTTGTCACATTACCCCTTACGTTTCTACACACTCTCCTTCTTTAGAAAATTTCCCTGTCCATGATTTACTAAGCTGAAATATTTCTTAAACTCTGCTTTTACTAAGTAAATCGTCTAATTTATAATGTAAACGATCGTTTATTTAAATTCTCTAGCGTGTTCACAAAATATAACATCTATAAACATCCTAAGTAGACACATTATATCCCCATTGTAGATTCACATTAAAATAATAACAAAGCTCGTTTTTTTTTAAACAAGCATTAAATTATACTCATTAATTATTACAAACCATGTTAAACATTATATGCCTAACACTCCAAAATCATAATTTCATTACCTTCTTTATCATTAATCTATATTATTTTTAAATAAAAAAAACCAAATATTATACTGTACTTATCTCTTGAGCAGCAGCAATAAAAGAAGCAAGAGTGCTTGATGTTATAATCCGGTGATAAATAAGGGATCGTTCCAGCTGTAAAGCAGAAAACTGCTTTTACAAGCTTCCCTCGTAAACACTTGGGCAGATTTATGTTGCCTGGCGCATCTCTGCAAATCAGCAGAGATGCGCCAGGAAAGATACGGCACGCAAGTTTATCCTTGCGTCACCAATGATGCGCCACATTTACAATGCGGTGCACCATGGTGCAGGAACAAAACAGATGCGTGTTAAATCCAGGGCGTGAAGTTGGAGCAGTGCTGAAGTTGTGTTGCATGCGGCACACAACTCCAGCACTTTTCCAACTTGTCCTATCTGTAAAGTGGTGCTTCAAGCAGGCGCAGGGTTTTGACACATCAGCGTTGGTAAAGTGACTTTAGTGAAATCTTGTAGATTTCACTGAGTCACTTTTCAGGGGCGTTCCTGCGACGGAACAAGATGGATCCCTGTCCGTGCTATTTCTAGAACATTCACTTGTGGGAAAAGGAATTTTTCTACCTCCTCAAAAGTAATATTATACCCTAGCTAAGGGTTGCTTAGGTCCACTGGTCTGGGCAGAGGGGGACAACTTGTGTAGTTACACATGCATTAAGAGGTCTGACAATGTAACCACCTATCAGCCCTATGCCGGCCATCATTTCCAAGTGAATGCTCTAAGTAGAGCCAGATATTAGCCATAAATGAAAGCCCCCAATGAAAGCCCTTGGCATTTAACAAGCTTAAACATGTTGGCACTGTCAAGGATGTTTCACTGATTAGACCCATACTCACCTATATTTTCTTCCTATTATTAATTATACCTATGGTACCCACCAATAAAGCTATTTCCTTTTGGCATACATCAAGGCGTTTTTACATTACAAAATAGATCCTTTCTTTGTCTAGTAATTTTTATTAGGAACACCCCCACACTGAGGTTTAGTCCACTTGGAAGAATTATCTTAGGGTGGGATGAGGTTGCCTATGATGAAGCATGCAACAAACGTATGGATGAGGCTTTCTCATCCAATATATACTCTATTGCTGATGTGACCAGGTAGTTGCTGGGCAGATAAATAATCCTATTCATCTTCGCATCTTTATGTGGTTTTGTGTTATGGTTTCGGGGTATGTACGATGGTCTGACCTCAGCTTCCCTGTGGTGATTTAGGGCCTAACTACGAGTATGACGGTCCTCAGGACCGACACACTCGCAGTGGTGGTCCGACCACCACCAGCACTGCTTCTTTGCCTGCAGTTTTCTTAGTGTGGCGGTCGGACCGCCTTGAGACTGCCGGCTAGAGGTCTGCTACCAGCCTTAATATGCTAGCGGTCACTGCCAAGCATATTACGACCTACGTATCCACCGCCTGCCATGAAATGGATGTAGGACATGTAGGAAAGGGGGCCCTAACATGGCCCCCGTTCAGAACTGGGCTTAGGGGTGCATGTGGGCGGGCATATGTTGTGCCCCCCCCAGAATTGCACTCCAGTTCCTGCACGGTGTGGCATGCATGCCACACCAAACAGGAATGTTATGGAGGCGCTGTCATGGCAGTGGTCTGCTGTTAAGGCTCTCTTATGAGCAGTGGAGTAACAAAACTTGAGGGGGTCTCCCCCTGCAAAGTACATGGATGCCCCCCCAATCAATACAATCAATCAATGCTTTTCTTCCTTCGCTATTTATTATCAATACAAAACACAGCAGCCTCAGAAAAGCTTCCAACAAATGCTTTAGTTTAAACCATCGTATGTCATTAGACAAAACCACAACTCCCATGAGTCCACAAAGTCAGTCCATAACGTAGTCCTTCCATCATGTCCATCAAGGTTAGATATTCAGTCCCTCTTCACTCTTCTTCCTCTTTCTTCGCGCAGATTACGCTCCTTTCTCATTGGTCTTGTTTGGAACCGTCATTTCCTAGCAGAAACACAACAGCGTAAGCGTTGTAAAATAACCACACCTACAACCATGCAACACAGAGAAACAGCATAAAAACTAGCATGGTACATATTGAAATTGTAAACCTAGTTACTTACTGCCATACGGGTGGGTTCTTAGTCGACGAACTCCTGGGCAGGATAATCCTCGCCTCCGTGTCCTTAATAGAATTGAAACTTACCGTTACGTTAGCTAGGCAAATTTCGATTCTATAAAGAAGAACTGGAAACCAGACTTGGGACCTCCAGAGCGGTGTCACCAGCACCATCTCCACACCCTGACGGCGAACCTGGGCCGCCGTTCGCACCACCATCGAGAAGGGAGGAAACGTAAAGGGTCTCTCCTGACTCCTGTACTGTATAAATGCGTCTGTGGCTTACGCCAGAGTGTCTGGCCTCCAACTGAAAAAATGAGGAAGCTGATAATCCAAGCCGAGATGCAAACAGGTCCACTGAGAAAGGACCCACCCGATCGTTAAGCCACTAGAAGACCACTGACTGGAATCCGGCAGATGCTTGGAGTTCCAGTCCCCCACCTGATTGGCTTGACCTGGTAAGTACTCCGCTGTCACGGATATGTGATGAGCTAGGCAGTAATCCCAGAACTCCTTCACTAAATTCCCCAGAGCCCGAGACCGTGGACCTCCCAGATGGTTGCAATATCGAACCGCTGAGACGTTGTCCACTTTTAACAGCACACAGGACTTCGCTGAATCTCTGGTCCAGCAGCGTACTGCGAAAGACCCCGCCAGAAGTTCTAGACAGTTGATGTCCAACTTCTGTTCTTCGGACGACCAAGTGCCGCATGTGGAGAAGTCTCCGCATCGGGCACCCCAACCCGACCTGCTGGCGTCGGGTTCTATTACCAGAACTGGAACCAACCCGAAGATCGCCCGACCATTCCATGCTTCCATGTGTGATAGCCACCACAACATTTCCTCCTTCACTTCCTCCAAGAGGGGCACCATTTGATCGTAAGACATGCCCCTCCGGAGTTTCAGCGCCTTGAGCCGCTGGAGCACTCTGTAATGCAAAGGCCCCGGGAAGATTGACTGGATGGAGGACGACAGAAGTCTCACCACCCTGGCAACCTGCCTTAAAGAAGTCCTTTCTTTCGTAATTGTCTGCCGCAAAATATGCCGGATCTTGGCCCTCTTCCGCGACGGCAGTCTGAGTGAGGCCTCAACGGAATCTATAACAAGCCCCAGAAAGGTAACCTTCTGACACGGTACCAGGACCGACTTGGAGCTGTTGATGACGAAACCCAGCTTTTGGAAAAGAGACACCGTCTGTTGGAGTTCAGAACCCAACGTCACTGGGCACTGGGCCATCAGTAGGATGTTGTCCAAGTAGACAATCATCCGAATACCCTGTCCCAGCAGGTATTCCACCACAGGGTGCAACACCTTCGTGAAGCACCATGGGGCTGAGGAAAGCCCGAATGGGAGGGCGGTGAATTCGAACACTCGGTCTTTCCAGCAAAACAGTAGGAAATGGCGGTGTGGAGGATAGATAGGAACCACAAGGTAAGCATCCTTGAGGTCCAGCCGCACCATCCAGTCTGGAGGAAGGAGCACATCCCGAAGGAGGTGAATCCCTTCCATCTTGAAATGCTGGTAAACCAATCCCCCGTTGAACTCTTTGGGGTTGATTACTGGTCGCTGGCCCCCATCCATCTTGTCCACCAGGAAAATATTGCTGAGGAAACCGGAGGGGTGCCGTGTTGATTGACGGATGGCCCCTTTGCGAAGCAACTCTGAGACCTTCTCATCTATCAACTGCGTATTGAGATCTGAAAAACGATAGGACGCAGGAAACCTTCCTGGATAGGCTGATCGTAAAACTCTACGTGGAACCCGCGTACAGTCTGTAAGACCCATGCGTCTGCAGTAAGAGACGCCCATTCCTCGTAAAAGGCCGCTAGTCGACCTCCAATGTGCACTTGATCTGCAGGGATGACACTAACCGTTTGAATTGTTGGATCCTGAATTCTTTCGGTAACCCCGACCGCTGAAGCGTTGTCCTCTCGTGGGGTAGAAATTGGTGAAATTGGCTGAGATTTGATATTGGTCTCGCCCGGAGCCTTGCCCTCTATTACTGGCATTCTGTTCACCACGGCTGGTTGAGCGGCCCCTACCACGACCGGCCCCTTGGGAGAAACGCTGTTGAAAAACTTTTTTGATGCTGGGTTGGGCTTTGTCCAAGGAAGTAAAAGTGGACACAAATGTACCTAATTCCTTAATGAATGGTTCTCCAAAGAGATCTCCTTGGGCCACAGCGCCCGCTTCCGAGGAAGCCAAGTCCCCCAATTTCGGATCTAGCTTGATTAACAGCGATCTCCTGCGCTTCGTCGATAGGGCGCAATTGGCGTTACCTAAGAAAATTATGACCCGCTGCGCCCAGTTCAACAAGACCTCAGGAGAAATGGCAGCACCCGTGGCCTTTGCCTCCTCCACCATGTCGAGGATCTTGGTGGTGGGCCCAACCGTGTCCAACAGTTTGTCCTGGCATCACCGCCAGAAGCAGCCAATGCCTTTGCGCGGATCCTTCATGAATTTCGCCAGAAAGGTGGCCATTTTCGCATCCAACTCTGTTGTCAAGGCCACCTTACCCTCCAGCGTGGGCCTCGGACACTCCCCTCACAGTAACCCTCTAGCCTCCTTTTCCAATGGCTTATGTAGGCGACTCGCCACGAACTTTGCCACGGTGTCACCCGGCGTCCAGGTCGCGGATCGCGGATGCATAATCTCATCCGGATCCAGTATGCCTGAACTGTTCCAAGGTAACTCCGCGGCCGACCTCGAGGGGTGCCAAGAGCGCACCGACTCCTCATCATCATCCGTGTCGGGGGAATCTCCACCAGGAGACAGAGGAGCAGTATCCGAAGCCACTGAGGGCTCAGGGGCCGAAAGCGGCGCGGGGGGAACGGCAGTCGCCTTGGCCAAAAAGCGTCTCATAGACGTTCAAAGGCGCCTCTGTCCACCCCCTTCCGGCACCCCCTCCCTACAGGGCTTCTTCGGGGCAGGAGGACCCACACTTGAGGGACCTGGGAGACCTGTAGGTACTCCTGCATGGGCTTGCGCGAGTCTAGCGCCCTCTTCCACAATGCGCGCTGAAAGGCGATCCTCCATGGGCCCCACCACTTCAGTCACGCAACGATAAATGGAGCTGTCCACGACCTGAAAAAATTCCTCATCATTCAAGTAGGAGTGGGGATCCTCCTCATAATAGGCACCCTGTTCCATGACCGTGTGTTGAGAATAATGGGACCCAAGCGCCCCCCTAACTACTACCCACAAGCAATGGCGTCAACAATTATGGGCAGACCCAAGGACTGCAATTCGTTTTAGGGCCAATCACCTGGCTATTAGGGCTGCACCAACACCCCCGAAACACGCTGACCCTCTGTGAAAGGACCGGGTCTTGCCGCCCCACTGCGCGTTTCACCACACTCAAAGATTATAGTGCCAATTCTGCCCTCAGGCAACTAACGCTGTGAAAACCGCTATACAGACCCCAATGGGCGTTCAAAATATATATGCAGGGCTCAATACCGACCCAGTGACCGGGCGTTCAATGGGGCGGCAAGGGCAAGGCTCCGGCTAAACTATCTCCTCAGCACGGCTCCTCTGTGTGAGGAGAAATGCGCCCAGGAGCAATGAGACGTTCGAGCGCCCTCTAGTGGGTGTTTATGCACCGCACTCCAGCACCGGGAAAAGTCGCGTGTGGAGCGAAAACACTCCCGCGACCGAAGGGCTCTGTAAAAGGAAACAACAATAATAACAGAGCCCCCCGTCCCCAAAACAGACGGCTAGAATATACAATACAACACAAGTATCAGGAGACCAAGTAAAAGCACGTAACTGCGTGAGTTAACTTAGGCTGCGTGAGCAGCGAAGAAAGAGGGACTAACACTTGTGTGCCAAAGGCACATACGTAGTTATGACGCATGACATGACACTGCATTCCATTCCAATGCATACTAATTCTAGGCACATTGCTACAGTAGGGTAGGTGTTGCATAGCGGAGACATAAACATCACTATTCCCTCTCCAGTGAGTGCAACCCTAAACCAACCTTTGCACTGCAATACCAAACGTGAAACGAGGAATTCCCTTTTGAGCCCAAGATATACACCCAAAACTAAAAATTGACACAAATTCACACCACAATTTTCATATTTTACCCCAACTGCACACCCCAAAATACATATTTTATCCCAAATCACACCCTAACAATCATATTTTACACCAATTGCATTCACAATCTTTCGAATTTGACATCTGATACCCATACACGCACAACATTTTTTAAATTACCCCATTACTGACCTCACACAGGGACCGATTCACAAAACTACCTTAAGGCAAAATCCTGAACTTACTACCATTTTGGTATTCACAGAAGGCACTTAGTCATTTTGGTATTCACAGAAGGCTCTTACTCATTTCGGTATTCACAGAAGTTAGGAGTCCTACCTCTTGGACTCTTAAATGCCTTCTGTGAATACCAAAAGTCTTAAAGTTAGGATTTTTCTCAGTTTAGGAGTAGTAAAGTTAGGCTCCTAACTGTAGGACTCCTAAATGCCTTCTGTGAATATCGAAAGTATTTAAGTTAGGATTTTTCTAAGTTTAGTAGTCGTAAAATTAGGACTCCTAACTTTACTACTCCTAAACTGATAAAAATCCTAACTTTAAGACTTTTGGTATTCACAGAAGGCATTTAGGAGTCCTAAAGTTAGGAGTCTTAAATTTACTACTCCTAAACTGAGAAAAATCCTAACTTTAAATTTTTGGTATTCACAGAAGGAATTTAGGAGTCAAAGAGTTAGGACTCCTAACTTCTGTGAATACCAAAATGAGTAAGTGCCTTCTGTGAATACCAAAATGAGTAAGTGCCTTCTGTGAATACCAAAATGTCAGTAAGTTTAGGATTTTGTCTTAAGTTAGTTCTGAGAATCGGGCCCACTGTGTTGTTTGAGTTGCACAGTGAATGATGTACTGCTAGCATTGTAGTGGACGTCTACCATGCCAAAGGCAAACCATAGCCTGGCGCATCTGGGTCCGTCTTCCCCTGGACCGTGCTTAGCACCAACGAACCTTCCTCTTGGACTCTCCACTACTAAGAGGAAAGCACCCTCCTCGCCAACAACTCTGGATGCCACATCGCCTGCCAGGATCAACATCTGATCCGGACCGGATATTGCCATCGCCATCACTGATGGCTGTATTACAACTGCATGGAGCAGCACACCCTTCAAGGACAAGGCATTGCCATCACCTACAGAGGCACTCTACTACTGACCATGCACTCTAATGACCCAAGGTTGACGATGGACCACCTCAACTCCCAGATCCGGACAAAGCCCAAGCACATCCACTGTGGCATACTCATGTGCAGGGTCCTAGGACATTGGACCCCCATTCTCAAATACCATTGTTGAGTTCATTGTACCCCAGGATTTCAAATCCTCCATCGACATCCTACTATGTGACCTCAAGTTCCAACTGGAAAACCCACTGACTAGAACACCACCGCCTTCTGGGGAAGGTCACCAACATCAGCCACAAGCAGCAAATCACATCAACAGGTCACATAGCAGGATACAGGATCGAACACGTCACCACTAAAAGTGGTAGCTTCAACTTCAGCAACAACACCAAACTCTCCTGGACCAACAATCATTAGATACATCACGCCTTCACCTTGCCCACCGGACGCCAACGCCAGCATCGCAAACACTCACAGCTGGATCAAGGCCACTGTTTGACCTCTCGTCAACTCTCTCAGCACCAACTCTCTGCCACTGCTTCCAAGCGATGACACCGCAGCACACAACCGCCATCGATGGATCTTCAACAACGTTGACATTCGGACCCCTCTCATGAACTGCACTGCGTCAGTACCTCCCGCCTGCCTGATGGCAGGTGTGAGGGTGACGCAATACCACAGGGATAAGCTGGCTCCATGCATTAATGGAGTTGTGTCATGATTGTGACACAACTGCAGCAATGCGTGACTTTAGCGCAGACAGATACGTCAGGATTCCTGACGTAACTGTCATTACTTGCATCATGGAGCACTGTCCAGTGAGTACAGTGCATTCCCGCTGTCACAAGAAGGGCATAGTAAGAAGTGTTGGAACGCTGTCTTGTCGCAGCACTGCAACACTTTTTATGACTGGGGCACAGGAACGCGCACTATCTTATTGATGGTGCGTAGTCCTGCCCTGTCATTTTGTGACAGGCAGCGCAGCATCATTGCTTGCAGCGCGGTCCAGCAACAAAACCTGCAGAAATTAGGTCCCAATGGTTATCTCCATTTTAAGACCAGATATTGTATGGTCTTAAAAAACTGCCTCTAGGTGCAGTTATAGCCGATCATCTTAAATTAAGAAATCCCCTTGTGAATAGGGAAATCTAGGGTTAACGTCAGATTTAGCAGGGGAACGCCTCCTTTGCATATCATTAGCGTTAATTATCGCTGACAGACATTGCAATGTTGTAAATAGTCCATTTCGCCTAAAAGCTGTTGCTAACAGCTGTTAGTGACAGCTTGTGAATATTGCGTTAAAAATATCGCCGCTTTATCGACACAAAAGTGCAGCTAACGCAGCGATATTGGCTTGTGAATATGCCCCTAAATTTTTCTTGAAGTAAGGAGGATTCAGTTGGTTAGGATCAGTGGCCGTCATTTACTTGTGTAGGGAGCTAACTTTTAGAACCCTGTTCCAGTCTTGGGTTAGAGAGCAATGATTCGAATTTCTGTAAATGCTTAAATACCTGGCCTAGTGCCAAGCCTACACAGGAATTGCAATTTTCCCCACGTTTACCCTCTCTCTTTCAAAGGGGCATGAGACTATCATGAGTGCAAGCTCTGCTGCATTAAAACCCTGTAACATAGCATAAAAAAGCCTCTTTGACACATGTGCTGATGTTGGTATTCATGACTTTTGGATACTTTTAACAAAGTGACCAACTTTGTGTAGATGATGTCTCTCTCTCGTTTTAAAATAAGTTCAAAGATCACGCTTCTAAAATTGTGACACTTTCTTTGTCAATAAGAATAAAGATAATATGTTCCGTATTTTTTGTTATTATTTAAAGGAAAAATAATGGAGATCCTGAACTGGATTTTGAAACAGACGAATATGACATTCGAATTGGTCGATTCAACTTTAGGAAAGAAGACAGCCCTGGGAAACTGCAGTTTACTCATAGTGTGAAGCTAGATGCTGCAGGTCAAGAAATCAACTGTTCACTTCGAGTAAGTCAGGTTTTGCTTTTCATATTTAAATGTGTCGAGGTTGATGACATAATTTGTGTGTTTCCTGAAATAGATAGGACATTAAAAGTATGATTCATCAGCATGATTCCCTGTACAGTCTACTCTGCCCGCGCCAGATGAGCTCCAAGAGGTATTTATAACCCATACAACTTACCTCAGAAAATCTATCATCGTAATCATCTAGACACATAAACCTAGAATTTATATTCTAGCTATTTTTTTGCTCGAATGTACTAGTTTATAATACGAATCCTTTAGACTCATATTCTGAGAATTTGCAAACGGCTGTGCTGCTATGAGAAGTTATTTTTACGCTTTCCAGATTGTATATAATGCTAGCTATCGAAATGCACTAATTAAATACGTTTTTGCTGTGAAACGCTCTGATACCCAATGGGGCAAGTTCGCGCAATATAAAACACTGAATAAATAAATAAATAAATAAATACTGGGATATTACACTGCCTCACACATGCGCATTAAGCTAGAATGTTGAGCCTTATGGCCTCTCACTAAACAATGTAACCCCTTTTCATCTGTAGGTCAAAGGTAGCATGCAGCACAGTTAGAACACGGCCACAGAATTAATAACTGTCTCCTGCCCAGCTAAACACCAACAAATAAAGAAACAACCATTGTCAAAATTAATAGGACCAGGTTTTTAAAAGTGAATGCGCTTCTGCATTAATTGGAAAATGTATGTGCTTGGCTATGTGGCTGGGTGAGAGACTAAGGGACTTACTAGGATGGCGGGCGGACGTAACCCTAGCGGTGCTGGGACCGGCCGCCAGTGCTGCGGTGGTCCCTCACCAGCAATTTGGATGCCACCGCCACGGTGGCGGTGACATCCCCCATCCAGTACATTGTGGCGGGCGATGCACACAGCACCGCCCGCCACAGGCACCGCGCGGTGTGGGCGGTGGCGATCCGCCCGACATTCTAATAGACCCCTAAATGTGAGAAATAGTAAATGGGTGGAAGAATCCATGGATGGATTAGTGGGTGAGTGACCGCATAAATACATTAATTCGTTTGTCAATGATTGAGGGTGTGGCTTTTGAATGAATGATGAGTACATTGATTGTTGGGTCTATTAGTGCATGGGGAAACAATGAGCACAGGCAAATTATTCATGAATAATTGAGCACTTGGATGAAAGAACCAGTGGGTGAATACATGACTCTAAAAGCAGTATTATGCCAGAATCCCTTTTTGACTTGCAAATCTTCTACCTATGGATTTAAAAAAAATATTTTTACATTTTTATTTTTTATTTTTAAATCATATTGACCCAAAAACGCTGATTGTTACCGGAAGGTTTGAAGGATATCATTACCAATATATTTAGGATCACATCATTTAAAATGTCGGTTTGCTAGAACTGTGCCAGACTGCCCACCCCACCAGTCAAGTCAAGTCAAAATCTTTATTCGAATTTCAGAAATTCATAAAAGCACATCACATTTTTACAAAAATGTTCCATAAAATCCTTATTAAAACTTTACAGGTAAACATTTCAGACTAGACAACCGATGACTGTAAGAATAAATATAAAGCAAAAAAGTCAAGCATTATCCATCATTTTACGGGCTCGAGTAACAAGTCTCAAAAAAGTGCTGGTGCGAAAGATTATTTCTTTAGTGTCCAGGGAGAGCAACATCTGGTAGGACTCCCCCAGAGAAAGGGGTCTATATTTTCTAAAAAATAGAGCTAAAAACCATTTTACATATTTTAAATAATATTTGCAAAAAAAGAAAAAATTTAAATCATTTTGTGTGTTCACTCCATCACAGGGACATGGTATATAATCTATATTTGACCAATATCCGAGGGGAAAACTAAGTAAGCATCTTACAGTCACGCCCTTAAGCGGAACAGGAGGGATCTTTCCCAGTTAGCCATTGGCAAAGTGAGATATAGTGGTAAGGGATACCTGCACAACTCTCTACCCATATAGGCAGAGACTGTAGATTTCTTAGATTCCTTGTTAGTCCTATCTAACTTATAAAGTGCGTATAGTGCTTCTTTTAGATCATTCTCATGTGATGACTCAATTCTAGTTGGTTCTAAGAAGAGATAGCCTTTATTCACACTGCACAAACTCTTATAAACTCCTAAGAGCAGGGAGTATCCATTCCTTTCTCGCACTTTAAGCAATCACTTATGATTTCTTGCGTCAGAGTGGCTGATTTGTTCCTCCAAACTGAAAGCCAGAATAGCGCTGGTCTTGTCCTAGTGAAATCACAAATGAAATGCAGCTTTAATTCCCTATGGAAAATATACTCAGAAGTAGAAATCGGTACGCCCCAAAAGTTTCCTACAAAAACGATTTTCTTCTTTTGGGGTGCATCGATTTCTCGCTAAACCCCATATTTCAGCCCCGTATGTGGCCACTGGAACACATTGCAATTTAAAAAAACTTTAATAGCACCTGTCTGCCTCGGGCGTGGGAGACTAAGGATTGAGTTGATGGCCTTTGAGAACTTGCTCGTGGAGTGGGCCATATGCCCAGTCCACGAGCCGTTTGCAGCAAAGACTATCCCTAAATATGGAAAGGTATGGGTAGAAATTAGTCTATCCGTCCCCACTAAAATAGAATTGACCTGGCGTTTCCCTGGCCCGCATGACATCATATAATGATTTTTTTAAATTCACGCGTAAATCCAGTCCGTCCATATACCGTACAAAAGTTTTAACCAAAATACGCAGGGAGTTTGGAGTGCGGCCCATAAGGACCGCATCATCTGCGTAAAGAAGTACTGGTAATAGTTTCCCATTAACTTTCGGGACGTCAGGAGTCGATTGTTTTAGGGAATTGCTCAGCCCATTATTATAAATGATAAAAAGCAGGGGTGCTAACACGCACCCCTGTCTAACCCCTCTTCCCACCCTGATAGCACCAGAAACCTCCCAACCCATAACAATCTTGACTTGAGCTTTAAGGTCCCTGTGTAAAAATGCCAGGAAATGTACCAGGGGCTCATCTAGCCCATAATCTAACAAAATACACCAAAGTTTAGACCTATTAACTAAGTCGAACGCAGACGATAGGACCATGAATGCTAAATAAACAGGGGACGATCGAGCGATATTATATTTGCCAATAACTAGGTTAAGATTCAAACATTGTTCTACCGTGCCAACCTTACTTCTAAAACCAAGTTGGCATGGGTCCAACATTCCACTTTCTTCTGTCCATTCCAGAACCCTGTTATAAATTACTCAGCCCAGAATCTTCAATGTGTTATCGAGTAATGAGATTGGTCTATAGTTAATTGGGTCAGATCTATCCCTCATTGTGGCTTCAGGTAAACTAATAAAAACATTCAACAAGATCAGGGCACAGATTTCCGCTTTATTTCCACTTTATTATGTCTATGGGTAACCCATCGGGGTCCGGGGCCTTGTTGCCAAGGCTCTGTGCAATTGCCACCTCTACCTCCAATAGCGTAATCTGTAGGCAACAAAGATGACCCTGCACATAGTGATCTGTGCCTTGTAATGGTGCAGCATATATTCTAGAGAAGTGAATCTCCCATGAGTCACTGGAGATGGTACAGCTGACTGGTGATAATTGTTGGCCCATATTTCGCAGGTCCCTAACTGCGGACCAGAATGAGTTACCATTCATTCCCCCAGCTGAATCAGCAAGCACCCCCCAGTGCTCATCCAGGAGAGTGTCCTTCCTTTCTCTAATTGTTATTTTATACATCTTCCTTGCTGTCCTTACATCCATAGGACACCTAAGTTTAGCGGTTAGTACCTTGCAAAAGTTTTTATTGGCTCCTGAGCATTTGTGGTCAAACCATCTCGGTTCTTTATCAACCTTATGCACTGGCACTGACAGGAGGGATCTAAATACAGAGCACAATTTGGTGAAATCCTCAATATTGCTTGAATATTTGCCTTTAGTTGACAGACACGAGGTAATTAAATGCTGGTATCCTTCTATCACAGTCTCAACTATTCTACCACTATCTACTCCTCTTCATTTCAATCTTAGATTATCTTTTGAGGTGGTAATATCCCTAGCCCCATGAAAGGTGGTGTACACAGGGCGGGATGCTAATCTTAATGCCACTATCAGCGGGTTGTGGTCAATCAATCAATCAATCACACACATTTCTAAAGTGCGCTACATACCCGTGAGGGTCTCAAGGCGCTAGCGGGGGGGAGGCTGCTACTGGTCGAAGAGCCAGGTCTTGAGAAGTCTTCTGAAGGCCAGCAGGTCCTGGGTCTGTCGTACGCTGTTAGGGAGAGTGTTTCAGGTCTTGGCGGCGAGGTAGGAGAAGGATCTGCCACCGGCGGGCTTTCCGGATACGAGGACTGTGGCGAGGGTGAGGTTGGCTGAGCGGAGGCTTCGGCAGGTGGTGGTGTGGAAGCTGAGTCGGTTGTTGAGGTATGTGGGTCCTGTGTTGTGTAGTGCTTTGTGTGCGTGGATGAGGAGTTTGAAGGTGATCCTCTTGTTGACGGGGAGCCAGTGCGGATATATGATGTTACCACGCATACGTTTAGCACGCATACCATTACCACGCATTTTTTACAATGCAGGACCTTTTACAACGAGTACCTTTACAACGCATTACACTACAACGCAGATACTATTACAACGCATACCATCACAACGTAAGTATAGGTAAGTATATAATATTTTTAAATAATATTTTAATTAATTATTAAATATTTTATTATTAAATATTTTAATTAATTATTTTAATTTTTATTTAATAATTTTAAAATATATATGTTAAAAATACCCCTGTACCCCAAAACCCAAACCCAGCCCTGAACCCTAAAAAAACCCATGTACCCCAAAACCCAAACCCAGCCCTGAAACCTAAAAATACCCCTGTACCCCAACACCCAAACCCAACCCAAATACCTAAAAATACCCCTGTACCCCAAAACCCAAACCCAGCCCTGAAACCTAAAAATACCCCTGTACCCCAAAACCCAAACCCAACCCTGAAACCTAAAAATACCCCTGTACCCCAAAACCCAAACCCAGCCCTGAAACCTAAAAATACCCCTGTACCCCAAAACCCAAACCCAACCCTGAAACCTAAAAATACCCATGTACCCCAAAACCTAAACCCAACCCTGAAACCTAAAAATATCCCTGTACCCCAAAACCCAAACCCAGCCCTGAAACCTAAAAATACCCCTGTACCCCAAACCCCAAACCCAACCCTGAAACCTAAAAATACCCCTGTACCCCAAAACCCAAACCCAACCCTGAAACCTAAAAATACCCCTGTACCCCAAAACCTAAACCCAACCCTGAAACCTAAAAATATCCCTGTACCCCAAAACCCAAACCCAACCCTGAAACCTAAAAATACCCCTGTACTCCAAAACCCAAACCCAACCCTGAAACCTAAAAATACCCCTGAACCCCAAAACCCAAACCCAATACCCCTGATAAATGTTTTAAAAAAAAGATAAACTTACCTATACTTACGTTTTAATGGTATGCGTTGTAATAGTATCTGCGTTGTAGTGTAATGCGTTGTAAAGGTATTCGTTGTAAAGGGTCCTGAGTGGTAATAGTTTTGTTGTAACTGTATTTCGTGCTAAAAGATGCATGGTAACAGTTACATACCGCCAGTGCAGGCCTCTCAGGTGGGGTGAGATATGGCTGCGTCGGGGACGTAGAGGATCCGTCATGCCTAGGCGTTCTGGATTTGTTGTAGTCGTCTCAGGAGCTTGGTTGTTGTTCCTGAGTAGAGGGCTTTTCCGTAGTCGAGTCTACTGGTGACGAGGGCCTGGGTGACGTTTTTTCTCGTGTCGGCGGGGATCCATTTGAAGATCCTGCGGAGCATTCTGAGGGTGTTGAAGCAGGATGCGGAGACGGCGTTGACTTGCCTGGTCATGGAGAGGGTGGAGTCGAGGATGACCTCCAGGTTGCGTGCATGGTCAGTGGGTTCTGGGGATGTGCCTAGCGATGTGGGACACGAAGAGTCGCCCCAGGCTGATGGGGTGGGTCCGAGAATGAGGACCTCTGTCTTGTCTGAATTCAGCTTCAGTCTGCTGTCCTACATCCAGTTGGCTACGGCCTCATTCCTCTGTGGAGGTTGGCTTTGGTGGTGTGGGGGTCTTCGGTGAGGGATATGATCAGCTGGGTGTCGTCAGCGTAGGAGATGATGTTGAGATTGTGTTGTCGTGCGACGTGGGCAAGCGGTGCCATGTAGATATTGGATTTAGGCCCAGATCTCTGTACTGGGGTGAATGTATGCCATTGTTCTGCATTCTGTCCATCAACTGTGGTTTTTTCATTTGTCACCCCGAGTGGGATGGGTGTGCTCAGACGTGAGTCCCATGCTCTCCACACCACTGGATTCAAGCAAGCCGGGCTGAAGACGACTGGAATGCCAGAAACCGGTCCTCGGAAGCTTGTTTCCAGTCCAGGGAAGGCATGGCTTGGCAGTTCGGGCTGGACTGTTCCCATGAGGCACAGGGTCAGACTGATTTGCATATGGCCATGTCTGAACTGGGGTGGTGTGGAGTGCAAAAAAACGATGGATTTAGGCCCAGATCTCTGTACTGGGGTGAATGTATGACATTGTTCTGCATTCTGTCCATCAACTGTGGTTTTTGCATTTGTCACCCCGAGTGGGATGGGTATGCTCAGACGTGAGTCCCATGCTCTCCACACCACTGGATTCAAGCAAGCCGGGCTGAAGACGGCTGGAATGCCAGAAACCGGTCCTCGGAAGCTTGTTTCCGGTCCAGGGAAGGCAAGGCTTGGCAGTTCGGGCTGGACTGTTCCTATGAGGCACAGGGTCAGACTGATTTGCATATGGCCATGTCTGAACTGGGGTGGTGTGGAGTGCAAAAAAACGATGGATTTAGGCCCATATCTCTGTACTGGGGTGAATGTATGACATTGTTTTGCATTCTGTCCATCAACTGTGGTTTTTGCATTTGTCACCCCGAGTGGGATGGGTGTGCTCAGACGTGAGTCCCATGCTCTCCACACCACTGGATTCAAGCAAGCCGGGCTGAAGACGACTGGAATGCCAGAAACCGGTCCTCGGAAGCTTGTTTCCAGTCCAGGGAAGGCATGGCTTGGCAGTTCGGGCTAGACTGTTCCCATGGGGCACAGGGTCAGACTGATTTGCATATGGCCATGTCTGAACTGGGGTGGTGTGGAGTGCAAAAAAACGATGGATTTAGGCCCAGATCTCTGTACTGGGATGAATGTATGACATTGTTCTGCATTCTGTCCATCAACTGTGGTTTTTGCATTTGTCACCCCGAGTGGGATGGGTATGCTCAGACGTGAGTCCCATGCTCTCCACACCACTGGATTCAAGCAAGCCGGGCTGAAGACGGCTGGAATGCCAGAAACCGGTCCTCGGAAGCTTGTTTCCGGTCCAGGAAAGGCATGGCTTGGCAATTCGGGCTGGACTGCTCCCATGATACACAGGGTCAGACTGATTTGCATATGGTCATGTCTGAACTGGGGTGGTGTGGAGGGCAAAAAAACGATGGATTTAGGCCCAGATCTCTGTACTGGGGTGAATGTATGACATTGTTCTGCATTCTGTCCATCGACTGTGGATTTTGCATTTGTCAACCCGAGTGGGATGGGTATGCTCAGACGTGAGTCCCATGCTCTCCACACCACTGGATTCAAGCAAGCCGGGCTGAAGACGGCTGGAATGCCAGAAGCCGGTCCTCGGAAGCTTGTTTCTGGTCCAGGGAAGGCATGGCTTGGCAGTTCGGGCTGGACTGTTCCCATGAGGCACAGGGTCAGACTGATTTGCATATGGCCATGTCTGAACTGGGATGTGTGGAGTGCAAAAGAAACAATGGATTTAGGCCCAGATCTCTGTACTGGGGTAAATGTATGTCATTTTTCTGCATTCTGTCCATCAACTGTCGTTTTTGCATGTAGATATTGAACAGCGTCGGGCTGAGGGAGGATCCCTGTGGGATGCCGCAGATGATCTTGGTGGTTTTTGAGCGGAAGGGTGGGAGGCGGATGCTCTGGGTTCTCCCGGAGAGGAAGGATGTGGTCCAGGCCAGGGCCTTCTCTTGGATTGCGGCATCGTGAAGGCGTGCTTATAGGGTGCGGTGGCAGACTGTGTCAAAGTCTGCTGATAGATCCAAGAGGATGAGGGCGGCTGTCTCTCCTTTGTCCATCTGGATCCTGATGTCGTCGGTGGCGGCGAGGAGGGTTGTCTCGGTGCTGTGGTTGCTGCGGAAACCGGATTGGGAGGGGTCCAGGATATTGTTGTCTTCGAGGTAGCAGGTTAGCTGTTTGTTGACAATCTTCTCTGTCACTTTTGCCGGGAACGGGAGCAGGGAGATGGGCCGGAAGGTCTTGAGGTCTTTGGGGTCCGCCTTGGGCTTCTTCAGAAGGGTGTTGATCTCGGCGTGCTTCCAGCTTTCCGGGAAGGTTGCTGTCTTGAAGGAGCTGTTGATTGTTTTCTGGAGGTGGGGCGCAATGGTTGTGCTGGCTTTGTTGAAGACGTGGTGAGGGCAGGGGTCAGATGGAGATCCGGAGTGGATGAAGTTCATGGTTTTGATGTTGTCTTCGTCGCTGGCGCTGGACTAGGTGGTCAGGCATCTGGTGGTCGCAGGTGTGGTGGACTCGATGGTGGGTGCGGGGGTGCTGGAGTTGAAGCTGTCGTGGATGTCGGTGATCTTGCGGTGAAAGAAGGTGGCCAGGGAGTCGGACAGGTCTTGTGATGGTGGGATGTCGTTGGTGTTGGAGCTGGGGTTGTAGAGTTATTTCACGATGCTGAAGAGCTCTTTGGTGTTGTGTGCATTGTTGTCTAGGCGGTCTTTGAAGGCGGTCCTCTTGGCGGTCCTGATAAGTGGGCTGTGTGGCTGTCTGGTGTTCGGTTGAGGAGCCATTTCTTCTCCAGCTTCCGGCAGGTGTGCTTGGAGGTCCTGAGGTCTTCGGTGAACCAGGCGGCTTTCTTGTTGGGGTGGTTGGTTGTGGAGGTCTTGTGGGGGGCGAGGGTGTTGGGGCAGTTGTTGATCCACAGTTTGAGGTTGGTCGCGGTGGTGTCTGGGTCGGTGGGGTCAGCGGGTGGTCTCAGGGCGAGGATGGCCATGAGTTGGTCCTTGGTGACCTTGTCCCAGCAGCGAGGTGGTAGCTGTTGGGTGCGGTGGTGTGTGGTGGGTTTCCTGAGGGTGAAGTGGACGCATCTGTGGTTGGTCCAGTGGGATTCGATGGTGTGGTTGAAGGAGGCGTGGGGGCTTGTGGAGAAGATGGGGTCCAGCTTGTGTCCGGCGGCGTGGGTGGGTGTCGTCACGAGCTGTTTGAGTCCGAGGTTGGCGAGGTTGGCGATCAGAACGGTTGAGTTGGCCTCGTTGTTGTTCTCGAGGTGGAAGTTCAAGTCCCCGAGGAGGATGTAGTCCGTGGAGGCGAGGGCCTGGGTGCTGATGAGGTCGGCGATGGTGTCGCTGAACTGTGGTCGTGGTCTGGGTGGTCTATAGATGAGTGTTCCTCTGAGGGTGGTGTTGTGGTCTGTGTGGATCTGGAAGTGCATGTGCTCGGCGGTGGTGAGGGTGTCGTCGGTGTTGGTCTTGACTCTGAGGGTGTCCTTGTGGATGATGGACATTCCCCTTCCCACTCCGTTGGTGCGGTCTCTGCGGGAGATCTTGTAGCCCTGTGGGATGGCTATGGCGATGTCTGGTGCTGAGGTGGTGTTCAGCCAGGGTCTCCGTCAGGAAAGTAACGTCGGGAGCGGTGGAGTCTAGGAGGTCCCAGAGTTCAATGCCGTGCTTGCGAGCGGATCGGGTGTTGAAGAGGATGCAGTGGAGGTGGTTGGTTTCTCTGGCTGGTGATTTGGTGGGCTGGATGCTGGTGAATCTGCAGTTCCGGCAGACGAAGGGCCCTTGTGTGCGCTTCGGGGTGGCCCGGTGGCAGGAGTGGTCTCGTCCGGTGTTGAGTGTGTGGAGGGTGCTGGAGTCGTAGTGCAGTCTGGCGTTGCGAGGGCGCGGGGTCCAGGGTTTCTGCCGCTGGGCGCGGTCCAGGCACGGACGAGCGCAGACGGGCTTACCTTTGGCGGGCCAGCGGCACACCCGCTGCGCGCGTCTGCTGCGCTTCCGCGCGGCGTCCTCCATAAGAGGCGATGTGGGAGGAAGGAGCAGCTGGGAGGCGGGAGCAGGGCGGCCAATGGGCGAGGACAGGGAGACAAAAGGCAAAAGGGGGCCGGGCCACAGGGGAGCAGCGGCGGGGAGGGAGCAAGGGGGGCTTAGAGGGCAGTGGCGAAAGAGGAGTGCCTAAACAGAGACACCAAAACGGCAAAAAACAAAAAGGCAAGTTACAGAAAACAAAAAACAAAAGGCAGGTTAACAGGACAAGTTTGGGAGAAAATACAAAAGAGAATATCAGTACAGCCAAGCAGTCACCAGGGGTGGCGAACCCTCGGCAGCTGCGAAAGCGAGAGGGACACGATACCCGGGCACCCTGGAGGAGCCGTGCGGCGTGGGGAGTGACCCGAGGTCAGGTCACACTCACTGCCGTGTGGCGCCCTCCATAAGAGGCCAAGTGAGAGGGAGGAGCAGCTGGGAGGCGGGAGTGGGTGGCCAATGGGAGAGGGCAGGGAGACAAAAGGCAACAGGGGGCTGGCCGCAGGGGAACAGCAGTGAGAGCGGGGGGGACTTAGAGAGCAGTGCGAAAGAGGAGCGCCTAAGCGGAGACACCAAAACGGCAAAAAACAAAAAGGCAAATTACAGAAAACAAAAAACAAAAGGCAGGCTAACGGGACAAGTTTGGGAGAATATACAAAAGAGAAAATCAGTACAGCCAAGCAGTCACCAGGGGCGGCGAACCCTCGGCAGCAGCGGGAGCCAGAGGGACACGAGACACGGGCACCCTGGAGGAGCCGTGCAGCGTGGGGAGTGACCCGAGGTCAGGTCACACTCACTGCCGTGCGGCGCCCTCCATAAGAGGCCAAGTGGGAGGGAGGAGCAGCTGGGAGGCGGGAGCGGGACGGCCAATGAGCGAGGGCAGGGAGATAAAAGGAAAAAGGGGGCGGGCCGCAGGGGAGCAGCGCCGGGGCGCAGGGGGGCTTAGAGGGCAGTGGCGAAAGAGGAGCACCTAAGCAGAGACACCTAAATGGCAAAAAGCAAAAAGGCAAGTTACAGAAAACAAAATACAAAAGGCAGGTTAACAGGACAAATTTGGGAGAAAATACAAAAGAGAATATCAGTACAGCCAATCAGTCACCAGGGGCGGCGAACCCTTGGCAGCAGTGGTAGTGAGGGGGACACGAGACCCGGTCCCCCTGCAGGAGCCGTGTGGCCTGGGGAGTGACCCGAGGTCAGGTCACACTCACTACCGTGCGGCGCCCTCCATAAGAGGCCAAGTCGGAGGGAGGAGCAGCTGGGAGGCGGGAGCGGGGCGGCCAATGGGCGAGGGCAGGGAGATAAAAGGCAAAAGGGGGCGGGCCACAGGGGAGCAGCGGTGGGCGCAGGGGGGGCTTAGAGGGCAGTGGCGAAAGAGGAGCGCCTAAGCAGAGACACCAAAACTACAAAAAACAAAAAGGCAAGTTACAGAAAACAAAAAACAAAAGGCAGGTTAACAGGACAAGTTTGGGAGAAAATACAAAAGAGAATATCAGTACAGCCAAGCAGTCACCAGGGGCGGCGAACCCTCGGCAGCAGTGGGAGCAAGAGGGACATGAGACACGGGCACCCTGGAGGAGCCGTGCGGCGTGGGGAGTGACCCGTGGTCAGGTCACACTCACTGCTGTGCGGCGCCCTCCATAAGAGGCCAAGTGGGAGGGAGGAGCAGCTGGGAGGCGGGAGCGGGGTGGCCAATGGGCGAGGGCAGGAAGTTTAAAGGCAAAAAGGGGCGGGCAGCAGGGGACCAGCGGCGGGGCGCAGGGGGGGCTTAGAGGGCAGTGGCGAAAGAGGAACACCTAAGCAGAGACACCAAAATGGCAAAAAACAAAAAGGCAAGTTACAGAAAACAAAAAACAAAAGGCAGGTTAACAGGACAAGTTTGGGAGAAAATACAAAAGAGAATATCAGTACAGCCAAGCAGTCACCAGGGGCGGCGAACCCTCGGCAGCAGTGGAAGTGAGAGGGACACCAGACACGGGCCCCCTGGAGGAGCCGTGTGGCGTGGGGAGTGAACCGATGTCAGGTCACACTCACTGCTGTGCGGCGCCCTCCATAAGAGGCCAAGTGGGAGGGAGGAGCAGCTGGGACCCGGGCGGCCAATGGGCGAGGGCAGGGAGATAAAAGGCGAAAAGGGGGCGGGCTGCAGGGGAGCAGCGGCGGGGCGCAGGGGGGGCTTAGAGGGCAGTGGCGAAAGAGGATCACCTAAGCAGAGACACCAAAACGGCAAAAAACAAAAAGGCAAGTTACAGAAAACAAAAAACAAAAGGCAGGTTAACAGGACAAGTTTGGGAGAAAATACAAAAGAGAATATCTGTACAGCCAAGCAGTCACCAGGGGCGGCGAACACTCGGCAGCAGTGGGAGTGAGCGGGACACGAGACACAGGCCCCCTGGAGGAGCCGTGCGGTGTGGGGAGTGACCCGAGGTCAGGTCACACTCACTGCCGTGCGGCGCCCTCCATAAGAGGCCAAGTGGGAGGGAGGAGCAGCTGGGAGGCGGGAGCAGGGCGGCCAATGGGCGAGGGCAGGGAGACAAAAGGCAAAAGGGGGTGGGGCCACAGGGGAGCAGCGGCGGGGAGCGGGGGGCTTAGAGGGCAGTTGCAAAAGAGGAGCGCCTAAGCAGAGACACCAAAACGGCAAAAAACAAAAAGGCAAGTTACAGAAAACAAAAAACAAAAGGCAGGTTAACAGGACAAGTTTGGGAGAAAATACAAAAGAGAATATCAGTACAGCCAAGCAGTCACCAGGGGCGGCAAACCCTCGGCAGCAGTGGGAGTGAGAGGGAGGAGCCGTGCGGCGTGGGGAGTGACCCGAGGTCATGTCCCCAAAGTCTGTTGCATATACCTCAGCCTTTAGTAAACGGTCTGCAAGGCATGGAGACAAGACGATATAATCAATAGTTGAGGAACAATCCCTACCTCTGAAGGTTGGTGCTTGTTGGTTTCTAAGGGTTTGAACCAAATCCATAGCATTACTAAGGATCTGTTCACCAATAAGAATATCTAATTCCAAGCCCCTTCATACTGCTGGATCTGCATGAGATTTGTCCATACCCTGATGTACTGTTGGGACTTTAGCATTAAAGTCCCCCCCTAAAAGAATCCCATTACAGTCATCTGCGCCTTGATGTTTATCTAAATTTGATATAGTTTTAAAAAGCTCAATAAAATTCCTATTTGGAACAGAATAAAAATTAATATTATAACAATTAGTTAGAGGGAAACCCGTCTTTTATATTCCAATATTTGTATATTGGGACTGTTAGTTGGTATCACCTTAATACTCCCTCCAGAAGCTACCCTGATCCGAATAAACAGGCCTCCAAATGCACGCCCAAAATCTGGTTTAGGTGCTGTCAAGCTGAAACAATGGTACCCCTCTATATGTATATCATATGTGGCCCATGTTTCCTGGAACATTATAATGTCTTTACCAGATAATATATGCATCCAGTCTGTATTGGATAATCTTTGTTCAAGGCCTGCAACGTTCCAACTCAAAATATTGAGATCGGGATCATTTATTGTTCTTTTTGGGGTATGTTAGCTCTTTGGTTTTGTAGCATTAGTTGCTAATACTAGTCCTGTGGTACCCTCTACCTGTAGATAATGAGCATCTAAAAATGCTGGGTGTGCATTTATAAGTTCCTGTATGGGTTCCTGGGCTTTTTTCTCCTTCACTGAAATTGTTGGTTGATAAACAAAGTTCTCCCTTATTGAATTCCCCTCATGGCCATTGGCACTGACCAACCTATCCGATTGTCAATCTTGTGTGTCTAGATTAGAGAAGGCCTGTTCAAAACGATTGTAGGTCGGGACATTATATTCATAACTCTCCTGTGTTTGAGAGATAGTTGGGTTATTACATCTGTGTATAGGTAGCGTCTGGGGGTTGCGATAGAAAAAACCCAGGGGTAAGATGTGAATCCCCTCCCTACCCATATGTGTAGTCCCCGCTCTTTCTAAGATTGTTCTAACTATTTCAGGGGACCCAAAATTCAAAACTATGCAGTCACCCCTACTACTTTTATTTGATTTCCCTATACAGGGGACCCTACGAATCATTTTAAATTCATGGAACAAGTGCCCACCTAATCCAATTTTAGTATCTAATAGGTGAAGGGCCCTGTTTTTCAAGGTGGTCCAATGTTCCTCAGAGTTAGGTGGTATTGGCGGTACATTCGAGAGCACAACTGTATAGGGTGTGGACTCAGGGGGTAAGTTGAGATGTCCCTTGCAATAAGCAGCAACCAAACCCCCCTATGCGGATCCTTCTGACCCTGATAAATTCC
This sequence comes from Lissotriton vulgaris, assembly GCF_964263255.1. Classification (NCBI taxonomy): domain Eukaryota; kingdom Metazoa; phylum Chordata; class Amphibia; order Caudata; family Salamandridae; genus Lissotriton; species Lissotriton vulgaris. Next base: position 495,652,656 of record NC_141691.1, read on the forward strand.
CCCAGATTTTTACTCCTGCCCCTACGGAGCTAGTTTGTACTGGTTGCATATTAACACTGTTTATTGTGGGAGCCTGTGTGCCCCCATTGGTAACAGCATCATTGGCTGCCGGAGGCATATTTAAATCAGCAGCCAAATGTGCTCCTTGATCGCCCTGAACTGCTGTGCCCCTATTTGATGTTTGGCTGATAGGTGTGGAAAGTTTTTGTTCTATAACATTTAGGTGCGTGTCAATGTCCACAAGTTTATCTAATAGCGGTTTTAACAGCACCATTAACGTCCCTTCCAGTTTTGCCAATATACTGTCTTCCAACTCTACCTGGCAATACACAGTGGGATTAAAAATGTTTGATGTGCTCGGACAAATAGGACTACCAGCAACCACTTCATCTACAAGGCCTTTTTTGCCGCGAGCAGTACCCTTTGTTAGTTTGTTGTACCATAAGTGGAGCGCCACCCGCCTTTCTTTTCCTTTTAATTGCTGGGGCCATGCCCCCTTTCCTCTGTGCTGCGATTGGCGTGTAAACCTAGTCTCAATGGGGGGAGGTGATAATACTAATGGTGGTGCTGTGGTGTTTACAACAGTTGATACAATAGATGACTTGGGTAAATCGTAAATCTTCTAAGATTACCACCAAAGGCTCTAAGGCCTCTTGTGGCATACTAGCCGAGTTACATTTATTTGTCATAACTCCTTTTGCAATGATAGGGCCCCCTTTAGTGGCTTTCATAGAGGCTCTGCGTGTGTCCAGGGAGAGTCTTCTTTGGGTAAGTTCTATTTCGTGTGTCAAGATCGACTCTGCTCTGATGATAAAGGCATCAAGGGTGCCCACAACCCCTTGCCCCCCTATCCCTTTGCGAGTACCTACGCTCATATTTAGCATATTTAGAGCAGATATTATAGACAAACGTAGGGCAGTGGGATACACACATTAATAGTTTTTAGGAATCAAAAGTCACTAACCATGTCCAAGTTCGCTAGTGGGAGGGTCCGTTGGTCAAAATGAAAGATTGGTGGCCTTGCCCTGCCCCTTTCTGCCCCGGACGGCCACAGACGGCCCGCCCTTTGCCCGTGCTTAGCCCGGCTTCGCCCGCGCGCGTCCTGCAACGCGGGAGCTCCGATGTTCTTTTAGGCAACTCCTGGCACGAAATGGGAATGTGGGCAGCGTCCACCCGCAAGGACCCCTGGGAGATGTAGTCTCCCCCCTCGGCGGCCGCGCACTAGGTCAAAAAATGCTGCAGCAGTATGGGAGTCCGGCGCTTCACGTCCTCGCACCTCAGCAGTGCCCCAAAGTGCCTCCAAGGTTCCACGGCCAAGCAAGCATCAGGAGAGCAACAATAAAACAACCAAGTAAGTTTCTGGGCAGCCCACGCTGCGTAGAGCACCCACTTCACCGCAGCTCCGACGTTCTTTTAGGCAACTCCTGGAGCCAAATGGGTGTGTGGGCGGCATTCAGCCGCAAGGACCCCTGGGAGATGTAGTCTCCACCCTCGGCGGCCGCGCACTAGGTCAAAAAATGCAGCGGGGGAGACCAGTGCTACCTGTCCTCGCGCCTCAGCAGTGCCCCAAAGTGCCTCCAAGTTCCACGGCCAAGCAAGCAACAGGAGAGCAACAATAAAACACCCAAATAAGTTTTTGGGCAGCCCACCCTGCGTAGAGCACCCCCACCAGTCGAAGTGACAGGGCTGTGTTCGATTTTACACATGGGCTTAGTGCTGTTCCTAATACCGAGCATCACAGGGTCAGGCAAATATCGCTGCTGTTCTATGCGGATGGTCGTTCGTCAGTACATGTGCCTCAAATTCCATGTGAGCAAATGTGAAGTTTTACATGATGTTAACATAGTGCCATTTCAGTATTGCCCTGGCCATGAGCACCCAGTTATGGTTAAAGGTTCAGTAAATAGCATGCATGTGCAGTGCAGTAAATTGACTAGGCTTGAACAAAGAACAGTGACAGAAAGGTAGATGGAACTCCAACAGTTTAGAAGGCTGTGCTAAAGCCAAGGTAGGAGTGTTTAAAACTAAAGTATGGGTGAGCTTTGAAAGAAAGTGAGTTTGAGTCAGGAGCAAGGTTTAAAAACAAGTGAATATGAGAGAGATAGAAGGGTCAAGGGAGCAGGAATGCATGGTCGGTCGTGACACCCCCAGTGTATGAGGCAGAACAGATTCAATCTTCATCATGTGTAATACAGGGCCAGAGCTTGCCAGGATCCTGCCTTTAAACTCTAAAGTTTACCAATCCTCTATACCCTGCACACCCTATTGGACCAGCCACTCAACATATACACTGGAGCAGCCATGCACCATAAACTGGAGAAGCCCACTGATGGCACGCGGAGTCACCTGCTCAATTACCATACTCACCTGGGCCCATAAACATACACACTTTGAACAGGTAAATCCGGTCGCTTATCATTCACCAATCAGAATTTTAATAATTTAGGACTTTTGCCAATACACTTTGACTTGCCAATCCATGTCACTTGTATTGAAGTCCCAAGGGAGCAAAGTGAGTTAGTACAAATAGGTAGAAAATAACATTTGCATTGTTCAAATAACCACAGACTCGGGAAACGTTTTAACCTCTTTATCTATGTAAATTCTTAAATGTCACAGTCCATACATATGAAATTAAAGCCTTTTCGATTAAGAAGATGTTGATTAAAGCAATTATATGTAGAAAAGTTACAAGATTTATTTTAGGCATTGAAAACAAGGGAAGGGGAGTGAAACATACGATGACATACCCACACAGATTATATTTACCTAGAATGGTATGAAGACCAACCCTGGCCATGGGCTGGGCAAGGAAACATGATTCCCTATAGTTCAGGTGTCGACAGGACAGATTCAGATCAGGACAGGTGAGGAAAATAATCAGGATGGATGCAGGTCATGACAGGTACCCGCAGCTAAGTACAACGCCAGAGTCACACCCCTCTCTGTGGCTAACAGTCGGACCCTGATTGGGTTATCGATCTCCTCTCTAACCCCGATTGGGTTATTGATCATTCTGACAGAGTGTTCAGCCAGCACCTCTGCTCCCGAATCTTCTGACAGAGTGCTCCGCCAGCACCTCTGCTCTCGATTTCCTATAGAATGCATTGGGTCAGTGACAGGTCAGCTATTCGGACAAGTCGGACAATCTAACTAGCTAAGCCTATCTTAGTTACACCATTTTCTACGGCAATGTACCTACCCCCAGTGTTGCAAATTCGTGAATTCCCTCAATGTGATTGGTCAAAAGCAAAGAGAGATCATCTCACCATACCAGTATGAGATCATTTCATTCAAATATTTAAACTTGCGTTCTCTTCTATAAATGTATTTTCTCATGCACTTTTATTCCACCCAACAATGAAATGTTCCAATGAGAAATACAACGTAAAAACATTTTAGCAAGTTGTCTTCGTCTTGGAGGTTCATGGGGTTGTGTTCCCAGGCGCATCGTAGGCTTGATTGTCATTGGCACTAATTCAATGCCATGACTTGAGGGATTGTGAGGTCTTCTGCGCAGATGCAGCCTTTTCTATATGGAGTACGATATGATTACATCAGGTCCAAATACGAGCTCACAGCAAAGTCAAAAAGAAACATGTTTAAAACAAGGAATAAATGAATGCACTGTATACCACTTATCTCTACCCTATTCCCATTACTTTATTTTAACTATAGCATTAATAGTTAAGCAGAACATCACCTTCCCCTATATGCTAAAATGTCGTCTGATGCAATTATTAGTAGAACAAACATGTTGATTAATACGTTACAGGTTATTTTTGAGATGGTTGAATCCAAGCAAGTTTCTTAACATATGAAACCTTGCTCCATCACCACCATGATGCACTCCCGACTGGAACCACTTAAACTATGCATCCTAGTCTGGAGGCACCCCAGAAACGAGCTACTTGTCTCTATGCATTGCAGGCGGGAACCACCTACATTAAACCCAAAACTTGAGCCCCCATCATACATCTCAGATCCCTTCATGCACAGCACGCTATACGCCTCACCATCTGCCACCCCCACTCCTTCAAACACACCATATTGGAAACTGCTGCTTCCTAGTGCCCCCACAAGCTGTGTATTGTTCTCTCCTCCCTGTCGATGCAACAGATATTCATGAGGAATGTGATAGATACCGGTGAATTAAAAATCTGGCACATTACTGGGGTTTCCTGGCTCCTCTGCCGAAGCAGAAACATATTATAATTAAGATCATGCTTCTCCCTCTTTGGAGTCATACAATTACTGTTTACCTGTGCTGTGAAAAGGAAACACTCTAGACATCATGAATGACAGTTACTTGCAATCAATCTCTAAGAAATATGAGATGAGGAATACGAAAATTATACTACTACAAATAAAGGCTGAGTGTGCCGAATTTAGGCCTCTTCTTAGCATGAATCATATAAACTTGAGTGAGGCAATTAAAGCTGTCTTTAGCCAGACCTAATAGGAAATACGAGGCAATGGCGAAAGCTTCTAAATGTTTACATCGCATGGCAAAAGGCATCCCTTGAGATGTCAACCCTTCCAATATAGGTGAAACAAAACATGAACATGGATAATACTATAGCACTTTAGTGCGGACAATAGGCAACAAGACAGCCTCAATTTTATGGGGGCCCAACTTCAGCCTCTCTTCTTTGAACATGGCCTTCATTCCCACCAACCTTTGGCTGACAGGTAAGCCAGATCCACTTCTATGTTCCCACAAAATATGAGGTGAAAGAATTTGATCAAATATGCAAAAATAAATAAGAAGACAATCAAAACTGAATCAAAAAAGTCTAGTTATTTAAAAAGCAAAAATAAAATGATCCGTCTACATCTAGAAGGAATTTTTTAATTTTTAAACTATTAAAAATGAATGGTAACGTCTAACAAGATCCTTTCTGCTAGCTGACTCCCAGTATTGGAAATTGGTTATTAGTTTGAGAAGGGGTATCCAAACCAACTTAATAAACATCATCATATTAGGCTTAATATGGTTCTTAGAGAAGCTTTGCTCTACCCCTGGTAGCTATGTCAGAAGCAGTAGACAATTTCCCTGAGAAATGCGTGTGAGATTCAAGCAGTGCTAGTCAAGGAAACAGCTCAGCAAAATTCACAAACCAGCATAGATTTATAAGGAAAATCGTAATGAGAACACAGCGCAGCAAGGGAAGTTCCTGTGCTTTGTTGCATGAAAGGGAGGGGGCGGAACTGCGCCATATTTACAAAGATATGGCTCAGTTCTGCTCTGCTACCAATGGCACAAGGCTGCCACTATCAATGCAGGCATCCTTGCGTCATGTCGCAAGGGTGCTGGCATTGTAGTCAAGGATAACTTCCTGCACTAAAACTATCCTTTGCAGCTATTTCCACACAATGCAGCACACATGCAGAAAGGAAAAAAACAAGGAGAAATTAAGATATGTCTCCTTGTTAGATCATCCCCGGTTAGGCATACCATTTTGGAGGAAAGCCATGTTTACAAGTCTTTGCAACTATGGTTTTGTATCCAAATACATGAGTAGATGCATGGAAACACTCAAGTTTCACCCATGTAACCCCTACCTGACAACAAGGTATTGCAAAGCATTTTCTTGCAAAGTCACACAAACTGGGCTTTCGTGGCTTTGTTAACCCCCCAAATAGATTTTGCTTCTGGCTGCTCCAAAAAAAATATGCAACCCCAACAAAAAATCTTAATAAATCTGCCTTCAAGTGTGTTGCCCTCTCACAGTTTTTATCTTGGGCCGGAAAGTTAATAACAAAAAAAAACATTTTGTGCTGTTTTGTGTCACTTTATTGATGCAAATATGGCACAAAGGGCTTCATTACGTGGGGCGTGGCTGTCTCCTGATTGCCCTATTACAAATAGGGCGGTTGGACCTCCATTGCCCTTCCGCAGCTGCCAGAGAACCACCGTTTCCTGGCAGTAGTGCGACGGTGTAGAGGCAGCAATATCTGCCACAATTTTCATGGCAGTTCTTCCTCCATGAAAACCGTTGGGCAGAGGAACGAAAAGGGGCCCTAAAGGGCCCCCTGTTGCTTCACATCATATGGATGCACATGGTGGGCACAACATGTGCCCCGCTGGATGCATGCACACCAGTTCCGCGACAGTCCCAGCAAGCATATGGATGCCACTACTAAACATGGGCGTAAAATCCGTTCCGTTTGCGGATTTTGCGGATTTTTGGTAAATTCGCAATCCGCGAACTCTCGCGAATTTACCGAAAATCCGCAAATTCGCACGCAGCGGATTTTTTTTCTTAGTGATACAATATTGCGGCGTGCGGCGTTCACTTACCGCCAGTCAGCGTTTGCCGAGTTGTTTTTCTCGATATTTTGTGAGTGCTGCGCCATTTTGGATTTTACTGCGGGATCCCGCAGGAGTTTGGCGACGCATCGCGAGAGTTCGCAATTGCGAACATGTAGGTGCGGCGGGCAGCAACAATCTCGCACTCGCGAAATTACAAAATTTGCAATTCTGCACAAGAAATCCACTAGCAAGCAGCATAGGCCTTCTGAAAATGATGATTTTTATCAGAATAACTCCTCAGGTTGACATTTGCCTGCACTTTTTTGGATTTTAGGCCTTTTGACTTTCTTTGGATCACTTTTGGATTAGAAATCAACTTTCACAAGTAAGTTTGTTTGGGACTTTACAGTTGCGGTACTGCAGAAAAACGAGTTTTGCAAAACTGAAAGCACTCAGCAGGTGCAAAAGTTCACTCATCATTAGTAACCATTCCCTGTAGTACTTCCTGAGGGCCCCTCCAGAGTTCAGTTGCCTATGTTTGTTTGGGGCATTACAGTTGCTGTTCTGCAGAAAAACGAGTTTTGCAAAACTGAAAGCACTCAGCAGGTGCAAAAGTTCAAACTCATCATTAGTAACCATTCCCTGTAGTGCTTCCTGACTGGGGCCCCTCCAGAGTTCAGTTGCTAGTTGCAACAATTCTATGACCCTGCTCTGACCCTCACAGCAGGCTCATAGAATAGCTCAAGTAGGCCACAAAAGTCCTGGGAAAAAAAATTGCACTGCAACAGAAAGCAAATTACAGATAAGGAAGCAGGTGCCAGACTGGAATTTTAAAACAGTGACACATTAATAAATCAACCCCAAATTCATTCATGTCAGTTGAAGCAGGGCAGGTGTGCTTGCTTTCCCCCCCCATAATCTACAGTGATGAACGAGAGGGTGGCATTGATGTACCAGAGGGTGGCATGGGTGAAACAGGGTGGCAGTGGTGAAACAGAGGGTGCTGTGAACCTGTGATGAATGAACCAGACGTAGAAACAACATAGTCGCGACCGTTGCGAGCCGACAAGTAAGTTCGCAATTGCGAACTGGTACAAAACCCTCGTGAACTGGCAGAAACCCTTGCGAACACAAAAAAAATCCGCAAATTCGCGAGAATTCACGGATTTTGCGGATTGCGAGTTCGCAAATACGCAAATTCACGAACGCCAGATTTGCAAAATTCGCCCTTGCTTAGCCACTGCACTGCAGCAACACCGCCAGGGAACGGCCGATTCCTGGTGGCTGTGGCAAGGCTCTGGCATTCTCATCAGCGAGTCATAATCGTGCCATCGGGAGACCACCACACCCCACGAGCTTGGTGGTCAGTGGTGTACCTGACTCGTAATCAAGGTCTAAGTGATTACACAATTTTACCAAATCTACATGGTTATAAAAGCATATAATGTTAACGCGCTATAAGTAAGCTGTCTTAAATTTTTTACTAATTAAATCTATGCTAATATTATCTGAAAATGGGAGTGTTTTCTATAAGCTTAAGCAGCTAATCAAGTCACTTGATACCGTAGCAAACTATCCGAATTGATCTTACACATCCAACATGATAAGACAATCTGTAAATTAAAAGAAATGTGCCTGAAAGAAAAACAAAATGTAAGATCCCCAACAACCTCTAAAGGGTCATCAATGAGGGGATGGCGGAATTGGGATTAATTGATGTGTGGGGTCATCGCAATGCAGATAAACTGGAGGGCACAAAAGTCTCCTCTGCACATGGCAGCTGGTCCCGGCTGGATTACTGGTTACTGAGCCAGAGTGCGGGGGACTGGTTGTCTGGGGTTGAGAGGCTGTCCCGTACACTCTCAGATCACAATCCTGTGCTACTTTCTTTACATGACCCGCAGATCATCTACCGCTCCTTCACGTGGCGCTTCCACCCGGAAGCGCTACTCCATCCATTATACACTACGACAATTCAAGAGGCAATTGTGCAATGTTTTGATACCAATAAAGGCTCAGGAACCAACGCTATGACCCTCTAGGAGGTGTTTAAGGCCACCATCTGGGGCTCCTGCATTGGCACGACTGCTGGCATACTACGTGATTTACACGGGCAGCTGGTCAAGGGGGAAGCCAACCAGCAGAGTCTCGAGAGGCACTATGAATGTTCGCCTTCCGATCAGACACTGGCAACTATCAAAGAATCCATTTTAGAATACAATAAGCTCACTGAGGAGGAAACAAGGTACATATCTGGATCCCATGTGGCCCGTGCGTATGGTGAAGTTGGGAGACCAGGACACCATTTGGCTACTAAAAATAAAACGTGTGCAGACAGAAACATTATTACTAAGATCACCGCGATAATGGCCAGGATCATTATACCACTCCGGATATTGTAACACAGTTCAGGGACACATATGCAACACTATACACATCACATGGGGGGGGCTGACACCCAAGAGTTAGATGCATATCTATTGGATGTAGCTTTTGAGTGGCTCTCGGACGGGCAGAGGGAGTTCCCTAGCCAACCCGTCACCAAAGGTGATATACGTGGCGATTAAAACTCTCCCAAACAATAAAGCCACTGGACCTGATGGATTCGGCTGTGAATTCTATAAAGAAAATTATGTGGAATTAACCCCATATCTCCTAGAAATGTATGCTCAAGCCTATGAATCCCGAGTATTGCCCTCAACTCCTTGTGAGGCTTTAATTATTACCCTACTTAAAAAAGATTAACCACTGTCTTGTTACGACTACTTAAGGCCGCTATCACTTATTAATACGGATGCAAAAATTCTGACCAAAATTCTGCCCACCAGGCTACATCCCCTCATGCCGAAACTGGTCTTTTCAGACCAGTCCGGGTTCATCCCCACCAGGTCCACTTCTCAAAACCTGCGCACGCTCTTTGCCATGTTTCATATACTCGACCCCGGACTACAGGCAGCAGCTGTGATGCTAGATGGAGCCAAAGCCGTTGATTTCATCGAATGGGGGTATCTATTTCAAATTTTGCGACAAATGGGGTTTCCACCTAGTTTTATCAGCTGGGTGCTCCTATTATACACTGATCCTGTGGCTCGGATCCAGGTGGAGGGTTGCACCTTGGACCCTATCCAAATCACCAGAGGAACCAGGCAAAAATGTCCCGTCTCCCCACTCCTGTTCGCGCTGACACTGAGACCGCTAGCTTGCATTATCAGTCAATGACACAGGTCCTCAGCCCTCCAATTTATTAATCGTCCCGTTAACATCCCACTCTACACGGACAACATGTTACTTTTTATCAGGGAACCGCACACTTTTATGACACCGGTCCTACGGGAATATATTTGGTTAGACCTATTCTCGGGTCTCAACATCAATTGGGCCAAATCGGTAGTGGTGCCGCTGACGGTGACCACCCTGCCCCAGGAACTTGAATTTCTGCTTTTATGGGTAATGGACCCTGTAAAATACTCGGGGATGTGGGTACATTGGGACCCCAAAATAGTTATCCGCGAGAACTACGGCATTGCTTACACGGCACTAGAGCAACAGGTTGTTAAATGGGTGAAACTCCTGCTGTCATTAGCCAATCGTAAAGCCCTCATCAAGATGGTCGTACTGCCTAAATTTTAATATCTCTTTTGTAACGTACCAATCCCACTAACTCAGCAATTTTTCAAGTCACTTCGCTCCTTGCTTCCACGATTAATTTGGGGGGGTAAACAAGTCCGGGCAGGCAGGAAGACACTCACCTTAGACTAAAAAGGCAGAGGCTTTAGTGTGCTTGATGTATACTTATATTATCAATGCACACATGCGCACTATGCGCACTATTGGTTCGGCTCTCATGATTTTATCCCGCATATAGCAGTGGAGGATGGTGATCTGTACCCCATTCTCTTGAGCTCCATTTTATCTCACACCCAGAGACATACACCCCACACTGAAATCAATACCATTGATGCCACCATAGTAGCCTGGCAGGCACTATGACATCTGGCTGGGAAACTGCCTCTTTACTCCCCTCTATTGCCACTTGCCTTTCACTCAGACCTGTCAGTCATGCATGAAAGGGGAGCTGTGCACACTTTGAATCTAGCAGGGATTACTCTCATGCTGGATTTGTATCCAGATGGTGCCTTCTTGTCTGACGATGATCTTAGTTACATACAGAACAAAACGTCTTTATTTATATTCTTTTTTCATAGACTGAAAAAGGCAATGCAGGCATATTATCCCACTTTCCCCGCAGAGCCCCCAACCCTACAGACATTGCATACACTGCTCCTCAGTCCTATGCGCCATAAACTCATTACCAAGCTATACCAGGCTGCCAGGGCAGAGAAACTCACATCTCACAATAGGAGCCTCGAGAGATGGAACACATATCTGAATCCACAACTAATGCAACAGGATTGGAAACACGGCTGTCAGCTGACCAGCACCATGACGTTCAACAGCAACCTCAGAATAATTCATTTCAAATACATTCATCAGGCCTACTCCACTCCACAGAAGTTATTCAAATATGTGCTTAGAGATAGTGATGCATACAAACGCTGTGGAATTGCAGGTGCCAACTTCTGGCATTTAGCCTGGATATGTCAGGGGGTTGCTGCATACTAGACTGATGTATTTTGTAAATTGTCTACCATGATTAATGTTGACCTGCAATGCTCTCCACAAGTATGTTTATTGGGCTTGGTGCTGTTCCTAAAGGGTGCTGTGGGTAAGTTTGTGAGAGTGGCCTTACTTTTGGCAAAGAGATGAGTGGCGATGACATGGGAAGGCATGGCGAGGCCCCTGACCACCCAATGGCTCAGAGATCTAGTATATTGTTGTGACAATTTAGTACTACATGCGGAGGAACTGCCCTCCTTTTCCAGACCCCAGGATATATAGAAGCCTCTGTTACAGTACCTGCAATCTGTAGAGCAGCGCAAGTCCCCCCAAAATGTGGAACAGTAAGCTTGGTTTTCCTTTGCAAAAATGTATGATGCCTCTTTATGCTGTACGGTTTGGCTATCTACCGCTGATGATGACTCTGTACAACATAGCCACGGGTTGTTATGATGTTTTTCAAACACCTATGCTTTTTGATGCTGTCTCTGTATATTGCATATGGTTTAATAAAAACTTTTTTTTTAAAGTCTCATCCTCACCGCTGATCACCAATGTTAGAAATGGGGTTTCTGGTTCGCAAAGGTATACACCTAAGCCAGGCAGAACCCACCACACTCCACTCAGGGCAAGGGAGTTACACACCCAAGATAACCCATGCTCACACCCTTGGTAGCTTGGCAGAGCAGTCAGGCGTATCCCAGAAGCAATGTGTAAAGCATTTGCGCAACACACACACACACACACACACACACCCACACACACACACCAGTGACACACTAGGCACACCAGAAAAGAGACTGCACACATGGTTATATGAAAAATATCCTATGTTTTCTTAAAACACATTAGACCATGACGCACTTTGTAGTTTGAAAAGCACATTAGACCACATCGCATAAATCACTGCACCACTAGGTGCTTGTCACAATGGTGCATAAACCATAAATCATCATAATTACATGTATTACTGTACCACTGACCAATTTTCATAAACACCATTAGTGCACTAAAGTGAACACTTAAAAGTTGCACATGTCTTCAGACCATATACTACACATAGAGCATAACTCATTTTGTAGTACATAAAGCACAGTGTCATAAACATTTTTGGCACAATAGGGCAAGGTATAACAATAGGGCCTCAAACTGCCACAGTTTGGTGAAAACCAGGTAAGCACTTGAGTCACCATACTCCCCTCAAGATCCTATGGAGTGCAGCTTCCCTACACTCCTACACCATTCTCTAGTGTAATACCCCATGAATGCAGAGGCAGCGGAATCTGTGTGTCTCTCAGAGGGGTTGCGGTCATTTCTCCTCAACTAGGAGGGGTCTCGCAACTTTGTCCTATGGTAGTCCACCTCACAAGATGGCCCGAGTTCCCCCCCAGTAATGTACCAACATGAGGGCGCGCATACACCCCAAACCTAAAGGGGAGAGACATCCTTCTTCTCTCCTTCCAGCTGTTGTCAGCAGGTTGGACCAGCCTTGGTCCCCTGCCTCAAAAACGAGTTCCACACAGCTGCCCGCTAAAGCGCGGTGCAGCTACAGTGCCAGAAAGCTCAGCCACACCCACCAACCACCGGGGGCTGAGCAGACTAGGTTGCAGCCATATGCAAAAAGAACAATTGATGGACAGAATGCCGAGCAATGTCATACAGTCACCCCTGTACAGAGATCTGGGCGTAAATCGTTTTTTTTTTTGCTCACCATGCCATTCCAGTTTGTCCCAGCTATATGCAAATCAGTCCCAATTAGCCCAATGGGAACAGTCCAGCCCGAACTGCCAGGCCAGGTCTTCCCTGGACTGGAAACAAGCATCCTAGGACCGGTTTCGGGCTTTCCGCCCTCATCCGCCAGGATAGCTTGACTCCAGTGGCCTGGAGAGCACAGGACCCCTGTCTGGGCATACTTGGGGTGACACACGCAAAAAGAACAATTGATGGACATAATGCAGAACAATGTCATACATTCACCCCAGTACAGAGATCTGGGCCTGAATCCATTGTTTTTTTTTCTCACAATGCCATTCCAGTTTGGACCCAGCCATAGTCTTGACCCTTCGCCCAATGGGAGCAGTCCAGCCCGAACTGCCAGGCCAGATCCTCCCTGGACTGGAAACAAGTGTCGTAGGAGCGGTTTTGGGCTTTTAGCCCTCATCAGCCAGGATAGCTTGACTCCAGTGGCATGGAGAGCATGGGACCCACGTTTGGGCATACCCGTCCCACTCGGAGTGACAAATGCAAAAAAAACAATTGATGGACAGAATACAGAACAATGTCATACATTCACCCCAATACAGAGATCTAGCCTAAATCCGTTGTTTCTTTTTGCTAACCATACCATTCCTGTTTGAACCCAGCAATATGCAAATCAGTCTTGACTCTGTGCCCATTGGGAACAGTCCAGCCTGAACTGCCAGGCCAGGTCCTCCCTGGACTGGAAAGAAGCATCCTAGGACCGGTTTTGGGCTGTGAGCCCTCATCAGCCAGGATAGCTTGACTCCAGTGGCATAGAGAGCACGGGACCCACGTCTGGGCATACCTGTCCCACTTTGGGTGACAAATGCAAAAAGAACATTCTATGGATAGAATGCAGAACAATATCATACATTAACCCCAGTACCGAGATCTCTCCCTAAGTTGGAGGGATATGTCCAGACGTGGGTCCTGTGCTCACTACACCACTGGATTCAAGCTAGCCTGGCTGATGAAGGGTGATGCCCTGAAACCGGTTGCAGGATGCTTGTTTCCGGTCAGGGAGGACCTGGCTTGGCAGTTCGGGCTGGATTGTTCCTATAAGGAACAAGGTCAAGACTGATTTGCATATGACTGGGTTCAAACTGGGGTGTTGTGGTGAGCAAAAGAATGATGGATTAAACCCAGATCCTTGTGACTGGGGGTGAATGATTGCATTGTCCAGCATTCTGTGCATCAATTGTTTCTTTTGCATATGTCGTCCTGAGTGGGAAGGGTATGTGCAGACGTGGGTCCCGTGCTCATACACCACTGGATTCAAGCTAGCCCGGCTGATGAAGGGTGATGCCCTGAAACCGGTCCCAAGATGCTTGCTTCCGGTCCAGGGAGGACCTGGCATGGCAGTTCGGGTTGGTCTGTTCCCATAAGGGACAGGGTCAAGACTGATTTGCATATGGCTGGGTCCAAACTGGGGTGGTGTGATGAGCAAAATAATCATGGATTAAACCCAGATACTTGTGACTGGGGGAGAATGTTTGCATTGTCCAGCATTCGGTGCATCAATTGTTTCTTTTGCATAGGTTGCAGCCTTAGGCTGGCAAGAAGTAACTGGGCCGGTACTCCTCCTCAACCATTCCTGACGGAGGACAACACCTCCTCAGTGGCCAAGCAGGCGGGACACAGTCTCTGGTCCTCAGAGTGGCGACTGCCTCTATGGAGGCTCCACAGCTGTGCAAATTGGGGGTTGGATCCCTCAAGCTCCCAGAGATGGGTGGGCTACCCGCTGCTCCGGTCGGTTGCTAGCCAACCTCTCCCCAGCCTGTGGCCACATCGGGAGACTTAGAGGTAACTCCTTCTCCACAGGTTTCACGCCCCTAGCGGGCACACGCACTGGAGGTTACAGAGGGGAAAGCACTTCCATGTTACAGCTCTTCCTTATGGTAGCAACTTCCAGTGCCCTCCATTAGCAGCACCAAAAAACTCTACACGCCGGCTGTACAAGAGGGGGCAAGCATTTCCCTCACTAACAGCTCTCCCCTACCCTCACTGGATAGCACCAGGAAAGTGCAGCTCTGCACACGCTCTGTTCACCACGCACTAGGATTATTATATAGCACTTTCCACGCGCTGGACTGCAACACCAAGCGCTTCTCATGCACTTAAACTTTAAAACCCAGGGGAAAAACAGGCTAGTCCTTCCCCTGCAGGAGCAGTAACTGCAGGCCAACCCACCCCTCACAGTGAAGGGTCAGCACTCCTCTTAGGCAAGTTCTTCCTGAAGCAGCCTATTCTGAAGTCTTTATATCCCTGAGACTTTGTAACAGGAGGCCAGCACACACAAGCCCTTGACATTCTTCAGAAGCAGGATACCACAGCAGTGCGAAACGAGTCAGTCCTTTTCCTCCACCACAGACAGAAGCAGCAACTGCAGGCCTCTCCTTGGCGGGGTCCTCTTGATCCTTGAAGTAATCTAAAGTCTTGGGGGTTTTGGTGTACTACTTATACCCCAAAATGTATTTGTTCTCTTTGTGTCCAGAGTTTCTGAAGCCAGTCTAAACCAGTTCTGCCCTTACTGGTGCAGCATGACCACAGGGGACAGGGGTCGGAGACCGCATTGTGCAAAAGGAGACACAGCCTATTCAGGTGTTTACAAAACTCCTCGCACTACTCAGAATGGAGGCCAGGCCTATTCACGCCTGTGATGAGTCACCCAGGCAAGGCTGGGCACACCTAACTCCCCCCCCCCACAGTAACTGTCTAGAGTGAATGCGCACCTCAGCTCCTGTCACTAACACACAAGACGCTGAATACACAAACAGCCAGAGGCACACAGAATGGTAAACTAAGAAAATGCCACTTTCTAAAAGTGGCATTTTCAAGCACAGTATTTAAGAACCACCTTCATCAAAAGGTGCGTTAATATATTCTGAGTTCAGAGAGTCTAAACTTAATTTTCTTTCTTGTCCCTATTGTTAGTTACACATGTAAAATTGTTACAGTGCAACCACAATGGTAAGTCTATCGACAGATAGCCTTTCAACTGTGAAAAACTAAATACAAAGTATTTCACTATTCAGTATTTCACTATCAGGACATGCCACACATACTGGTGCATTTCATACCTTTCACATACACTGCACCCGGCCCATGGGGGTACCTTGAGCCTAGCTTAGGGATGCCTTACATGTAAGGAAAGGGAAGGGTTGGGCCTGGCACATACGTGCACTTGTGAGGACAACATGGCAGTTTACAACTGCATGAGCAGATACTACAGTGGTAGGTCTGAGATTCATTTACAGGGCTACACTCATGTGGGTGGCACATCCAGTGCTGCAAGCCCACTAGTAGCATTTGATTTACAGGCTCTGGCACACACCATGCATTTTACCAGGGACTTACCAGTAAATCAAATAAGTCAATCATGGATAACTAATAATTGTTACAATTTATATAGAGAGCATATGTTCTTTAGCACTGATCAGCAGTGGTAAAGTGCCCAGAATCCTATAGCCAACAAAAATAGGGTCAGAAAAATAGGAGGCTAAAGACAAAAAGTATGGTGATAAACCTGTCAAAATGGCCAGGCCTAACAATCTGCAAAACACTATTCATGTTCATCATGTTCGAATAAGTAATATTTATTAGAAATGGGGTTTCTGGTGAGCTAGGGTATGCACCTAAGTCAGGCAGAACTCTATTCAGAGTAAGGGAGTTACACACCCAAGATAAACCCTGCTCACCCCCTTGGTAGCTTGGCTCGAGCAGTAAGGCTTATCCCAGAGGCAATGTGTAAAGCATCTTTACAACACACACACACACTGGTGACACAATCAATACATCACAAAAGAAACTCCACACAATATATAAAAATTCGTACCTGTATTGCATATAAACCTAGACCGAAAAACCAATAATAAGTTTGCCAACTAGGCAATTGCCCAAACATAACAGTTAGTGCAATAAGATAAAGACTTATATGTTACACACGTCATTAAAACACCATTACTGTATATATTATACAACCTTTTGGTTGCTTTTTCTGTGTCAGCCTATGGCTGCTGCAACTAGCACGTGGGGCAGCTGCTACAACGAAGACAGTAGCCTCCTCTTGGCTAGATCCTGGCAGTGCACCTACACCCGGTGTGCACAGTTAGGTGGGGCCGCCCTGTGGGTCAGTATACCCACAGCAGATCTTGCAGGCCTCTACCCAGCAGCAAAGTAACCTTGTGGTGCCCTCTGTGGTGGCGCTGCATTGGTATCTCTGAAGGAGGGAAAGCAGAGCCCAGCCTCACCAGGGAGCCGATCTGGTTGCTGCAGTTGCCTAGGGTCAGGTTTCCTCAGCCTCAGCGAATCCCTGAAGGTGCCCAATCTCCCCGAGGTGAAGGACACGTTGTGGCACTGCTCTCCTTTGTGGGCCGCCCATTGACATCATGGGCATCACATGGCAACCACACGTTGCTGGGAGGGGGGCTGTGCTGGTGAGGGATTTCTCAAGGGGCAGTGGAAGGAGCAAAATTGGACCCTGTGGTGCCTCCAATTGGCATGGGGTCCTCTCTACGTCGCTCACTGTGCTTTTCGTGGCAGAAATGTGATCACCACCTGCTGAAATTGCACATGCTGGAACCTTTCTAAGTTAAGTTGTGCTCCACACGCGCTCCTTGCCCCTCTGTTCCCAAAGTGGAAAAGCACTCTATCGCACTAAGGGGGAAACCTGGAGGGCTTACACCACTTTAATTTCCATAACACCTAAGGATAAGCCACGCTCTGCTTCTATAGCCGCAGTTGTGCTCACAGTCACCATGCACTGATGCAGTTAAGAAGCTGGAAACACACGCTGGATGTAAAACATATAGTAAAACAGGTCAGGGGCACACCACCCATTGCCTAGAGAACAAATATGGGGAGCACAAGAGCAGGGAACTAGCATCAGGCCTGCACATCAGCGTCCTTGGAGCAATATGGCAGTCCCTTTTGTGGCTCAAAAGGCCACAGGTCAGCACAACAAACAAGTGAGTCCAATGACATTTCCTCCTGACAGCATAACAATTCCTTCTGGCAAAGTGCAGTCTGTAGACCCAGCAGCATGTGGTTGCAAGACCCACACAGTGCCTAAAAAGATGGGGTCAGAGCCCCTGACTCAAAATGTCTTTGATGTTGAGGTGAGTCAACAAAAGGAAGGGGGGACCAGGATCTAGTTATAGTCCAGTGTCTGTGCTCCTGAAATGATAGCTAAACCATGAGGAACACTGTTCCTTGTGAAGGGTGCGGCGTGTCACCCAGTATGAAAGAGGAGGTAAAAGTCTAGAGTAGAGGAGATGTAGAGAAAGAGAGTGAAAAAGAGAGAGAGGCAGAGGTTCATCCCCAGTATCAAGGATCCAATCCCGAAGGGGAGGGTCAGGTCTTGCCAAAGGATCATGCTTCATCATCGGGCTTTTTTTGCTTCTCGTTGGGCCGGCGCTGCAATGCCCAACGGGCCCCTGAAGGGTCTCTTTGACGGAGGTCTTTTAAGAGAAAAGCTGTTAGGTGAGTGTGGGTGTGTGGGGTGGATCCAGTGAAAGTGGTAGTGAGGTGGGTGCAGAGGTTAATAAATTACCTAGGGGTTTCCACTGGTGGGTTATTTAATCGTGTCTTACCCCTGGTAGGTTAAAAAACCAAAGGGTTAGTGAGTTACAATGAGGCCTAATGTGCCACTGTAACTAAACACAAGATCGACATGTTTCACGCTATGTTTGTCTGAGTGATCAGTAGCATTTCTTCAGGACCTAGATAAGAGAAGTGAATGTGCACGTCAGAGAGAAGCGGGGTTCCAGAATGGTGACCCTGCATCTGTGTGAGGTAGCTTGGGGTGGACCATAGGAAGGGTATACCTAGACAGATCCACAATCTCTAATAGTAGATATGTCCAAGTGAAATCCTCACACCACGCGGGAGAGGTGTCCCTCGGCTAAGACAAGCTGGTTATGCCCGTACCATATTTAGGTTACAACAGGTGCCAATTCCTGTGCACCTACCCTTTACCAGTGGCACAACCCCAAAGGATGTCATGCTTCATCATCTGGCTTTTTTTGCTCCTCTTCGGGCCGGCGCTGCAATGCCCAACGGGCCCCTGAAGGGACTCTTTGACGGAGGTCTTTTAAGAGAAAAGCCATTAGGTGAGTGTGGGTGTGTGTCGTAGATCCAGTGAAAGTGGTGGTGAGGTGCGTGCAGAGGTGAATAAATTACCTAGGGGTTTCCACTGGTGGGTTATTTAATCGTTTCTTACCCTTGGTAGGTTAAAAAACCAAAGGGTTAGTGAGCTACAATGAGGCCTAATGTGCCAGTGTAACTAAACACAAGATCGACATGTTTCACGCTATGTTTGTCTGAGTGATCATTAGCGTTTCTTCAGGACCTAGATAAGAGAACTGAATGTGCAAGTCAGAGAGAAGCGGGGTTCCAGAATGGTGACCCTGCATTTGTGTGAGGTAGCTTGGGGTGGACCATAGGAAGGGTATACCTAGACAGATCCACAATCTCTAATAGTAGATATGTCCAAGTGAAATCCTCACACCACACGGGAGAGGTGTCCCTCGGCTAAGCCAAGCTGGTTATGCCCGTACCATATTTAGGGTACGACAGGTGCCAATTCCTGTGCACCTACCCTTTACCAGTGGCACAACCCCGAAGAATGTCATGCTTGATCATCTGGCTTTTTTTGCTCCTCGTCGGGCCGGCGCTGCAATGCCCGACGGGCCCCCAGAGGGTCTCTTTGACGGAGGTCTTTTAAGAGAAAAGCTGTTAGGTGAGTGTGGGTGTGTGGGATGGATCCAGTGAAAGTGATGGTGAGGTGCGTGCAGAAGTGAATAAAATTACCTAGGGGTTTCCACTGGTGAGTTATTTAATTGTGTGGGTAATCTGGTGGGTTATTTAATCGCATGTTGTGCATTTGCATGCACAACGTGGCAGGCACCACGCGGTGCCTGCCACCTCATGCAAATGGAGGGGTTACCATGTTTACCCCCCAAGTGCACCCCCTTACCCTCCCCCCACCCCCCGAGCCCGCATAGGGCCTCCAGAGAACATCCCTGCCAGCCTTTCCATGGCGGGCTTGCACAACACACCATCCTGATGTGGATGGAGGTGCCACCAGCATATTAGGGGCCAATTCCGCCCGGCCGGCAAGCGAAATGATTGTCGACCGGCGGAAAAGCGGCGGACGCACTTTGTGTCCGCTGCGAACCCCCCCGCCATTGTAATATGGCGGGGGTTTCGCTCGTTATGATGTTGTGACGGTCGCCACAGCTGGATCGGGGTGGCGAATGTCACTACATCAGAATGAGCCCCTAAGTTTACACAGGTACTGATTGTTTATAATGTATCCGTGTTAATTTTACCCTAATTACTTGACTCAGTGTACTGACATTGGAAAAAGAAAGGCTCTCTATCTTGCTGGGATTTAAAGTCATTGTCTTTAGAACAAATCATTCTGTCACTGTTGTGTGTTCAGTTCACTGAGCCATCCTGGAGGGATGTACTTCACCAACGGTGCTAAAATATCTCGAGGAACCATGCTCAACGGTTCACTCCTTAATACATTTTCTAGTCTTTTTGGGTTTAAAATATCGTGCCTTTGAAAGCTCTGCCGCACAGTAGGTTTCAGTTTTCCTTTGTTATTGTATTGATAATATGGGGCGTTATTGTGGTGAGCGCCGTCTGAATAATGCTAGTGGATAATTACCTGCGGGTTAAGTACCATCCACTTCAAAAGGAGGACACTCGGTAGTAAATGCATTTCTGATGCCAGTCCCGAATTCTCAAAATACTAGACAAAGGGATTATTCCCTTTACCCAAATAACTTATTTTCTGAGCTGAACTTGAAACTGTTAAAAAGCATACCGTAACTAATTTTCTTCTCCCGAAGCTTGGCAAAGCATACATAATCGCAGTAGTTTGCCACAAGGGGTAATTTTTTATATTATTGAGGGTCATGGTCTTTTAACTAATCCAGTGGATGAAGTAAATGGATGATTCACAGTCAACAGAACCTATGTGCAGGTTCTGGAATTTTCCTTTGTGAGCTGGCAGGCAAGGAGGCCCCACGAAGGGACACATGTGAGGAAGGCCTGGTAAAGGGCTCTGCGAATCATGAAGCGGGGCTCGTGAGCTTAGATCAGGGAGGCGAGATAACGAGGTAAAAGGCAGCTGCTCGGTGTGCACTGTTGCTTTGGTTATCAAGTACACTGCTGAGGAAGAAAAGCACCCCCTCGGTTTCCACTGGTGCGTATGGTTATTACCGACACCGAGGAGGCAAAACTCCATGTTCTGTATGTACTGGTATGCCAATGATTATTAAGTAAACTGCTGAGGTAAAAGCCGTGGCACCCCGATTGATGTGCACCGGTGCGTATTGCTAATAACTAAACTGGTGAGGTAAAAGGCGCCTGCTCTTTGTGTACTGGTGCGTATGGCTATTAACTAAACTGCTGAGAAAGGGACAGAAAAAAGAGCGTGGCCAAAACAGTTTGAGATTACAGCTTGTTATCGTGACGCTTTATTTGGGGTTTAAAACTAAATCTGCCTTACAGTGTTGGAATTCAAGTAATTCCTATCTCCGCTCTACTGTAAATGTAATATAATTTGAGTCTTCTGCAAATTGATGTATCATTTTTTTAGGTAGAGCCAGGGCTTTAAGTGGGATTAAAAAACTGTGTGTGTGTGTGGGGGGAGAGGGGGGTCTCAAAGGGGCGTGGTCAATGCAATTAAGGGCGTGGTTAAAAACACATTAAGCTAAAAATCTTCGCTTAACAGAGTGTGCCGTCGGACATGTATTTTGCTGTTTCTGTCATTGCAACCAGATATATGATACAACAAGTAACATACCTACAACAAGTCAGGACTATTGGCCTTGTCAATGGTTGTTAGTTGCATAAGAGACATAAGCAGCAACTGTGGCTTGTATATAATATTGAAAAAGCTTCCACTTAAAGCCCTGGTGACACCATGACAATGTTGCTGCTCCCGAGTTTCAACAATAGAAGGGAAATCCAGAGAGATAACTACTCTCTTTAAAGGATTTCCCTTCCCCTACAACACTCACCTGGCATGACGTCATGCCATACCTTCTACACTAGTGAGAAGTGTGCAGTGTGAGCACACGCATATCGATGTGCCTGATGTCACTGCAGTCTAGAAAAAAACAGACTGCCTGTGCAAGGGCACAAAACATGACCCGATAAAGACCAGTTTCGAGGCCCCCTTTAAAAGATTGCTGGTGCTCAGCACCGGTGATACCCGGTCCACTTAAAGCGCTGGGTAGAGCCCTAGATTCTGAAAAACCTACCCAGCTACTCTTTCAGTTCAGAAAAATCTGCTCTGTTGTAGTGCTTCCTGAGAAAGGTAGAGAATACCAGGGACTGGGACTACGTTTGGCAACAGTGCACCCAGGGCTATGTCTTTAAAGTTGGTATTTTCATGGCACACAGTGCTCTATCAATAAGGCATTGTAGCACTCTCGATTTCTGAGGTTTCATCGCAGACTGTAGAACGTGGCCACCCTCTTATGCCATGTTCTGTGTGTTGAGTTCTGTAAGTAGGTGGTGGTGCCATTTTAATGAGTTGCGGGTGTGTGCTTTTTGTGTTTGACAGTTCTGAGGCAGGGCTGTTACCAGTCCCTTACACTATGTACGATTCAGAAAAGGGGGTGGTGATGAACAGAGTGTCTGAATTAAGCAGACCACTCTTACCCAGTCCAAAGATCAGGGCTTGATCCATCACCGTTATTTATCTCACTGCACCATCCCAGCTCAGAACCTGGCTATATGCAAATCAGTCTGTCCCTGGCCAAGTGCATCATGGGAACAGGGCAGACTAAACTACCAAGCCAATTCTTCACCAGAAAGGAGACAAGCTACCGGGGACCGGTTTCTGGCATTTCAGCCTTCTTCGGCCCGGCTTGCTTGAATCCTGATGATGCAGTGAGAAAGGGACTCATGTCTGAGTATACCCTGCCACACCTATAGTGGCCAAAAACGATTCAGAAAAGGGGGTGGTGATGAACATGTCTGAGTATACCCTGCCACACCTATAGTGGCCAAAAACGATTCAGAAAAGGGGGTGGTGATGAATGTCTGAGTATACCCTGCCACACCTATAGTGGCCAAAAACGATTCAGAAAAGGGGGTGGTGATGAATGTCTGAGTATACCCTGCCACACCTATAGTGGCTTTTATGTCTGAGTATACCCTGCCACACCTATACACTATGTAAGCAGGGTTGGACTTACCTATAGGGCAATCTGGCAGCCACTGATGGGCTGGTCTGACATATGCGTATGGGCCTTTTTTTTTTTAGGTCTCGGCTCTAGACGTCGTGCATGGGGGGCCATCTCTTCTACTAGTGCAGAGGGGCATCGCCCCACTGCTTTCTCGCAGTGCGAGAAAGCCAAAACATAAAATGTTAATAACTTTTAGGTATTACCATTTTATGTTTTCTTTGCACATTATGGGCGGGTGGGTGGGCGGGGTTGCTCTGCTCTTTGACCAGGGCAGAGCAGGAGTGGTTTGCCCACTCCTGAGTGCGCCAAGACTGTTTGGTCTGCCCTCTCGGGCCACCCATAACAGTCATGCACACTCTGCCCTTCTCCTTGAAGGTTGCATTGCAGCACTGCATGGAGAACATGCCCTCCCTATAAGTCCCTGGCTGGGCGCTTTCCCGACCAATCAAAACACTGCTTGCAGCGTTGTGATTGGCTTAGGGGAGGGAGCCTTGCTGCCTGCTTCCTGTTCCTGTCGGAAGCAGGAGAGCAGGAGCAGTGAAGATGCGAGACCCAGCAGAAGGGTAGTTTTTTTATTATTATAATCCCCCCTACCCACGTGACCCTCCCTCCCTGTGTGCCACCCTTCCCACCCACCCCCACCCGTGAGCCGTGCTGGCCGCTACTGCGTATATGTGCTGTTTAGAACCGAGGCATGCTGTATCTATCTACATTGTAGGCTTAAGCCCGCCCATTTTTTGTTCTACCCATTTGTCAAGGGCATTCATAGGACATGCCTTTTCTGTTGTTTAGCCCTCCGCAAGGGCACCGCCCAATTACGTTTTGTAAATGTAAATATACAGGAATTTATATAGCGCAAATCACCGAGCGGTTTCTAAGCGCTTGCTTAGGGAACCCGTCCTGGTATTACCCTGTGAGATAACCCCGGTAGGGTATCCGCAAGGTGAAAGCCAGGCATCCCGCCACGAGGGGCCGCTGTGGAGATTAAGCAAGCTATTGCCCAGAGTCACAGAGTGTGAACCCGTGAATCGAGTAGGCACCAGAGCAAGAATTGTCGAGTCCATGGACATTTTAGGACTCAAGACCCCGCCGAGCCGGGAATTGAACCCTGGTTCTGGGCTGACTTCTGCTTCCAGGTCTGCCTCCTCTAACCAGTGAGCCACACTTTAAACATATGCAGCGTCCCTTGTGGCCCATTGTTTCAGGGCTCATTTTTAGGTTTCGCCTCGCCGAAGGCTTTGCTCTGCGCAGCTTTTCGGCGCAGGCGAAATCTAATGTTAGAAAAGAGTGTGGCTTGAATCCGCCCCTCTGTTCCATTGGCTAGCTCCATAAATGGAGGCTAGCCATTGGAACAGAGATCTGTCCGTCATGGCCGGCCCAGATTCGTGGGCGTTCCTGAGATTTCTTCCCTCTCCGCCTCTGCGATGTCGTCATTGCGGCGGTGGGCATTTCCTTTTTCTTTTTTTTTGTTCGCCATGTTTTTCTAATTTGGAATTGGCTTTTGCATGAGTCGGCTGGAGCGCCGGAGGAAGTCCAGGTGAGTGCTTTTTATGCGCTTTAAACAACATATTTTTATATCCGTCATTCACCATCAAAGGAAGGGCAAACTTTAATTTATTTCCATTGTGAAAGCACTCAACTAAATTAATGTTTTAGAAGGTCCAAAGAACAAGCGTGGACTATTCTATATAGAGAGCCGAAAACAATGGGGGTTGGGCGAGGTTGTGTTGTGCAGTTTTCGAACAGGCGCCTTCGCCCGCGGTGCCTGCCTGACGGCCCGAGTCGTCTGCCCCGCAGCGTGTGCTCCCTGCCTCTCTCCTCCCCCCCCCCCCCCCCCCCCCCAGGACCTTCCCTGCCTCGCCAGCCAGCCACAGCCCGGTACTGCAGCGAATGCACAACACCCAGATTGGAGTTGCTCTGCAGAGCACGTGGTGCCAGGGGCCAGAGAGGAGGGAGGGCCGAGCAGAGAGGAGTTCCTGTCCTCCTCCTCCACTGCACGCAAGCAACATCCAGTTCACGCATGTGCTCTCCATAGGGACAGAGACGGTGCCATAAAGAGGGCGCATACTTTTTTTTATATCTGTTCTATTTTTTTCTTCATTCCGGAAAGAAAAAGTCGACATGTCTGCTTCCACTTGCGAGTCAAGCGCTTGCCGTCCTATACCAACCAAAGTCTTTTACCTGAAAGACCTGTCTCAGCTGCCAGACTGTTACAGCTCCACGCCAGGCGGGACTCTCTTCTCGACGACTCCAGGAGGTAAACAACATAGCTATTTCTGCAATTTACAGTCGTAAAACAGAAAGGAATCGGGTGCGTTTACTGTGCAAGCAGAGCGCATGGTGCACAGAACCATACGTGACGCCGAGCACTAATGCATTGCATGTTGCTGTACAGGGA
The DNA here is from genome assembly GCF_964263255.1 of Lissotriton vulgaris. NCBI lineage: Eukaryota > Metazoa > Chordata > Amphibia > Caudata > Salamandridae > Lissotriton > Lissotriton vulgaris. The sequence continues at coordinate 495,677,878 of NC_141691.1, forward strand.
GTGGGCCATTCCATAGGCAGCGTGCAGGGCTGCCACAAGTATGTGGGGGCCTGCATGTAAAAAGGGTGTTCCCCCAGTACACCCCTGCTCCTCGTAACCCCCCTTAATGCTCTCTTGCCCAGCTTTGTGTATTTGGGAACGGCACCTTTCTTGCTGCCTTGCATGTTAATTATGCAAGTGAGTTGTGTAATGCCTCTGTAATCTCTGAAGTGCAGAGGGTCCTTCTGCTCCACACGAGGCCCTGACATAGCAGTCATTTTTGAAAAGGTATAGAGCAGCGGTTCTTGAACTTTTGACTTATGTGGACCTCCAGTGTACCATTTCTGGAATCCGGGGACCCCTCAGAGTCACTATAGGAAGCCTGGTACCCCCGGCCTAAGCAGTTTCTACGATTTGAACCTTGAAACAGTACACAAACATACAAAAACAATTATACATAAACCAATGGACAACTATTAAAATATTTTGCTTAATTCACATTCAAATATAGAAAAAAGTATTTCAATTTTCAATTTTGCTTCTTTGTATATACTTCATTAATTTTTATTTATTAACTTTAATAGTATGCCTATTTGTAAAACAGTTGCGACCCCTGAGTAGTCCTCACGGACCAAAAGGGTTCCTCAGATCCCAGGCTAAGAACCACTGTTCTAAAGAAAGGAAGCAGGCCAACTTTTGAAACCCCAGAGTTGTACCTTTTTTACCCCCCCCAACCCTTCTCAATCCAATTACCTGACTAACATATCCACCCCTACTTTTTTATCCCTCTGCTATCCTTCTCACACCAAATAACTTACTAATATCCACCACTGAAACTACTTTCATATTTCACCATATTAATTCACCACTAATCTTTTATGGGCTTTCTGAATAGCGTGCTTCAACACCCCATCAGGGGTAACAAGCCCTATATAAATAGAAACCTATTTCCTCTTCTATCCTTCTGCTATCATTCCAAATCACTGACTAACCTATCCACCACTTAAAATGTACTTGCATGTTTCACTATACTAATTCAACACTAAACGATAATCAGTTACTTGATAGACTCAAACTAATGTTTTATTCAAAGGCAGGGTGGAAAAATGAAATTAAATGACATGAAGTGAAATTTAACAAATGTGAACTTCTGACTGCAGTTAGTGATATTACGCGAACCTTTGGCTGATCGGCGATGCAGAGATAATATTGTGCACTGTACGTCTAGGGTCTTGCGAGAGATTAAGCTATTGGCATTGTAAATGACAATGCCATTTATTTATCGGTTTTCAAAACCAACACATAAATAAAAAAAATTGTCATTTACAATGCCAATAGCTCTAACTTTTACAAAGGCGAAACCGTTGCATTGTAAATGCTTGTTTAATTTCTTTCAGAGCACTTTTTCACGTCAAAACCATTTAGCCCTATGATGCGGTGTATATATGTCTTCCCCAACGTAGTGTATGCCTATTTTCTAATTGAAATTCTTCCTGAAAATATTACGTCATACTGTATTCTACATAACAATTGTGTATTTTTACGTTGCTTTATGGTTTCTGGTCAAGGTTATACACATGACGGTACTTTATACCTGTACTTCTTTAATTTGAAAATTAGATTTGCGGCACTTCTCAGCAAGTGTGCATTGTTTATTAGGAGCGTTCTGGCACTTTTCAGCAGAAAAGAGGTACTTGGGAATAGCGAGTACTTGCACTTTTACATTTTCATTTCAAAATATGTTTTTCTTATACATTCATGCTGAGTCTGCAATAATTTGTCAATATTAGGTCATACAGTTAGGGCGGAAACCTACATGAACAGTTCTCCACTCTCCCTCATATCTTTGTCATTTCCTATGCTCTTATAACATCTCATTTACCCTAATTGACAGCCTGCATTCCCATTCATTGTCTCTGGTTAATGTAGGTGGCTGTCTCCTTGCATTCCCTGGCCAGCTTGCTTACAGCTGAACTTGTATTTTCAGTGATATGACCACAAAGGCCCGGATTTTATATGAAAAACATAGCTTTGGACTATACCATTTCCAGCTGAAAGGCAATATTACTCTCCATGTGTTCCCATAACTTGTGTGTCAAGCAGTTTGGTGCTTAATTTCCCTCCATGTTAAAAAACAGTAGATGTTTCATAACCCAAGCTATTGTGCTGCATAGCTAAATACATATAAGGTCCTAAAGGCGAGACCAATTGCATTGCAAATGCTTGTTCACTACATTTGTCACATGAACTTTCCTGCAGTAGTACCTTCTACAGATGTGGTCTAGCAGCCAGCGCTGCTGACCTTGGTACTGGGGAACCAGGTTCGAGTTTTAGCGTTGGTTCAACATGTGATTATTAAGGGGCGTGGCTTGGTTGGCTGCAAGATGGCATCTCACTAAGTGGGCTCTGCAGGCCAAGCATCAAAATCCGCAATAATCCTGTTGACATCCTTACCTTTGCTGCGCTTCTCAGCTGAATCCTGACTCCCTCTTAAGTACGGCACCAAACCATCACGCTGTAGTCGCCTAGACGGGCTTGGCGGCGCAGCTGCTCCATTTCTCCTGTGACGTCGGGCCTCTGACCTCTGGCTCGCAAGGTCGAGGCTACTCCACGCGGGCTGCCTTTGGGAGCTGGGCACCGCCGTGCACTGTTGGCTGCGTTCGGGTGAGTTTGGCTGCTGCTGTGGCTCTGCGGGCGCGGTTGGCGGTCTGTCCATCCCGCCCGACCTAGTTTGCTGCTAAATAGGTGCCGGGCCTCTGGTGTGCTCTGGGCTGCTCCTCGTGGCCGCCGCGGGTGCACCGGCCCGGCACTGCAGGTGGCGGGCCACCCGCATCTCCCAGCTCGTTGTTGACCCAGCTTGCCGTGCACCCCCCAAAGCCCCTCTGTTCCCCGGAGTGCACGAGCGCTGACCGCTGAAGCCAGTGCTCCGCCTGCCTCCTCATCTGCCTGTGTGCTGCACCGACGTGTTTGAGCCTTGGTCCCGCTTCGGCCCCGCCAGCCCCCGGCTCGCCTCCTGACTGCTGTCACCTGGAGCTGTTTCATCGCTGCCCTCTAGCTGTGCCCTTTGGAGGGGCTGCGCCAATGCTCTGCCTTACCGGGCCCTTGCGACCTCTGGACCACGAGGTCGGGCCTCTTCCATCTGTGGAGGCTGTGGTCTGCTGGGCACTGCTGGACGCCCCCCAGGGCCTGCGGGTGAGTGTGGTGGCCTCTGTGGCTTGGCGGGCAGGGTTGGGGGCTCGTGGGCCGTTCCGCCCGTTCTGGTGTGCTGCAGGGAGGGTGCCGGGCGTTTGGCTGCCTCCTGGCTGCTTCGCGTGGCCGCCGCAGGAGCCTGGGCTTGGGGCCACGAGGGGCGGGCCCCCCACGAATCACTGCTCACCATTGCTGCAGTCTGGTGTGCTTCCACGCCCCCTCCCCTCCCCCCCCAGCAACAATCTACTTTCTGAGCTACGTGGGAGCTGCATGCTGCTTTCTGTGCCCTACTTGCCTTTGCTCCTAATTCTGAACCCTGTTCAGGAGCTGTACCACCAAGATTGGGCCCTGGACTTGCTGAGACCCCTTCGACTCCTTGCCTGCTCCCTTCTTGCAGCCGCCTAAGCTGGCCCACCTGAAACCACCACGGGTGCACCTGCAACACCCCTGCTCACTGCTGCTTCTGTCCATGTGGGCTCAATGGGACTGCTTGCACCCTGCCCTGTAGCTCCGTCTGGTGCTTGGCCGTGTCTCACTGCCCCGGCCTTCCCTCATGGGGTGTGCCCTAGCCAGACTATCATCTTCAGAGTGTGGCTGCTTGGCTCGGTGGCTAAGTGTGTGGAGTATCGTCACCCTTGTTCCTCCGCTGGGTTCACTCTCTTTCAGCTTTGGAGGTGCCCTCCAACTACTCGCTTTCTTTGGGATAGCCGGAATAGGTCGGCTGACTGTATTGACCTGATCTGCAGCCTGCTGGATACCCTGCTTAGCAACCTCAGTAGACTGGTGCCTTGGGAGTGGCTGGCCCGGGTCGTGCCATCGTTCACCCACGCTGCTTCCCATATCTGGGGGCTCTACTTTTCCTCTTCTCTCCTCCTTTAGGTGCCCCTTGCCTCTCCCTGGAGGCGCATTGAGCGGAATCCACATACCTCTCGCTCCACTTCTGCTGCCGGCTTTCATCGGGATGGTGGGCCTCCTGCTCTTCTTAACTCCTCTGGGCCACCCCTCCACTGCCGGGGCCTTCCACCATGAGGAAAAACGATCCAAAACAGCCCAAGATCACCTTCGAGCTCCAAAGGTATTTTCACCAGGGCATGGCGGGCTCCAGGGTGCCGATCCTGCTGTCAACATGAAGCCCCCCGACCCGTGAGGACGACCTTAAGGCCATCATGCTGGACGTCAAGTCCACGGTGATAGGTATTGCCGCCCAGCTGGACCAACTCTCAGCCCGCTTGGAAACAGTGAAAGCATTTGTCGACTGCCACGACAATCATATTCTACACGTCGAACCAGGGTCTCGGACGCTGAGTATGCTGCCACCCAGGACCGGCAGAAACTACTGCAGATTGAGAAGATCCTCGCCATTATCAGAGATAAGAACGAGGATTTGGAGGCCCGTTCCCGGCGGAGCAACCTCCGCTTTACGGGCCTTCCGGAGTCCACAAACATTTCAAGGATGGAGGACTTTGTTGAACAGCTGATCAAGGAAATATTCAGTGACATCTTATCCTCGGTTTTCATCGTGGAGCGAGCTCATCGTTCTCTTGGTCCCCGTACCAGCCCCGGTCTGCCCCACGTCCCATCATAGCCAAGATCATGAACTATCGGGACGCCATCCTTTGTGCTGCACGTGACAAAGGCACCATCACCCACCAGGGTAACAAACTCTCCTTTTACCCAGACTATACCCTTGCCGTCCAAGCTGCACAAAGAGAATTCCTTCCTGCCAAACGCATCCTACTAAAGCACGAGGTTTCATACTCACTGGCCTATCCAGCGAAGCTAAGGGTCCGCCAGGGCAGAAAAACACTCGTTTTCCCTGACCCCAGAGAGGCCCTGGCATTTGCTAAAAGATTTGCCAAGGATGCCCGCTCCTCCCCTTCTACATCTCAGCCTTATGGAACTGGCCGCCTCAGTGACCACGATTGAGAAGTGCAAACATTACTGGTTCATTGATTTCCCCCCTTCTTAATGAGACAACTCTACAGCTTGGCCACCCTGCTTCTCTACAGGGGTGTATGCCTAGCCCTGCCATGCCCTCACGGGATGATTCCCTTTTCTCCCACTGTTCTTCCCTCTCCTAGTTGTGGGTTCCGGGGTGGGGCGGGTGGACAACTCGGCCTGTTTGGGGGGGTTGGAGTGGGTGCGGGGTGGTTGGGGTTTTTTGGTCTGTGGCGGGTATGCAGGGATGGGGTGCCGAAGGTGTGGGGGTTGCGGGGTGTTTTGCACCTCTATTGAGGAGGTGGCTCTGGTTTGCCACCATGTTGTTGCTCAGGATTGCTTTTACATGCTTCACCATTGACACTGTACTGTGCTTATTGCTTTGGCCACTCGCTTTTAGTCTCGCAGGCTACGTTCCATTGTGCTTTTTGACTTGCCCTGCTCCTGCTCACTGGGCTTGGATTGAAGGTCAACCTGCTGCTCTACTGGTCCCTTCCTCCCCCAACATGTCACATCTCTTGCGGTCTGTCCTGTGTTGGGCTCTCACTGTTCATTGCAGTGATTTGCGCTCTAGGCCTTGCCTGCCCGTTAGTTGCTTGCGTGCCTCTCCTTCCCTGCCCCAATTGCGTATTTCCCCTGTGGGACGATCCGAGGTGTCTGACCCCCCTCTCCCGCCTTGGTTGCTGGCCGCTGCCCTCCTTCCCTCCTGCTCCCCATGTGCGCTGTGCTTCTCTGCGGGGCTTGCCGCCTGTGCCATGTGGTACTGTATTCAATACTGCCCCTCTATGGCTGACGTAGTATGCTGGTCATGGAATATCCGGGGCCTGAATCATCAGCACAAAGCCTGACTAATTCATTCACATTTACAGCGCCACAAAGTGGATATATGTCTGCTGCAGGAGACGCACCTGCTGCCGGGGACTGTCTCCAAACTCCACTCCAGGTACTGGGGGGAATTCCACTCTGCCACCTACTCCTCATATGCCAGGGGCATCTCTATTTTAATAAGGCGGGGCCTCCATTAGCAGACTGACAGGGTGATCCTCGATCCGGAAGGCAGGTGTGCAATTTTCCATGGCTTACTACTTGCACAACCTGTTATGATTGCAGCGGTCTATGGCCCAAATTGTGATGACGCAGACTTTTTCAACCACGTTTGGCATCTCATCTCCTCCTACGGTGCCGCAGCAATCCTTTGTGGCAGGGACTTTAATGTTACCCTATCTGCGACTTTGGACCGGTCGGGTTCCCACATGTCTCATCTACGCGCTGCTGTAGCTCTTTCATCTATTCTAACCGATAATGCTCTTTACGACGCATGGCACCACTCCCATCCTGATGTGTGAGGGCACCTGTTTTACTGGCGTACGGGGCTGTTGGTCCCGTATAGACTTTTGGCTGACCTCCCAAGACGTTCTGTCCTGGCTCTCCGTCATGATGCACGTGGCTCGCACCTTTTCTGACCACGGGCCAGTCCAGATCCTTCTTCGCCCTCCTCATTCCCCGCGCCGAGCCTTTACTTGGCACCTTCCCCCTAACGCCTCCGGGACTCTGTCTTCTGTGCAGACATCCAGACCGCGATCAACAATTACTTTGATCTCAACGCGGGATCGGTGGAGTCTGCTTCCACCCTATGGGAGGGGTTTAAGACGATCATTCGTGGCGAGTGTATTTCCAAGCAGGCAGGTGTCCTTCGATCTTTTTGTGCTACTTTGGCAAAGCTGGAGGAGGAAATCAAGGATCTGGACGCTGCACAGGCGGCGAGCCCCAATCCCGAGATGCTGGCGCAACTGCATCAGAAACACACTGAATTCCCTGATGAGACTGGGAGCGAACTGTCCTTTCTGGGTAGGGAGGGCTGGGTGCACCGCTATGGTGCACTCTTTCCAACCTTCTTCACTTACTGCGTGCCGCTTCCTATGTCACAGTCTTAAGTGACGGTGGCCCGGACAGGAATACCTCCCCGGAGGACATTAGTCCCGCTTTGTCGACTTTTACGCACAGCTCTACTCTGCTGGCACTCCCCTGCCACGGGAGGACTTTGATCAATATTTCGATTCCATCGCACTGGTCTGGTTCAAAGACGACCACCATAAATTCCTCTATGAACCGTTCTCTAGAGAAGAAATATTGGCAGCCATCAATAGTTTACCCTGAGATAAGGCCCCTGGATTAGATGGCTTGCATGTCTCTTTCTACAAAACATTCGCCGATCTTCTGGAACCAAATCTAGCTGCAATGTATAATGACTCGTTTGACACCGGATCCTTCCCGCCTTCCCAGGTCGAGGCGCTGATAACCCTGCTTCTTAAACCCGATAAGCCTTCTGACCGTCACGACTCCTACCGCCCCCTTTCTTTAATAAATATAGACAAAAAAATCTTTGCCAAGTTGATTGCCTCCCTCCTTCTCTTACTCATACCCACTATTGCCCTTCCCGATCAATCGGGTTTCATCCCAGGAACGGCTATCTCGCACAACTGCCACACAATTTTCTCGGTATTGCATCAAATCAATCCCAACCTACCGGCCGTGGCTGCCTTGCTGGAAGCCATGAAGGCGTTTGATACGCTGGAGTGGCCCTTCCTATTTTACATCTTGCCGCGTATGGGCATCTTTCTGCGCAAGGTCAGACTCCTTTATACCAACCCCTCCGCCCACCTCCACATCAACGGCCGAGTCTCAGACCCTCTTACTATCGCCCATGCTTTTCGCTATAGCGATGGAGCCCCTGGCCGCCAGATTGCAGCAGCACCATACCCACAGGGGTATTGGTTTCTCGCCCCGTTCCCTGCTCGTCTCAATGTATGTGGACAACGTTACGCTCAATTTCCGTCATCCCCAAGAGAACCTTAGCCCTCTTGTCCGGGAGAAAATTCGATTTCGTGGACTGTCGGGCATCCAGGTGAACTGGAGCAAGTCGGTTCTTTGCCCCTTGACTGACGCCACTGTGCCATTCTCACATGACTTTCCATTTGTGTGGGCTTCTGGCCCCACGCGCTATTTGGGCATCTGGCTCATTAGGGATCTGGATGAACTGTGGAGATCAAACTTTGGTTGTGCGGTGGACTGGCTGGATACCAGGATTCCATTGTGGAGCCGGCTTCCACTATCCTTGGCGGGCCGCATCGCAATCACCAAAATAGTTGTCCTTCCTAAATTCCTCTACTTGTTTTTAAATATCCCCATCCCTCTCACCTCTCATTTTTTTCGCAAATTACGCTCCCTAATCATTTCGTTGGTCTGAGCGGGTAAACAGTCAAGACTATCTTACGATAACCTTACTCTACCCTTGTCTGCCGGCGGGATGGGAGCGCCTGACTTCAGGCTTTATGCCCTCTGCACCTAGGCCAGCTTCCTGCACTTTTGGATCCACCCCTCCCCTTATCAGCCTCACATCGCCGTTGAGACAGATGTAACTTTTCCCTGGCCTCTGTCCACAGCTTTGTTCGCACCCACAGTGCGCCCTAGGGCCAAGGTTGACACGGTTGAGACACTTCGATGGACCTGGACTGGCATCCCCCTGCTCTCTGCTGACTCCGTGCCCATAGTTAATCACCCGGATTTTCCTTCACTTCAGGCCTCCACCATGTCCAGGAGTGCAACGCGCTTGGGCCTGACGACTGAGGCGGACCTCTATCCGGAGAACACCTTTTATACGCTCCCTGACGCCTCGGGCCACTGGACACGCTCCTATTGCTGATCTTGGTACTGACATCTTGCCAGCTGACTGGCTTTATTGCTGTAATCAGATGAAAAAGTTGTCACCGAACTACCGGCTTTGTTTGATCCATTTCAAGTACGTGCATAGGCTTTACAGCACCTTGGTGCAGCTCCACAGGCTCGGACTCACTCCTGGTGACAATTGTGTGCATTGTTCTGCTCCTGCAGCGCATTTCGCTCATCTTGCTTGGCTTTGTCCTAGGGTCTCGGAGTTCTGGCAGGCAGTGTGTTCTGCCATTTTTTACATTACCGGCGCTACAGTGCGCCCTGATCCACCTCTGTGCCTTCTTGGTTCTGTCAAATTCTGCCCTGACGTCTCTCGCCATCTGATCGCGATGCTGCTGGTCCTCGCTAGGTTTAGGGTGGCCATGTGTTGGGGTCACAGGCCTGCTCCAAGGGTTGAGAGTTGGCTGGAGGACGCCTCTCTGTGACAGACTTTCCTGTCGGAGTTCTGGGATGTAATGCCTGCTCAGTCCCGACCTGTTGACATCTGGGGCCCTTTGGCTACCTACCTTCTTTCCCGTTCCCACCCTAGTGGCACTGCCTCTCCCACGCTCCCTGCCAGCCCTGGGTCCGCGGCGGCGGCCGGTGCTGGTCAGTGACGGCCTGTCCCTCTGCAGTTAGCAATCCCGTCCCTTTTTCCTTAGCCCTTCACTGCTGACCCCGCTCTATCTGTGTTTCCCCACGAGGGTGGGACATTGATGAGATGGAGCTGTGACATTATCCTCTTGATTATTTACTGTGGTGATAGTTGACGCCTATATGCAATGGAACACTTGACCTGCTTTCTGTTTTGTATATTGCATTGCGATGTTGCACGATGTACTCTCTGCCTTAATTTTTCTCAATAAAGGTATTTGGAAAAAAAAAAATTAGACAGTAATAAAAACATATATATATATATATATATATATATATATATATATATATATATATATATATATATATATATATATATATATATATATATATATATATATATATATATATATGTGATTATTATAATAAATCAGTGCCTAAAAATGAATCTGACCTTGTGTAATGTAATCTGGTGTCAATATAGTGCGATACAATAGCCATTTGGCCAGGTTTGCTCTATAAAATAACTGAAAACATACAGTTAACATTTTAGTTTGCACAGCCTTACAGTGTGCCGTACCGGGCGCAGGAAGCTGCCTTGGATGGAGCCCAAAACTGTATCGTAGACAACAGGGAACGTGGGACTGGTAAAGTTTCTCTGGGTTTTAGGGCTAGCTGGCATGTTTGGCCTTCGCGTGAGCCAGAGACAACTGGTTGTGAGCAAATGGTCATGGGGCAAGGGGCAGCCCCACATCTATCACAGGGATGGATGAGTTTGTTATTCACTGGAACTAAAAGATGACTCACTGTGATGTTCTTCTTGTGATGGGTGACACCAGGCTTTGGAGCGCATCAGGATTAGTATCACATCGCTTGGTTTTCCATTTGTGGTGACTGGTCATATGCTTGGGATATAAAGTTAGAAGAACCTTTGGGCTGACGGAGCTGTTTGTCAGTATGATGATGCTGCGTTGAAGATAATACAGCCTAGTTTATTGCAGTGACATGACTGTTGAGAGATGCTGGTTCATTATATAATGAGGAAATGAGATGTTTAACTTTTGAGTCATACAGTATACTACTGTTTGGAATTTTAGAAGTGCTCTGGCCCAGGGCACAGCAGGGGCAGTGGTTCTGGGGCACAGTGGCTTCAGGAGCTCATTGCACTGTGATAATTGCTAAATATTACTACCCCAGAAGCAGTCAAGTGGGCAATTTTCTTTGCTTGCTCCATGGTCCAATGCATCCTTGCTACGCTACTGGTCTGGCTACAGTCGAACAAGCACTGGTAAAGCCAATAGGTCTCGGGGATCTAAGATTTTTAGGTATTGGCAATGTTAATGCATTTGTGTATATCAATAAAAACAGCCCCAGAGCCATACACAAATGCATTTACATTGCCAACACCTGTATGCATTTACATTGCCAACACCTATAGTTCTTGGATTGCTGAGACCTTGTGGCTTTGCCAATACCTGTTTACAGTTTGTGAGCCAATTTTATGGCCAGGTGGGCTGGCTTTTACTTTAGATTTCCCTGATATTGTCAAACAAATTGCCAGCAGCAAACACAAATGCATGCATTCTCCCATACCTTGTAAAAAAACCATTTAGGCCACTATTTTGTCTGTCTAGTTTGCTAACAGGGGCCACTTTCATTTTGGTGCCTGTGCCTATGTTTTGTCCTTGTCCAATCCTGTGTTTAAGTACACACTAGTTGCAAACACATACTTCCATTACATTATTCTGCTCTTCTATTTGTTATATGTGGTATTTCCTGACATACATTTTGAACAAATTATCATAAAAAGAAATTCTCAGCTAATGCTCTTCCTAGGGATAAAGCAGTAAGAAGGAAAGTCACTCTTTAAAAGAGGCTTTCCCTAGCAAATTTAAATGGAAAAAGTGCCTTATATTGAGTAACCTGCCGACCTTAGCGCCTTGAGACACTCTGGGTGAGTAGTGCGCTATATAAATGCTTTGATTGATTGATTGATTGACCTTGTGTTGTTTTTTCCTCACACATTCCTTCTGTCTTGATAAAATCTATGACATCTTTTCTTGGTCTTCCTAAAGGCATCTGTCCTGTCTTCCATTTGGCAAGTATTCTTTACATCTGGTACCAACTGAGCCCTCCACCCCCAAATGATAGAAATGCAGTAAGCACTAGCTAGTATATGGAACATAACTTGTTAAAACAAGTGAAATACTTTTTAAAGTTCATGGAAATGAACTGGTTTCATATTTGTATGTGCATATTTACACACCATCACTACTGAAGGAACTTCAAGGCCCACAAACCTCGTTTTCAGCTCAGAGAAGGGTGAGAAGGAGGCAGGCCTCTATCTGGTGACGCTCGCTATATAGCAGTTGTAGAAAATTTGATTACTGGTTGATGGGAGTGAAAACTTACTCAAGCAGCAAGCCTAATTTCTGTCAGGGTGAAGTTACAAGCAACCTCCATCCTATGCAGAGCTGCGAGGAGATGCAACTGTTCTGACCACAGGACTATAGATGGGGTATCAGAGCACCCTCAGGCCCACTTCCAATGGTCCTCGAACTGTGGTGGCACCACTTTGATGGGAAAGACTCACAGCAGGTAGAATCCAAGTGCTTGTTCATGGTGTTTGGAACCTTTTCTGTCCTTGAGGCTCTGATCAGGAAGCCAGCCTACTAGCCCTTGCAATCACTCTGGTGGTCCTGTCTTTGAGATGCAGGTCCAGTACCCATCACCCAGGCAACAGGGCAGCAGGTAGAATAGCGGGGCAGCAGGATAGCAGTCCTTCTGGCAGCAGACCAGTACAGAAGCCCGTTTGAGTTTTCCCCTGCTGAAGAGGTGTTCTGCAGATTTGGGTCTTGGGGTCCAAAACCTATACTTGGTACCAGCTTTAAAGCAGGAGAGGTTTCTAAAGGCTTACACCACCTAAGGTAACTTTAGAATGCTCCCTCCCTCCCTCCCCTGGCCCCAGTTTGTCTGGGATACAAAAGACTAGGGTGAAACTCTTTGTGTGTGGGCTGAGGCAGAGTCTTTGTGATGTGCAATTGTCCTCCCCCTCATCAAGCCGGGGATGGCCCATTCTGCAAACACCTATTTCCCTTTTGTCTCACAGTCTGGAAGTAATACACAAAAGACCAACTGATAGCCACACCTAGTCATGTGACCCAGGATTTAGGCTTCAAGCACCAAATGGGTGGGACGTGGAAATTTCAACTTTCTAAAATTGACATTTCCAGAATTGTGACTTAAAATAAGACTTCACCATTAAAAAGGGTTTTGAATTACAATTATTTCGAAACCAAACTTACCATTACTACCTGTTCCCAATTGAAAGTTATCACTTATTAAATCTGGTGAGGTAACATAATGTTAAACTATGGGAGAGGTAGGCTTTGATGAGTAAAATATGTAGTTTTTCACTGCCAGAATCTTAAAAGTATGTGTCCCACTTTTTAAATACGCTGCTCCCTCCCCTCTGGGCTGTTTAGGGCCTACTCTAGACGTGACTTACATATGTAAAAAATGAAGATTTAGGCCTGGAAAAAGGTTTATTTTGCCAGATCGAAACAACAGTTTAAACCTGCACACACAGGCTGCAGTGGCAGGCCTGATGCATGTTCAGGAGGCTATTTAAGTGAGTGACGCAATCACTGCTGCGTGCCAACTGGTAGCTGTTAATTTATAGGCCCTGGGTAAATGTAGTACCACTTTATTAGGGTATTACAGGTAAATTTAATGTGCCAATTGGGTGTAAAGCAGTGTTACCATTTGTACGGAGTAAGCACTCATGCTTTATCACTGGTCAGCAGTGGTAAAATGCACAGATTCCTAGGACCAACAGATTCAGAATCAGCATAAATGGAGGTCTAAGGCAAAATGTTTGTGGGTAGACCACCCTGTGGCTGACCGGTCTAACATGTCTCCCCAGCTGAAAGTACGGAGAACAACCCAGCCTCCTTGGAGTTCTCATAAGTAAGGTGGAAGAAACTGGTGAGACCATCAGCACTGTCATGGTCTGACCATGGATTGTGTTCTACCGTGAAGTCCATTTCCTGTAGGGAGATGGGCCACTTCAACATTTTGGGATTTTCATCCCTCATTTGGATGAGCCATATGAGGGGCCTGTGGTCTGTCTGAACCTGGAAGTAAGTCCCAAACAGGTATGGTCTCAGCATTTTCAGCGCCCATCCCACAAAAAAGGCCTCCTTCGCAATAGTCCCCCAACTATGTTCCTGGCAGAGTAACCTCCTGCTAATGAAGCTGCTGGTTGGTTTTGGCCCTCCTCATTTAACTGTGCCAAGACAGCCTCTACACCATGCTCTGAAATGTCCGTCATTGCAAAGGAGCCTTGAGAAAAGGTGCTGTACACATGGTCTCCTTGAGAGTGTCAAAGGCCTTCTGACCATATTACCTTTTTGGGTTGCTCTAGGAAGTCCTCTTCGTTAATGAGGCAACAATGGTGCCATATTAATTAGCAAACCCCCTCTAATATTTAGTGAGGCCTAGGAGGGCCCTCACCTCTGCCTCAGTGTTGGGGGGTTGTCAGACAAGGATAGTCTTATTCTTGGCCTGGAGGGGCTGCACCTTAACCTCACCCACCATGTGTCCAGATACACCGAGGTTTGTGTTCCTCTCGCACCAGTAGCCCTGTGACCTCAGACCTCTCAAAGTGTGGTCACACTTACAAGCTGTGTTGAGGAGCAAAGTAAGCACAGTAGATCAGATTTTTTAATTTCTTTCATTTATTACAAATAGTTAAGCTACAATGGGTGCACCAGTTTATCTGCTTTGTCGACCTTCTGTGAGAATTTGGTATGATCCCTGGATTGAAACAATGGGTAGTTTTTCAGAGACATGGGTATTCCCAATAGTATTTTGAATGTAATCATCCCACCCAATACCAAGAACTAAGCACAGGTTAGGTGGGGGAAGGATGGTTAACTATCTGACTGTATTTCAGGTGACAAAGGTGTTAGACAAGAGTTTGTGTTAGCACCAACCTTGTTGTAGAAATAAACTGCTAAATGCGCTGGATGTAAAATCATTTTTTTTTTTTTGCTGAGGGTATTCTGCTTAGTTATATCCATAACACCAATGGGTCTTCAATCTTTGTTAGACAAATTTAAGGCTATTACAATGTTCAGAGGTTACAGTTTGTAAGAAATTGGGTTACTTGTGAGGAAGGTGAAACCAATCTCATTCAGCAATCACAATTCTCTGTTAGAGCGCAATCACAAGCAACCCCAAATTAACCTATGCGTAGCCCTCAGGCCTCTTGACACAAAAGCGCTCAGGCAAAACTTAGAGACAATGTGTAAAGCATTTATGCAGCACTTCGGACACCAATAAAGAGAAATACAACACAAAAAAATCCCACACCAACTTAGAAAACATGAGTAAACTTTAATAAATAATCTAAGAACAAAAGGACAAAAATCCTATCAGTAGAACTGGAGATATGCAATTATAAATTATTGAGGGAAAATAGCACCAACAAGCACAAAGCACCAAAATATGATTATCTGGTCACATCAAAACGGAACAAAATCACAAGTTCAACCAACCCCAATGGAGAGTGGACCAGCTATGGGGCCCCAATGAGGCCTGCTTAATGAGTGTGCCTTAAATCCTGGTTGTCGAGGATGCGTTGTGCAATTAAAGCAATGTGAGGTCCTGGATGGCGATGCGTCTCATAGCGTTGATTCTGATGAGGTGCGACGTTCTGATGCAAGTTCTGGCACTGTCCTTGAGGAAACCATTAACGAGGGACTTGTGAAGTGAAGTCATGAGTCAAGGATGTGTTGCCAAAAGGTTGGTTCCAAAAAAGCTGTGGGGCTTGTGATGGGGAAACCTGTGTCGGTATAGAGAATGCTGTCAATGAGGGGCTTGTAATGGGAGGACCGGCATTGAAGATGTGTCATGCACAGCTCCGATGCAGAGTATTTGGGTGGTGATGCACTGCGATGCATCAGTTCTGTTGGGACCACAACTGGGCTGGCCGGGTGCCATCAGGCCCACTTCCAAGGGTTCAGGATTAGGGTAGCACCACATGGGAGGTCAAGGCTTACAGATGGCAGAGTCCAGGTGCAGGGTTCAAGGTGATTGGAGCCTTATGTACATGTGACTCTGGTCAGGAAGCCATCCAACTAGCCCTTGGAGTCCCTCTGGTGGTCCTGGGTTCAAGAAGCAGACCCAGTTCTTCATTAAGGCAGCAGGGCAGCAGAGTGACAGTCCTTCTTGCAGAGCAGAACAGCAGTCCTTCTTCTGAGTTTCTTCACAGGTCCAGATGAATTTCTGCTGGCCTTGGGACTCTGCACACACACCACTGCTAACCAGTGCCATAGGGCTTGTGCTCTTTCCCAAAAATATTGTAACTGTGGCTTATACCCAATTGGCATATATATTTTGCTTGTAAGTCCCTAGTAATGTGACACTACATGTGCCCATGGGGCACAGGGTCAGAGCTGATTTGCATATCACCATTGTCTAACCCAGGGTGGTGTGTAGTGCAAAAAAACGATGGATTTGGGCCCAGATCTTTGGACTGGGTTGAATGTGTGACATTGATCCACATTCGGTCCATCACCTGTTTTGTTTGCAAATTCGCCATAAGTGCGCTGGGGATGCTCAGACGTGGGTCCCAGGCACTCCACACCACTGGAGTCAAGCTAGCCGGGCTGATGAGAGGTGTTACCTCGAAACCGGTCCGGTCCTCGGATGCTTGATTCCGTTCTGGGAAGGACATGGCTTTTGTAGTTTGGACTGGACTGTTCCCATGGGGCACAGGGTCAGAGCTGATTTGCATATCGCCATTGTCTAACCCAGGGTGGTGTGGAGTGCAAAAAAACGATGGATTTGGGCCCAGATCTTTGGACTGGGTTGAATGTGTGACATTGATCCACATTCGGTCCATCACCTGTTTTGTTTGCAAATTCGCCATAAGTGCGCTGGGGATGCTCAGACGTGGGTCCCAGGCACTCCACACCACTGGAGTCAAGCTAGCCGGGCTGATGAGAGGTGTTACCTCGAAACCGGTCCGGTCCTCGGATGCTTGATTCCGTTCTGGGAAGGACATGGCTTTTGTAGTTCGGACTGGACTGTTCCCATGGGGCACAGGGTCAGAGCTGATTTACATATCGCCATTGTCTAACCCAGGGTGGTGTGGAGTGCAAAAAAACGATGGATTTGGGCCCAGATCTTTGGACTGGGTTGAATGTGTGACATTGATCCACATTCGGTCCATCACCTGTTTTGACTACATGTGCCCAGGGCATGTATAGCACGTTCCTGACCCCCAAGTGATCACTCTCAAGTCTTGGTTCTGTGGTGTGGTTCATGGGCTCTTTAAATTAAGCTTTTGGGCTCTTCGCGGCCACTAACGTGCCTGTTCACATGAAGACCATTCCGCTTGCACTGAAATCAGCGTGAGCCACCAGTCCATCTCTTTGCACAGCAGCATGGACAGACCGAGGGAGACCGCCAATGCAAAGCTTTAGCTCACCTGTCCACGACACACAGCTTGCACTTCATGCCATGTGGACAACCGTCTGTGACGCTTTCCTTGCTCCCCAGTTGGTGCTGTGTAGTAACTTCAATTCCTTGGGCGTCCTTCAGGCTGCTGACCAGGGGTGTTTCTCTTATATAGATGCAGGGCCTCTGCCCTCTTTATTATTCCCCCAAAAGTGCTTTTTATTTTCCATAGTATTACTGACAGTATTTAAAAAGCAAAGATAAATGAAGGGCAGCGCTTTAAAAGCACTCACCTCAGTTGCATTCGCCTCCTGTTCTTGACCTTGTCTTGCATTTGCAGGCTGCCAGGCTGATGAGCTCACAGCCCTGAAGCCTGCGAGGTCATCAGCTTGGCAAAATCATTGCCTCCCGGGCTTCCCTCCTACCCCTGATGACGTTAGTGAAAAGTTAGCCGCTGGGCGCATTAGGCATAATACGTGCAGCACCAGGAGCTGCACGTCCAGGAGCTGGAGCCCAGCTACCCCACCCTTTCCCAGCTTGTCACAGGGTGGGTTCTGCAACCTCAATGACCGCACCTCAACCAGACTTTGCCGGTTCCAGGATATTGAGCATCTGTGCTCAAGAGGAGGGTTAGCTTGCTAAAGTATAATTCCCTCTGAAAAGTGTGCAGGTCTCTTTAGGATGACTGAGATGAAAAGTAAGTTAACAATAATAAGACAGTTCAATCTCTGAAAAGCCCATTTGGCCCCACAATAAGGACTAGGTATTGATAGTTGAAGTTAAATGGTTTATTGCAAATGAATGATCTAACCAATATATACGAATATGAAAAGAATATTAAAAAGATATAGGATTACAGTTGATAAACTAAGGGGCATATTATTAAGAATGGCGTTAAAAATTATCACCGGTTTAGTGGCAGAAAACTGCTGCTGAAGCGGCAATAAAGGGCTTGATAATATGCCCTGGGGAATTCCAATAGAAGCCCATGTTCTGGTGTGAACATGGGCTTCTATTGGAATTCTCCAGGGCATATTATCAAGCCCATTATCACCGCTTTAGCTGCAGTTTTCTGCCGCTAAACCGGCGATAATTTTAACGCCTTTCTTGATAATAGGCCCCTAAAATCTCACAAATGGCTTAGTCTCAGACGAATAAGGTATGAAATAATCACAGCCATGACAATACAGAAAACAAGAAATAAAAATACGCATTCCATAACAAACCTCTAATATCCCCTCCTAAACATGACTAAACTCTAGAGTCATTTAATCAAGGTTCTAAGCTTAGAATAAGGGTGGTTTCTAGAGTGGGTTTTCCAGGTAATTTGGAAATGCGAGAAGGTGTCAGCATTGTAAAGACTCCAGTAGAAGTCTTCCAGATTGGGAATGTGATCAGCAGAACGCTTTATAATTGCAGAAATAAGGAAAGCAGAGAGGCCTGTAGCCCTCAAAGTCCAAGGAAATCTTTCTTAATTCCTGACAGTGTGAATATTAATTAAAACAAACAGAGACTTTAGAAACAGTCATATCTCTTCCCACCCCTCCAGGAACCAATCGGTTCAAACTTCACAATGGTCAATTGCAACATCACCAGGCTTTCCCATCCCACTGAACTTGGACAGTAGCAGTAACCTTTAGCATCCCTTCGTTCCTGATACATGATTAATTAGAGGCTGGTATAACTTTATTGCATGATTAATTAAAACCTTTGCAAACAAGTGAAATATTAATTGGCAAGATACAGCTTCTCCTTAAAAAAATGTTAAAAGATTACAAATATGGTGTCGTTCGTTAAAATTGCAAAGGAGTAAAAATGTATAGGTAAAATAGTTCTTCTTAGTAAAAAAGATAAGTCAGCATAGGGCTTGTTCTCATTGGCGCATCCACACCAAGAAATTATATTTGTGGAGAGAACGAGACAGTGAGCTCACAGCCAGGCCATACTAACTGCTGGGAGCTTAGCAGCCAGGGAGGTATTCATAGGACTTAATCAAAGAGCTAGTAGAGACTGTTGTTGACCTTGGCACAAAGGTACGATAGCCATAGGACAAAGGCTGATCACTTGGGGGTCTTCCCGACTTAGTTTAGCGTTCGCTTCCCTCATAAACCGAACAAGGCTGCAGGAAAGACGGATGTTGCTGCCCTCAAAACAGGCCTTTACCGCTTCCCTACAGGATCGAACCTGACTTGCAATCAGGAGCTGTTTGAGAAACTGTCTCCTTTCCGCTCTCAAGCCGTTGCAGATGCATAGTAGATGTATTATATCTTCGTTTAAATTTCCACACAGTCTGCAGCAGTTGGTAGAGGTTGCGCGTTTCCATGGAGGAAGGTGGGGCTTTGCTGGTAGGATTCCCAACCTCAGATGAAGGAACCGTTCTTTTGTTGATCTTGCGAAACCTGTTCCTAAGTATGGTTGGGGCTTTGTTGACACATAGCTCTGAATTACGAACCAGCCGTGGGATCTCCTACTAAGGGCAGCTTTGTCTTCTGCGAGAGATGCGATCTTTACTGATTTATTTACCAGGACCTTAAAACTTTTCTGGGATGGGCATAAGTCCCATAGGTCCTGTAAAGCTAACAGCTTGATTTCTGATTGGAGGAAGGTCTTCGCTGGGCTTTCATTTCTCTTGGAGATTTCCAACCACAGGTATGAGTTCAATGTGCCCGGCGCGGCCCCCTTTATTTTGAACCAGCAATTGACGTAGGCCCCTTTCCGCGAGATTTCCTGCTTTAGCAGTCCAAATTCTAATCTTATTTGCGCTGGTGAGGTAATTGATTAATTAGAGGCTTCATCTGCTCCTTAGGTCTTCACAGTCTTGCCAAGATTTCTGTTCACAGGCCTGTCTATCAAGAAACTAATGCAGACAACAATACTCCTTTTCTCTAGCTAATAAAACCTTGAGAATACACCTGCAAAGGAAAAGAACTGAGAGACCCCAATACATTTCAAAATTAAGGCCTTTAGTCAGGCTGACTTGAACTAAGCATTTAATGAGCACTTCAATTTGGTGGTTATACATACACACATGTAACTGCCAATCAACTGCAAAACGTGAATAAAGTAATACTTGCTCCTAAACAAATATAACTTGAAGTGTAAATGTAAAACATGTGTAAAGAATAATGATTCATGTTATGTTGAACATAAGTTCAATTGTTTATTAATCTCAAATTTGTACAGTCAATAATGCATTTAAATGTGTCACACACGTTAATACACACAACAAATTTAATGTCAGGTGCTCATATATAATTGCTCTTCCGCTACGTATAAGGGTGGAGCCTAAATTACTCTGCTCCACCTCTTGTGTTTCTACCAATGGTGGGGGGCAGTAACAGGTTTTTCTGGGCCAGACTGCCAGTAGGGATGCTGTTTCAATAATGCTTGCTGATCTAAATGGGCGGGAAGGAGAGGCATGGCAGAGGGGAGGGTGGTCAGCCGCGGCTCAAACATGAAGCACGGCATCCATGAAACAGGTGTTGTGCTGTAAAAAATAAAGGGCCTGATGTAGGTAAACTCCAATTTACCACTTCTTAAATACCGAACCATACCGATTCGGTATTTAAGAAATGGTAAATTGGAGGGGGGAGATGTGGGTATTTCAGAATCGGTAAATACCGAATCTGTAAGATTCGGTATTTATCGATTCTGTAAATACCGAATCGGTATCCCCCATTGATTCCTATGGGCCTTGAAGCCCATAGGAATCAATGTGCATTACCGAATCGGTATTTACCAATTCGGTAATTACCGATTTCTGCAAGGGTGCAGGGGGTGTCACTTTGATACCCTCTAGCACCCCCAATACTGGCTTGTGTGCCATGTGGCACACAGACATGCCCTAAGGACATGTCTGTCTGTCACATGGCATAGGTGTGCATGCACACATGTGCATGCACACCTGGATTCGGTATTTTAACACCCAATTGGATTAGGTGTTAAAATACCGAATCTGAAGGGCCTGTGGGACTGAAAGTAGTCCCACCTACATCCCGAATTTTAAAAATCGGTAAACTTACCGATTCGGTATTTTTCCGATTCGGTAATTTTACCGAATTGGTAAAATACCGAATCAGACAAAAAAAGGTCCCCTACATCTCAAAAGGCCAAATACTGGTCGGAAACGGCCGAATTCGGCCGTTTCCGACCGGTATTGGCCACCTACATCGGGCCCAAAATGCTGAGCTGCATGACAGGGGAACTCCAGGACGTTTCCATGCAATGATGACCCTGTGCGACTGAAAAAAGAAGCTCGGCATCTGTGAAGCGGCCGCAGTGCTGAAAAATAAAAACAGTTTTCTAGAATAACATACTGAATTTTTGACTCCTGGGACTAAAGCGTTATCCATTCAAAGATGGCACTGTAACTATACAATGGGATCTAGTAGACATGTTCCAGTTGATACTTTTCACAACTGTCCTGGTGTTTGTCATCCCCTCCTACCTTGACCTTACCATAACATTTGATGCTCTGCACACATACTGCCCAGGTTTTCTGAGCGAGATGCGGTGTGGATGGCCTTGTTCAAGTCAATCCAAACGTCACAGTTCCAGCGAGGTAGACCTAAGGATAGCAATAGAGATGGGACATTATGCCTGACCGTACCAACGCTACCAAAGAGATATAGCTTTAAGATGCATTCACATGATGGTCTGCCTACACTATGTATATTAGAATATTTGATATGTATGAGGTTTTGCGGACTTTGTTACACGTGTGAGCGATGGGGCGGGTGGGGGAGCATGATGAATGCATAACATGCAAAAAATAAGAAAGTCCTGTGGCATCCAAAGCCGCTGCCTTGCTTAGGAAGGAGGAGTGTGAGGTGCTAAAATGCCACATGCCTCAATTGCAAGAACATTTCAAAGAAAACAAACAGCGTGACAAGATGTATGCAGGTGAACAAAAGATAAAGCGTGGCACATGTGCAGCATACAGAATGCTGAGCACGAGAAACATACTAAAACAAGCAGCAACAGGTGGGTGGTGGTAGGTGGAAATGGCACAAGCGGACGCCAAAGGTGAACAGCACTGCACCAAGAAGGAAACAATTAGAAAAAAGAATTCCCCCATACAACAGATAGGCATTCAAAGCATTAGGAAATTGTACTTGTCTGATGCTTCTTACCTAAGAATGGACGTGAGGTATTGGTTGCATGAACCAGGTTGGAGGCAGCAAAGAGGGGCAACAATGAAGTCAACCTATGGTAAGCAGCAGGCAGGATTAAAGGCCTTTTACTGAATACAGCAGGTCTTGCAGACAGCGCATGCACACTACTTAAGATCCACCTAATTAATGTAAGTTAAAATAATTGAGAAATGCTCTTTTACTTTGTGAATGCTCTGATGGTTAATGTAAGCATTGCTGATTTTTGTATGTATAACCGGAGACAATAGTAAGCACTGAGAAAATGTCTTAATGTTTCTATTGTAAACAAAGAAAGGTACGCAGTTCCCCAGTGGGGAAGGGTGGAAGGTGGGGGAGGGGAATTAATTAAAAAGTGGGTGAAGGCACACCTAAGGGGGATACTCCATTTTGGAACTAAAACCCTCACAAACCCAGCAAGCTAGGTGTCATGCTTCATCATATGGGTTTGCTCCTCGTCGGGTCGGCGGTGCAATACCTGACGGGCACCGATAAAGGGGCTCTTTGAAGGAGATCTTTTGTTCCTGCCATGTGGTGTTGTGGGTGTGAGGGCCCTAGGGAAAAGTGTAGATGTGGATGGGTGGTGTATTAAAAAAGGTTAGATAGTCCAATGGGAAAGTTTAATAACGTGGTAATCTACCTTGTTAAAAAATGTGAAGAGAGGCTGCTCGCTGGCACAATGATTCAGGGGAGCAATGCTCCACTCTGCGTTGTTGGTCAACATGTTTCATGCTAAGTGTTCAATGAGATACAGTGTATTTCATCAGGACCTAAAAAGTAGCTATTTACACGCTGTGGTATAGGGAAATTATTCTACCTACCACTGGACTCAAAGGCGGACAATTAGTCCCGCTGCAACCTACACAGGGATGACAAAAAAAGGAAGATAGGTAGCAGTGAGTAACGTCATTAAACCAGGCCGAACTGGCAATGGTTCGTCTAACTAGTGCAAGTACGTGAAAGCTATTAACTAGCACTAGCCAAGGTCAAGAGGGGGTTTCTATTGTAATATGCACAGTTTAAAATAGACTGCTGCAAAATGTGCAAAAAGAAATAATTGGATAAGGTAAAATTAGAGCTTTCAAAATATGTATTTTAGAAACTCACAATCACACCATACCTAGTGCTAGGGCAAACCTTTTTTCCATTAGAAAAGAAGCACTTCAGAACTCAGCTGCTAACACCCTGCCTCTCTAGAATAATACATTCAGAGGTGTAGCAAGGTTGACATTATCCGTTCAGGAGTGTGTTGTTTTATTTAAAAAAGTATAGGAACTGTCTTTTTGTGAATCAATAGCTCCCTCCCGCTTTAGCCTCTAGTATTTCGCTACATCTCTCTGTAGAAGCAAATAGAGGAACACTACAACACATGAAATGCACTAT
This sequence comes from Lissotriton vulgaris, assembly GCF_964263255.1. NCBI lineage: Eukaryota > Metazoa > Chordata > Amphibia > Caudata > Salamandridae > Lissotriton > Lissotriton vulgaris. Next base: position 495,701,286 of record NC_141691.1, read on the forward strand.
AATGTTCTCTTAGTATGATTTTTCCTATATCTTATTTCTATGGCTATACTGATGAGCCTAAAAACATCTCATAAATTAAACTCTTGGTCCTAAACCTATTTGGCTTATTTTCTTCTGTTAATTAAAACTGAATTTATGCTGCACCAATGTCACTGGGTCTATGAGAAATTTCAATTTTGCTGCATTATTTCTAGAATTTCGCTTGTGCAAAATTCCTGAAATGATACCATGTTGCCAAATTATGTTGCATTCATGGCAAAAGTTATTGCATGGGAACAATTCAAACAACCAGAATGCAATTTGCTGTTGATTGGGGCTCTTCTGTTTTTAGAGATTCCTTGTTTGGAATGAAATGGGTCATTGCATCCAAAATGAATGAAAATGCAGGATTTGCATTTCGCTTAATTATTCGAAATTTCATTAAATTTTCTTAGATTTATACGTAATTATATAAAAGCAGCACTTAACCATTACCAGATCAGTCATCTCATGTCAAGACACAAACATAGTATATTTCCTATAAGGACTAGCCTATCTATTCAAAAAGGCTGCGGCCTGCACACACATCTTTAAACTTTTTGTACATTTAAAATGTTGTTCTCTCTAATTAATCGAAATTTGGGGCCATATGTATCATGGTTCCGTTTTGCGATTCCTAAATAGCGATTTTTAAGGAATCGCTATTTAGGAATCGCAAAATGGTATGTATGAAAAAATTCGCTTTTTTATAGCGATTCCTTAATCTTCTTTAATTGCAAATTTGCATTTTGCGAATTCGCAATTAAGGAATAATTTCCAATGCATTCCTATGGGCCAGGAGGCCCATAGCAATGATTGCGAAATAATTCTCAAATTGCGAACTCGCAATTTGCTAATCGCAATTTGAGAATTATTGCAAGGGTGCAGGGGTGTCTCAAGGACACCCTGCTGCACCCCTGTAAATTACATGTGTGTGCATATGGCGCACATATATGCCCAATGGGCATGTATGTGCATCATATGCCACCCTCACAAATGCACAATTGTGCATATTTACAAGAAATCGCAAATTACCACCAACTACAAGTTGGTGGTAATTTGCGATTTCTAAACCTGAAATCGCAAATCTAAAAAGCTTCATACATAGCATTTAAGGAATCGCAAAGTGGCGATTCCTTATTTTGCTAATGTTTCTTACATTTCAAAATGGGTAAAAAGGCCGTTTGCGATTCGCTAAGGCCGAAATTCTGCGAATTTCGGCCTTAACAAATCGCAAAAGGCTTGATACATATGGCCCTTGGTGATTTAAATTTATGAACCACCACTTTCAAACTTCACCAGCCACCCCTGTTGCCGACAGCCCTTTCTAAATGCTTCCTACAAATGTCTTAAAGCCTGCCAACTGGTTACCATTTGTTGGTTCTAGCTCGGTTCATGTACCAGGTTCTTCTTGCATCTCCACCTGTGCTAATCAGACCTCTATGGTGTAGTTCTCGTTCGGCAAACTCTATTTGAGCCCCCACACATCCCACCAATGAATTATCAGGAGTGACAGTACGGAGGAAGCTGTTCACAACCCCATGGTGAAGGACGTGGCAGCCATCCAACTCTCTTCACCCCAGTATGGATTACTAAAACAATTATGGGGCATATTATCAAGGGGGTTTATCTCCGCTTTTTTGGCTTTAAAAGCCAAGAAAGCAGAGATAAAATGATCTCCCTATTACCTAGCTGTCGCTAACACCAGTTAGCGACAGCTAGTAGGAGATAGCGACCATCTTGGGCCCCGCTTTGCATGTCAGTGAAATTTATCACTAATGACATGCAAAGTGGGCGTGCCAAGATGTTAGCGACTGGAAACAGTCGCTAACATCGCTATCATCTATTACTAACTTTTGGAGATATTCGCGCTAAGCGCGAATATCTGCGAAAGCTAACACCTGCCCCTGAGCAGTTCTTAGCCATGTTATCCAATGGTATTTGGATAACATGGCTAAGAGCATTAGCTCTGTAATGCATGAATATCGCTGACTTTTCAGCGCTATTCATGCATTTTGGCCGATTTTTATCGCTTAGGAGATAAACCTTGATAATAGCAAGGTTCCTAAGCGATAAAAATCGCCGCAGCTCGGCGATAAAAATATCGCCGCTAAACCAACATAGCGATAATTATCGCTAGTTGTTGGTAATATGCCCCTACATTTCTTTGCGTGTTAGGAAATGGTGCATGCACATGGCAAAGATTCTGCCACTCTGTTACTCTTTTCGAGAACGTTGATTCTTGAGCTTGCTTCCCATGATGTTTACACATATGTGTGAGGCAAGGAAGGTTGGATTTATTTCCTGTTTTATAGATACACAAGACCATTCACCAGTGAAAATCAGATTTCCATGAGACATGCGCCTGGTCTCGGGTCTCAGAAAGTTGTCTGGAAAATGAACATGAACTAGTCCAGTGAAGTTAGAACGTGGTCAGACATGCTTTTGCAGTGTTTCACACTAACCTCTGCATATTATTTGCATATAATGTTTGGCAATGTATGGTTGCTAGATGGTTTACGCAACAAGGCCGCAGAAGTAGTAGAGGGAATGTAATCAACTATTTGTGAATGTCTGTTGGGATATATGTGTATGCATGGAGTGTATATAAATAGACGAAAATCCTAGGCCTGTAACTTTACCATCTTGTTTAATTTCTTTCTTTATAGTGCTCTATGCAGCTCCTGCAGCACATGCCTCTCCTTTACTCCCACATCCACTCAATAATCATACTTGTGCATCACAGATGAAGGGATGACTTAATTTACTAGGTTTGAATCTGTGATTAGCAAGTTGTATAGGACTTCTGAAATGGATGCATTAACCAATGGAACTAAATGTCAATTTGGAGTCGATTACAAAATCTAGAACATCTCTCTGCAAATTCGAACTATTGCTTACTTCCCATTTGTTTTAATCTGCTTCATCCTTTTGCTCCTCTTATATACCATCTCCTTTTCTATTGGGCCAGTTTGGCTCTTTTAGTCTCCGTCTAATCCCAGGTTTTCTTAGGTCATAATCAGCCCCACTTGAAGTATGCAATTATGTGGCTGCAGCCTTTTCAGTATTATTACAGAAAATGCATAATTTGCTGCATAATTTGCAGATTTTAGCAAAAAATTGTTTCATCTCAAACTGATCAAAGTTACTAAAAATGCAGCAACACTGGTTGCTGCACTGTGGAAGACCTTTCGCAAAAGCTGACTGGTCACTTTTCTGTTGCATATTGCTGTAGTTGGGTTTCAAAGTGGTATTAATGAGGAGAAACCTTTGCCCAGAAAGTGTTAACATGTAAAAATGCCAAAATAATGAGGTAATACTAACAGAAAATGTGCCACATTACACTGCATAACTTGCCTTTTCTTGCTGCATAATTTAGTCAACACTGCAGCATAATTTGGTCCTTCTCTGCCTCATACATTCAGTGCCCCTGCTTCTAATTCGGTCATATCTTCACTTCCATAGCTTCTTGTTAGAACTGGGGGTCTCTAGTTGGCTGAGGTAGGTACCACTGTCCAAATAGGGACCCTTGCTTCTAATCAGGGTAAGGAGGAAACACTCTTTAGATAACCTCTGCTCACCCCCTTGGTAGCCTGGCACAAGCAGCCAGGCTTATCCAAAAGCAATGTATAAAGTATCTGTACCAACACTCACAGTAACACAGTGAAAACACCACAAACTGACTCCACAACAGTTTAGAAAAATAAAGGTATTTAATCTAAACTACACAAGACCAAACGACAAAAACCCAACATAAACAGTTCAAGAATATGGTTGCAAAAGAGTTCTTATGGTTGCAATAAAATAATCCACAGTTGCGTGAAAAGTTCACAGTTGCGTCACGTTTTGCCAACAGTACCTTTTAAAAGCGACAAAGTTCCAAAGCAGAAGCTGGTGAGGTGGAAAACAAGCGATGTGTTGCTCCTGAGACCCTGGGGAGGCGATGCGACAACCCCGCTGCAGCAGCAGGCGTATTGCGACGTATCCGGTCTGTATAGGGAGGAAGGCGGACTTTTATGGATTCCGTTGTGTAGGTTCCGTAGGAAGTTTTCTCTTGCAAAGGCACAATGCAATGATCCTTGGAGTTGCGACGATCTCTGGGGCGACGATGCGCGGACCAGCGGTGATCTCTCTCTCTCGCAGCTCCTCGATGCGATGGCTTCTGCGACCACACTCGCAGCGACGTGATGTGGTCAGCAAGCAAGCGGTGCAGCGATCTCACCCAGCGACAACAGGCTCTGCGACAGCACTCGCAGCGATGGTAATCTTCCCACAGCGGTCTGGTGCGTTCCATAAACGAAGAATGCGACGGCTCTGGCAGCGGCCACAGGCGCTGCAACGATCTCGACCTTCATAGCAGCAGGACTTTCCTCGCACTGTCTGGGATCCGCGCCGCAAGCGAGCGATGCGACAAAACTTGCAGAAAGTCTTTAAAAGCTTGGTTTCCAGCTTCCCAACACAGGGACAACTTAAGGAGGCACCACAACTGGCCCAAGCACTCTTGGAAGGACAGAACTCTCTCAGCAGAGTTCAGGGAAGCTGGGGGGGAAGTCCTTTTGTTCCTGAGACTTCTTAACAGGGAGCCAGCTCTTCTCAGGTCCTTGGAGATTCCTTCAAGCAAGGGGACACAGCACCAAAAGCAAAGTCCTTCCCCTCTCTTTGGCAGCAAAGCAACAGCAGGTCAGTCTTCCTTCTTCAGTTTCAGCTTTCTCCTTGGCAGAGGTTTCTTCTTGATTCCAGGATGATCTAATTTTCTGTAGTCAGGGGCCCCGTACTCATACCCCTAAAAGTCTTTGTTCCCTTTGTGCAGGAGGACTCTGAGCCCGGTCTGAACGAGTTCTGGGTTTTCCTTGAGCACTTTGTTTCCTGGCCTCTCCTTTCCTTTCAGATAGAGGGGCAGGGTCGGCAGCCGCCCAGCAGGGGGTGGAGCCAGCATTGTGGAGGGAAAGCAAAGCCCTGGAGAACTTTGTTGACATTGTTCCTTCTCTCTTTTCACAGTGCAAGGGCAGAGACATCAGATGCACCAGAGAGGGTGGAGCCAGCACTGTGGGGGGTGGGCACAGTCCTATTCAGGCCCAGGTGCAATCCCCTCCCACCACTCAAGATGTAGATGTAGTCATTCAGCCTAGGGCTGACACAGCCAACCTCCTGGGGCTCCCCAGCCCCTGTCACTCTCAAACCAGACAGTCAATTCACAAACAGGCCAGGGCACACAGAAAGATCAGACAAGAGAATAGCTACTTTCTAAAAGTGTTGTTCTCAAACACAGAATTGAAAAACCACCTTTCCTAAAATATGTGTTATTAAATTCTGAGTTCAGAGATACCAGACTTTATGTCCTATCTTGCGCCTATGGGAAGATATGCTGGTAGCCACTGTAGCCAGCATTCCCCATGATAGCCTAAGGGCAAGATAGCCTTACTATAGTGAAAAACGAAAATGGCTGTAATTCACTACCAGAGCATGTCACCTGCACCAGAACACACTCTACCTTTCACATACACTGCACCCTGCCCAAGGGGGTACCTTGGGCGTTCCATAGGGGTGACTTGTGCACAGAAAGTGAAGGGTTAGGCCTGGTCAGTGGGGACACTGACCAGGAGGACATGGCAGTTCACAGACTGCAAACAGGCACTGCGGTGGCAGGCCTGAGACACCATTTTAGGGTTACTCATGTGGGTGGAACAATCAGTGCTGCATGCCCACTAGTAGCATTTGTTACCACTAGCCCTGGCACACTTAGTGCACTTTACTAGGGACTTCTTGGTGACACAAATATGCCAATCATGGATAACCAATCACAATAACAATTTACACAGGGAGCACTTGCACTTTGACACAGCAGTGGCAAAGAGCCCAAAACATCTAAACCAGCAAAAACGAAATCCAGCACAGCATCAACCATCAAAAATACAGGAGGTAGAGGCAAAAAGATAGGGGGAAACCACGCCAAAGATGCCAGGTTAAACACTTCTCAACCCCACTGTTATAATCTGCGCCTTCTCTCTACTTCCTCTTTTTTCAGCATCAAAGAATAAGGTAAAAGTAATGCTTCTTGTTTATAGTGCCTGGATGCACAGAATGCTTTTCAGCAGTTTTTTAAGTTAATATCTTACTATTTAGCACTTTCTTCACCTCTTTCTTTTCCTTGGCTGCCGATTTTCAGTGTTTGAGTACCCGGGTAGATATTTAATTTGGTTTTATCACTCTTGTTTCATCTCCTTCTTTTCTCTCGCATTCCTTGTTTGTCTCACCCTTGTATTTATCTTTCTAACTTTCCACACTGTATCTATCAGTTTCTTAATTCCCCTTCCACCCTCCTCCCTCTATTTTAGGTTTCGTTCTCCTTTCATTTACATATTTCCTTCTTACTGTTTGCTTTGTTCTTTTTTATGCTTGTCAATACTCACTTTCAGTCTGTTTTCAGTCTCTTTTCCCCATTTCCATGGCCATTGTGTTGTTATCTCACAAACTGTTGAGATCTGAAAGTAACATGCAGGTGACAGGTATGAAGGGTAGGTAGCTCTTTAGGAGAGAGTTCGCCTCCCCCCATTCAAATCAGAGGCCACCGAAGTCATCTGCGGAGTACCACAAGGATCATCACTCAGTCCCACCCTCTTCAACGTTTACATGAGTCCCCTCGCATCCATCGCGCGACAGCACAACCTCAACATCATCTCCTACGCAGACGACACCCAGCTGATCCTCTCCCTCACCAAAGACCCTCACACCGCCAAAACCAATCTACACGAAGGAATGAAAGAAGTAGCCGAATGGATGAAGAACAGCCGCTTAAAACTAAACTCGGACAAAATGGAAGGCCTCATCTTAGGATCATCCCCCTCTGCCTGGGACGACTCATGGTGGCCACCGGCCCTATGTACAGCACCTATACCTACAGACCACGCACGTAACCTGGGCTTCATCCTAGATTCCTGCCTCTCGATGACCAAACAAGTCAACGCCGTCTCATCCTCATGCTTCAACGTACTTCGCATGCTCAAAAAAATCTTCTGCTGGATCCCCACCGAAACAAGAAAGACTGTCACCCACGCACTGGTCACTTGAGGTTCCGTGACGATTTGAACCCGTGTTTTCAATATTGTCGTTAATGCATAATTTTGGTATCAGTGAACCGCAAATGATCCATTTAGCATATCCTGGTGTTTTCGCTATGCTATGAACAAGAGCACTCCTGTTATGAACACATTTCTGATCTACCCATGGCATCCATCTTAGATCACGGAAGCCATTTTGTGTTTCTTGCCCTCACGTAGACAATGGACACGCAGTGACCCCTTTCACCTAAGGACACGTAAGCTTTAGCCGGAGATTCACCTTACTAGTGACACGTGCACCTTAGAACAGAACACGCCATGGCTGCATGACTCGACAAAAGCTGCCTCCTCTGCCCGAGGCCAGCCCTGCTATACTGGTTCTCGTGTTCGTTGGCCTGATCATGATTAGGCGGCCGAAGCTGGTAGCCTTGCCCATTTACGACCCACAAACATCTCTTATCCTGCTTTTCTATCTTCTGCACCTGGCTCTGCTCCTTTCCTTCTGGGCCTTTATTAGGGGGAGGTAACGAAATTTACGATGATGCGGTCCGGGTCTTGAATGAAAAGCTGACATGGGATTATGATGGAATGGTGGGAACCCCTCGTTCGTAATGTTTTGACATCAGATATTGTAGACGATTCCTGTGCAACGCCAAATATTTATTGTTTAGGACACAAAGGTTTGGGAATGTACTAACATGTAAAGAATTTGCCTGAAGCCCAATTTTTAGTATATAAGGAGCAACCCTTTTTGTACAAATCGAACAGGCTCCTAGATTCTGCCCGTGTGTAGTTTCTGTGACTTCTGTGTCCCTGCAGTAATAAACCTTTGGTCTTTGACGCCACCATCGAGAAGCCCGTGTTTCTGTTTATTTGTGCACTGAGACAGGTAGAACTCCGGGGTCTTCGGGTGTTATCCCTGACACCTCTGGACGGAACCAAAAAGTCCAGAACTCCAATTGGCGCCCAACGTAGGGCGACGTCATTCGGTACCGGTCCAAAAGCCTGAAGAGTTCGAGAAGCTTCGTGTGAAGATTCCTGAGGGAGGCGCCCCACTTCATCGATCCCGGCATATCGCAAAAGTGGCCCGACGTTCTCTTCCACGAGGGTTCCCGTTCAGGACGGCTGCAGTGGTCCGTTGCCTTGACCGTCGCCCTGTCTTGGACCCGAGGTGCAGTCCTTAGTACGGCGAGACAAGACGGGTTTCTCCTTGGTGACGTCTTCAGTGCCTCAGTTAAGTATTAAGTGGTTGCTAGTTAGTTATCTCGTAAGGGTTGTTCCTGTTAGGATAAAATCCTTTTAGTTCTTGGTTTGGTTTGGTTTCGTAAGATTATCACTGGTTGTACTAGTTACGATAATCATTTGGTTTAGTTTGGGTATCGATACATTTGTTCGCTTTGGTAGGCCTGAATTCTTGGTTCGAGTGCGCACCTTTGTTCGTGTTTTTGTTTGTTCTGTGTTCCGGGTTAAAATGGTAAGTCGGAAAAATTGTATGTTGTCGTGTTTTGGCTGCAACAGTGATTCCCGGTTGGAGGACTCATGTCTGGTTCCTCCGATCGGAACTCCTCTTTATGATCTGTATTGTAAGTTTGGAGTGGGTCCTATATCTTATAATGAGGTATGGGTCCGATATACGCAGAAAGACTGTGTCCTTAGTTGGCCACTGCATGGTAGTTTTGAACCCCAAGTTATTGATCATTTAGAAACGAAATTGTTCAAGAAGAAAGCCCGGCCGGCAATGTTTGATTCTCTTCGTTATTGGCGAAAAGAATCTAAACAGAGAGAAATTAAAAAGTTGAAGAAAGAACAGAAAGAGCAAGAGTTGACTTTAGAACAGTCTGCTAAGCAGCTGCAACTCAACGAGTCTGAGAAAGCAATGGAGGTGGCCAACAGAGAGCGTAATTTAGCGATAGACAAGTGCTATCCTGCCTTGCCATCGAGTACAGCTAAGATAGTAGAGGACCCCAAAAATGATCCTCTGTTGTCTTACTTGTTACGGTCACCCCCACTGTATGCACAGGGTGCTACGGCTCCACCTTTACCGAATGTTCAATTACCGGTTGCTGGACAACCTGGCGTTCCTGCTCCCCAGAATAAAGCTCCTGTACCTCCTGTGGTCAATATTAATGTTCCTTCGGCACCCCCTCTTCCAGGGTTGCTGGTTTCTTTACCTTTACCTGTATCACTTACACCTGCTAGTTCACAGGCTACTTTGCCTGAAACTCCTACTGTTTCTGTCCTATCCGTTCCAACTGCTACTGTGTTTTCTACTTCTGCTAGTATTATGACTCCACTTTCTGTTCGTCGGAGAATCACTGATTCTGTCTCGAATATTCCATCTCCCTTTTATAAAACTCTGATTAAGACTCCTACCTCTGACTCTGTGCAGAGACGTAGTCAGCTTCCCAGTACTGAAGAACGGGGAATATTAGATTCCACAGCTCTTAGATGGATTTCGAAAAGTGGAAGATATAGTACTAGAGATGTATTAGATACATTTATGCAGTGGAAGGAACCGACACAAAGATATGTGTTCGACGAAATGTGTTCCCTTTTACTTGACGAATTAGAAGAAGATGTCTCTGAATCAAATTTAGAAGAATTAATTAGTGTTCAGAAAGAGTTTGCTGCTGGTACGATAGTTGGTGAGAATATAAAAGAAGCAATGGAACTAATTTTAAGTTATAGGAATGATCCATCCCTTCGTTCACCGAGGGACTTAGAGAAACATAGTACGAAACAGAATCGCCAATATCCAATGAGGGAGGTTCCTCCAATTTGGCGTGAAGCTGTGCAAGCTAATGTAAACCTTGGTATTGTTGCCGCTCCGGCGCAATTCCAGAGAGTGTGGATACACATTCCGTGGAAGCGAGCCGAAGTATTAGCAGTAAAACAGGCCTTGCCAGATCCGCGTAAAAATCCAGCCGGATATTATAAGGAGTTAACACAGACAGTTGAGGCTTGTGTGATGAATCTAGCGGACATTGACATGTTATTTGGGAACGTAGTTCCGCAACCAATTTGGGCTAAAATTCGTAGAGAGAATCATCCAGTTGCCCTAGGTGGTGATTGGGCAGCTATAATTGCGGCGGATGGTCAACAAATAGGTGGTTCCAAACCCGAACCTCTAATTGCTGATTTACCAGGCAGAAAAATCGAATTAATGAAGACTCTAATGCCAGCATTGCGCGTTAACTGGGACAAGTTGTCCGCATGCAAGCAAAAGAAGGACGAAAGTGTTTCCGACTTTTTCACAAGGTTCGAAGAGACTTTCGTGGATCATAGTGGTCAAGATATGAGCACAGAAGGAGGACAGAGACTATTTGTTGATAAATTTGTGCACAATCTGTTGCCAGAACTTAGTAATAAATTGAAAGATTCAGAGAGTGCGTGCCCAGTACTATGAAAATAGGGATAAAGAGGAGAGGGAAAAGTCAGAAAAGAAGACGAAAGATTTAAAAACTAAAGTTCTTTTGCAGCAAGTGTATCCGCCTCGCACAAATCAGACTAATACGCAGCAAGGGTCATATCAAAGGACAGATTTTGGTTCTCAGAGACCGCAATACCAATGGAATCAATGTGCATATTGTAAGAAGGAAGGTCATTATAAGAATGAGTGTCCTGTCTTAGCGCAGAATAACGCTGCGGCAGCTCAGAGAGGTCGTGGTGGTTTTATGCAAAATTCTAGAGGTCGAGGACGAGGTGCTATGCCTCCACAAACGAACGATCGCCCTTCTAATCATTTTGATCAGCGAAATAGTCAGTCTGCTCAACAAAATAGATCTCAGCAGTATCATGTTGAAGACTATTGTGAAACTGATGAAGGATTTCAGCAAAATGAGTACTAGGACAGCCAAGGACAAAGAGAGGGAGTAGTATCAGTTCCAGTAGATCAGAGTGGGCCTTATGTCACAGTAGCAACATCAGGTGTAGTCGAACCGTTTCTGTTGGATAATGGTGCAGCAAAAAGTTCTATTATACATGAGAAACTCCCTGGCGCACCTTTGTCTGGCTTAACAAATGTTTCTGTAGGTTTTTCAGGCGCCCCTGTTTACAACCCTGTATCTGGTCCTTTGTCTATTTCTGTTGGACCCCATCAATTGAAAGCACCCTTGATTTTGACAACAGGTTGTAATGAAAATCTGCTTGGTTTAGACTTGTTAAAACGACTATATGCGACATTGTACTGTTCTCCGGAAGGAGTACAGCTTACGTTGGGTAAAAGAATCACCTCTCCAATGTACTTGTCGATGGATGCACTCCCACCAGAGCTGCGTTCTCTCCCTGATACTCTTTGGGCGACTGGTCCTAACGATGTAGGTCTTTTAGAAATTCCACCATATGTAGTTACTTTGAAAGCGAATGTCAAATTTCCACGAATCCCACAATTCAAAATCTCTAGTGAAGGTGAACGGGCACTGCTATTAATTGTGCAAGATTTAATCGAGAAAGGTGTAGTAGAAGAAACTAGAGGAAATGTCTGTAACAGTCCTGTATTGCCAATTCTAAAACGTACTGATCCTTCAAAACCTCCAGTATATAGGTTTGTAATAGATCTTAGGGAGGTTAACAAGATTGTAATTCCACAGTTTCCTGTGGTTCCAGACATAACTGCATTGTTAACGTTAATTCCTGCTACAGCCACATGGTTTTCAGTTATCGACTTGAAGAATGCATTTTTCAGCATTCCGATAGCCGAGGAAAGCAGAGATATTTTCGGCTTCACTTTAGGAGGATGAAGCTTCAGGTTTAAACGTGCTCCACAAGGGTATTGTGAAAGTCCGTCCATTTACAGGCAGGCATTAAAAAGTCAGTTAGATTCTTTTGTACTTCCTCCTGGTTCTGCTTTAGTGCAGTATGTAGATGATCTTCTAGTGGCTGCCGATGACAAGGAAACTTGCAAAGCAGCTACAATTTCGTTATTGCATCATTTGTCTAAATTGAATCACAAGGTGTCACCTTCAAAAATGCAATACTGTTGCCAAGAAGTGACCTACCTAGGTCATCTCTTGTCAAAGGAGGGAAGGAAGTTGACCCCAGAGAGAATAAAAGCAATTACGCAGATGAATGTTCCCTGCACACAGAGAGAAGTACGTGCCTTTTTAGGTATTACCTCTTACTGTAGGCAGTGGATCCCAAATTTTTCTCTTTTAGCAAAACCGTTGGTAGCTTTGACTGGGAAAAATGTTCCGAGTCCGGTCCCATGGTCTGCTGAATGTCAGGAGAGTTTTTCTGAGCTACGAAATGCACTATGTTCAGCTCCTGTATTGGGTACACCCGATTACAGTAAACCATTCACGCTCTATGTTCACGAAAGAGAAGGTTGCGCGTTGAGTGTTCTGACACAGAGATTTGGTGATAAACAACGCCCTTGTGCGTATTTTTCATCAACATTAGATCCGGTAGCTAGAGCGTTGCCTAGTTGTTTGAGAGCTACAGCGGCAGCTGCGGCTTCCATTCGACAATCTGCTGGGTTGGTGATGAACAACATGCTAGTGGTTATGGTTCCTCATGCTGTAGACACACTCATGAATCGAACCAAGACGCAACACCTTACCAGTGCTAGATTATCTGGCTACGAGCTGACACTGCTAGCGAGTCATATTCAGATCAAAAGATGCAATGTATTGAATCCAGCAACATTGTTGCCGACTAATCAGGAGTCGAGTGATTCTGAACCCCATGATTGTTGCTTTAGAACCGAGGAGGAGACAAAAGGACGAATTGATCTTAAAGACACTCCGTTGTCAGATAAATGTGCGGAGAGAGTGGTGAGAAATTGCATGGTATGCCTGCTGCATAATCCTGGCAAGGGAATCCCCACACCTGCAGGTCACTTCGCTCCTCCTTCTTGCCCCTTTGAAGTGATCCAGTTAGACTTCATTCACATGGATCGTTGCAACAATCTAAAATACGTCCTAGTGGTAGTTTGTGCTTTCTCCAGATGGATCGAAGCATATCCACTAAAGGACAATACTACTTTGTCCTCTGCCAAAATTCTTCTCAAGGAATATTTCCCTAGGTATGGCCTGCCACGGATTGTATGGTCAGATAACGGAAGTGAGTTCGTAGGGAAAGTTATGCAGAGTGTGTGTGCCGGTTTAGATATTAAACAAAAGTTCCACAGTGCGAACCACCCCCAGTCTGCTGGTTTAGTTGAGGGTTACAATGGCACCCTCAAGCTAAAACTCGCTAAAATACAGGCATCCACGGGTTTGTCCTGGCCAGATGCACTACCCTTGGCATTGTTATCCACGAGAGCGACTGTGCATTCTAGAGTAGGGCTTAGTCCTTACGAAATAGTTTTTGGTCGTCCCGCTAATGTTTGGGGGGTGCCTAGGCCAAAAGAATTTAGACAGCTGGAATATCCAATGTTGATTGATTACCTTTTCGATTTGACTGCTAAATTGAGTCTTATTCACCAACAGGTTTTCGATGCATTGCCAAAGCCTCCGGAGAGTCCAGGTCATCAGCTGAAACCTGGGGACCAAGTCGTCATCAGAAATTTTGCAAGAACGAAAAATCTTCAGCCCAGATTCGTTGGCCCCTTCCAGGTGTTATTAACGACGAGAACTGCTATTCGTGTGGCCGGACGGAAGAATTGGATACACACGACACACGTCAAACGTGTGCCCCTGCCACTTCCTTACGACAACTGGGGGAAGAAAGGAATCGGTGCCTCTGAAGCAGAACAAATACCCAGGTTTCTTCCTTTCAGCGATGCAGAACTAATCACTGATACACCGAACTCTGGCTCTCCTTCTGAAACTACTCTTTTGAACTCTGAACATTTGCCATCTGCGAACGTGAACATTGCAACTTCAGCTGAAAATACACTGTTTCCAGATCAAACAGTTCCTGCAAAACTGAGATACAATTTACGATCTCGCAATATGGACAAATAAAGCAGGAAACTGCCTATTTTCACATTTGAATTTTCATACATTGCCTCCAGCCAGGAAGTTTACTATTGTTTTGTTGTTTTAAAATTGCCTTGCCGTCTGGGGAGCCGTAGGGTCGTGGCTGTGTGCCTAGTTGAATCTGCGGGGATCAGACACAAGGTCGATCTTTCTGTTAGTTCTGGGAACTCCCAGGGCTGATAGAGGCATTTTCATCTACGTACACATCATCAGTGGTCGCGAGCAGATTGTAGAAGATGGAGCTTCCTGAGCTGCAACGAGAGAATGTAATTTATGTTCGCAGAAATAGACTGTACAGAATACTTCACAGCAAATGCTTTCTAATGCAATGTGCAGTTACGTTTTTAATTGTTTTGATAACGTTGGTGGGTGGAATCGTCTTTGGTGTGCATTTGATTTTTATGCCGGTAACTACAGTACCTCCCCTTGATCCTGCTACTTCTACTGTTTCTTCTATGCATTCTTTTCACTCGTTTCCTGAACACGAACAAGCTCGACGTTCAGAATTTATTAACAATACATTTGTACAGCTCTTACATCAACACCAACTGGTAGTTAACACTACAGACTGCTGGGTGTGTGGCTTGATACCCCACACTATGGATAAAGGCATTCCCTATCTAGTCTTGCCTTTTAGCTATAATGGATCATTTCAGGCCTTTCAGACCATTTTTGCCTATGCCCTTGAGACCTATCCACCGCGTCCACCTCGTTCCACTAAATACAACTCAGCCAACAAAGCTTTAGTCCAGGGAATTATTGACATGATTAAAGACGTCAATAATACTCCATCTTACCCTAGAGATGAATTACGGGTATATTTGAGTTGGAACTCCACAGAGTATCGCCTTAGTTTGGGAGAAAGCAAGCGTAAAAGCTCCACTCCAGTCTGGGTCGTGCCTCACCGAGGTCAGGTCTGTTTGCAAGGAAATGGGAGAAATCCGAGAGCTCAGCTAGGGAGGAGTGAGTGCGTTGAGACTTACGTGTTTCCGTCTAACTCTTCCCCTGCCTTTCTTACTGCTAGGGGTACCTACTTCATCTGTCAAGACAGAGCGTATACATGGCTGCCTGCTGACTTCTCAGGTTCATGTTATATTGCTCGATTGTTGCCTCCGACATACACTGCTTCTTCAGATTTTCACAAGACCAGAGTAGCAAGAGGTGTTTTCAGCAAGGAAGATACCGCTGGTCAGGAAGCTGGAGACTTCTTCAAAGGTTTCCTTCCGTTCTGGGGGCCTATGGCCAATAGTAGAAATCTACGTCAGCTAACACGGGTAGTTGAATCTACTATTACAGAAACTGCTGGTGCCCTTAGTAACTTAACAGCTGAGCTTCAGGCGGATCGACTCATGACGTTGCAGAACCGTATGGTTCTAGACGTAATACTTGCAGATCGAGGTGGGGTATGCAGAATGATCCAATCGAGCTGCTGTGTTTTTATTCCCAATAATGCTCCGACTGTCTATGAGGCGATCTCTAAGCTACACAAGATTTCCGACTCTATACACGTAGACAAGGGAAACTGGTCCTTCATGGAGTGGTTTTGGACTTTGATATCAGCGTGGGGATGGAAGGTTCTGATGGTCATTGGTGTCATCCTATTATTTCTATTCTCATGCTGCCTGATTATCCAGTGTGGTCCCGCTATGTGTAGTCTTTGTGCTGCAACATGTTTCAGAAAACCACCTGCGTTTGGAGAAAAGGCGCGAGAAAGAATGATGATACAACAACATGTCACTGACCTGATGAGCATAGAGATGGACTCGGACATAGAGTAATTGCCTACGTAAGGGCAAAAGGAGGGTCTGAGGTTCCGTGACGATTTGAACCCGTGTTTTCAATATTGTCGTAAATGCATAATTTTGGTATCAGTGAACCGCAAATGATCCATTTAGCATATCCTGGTGTTTTCGCTATGCTACGAACAAGAGCACTCCTGTTATGAACACATTTCTGATCTACCCATGGCATCCATCTTAGATCACGGAAGCCATTTTGTGTTTCTTGCCCTCACGTAGACAATGGACACGCAGTGACCCCTTTCACCTAAGGACACGTAAGCTTTAGCCGGAGATTCACCTTACTAGTGACACGTGCACCTTAGAACAGAACACGCCATGGCTGCATGACTCGACAAAAGCTGCCTCCTCTGCCCGAGGCCAGCCCTGCTATACTGGTTCTCGTGTTCGTTGGCCTGATCATGATTAGGCGGCCGAAGCTGGTAGCCTTGCCCATTTACGACCCACAAACATCTCTTATCCTGCTTTTCTATCTTCTGCACCTGGCTCTGCTCCTTTCCTTCTGGGCCTTTATTAGGGGGAGGTAACGAAATTTACGATGAGGCGGTCCGGGTCTTGAATGAAAAGCTGACATGGGATTATGATGGAATGGTGGGAACCCCTCGTTCGTAATGTTTTGACATCAGATATTGTAGACGATTCCTGTGCAACGCCAAATATTTATTGTTTAGAACACAAAGGTTTGGGAATGTACTAACATGTAAAGAATTTGCCTGAAGCCCAATTTTTAGTATATAAGGAGCAACCCTTTTTGTACAAATCGAACAGGCTCCTAGATTCTGCCCGTGTGTAGTTTCTGTGACTTCTGTGTCCCTGCAGTAATAAACCTTTGGTCTTTGACGCCACCATCGAGAAGCCCGTGTTTCTGTTTATTTGTGCACCGAGACAGGTAGAACTCCGGGGTCTTCGGGTGTTATCCCTGACACCTCTGGACGGAACCAAAAAGTCCAGAACTCCACACTAGCCAACTGGACTATGGAAACACCCTCTACGCTGGAACCACAGCCAAACTACAGAAAAAACTCCAACGCATCCAAAACGCCTCAGCCAGACTCATATTGGACATCCCCCGTCAAGCTCACATTACCGATCACCTGAAAGACCTCCACTGGCTCCCCGTCAACAAGAGAATAACGTTCCATCTCCTCACCCACGCACACAAGGCCCTCTACGACCTAGGACCCGAATGCCTCAACACACGTCTGTCCTTCTACACACCCACCCACCAACTACGATCATCCAATCAAGCCCTAGCCGCAATTTTGCGCATCCACAGATCCACCATGGGAGGAAGATCCTTCTCCTACTTAGCGGCCAAAACCTGGAATTCTCTCCCCACTCCCCTCCGCCTTACACAGAACCACCTTTCTTTCAGAAAGCAGCTTAAAACCTGGCTATTTGATAAGTAATGCACAACCCTCCCCCAAGCGCCTTGAGACCCTCTGGGTGAGTAGTGCGCTATACAAATTCCTGAACTTGAACTTGAACTTTAGGATAATGCACCTGATGCCAAGACCTGTAAATGTACTATTATAGTGTTAATTTGCAGCTGATAGGTTTGCATCCCTTCATATTAGCTAGTTGGTTACTGCACCTAGTACTGAGAACAATATTGACTGTGGGCAGAAGGTTTGCTTTTATTCATGGGTGGCTCCTTATGTCAGAAGGAGTACCATCACGAAAGGTTTGATTGTTATTCAGAAAATACATTATTATCTTTCTCAATCCTATTTTTCTTCTGAATCATGCTCTATTTGCAGTCTCCATTTGTTTTCCCTCCCATGTGTGGCCCCCAATTCCCTCAACGCATTATCCCCCTTCTACAAAGGCCCAAATTGTTTGGGATGATGAAGGTAGGAGCTGCATCCCATCTGCTCCTAGCTTGGTTAATTAGCTCATGTCACTAATACAAAATAATTCAACAAGTAATAGCAATAGATCTTGCATTAAAGTGCTACTGCACTAAAACACAAACATGCAGATATGCATTATTGCACTTTTTGTGTTTGCAAGCGTTAGCTCTTTAAAGCTAGGCCAATTGACATTGCCAACGTTCATTCTATATGCATTTTGAATTGTTAATTAAATATAATGCTATAATGCCATTTCTAGTGCCTATGCATGTCCAGACCTGTTTAGTCTCGCCTATTGCAGCGCATGCGCTTGCGAGAGATATTCCACTCTAGAAGGAACTTGGAACTCGCCCACTGCTTATCATTTGTTTGCTTCAATATCACTCTTATTTGCTGACTTGTAATTGGCCAACACATGCCAGCTTCATTTTCTCTTGTTTCATGTGGAGCATGGACTAAGTACTGATTGCTTCATCTTGATTAGTATACTTCTGCTGTGATTGAGGGACTATATTTCTTTTTTCCTTCTTTTCGTTGAGTTACTTTTTATCTGCCTTCTGTCTTATTTCTGTCTGCTTGCTTCTTACCTCCCACCAACCGTCGTCTGTGTTGCTTCTTTCCTCCAAACCCATCCCTACTGGTGTCTGTGTTGCTACTTTCCTCACACTCCCCCTCTCCTGTTGTCCGTGTTGCTTTTTCATTTCCCATCCCACCCTCCCATTGTCCTTGTTGCCTATTACCTCCCACCCCAACCCTCCGTTGTTCATGTTGCATCTTGATTCCCACCCACCCACCCCTACCCTCCCATTGTCCATGTTACTTATTCTCTTCCACCCACACCATCCCTTGTCTGTGTTGATCCCATCACCAACTGCCAAAAGAATAAAACAAAGTGCCAAGACATGTCCAGCACTGGCTTCATTGTATATTTATTTCCATTTGCCGATTCCCTTCCTCCCTTCTTCTAGTTGATCATGTTGCCCACACTCTCTAATAAAAAAACAAGCACTTTGATGCACCAGTGCTGGCCACGTAATAGAGCTTTTTCCTCGCTGCCCATTCTATTCCACCTTCCTTTCTGTTGTCTGTGTTGTCCACCAACCCTTAGAAAGAAAATAAGGGCTATGAAGCCTCCACTGCTGGCTGTGTCATATTGCTTTTTTTTTTCTTTCAGTGCAGCTCCTGTACAACATAAATAAAACAAACATTGTCAAAGCAAAAAGATCTTGCATTGGTAAGACCTATTGGCTTTGCCAATGCGTATTTCACTCCTCAGGTCTATACTTAATGGTCTTTTAGAAGTGGGAAGCAACAGGACGCCTGCCATACGTCTGAGAAATGTGTTATTTTGCCAACATCACCTTTTCCTCACCTCATTTAGAGAAGGGCTAAATACTTTGTTTCGTATGATGGAGCCTGAACTGGCTCTGATAACCCAGTGTTTGCCCAAGGACTACTCAGCCACCAGGCTTCTTAGCAATAAAAGACTTGCCCGAATTATGGCAGGCTTACCCAATGTTGATTTTCCTGTTTGTGACCACTGTGAAAGCCATTGTTTTTTTTTTTTTTTACAACAAATGCCTGATTTGAGGGTTGTTTCGAAAATCAGAAAAATTGCTCACTGGTTCACCACAAGCATTTGCAATGCAATAGGTCTCGCATTATTAATGAGCTATTGGCATTGCTAAATAATGCAACACCAATTGCTCAAACTTTAGGAATGCGAGACCTATTGCATTGCAAATGCTTGTTATTATTATTATGTACTGGTCTGAACCATCGCAGCTGACTATAAATGCTTCCAAAGTGGGTACTTAAGCACCATAAATTGGGCAAATGTAACACTCTTTAGAGCGCTTAGAAGCGCCACAAGTGCGATGCTTAGCGTTACAAAAAAAAAAGAATGGAATGTTCAGACTCCTTAATTAGGAAAAAAACGGAAGGTAGAGGAGACAGAAAGTGACACTCTGGAAAATATTTTGCTATGATGGATTGGAGTACTCTAGGTAGCAGAGAATATACAGGAAGCCATTCCAGTTTGGAAACAACATAAAAAAGCAATTCCTGTCTTGTGACTCAGCAGAAAATGGTCTTTTACACAGAAGGCAGTCTTCAGAGTATTTCGATAGACTTTAGATTTACTGTAAGTACACCAGGTGAGTGGAATCTTGATTCCTTCCAAAGTGCTGAGTGATCAACGTACATTCTGTTTCTATGCCCAACTATCTTGTGTGCAAGGATAGCATGGACGTTGTGGTGACAAGAGAAGCACAATGAAACGCTTAGGCACTGCTCTTAAAATGAGTTTGTAATTGCCCCTGAGACAGATACACATATCCAGTGCATACTATTGCAAAATCACACAATCATACCCGTATTTGTCAATAGGACAAAACAGGTTCCAATAATACCTTGAAAAAGTCTCTTGGTGCAGCCTTCAGCTTCCGTCAAGCGTTGGAACAGAAAGAGGACATGTGTGACCTATATTAAACTACCACTTTTGAGATCTGAGAGGTTCAATTCCAATGGGAACTACTTTTCAGTTTAGCCTTTCTATGTTGATGAATAGGATACTATTGCGTTTGGTAAAACTAAGTAAACTAATTTAAACTGTAGCATCGAGTAACCAGAACAGTGGCAGCGAGCGCCATGTTTCAAAACATATTATGGTGCGGTCACCAACGTTTCTGCAGTTCAAAATGAAAAGGTTCGTTTCTGAGATGGGATTGACAACATTAAATAATGTCCGCACAAGTAGGTTTTTATGCTTATTAATCGTTAAAACTAGGACTCCCTTTCCCTCCTGGTAAAATGTTCTCGCGCGCAGTAGTTCTGCACTTTGTGCTCTTCAGCCGGAAGCGGAAGTATTCGCCGGTTCAGCTAGAGCCGCGGACCAGCTGTTCTGGGCGTTCTTGACTGTTCCTTCCATCTGCTGTAGCTATGGCCGTCAATAACTCGTCCGATCCGCGGAGGGCCAACAAGATCCTACGGTGAGTTAAAATGGTACATGGGAAAAGTAATTCTGGGATACCCAGGTGGGCTGGGCGTTCCTCAGAACTGTAGAGCAGGCATACGTAGTTTGGCATCTGTGGGGAGGGTAGATGCCAGGAGAATGGTCATGAATGGCAAAGTTGAAAGGACCCGAGCACGAAATGGTATTAGTATAGCAAAGCAAAACGGAGGTAAGAATATAAGCCTTTAGCATGGATGGAAAGTAGGGTGACGACCTTTCACTAATCATGTTTTTGACGGTAGCCGAAAAGGTTCTGGACAAAGTGCCTTGTTTTACCGACACAAATTGTGGAAAAAGTGCTAGCGTTACGGATACATTAAATTAAAGCTTGCCGGCTAGTTTATGCAGGTAGACAGAAGTGGTATCCCTCTCGCGTACCTAATCATTTTCATTGTCCTAAGAGGCTTAATACGTCCCTTGACTTGAATGGGATATTCCGCCACAATTCTCGGTTTTCATGCTACTTGGGCTCTTAAACTGACAAATACAACATACGAAGAAGCGTAGCTCGTACACATCAAATTCAGATGCCCTTTACTGCAACGTGACAGACACTCTTGTTTGTACCGCCTAGTTATGCTAACCAAATCTGTTGAGCGATATTGTCTGATAAAATACTTTACTTTTACTCCGGGAAATATCTATTCATTTTGTGGGCATTTGAATAGTAGTGCTCGTGAACGGCACAGCTCTCATAAAAGCTGTGGGGAGGAGAAATGCGAGACACGGCCTGGCGGCCGTGAAATGTGAAGCAGTGGGCGGGGGAGCGGATGGGGGAGGAGAAATGGGAGACACGGCCTGGTGGCCGTGAAGTCTGAAGCAGTGGGGGGAGCAGATGCCTTTGAAGTGAAGCTCTCGGAGGCAGGCGGCTCGGAAGCGAGGGAAAAGCGCGTGCTTGTGTTCACGTGAACTGTTTGAAATCCGCCCGATGGTTTGAGAACTTATTTTGCCCACTATAATTTTCCCCTATCCATTCCTTGCGGAATGGGATAGGCGAGACCTAATAGGATAGTGGCCCAGGCAGCATTGCAACGCTTTGTCAGGGAAACAATCTCATCAAAAATTCCTCACAGAACAGCGGTGAACTTTAAATTTGGTTGGTGTGAAGCCGCAAGGCTGCTAGAGGCAGGGCCACAGCCACCCAAGCTCTTCGATTGCTCGTCTGGCAAACAATAAATTACCCCCTTAGTACAGAGTTTTGCTATTTACTCTTAGGCCACTTCCCCTTTTATCACTCCTTAAGCCTTTGTGTCTGCTTACTGAGTTTGTGGACTGTTCAGGTTTTCTAACTTTTGGCAACAATTTGATGTGATTCACAAAGCAACGCTGACATTTAAGCAGTCGTTGACAAATGCCTACGCTTCTGATAGATTTCCAATTTTTTATTATACACAAATCATTTATCTCACCATATATAGGCTACTTGCTGAGTGAAAAGGAGCTCACAGACACTTTACTCACAGTCACTTTATAGGTTTATGAAGCCACTACATTGTGTTTAGGAATTAAATTGCCCTGAAAGAATCCATTATTTTCAATGAAAAGCTCACTCTGCCTCGAGTACTTACAGAATGTAGCTATGGTTTACCAAATGAAGGTACCATAGTGGGGTTTGTGGGTGCATACTATCAGCAGATTACATCAGTGAACATAATGTTTGCCTTAAGGTTTAGGCAGAGAAAGCAATTGCCCCCAATATAGAAGATTTCTTGCAGTTTGACAGGCCACAGCCCTATTGTGCAACCCGACATAAACTAAAGTATTTAATGTGTAACAGAACATGTGTGTAACATTTTGAGTGCATTTTACTGTAACTTCATATTTCCTCTATTGTCTCTGTTGGTGTAGGAGTTCTCCTTGTTTATAAGGGATGTCCGGCTTAGGCCTTTGAGAGGGGAATAACAGAAAAAGAAACCAGGTTTAAGATTATTACTCACTGACAAATGGCTATCGGAAGATCCTCATTACCATGAATATGTATCAATTTATCTTGTGGGTGGACAGCTTGACAATCTGGCTTGTATGTCACATTCTAAGACCTACAGTAGAGACTCCTGATGTTGACCGTTCGGTGTTGAGTTAACTGTTTTCTTCTTGGAGTTTAATCTAAAACTATCTACGATTTGAGAATTCCTTTGCTATTTTCTAGTGAGATGACTTTACCTTGATACCTTCTTAAAGGGAACACATGAATGAGTTTAATATCCACATGTTGAAGAGTCAAACACAAAACCATTGAAAAATGAAAGAAAACATTCTGTACCACTCGATGAGGCTTAGCTTTTCGATGTATCAACCTATCCGGTGGAATGATGGACCATTACACTTCTTGCAAAGATCAATACCTGTACAAAGAGATCATTTGAGCAGTGATTGAATGCTTTACAAAACTGATGCATACTCACCTTGCAGAAGCAACAACCATGTATTTGTCGAACCATGTTCTTTCTGGTTTCATCTAAGATAACAATTTGTTATTACAGCTACAGTTCCCGGTTCAGCCGCACCTTTTTTCTGTAGTGATTAGGAGATTGGCACAAAATATCGGTGTCATTGCTCTGAAGATACAGCAGATTGTTTACATGTTTGCCACTTCTCTTTGGTGATGTGATTCAGCAAAACATGTATTATACTTGTCTCTTTTGATTCCAGGCATACTGCACCGTACTGTACATGAAGCCACGGATGCAGATTTACTTACGGCAGAGAAGGGTGAGGACTTATCTGATCACTAAGAACCTGGCCAATGTGAAATGGGACTTCTACAAGCCCAGCTTCACTGTATCCTTCACAAGGTCCACTGGCAACATCTGATATGTAGGATATTGATTAACATGTGTTTAGTGCTCAGATGTGGTCCTTTTGCATCTAAGGTGTACTTTCCATCTATTGTCAGAATGCCCTTGAGACCAGATTCTGGCATACAGAAACTGTTCTGATTAGCCCCCTACCTTCACTGACAAAAACTATGTCCATCCTCTCACTTCATGAAGTGTAGCAATCAGACATTCTTTGCCATACTGTGTGGTGGCCACTCTGTCAGCAAGTTTGGAATTTATACAGTGGAGTTGACAGAAATAAATTGTCCAAGTTTTTCTGGTTGTCTAGAGATGTCCAATGCAGCTGCAGGAATGCAATCCAGTGGTAGAGTTTAAAGATATCCACTGACGATGCACACAAGTTGCAAATAGATTAATTGTATGCTAACTTATTGTATGCGGATATCCACAAAACACTACTTGTTAGTGGTCCTCATGGGCCTATATTGGATACCCCTTACCATGCACCACTATCATCAAAGAATGCTCACAAGATATAAAGTAGTCCATGAATCAGCCTGGGTAAAGCTATATATACATCTGGAAACACTCGAACCACTTCCTGATACTCCGCACAGCAGCAGACAGGCGAGGAAAGAGACACAGACCTCCGAGGTATTTCAAGTGGGCAGTGATTTTATTGTAAGTGACCCAACACGTGTCACAGTTGAAAACACCATCAACTACATTTAAAGTGCATAGTGCCCCTCCCACACTTGACATCACGAGTCACATGTGCAAAGACATAGAAAACATCCTAATGTGTTTTCTTCACTTGGATCACAACGTTACAAGAAGGCATATAAAATTTAAACTTCTTTTGACACACGCTAGGTTTTTATGTATACATATATATAAATACCTGAGCAACTTACCCACGGTATAATTTATCATTATAATTGAAATGGGGGGTAGGCTGGAAGTGGGTATATTTTTAAAGTACTTAGATATAGAGTTGAAGTTAAGATTAGTAAATCCTTACCTCCCTCTGAGAACTTTCCTGTCAATATTTTCTCCCTCAATAGTGTAGTCACAATATTGTGACCCGTATGTATTTTGGATTTGATTCGCTACTACAAGCCTGAAACACTGATAAATGCAGATACGAGTTTTGACTCAAAGAACTGGAATGTCTATAGAGCTTCAATGAGGATAGAGTGGTGTGAGCTACAAGCATTGGAATGAAGCACTGTCTCTGTATAATTGTTTTTTTTATTGTGAATTAAGACAAATGTTCTCATGATGTTTTTGAATGCTATGGTGGACCCATTAATCTTGTTAGTGACGTCTTATGTATCTGAGCATCTGTTACACGAAAGCAAGTGGGATGAGGGAATGAAAGGTATTAGACATAAAAGGGTGCAGACAAAGATATTAAGGGCCATATTTACCAAAGCTTTGCGTCTCGTTTGCACACGCTATGAGGTGTAAAAGCAGCACAACCCTTAAGATGCTATTTATCAAATCATGCAAGGCCCCCTTGCATGGCCCTGAGTGGCAACGCAATGCAAAGCAGCGCTTCGTAAGTCGCTGCGTTCCATTACTCTGCCCCACGGAGGCATTCCATGGGTTCCGCTTGGGTGTTACTTATTAAGGCAACGATGGTCCCTTACAAGCATTGAATACACAAATAATGAAACATACACGTAGTCATTTCTATATTGTAAATGACATGCCCAGCCGGGCAGAGGTCTAGTATTTACTTTTCAAACAATGGTAAACAGAATTCACAAACAGTATTCAAGGTGGGGCACAAGCCTGTACCCGTCTTATCACACACTTAAACATCAGGGTGTTACAGCGCTAAAAGATATGGTTTTTGGCGCATTTCCAGATTTACCATAAGTGGTGGACCTGGGAATGCGCCAAAACAGTTACTTCTCACCAGGTGAGACAAAAACGGGATGAAATATCTTTATTTCTTCTTGTGTTTTCCTCCTTTTATGTGTGTTGTCTTCTGCAGCACATATAGAAAGTGGAAAATGTCTCAAGGGATTGTTTTGTGCAAGAAGGTTCCTCTTCCTGCACAAAACCAATCCAGCTAAAAACAACCTTCAAAAGACGGTAGCCACTGACCTGCAATAAACATTTTAAACTAAAAAAAATTCCATCACATATCATTTTATTAATGCATTTGCAACAATTTCTATTAACCTTTTGTGTGCTTGTGATGGAACCGTTCCGTCACGAGCCTCGGGTGGGCTGTGCTGGTGACAAAATGGTTCTGTCACGGCCCGCTCGCCGCGCCTGCGCGGTGCGTATTCCGCACCTGCGCTGACGTTCTAAAGAGCGGGCGGGGCCGTGACGGAACCGTTCCATCATAAGCACAGCCCACCCAAGGGCCGTGACGGAGCGGTTCCGTCATTAGTACGGGAGCGCCGTGCGGCCCCGCCTCCACCTTAGCGCTGCGGCGGAATAGCCACCGCAGCTAAGGAGTTAAAGGTTTAGTGAAACAACATTCTACACATATATCATAAAGCATAGCTGGATGGATATACTGCAGCATAGTAAACAGATTGAAATTATATTCTAAAATTGCATCTCCCAATAACATTATCTGGGAAGCCTATCTTGCTGAGATCGACACCATTTAATCAAACCTATCATGAAGTGGAAAAATCGGACGTGGGAACAAGACAAAGGTAACCATGATATTAGGCACCATTGAGGTTTTCATTCATCCCTGCTAAGCATTTCCTTGTCTAAATCGCAGTGGGTGTATAATTTTGCAAACATTCAATCATAAGTACATATCAATTCTGAATCAGATGCTCAGAAAGAGAACAAACATAGAAAGTTGCACCCCTAATGGGGTTCTACGAAATGACCATGTATTCCTCCTGGGCATAGCCAGCTAGATCAAATTTTACCCACCCTAAACAGGCTAAAGGTTCCTACTGGGCCTTTGATCGACCCTCCCCTCCAACCAGACTTTTTCATTCAAATAACTTTATTTCGAATCCACAAAGGAGTCAAAAAAGTATACACTGATATAAAATACATACATTGTCATAAAAATCCACAATACAACAGACTTCTCTCGGTAAGAGTCAGAGACCATGGGTGGAGGTAAAAGGTTGCAATTTATTAACATTAAGTCATAAATCATGAGATGGTCATCAGTGGTCGATCATTGATATACGCAGTAAATTGTTTAAGATCATAATAAATCTATCAACATTCTTAAATAATTGAAAGCCTTAAGCCAATTTGGCACCACCGTAAATCACCTTTGACAGCATAATCCGACACAGGTGCCTGTCCATGCGGTGGGTGTGAAGGCTCCTTGGGTTGTGCTCAGCAGCTTCTAGGCTTGCCTTGTTACCGATTTACACATCCAAAGCCTGGGCTGCAAGTGCCGTGTCTGCTTTGCGACTATCCGATTTGATGCTCTCCATTGCCCCCTACTGTCCCGGCCCTCAGGCATCCCAAGGACCACTGTTATGGCAAAGCTGTCCTTTCCGATGTCCTGCTGGCTGCCCTTATGTGTTATCGATGCAGTTTAACTGAGCTGTCTCCGCCGCTATGTCCCAGCCGTCAGTCTTCCCAAAGACCCCTGTTGTGGCAAATCTCCTTTTGCTGGCATATCAGCCATCCTTTTCCATTGCTGATGCAGTTTCTTCACGCTAGTACAACATTGTCTAGAACGGTTAATCACTGACAGGCTTATTTAGAAGGGGCCGTACTCCTGGTTAAAAAGTTCCATCTGGCCATTAACCCTCATGGTGGGTTATCTGTAACGATTCAGTCCGCTGATCATCAGGGGTAGGAAACTTGAAACTTGGGTAGGTACAAAGATTCTTTATATTATCTGGAATGCATACCCTCCATTCCAAATGTATTGCAGGCGTACCATCAAGGAACAGCTGTTTGAGTTGGAAGGTCACCTTAGTGGACCATTGCAGTGCTAGCAACCCCGCATTGTGCCAATATAGGGAAGAATAATATAGCATGAAAACTACCATACGCTTTTTGTGTGCATTCTTCCATTTAATCAGCATGGTTCTAATCACAAAATGATAAAGGTCAATGGATGAGAGCCGTGCATGCATAATGGGAGCAATGCTTCAGGGCACTTATGGGCTCTTTATTCGATGTTGATCCAGAAAGGGGGGAATGTTGTCTGTAGAAGGAAATAGGACAGATGTGCTAAATGGTGAGCTAGGTAAAAGGATTCCATATGTGGTAGCCTGAGTCCCCTCAGATGCAGTGTTTGCAAGAAATGTATGAGGTTTCAGTATGGGTCGCATACCTCCCCACATGTATGTTTTGATTTCAAAGTCAACCTAAGTTAGTAGGGATGTATGCATGAGTTATATATTACACCACAGTTGTCGTTGTCACAGAGCAATATGGATATGTACACTGTCTGCACCATGCCCCCATAGATTAATTGAGTCTTGAGCCATCTTGTAAAATCATTCAGAGTCCAACCAAGCTGAGGTTTCTGATTGTCTTCAATCATCCTTTCCAGTCATCTAATAATCCAAGCTGCAAGTTACTCAAGCCCTCTTGTGACCGACGTTCTATCACAGGCACAGATGATGGAGTGTGACATGGACAAGGCTCCACATTTTCAGTAATTTATGTCAAATCCTGAAAAGTATAACAATGATTGTACCGTTGACTTAAGAAAAGAAAGGAGAAATCAGGTCAAGTAACTGTCAATAAAATGTCATCAGTTAATCATGCCAATAGATGTGGCTAAATGGTATATGTCTTCTGAATTTCGATGACTGCAGACAGCAGTTAGAGGACTAGGAGAAAGGTAGGGGATAACCGGTAACCCTGACGTGTTCCCTGATCTTTCTATATTGGCAGAGAGTAGAATCCACAGGGAGTTGCACTGCTATTGTACTTTTGACCAATGCAACTTTCAAGGGTGCAAAAAAGATATTCCCATTTGACAAAGTCAAAAGTCTTCTCAACATCGAGTGAGAGAGGCAAAGCGTCAGTCAGAAGCCACTTAATTTGTCATAGGAGGTGTCTATGTAGGAGGTTCCAAAATGAAAGCCTTTGGACAAAGATTACCTGAGACACATGTACGAGTGACTTAATCACTTTATATAATCTAGTTGCAAGAGTTTGGCCAAGAACCTAACACCAATATTATTTAAAGAATAAGGAGCATGTTCACAAGAAAGTGGCGAAGCATGCCGTTAAGCCAAGAAGGCTAACGACACTCTTCACCACTTTAGAAACGCAGGGCTGCACCATACTAACTAGAATATGGTGCAGCCCTCGGTTTCCCCTAGTGCTGCTGCTAAATTTAGCTGCCTAGCGCCAACACAGGCACCCATAGTGCAAGGTGGCCTGTGTTGAGGGGAAGATTGTTAATGTGCAGGAAGGTCCCTTACTGTACATAAACAATCTTTAAATGCTGTTTTGTAACTTTTATGTGTGTTGCTCAGTGCAGCACACATAGAAGGTACAAACCAGCATTTTTTTAAAAATAATTGTTTATGCGCGGGAAGGGGAACCTTCCTGTACATAAACAACCATTGGTGGTTTGTTGTTTCTATGTGTGCTGCACAATGCAGCACACATGGAAACAGCACAAACAAGTAGAAATAAAGCATTTCTCCTTGTTTCGCCTGTTTAAGACCAGGTTTTCCCTAGTCTTAATTTTGGCACTGCCTCCAATTTACGCTGCTCTTGTAAATTGGGGGCAGTGCTAAAATCAATGGATGTTGCAGTGGAACACCCGCCACAACACCCATTGCCTGCCCCTTTCATGCTAAGTGTAGCACGAAAGAGTGCCTTATTTACAAGGCAGCGTTAATCCACGTTAAGGTGGCTTAACGCTGCCATGTAAATAAGGCAAAGCCCCTACCGCCATCACAACGTCATTGAAAGTGACATTGTGGTGGCGATAGGGGCTTGTAAATATGCCCCCTAGTCTTTAGCTAGGACATTCCAGCAGGTCTCCACGACACTCTACGCCACTCCATGAAACTCCACTGTACTCAACTCCATGCCACTTGATGATGCTCCATGCTACTTGATGATACTCTGTGCAACTCCATTCAATGACACTCTACTCCACCCTATGCCATGTCGCTCTCTACTCCACTTTATACAACTTGCTCTATGCCACTCCACATCATTTTACTTCACTCTATACCACTCTACTTTCCTCTACGACACTACTCAATCTACACCACTTCACTCCACAACACCATGCCATTTCACTTAACAACATGCCACTCCACTCTACAACCAGCCACTCTACTTTATGCCTCTCCATTCTAAGGGACTCTATGACATTCCACTCTGCAACATGCCACTTGAGTCTACTCTAATGTATGCCACTCCACTCTACGTTACCCCTCTCTTTGTCATTCCACTATATGCCTCGCCACTCTATGCTATTCTATAGAACACCACTCTACTCTACTCTACACCATGACATTTCACTCTACGCCCCTCCACTCTACTCCCTCACTGTAAGCCACACCACTCTACATCAAACCACATCACACCACTCTATGACATGACACCCTTCACCACTCCACTCTACAACAAGACACTCTTAAACACTTCAGCCTATGACACTCTACTTCACTTTACAACACTCCAGTCTATGACACTTGACTCCACTCTACAATATTCCACTTTACACCACTCCACTCTGTGACATTCTACTCCACTCTACTCCACTCTAATTCACTCTATGACACTACTCCCCTCGATGACACCCTACTCACCACTACGACACCCTACTCTCCTCCACTCATTGACACTCTACTCCACTCTACCCAATCCATCTATGCCACTTCATTCCACTCTACTCTATGACACACTACTCCACTCTACTCCACTACGCCACTTCAGGCCACTCCACTTTACGCCACTTTATGCCACTCCACTCTACAAAACTCTATCTCATTCCACTCTACAACTCTCTACTCCACTCTATGTCACTCCACTGTAGAACACTCCACTCTGTAACTCTATACTCTACTATATGCCACCCCACCCTACTTTACAACACTCCACAATACTCTATGACACTCCACTCTATGACACAATTCTATGACACTCCATTCTAAAACACTCCACCTCACTCTATGACAATCTTCTCCACTCTATGGCACTCCACAAAAATCTACTCCACTCTATGCCTCTCTACTTTACAGCACTCTACTCTGCGCAACTCCCTCTATACCACTTCATGCCACTTTACATCACTCTACGCCACTCTATGTCACCCTACTCTATGCCCCTCTCTTCCACTCCACGACACTCTACTTCACATTGTGCGCCTCCACTCTACACCCCTCCATTTTACTCCACTCTACAATAATCCACTGTCTATAACACTGCACCACACTCTATGCCGCTCTTCACCACTCCGCTTTACTGCATGACACTCCACTCTATGCCACTCCTTGACACTCTATGCCACTCCACTATAATCCACTCTATTGTACTCCACTCTTCTCTGCTCCACACCACTCCACAACACCCTATGTCACTCCATGACACTCTATGCCACACCATTCTATGAAACTACATTCCACTCTATGCCAAAACACTTTACACCACTGTGTGCAACTCCCTCCATACAACTTCACAACATTTTACTTCACTCTATGCCATTCCACTCCACTCTACTCTACTCTACTCTACTCTACTCTACTCTACTCTACTCTACTCTAAACGACTCGACTCGACTCGACTCGACTCGACTCTACTTTACTCTACACTACTCTACACTACTCTAATTTATGCCACTTGACTCTACACCACTCTCTGCCACTCCACAACACTCTACCCCACTCTACCCCACTCTACTCTCTCTGTGACACTTCACAACACTACATGACACCTCTCCACTCTACACCAATCTACTCCATTTCACTCTACATCACTCCACATCACGCACACCATTCGATGATGCACTACGCCACTGCATGACACTCTATGCCACTCCATTCTATGGAACTGTACTCAACACTATGATGCAACACTCTACTACACTGCACACAACTCCCTCTATGCCACTTAACACCACTTTAATCCGCTCTAACCACTTCACTCTCCTCTATGACACTCTACTCCAATCCAGAGTACTCCACTATATGACACTCCATGTCACTCTACTCTACAACACTCTACTCCACTCTACGCCACTCCACAGGACTCTACAACACTCCACTCTACTCTACTCCAATCCACGATACTCTACGCCACTCCACGCCACTCTACGCCACTCATGACACTTCACAACACTCCACTCAATGTCACTAACCTTTAGCCATGCTAAACACACAACATGGCTAAACATTTACAACATGGCTAAATCACATTATCAAAGCCAATAGCCCTTGCACAGGAGACCCATATTGGCTTTGCCAGTTCTTTTTCCACCTGTTTGTGATGATCAAGCGTTTGTTATGTTTGTCCCACTATTCCCAAAATTACCCACAGATGGGCACTTGTTACTTAGATGTCTTGTAACATGGGTCTTTTTGTCCCTCTTTGTGCATGTCATATTCAGTTTTCCATTTTTCAATGCTACAGGTGTGATAATTTATTCCTCCTTAACATTCCTATCAGAACAAGCGTGTGAAGGTAGTATTTGGGATTAGCTGTGAGAACAAGGAACATTTTGGAATTATGATGTACCATAACAACCGACTCATCAAGGCCTATGAGAAAGTGGGCTGCCAGCTCAGGGTAAGTGTTCATTGATATTACACTCATTACCTGAGTCTTTTTCCCAATATCAAGATCACCAGAGTTAGCAAAGTTTCATTGATTCTGGGATTGTTTGACATCATAAGTGACATCTGAAACAATATGATAAATTTAGTAGCCCGCTGCTTCAATTGATACATGCCTGTGGGCAAACATTTTAAAGTATTTCAAAGTAACAAGTACACTACAAAAATAGCTAGTCTATTGTCTTGGATATTTTAGTTGGTAGTTAATTGAAAATGAACTCACTTTGCGCCCTACTATCAAAATACATTATATAAGTAATGTGGCACAGTTTCCATCTGAGCAGCCAATAGCATACGTGAAAAGTTATTTTCAAGTTAAAATTGTCAATGACTGGTAGTCCTTATTCTTTTGTACCCAATTGTCCGTACACTCTATTAAGGCCATTGTTACAAGTAAAGGGCTAAATCCCAATTGTTGTGCAAGGACAGGGACTGCAAGTTGTACTATAATTATCACACGTAACATTTTTTCCCCCGATAGGCACTCATTACAGTTGGCCCTGTGAATCTGGGTCCACTGAGTCGGAGTTTATCGGGTGGGTGAAATACCATACGATTTCAATTTTTGGGGGAATAACATGATGTTGTGTGTGTTTTTTGCATTGAAAACGGTGTGTTCTTATCAATACCTGGACATTTCCCCCAATAGAGAGGTCCATAAAAATACAGAATGTGGTGTGTTAAAAACCAATTCTGCATGTTATGGCTAATTTTCCAGTATGAAACTCAGAATTGATTATATTTATGACATGGCATACGTACTGCACCATGGGGTGATGGTAAATAGACCACCCAGTTCCACCCAACTTGTTATGAGGGCCTAAGTGTCTGAAGACAAAGTATTCTTGTATTACATTCTTGGTTTCACATGAATAACCATGCTGCTGACAAGCTGAATTATCTACAAGTAAATGAAATCTTAAATATTACTGTCCAGTGAGATATTGTGGCCTAATATTTCTGCAGTGCAAGGCCCCGACCTCAGAAGGAAACCAGACTGGGGTTTAAAGAATTATTGTGGTTGCATGCCTGGCCTGTACATTTGCTATCAAGTCATGATTTATTCTGTGGGTTTTGTACATGATATCTGAAACTTACTATCAATTGCTGTGCTAATGCAGTAATGCATTGAAAAGGGGTGCACCACCACTGGCCACATCGTAGCTGTAAGAAATTGGGTTACTGGTTGAAGTTGATGAAACCCTTCTCAAGCAGCAAACACAATTCTTGTCAGAATGAAGTCACAAGCAAACCCCATATTAACCTCTGGTAACTTGGCACAGAGCAATCAGGCTTAATTTAGAGGTGATGTATAAAGTACTTATGCAGCACTTTAAGGAGTAATAAAAAAGCACTCTATGCAAAAAGGATTCTACACCAATTTAGAGTAGCAGAGTAGATTTTAATAAATTAAACAGATATGCAGTTTTAGAATTTAAAGTGAAAATATCTACATAAAGACCAAAGTGCCACTTGCAGCTGTCTGGTCGCGCAAGACCGGGAGAAAGTCTGAAGTTCAGGCCAACCTCGATAGTGATAGGGTCAGATACAGGGACCAGTTTGTTAGCTTCTCAGCCCAGTTCAAAGTGTCCCTTTTGCAATGGAGGGGGCCGTAAGGAGCAGGGAAGCTTCACGGATGGTCATCGATGTAGCGCAAAGAGCAGGCCTTAGTGTCACAGATGATCATTAATTTACCGTGAAGATCCTATTTTTGTCACATGCGTTTGAGCCAGAGTTTTACTATACAGCTTCTCATGAGTGGTCAATGCTGTAGCATGAAGGGTCAGGTTGTTAGAACTTTGCATTAGTGACCTGTAAGAGCAACACAGTTTTGGCTCCAACAGGCCCATTTACTGTTGGGAAGAGCCCCAAAAACTTCAGTTCATAGGCACTAAGGCCACACCAAGGGTCCAGCACCTGAGAGGCACCATTAGTGGGTCAGGGGAATGCTCCAACTGGATTTGGGTGCTATCTCAGGTGGTTGTGAAATTGTTATGTCCCTGTGGGTCTGAACAGGAGGCTAGGAGACTAGCCCTTGGAGTCACTCTGGAAGTCCTTGGTTCAGGTGCAGGCCCAATCCCTCTGAATCAGACAGGAGGGCAGCAAAGCAGCAATCCAATAATGCAGCAGTTCAGCAAGGCAGTAGTCCAACAGGGCAGCAGTGCAGGAAAGTAGTAGTCCTTTTATCAGGCAGAGTCTCCACAGGTCCAGAAGTGTACTTAAGAATTGGTGTATGAGGTCCAATTTTTATATCAGGTGTTTTCTTTGAAGAGGAAGAAGCTTCTAGAGGTTTCCCTTTGAACTACACATGTTTAATTCCTCCCCTACTCTGGTTTCAGAATAAAGGGGGTATGCAGGCTGTTGTGTAGAAGCAGGACACTGCCTATTCAAGTGTATGTAGGCCTATGCCCAACTCTGCCCTCCCATCTTGTCAGTGATGGCCCATCCAGGCACACCTAGGATCTCCATTGTGTGTGATTGTAAAGATGGAATACACAGAGCCCAACCGTCAGCTACTTCTAGTCATGTGACCCAGAGACAGACTGCTGTCTCGAAATGGCTAAGTAAGGAACATTCCAACTTTCTAAAAGTGGTATTTTCAAAATTGTAATTTAAAATCTGACTTCCCCATAAGAGAGGACTTTTCATTACAATTCCAAAGTCAAAATCATGAACTGCTTATCTGTTCCCATTTGGAAGTTACAGATTATGAAATATAATAAGGCTATTGCAATGTTATCCTATGTGAGAGGTAGGCCTTGCAGTAGTGACAAAAACAAACTTAAGTGTTTTTCACTACCAGGACATGTGAAACTTAGTAGTACATGTACAACTTTTTTAATACACCCTGCCCTCTGGGCTGTCCAGGGTCTACCCTAGGGGTGACCTATATGCATATAAAAGGAATGTTTGGGTCTGGCAAATGGGTTTAAACTGCACACACAAGCTGCAATGGCATGGGTCATAATTGAAGGGCTACTTAAGTGGGTGGCACAATCAGTGTAGCAGGCCCACTAGCAGCATTTATTTACAGGCCCTGGGCACATCTAGTACCAATTCTTCTTGACTTATAAGTAAATTAAATATGCCAATTTGGGACAAGCCAATCTTACCATGTTTTAAGGAGTGAGCACACACACTTTAGCACTGTTTAGCACTGATAAAGTTCAGAGTCCTAAGGCCAGCGAAAACAAGATCTTCAAAAAAAGTGTAGGAGGAAGACAAAATGTTTGTGGGAAGACCAACAAAAGGCTGACAATTCTAACAATAGTGCTTTTTTATTGCTAGTGGGAGGGAGGGTGGGGGTAGCGGCAACACAGATGGTGGGTGAGAGGGAACATTGAGGGTGGAGAAGAATGCACTATGATGCGGACAGCTGTGACCATGTATTAGAGCTTTTTTTTATATGGTCAGTGACAGGGAGGGAGGGAAAGGTCAGGGCAACATAGACAATGAAAAGAAGGAGGCTGAGTGGGACAAGTCAACATGGACAATGAATAGACAGAGGGAAGGTGCAAGCCAACATGGACAAGGAAGGGAGGAATGTGGAGCAAGCAGACAGACAGGGAAGAGACTTGAGGGAGGGAAAGTACATGAGGGAGACATATGAAAAAGACACACTCTTGTAGAGTGTCCACAGAAAAAAGTAGCAGCTAAAAAAACGAACATTGGAAGGACACAAGGAATGCACCTTTGCTCTAGACAAGGGACACACACACAAAGAGGTATAAAGTCTATGGCAGCTGATCAATAAGAAGCACCCAAATGAGACTGACAATGAGCCAACCAATGGAAAGCAAAGGGCTGTCTCTAACCCACTAATAGAAAATAATGTGGTTTCTAGGAGAGACCTAAAATTGTTGCAAACATTGGCTTCACATGAATCATGATGTCTTGAGGACTTGTGGTGTACAATGTTGTGCAGGTCTTTCATTCTCTGAGCATCTCCATCATGGTGTGTGTTTGAGAATCGGTTTCTGAGGATCCCTTTCCCAACATACATGAGAAAAAATGTGATTGGTTTGTTATGTCACATTTTGTGTGTGTCTTGATTATGTTCAAAATGGGTCCTTAAAGTGGGTGTAAGGCAAAAAATCGATGTACACTGGAAATTGTTTACAAGAGCGATATTCTTTCTACGATATTAGCTAAATAGGCAAACATGTATCCCTTAAGCAATTACGTTATTTTTAAAATGTCAATGTTGTAAGTACTTTGAGTATTAAAAGGAGTTGTTAATCAAATGTCTCATTAAACACTTTTTGTAGATTAAGTCTGAATTAGGGCGCAATGCTCCTTGAGCTTTAATTAATGTTTCAAGGTAACAACTAGTTCAGGCAAGTTCTCTGGCTTTTTATAACTATCCGAGACCTTATACAGCCAGTACTGTGTGTTAAATTGTTAAATTGTTTCATTGGCATGACCGTTTTTTGCATTTGAACCTTGATGCAGTGCACCTGCTCTTTTTTCCCAAATCAGAATTATTTATTGATCTTGTTGTTTTGCTTAGCGCTTAATCATGTCTCTTTACCACCAATTTGGCCAATTACAGATGGATTAGGTGTGGAGAGGTGAGCCCGCCTGTTAGATGACCATCTAGAGTGTAACTTGTGTAAGGCTTTGGGACACGTTGTTTGTTGTACTGCAGGGTCAACATAATTCTTTGCTTGTTTATTTTGAATTGGTCATGTTGATTTTATTACATAAGAAACCCAGGCACTCATAATATTTTAGATTATATTAATGACTTAATTCTGTCATCCTAACCCAAAGAAAAAAGAAAAAAAAGAAGGAAAAGTCTGACTGCTATCGTCAGAGATTGGCGAGGAAATGAGGGACTTATTATAGCTCTCTAGATGACGTATGAATCATCACTTATACATGCTATTAAGAATACTTTGATATACTTATTAAGAATACGATACTTTCAGGATTTCAATAAATGTGTTAGCTAAGGCAATGGAGATCGAAAAACGTCCTAGATACTATTAAAAGACTTAGGGGCAGATATATGTTGGGAATGCGCCACGTTTGCGTCACGCAACTGCGGCGTAAACGTGGTGCATCCCTACGACCCATTTACAACGTGACGCATCTAGGCAGATGCGTCATGTTGTAAAGCCCTGCGCCACTTGTGGGCGTTCCGGCGCAGGGTGGGCGTTCCGGGGCAGGTGCGCCTCGCAAAAGTGGCTGAGTGAAATCTATAAGACTTCACTCAGTCACTGTCAGGCCAATGATGCGTCAAAAACCTGCGCCTGCTTTAAGCAGGCGTAGGTCCTGACGCAGCATTGTAAAGATGGGGCACCCCTGAGCATTGCTGGAGCTGCGTCACGCTTGCGACGCGCTTCCAGCAATGCGGCACCTTTACGGCACAGATGCGTCACGCATCTATGCCGTTTTTGCCCCATGGTGCGCCGCATTGTAAATGCGGCGCACCATGGGTGGCGGAGCAGCGGCGCAAGATAACTGGTGCAGCCCTGGGGATGCGCCAGTTATCATGAATCTGCCCCCTAGTCTGCTGATATTACAGACTGACTCCTTTTACGCCTGCTGAGCCATCCTCTTCAAACAATCTTTATACTTTTTAAGTCTCAAGAAAGTCACGCTGGTGACGAAACGCGTGTTGGCTGTTTCAAGTTCTTAGCAACACGGACTATATAATTATCTCCATTATTGTAAGGATTTTGATTGCATTATCCAGACTACACTGTGTCTGATTCCTTGCAACTGTGTGTATTAAGTTTGGTATTTTGATATTTATGAAATAAACTAATGAATGTCATGATAAATGTACTTTCTGTGCTTCCTGTGTCAAGAGGACTTTTCCTGTGCTTGCCAGGGTTTCTTCTGTTGTAAGCTTTCCACAAGTCACTGCTGTTACTTGTGTTACTGACACCTTAAGTAGTGGGGTGTTTCGTACCCTGAGTGGCACCAATTCTACTCTATCATGCTGGGTCACTACTCTGATTTATTTTGTTGCCCGTATTTACAGTAATTTTGGGGTGCAACCCGTGTATCCATCAATACCTATTCCTGCTTTGAATGTTGATGTAATTGTTGAGGTTATCAAAGTTTTTCTTAGCCTTATAACATTTCTTAATGTTTTCTTATATAGCATTATGTAGCTATTGTATTTTGATGGTATTTGCTCTGTTTATAAGTTTTTGTGAACTACGCATACATTACATTTATCTACAAATAAATAAAAATAATTATTTTCTTGTCCTTTCCAGACCACAACTCCTGTTGGTGGTGTTGGTGTAATTGGTGTAATTGAATGCAACTTCCTAAAACCAAGAAACAATAAACTGGATTTTGAAAGCAACAATGACTACCGGTAAGCTACAACTTTGGTGTGCCAGGAGGATTTATAGTGGTATGCCGTCGTATATACTGGAGTACAAGCCTGCATTTTTTAGGGCTGTTAAATCTGCGAACATTCCAAGTCAGTGTTGTCATGTTAGCTCTACTTTATAATTCTACTGTGTGAGCCATATCAAGATGAAAATGTGTATGTGGCATGTCTGCTCTGTCGTAACTGCGTGAGGAACTAACAAGTGAAGTTGTGAAACTGTATCAGGTCTGATCAAACAATTCTAGAGCACTCACCCCTCCCACACTCAGTGGCTGTCCACTGGGCAATATCCCTGTAACCCTCCCCATGACTGGTGCTGCTGCAAATGACATCGTAACATATCCCCCAATCTGTAACATTGTGATCCCACAAGGGGAGGTGGTAATGCCACGTGGGACCCTGCTCAACCCAGCAATAATGACCAATTACACCCCCTAAATAAAAACAAGTCTAGTTACGTAAAGCATATTGTTCTAGATTTGCCCAAATGTCTTTTGACGTATAGTTTCCATCCCAATTTCTTGTACAGTGTGGGCACAGTTGCATATCAGTTCGACTATCAGTGGAGAAGTGTGGCTCACTGGTTAGAACCGGCAGACCCTGATGCAGAGGTCTGACTCGGGACCAGGGTTCAATTCCGGATGCGGCAGGGTCTGGGGCTCAATGTCCACGGACTCGATAATTCTCACCTCGGTGCCTACTCTAATCATGGGTCCCACTCTGCAACTCTGGGCAATAGTTTGCTAAATCTCCACAACGGCCCGAAAGGGCTGGT
Source organism: Lissotriton vulgaris (assembly GCF_964263255.1). Classification (NCBI taxonomy): domain Eukaryota; kingdom Metazoa; phylum Chordata; class Amphibia; order Caudata; family Salamandridae; genus Lissotriton; species Lissotriton vulgaris. The sequence goes on from NC_141691.1 coordinate 495,740,625, forward strand.
ATGCCTGGCTTCACCTTGGAGGTGCCCAGTAGGGGGCATCTCACAGGGAAAGCCAGAAAGGGTTCCACAGCGGTATACAGCGCCAGGATGCCTGCCAGGTGATAGTGCGCTTTGCAAGTATACACACATTTACACATTAGTTCAGCTAAATTACTGTGAACAAATCTGCACTCGTTCCTGACAACGCTACTTGAGAAGCTCCTCCAAGAGAAGATCCGCAGTCTGTGCCTCCTGTCCCCCATGTTGTTTACAAAAGTGGTAGACCTCTTCTGGGGTGTCAAAGATTTTTACTTTATTTATTTATTTATTTGATTTATAGAGCGCCTTATCACCCAGGGGTCTCTAAACGCTTGTCAGGGGAGCACATTTGACTAAGTGGGAGGAGCGTTGGAAGGGACCACTTGGGTGTGCTCCATGCCTCCGTGAACAGCACAGTTTTAAGCATTTTCCTAAAGGGCAGCAAGCGCGTTTCCTTGCGGAGGTTTATTGGCAGGTTGTTCCAGGTCGTCGAGATTGCATTGGAGAAAGCTCGCCCACCTAATGAGGATAGTTTAAAGCGTGGACACACCAAAAGTGGGGCCTCTGCTGATCGCAATGTCCTGCTTGGGACATACGGGATCAGCCGCTCCTTGATGTACTTTGGGGCTTGTCCATGTAGAGCTTTATGTGTGATGCAGAGGCCCTTGAACTTAACTCTCTACCTAATTGTGAGCCAGTGAAGCACCCGTAGCAGTGGTGTGGCATGCGTCCTTCTTGGTTGTTTTAGGATTAGTCTGGCTGCGTCATTCGCTACTATTTGAAGTCTGGCCAACTGTTGTCGTGAAAGGCCAGCATATAGCAAGTTGCCATAGTCTAGGCGCGCCAGGATCATAGTTGATACCGCTCGTCTGCTTTGCCATTTACTTTGATTCTGAGCCGGGCCGGGTACAGCATGCCGTAGCAGAGGTCCAGTTTCCGAACCACTGCCCTTGCCCCTGTAAACTTGCATCTGGCTTCTTGCACCATAGCTGTAAAGTCTGATTAAAAAGAAATAATGGAGCCCCCTGCAATGATACTGTCCCTGCTTCTCTGGAAAGTCGAAGTACGGTGTCTCTGTCCTTGAAATTCAACAACCGCGCTATTATAGGCTTGGGCGGCAGCCCCGGGTTAGGGCAAGGGCCAAGTGTTTTGTGAGCATGCTCCACAACGAAGGCACTTGAAAAAGGTTCTGTACCGAAAATATCTGTCAGTAATTGCTCCACAAAAGGATCCAGCCTTTCCGTGTTGGTTGATTTTGGAACTCCCATAATGCGTACATTATTGTGCCGGCTCCTCGCCTCTAAATCTTCATTCTTTGCTGCAACTGACTTTATTATTCATTCCAATTGGTCGACTTGTTTAGTGGCTTGGGCTGCTCCATCTTCCAGATCTGAGGTATGCCCTTCTACCATGTCTAATCTGATGTTGTGGGGGTAGATGCGTTCTCGCAGTCCATCAAGTCACCGGTCTAGGGCATCAAATCTAGAGTTGAGTGCTTTGAAGCCAGTTCAGAGCTCCAACAGCAAGGTCGAATTTTACGGAGGCATTGTGCCGCCAGTGGCTCCAGGTGCAGCTTCTGCGGCAATGTGGTCCGACTGCTGTGTGGTTGTCTTGGTGATGGGTTCGAAGTTGAGCTGTTTTTGCTTGGGGTCTTTTCGCACCATTCCTGGTGGTCGCAATGGGTTCTGATCAGGGCAGATTTCTGGCAGCCTGATACGTGTCGCAATTTGTGTCAATGCACTGTCCATCCATGTATTACATTGGTGTGCATGTGTTGATTTGCCAGCCGGGTTCTTGCGGATCAAAGGCCAGTTGGTGTGTGCTCACTGTAACCTGGGATCCTTAAAGTGTATTTGAAGTGCCTCAGACCCTCCGCTCTCAGTCCTGCCCTCCTCCTTTTGTAGTGGTATTGAGGCCTCCTACAGTCTGTTGCCAAGAGCAGGTGGAGGGGGGCTCACTCACCAGCAATAGGAAAGATGCATCCCGGTTATGTGGTTGAATGTTGTTTCCATGTCCAGGCAGCCACTTGCAATCCTGTCCAGTCTTGTGCAATGTTTCTCTCTACTGCAGGCGAGGCAGAGTGTGCCACTAATGTATGCCTCTGCAATGAGCCCCTGACCGTGCTCACCAGTCCCCTATGTCACAGGCACTGATTTGTATTGAGGGAGCCTTATTGCCTGTTTGATTGGTGGTGCAGGGGGATATTACTGTCATGCCGATTGTTAAATTTCACTTTGAACTGTTCCCCAATGTACTGCGCTCTCACCGCCAAAGGCGCTCGGGCCGCCGCAGAGGCCAACAGACGTCACGGCTGCCCAGAGACCGCACAGCGACCGCGGCTGCCTCCGCTCGGCCAGTGAGTGTCAGGCGGCCCCCGAAATGACCGCGGCCTTCTCAGCTCAGTGCGGCAAGATTGGGTTCCCCTGCCCTGCCCAGCACCAGCCTTTCACAGCGTGTTATGGCGCGTGGGTAGTGAACGAACAGTTGTCCTCACCCCAGGTCGTCAGTTTCGCTCTCGTAGTCCACGTCAGGCCATGCTCCAATCTCCAAAACACCCCGAGCGGATTGAGACGTTTCTCCGGCTCTCATTCTAGTGTTTGGCTGACATCTTGTGTTGCAAGGTTCAGCGTGCGCAGCAGACATTTTCAACCCCAGTTGGCTCCTGTTCAGTGAAATTTGCCATTTGCAAGCAGCTACTTGTTCTCCGGTTTCGATATTGCTGTTTCTTAGGGGGTTTGATCGCTTTTTATCACCGTTCTGTGCTGAGATGTTTGGGGTTGTCACAGAGATGCAGTTCTAGGCAGCCATTATAGTTGCCGATCTGGCCAGGCCCTCTGATTACAAAGCCTCTTCCAGTTATTTTTTTTTACACGTTTAGTCGTTATGATGCTGTATATGAAGATCACTTATAGTTTACAGTTACATTACGTGATCATTTAAGCTAGTAAATTGGTAACACATAAAATTTCTCCTTCGCACTATGGAGATAATTGCATTCTTCTGTCGAGGAATTGTATGCACTACTTACTTTTTTCTTCTTGGCTTACTGTTCCCCTGTCAGAGCATTTCCACCTCTTGCCATTCCTGGTGCATACTTGGAGCGGGTGGCGATGGGCAGGTTTATTAACCGGAAGGAATTGTTTGACAATGCTACTTTATTTTTATTTTTATTTTACAACTTTGTCTTTTTTTGCTTATCTTTGTTATTTGTCAGTACTATCAAGAAAAATAGTTTTTCATGCGAGTAAGCATTGTATACCAAGTTGGCCATAATCACATACCACTCTGAGCACAATCTCACACCATAGGACATATGCTTTGGAATATAATCTCTTTCTACAATACTACCAATTCATGTTATTCTACCTCAATATATATACAGGATGACATTAATTATACATATTTTAACATTCTAAACAAACCCAATAGATCCTGCAAAGGCGCCACACAATCTTATACCCCCACTCATGACAAACCTCACACAGAATATTGAGAGACTATCTCTAAATGTAAACAGGATCAACCACCTGATTGAAAAAAGGGAAAATCATTGACTACTTAACCAAAGTTGAGTCCACACACATGCTATCATTCAGGAATAATCAGTTTCCTGACATATCTTGATGCTTTGCGGTGAGGAAAAAAATGGTGCTCTAACTTTGATCCCTAAGAAGTCAAATATAGACATGGTTTGAAATCTCTCTGATAAACAAGGGAGATGGATCATTTTAAAACTCTCCAAAAACAATAATGAGTCATCTGAGATCAATGTCTATGCGCCTACAGCAGTTGACCCATCCTGTGGGGATGAGCTTTCTGCCTAACTAAAAAGGATCACAAACTCAGCCACAATCACCCTTGCAGTGGACTTTGATTTACCAATGGACCAATTAGACAGAAAATCACAATTTACATTATGCCCTAATAAAAGCCATACATCTCTTGAGAACCTCTGCTCTCAATGCAACTTTATAGATGCTTGGAGAGTGCAAAATCCAGATGAAAAGGATTATACCTTTTATTCATTCCCCCACAATTTGTATTCCCACATTGACTACTCACTAATGTCAGGAAACTCAATTGAAAAGGTTGACCAAACAACAATTGAATCAAGAGTGATATCAGTTCAATCCTGTATAACAATGTCTATGACTGCCCCCTCTCCAGACTCAAAACAGAATGGAGGTTCAATAATGAAATACACAAACACCAAAATAATGTTCAAATATTTGAAGAATCAATAGAGAACTTTCTCAAAGACAACAAAGAAAATGAATTCTCCGATATGACTAGATGGGAAGCCTTGAAAGTGACAGTAAGAGGCATGATTATTCAAATGAGGTCTAAAATGAGCAAAGAAGCTAACAGTAAGCTATTAGATTTGGAGAAACACATTATAGAACTAGAAAAACACCATACCTCCTCTTGAGATAATCTCATATCAAAGACATTGTCAAGATAAAGTAGGAATACAATAAAACTATAAGCACACAAACAGGTATCTAAGCCAATAAACAAAAAACGTCAGAATATGTGAAGCCTATAAAGCAGGCAAAACCCTAGCTTCATATCTAAAACATAGATTGCAAAGATGCTCCATAAATACCTTTAAAGACAACAGTGGCCTTGTTCACATTTCCCTAAAAAATTGCAGAGGTTTTCAAAGATTTTTACCAAATCCTTTATAGAATAAATTTAGCCCTGTATATCAAGAAATTTGAAATATATTTAGATAAGGTCAAATCGCCCAAACTCAGAGAGGAGGAATTGAAATTGATTGATGGCCTAATGACAAAAAAAGGAATAGCCTGCACTATCAAAAAACTAAAATCAGGCTGAGTCCCTGGGCGGGACGGGTACAATGCATGACTTTTTAAAATCCTTTTCCACAACAAATATTCAACCTTTATTACAAACCTATACCAACTTCACCAGTTCTGAACTGTGATCCTCAAGAAGGGCAAAAACACTTTGCTTCCAAAAAACTACAGACCAATTTCATGAATTAATTTGGATTGCCAAATATATGCCATGATGCTCTCCTTCAGGCTCCAAAAATACATATCTAAACTCATTGACCTGTCACAGGTTGGATTCATGAAGAGCAGATTATCCAGTGACAACACACTTATACTTTATCACGCCCAAGAAAAAGCAAATCTTTCAAAAACCTCCACAGTAGCAATCACGTTTGATGCAGAAAAAGAGTTTGACAAAGTTGATTGACATTATTTAAACTTGGCCCATGAGAAGTTTAACCTAGACGAGTCCCCAATATGTATGGTTATGTCTCTCCACCACAACTTATATCCTTGAAAAAAAGAACCAGAGAAGGCTTTCACCTATATTTCTACCAGCATTTGTGCACTTTTTATATCATTTGGCGATAACACTATAAAAAATAGCTACATTAGCAGATGATATTTTAACTACCACCAAGGATGCCCACACCTCCATTGCTGTCTTAAGAACATAGATTAAAGAATTTGCAGATTTATCACACTATACACCCAATAATGACAAATCTAAGGTTAAACTTCTCAATAATATTGGAAATAACGTTATTCTAGGTGATTCTTGCTTGCCAACCAGGTTGCATTAAATAGGGATATAATTTTCCACTGGCCTCATAACTACTTTAAAATATAACAAAGACTCTGTACTTGAGAAGATTAATAACCTGCTAGATGGCTGGTCATCCACATTTCCTTGATGGTGGGGTAGAGCAAAGTCCCTAAAAATCATGATTACTCCTCTAGTTATTATCTATTGGTATGCCCCCAATGTCTCCCTCAGTGACTTCCAAACAAAAATGGACAATACTTTTACTAACCGTTTATGGCAAAGTAAGAAACCTAAAATTTCACTAAAATACTTAGGCTCTCTAAGGATAATGGTGGTATAGGTCTCCCAATTTCTAGGAACTACCACGCAGCATATTTATTCAAGCAAGGTACTAACTGGTTCCTTGAGGAGGTGGAATATTTACCAGTTTAGTTAAACGTAGAAAATCACTTCTAAACCACAAAACCATTTTTGCCTTCCTGACAATGCACAATTTTCAACTCTCACTTTCCAAATATGTTATGAATAACATAACACTAAAAAGCCTATTTTAAGATTGGACTACCACTCTAAAATAAAAGCCCACCAATCTAACTTGTCATCTATATGGCGGCTCAACCTCAAAATTAAAATGAATGGTCATTCTGTGCTGTGCCCCGACTGGTCAAGGAAAGGAAAACATTTGGTCATACACATCTTTGATGGTGTTTAACTAGGCTTTTTCAGCTGGTCACCACCCCAGCCTCCTGTTTTTACCCCTATAGTTGTGGGCTTTAGAACTCTGGGCACTTTACCACTGCTATTCAGTGCTAAAGTGCAAATGCTCTCTTTGCAAATTGTATTATAGATTTGTGCTTCCATGATTGGCATATTTGATTTACTGGTAAGTCCCTAATAAAGTGCACAGAGTGCCAGGGTTTGGAATTCAAATGCTACTAGTGGGCTTACAGCACTAATTGTGCCACCCACAGAAGTAGCACTGTAAAGGTAACTCAGACCTACGACTGCAGTGTCTGCACACAGTTGTGACTGCCATGTCGACTTGGCAAGTGCACCCACTTGCCAGGCCCTAATCTTCCCTTTTCTTACACATATGTCACCCCTAAGGTAAGCCCAAAGTAGCCCTGTATGCAGGGTGCTGTGTATGTCAAAGGCAGGACATGAACTGGCATGTGTCCTGGTAGCGAAATACAGTGTATTTCGTTTTTCACTATGGAAATGCTATCTGTCCCATAGGATAGAATGGGAGTTTACTTATAGCATTTTATAAGTACATCTTCCTATTGGCACAAGATAAAGAAATGGAGTTTAGTGTGCCTGAACTCTTAATGTAGAAATGCACTTTTTAGTGAAGATGATTTTTATATTCTATGTTTGGAAATACCACTTTTAAAATGTAGGTATTTTCTTGCTTAGTCATCCTATGTTCTTCTGCTGGTTTGTGTATTGACTGTCTGGCTTTGGAATGTCAGGGGCTGGGGATGTGCATTCTCTTGGACAGCCACTGGGGGAGGTTGATGTGTGTCCTGCCTTTCCTGAATGAATCAGGGCTGAGCTGAGTAGAACAGGGCTGCATTCCGAGTAGTCGGAGGTGTTTTCACTGACACCTGAATAGGCCTGGTCTGCATTCAGAGTGGTGGGCGGAGATTTCCCTTGCACGTGAATAGGCCCTGTCTGCCTTGGACAATGTTGTCTCCACCTCCTGCCCAGAATCTGGATCAAAGAGGGCAGAACTTGTTTTGGCTGAGCACATAGCCTCACTACACCATGAGAACAAAGGGATTTGCTGTATAAATATTGGGGCCCAGACCACAGTATTTTAGATTACTGCTGAACTAAGGAACCTGCCAGGAAAGAAGAGCTGGAAAAGCTATCAGGAGGAACTGCCACTTTGCTGTGTGCTCTGTTGTATTGGCCTGCTGCTTGCTGCTTCTGTCTTGGGCAGGGAAAGGGCTTGAAGTAGAGCTTGCCTCCTGTTGGAACTGTCGGGGAGATAAAAGACTTCAGAGAACTCGCTGGAATCAAGGAACCTGCCAAGAAGAAGGGCTGCCAGGAGGGATACTGCACCTTTTCCTGTGTTGTTTCTGTATTGTGTTGGCCTACAGTTGATGCTTCTGCCTTGGGCAGTGAAAGACTGAACTGAACTTTCTTTACTTGTGCTGAGTATCTCCAAGGGCTTCAAGCAGAGCTTGCCTCCTGTTCTGAAGTCTCAAGGACTGCAAAGATTTCACCAACCTCTGGGTACTGCTTATGGAACAGTTGTTTCAGTTGCCACAGAGAATGGAAAAGCAACTGACATGTCACTGACTCCCTTGCAGACTCTATGTCCTGAAGTCACCTGCAAAGGGCACCGCTGCATCAGGCATCGCAGCCTTGGTCTCACCAATGATGACAACCGACGCCGCCACCACAGAGCTGCTGCTTGCACTGTGACCTGTGGGCCCCGCACTCCGCACCGCCTTGCTTCACTTCGCCACCCTGGTCTCACCAATGCAATCGCCGCCTGCTGACTTTGAGAACCCTAACCGCATTGTGGCTGGGGCACCGCTCGTAAGTTTAATGATGCACCACCTCGTCCCAGACTGCAGTCTTGGCAGACCATCGTCAGCTTACCCCAACTGGCTCTGTCGTCTGCACAGTGATCTGTCAGCACGGCATCGAGCAACCCCTTCACTCCACACCCCAGCCCTGGTCTCCCCGACGCCACTGGACGACCGTCTTGGAGCACCTTGAGGGCACCACATGCTACACCCCTTCACTTCACATTGCAACCTCGACGGTTGCCACGACTGGCTCGCACCAATGTGTCTGCCGCAATGCAAAAGGTACTGTTTACGAGTCTGCTGACAACCCCGACCATCTCTGTCAAACGGAATTGCTGGATTCTGCTGTTTTCAGTATTGCAGTAGCCCTGGACAGAGCTAGCTACTCAGGAGAACTGTGTTTTTGAGATATTTCTGCACTTGTACACGATATCCTGCAACGTATATATATTTTTAAGTACTGTATGTTAGATTATTATTGTTTTGGCCTTGCTTTGGATATATAAAAATATTGGATGTTTTTCTAAAGTTGGGTGGTGTCCTTTTACTGTTGGGTATGTGCAAATGCTTTACACACTGCCTTTGAGATAAGCCTACCTTCTCGTGCCAAGCTACCAAGGGGGTTAGCAGGGGTTATTTTAGGATTGCATACCCCTTACCCTGACTAGGAAGAAGGGTACCTACTTGGACAAAGGTGCAAACCATTGACAACTTGAGACCCCCCATGTCTAACAGATGGCAACCTCCCACTCCCCTGCTTCTCCAAACAGTCATGTTTCATGCTGAGTGACCTTGACTTTTATTCATTTTAGAGACCAAGAGTCCAGATATCAAAACATCCTATAAAAAAGAATAGTCTCTTTCTCCCTACACTAATCAGTAACTTGTGCAAAATGGGAAATTTAGTATCCAAAGTATATAAACCACTCCTGCCTAAACCCTGCAGAGCTCACAATCAAACCAATCAAAGAAGAAAAGCAGAACCTTCTAAAAGCAGTATAAATTGACTGGGAACTTATCAACAGATCCACTCTTACGGAGAAGATATCACTGACGCTATCCTAAACCAAACACATGGTCAATCACAGATGTTACTTGACCCCCAAAAAACTTCACAAACCTATTCTCATACAAAATCACAAGTGCTGGAACTGTGGTGTACAAATAGAATGATATGGCTCATATGTTCTTTCATTGACTTATCCTCCAGAATTATTGGGATTACAGATTTTTAAACGTATCAAAAACAGTTTGGGTATTAATCACACTCACGAATTCTTGTGCATATCACTCTGTCAATAAAAAGTGAAGCAGTTGAATCTCTTTTAGACCTTATGCCGACAATTGCCTGCAAACTGAATCTCAATAACTGGAAGAACACCAACTTAGTTTCATTCCATATGTGGTGCGAATGGCTCACATTTCTTAGAGGGGTGGATAACACTTTGTTACAACTCTCTGTTTGGTGACTACCACACAGACCTGAACCTCCAAAGGCCCAGTTACCTCTCACTAGAACCTTCTCCATGTGCCCATAGACACCTACAACTCTGGTATTCTTTTAGTCATGATTTCTAACAACGAAACCCAAATTAAATCTATGTAAACTCTTGTATTCACGTGGTCACTATATTGACTTAAATGGATTAATTCAAATGTTGACTGCTTTTTTTACTGTGCATATAAGACAACATTAATATGGTATGTTGAACAAATCTAAAGGAAATCATTTAACATTCCTATACTCACTCGATTATAGTATCAACTTAATGAACTGTTTCAAATGCTGGCTGTATGTCCCCTATGAGTATATGATATTACTAAAGTGTAATTGTATGCACAGTGCAGACCCCTCCACTCTTACATTCTATATTTACTTCACTTGTGCCTAATGCGACCAATTCTACCAATGTAATACGATTGGTAATGGCAAAATACTCTGTTGCTTACTTATTTGCATTCCCGTAATGTCCTTATGTTTGTGTTGTGTATGAAAAGACAATAAAGATTATTTAAAGAAATAAATCCCTGACTTGATCTTGGATGTTTGCCTTGTATGTCTTCAGAGGATGGCCCACCCAGTTGCATGCATGATGACTTCATTACATTAGTGATGTCAGCAGTGCACGCCTGCCTTTCACTAAGGAGTGTTGTTATTCCAATTGGATTATTTATGGGGGTTGAGGGTGGGCTGATGCATAAGCTGGTGCAGAGGCAAGCTGGGAAAGTCTGGCAGAACTGATTATTAAAAACTGCTAGCACCCTAATTGCTGTGCCACATGGCTGATAGGGACATTGTAGACATTCCTAAGTTAGCATGAGCCCGGCTGCCAAGATGCAGCTTTTGGGCGCGTTACTACATGGCTTTATTTTTGCAAGAATCTGCTTTGTTGGTTCTCTTCCTGTTCATGGAGTTTAGTCTGAACACTGTGAGCAAGGTCGATAAACAATATCCCTTGTTATTCTGTTCTAGTCAGTCCCTAGCACCTAGACAATGCTAGCTATATTAGTTGTATGCATTTTTCTGCTGGTTGTGGTTCGTATACTGCAATTTAGAACATGATACTTAAAATAATCATTTTAAACTGCATTTGTGCCTCAGTCCGCTCTTATTGTTGACAGGTACAAGAGTGTGAGCGAAAAGGTGTGTCTTGTTACCGCAATTCCTGAGAGATCCTTGAGTGTTGTGTTCTGGGGTGTCTAAACATTAGCTTCTTTGTGAATGTGTAGGCAAGCAAGTGAAACACTATACCTAGTCGGTCCTGAGCTGGTGGGCAATAAGGTAGTGGGAAGGCTTAGCCCCTAAACACAGAGGTCCCGTTTTCCTGTGCATAGTTCTGTGTATGTGCAGAATCCCTGCAACGTAGCAGCACCAATGTTTGGTCTGGTATACGTGAGACCCCTGAGTAGCACTTGTGCTTGCCCACAATACCCTCTCGCCAGGAGACATTCATGGTGCGAGGGCTTAACCTCCTATATTAGAGTATTGTAGGTTTTTTTCAAGCTTGAATATTAAAAGGTTTAGTTTATTTGTTCTTCACCCAGTGTTGTGCTACCGTTTACCAAGTTTCATTTCCGTAGTCTGTAATGGCACAACTGTTTAATGTTGCTGCGCCTAACTGAGCCGCAATAACTGCGCAGGAGCAGATTTTATATTTGTGGTAGAGGCAGACGCAGCTTTCCCCTTCAAAGTTTTTTTATTCTTGGGTTATGTTTCCAGCTGTTGATGGGAACAATAACTTCTTTCATGAATATAAACATGCTGCAGTTCCTCACATTTATCGTCCTTATGGTTTACTTGAAGTTCTGTTGTCGGCTTGGGAGCACACCATATGGTCCATCTCGGCTCCTTGGAGTATTGGCATGCTGGAATACCTGTGAGGCTGCACCGTGCCTCTTGCATCGGAGTTTCATCGAGTATCGCACAAGTTGCCCGGTTATGATCCTGGAGGCATCGGATTATGAGGAGCACGTGTTCTCCCTCGTACTGCTCAACTGGATGGCATCACTCTTGGCTATGAATGACCGGGATGACCTATTGGAACAGCTTGCATTCCATGGTGCACATAATCTGTTGATTTTTTCGGACTCGCCTTAAAAACATTTTAGACTAGATTTTTGAAATTTTTACGATTTGGCCTTTTTTACAGGCAGTTTTTGATTCTGCTTACTGTTGCATTCTGCTTTTCTATATGCTGCAGCCTTATCAAGGGGATGGTATCACATGGCTGATAGGGCCATTGTTGACATTGCTAAGTTAGAATGAGCCCGGCTGCCATGATGCAGCTTTTGCGAGCGTTACTGCAGCTGTGCTGTGTGAGCCTGGCAGTGGCACCATTACAGAGATCAACTAGGCAGGAGGCACAGCAGGCCAAGCTGAAATTTAGATGCCCATCTGGCCTGTACACAGAAGATTGGACCACAAACTCGACTAACATAAAAGTGAACCTGCCTCCTGTGACCAGCCCTCAAAACATCAACCCCCCTCACTGAGCACATAAGGTAACCAACGTGTGGCACTTGGCACAGTTACACGGGATTAAATATTAATTTAATCAGAGCGCATCTTGACTTTTTGTTTTGCAGTTCTCAATAGGAAGAACTTGGCCAGGGGGAATTAGAGCACAGTAAAAGTGACACATACTACGTATACATTATTTTTAAGCACAGAATATTTTGTCCAGAATCGCAGGCTATTCAGCCGAGGATAAGGTTTGGACATGCATACCCAATCTCAGGTTTGCAGGTCTCGTCCTCTCTTTTGTAGCAGCCATGTTTCGACCCTTGACCAAGCTCACATTTGCAATGTCTGGAACAAAGAAATGTGGCTTCTGGGCCAGCAGCTATTTGACCCGCGGGAAGTGATATCACTCAAACTCCCCTAGCAAGATGTTGCAAAATAAAGTTTGAGCACTGTGAGTTAAGTGAGGCAGAGTTAGAACTCCTTCTAAAGAACTGTTGACAGAAAGGTCAATGTCATAGGTACTGTTAGGGAGGTTTTCTTTGGTTTCTGTGACACCCTAGTTTGTTGGGGATGTAGAAGAGTTACTGAAAGTTTGACGTGTTTTAGTGGTGTAATTATCAATAGCGCAGCAGGGTCAGTGGCACCTGGACCCAGGGTGAAGGGGTAACTGGTAGAGGCCCATTTGTCATACTTTCATTGGAATTGCAGAATTGGAATGCCACTAATAGGTTCTCCACTTGTTAGCTGCCATTGTGGGGTTGTCACCACACAGTTGTCAGTCTTTGTATATTTAAGCTGTATTTCTCGAGGAAAGGAGGTCTAAACTCAGTGAGTTGTTTACCCCCTCTATATATAAACTGTATTTCTCTATGAAAGGAGGTCTCAATTCAGTGAGTTGTTTAACCTCTCATCTACTTTGTTTGTCTCTTGAGAGGTATCTGTTTTTGTGCCAAATGACATCTCTTTCATTATAAGTGGTATACTCCAGGGTTCATACAATGTTCAATCGTCCATGCATTTACCCAAAGCTTTCAGCCGTATCACACAGATTTAGTTATGATTTTAAGTAAGAGTAATCTAAATACTTCCTTTTCACTTTGTTTACCTTCTGCTTCATGAAGTGCTTGACTGGGTCTGGTTGATTAGTGGGCTAATATATCCATTTCATAAATCGATGTACAATCTCAGGGTCATAGATGTAAATCTTGGTGTTGCCTCTGTCTTTCATCTTCCTAAGATCGTTAAAATTAGTGGCATTGAGTTGGATAGCAACATGTCAAATTCATTGTCAAGGACCACTTTGGTAAACATGTGCTTTATAAACATGCGTGGTGTGTTAAGGACGCGAAAACTTATTTTAATCTTTTGTTTTTCAATTCCTTTGCAATATTACACTGTCAATTATTCCCATTGTCCCTACTTGACCCAGTGCTTTTCATACTTGTATCTATTCCCCTGACCTCCTTTCTTTCCTTCGTCACATCTTTTTCCTTTCCTTTTTCTCTTCCTCAGCACCTACAGCTATTCCTTCCTTTTTTCTATTTTTGCTTCTTTACATTCTCATTCATTCCCCATCCTTCCTCCCTTGGTGAACTTTTTCTTTCACCTCCATTCTTTCCTTCACCTTTTCTTTAATTTCTTCCTTGCTTCTCCTCAACCCTGTCTTGTGCTTCTTTTCCTCCTTTTCCTTTTTCTTTATATTCCTCCATCACACATTTTACACTTCCTTTCTCCATTGTTTCCTTCATTTGTTCCTTTCACATTCTTTTCCTATTTCCTCATTTTGTCAAAACATAACATGTGCATTTGTAAAGTGCATGTTCACCCTTAACGGGGTACCTTGCCTCTGAATAACAGATCTTTATTGTTACCCAACTCAATAGTACTCATTTTATCGACCTCATATGGATGAAAGGCTGAGTGGACCCACCGGGATTTTACCCTGTGACCATGAGGTACAACACATTATCCTTTCTTTATCCCTTCCTTTCTTTTAAACAACACAATACAAGCACATTCTCTTGAGTTTGCAAAGCTGCATCAAGTCCTCAAATGACTTTTTCGAAAGCTGGATTTTGAGATGTACACACATTCTCAAATTTGAGATAAATTTGAGTTGTTGTCCTAGGCTGTCCATATGTTATGTTATATTCATATATGTAGTGCACTAATCACCTAAGGGGGAATTCTGGTGCTTGGCCTGGTGTGTAGGAACCGAAGATGCAAATACTAAGAGCCAGGTTTTCAGCTTCTTGTGGAACTCAAGAAGTGAGAAGGTGGCTTTGATGTGTTGAAGGACGTCTTGGGTGCGTTGTAGGAGAATGAGCAACCTTCAACTTTTGGAGATGTGGGGAATGTGTGTGAATGAGAGTGAGGCAAAGCATAGGTGTTTGGTGGGTTACTAAAAGTGTATGCAGCTCTTCAGGTATTCTGGTCCTGTGTTGTGTAGAGCTTTGTATGTGTGCAGAAGAAGTTTGTATCAGCTGCATTTGGGAATGGGGAGCCAGTGAAGCTTTTTGAGGAGCAGTGTGATGTGGGTGCAGCGCAGGTGGTCAAGTATTAGTCCATAGGGTGAGAGGTGTTCAAGTCCAGGATCTCAGGATAGAAGAAGTTTTAATTCAGTGTCTGAATTTTCTTCTTATAACGATTGTTTATCCTGTCCAAGGACAGCTTTGTTAAAAGTACATCATTTATGTTCATGTGACGATGACTGTTTAGAAAAGGCTGTGAGGGTAGTATTTTCTGTGCTGGTAATTAAAAGTCACAAGTTCATGCTGACCACTATAATATAGGGATTAGGTTGGTCTAAAAATGTTACCATCTCAAAGTCTGGTGGGAAGAGTCCAGTTCATGATGGGGGAGGCCTGTGGGATCATGGATACAGTAACAGATGGTCATTGCTCTAGCTCAAGAGTTCTGTCAGGTTCACTGATCATCGTAGAGGGAGCTTCATGTTGGCGCTCACAGCAGGTTGTCGATGCTGTAGCATGAAGTGCAGATATCACATTACTCGTTGTCACTGAAGTGCGAATAGTCAGGTCCATCGGTGCTTCATGTTTGCGGTCAATGCCAATGGCAAGATCGTGAGCAAACAGGCCCAAAACTTCAGAAGGAAGCTCATCTGATACAAGCCAATGGCCCAGGACCTGGAGACCTTGTGATCAGGAAGTCACTCCAGCAGAGACCAGCAGGGATCAGGCATGTCCAGCTACAGGACACAGGCATATTCAGTTGCAGGTCCAGGGCAGCAGATCAGCTGGGCAGTTGCAGGGAGGACTGTGGAGCTTGTTATGTCCCTGCAGTTCTACACAGGAGGTCAGTCAATTTAATTCAATTAAAAAAAGTCTTTATTGCGATTTTTCATCATAAAAAGACAGAAAATTACTAAAATACAGCTGTGGTCAGTCAGAAATACACCATAAAATTGTCGTAGCAAATTACCGTTAAAAATATAAATGTCTGTATTAAGGATAAAATTCATTAAAACAGATTTAAATGTATCATATGCATAAGACTTTACATATATCTACAAGACAATGGGATAAAAACCCATACAATTCCAAATGATAACATGCCCTGCCAAGCCCAGGAGTGTCATGACTAGCTATTAGGGCCTCCGTTTTTTTCCAGAATGGCCCAAGACCAGCTCAGAAACTTAGCTACCCCTATAACTGCGGTGTCATTACAACTAATTTTTAATAGCCTTTTAGCAATTAGCGCAGAACTAGTTCCCAGGGATCTGCATAGGGGTTTTATCCACATACTTCACGGTTGTTAGTAGGGGTGGCAGACATATAGTAGGTGGTCAATGTCTTCTATGCAGTCCGGGCAGAAAGGGCCTTTATCGCCAGTATCAGGTTTCCATTTACATGTGAACTTCCTAAGCGGAAGTGTCTCAATTAGGAACTGGTGGTAAAGCTTGCGAACTCTAGGTTTCGCTATTAGATCCCAATAACCTTCCATACATGGTTCGTCTTTGAATTCCCAGAAAACACTAGACAGGGATGGACCAGTCAAAGTAGAGAATCTCCTGGCTTTAATATGATTCCAATAAGCTGCTCTATGGATTGCTTTTGGTGGAAATTTGGCGGACGTTGGACTGTCCCACAGGTCCCTCATCCCCATATCAATGAGCATAGCTTTAATGCTAGATAGCCATGGAATCTTATTCGAGCAGTCCAATCCCCTCACTTCAGTTAATCCCCTTGCAAATAGATGTAATTCTTGGGTAGTCCAAAGCCTTCTCCAGAAGACCAACATCCTATACCATGGAGTGTCCGCAATTGCATGGCATCGAAGGACTAAAAGTAGGGGGATACGGGGAGTGGATTTGGGGAGACCCACAATTGATCTTAGAAATTTATTCTGGGCTAGTGCTAAGTGGGTTAGATTACTAGATCCCCAGATCTCAGCACCGTATAGAATTGCGGGGATAATTTTCGTGGAATATATTTTAACAGCGAGGGCTATAGGCTTAGTTTGTGACAGCCTAAGTTCCTTTATCAATGCTCCCGCAAGCTGTGAATATTTCAGTGCAAGTAATTTCACCTGGGGAGTCCAGCTCAGTTTTTCGCCAAAGGTGACACCTAGATAAGTGAAGACATTGGTCTGCTCCAAGAGCTTCCCGCTCATGAAAACTCTTGATGTAACAGGCCTGGCCCCGTGGAGTACCATAAATTTAGTCTTCTCCACGTTGACCACTAGTTCATGGTCGCAGCAGAACTCCTCGAAACGGGTCAGTGCCATCTGCAGCCCCTGTCTCGTTTTAGATAAGATCAGGGTATCATCTGCGAACATGAGCAGTGGCACCCTTTGATGGGCGCATCCGTAGGGTAATTATCGAAGTACCGAACCACACAATTTATGAATAGTGAAAATAGGGTGGGGGCCAGCACACACCCTTGGCAGACGCCCTTCCCCACTTTAAATTTCTTGGTGACCTCACCCGGTTTCCCCCATCGAAACGGGGCATTGTTGGAATTATGACGTTTAACCACAAAAGCCAATTGTTCCTTAGGCATCCCTAATCCTAGGAGTACATCCCACAATTTCGATCTCGGTACTAGGTCAAACGCGGATTTTAAATCCACGAAAGCGGCAAAGATCATTCCCCTACCCAAAAGGACCTCCTTCCAGTAAAGCAGGATGAATCTGAAGACTTGATCCAGGGTCCCTATATGAGCCCGAAACCCTGCCTGTAGTGGGGATAATATGTTCTCTTCAACCATCCAACTCTGGATCCTACCCAGTAGCACTTGTGCTATGATTTTTTGTAGTGCATCGAAAAGGCTAATGGGTCTATAGTTGGCCGGACTGGAACAATCCCCCTTCTTATAAATCGGGATAATTTACGCTCCGGACCAAGATGTAGGGATTGGGGCTCCCGCCGCTAGAGAGTTAATTAAATTTGTGATGTATGGGATCCAAAGGTCAGAGTCCTGCTTAAAGGGGTCAGTTGGAATGCAATCAGGCTCGGGTGCCTTACCACATGGGATGATCTTTAAGACTGCCTCGACCTCTTTGGTACTAAATAACAAGGGGGTATCTGTGGTAATGTCCAGGGCAGGGGCTACACTTTCCATGCCCTGCTGAAATTGGGCTTCAAAAAATGTGACCTAGTGCTGTGGGTCCACATTGTTATTTCGAACAATCAACCTCTGCTGATTCCCCCATTTTATTAGGTCCCAAAACTGAGTCAAATTCCTGCCTTTACCATCTAGGAGCAGGTCCTGCCATCGCTCTTCATCCCAGTCTCTCTTTTATTTTCTCAGGGTAGACTTATAGGATGCTCTAGCCTGTTGAATATTGGGATGATTCCGTGATTTAATGGATACCGCAAGAACTTTATGTGCCCGCCTACATAAATCGTTGTACCATGAATTGGGTTTAAGCTTTAGGTTCTTCCTTGCTGGCTTGGTGTTAATGAAGAACCTTTTCAGCCCACTAAAGAGCTCATTGTGGATCCCAGGTAGTTTGGCATTAAGTCCTCTTGTGAGCCACATTTGTTAAGTTTCCTTAATGACCCTGATACTAGTTCCCTAATCTCTAGCACCTTCCTTTCATCGAGAGCCACCTTGGCCCATCGCACCCTTCTCAAGTCGTTTGCCAAAATGACTTGGTTGGGGCTGTTATCAACCACGTAGTGTGTGTGCCCCAGAAACTCCTATCATTCAGCGTAAGGCCCGGGGGTTTGTGGTCACTCTCAGGGCGAGGATGAATTTCCATATCTAGGACTAGGGGCCATATTTCCACATTCACTAAGATGTATTCTATAAGGCTTTTGGAACCCCCATTATCAAAAGTCACCGCACCCAGGGCATTGGACTTAGTGCTTCCATTTACTGCCCTGAGGCCCCATTCCAAGCAGAACCCTTTAACCTGAAGGGCTGCCTCTGTCCATTTTTTATGGGCTTGAGGTCCAGCTGTGGCACACCCCATATAGCATCCACCTCATCACTGAGCCTACCATCTTCAGTGTCCAAAGGCTCAAAGCAGGTATTAAAATCTCCTGCAATAATCAAATTTGCATTATGAATGCCCTCGGACAGAAAAGTCTCGAGAGCTGTAACAACCTGTGAGCTCCTACCACCCGGTTGGCCCCATGGCATAAATATTGGACAAAAGTAAGTCAAGGCCTTTTGTGGATCTAACTCTAATGACAAGAATATCTGGACTATCTAAATAGACCTCATCCACAGTTATCCCCTCGGCTTGTCTTACCCAGCATGTCAACCCGCCCACTGGTCTCCCCCTATGGCCCCTTAATGATGGTTTGGAGAAATTTAAGTAACCAGCATGGAACACATCATCAGTTGACCATGTTTCTTGAAAGGCCCAAATGTCTACGCCATCAATATAGGATGACCAATCGGCTGATGGAGCCTTTGATTCCAAGCCCACTATATTCCATGAAGATAAAGCCAGGGGTTTCCACTGCGGTGCAGAGTCATAACAACTAGAGGCGTATGCTGTTACCAATGAGCAACTAACGGGCACCAACGGCACGGCAGTGGGGGTCGGGATTTATGCATTAAATGCAACTTGAGAAGGACAATCGGTTGTCATAAGGCCTCCACCTTGATTCCTCCTTTTGCTGATCCTCCCTGTACGTCCACCCCCAGTCAGTCAATTTCTTTGAGTGTGGAGAGGGCCTCATAGCGATTATTTAGCTGGATGGAGAAATCAGGCCTTAGGCAGTCTCCCTGTGCACCTCGAACATCCCTCGGTCTGGGGGGCATGTGGTGTTTGTAGAAAAAACCCAGGGGAGGATACCAATGACAGTCTTATCGAATGGAGCGTTACCCACCGTCTTGAGGATATATCGAACCAGACCCAGTGACCTGAAGCTCAAGACCACACAGTCTTCCGGTATGGTTTTGGTGGAGTGCCCGACCCATTCAATGCGTCAATCAGCTGCCCCTTGGAGTCACTTCAGGGAACCTGCGATTAAGAGAGCCTGTGCAGTCTTCCTTCTCAGCAAGCAGGGCAAGCCTCAGGCAGAAGGTCATCCTTCTTCTGTAGTATCAATAAGTCCAGAAGTGTATTGGAAAGTTGGGTTTGAGGTTCCAACATGTATACTTGGTGCCCCCTTTGAAGTTGGAGATGCTTTTAGAGTGTACTCACACTGAGGTGTATGGAATTTCCTTCCTCCCTACCCGGGGGTCAGATTGCTGGGGTCACAGTAGACTAGTGTGAATTCCTTAGTGAGGGTCCTGAAACAGCCACCGTTTTAGTGTGATAGGTGAAAGCTCCACCTACCATCCTACTAGAGATGGTCCATCCTGCCAGCACTACTCCCATTTTGTGATACTGTCTGGAACCTAGGAAACAGGCTGGCTGCAGGCACCAAATGATTAGAACAAGAAAATACCAACTTTCTAACAGTGTCATTTTCAAAACTGATTTAAAATCCAACTTTACCAATAAAGGGGGTTTTAAATTGTAATTTTAAAGAGACCAAACTCGATATTACTACCTAGTCACAATCAAACATTATGGCTTATTAAATGTAATAATGTAATAACTCCCAATTTTCTTCTATGAGAGCAGTAGGCCTTGCAGTAGTGAAACATTCATTTAAGAGTTTTTCACTACCAGGACATAGAAAACCTAAAAGTACATGTCCACCTTTTTAAATAAAGCCACCTTGGCCCATCGCACCCTTCTCAAGTCGTTTGCCAAAATGACTTGGTTGGGGCTGTTATCAACCACGTAGTGTGTGTGCCCCAGAAACTCCTATCGGCTGTTCAGGGCCTACCCTAGCAGTGACCTATATCCAAAAAAGGAAGGATTAGGCCTGGCAAAAGGCATATTTAAATAATGTATATGGCCTGGTGTAAAACACTAGGACTCTGACACGCACTACAATCAGAATGCTTTTCCTTTTAACCGTTCTGGTTTATTTTTACTCAATATCATAAATCAAACACTTCCATCACATGAATGTGATGTGCAGAATTACATTACTTCAAACAATCATTTAAGAGATTCACATGAATAATACTGATTATTATACACTATTAATGTATAATAATCAGTTACATGATTAATTCTGAACGTTCATATTGGGTAATGAATATTTATCAGCTTACCTATTTTCTATGAACAAAACTCATAATTTTGGGTTTAATTAGGCTATATTTTCATGATCTGTGGAAGAAAAAATCACCATGCGTCAAAAAAATGACTGCATATTTTAAAAATATGCAGTCATTAATCATGTAATACTCACTCCTTGCTTTCCGTTTTTCTTTCAGACCCCTGACGAAGGGGCTTTTTTACGCCCCGAAATGCATTGGGTTTTGTTGATTTATTTGTTATGATTTGATGATATACTGTTGGTTGTGTATAATAATCAGTATTATTCATGTGAATCTCTTAAATGATTGTTTGAAGTAATGTAATTCTGCACATCACATTCATGTGATGGAAGTGTTTGATTTATGATATTGAGTAAAAATAAACCAGAACGGTTAAAAGGAAAAGCATTCTGATTGTAGTGCGTGTCAGAGTCCTAGTGTTTTACACCAGGCCATATACATTGTTTTACTAGTGAGCAGGCACTAATCTGACAGAGCACACTTATTGTAAGAATATTTCAAATATCAGGTACACCTGAGTGCAATACCCTTCTCCATTCATATAAAAGGCATATTTAGCCAGGTCAAAATTGTAATTTAAAACTGGATGCACAGGATGCACAGGCTGCAATTGCAGGCACGCTAGCAGCATTCAATTTACAGCCCCTGGGCACATGTAGTACCACATTTCTAGGGACTTACAAGTAAATTGATTATGCCAATTGGGTTTAAGCCTATTGTACAAAGTTTAAAGGAGAGAGCACAAGTACTTTACCACTGGTTAGCAGTGGTAAAGTGCACAGAGTCCTAAAAGCCTACAAAATCAGGTTTAGAAAACAGGAGGGTGAAGGCAAAAGGTTTGGCGATGACCCTGCAGAGAGGGCCAAGTCCAGCAGCTGTATTGTCCACTGCATAAGCTTCTATGCCCTACAGCAAGCATATTCCACATAGGCTCATCAGATTTTGAGGAATGCCACATAACATGCATTAAAAGGGATGCAACTGGAGCTCTGTTACTAAGTGTTTTTCTAGAGAAGCAGGATTTCATAATGTACTGTGAGTCATCAGGTAGTGGCTCTTTGTGCGGTCCTTGTCTTGTCTTCCAACCTATGGTCCTCTCTTTTTTTTGTTAGTTGTGAGACAACAGGCTTGCAGGCAATTTAATCCTGTAGTGAAAAGTTATGACTAATTGACTTGCAGCATGAAGTAAAACTAGTTGTGTCTTAAGTGCAGTGCTGCTCAGTTTTTTTCCCCATGTGTGATGTGTTCTTTTTAATGGATCCTTCAACTACCACAAAGGAATATCATGATAGCCCAGGCTATAGTACAGCACAGGGCACAATAGGCAGACCATCCACTGTTGTATGCTACACAGTCAGGTTGGTTCTCTTTCAGGTGTCCTTTTGAGGCTACTACTGCTGACTGAAGCAACATCTTCTTTAATGTTTTTAAATGCTATTGACCCACCATTCAAGAGATTCAACCCCATCCAATATGTTTAGTCATGGCTTTCAAAAGGACCCTACACTACTATATTTCACAGCACTCACCTAAATCTCTGTTTGGCATTTTAAAGCCTCTTGACTGTGCATACCAACCTGCGATTATATGAGGATATAACTATTAATTATTGCAAGAAATAATTGTACACAAAAGAAACAATAATTGAATATTTCAAGATACAATTATAATGACAGGAAAGTGATAATTGCATGGAAAATAAACGTGAGTGTGTCATACCAGTATGAGGGGAAATAAGAGTAATAACAACTTATAAACCCATCATGCACCAGTACAAGCAAGAGAACTTGGGGTGCAGGTACATTGAAAGCTTTGCACTAACAGGAGAATAGTCTCAGGGCATTGATGAGTACTATAGGAACGTACAATGTTGTTGTTCATTTCTCTTGCACTTGAATTTGCACAGTGGAGACAGATAGAATCAATGCAAGATATCAGAGTAGCCTATCTGACTGTTTTATTGTGGTCTCTGTAGGCCTAAGCCTCTATGCATGGATCTATCAACATTTTGAAGATCATTGTTTAGTTGGGTAAACTCCACAATAGGCGTCGATTCCGATCCGGTAAAATGCGCTCCGAATCTTCGTACGGAGCAATTTTCCCCGTACGAATCGTACCCGTACACGTCCCCGTACGTACGACAAAGTACGATCCGTACCAGGAGCCAAAGACCGTACGAGTCGTACAGGACTCCGTACGACTAAAATATCCGTACGAGTCTCACTCGGAACCCGCTGTACGTGACATCGCTACGGTTCGTGGCTGGTTTTTACGACCCAGCAAGTACGATTCGTGTCGGGTACGCCACGTACAACCCTTTTTTTTACGGGAGCTGGAAACAGCCGTAAACGCATAGTTCACGCTGAAACAAGTACAGAACGCCCCCCCCGGGGACGCCGCGTACCCCCCATGATCGCCGGGGTACGCGCCGTACCCCTGCAATCATGTGGGGTACGTGCCGTACACCCAGCGTACATGGGGTACGCACCATACCCCATGTACGGTGGGTGTACGGTGCGCACCCCATGTACGCTGGGTGTACGGCACGTACCCCACATGATCGCAGGGGTACTGCGCGTACCCCAGCGATCATGGGGAGGACGCGGCGTACGGTGTGTATGTGATTGAGCGCTTTTCCGTACGAATCGTCCTTACCTGACGCGGACCGTACGAATAGCTTCCTGATCACCCGGTCCGGATCATACTCGCCGGGTCGTACGGTGTGTTTACGAGTCGTACGGAAACGGCTACGAATACGAATCGTACGGGGGATTTATTTTACCGGATCGGAATCGAGCCCAAAGTCTGCTCCCATCAAACTTGGTTAGGTTTCACACTGTTAGAACTTTCATTATACAGCGATGCACCACAGTTTTAGAAATGGTAGGGGTGGAGATGGAAGCAGCTTCAGTTAAAGTGCTGGAGACCTTTTTGCCACCACTCATCTCCTGTTGGGCAACACCAAAGAAGGGAAGTTCAGGAGTTTAGAAAAGTTATCCAGACCTCTTTTATGTCCTAATCCTTTTAAGAAGAGACAGCTCTTCTTCTGCAGATGCCCAAAGGAAAATTAACAGTATAGCTATTCTGTAAAACCTTTTCTCCATTTGCTTAAGAAACACTTCTCTCTCAAATGTACAGATACTTGATAAATTGCTGTGAATAACAGCATCAACAAAAAAAGTCACAACACTTTCAATAGTTGTTTATTAAAAGTGTTTTTAATACTTTTACCACACATTTCCAATTAAAGTAATTGTTTTATAGAGAGAGGCACTGATAAAGAGTGCCAATACATTTCTTACACTATTCTGCAACTGCTTTTCTTATGATTTGCACCCATTCAGCCCAACTGTACCAAGGAAAAACATAACATTCAGACTTAGACAAAAGCGCTAGAAAAAAACACGGTAATGGCGTTGCACCTCACAATCAATTATGACTATCTGCTATTCCAAGCTGATGGAGCACGTTCTTCCAACACAACAACAGAACCAGCAGAACTCCTCCTGCACAGTCTCTTCCATAAGATGGCTGAGTGACTTCTAACAAAATGGGCATGCATGCTGGTTGCCCTCAGAGCTGACGTATTCCATGCATCCATAGAAATTAGTGACACTGGACCTGTGGCTCAGGTATGTGGAGCACAGCTCAACACCACACATCATGATTCTTTGTACACTTACACAAACCTTCTGTTTTTGTGAGTTTGGACCGTTGTACACTAAAGCAGCCAAAAAATCCTAGGAGAAACTTTGTTTCAAACAAAAGTATTATACATTCTAGAGAAAAACATTATTGTGATGTTAGATACAGCAGCACAAGAGGACTTTCTGCATACAAAATGTGCAGTATGCATAGTCTATTCCCATTGTATGATTACAGATGAGGTGCGTCATTTACAAACATAGACTTTTGTTTATGATTTTTTCCTATTCATACAGGTAATTTATGAATAATATCTTTACATTTATAGAATCTCCACACATTTGGCAGAGACTCCTCATATAAAAAGATAAGACAGACCTTTCTTTTCTACCAAGCCTACCTTCCATCCTTTTTTCCCCCAACATACTGGGGATTCTAACAGGGGTTTTAGATTCCCTCAGAGGCAACTAAGAAAAATCGAAAATATTGCAAAAGTTTGTTTTTTGTGTGGGGGAAAAAATGGAAAAAGTGCTGTCCAAGAAAGCGTGTGTTTTTTCTAAACAAAATCAAGAAAGTTGTGACAAAAACATTTTTTAGCCTCAGCTTTATATTTTTGTGGTTTCAGCCTGCATTCAGTCTGTTACAGGAACAAGTGTGAAACTCATCAAGGATCCTAGAAAGCTATATATTTTTTGAAAAGCAGACTGAAGTCTGAGTTCGGCAAGGGGTCATTTGTGTAGATCCAAAATGCTTTTATAAAATCAAGATTCGATTCCAAAAGTCTTTATTTCGATACATAATCATAAAAGACATTTACATTTAAAACAATAATAACATAGCATTCCATTCTCGTTATAGTAGAAAAATAACCTTATATATGATAAGTCCACGTTTACTCCATCATTAAATACAATAAATTAGTCTAAAACACGATAAAAATGACAAAAATCCTAGACCATAATACTGCAAGGACCAGAATGTGATTGAGACCAGTGTAAAAAATATTGTCTTTTGAAATACCAAGTATATCCAATAACAGCTATATCTTACATTGCCTATAGGCACGGGTCATCCACATTCCATGTAAAAATTTGGCAACTGCAATTACAGTTGATTCCTTATCCGTTTTTATTATCCTTAATGCTTAAGTTAATGCTTCAGTGCCAGTATGGATCTCCCTCATCAAACAGCTTCAACCATGTGCGCAACAATTTTATATAAGCTGGACAAACGAGTAGTGTTAGATCTGGGGGTCTCTAATTGGCAGAGGTAAGTACCTTAGACCAAGTAGGGACCCTTGCTTCTAGTCACGGTGAAGGAATACACACAGTAGATAACCCCTGCTCCCCCTCTAGGTAGCTTGGCGCGAGCAGGCAGGCTTATCCCCAAGGCAATGTGTATAATAAATGCACTTAACACAACAATGATCCCCAATCCACCACAAACTGAGACCACACAGGTAAGTATATTTATAAAAATAAAACGTTATCTAGTTGCAGCAATTAAAAATCAACAATACACTATAGTTGCTTCTTTGACAAAAGGTTGCACTTAATCTTGTTGGTTGCACTTGTATTTAGAAAGTTTTTATCATTAAAGAATAGTCTCTAGTCTCTGTAACCAGTGTATATACCAAAAATATAATACTACCGATTGTATCCTCTATTCAGCCCTTCTAGTGAAGTATTAAAGCAATGCCAGTGTGTTATTCCCCTCACTGATGAGCGCCTCGATATACTGGGCCCGAGCAAGGCTAGTGCGCTTCACCCTTGATGATACAGGCACTGCCGTGCCGAACAGAACAGACTCCCTCCCAGCAGCCCTCCGCCCACTCTCAGATCCACGGGGAGCGGCGGGGAGTTAGCTCGGAGCTCCTGCGCAGGGACAACAGGCCAGGGGCAGAGAGGACTCCCCGGCTTCGGTACTCACAGCACGGCTCTCGGCAGTTGCTTCTGGGGTCCCGGTCCTGCGGACCAATCCTGTCGCGGCTCCACAGACGAGCCTCCCGATGACGCCACACAGCTTCCAGGAGTCAGCCACTCGCAGCCTGGCTCCTGGAACAGGCCCCTATGACGCGGGGCACTTGCAGGACGACTCAGACAATCGGAGTGCGGCTCTCAGGGCAGGCCTACTGCAAAGGCCAATCAGAGCGCGGCTCTCCTCGTGGCTCGGCCAATCAGGTCACGGCCTGTTCGTGTTTTTCTTCGCAGCTCCGGGAACCACTCGGATCAATTTCAGGCCCCCGGGCCGCGGCGGTGAATTGCGGGCAGATGAATTTAATTCGCCCAAGGACAGCATGGCGATCTGAGTATCGCGAATCCTCCACAAGGATTCCTTCGTCCTGGGAATGCTTTCGGGCGCACTGCCACCACTTCCCACGTGCCGATGAGCAAGTCGATACCCCGGCACAGCAGCTGATGGGCAGGCAATACGCAGCGCCGCGCTCTCAAGCCAGACAGAGGGCAGCCAGCGCTCCACACGGGCAGATGATCGACAGTCTAAGCAAACAGCTCACGATCCTTGCAGCACACGGCAGGGCTTTGTAGTCTTCGGTAACCTTTCTGTCCCTGAGTTACCAAACAGGAGGCCAGCTCTTCTCAGGCCCTTGGAGATTCAGTTTAGGAGACACGGCACACAGCAAAGTCTCTTGGAGATCAAGTAAGCAGGGTCACAGCACACAGCAAAGTCCCTCTTCTCCTCAGCTTCAGTTGGTCAGCAGAACAGGTCAGCCCTTAGAGCACACAGCAAGGCAATCTTCCTTCAGTTCTTCAGCAGTCCTACTTCCAGCAGAGGTTCCTCTTGATTGTAGAATCTGATTTTCTGTTGTCAGGGGTCCTTCTCTTATACCACTAAAAGTCTTTGAAGTCCTTTGAAGTCTTTGTGCAAGTGGGCCCTGAGCCCGGTCTAAACCAGTTCTGGGTGTTTCTGGGGCACTGGAGTTTTCCTGGCTTCCTTCTTTCTTTCAGTATCAGGGACAGAGGTGACAGTCGCCCAGCGGGAGGTGGAGCCAGCATTGTGGTCAGGCAGGCACAGCCCTAGTCACTCCCAGGTGTTATCTCCTCCCACTTCTTTGGCAGTAGATGCAGCCTTTCATCCACGGGCTGACTCAGACAACCTCCTGGGGGCTCTGCAGCGCCTGTCACCCTCAAACCAGACAGTCAATCCACAAACAGTCCCAGGCACACAGAAAGGTTAGACAAGAGAACAGCCACTTTCTAAAAGTACTATTCTCAAACACAGAATTTAAAAACAACCTTTCCTAGAAGATGTGTTATTAAATTCTGAGTTCAGGGATAGCAATCACTTATGTCCCATCTTGTTCCTATGGGAAGATAGGCTGGTATCCATTGGGACCAGCCTCCCCCATGTTAATCTATGGAGCAAGATAACCTTGCAGCAGTGAGCACACAAAATGGCTGCTGCTCACTACCAGAGCATGTTACCTGCACTAGTACATGCTCTACCTTACCCATACACTGCACCCTGCCCAGGGGGTACCTTGAGCCTTCCATCGGGGTGACTGATGTGCACAGACAGGGAAGGGTTAGGCCCAGCCAGTGGGGACACTGGCTAGGCGGACATGGCAGTCCACTGACTGCACACAGGCACTGCGCTGGCAGGCCTGAGACACCATTTTAGGGCCACTCATGTGGGTGGCACAATCTGCGCTGCAGGCCCACTAGCAGCATCTGTCATCACCAGCCCTGGCACACACAGTGCACTTTACTAGGGACTTCATGGTGATACAAATATGCCAATCAGGTATACCCAATTAATATGACAATTTACATAGGGAGCACTTATACTCTGGCACTGATCAGCAGTGGCAGAGTGTTCAAAGCATCTAAACCAGCAAAAATGAAATCCAGCACAGCACCAAAAATACAGGAGGCAGAGGCAAATAGATGGGGGAAAACCACGCCAAGGGTGTCAGGTCTAACAAGTAGGATGTGAGCTATCGTTTCTGTGTTAGTCGGGCAAAATGGGCATTCCATGCAAGTACTGGGACGCCATTTACCAGTAAATGAATTAATAAGGAGGGTACCCACCCTAAATTGGTGGTACCATTTCCTGTCACTAGGTACCGTAATAACATCCCAATGCTCTTCATAGACAGAAGCGTGTTTGGTCTCCAAGAAATCTCTTGACAAAGAGGGCCTGGTTAATGATATAAAATGTGGTCTTGACCTGCCTTAACCATAAAATTTTACCCACACTATCGGCATCCCTGATCTCAAGTTGAGCTTGAGCGTACTGGGCGAGCTCGGGGTAACCCAGAGCCTCCTCCAGTAGGCCACAGGTCTATAGCATGCCACATCCTCTAGGAACTGGCTTCTCAGATCGTAATGGAGGGGTAATAATGGAGTAGATTGAGGGAGACCTATTAAACCCCTCATGAGTTTGTGTTGGGAAGTCGTCAGTGCCACGAGATTACTAAAGCCCCATAATTCGGCCCCATACAGGACCGAAGCTGTAATTTTTTAGTTATACATTTTTAACACTGGGGAATTCGGCTTCATATGGGAAAGGCGCTGTTCTTTTAATAGGGCACTAGATAATTGTGCGTGTTTATGTACCAACTGATCTATATTCGAATTCCAATTTAATTTACATCCTAGCGTGATACCCATGTACGTTAAAACTTGGGTCTGCTCAAGTATGGCTTCGTTCATGGTTACCGTCCCTCTTACAATCTTTTGTTTACCTGGCACCATGAACTTAGTCTTGTCCACGTTAATTATAAGGCCGTAATCCCGGTAGAACACTTTAAATCCCGCAATCGCCGTCTGCATGCTTCGTTGCGTTTTGCAAATTAACAAGGTATCGTCTGCAAACATTAGCAGAGGGATCTTCCTACCATCAAGGATGGGAGCATCAGTGCGGTGATCTAAAAAGTACCGGATCACCCTATTAATGTACGGGGGAAATAGTGTTGGTGCCAGCACACACCCCTGTCGGACCCCTCTGGGATTCGGAAATCTGTCTGTCATTTCCCCTTGCTGACCTCAACAAACTTGAGTAAAATTCTCATCATGGAGTTTGATTAGAAAGGCCAGCATGTCCAAAGGCATGCCCTGTTCTGCAAGGACACTCCACAGCTTGGCACGCAGAACTAAGTCAAATGCCGAATTGAGATCTACAAATGCGGCATATATTCTACCACCCTTAAGGATCACCACGCGCCAGTAAATTAAAACAAATCTAAAAACCTGGTCTATTGTACTCGTGTGTGAGCGGAATCCAGCCTGTAAAGGTGAGAGGATATCGAACTCATCAATAAAACCCTGAATTCTGCTCAGCACGAGCCTAGCAGTCACCTCTGGATACTGTCAATTAAACCTATAGGCCTGTAATTGCCGGGATCTGAGCGATCCCCCTTTTTAAAAATCGGTATAATGTCCACACGGATCTATGACAGAATTTCGACAGACAGAATTTCGACCTAAACAAATATCGGCGTAATTATATCGATAGCAAAAATATCGACGCCCTATGTACAACATGGTAAGTACCAAAATATCGAAAAATTTATATCGATGTTAAAAATATCGTTGTTAAATATATCGATTTTTTAAAAATTTAAAATAACATTAAAAAACTGTAAATAATACTTATTAATTACTTAAACATATTTAAATATATGTAATAATTGTTAAAAAAAATAATAATACATATTTAATAAAAAAATAAAATGATAAATCATATATAATATATAATTACTTAACAATAATTACTATTCCCACTCCAGTGGGTGCAACAGTAGGTAAAACTGACCCTGAACACTAAAAATACCCCTTTACCCAAAAACCTAAAACTGACCCTGAACCCTAAAAATACCCCTTTACCCATAAACTGAAAACTGACCCTGAACCCAAAAAATACCCCTTTACCCAAAAACTGAAAACTGACCCTGAACCCTAAAAATACCCCTTTACCCAAAAACTGAAAACTGACCCTGAACCCTAAAAATACCCCTTTACCCAAAAACTGAAAACTGACCCTGAACCCTAAAAATACCCCTTTACCAAAGAACTGAAAACTGACCCTGAACCCTAAAAATACCCCTTTACCCAAAAACTGAAAACTGACCCTGAACCCTAAAATACCCCTTTACCCCAAAACTGAAAACTGACCCTGAACCCTAAAAATACCCCTTTACCCAAAAACTGAAAACTGACCCTGAACCCTAAAAATACCCCTTTACCCAAAAACTGAAAACTGACCCTGAACCCTAAAAATACCCCTTTACCCAAAAACTGAAAACTGACCCTGAACCCTAAAAATACCCCTTTACCCAAAATTAATTAATATTACAAATAAATTACTTCCCACCCTATTCCCCTATAAACCCACAACCCGCTCCAGTAGTAAAACATATAATTTAGTTAAAAATATACATAAATTATCAATTAATTAATCAATTAATCAATTAAAATAAATCATTGCCAATTAATTTTTAATTGCAAAATAATTTAATCATTGAAAAATAATTATTTAATTACAAATAAATTACTTCCCACCCTATTCCCCTATAAACCCACAACCCGCTGTGGTAGTAAAACATATAATTTAGTTAAAAATATACATAAATTATCAATTAATTAATCAATTTATCAATTAAAATAAATCATTGCCAATTAATATTTAATTGCAAAATAAATTAATCATTGAAAAATAATTATTTAATTACAAATAAATTACTTCCCACCCTATTCCCCTATAAACCCACAACCCGCTGTGGTAGTAAAACATATTATTTACTTTTATATATTTTTAAATTATAAAAACATATTAAACACATATTATAACAATTAATTTAAATACTTTACTAATATTTCTAACACATATTAGTAAATCGAAATTACTTACATCGATATATATGCTATCGATATTAGTAATTTCGATATTACTTACCTTAGGGTCGATATTCTGGCCATCGATATTCTGGACATCGATATTCTGTCCCATCGATATTAGCAACTCGATATAAGTGTAGGTCGAAATTAAAAACTCGATATTTTGACTGTTTACCTGTCCACACGCCTCCATGATTCAGGAATGGGAGAACCACTTGCAATGGCATTCACTAGGAGCTGAATGTAGGTTACCTACAGAGCCTTATTATACAAGAACAGGTCAGCAGGAATGCAGTCAAGCCCGGGTGCTCTACCACTCGGTACAGTAGTGAATGCAGTGTCAACTTCCAGCTTAGTAAAATGCAAGGGGGGATTGCCAGCATGTTTAGTTGGGGGACCCTGAAATAGTTTACATTCTCGAGCATTATTTGCGAACTGTGTGCAACCCAAAATTCAGGAGCTATATGGTTGGTTGGCGGTTGGCTGGGCTTTCCCGTGCCTCACTTGACCAAATGCCAAAAAACAACCATGTTCCTGTCTTTGCTAGCATGGTACAGCTCTTTCCAATATTGCTCGTCCCTATCCCTTTTGGCCTTGTGTTGCGCTGACTTGTACTCCACCCTCGCATTTTTGATCCTATCCCTGTTTTTAGATCTTATCGCCATTGCTAGTGCTTTGTAGTCCTCCCTACATGATTTCCTGTACCATGAATCAACCGATGCTTTGGCATAATGTTTGGATTTTTGAATACTAGTTATAAAAAAGCCCTTCAGCTTGTTAAAAAGTTCAATATGAATGGAAGTAGTGCTGGGACTTGTTTTCCTGTTGTATAAAACTGTTTTGGAGGTCTATGGTCGCCTTTGCGACCAGCTGGGTAATAGCCTCTAACTGGTCCTCTTTATTTAATAGATTCAACCATTTTACTCTCCTGGTATCATTACTTAGGTGTAATTCTGCACCCGCAGGAGGGTCCACTACAACGTGACTTCCTACTAGGTGAAAAGATAATACCAGGGGCGTAAGAACTGGGACTGCCAGCTCTCCAGGGGGTAGCATGGGTCGAGCAGGAAGGCAGCCAGGGGCTTGCGTGTAAAGCAGCCACTTAACACACACATCCAATGAAACACACAGTGGCACAAAAATGGAGACCACACCAGTAGTTGTGTTTGAAAAATCAAGATCTTTTATATAGGCTTTCAATTGGAGCAATGCATTGGTAATTCATTAGTATTTCAGGTAAGCATTTCCTTAGGCAGTTGCAGAAAGACTTATCCTTAAAATAATAATCAACTCATCTAAGCCGGGCTACATTAAATAACCTGGAGGATCCTACAAGAAGCGACTATAGTATTGCATTAAAGTACCACATAGTAATAAAACATTTTAGCAAGTACTTTTCAGTATAACAAAGAACTTCAAAGAACACAGCCTTTAGTCATCAACCACAAGCCTTTCTTCTTGTAAATACTGATCGTTTTGCGACCCAGATCAGATCATCAGAATACTATAGAAGTCCACCCCTGTAAGAAAATTCAGTACAGTGAAGTGAATCTCCCTCTCATTTCAGGCTTGTAAATATGGTGCACTATGAACATTTCAGGCTTGTAAATATGGTGCACTATGAACATTTCAGGCTTGTAAATGTGGTGCACTATGAACATTTCAGGCTTGTAAATATGGTGCACTATGAACATTTCAGGCATGTAAATATGGTGCACTATGAAAATTTCAGGCTTGTAAATATGGTGCAGAATGAAAAGTGTTTAATCCTCCAACCTCCAAACTCTTGAGGCACATTATAAGGAGGCCAACAGGGCCCAGTCTCAGTTAACTCTGGGGGAGGGGCAACCTCGGGGCAACTCGGCCTACCGCCCTCCTCCCGAGGGGGTTACCTCTCTTCTTCGGCCCTCCGGGGCCCTTTCGAAGATGCTGCTGCAGGCGAGAGGGGCTTCGTCCCTCCCGTAGCCTCACTCGGCCCGGTGCGGGGAAAGCGGACAGCTGTGGGGCAGCAGCGCTTGGGGCCGGCCGGTCGGAGGGGGGCTCCAGGGCTCCACAACCCCCTCCGGGAAGAGTCGGCGCTTCCCCGGGTGCCGGGCCTCGAGGCAGAAGGCTCGTTCTGGGCAGCCAATGGCTGCGCGGATTGGCGGGGCGTGGCCAATGACGAGGCCGGAGTCCCCTGTCACGTGCTGCAAGCAGGGGGAGGCTTCAGGCCTAGTGCAGCCTGGTGATTACCATGCGGTGGCCCTCTCCTGACTCCGGGGGCCGCCGAGGGGGGATCAATGGCGCGTCCCTTCACCAGAGCGCCGGGACAGTCGAACAAGGGTAATTTCTGGCCCAGCGCGGCCTCTCAGGGTTTCCGGCGGCCCTCTCCTGGCATATGGGGGCCGCTGAGGGGGGAGTTCCCGCGTCCTCTGAGGAGATTCCTTGATGCCTCAGGGGGGCGCAGACGGCTCCGGGCCGTGGCGGTGAGTGGGGGGATGCTAGCGCCTCGTGAAGGCAAGGCCCAGGCACCGCAGCGCTCGCTCGGGGGGCAAATCAGATGGCTCAGGAGAGCGCTTGGTGCAGGGCAGCCCAGCGCTTTGGGGGAGATGCTTCTCAGCACTGTGCAGGGCCACAATATACAGCGCATGGCCAAATAAACAGCAGACAGTGCTGGCAGGAGGGTAGGCAAACAGTTCAATCATGGGGGGAGACCAGTGAGGCAAGGAGGGCCCACTGCAGGCAGGGGGGTGCGCAGGGCAGCACAGCCCAGTACCTGGTCGATCCCCCAGCAGTCTCTGGTCACAGGAAAGCAGTTTTCTTGGCGCTTGGATGGTTCTGCACCCTTAGATGGTTGTTTCTTGAAGTGGAAGGGGGGGGGGGCGGAGATTAGTTGAAGGCTTGAAGAGTTTTTCCTCAGTCACTGCAGATGGACCCTGGGGTTCCCTACCACTTGGCCAGATCAGGGGGCTAGCTTAGGACACTTCACCCAGCTTAAGAGGCAGCACCTAAATCCTGTCACTCCCAGTAGTATAAGTTCCTAACTAGGCCTCCCGCCTAAAACTCCTGCGTTAGTTCCCCAGGTTAGTGATGCCCCAACTGACCAGAAAGTTTCCCTCCCTTTCCTTATATAGCGTCAGTTGGCAGTTGGCAGTGGCAGTTGGTGTCACCTCCCCTGTTCTGGAAGGTTCCAGGAGCTTCCCTCATTCTAGCTATGGGCAGGCTAGCAGGCTGGTATGGCAACATTGTTTAAGGGTTCCAGCCAGCTCCTGGCTACTAGAGTGCGCCTATACAGACCACACTGCAGTAGTAGGGGTCAGTGGCAGCCATATTGGGGGAAAAGAGTACCTGCACCCTGGCATTGATTAGCAATGGGAGGGTGCCCAGAGTCCTAAAGCCAACAAAACCTAGATGGGAAAAATGAGGCAAGGGCAAAAAATCACAGGGAAAGACCACCCTAGGGCTGACAGGTCTAACAAGGGGGTTATGATCACTTTCCACCCTTTCCAAGACGATCATATGTATTATACAAGGCCAATATTCCTTGTTGAGGAGTATATAGTATATACGACTACATTGTGACCCGCTGCTATAAGTGGGAGAGCCCTGCTTATCTGATTTTGCCCTCCCGTTATCCGCCCTTAATCCATGATCCAGGCAAAGCACTTTTAACTGTAAAGCAGCTCCCGTCCATTTCTTGATTTGGGTTAATGTTAGTTGCGGGATGTCCCATTGCAAATCCTCCTCAAAGCCTAAGTCTACATCATTAGTTTCTAGTGGTTCAAAGGAACAGTTGAAGTCCCCGGGGACTAATATATGTCCCCCTCCTTTATACTGGTCGAGATAGGAATCAAGAAGAGTGACACTACCTGAGGCTTTCCCTCCGGGCATTCCTCTAGCATAACCGTTAGAAAGTATAAGATCCTCAACACCAGGGACGTTTATCTTAATTATTAAAATATTGTTGCTATCAGTGTCCAACTGCTGTACTTTACACCTGTCATTCTGTCTCACCCAAATAGTTAATCCCCCCATCGGTCTCCCCCTATGACCAGCAATAGCAGGTTTGGAGAAATTTAAGTAGCTTTGTCTGAACTCGAAGTCCACTGACCATGTTTCTTGAAAAAACAGAATTTCATTGGTTTCAATGAAAGATAGCCAGTCTGATGACAGTAGTTTATTTTTTAACCCTGCAATATTCCACGAGGTCAGGGCAAGGTTCGGTGACCCAGTACAAGATTTGGCACATGTATGTAACCAATTATCCCCATATGCTGCACATGTATCGGTTACATCAGCCAGTGGGCTCAATTCTTCGTGATATGTCTTAATTGAGCTGTCGTCTAACTCAAAAGTATTTACTCTAATATTTAGACCTTCCGGGGCAGTATTTATTGCAAGTGGGGGACCCCTTAGGATCTGGAGGTTTCGTTTTAAACCAGGCTCTCCCATATCCCTTTTAACTGGATCTACAGAGGTAAAATGATTGAATGTGGGACACAGTCAATCGTTTTCCTACAGTGAGCTAAGTGCCTCATATCTGTTAAAGATCAGGACCGCACAATTAGTGGGTCCTAACGAATATGCTGGTATCCTATGTGTTGGCCCTCTGAAATTTGTGCTTGATTGGTAAAAATATTGCAGCTGGAGGACGTTAATAGCATCTTTGCATATTGAAAAAGAAGCTTCCTGTTCTAGGATACACCGAACCATACTTGGTGAAGTGAAACTTAGAACTACACTGTCCCCAGCCAGGCCTTTTTCAGATTTACCAACACAGGCGACCCTTCTAAACATCATGAATTCAGCAAACAGATGGCTTCCAAGCCCAGTTCTTAAATTCAGGAAATGAAGGGTCTTGTTCTTAAGTGAGGACCAATGTTCCTCTTCACGGGGTTTCAATCTGAGGACGTTAGCCAACACTACGGTATAGCCTCGGGCGGAAGATCGAGGAAGACATTCATCACATTATCCACTCCCTCACCCTGTAGTCTCCCCACTGGGCCTTTTGGCCCTTCCTTAAATGTTAGAGGCCCATTATGTGCTGGTATAGATGAAACAGAAGGATTCTGAGGGCGCGCTAGGGGGAAGTGAGGGGAGTGTGGATAGGCCACTGCTTGTCGTGGTAACCCAGATGTGTTTCCCACCTGACTAAACCCCATAGTCTCGGGGTGGCTACTCCCAGGATGGGAGGATGGGACTTTAGTTAAATGGTCCTCTATTTTAATTAATCTCTGATCTGTTGTGGCTAGTCTAAGCATAAGAGGATCAATCAAGGCTAGCAATTTAGCTTTCATCCATTTTAAAAAACATCTTGAGCCTTGGTGGAATCTAAATGATGTGACCCAGATGGAGTAGGATCTATACTTGCTGCACCCAGCCCAATATATCCAGACTCGGTGGGTGGAGCTGAACCCCCCCCCCCCCCTCCCTGGAACCACACTCTTGTTCTCAGCCTGCTTTGATACCTGAAGGTTGGCTTTAGGGGCACTATGCGCTTTCCTTTTCTTTGCTTGAGCATTGCTTTGGGGGGCTGCTGTTAACCTTTGCTGCCTGGCAAGCACTTTAGAAGGAGTAACTGGGGGTGAGGAAGGTATGCTATCCCCCGTGCAAAAATTTGAGGAGCCTAACTGAGGGCTACCTGTTGTCACTAATGATGGTTGAGGATATAGATTTGGGGCAGCAGTTGGTTCTAGTAAGGGAATTTGCCCTAACAATGAACATAAAGGGTCCAGTGAGAGCCTCCTTTCGGTTAGCTGGATATCGTGTATTAACACTGATTCCTCATCCAAGGTCCCTACCACTCCCACCCCCGCCCCCCTTTGCACGTGGTTTTGCTCATACCCAAACTGGGTACCTACAAACAGTTATAGAAAAAGAATAAAAAGGATCAGCTTATTGAAGAAATACAATTCCTTTAGCAAATTAATACGCCCACCTTCAATTCAAGTCCAGTAACACACGCTTACGTAATGTCCCGGAGTCAATGTTGGAGGGGTGGCCCAGCCCGGCCTCTTTCGGTCGCTGACAGGCGTGGATGGGCCCGCCCTTGGCCCGGGCAGCGCCGGGCCCGCCTGCGTGCATCCTGTGCTGCGGTAGCCCTTGCGCACTTAAGAGGCGCCTCCTGGCTCTTCCCTGTGACACAAGAAGCACGTGCCACACAGGGAAAGCCGGGAAATGGTGACAGTGAGGCGGGAGCAGCGTACAGGCAGCATGAGGACAAGCACAGAGCATTGCTGTCCCATTCCGACCGTTCTGGAGCACAGCAGTGGCAGGTAAGTTTGTCAAAAATAAGGATTTTCCAACCTGCGCTGCGCGAGCCCTTGCACACTTAAGAGGCGCCTCCTGGCGCTTCCCTGTGACGCAAGAAGCACGCGCCACACAGGGAACACTGGGAAATGGTGTCCGGGAGGCAGGAGCAGCCTACGGGCAGCATGAGGGCAGGCAGACTGTTGCGGTCCCCTTCGACCTTTCTGGCGCACAGCAGTGGCAGGTAAGTTTGTCAAAAATAAGGATTTTCCAAACCGCGCTTCAGGAATCCTTGCGCACTTAAGAGGTGCCTCTTGGAGATTCCATGTGACATAAGAATCACTAATTGTTGAAATAAAAAACTTATGAAAATGAGTGAAATAATGGCCATTTGTGACAACATTTTCATCTGTAGCTTCTTGTCCCAATGGCCGCTTTACAAAAATGAATATAGCGTTCTGTCCAACTGATTTTTCTGGTTGCGGCGATATATATAGGATTTGTAGGGTCTCAAAAAACATGCGATGCTCAGAGCCAACCCATAGGAAATGCTCATCTATGTGGCCAGAACTTTCAGTATTCTTTCCTACACTCAACTGACTTTTTCGGTGATAGGCATAATGATGCGCCTCCTCTTGAAAGTGCACCTCTTTCACTTAGGTTTCTTAATGCGAAAGAAAACTCTAAAATCTACTATGTTCACAATGCTGAGCGGGTGTGTCAGTGCATGACCTCCTTTTACAGGGATTAACCCAAATGGCTGATGCTGATGAATCATGGGAGTTGTGGATCTTTTCCCATATTCATATTTGACTTTTCATGTTAATTCCGAACTGTACTGTTTAAACAAAGGACACTCAGCTTTTGTACCAATATCAAAGGTCATCTACTCAATTGGATGTTTCTGTATCATGTTTCCTGCAAACTCTTCAGTATTACTGCTGGACCTGGTGTTCTATTCAGGGTCAGTCCCAAACATTTTGCCTTTTTCCCTCCACTTTTTATTGATTTTGTTTCTGTTGGCCTTAGGACTCTGTGTACCTTTTCACTACTAACGAGTACTAAAGTTCTTGTGCTCTCTTCCTAAAACATAGTTTATGGTGGTACATGATGTAGTGGGTGAAATTACAGATGTGTTTTTAACAAATCTGTCAAATATGATGTGGGTTCCAAAGTATTTCCTATAAAGTTTGTAGTTTGTACAACCCTGTTGATCTCTGGTGTGCTAAATACCTTATCAAATAGGAGGGAGAAGAAGGATCAGGCTAGGTTTAACCTCCTGTATGTTCAAAGTACAACACAAAAATCCATAGATGATGGATCATAGGAATCTAGCCAGGGAGAAATTGTAGGGTCACCCAATTTGTTGTGCCTCAAAAGAAAAGAAACATTTCTTGAGTCCCCTCACTCACCCAGCATTGCCCCTAGGTGACATGCTTCATCATTGGGGCCATCCCAAGCATCTACTGCTTGGGGTGTGCTGCGACTTGCGAGGGATACGTAGGAGCACTGGTTTTGTGAATCTATGTGTAGTAAATGTAAATATATACTTGTATAGCACACTACTCACCCACAAGAGTCTCAAGGCGCTTGTACGAATACCGCTGTGGAACCCATCCTGGCTTTCCCTGTGAGGCGTCCACTCCTGGGCACCCCCAAGGTGGAGGCCAAGCATCTTTAGTGTTGTGGGGGCCATTGTGGAAATTAAGCAAGCTATTGCCCAGAGTTGCAGAGTGGGACTCCATGATTGGAATAGGCAGCGAGGCGATAATTATCAGGTCCGTGGAATTTTTGAGCCTAAGACCCGCCAAGGCGGGGAATTGAACCCTGGTCCCAGGCTAGACCTCTGCATCAGGGTCTGCTGCTCTAACCATTGAGCCACACTTCTCCACAGTACAGTGTGTGGGGAGTGGTGTTTTGTACTAGTTAAAAGTACCTGAACTAGTAAGCTAAAACGTTATTCCTGCTCCTAGTTGGTAGGATAAAAAGGGGTAGATAAAAGGAAAAACAACTGTTATGTGGTTATAATCCCTGATATTCCGTCGACATGTTTCGAGGTGTCCATTACACCTCTTCTTCAGGACAACTTGGGGGGTCAGCCCCATGTGTACCACTCCTGTGCAAAAACCTAAATTAAGGTGAAAAAGAAATATAGAGAGCACACCTATTGTACACACATTTTACTTATACATATGATTAACGCTGTACCCGCAGTATTTATTTAGTAGCAGTAATATGCCCCAGGGTCCGCCCTGGGTGGAGGGGCGTGTAGAACCTTTGCTCAGCTGCCCTCCGTCACTATGACCTGTAAGTCCCAGGCTCGACCGCATAAAACCTACAATTTCTCCCTGGCTAGGTTCCTATGATCCATCATCTATGGATTTTTGTATATTGCTATATACCTTGACATTGCAGATTGCGATGATAATGTATTGCGTGGATATATCCTGATGTAAGTAAGGGAACAAGGAAGGAGATGAGGATGCAATGTTTGGTTTCTTTACTGGTAATAAATTGTTTATTCCAATCCTTCCTTTCCCCACATTCCCCACTCCTGTTTGAGAGAGAGAATAAAGCATAAAGTTAATTGTATTACAATATATTTTACATATACAACTAAATTGGAGACAACATGGATGAGCAAGGGCTAGAAATCAAAGGAAGGGACCAAAAATAAGTGACACTAATAAGGTAGGTGTTTCTGTAAAAACGCTAGTACAGGCTAGTCGTTTCCACGATTTGCAAAAACTATAGTTTATTGCTGTCTCTATTTACATAACGATCGGCTTCATCAATCAGTTCATGGGATTCTTCTGTCAGATTTTCTCCAAGCTGTTTAGTAACCCGCTTTATATCTTTGAAGGAAATCTTTCTAGTCCTGTCATCATCAAACAATCGAAAAGTTCCCAGCCATTTTAAGGGACATCATCGCAAGGAAATCCGCAGAGTCAATTGTGCCTGATCACTCCTTGTCAATGTCTGCTATCATTTTCATCAGTTCCTCCTTTTTAGGCTCAATGCTAAAAGCATCAGTACCACACAAATAGGAAGCTTCCCAGATCTCTCGCTTCTGCTCTTCAGTTACAGCCTGATTCATGTACGGGCCGTTTTGCGTGGCCCTAATAGCGAATCATAGCGACTCGCTATTGAGGACACGCAAAACGGCATTCATGTAGGAATTGCTAATAAGATAGCGATTCCTACATGTTCTTTATTTGCGAGTAGCAATTTGCTACTCGCAAATACTCCCCATTCATTCCTATGGGCCAAGAGGCCCATAGGAATGAATGGGGAGTATCCCTTATTTGCGAGTAGCAATTTGCTACTCGCAAATGAGATAGCGACTGAAAGGGTGCCAGGGGTGTCCAAAGGACGCCCTGTAGCACCCCTAAAATGCACATTTGGACAGGTGTTGCGCACACACATGTCCAAAGGACATGTGTGTGTGCAACATGCAACTTAGAAAAATGCTTTTAAAAGCATTTTTCTGAGTTTCTGCTATTTACCGACAGGTCTGACCTCTCGGTAAATAGCGGCCCCAAAAGTGCTAAATCGCAATTTCAGGATGTGTCATGAATAGCATTTGAGGAATCTCTAATAGAGATTCCTTAAATGCTATTCCTCGCATATTTGCGACTTCTTAAATAGCGATTTTTGCATTTGGTATCATGAATACCAAATGCAAAAATCGCACTCGCAAAGGGCCAGATTCTCAGAATCTGGCCCTTTTGCGAGCGCTATTGTCTACATGAATCAGGCTGTTAGTTCATGTTTTGCTTAAGTTTTTTTGCGCTGTGTTTCACCTACACCTCCAGCTTTTCAAAAGCAAGTAGACATGACTGGATCCAGTCACTCGGAAGGGTCGTTTAAGATACTCATGTTTAGACTCAGTTGCTCTTGAGTGCTGGAATGTATTAATCCAGATAGGAACTTTAAGGACATTGGTGTTTGGAGGCTCCTCAACGTTCTGGTTTTGGACATACTTTAAAAAAAAACAGGAAGTGACGAGGTAGCAGTGTATTTTGTGTGAGATGGTGGATTTTCAAAAGGGTAAATTAAGAAGTAAAGGGTTTTAGGTTTGAGTGCTCGGAGTTGGCAGTGGTACCTTAATCTTAAGTAAGTAAGCAATAGGTCGTGGAACGAAGAATTAACATAATGAACATTACTGGTAAGTAACACACAAAAACTAGACGTTCAGTCAGTGCTGATCGGGGTCAGAATTGCCTCCATATGCATAATACATTAGAAAATGTGAATTCAGTATAACAGGTTAGCCCTGAGAAAATTATGGATGCAGTCTAAGAACTTGATTGGCTCCTTCTTGGTATAGCCAATGTGTCTCTTGTTCTAAAAGAGAAAATGTTCTCATGGATTCAAATGTGATTAAAACAATGCAATTCGAATTTCACTGTACCTGATATACATATGGTGCAAACAAGGATGCTACATAATTTGTTTCAGCAAGGTGAAAGCCTTTATAGCTCAAATGTGTGTAATTGATTTTTACTTCCTCTAGGCTGACAATTGCTGCACTTGGACAGAAACTTAACACGTATTGCAAGGATCAGTCATTGTACAAGAACTCCCAAGAGACTGATGCAGATCAATTGTAAGAAATACACTTTTTGTTTCAATTAAACTTTGGTGCCACACGCATTGTATATCTTAGATACCATATGACCTATTTTATTATACAGTGCTAACTTGCAGGGAAGCGAGGGGTGCCAGCTTTATGTGTAATTTGGCAACCAGAACCTTAATTTTCAAGAATTTATACACGTCTGTTGAGTTCAATTCATTTTCCATCATTAGTGCGGATGTGCATTAGTTCATTAGTGGCACATGCTTTGTACCAGGTTTGTGACAAAAAACAGTGATTTAGACCCAGTCTCAATATCCCAGAGAGCCTTGGATGTATTGGCGAGGGTTCTCCAGCTCACACAGTGGGCATGTTTGTAAAAACCATGAAAGCCAGAGGCAGTTTGTTTCTATAACAGAGAAGAAAATAAAAACAAGCCCATGCCACACAAGGGGCTTCATTTATGAGGCCCCTGGTGCTGCCGTAACGTTCCGTGGCGCTGGAGCCTGCTCCATATGTACAAGGCAGCACTAAGCTACTTTTTTTTAGCTTAATGCTGCCTCGTGACTATCCTTCCCTTTAACACATTTTTCTGCATTAATGGGGTGTGCAATGGGTGTTGCTGGGGGTGTTCCCAGCAACATCCATGGCTTTTGTGACTCTGCCGCAAGAAATCAGATATCTGAGGCAGCACCAAAAACGTACACCTCCGGGAGGCATAAGGGAGGCACAACGAGGAGAAATATCTTTATTTCTCCTCGTTGTTACCTTTTCTATGTGTGGTGCGTTCTGCAGCCCACATAGAAAGAGTAAAAAGCTACTTGTGATTATTTTTGTGCAGGAAGGTTTTCCTGTGGAAAATGGTATGTAAAGGGTCACAATCCTTCAAGTTTGTGGGTGTACCTCTGCCCCTGCAGTGATCCGCTCCCAGAAAAAGCATGTATTTAGAAATGTAGAAAATCCACCATACTTTAGGACTCTCCTTCATATCCCAGTGCACTATGTGAGGGACGAATTTCATGTATCGCTATCCTGTGACTTAGGACGTAGAATCATGAGGGGCTCAGGGTATGCAGATGAAACTTGTCTTGGAACATCACACAAAGGGACAAAATTATGTTGCCAAGTAGCAAGGGCTGCTCCGTTGTATGGCTGTTGAAAACATTACATTCAGGGCCCGGACTGGCCGTAGCTCGCACTGGGCAATCCCCCGGTGCGCCGCACGGGTGGGTTCCGGTTTTGGGCCTCTGGGGGCCGTTTTTGTTACAGGGTCGTTTTTGCAGCCTAGCTGCAAAATCGTCCCTGTAACAAAATCGGCAGAAAACTGGCCCTGGCAAAGAGCTCGGTGGCTCCCCTAATCCCCACGTGGGGGAGAGGTGGGGGGCGAGTAATTTGCCAGGGCCGGTTTTGGTTCCCAGTCCGGCCCTGATTATATTTCTGGCAGTGCTCAATAAGATTTTTGTTTTGCTGTATTCGCTTTTATAAAGTGCTTCTGTGCAAAATGATACAAATCATTCAGACTTGCTTGAATGCCAATGGGAGTCTGATCAATTAAGACTATGTCATTGGCATACAAAAGAGTGAGTAAACATTTAGGGCCAGATGTAGGTAAATCCGATTTACCGACTCTTAAATACCCAGTCATACCGATTCGGTATTTAAAAGTCGGTAAATTGGAAGGAGGCAGATGTAGGTAAAAAATTACCGAATCTGTAAGAGTCGGTATTTACCGATTCTGTAAATACCGAATCTGTATTTCCCATTGATTCCTATGGGCCTTGAAGCCCATAGGAATCAATGTGAAATACAGATTCGGTATTTACAGAATCGGTAAATACCGAATCCTGCAAGGGTGCAGGGGGTGTTACTTTGACACCCTCTAGCACCCCTATTCTGGACTTGTGTGCCATGTGGCACACAGACATGCCCTAAGGGCATGTCTGTGTGTCACATTGCACAGGTGTGCATGCACACCTGAATTCGGTATTTTACCACCCAATAGTGGTTATTCCGAATCAGTAAATATACCGATTCGGTATTTTACCGATTCTGTAAATTTACCGATTCGGTAACTTTACAGAATCGGTAAAATATAGGCCCCCTACATCTGGAAACCCTAATACCGGTCGGT
Organism: Lissotriton vulgaris; assembly: GCF_964263255.1. NCBI lineage: Eukaryota > Metazoa > Chordata > Amphibia > Caudata > Salamandridae > Lissotriton > Lissotriton vulgaris. Next base: position 495,784,755 of record NC_141691.1, read on the forward strand.
AACGGCCGAATTCGTCCATTGCCGACCGGTATTAGGGCTCCTACATCTGGCCCATGGAACCTATTTTTGGGCGATGATTCTTCTCTTTTATGCAAATAGGATGGTGAATCGGAGAGGTACAAAGACAATAATAATGGTGTCAACACACAACCTTGCTTTAAACCACTTAGTATGGAGATAGCGTTAGAAAGACCTTGAGCTCTCCCCAATAGCATTTTACACCAGATAGAGGACTGCAGGGACACCAACAGGCACGATAGGCTACTCCGTATTTCTAGAGCAGAAAACTTCCTAGTTCATCTAGACCTACTCGATTACTTAGAGACCCTCCTATTTTATTGCTTTACTTTGAGATAAGTACCCGCTGCCACCTCTTCAAGTCCTGCCTCTAGAGGTATCAAGTTGAATACCTCCACTGCTATTCTTTAATGTATGTTTATGAAAATATTCATTTTATGAAGCAAAATATTATAAATTTAGCCCACAATGAAGGTACAATCCACAACACAAACTCTGAGGTGTTAGAGACTAAAGACATGTACATTCTAATTTTTCATACAAACATCACTTACACACATCTCAATTCCTTTTCTACCTTTTTGCACAGAAGAAAACAATCTTCAATTTTCATGTAAAGTATGAATGAAAACATATATATAATCTGAATTAAACTACTTACATTACACATGTTTACAATTTGAGGCACATAGATATGGTCTTAATTCCCCTGAATGGCAACAGTTTTAGATAAGTCATAATGTGGGTATCGCTATGCATCTCTACAGGTTTAAAGGTCAGCAATATAGCTACCAGATCAAAATTCGACCCCAGTAAAACGGGTCTCACTTCTTGCAGAACATCATCTATTTGTGGGACACTGTAAGTGGAAATTAAATGAAAAACCATCACCTCATCCTGCACTAGGAAACTTGGGACAGCTCCACTTCTCCAGCCAAACAGAAGACTCTTTATTCATCCCACCATCATCAGCAGCAAAGAGCAGCAAAGCCGAACCATCATCCCAACCAAACAATAAAGCTTAGATCACATGCACGCCACTCATCCTTCTCCTACATCCATTCAAGGGACCTATTCATCCCTTTCTCTGTCCCTAGAGTTGAAAAGGACGTAGAGGGCTGAGAAATAAAAATGGAGAGCTGAGAAGAAGTGCAGTGGTTGGGCGTTAGAAAGTCATCTTTTTTCCCTGTTCACCCACATTGTTTTGCTGAATGCTAAATATTACTGTTGTTAACTGACTGACCGTACCATGGGCTTTGCTAATCAGGCCCACGGCCAGTACTATGTGTAAAAAGGTACATGTAACAGGGTGCACTTACAATTGACAATGACAAACCCTATAAGTCCCTAGCATATAATACGGCTAGGGGGTTTACACATCCTTAGTATGTAAAAAAGGCATGGAGGTTTGGAGGCTAGGGGATTTCCTACACTTGCATGTGTGCACTGCTGAGTGCCTGCTGCCATTTTGAAGGCAGCCTGGCCTTGCAGACTGTCTTTTTTTGTATAAAGATTATTATTTCGATTTGCACAGGTTACACAGCTGTGTGCCTACAACCCTGGGGCCGGCAGCATGCAATTAAATGATTGTGTCTCAGAGAACACAGCGTTTACACCGACATTCCGGGGAACCAGCAGCAATTTAGGATTTGTTGCATATGAATGTACCAGTGCGTGCATGGCATTAGGCCTAACTCTATGCATTGTAACTTGTAAATCAATACTTCCAGAACAAAAAAACTCCCCCATCCCCTCCCTGCCATGCATTAAGGTTAAAAAACACAGAATATACACTTCTTATAGCTACCTGTAAGCGTCTATTGTGTGCCCTGCTCATTCCCAACTACATTGTTCTCCAACATCAGTAAACTCAGGGTATCGACAGATTTATCTCACATAGCAATACATAATGGATACCATCTTCAACACAGCATTTGACATAAAGTTTTCACGTATTTCAATCTGCCCGGAGGTCAAAACCTGCCTGTTCCAGCCAATTCACGAAGGGCCCCCACACATCTAGAGGTCTAGATCTACTAGGTAGCAAGTACCAATAATTTGACAATTGATCTTTGCAGTATGTGGCCGTGTTTATCCATTCCGCTATTGTAGGCGGATGTGATTTTTTCCAGTGTATCGCTACCGGACGTTTTGCAAGCAGAAGCAAGATGGGCGTTAGCTTGCGAGAACCTTTAGGGATATCTAGTACAAAGCCTAACAGTGCCACCAGTGGAGTAGTCTGAAGTTGAATGTTGGTAATCTTACCGAAGTGTTTAAGTACCTCCGACCAGAATTGCGCTATTGGTCTGCAGTACCATGCTAAATGTATGAAAGTGGCGTCTTGGGCCCCACATCTCCAACATCTCGTGTCTGGTTGTATGCCCATTCGATGCAACTGTAGCGGTGTTCGATGAACTCTGTGCAAAAAATTTAAATATATAAGCAGTAACCTGTCATTTGGCGAAAGGTGTTCCAGTTGTGAGCAGCAGAATTGTCATTGTTTATCCGTAATTGAAATACCAGATTCCCTCTCCCACTCTGTTTTTGATGTACTTAAAGTAATAGTTGATGTCACTTGCATTATGCTGTAAATCCGCCTTATCAATTTACGAGGGGACTGGTTCGATAAAATATTTTCCAATGCTGGTAGTGGAGGAGGCGCTACAAAAGGGGGTGGTGATGGACGGAGCATTTGAACCAAGCAAACACTCACACCCAGTCAACAGATCTGGGTTTAATCCATCACCGTTCTTTAGCCCACTCTGCCACCCCAGTTCAGACATGGCCATATGCAAATCAGTCTGACCCTGTGCCTCATGGGAACAGTCCAGCCCGAACTGCCAAGCCATGCCTTCCCTGGACCGGAAACAAGCTTCCGAGGACCGGTTTCTGGCATTTCAGCCGTCCTCAGCCCGGCTTGCTTGAATCCAGTGGCAAAGTGAGCAAGGGACTCACGTCTGAACATACTCTGCCAACTTATGGCGAACAAAGCCGTACAAAAGGGGGTGGTGATGGACGGAGCATTTGAACCAATCAAACACTCACACCCAGTCAACAGATCTGGCTTTAATCCATCACCGTTCTTCAGCCCACTCTGCCACCCCAGTTCAGACATGGCCATATGCAAATCAGTCTGACCCTGTGCATCATGGTAACAGTCCAGCCCGAACTGCCAAGCCATGCCTTCCCTGGACCGGAAACAAGCTTCCGAGGACCGGTTTCTGGAATTTCAGCCGTCTTCAGCTCGGCTTGCTTGAATCCAGTGGCAAAGTGAGCAAGGGACTCACGTCTGAGCATACCCTGCTAACTTAAGGTGAACAAAGTGGTACAAAAGGGTGTGGTGATGGACGGAGCATTTGAACCAATCAAACACTCACACCCAGTCAACAGATCTGGGTTTAATCCATCACCGTTCTTTAGCCCACTCTGCCACCCCAGTTCAGACATGGCCATATGCAAATCAGTCTGACCCTGTGCCTCATGGGAACAGTCCAGCCCGAACTGCCAAGCCATGCCTTCCCTGGACCGGAAACAAGCTTCCGAGGACCGGTTTCTGGAATTTCAGCCGTCTTCAGCCTGGCTTGCTTGAATCCAGTGGCTAAGTGAGCAAGGGACTCACGTCTGAGCATACCCTGCTAACTTAAGGTGAACAAAGTGGTACAAAAGGGTGTGGTGATGGACGGAGCATTTGAACCAATCAAACACTCACACCCAGTCAACAGATCTGGGTTTAATCCATCACCGTTCTTTAGCCCACTCTGCCACCCCAGTTCAGACATGGCCATATGCAAATCAGTCTGACCCTGTGCATCATGGTAACAGTCCAGCCCGAACTGCCAAGCCATGCCTTCCCTGGACCGGAAACAAGCTTCCGAGGACCGGTTTCTGGAATTTCAGCCATCTTCAGCCCGGCTTGCTTGAATCCAGTGGCAAAGTGAGCAAGGGACTCACGTCTGAGCATACCCTGCTAACTTAAGGTGAACAAAGTGGTACAAAAGGGTGTGGTGATGGACGGAGCATTTGAACCAATCAAACACTCACACCCAGTCAACAGATCTGGGTTTAATCCATCACCGTTCTTTAGCCCGCTCTGCCACCCCAGTTCAGACATGGCCATATGCAAATCAGTCTGACCCTGTGCCTCATGGGAACAGTCCAGCACGAACTGCCAAGCAATGCCTTCCCTGGACCGGAAACAAGCTTCCGAGGACTAGTTTCTGGCATTTCAGCCGTCTTCAGCCCGGCTTGCTTGAATCCAGTGGCAGAGTGAGCAAGGGACTCACGTCTGAGCATACCCTCCCAACTTATGGCAAACAAAGCGCTACAAAAGTGGTGGTGATGGACGGAGCATTTGAACCAATCAAACACTCACACCCAGTCAACAGATCTGGGTTTAATCCATCACCAATCTTTAGCCCACTCTGCCACCCCAGTTCAGACATGGCCATATGAAAATCAGTCTGACCCTGTAGTGGAAGAGGGGCACAAGGGAATTCAGCATATCTCGCCTTACATGCTGCCCTAAGTTGATAATACAGCAACATGTCTGAGGCTGACGGTGAGTGCGGGTCGCACAACTGTTGGAGAGACAGGAATGTATCATCTGGGTATAAATCCTTTTCTGTTATTAGATTATGATCCCTTGACCGTTTGGTGGTAGCCTTATTTGTTAGTAGGCCTATAAGCGGGTTTCCCCCCAGTGGCATAGACGGAGCAAATAATTATTTGTGCCCTGCCCTCGTTGCTATGTTTCTCCATGCCCAACATGTTGTTTCCACAGCATTTATTTCTGAGTGGGGCCATTTATAAGGATGATATACTGCTGCATTAAGTGGGGTAGGTGCAGTTATATCTATCTCTATTGCCACGTGGGGTTGGTATGGAGTTGGGTGTTGCCAGTAATGCAAGTATTGTGCCTGCACACTTTAAGCATAAAGCTCAAAGTCTGGGGCCCCTAGGCCACCCTGAGAGAACAGTAGAGTCAGTAAATTCCAAGACACTCGAGGCTGTCTGCCCGCCGAAACCAACTCAAGGACACTTGTGCGGAGCCGTTTAAAGAAGTGAGTGTTGAGCGGCATAGGTATGTTCACAAAAAAATATAAAAGTTTGGGAAGTATCACAATATTTTGTTATTGCGATACAACCTGTTAGGGAGACCGGCAATTGTTTCCACCTCTGTATCTTGCTTTCAGTCGAGTCTACCACTTTCCCGTGGTTGGTTAACCATATTTCTTGTTTTGATCTGCTTATCCATATACCCAGGTATCGTATTTCGCCTGCCGCCCACTGGATAGGAACTCTGTTTCACATTGGTTAGTGTCATGTGTAAGTGTAACAGCACAGATTTTGCCCAGTTTATCTGCATCCCTGTTAGATGTCCGTATCCACAAATTCTCTCATGACTATGTCTAAATTATCTTTAGGATTTACTAAGTAGATTGTCATGTCATCAGCATACATTGATATTAATAGCCCTCTTGATGTGAAACCAATAATTGGATGTGTATGTTGTTGCCGAAGCCTTGCTGCCAATGGCTCAGTAGCAATCACAAATAGCAATGGCGATAGAGGACAACCCTGTTTCATCCCCCTCGTGATAGCAAATGGTTTCGATATCTGCCCATTTACTTTCACTCTCGCCATTGGGTTGGTATATATTATTTGAATTCGCTTAATGAATATGTGGCTGAGTCCCATCCGGGTCAGTAGGGCGAAAAGCAACTTTCACTCCAGAGAGCCGAACGCTTTTGTAGTGTCAAATAACACTGCCACCGCCAGAACAAGAGGAGCTACGCAATGCAGCAGACCAAACATCACTCTTAGATTATGTGCTGTTGATCTACCCGGTATAAACCCAGAGTGATCTGGTAACGCTATCTGCAGAAGCATTGGCTGTATGCTATTAGAAAGAAGTTTGGCATTTATTTTGGTGTATAATTAATCAATGATAATGGTCAATAAGAATCTGGTTTAGTGGGGTCTTTGTCAGGTTTCAATAAGGTTATTAATGTGGCTTCTCTAAGAGTAGGGGGAAGAACACCTGTTTCCATCGCCTCCAACTATACCTGTAGCAAACGAGGGGCAACAATATCCACGTATTCTTTATAAAAGGCCACAGTAAGCCCATCTGCTCCAGGGGATTTGTCAGCTGGCATGCCATTTATTACTTGCCTCATGTCATCTACTGTGATAGGTAGTTCCATGTATTCTCTAGCACCATTGTTAAACCATGCCAGTGCCACGGTATCCAGATAGTCGGTGATGTCTGACTACGTTGGGTTGGTATGAGAGGTGTACAGTGATTGATAAAAGTGGGTCACAGTTCGGAGTATGTCCTGTGAAGTTCTGACCACCTCCCCAGCACCCATGTGCAATTTGGTGATATACTCGGATCCCCTCGGAGATCGAAGCAGGCCCGCCAGCGTTTTCCCAGCACGGTCCCCCTCTCTATAGCGCCTAACCTGAGTGTATTTATGCATATACGCCGTTTCCCTTTCCGCCCCCTCCTGGAATTCTGTCAATTTTGACCTAAGTTGAGCCGTAGCTTCAGTGTGACCTAAGTTGAGCCGTAGCTTCAGTGGATGGAGTATCTCATTTTTCTCTTTCTAAGTTCTGGATGTCACGTTTCAGCTTTTGTAATGTAGTACGTTTAGCCATAAGTACTCCCAACCTTAGTGCCAAACAATGTCCCCTAGTGACCATCTTGAAAGCCTCCCACAGCATCCCAGGTGAGTCACTGTACCCTTGTTTATTGTGAAATATTCAGCTAGTTTCTCTCTTAGTTCTTCACGAAAAACCTGATCCTTCAGTGCTCTTGATGGGAATCGCCAGCTAAATGTTTTTTTGTATGGCGGTGGAATTTGCAATTTTATCTGAGGTGGTGCGTGGTCAGAGAAGGTCCGTGGGTAATGTGTAGCTTCTGTGACCCAAGAGTGTATGTCCCTAGAGACCAACCAGTACTCCAGCCTGGACCAAGCATTCCGATGCTGGGTCACACATGTGCCCTCCCTAGTCGTCGGGTGGAGAGTTCTCCATGTGCCTACCAATTGTAAATCCTCTACATTACCTAATAACATCTCTGCTGCTTTTGGATGGTGTTCACAAGATGCTCCCTGCCTGTCTGCTGTAGATGACATAACAACATTGAAATCTCCCCCCACATTATTGCTACCTCTCCCAGTGCCTGGACTTTCTGCCAATGTGCCGAAAGAATACTGGGCTGTCCGTGTTAGGACCGTAGATGTTTACTATCACAACTGAGGTGTTGTATAGTGTACCTTGAAGCAGGATATATCTACCTTTGCTGTCTATCGTCAAGTGATGTGTCTTCCATTGCAGTCCTCTACGTATTAATATTGCTACACCACTTGAATAATTCGAGTAGTTGGCTTCAACCACCTCCCCCCATCTGTTATTTCGGAGCGTGTTCGTAACTGTGGACGCTAAATGGGTCTCTTATAATAAACATATGTTCACCCCATGCCTCCCTAGATAAGAATGAATCAGCCTGGCCTTCCGCTGGTCATTTAAGCCCCTAACATTCCATGAGAGACATGTGATAGCCTTCATGAATAGTGCATGTGAAATGTATGCTGGGGAGCACCTCTTCTCCCCAGTGTGGCCAGTGTGTGCGTATCCGTTCGCGCAGCGATGGCAGCGTACAGTGTGAAAAGTACCCATAGTCGGTCGAGCGACAGGCATGTATAAGAGAGATTCAGGCAGAGCGGACTCTTGAGCCCTGGTATTGTACATGGCAGGTAAGTTAAACAAAATCCATCTCCTTCCCCCGTCCACCCACTCCAACCCCCCAATTAGGTTTTGAATCTACCTCCCTCTCCCTGTGAACTGTAAACTGACCGTCCACATAGTTGAACTTATGGGAATCATCCCGTGGGCGTACGTGAGGCCACCGGCAATAATCCCCTACACTTTTGGCAGGGTGGCCGAGAATAGGACACTCAACCGTAATCCATGAAATTAACCAGTTTTACATTCCTAACTCAACCACTTAATATAACCTGTCCAACCAACTTTTGAGTAGGATGCTTACCTATGCTTGGTCAGCATAACACTTGATATGGAGAGTCCACAAAGTACAGTATTACATTTCACCCGTAGCTAACACTTATCTGCTCTTCCAGCGTGCATGTCCATGACCAACAATGATTATCACTCAGATTTCTCTCAGTCTGTGAATCGCTTGTCGTCGCTTGTTGTTTCTGATCTTTCGCCATCTGTTTTGCGTATGCAAGAGCAGCTTTAGCGTCTGTGAGAAAGATAGGATTTCCGTGGTTTTCGAATTCTCAGTTTGGCAGGGTATATCAAGGCGTATCTGGTCCCGAACTGTTGGAATATTTTCTTTGCAGGATGAATTCCCTTTGGGCCACCTGAACTTGTAGTGAGAAGTCCGGGTACAGAGCTATATTATTAACTTTGTATTGTATATCTCCCTTTCTCCCTTGCAAGTCAGAGAATCATATCTCTATCTCTGTAGTGAGGTACTCTTGCCAGAATTGGTCTCGCCGGTGCTCCTGATCTTGGTCAAGGTCCCAACGTGCGATGTGCTTGTTCAATGAGAAACATAGCGGACAGGTCCGGCCCAAAAAGATCTTTCATCATCACCTCAATGTATTTCTCCATGTTTTGAATGTCTGTCATTTCCGCTATTCCTGTGATTTGTATATTATTCCTTCTTGATCTAGCTTCCAAATCCTTGTTCTTATGTTTTATTAACTGTAGTACTCCATCCATCCCTCGCATTTTCTTGTCCATGTCAGTTTGTCCTTCTTCCATCTTTGTCACCCTTGTCTCCAGGACACTCAGTCGGCCCCCCTGTTTCTCCACACATTAATATTCTGTCCATTCTCTCTGCCAGTGAGTTCGTTTTGGAGTCTATACCTTGAACAATAGTTTTCAGGTCTTTAAAGATTTCCCTTATGTCATCTTCATGTGTTTGGGTTTGTGACGCTGTCCTGCTGGCCGGCATCACTGTCCGCAGATTTATTGGCTTTCCTGTCAAAAGTTATTCTCGGCTGGCGAGTGTCAGGTTTCCCCATGTCCGACCGCGAGAGTCAAGTCTGTCACTTTTAACCACGACCCGGCCAGGATTTCAGGTTCGTCCTGCTGAAAGCTCTGGAGCTCTGGACTTCCAGGATTTGACCGGGGCCTTGTGGAAAGTGAAGCCGGCGAACCCTCTCTGAATCCGGAGTGAATGTAACTTTTTGGACAGAGTCTCCCGCTTAGTGTATCTGACCACGGCTCCTTCGCAGTTTGCCTCAAACTTTGACTTTGTCTCGGTCAAGCGCGACCAGATGTCTGAAAGTTGCGAAATATGTTTTTAAGCACCATAAAGTGGTTTATCTTTAAAAATACATATCTCCGGTTCCCTACTTTGGATTTTTGTCATTTTGCTATCTATTTGTTCATAAGAATATTTACTATTTGTATCATTTGGTGTGGGATTTTTGTTGTCTGCTGTGTCTTACTAATTTGATGTATTGCCTCTGCAGCTTGTCAGCACTCAGCTCTTTACCGGCCAGGGACTTCAGGGTCCATACCGCTTTGTGGCAGGAGCCGCCACCGTCACTGGGAACGCACTGGCAGCGCACCAGCAGCACACCAGCAGCCTCAAAAGTGTAACCGGGTTCCCACAGCGCGGGAGCCTCTGCAGCTTGTCAGCACTCAGCACTCTACGGGCCGGGGACTTCAGGGTCCATACTGCCTTGCTGCAGGAGCTGCCACCATCATTAGGAGTGTGCTGGGAGCACGCCAGTAGCCTCAAAAGCATGTCTGGGCTCCAGCAGCGCGGGATGCGCATGGGCATGCCAGGGCCACACCCGGGCAAAGTCCAGGCCAAGTGTGAGCCCATCTGCACCCGTCAACGGCCAAAAGAGGCCGGGCTGGCACACCCCCTTCCCATTTGCTAACTGTAAAGAACACCGAGATGAGTGCCATTGTACCTGAAAAGACAAACCTGACACAACATTTGCTATGAGGAAACGAACAGGGATACTACCCCTCCGGCCGGTTACCACAAGTATAGATAGTATGCTGGAAAGGGCAGCTAATATATTTGCTAACGAAATTGAACTAACTGAGAGGCGTCTGTCCCTTGGAGTTGAAGCATCTCAGGCTGGTCTTATGACAGGGGTGGCCCTAATCAATACAGCTGTCCCCTCTTTGCCTTGTAATGCGCAGGCTATTCCCACGAGTACTCCATCACACCCTGGACTTAGTTGCAACAGTGAGGACCTCCTTATTGAGACTTTTAACAGTGACAGTATCACTGCATCCTTATTCAATGTGGGTCCACCTGTAATTCTGCGGCCTTAGGGGCTAAACTGAAAAGAAAGACAACAAAACCTATCTGTTCAAAGAGGAAACAACTGCCCTCTGCTAGTTTATCTCGCACTGTATGAGTTCATGGATACATGCCCCACCACATACTCAGAACTTCGAGACTGCAGAACCTATTTCTAATGGGGAGCCAAGTCGATCCATCTGTTCCCAGACTGGTGCTGCACAACCTCCTTTACCCTGCAGAAGCCTTGGAGACACCTTTACTGAATGTGGACATATGAAAGACCTAGTTGATAAGAACTTTGCCGCCCTTTGGAAGCGACTAGACCAATTGGATACCTTGTCAAATAGACTTTGCTCACAACTTAAAACTACCAAGTCTGTTACTTCTGAGGGGTCGGATACTAATTCGCAAACTAATGGTACTCTTAATTGTAATCCACAGGCCCCCACTTTAACATCTTTTCCATTAATCGGATCCTGTGGCACCTGAAATAAAGTCAAGGAATGTTTTTTATCAGAGCTTATTATTGTGAGGAAAATGTATTTAACGTTGGTGGTATTAGCAGCTTACCTGTTACAGCTCCATATATGCCCCCAGCCTCGTGTAGGATGCCAAGGAGTATCCCAGACAGAACAAACCTGGGTGGTGGTAAATCATGTGCAGGGGTTTCAGAATCAGAGAGAATAGAAACTCCACAAGCTAGCCGGGAGGTACTGAGCCTACCACGGCTTCATGCCCTTTTGTCCTGGTCCTGGCAGGGGTACCCCCCTCAGGAAAGTAGAGACATGGGACCAACTGCGCAATAAAAGCATTGACTGGTTGTCAAAACATAAAGGGTTCAGGGTGGCAAACACAACCGACATTATTATGGTGCACAGAGTAAGTTGGGTAGGGCCGTCCCTAAAGAACATCCCTCAATGGTTCGATCATTATTGATGGTATAGGAAGCAAAAGCTACTAGCTTAACCCATAGCTGGTCATTGCCATTTGGTTACTTTTATAAACCAGCTTTGAGACCGAAAAGTAACGATGACCCACCCCAAACTATGCATAATAGGTTTTCACCATTGTCTGCCCTGGACAATCAGGATTTACTGACACCCCCTCTGATACCAAATGAGATTATCCCTGCATTAAATGAGCATCTGTCTCGTGGGCACCCCAACCCAACTAGGTCTGGTATCTACTCAAACCTAAACATAATAAGCTGGAATGTTGCCGGTATGGCATCCAACATAAACTTGCCAGACTGGATAGAAATAGTCCAAAAAATGGATAGCCTTATGTTACAGGAAACTTGGGCTACGAAGGATTTACATTCGGAAGGGTTTGAAAGTTTTAATATCGTTATCCCCATTCCTAAGGCATGTCGCCCATCTGGCGGGCTCTCAATTTGGATTAATATCTCTTCAGGAGGCAGTGTAAAGGTTCTTGACACTAAAAATGACACGTTTCAGGCTTTGATTTATACAAGGGGGATTTCTGTTTGTCTAATTAACTTTTATAATAACGATTTTTATACCATACCTAATATGAATTTTATTAATCTGTTCCAATTGATTTCAACTCTACAAAACCTTAAGGATTTTGACAATTTAGCCGGTATTTGTTTGGGGGTGATTTTAATGCTAGGATTTCCAGTGGAAACAAATGAATCACTGATTCTCTCACCAACGTGGCCCCATGTAATAGGGGGATAGAGTTATTGGATCACCTGTGTAACCACAACTTACTTAATGCTATGGAAATTGCTGCAATATCCTATAAGGAGAAGCATGTTGAGCCAACATATAGAAGCAGGGGCAGTGCTTCCACCAATTGACTATGTTTTCATTTCTTCTATTTTAGAAGATTGTCCGTTGAAAGCTGAGGTTATACCAACTGTTTCAGGTGACCATAATCCTATTAAAATAACAAGGAGGATTGCTCCTCAGCCTACTTATGCTAAAGATTGTGGCGCAAGGAATTTATCACCCTCTACTCATAGTTTAGGATTAGTTTGGCGAGGCATTGGTAACAATATTTTGTTTTTTAGTATGGTAAGCGAATACTCGCCACTTATCCATACTTGCCTGACAATAAAAGACCATAACCCCGAGATAATTGGCGCCTTTGTTCAACTCTGCAAGGGTATTAAACTTATGCTATCTAAGCCCACAGTGGAAACACACCCCAGACCTTGATGGTTGAACACAGATTGCTCTTTAGCAAATAGACAGCTTCGTAAGGCACTCTCAATGATCCCCAGGGAACTGGTTCTTATTAAATCTCTGAGGCAACATGATAAAGTAGTTATTAGACTACGAAAGAACGAAATCACAAAAGAGCGTTGGGCCAACCTCGCATGTGCTGCTACATTAAAGAACAGGCATGACTTTTTGGCTGCAGTCAAAGATATGAGATCAATGGGACACTCATTAAACCCCATAAGCTGTAACGTAACTAGCGATGCATGCGAAGCCCACTTTTCTAAAATGTTTTCAGCCCCAACTCAAAATGAGGACCCTTGCATATCAAGCTGCCACCAGGATTAAGATAACCCTGTCAGAAGTGGAGGGCACCATTCAACAGAGTTTGGGCAACAAAGCTCCCGGTCCTGACAGACTGCACTGATATCATTAAAAATAAACCTGAGTTCTGGACGCCACTTTTATTAAATGGGACCCTACCTGCGAGTAGCTGTGGAGTTGCGGTGTGTTGGGAGCCCTCTGCACGTCCCGCTGTTCTGGGGACTGTTTCCTTTGCTTCCCGTCGCTGCCCCTCGCCGCACCCGCTCCGCGGGTGCCGCTTCGCGGATTGAGGAGGCGGAACCAGCATCAAGGCGCTGGGCTTGAGGAGGCGCCGGGAGAACCAACCACCTGGCATTGGCGCTAGCAGGGACTCGAAGATCCAGGAGTCCCTGCTGGATCAGGTGTGCGAGTGGACGCGCCCACCACCAGCCACGCCCCCGCCTGGCCAGCCAGAAAAAGGCGCGTGTCCCTGTGCTCCCTGGGACCCTACCTGCGAGTAGCTGTGGAGTTGCGGTGTGTTGGGAGCCCTCTGCACGTCCCGCTGTTCTGGGGACTGTTTCCTTTGCTTCCCGTCGCTGCCCCTCGCCGCACCCGCTCCGCGGGTGCCACTTCGCGGGTGCCACTTCGCGGATTGAGGAGGCGGAACCAGCATCAAGGCGCTGGGCTTGAGGAGGCGCCGGGAGAACCAACCACCTGGCATTGGCGCTAGCAGGGACTCGAAGATCCAGGAGTCCCTGCTGGATCAGGTGTGCGAGTGGACGCGCCCACCACCAGCCACGCCCCCCGCCTGGCCAGCCAGAAAAAGGCGCGTGTCCCTGTGCTCCCTGGGACCCTACCTGCGAGTAGCTGTGGAGTTGCGGTGTGTTGGGAGCCCTCTGCACGTCCCGCTGTTCTGGGGACTGTTTCCTTTGCTTCCCGTCGCTGCCCCTCGCCGCACCCGCTCCGCGGGTGCCGCTTCGCGGATTGAGGAGGCGGAACCAGCATCAAGGCGCTGGGCTTGAGGAGGCGCCGGGAGAACCAACCACCTGGCATTGGCGCTAGCAGGGACTCGAAGATCCAGGAGTCCCTGCTGGATCAGGTGTGAGAGTGGACGCGCCCACCACCAGCCACGCCCCCCGCCTGGCCAGCCGGAAAAAGGCGCGTGTCCCTGTGCTACCTGGGACCCTACCTGCGAGTAGCTGTGGAGTTGCGGTGTGTTGGGAGCCCTCTGCACGTCCCGCTGTTCTGGGGACTGTTTCCTTTGCTTCCCGTCGCTGCCCCTCGCTGCACCCGCTCCGCGGGTGCCGCTTCGCGGATTGAGGAGGCGGAACCAGCATCAAGGCACTGGGCTTGAGGAGGCGCCGGGAGAACCAACCACCTGGCATTGGCGCTAGCAGGGACTCAAAGATCCAGGAGTCCCTGCTGGATCAGGTGTGCGAGTGGACGCGCCCACCACCAGCCACGCCCCCCGCCTGGCCAGCCAGAAAAAGGCGCGTGTCCCTGTGCTCCCTGGGACCCTACCTGCGAGTAGCTGTGGAGTTGCGGTGTGTTGGGAGCCCTCTGCACGTCCCGCTGTTCTGGGGACTGTTTCCTTTGCTTCCCGTCGCTGCCCCTCGCCGCACCCGCTCCGCGGGTGCCGCTTCGCGGATTGAGGAGGCGCAACCAGCATCAAGGCGCTGGGCTTGAGGAGGCGCCGGGAGAACCAACCACCTGGCATTGGCGCTAGCAGGGACTCGAAGATCCAGGAGTCCCTGCTGGATCAGGTGTGCGAGTGGACGCGCCCACCACCAGCCACGCCCCCCGCCTGCAACGCCCTCTGACTTAAGGATTTGCCAGGCGCTCCGCGGGACGCGAGCGGGACGCCGAGCGAAGCCCGAGCAAAGGGCGGGCAGTCTGTGGCAGTCAGGGGCTGTCTGAGGCTGGGCTGGGCCACCCCCCTTTCTTCGTCCTCTACGACTCTTATCCCCCTGAGTCTAACGGCAGGCTTCGGATCCACCATGTCCACCAGATCTGGTAAAGCCTTGAGGGGTGGTGGAGCAAGTGTTCTAGGGGGTTCCACGATGATCGGTACAATGGACAAATTCATCACCCGGGTGGCTAACGTCATTGAAAAGGAGATCGCAATGACGGAACGCCGCCTTTCACTAGACCTCCTTCCTTCTAAGCGCTCCTCTTTGGGAACTGTGGCACATGCTCTGTCGCCGCCTATGCTCACTGCCATCTTGCCCCAACCTGATGAGCAACACATTGCAGTGCTAGAGGCTGGACTAGATAGGATCGAAAGCCTCATAACACTTCCCTCCCCAGGTAGTCGCTGCATCGAGGCTACTGCTTCTGGCCCATCCCCTTGCATAGCCAGCGCTCCTGACAACAGGTCTTTCTCGGATCCTATTGTTCCCTCACCTCACACATTACCCCTTCCCCAGACTAGATCTCCGCGGGTACATAGGAAAAGGAAAAGGGGAATCAACACTCGTAGGGGGAATTATTCCATGCTCCACAAGCGTTCTAGGACAAAGCTTAATAGGGGCACTACACACCAAGACGCTGGAGAGCTGGAACTCCTTGGGATTGCAGGCCCCCCCCAGCATGCAGTCGAGCTCCCGACACCGTCCCTCCTGCCCCCAGTCACATCGGCTCTAGCAAACCAGGTTACATCTCTCGAGTCTCTCGAGAATTTGGTAAAATCTTTGTTTAATCCGTTACTCAATCAAGTTAGGAGCCTGGGGGCTAGACTCGACAATTTTGAACAGGCCACTAGGGACAACTTTTTCTCCCTGAAAACCTTGCTGAAAGTGCAACCTAGGCCTACTGAATTCATCCCAGACAGGAATGTGGTTAAAGAGGTCCCAGTGGGCCAAACAACTAGAGTTCAGTCGTCACTGCCGGCTAAAACACCGGCTACAGGGAAAGCTCCTACCCCAGTCCCTCTGGCCGGTGCGAAGCGGGCAGTGCCTAGTGAACTCACCCACGTTGTTCAGGTGCACGGCACTCCCCCCTCAGCAGTGACGGCACTTGTGCCGAACCCTGCCCAAAAGATCCCACAGAAGAAAGGGACTGGCCCAAGCGTCCACTCGGCAATTGCTGCGCCTGTTAAAACCAACGGAGCAGCACCTACCACTGGGGCTACCAAATCAACCTCTTCACCCAAAAATCCCCCTCTGTCTAAAAAACCCTCCTTGCCAAAAAATCCTCCCCTAGCGGCCTCCGAGCACATTCCGCCACGCAAGTGCCCTCCGGTAAATCTCCCACCCGAATGCCACCCGTATGTTGTTGTCCTCACTAAAGTCCCCCTCCTAAAAGAATCACAACAGGAAACACACCAGGCGCTAAAAAACAAAGTCATCCACTGGATGAAAACCAATAGACCACTTCCAGTGGGTGTAGACGGCCTGATCCTTGGGGTGCGCAGGGTGAGTTGGATTGGCCACGGGAAAAAACTTCTTGAGGGTGATTGCGTGGTGGTCAATTTTCAAGATATAAGAGCTGCTCACTCAATATGCTCCCAAGGCCGTACGGCCGGAACGGGGGTCGATGCTGTCGACCTATCTTTTTTTTACCCTAGACCGATCCCGACCACTCCACTATGCCCTGTCGGGCCCCCTCCTCTACACATCGCCCACGGCCACCCCTCCCCGGGAGTCTTCGCACAGCAGCTCTACCCAGCGCCAGTGATGCAGAACTGGGGCTTCTGGGGCTGCTGACTCTTTGACGTTCCCGGGGAGGATCCTGCGGTTTCAAGTCCTGCTGTCGAGTCCATCCCCTCCCCTAAAATCTGTTGCCCCTCGACTGCACTACAAAGCCAGGTCACTGCCAAGTATGTATCAGAGCAAGGGGAAACCAGGGAACCTCCCGGCATATTGGTTGGCCTCTCTGTTGTGGGGGCTGTAGAGACGTTGCCCCCAGTCGAGAACCGTACCATTGCGGCTGTGACGGACCCCTTGCTTAGGGTTTTCAGCTGGAATGTGGCGGGCCTCGAGAGGAAGCTAGCGCTCCCAGACTGGAACTCGCTGGTGGAGCAATACTCCATATGCCTGTTCCAGGAAACCTGGAGCGGGGTGCCCCTGCACAAGGCAGGATACTCCACCCACTTTCTGCCAGCAGCCCTTAGTGTAACCGGTAGGGGCCGCCCTTCGGGTGGCCTCCTAATTTGGGTGGCTTCAGAACTCAACTGCAGGGTGGTGGAGCGGGATACCAAATGCCCGGATCTCCTGAACATAGTGTTGAAAAACTCCCAAGGCCGAGTTATTTTAAATATTTTTAATATTTACGCCCGAGGCACAAAGGGGGGCAGAGAATCTCCAGTAATATCTTGCCTAGAAGCCCAGCTCCGCTTATCACCTCATAGGTCCTGCACCCTGGTGGCGGGCGATCTTAACTGCACCTTTGAGCCCCTGGACCTTGAAATCTTATCTGATCAAGAGGAACTCGACGCTAGGTGGGGGATCCCGTCCCTTGAACTGAATCCCATTAAAAAGTGGACAGAAGTGGCCCTCCAGATCAATTCAATAGCCATGGAGTTTGGCCTGAGGGCTGCCAATGGCAGGACCAGGTCCGACAAAGCTGGGGCCCACACTTACAATAGGCCAGGGCACACGTCACGGATCGATTACTTCCTTCTCGACATACACCTGTGGAGCATGGTGGAGGACATGGTGATTATACCATCTGTCGAGAGTGATCACAATCTTCTCTCTCTCACCATGTCTCACAGGTGGATAACCTGCCCTGTGACTAGAACTTCTTGTAACCCCACCCCGGACCTGTCAGTAGTCGCCAACTGTGGCCGGCGGCTAAAGTGGGCAAAGCTAGTACTCTCAGAGGAGAAAACCTCTGCCATTAGGCAGCTTCTTGCTTCAGCCCTAACCAATTTTGACCCCCAGGTGGACGGGTTGTCGGAGGTGGCCTCAAGGTTCTGAACTATAACCCAGGCTATTAGCGACCTTTTCGTAGTGCCAGCTAACACGAACAGAAGGAAACCAAGCCCACGAGGCAGATTGGGCTGGTTCAATCAGAAGTGCAGGGAGGCGAAGTCACTTCTCATTGAAGCAGTAAAGTCCAAATTACCATCTAGGACTAGGGTGGCCAGGAGGCACTACGCACTCTGCCAAAAATGCGCCAAGATGGAGTGGGAGGATAACTTCTGGCAGGACCTTCTGGCCGCCAGTCGAGGGAAAGATGCAAAACGTTTTTGGGATTTGGTGGGCAACAGGAACCGTCCTGACGATACTTTGAGGACCTGTACCATCAACGCCCAAACATGGTTCTCCCACTTCCAAAAACTCTATTCTGCCGTTGAAGGCTCACTAAATGACCCCTTTGACCTCCCGCCCTCTAGCTTGGCCCAAGACCTGGAATTCTTTTCCGTTTTGGATGCTACAAAACAGATCAAAACCCTGGTACCACTTAAAGCAGCTGGCCCGGATGGCCTCCCAGGCGATATTCTTCGAGCTTACCCGGAAGTTTGGGGGGTAATAATTTCTGCACTCCTCAACGCAATCGTTGCGGGAGGCCCGGTGCCAGATTCCTGGAGAGGTGCTGAGGTGGTCCCCATATACAAGAAGGGCAGTAGGGATCTACCTGGGAACTATAGGCCTATAAGCCTAATAGATTCGACCCAGAAATTGGCGGGGAAAGCGATTTTGGGGAGGATCTCGCAATGGGTGGATGAAAACCACATCCTGTCTGACATGCAAGCCGGGTTCCGCTCAGGCACCGGAACCATCGAACAGGTTTTTAGGCTCCTGTTACTACACTGGAAGGTGGTGGAGCTAGGCAAAGGCAGTCTCTATTTGGCCTTTATTGACCTAAAGACTGCCTTTGACCTGGTTCCCAGGGAGGAACTCTGGAGGGTGCTACACGGTCTAGGGATGCCCCCGTATTTACTAAAACTCCTTATTAAACTGCACAAAAACACCTATGCCCAGGTTAGATGGGGGTTGGACGGGGAAAAGACCGATAAGATCAGGGTCGAGAGGGGAGTAAGGCAGGGCTGTGTTCTGGCCCCCACCCTATTCTCCCTCTATATCAATGGGATGGTAGACCATCTACTCGGCGAACCAGCAGACGCTCCCACTCTGGGAGGCGTAAAAATTCCAACCTTGCTGTTCGCCGATGACACCCTCCTCATCTCTAAAACCCCCCAAGGTCTCCAGACATTACTGAATCGCTTCCAGGACTTTTGCACCTCCAGGGGCCTTGTCATCAATGTGGAAAAGACCAAGTACCTAGTTTTGCACCCACCCCGCAAACTTGGCCGCCCCCCTATTTTGAATTCTATACCCCTAGAAAGAGTGGCAGAATTCGACTACTTGGGAATTCGACTTAACGACGCGATGAGCTGGACCGCCCATATCAATAAAATGGCATTGACCCACAAAAGGGTGGGGGGGGGCCCTCCTCATGGAGTTTAACAACTCAACAAAACATTGTGTTGCCCCCCTACTTGACATTTATAAAGCTCGTGCGGTCCCTGCGTCACTATATGGAGCTGAATTGTGGGGTCTGGGTAAAGTGGACTTACTGTGCAAGGCCGAAAACAAATTCATTAAAGATCTCCTTGCCATACCATCGAGTAGTCTGACTATCCCAGTGCTCATGGATGCTGGCTGCAAGGCAATAGGGGATCAGGCTCGCCTTCGACCCCTCTTGCTCTGGGCCCGCCTGTGGAGGGTACCGGAGCTAAAATCCTATGCTGATGGCCTGGCTGAGGTGATGCACTCCGACGGTTGGCACAGTATCAAATGGCTGAAGAACATTAAACACCTCCTAGGGGACCTAGGCCTGGACTCTTGTTGGTATAGTCACTCCGCTCCCCCGAAGGAGACCCTAAAAAAACTTTTTGGGGAGTGGGTCCGTGTGAAGCGCATCAGTAACCAGCAGCACTGCAAAACCACCGCAGCTTTTCTGCTGATAAAAGATGTCGTCGCCTACGAGCCGTACATGGACCTAATAACAATTGCCATAGACCGGTCCCTGTACATCAAATTCCGGCTGGGGTTGTTACCCTTGGCTGACCTCTGTTCCAGGTGGAATAAATCCCAGCCCTCTTCACGATACTGTGCCCTCTGTCCCGACAAACCAGAGACTGTGCCACATTTTCTTTTCGAATGCCCAGATTATGGCCGACCAAGATCACGTTGGCTTGGACCTATCTGCAGAGAATTGGGTACTCGCCAGCACTCTGTCGCCCTTCGGATTCTTTTAACTAATACAGCCCCTCCGATTGTTTGTGCCGTTGCCAAGTTTTTAAAATGGGCCTGGTTGATTAGACTTAGAAGACTGTCCATATCAATTTAATCTCCTTTTAACTAATTTATGACGAACTAATGTGTTTTACTGTTTTTTACTTAATGTACAGTCATACTCTTTTCGACATGCTGTTTTAATCTTTTGTATCGCTTTTATGATATATGCATATCGAAATAAAGCAATCAACCACTAAATGTTTTTAATAACTTAACTATAGCCACAATTCCATGTACATGGTCCACTAGAATCATTGTACCTATTTTTAAAAAGGGTGACGATCCAATACAAGCTGTTATAGACCAATCTCCCTGATCGATAATAAACTGAAAGTTCTAGGGAGGATCCTTTACAACAAGATTAGGTTATGGGCGGAGGAAGACCATATTTTACAACCATGACAGTTAGGGTTCAGAAACAAAATAGGCACAGTCGAACAGTTTCTAAACCTCAACCTGATTATAGGCAAATATACAAAGCCTCAAAAATATCCTATTTATTTGGCTTTTATGTCAAATGTCAAATGTCAAAGGCTTTTATATAGCGCAACAAATCACCAAAAGAGGTCTCAGGGCGCTTGGCATAAAGAAGGCAACAACCCTGAGGGAAATATAGACCGTGACGAAGCATTAATTAGGGAAGAGCCAGGTCTTCAAGCTCTTACGGAAAGCTTGGTGATTGGAGAGAGACCAGAGATGCGCAGGTAACTTATTCCACAGTTGCGGAGCTAAGTACGAAAAAGCCCTGCAACCATTTCTGGAAGTGCGAGCTTTAGGCTGGGAAAGTAGAGACTTCGAGCTAGAGTGCAAGGTTCTGGCAGGTCTATACCAGGCTAGTTTTTTTGCAAAGTATAAGGGGCCTGTGCCATGAAGAAGTTTATGAGTGAGGCTCAAGATCTTAAATTGGCATCTCTGGCACACAGGAAGCCAGTGCAATTTTTTGAGAGTAAGAATGGATGCAGAGCGTGGAGGTAGGCCCAATAACAGTCTTGCAGCCACGTTCTGAACAATTTGTAATTTGGTCAATAGGCCCTCATTAATCGAAACGAACATAGCGTTTCCATAGTCTAGACAGCTAATGATAAGCCCCTGAACCAAAGGCTTTCTTGTCTCCAAAGGAAGCCATTTAAAGATTTTGCATAACTGTCTAAGTATTCCATAACAGATTCCAGAAACTTGACTGACATGAGCTTTCATGGAGAGAGCACTGTCAAGCATAATGCCCAAATCGCGTACCACTTCTTTAGGTTCTGGGCACAGGCCCAGTTCCTGAGGCCACCATTCTTGAGACCAGATAGTTTTGGCCT
This sequence comes from Lissotriton vulgaris, assembly GCF_964263255.1. Lineage (NCBI taxonomy): Eukaryota > Metazoa > Chordata > Amphibia > Caudata > Salamandridae > Lissotriton > Lissotriton vulgaris. The sequence goes on from NC_141691.1 coordinate 495,806,119, forward strand.
TACCAAATAGCAAACTTTCAGTCTTGCTATAATTGAGTTGGAGCTTATTATCACTCATCCAATTACTAATGTGAATCATGCATTGCTTGAACCTTACACAGGTGTCAAAAGACTGAGAACTGCTGGTGATTAACACCTGCGTATCATCAGTATATGACACTGTAGAAAAGCCATAACATTTTATAATATTGGCTAAGGGGGTCAGATACAAGTTGAACAGCAGGGGACTGAGAATCGACCCCTGAGGCACCCCCACGGTAAGAGGGATGTTCTTGGATGCCAGGGTGTTCATCTTGAGATAGGTATAACGTCCAGTAAGATAATCCCTGAACCAGGCTAGGGCGTTGCCCCTGACACCAATCTCCCACAGCCGATGTATCAAAATGCTGTGGGAGATGGTGTCAAAGGCCGCCGATAGATCTAACAGGACCAAAATGGCAGACTCCCCTCTATCCAGGGAGAGCCGGATGTTATCAACTACCTCAATTACTGCGGTCTCCGTTCCATGGGCGGCCCGAAACCCCGACTGTGAAGAATCAAACAGTGCATGTGTTTCAACATAAGAGGAGACACGTTTGTTTACTAGATGTTCAAGTACTTTCCCAAAATAGGGTAAAAGAGATATAGGTCTGTAATTGGATGGGATAGACAGGTCACTGTTAGGTTTTTTAAGGATAGGTTTAACCTGAGCCAGCTTCCAGCTACTAGGAATGGAAGCACTCTCAAAAGAAGTGTTAAAGATGTTGGTCAGTGTGTCAGCCAATAGCGGGAGTATCACACTACATCTACGTGGGGATAGTAAATCGGTGGGGGAACCTGATTTGATTTTCTTAAGGGCCTCTAATACTTCACCTGTGGTGGTAGGCTCAAATACAGTTAAGGAAGGAATAGGCGTAAGTTCAGTGGGGGACACCGTGTCTAAAAATACAGCACCCAATAAGGGCGCATCCTGCACGGAGAGTGGAAACGAGGAATAAATGAGTTTAATTTTATTATCAAAGTAGGAGGACAATGAGTTCAAAAAGTAGAAACGGACACTAGTTACACCTTATGACCATTGGTATAAGGGATAAAGATCAGAGTAGCCTCAAAAAACTCTATGTTTTGTGTTGGAAGGTGCGGTATATCTGGTTCGTCCGCCCCACATTAGAGTTGTGGCAGTTATCATTGGCTACTCTGAAGTGAATGTGCCAGCCTCACCCGAGGCACCTCTGGTCTAGGGTGCAGTGTCCAGAGATTTGAAGTGAAAAAAGGGTGTAAAATAAAGTGTGCAAAAAAGGAAAAAATAGTTAAAAAGAGGAAAAGAAACAGCCCGAAAGTTCTTTAATGGGGGTTGTTTCTACCACATTAAAAATTGACACCCCGGGGCAGAGTCAGCACAAGGCGGAATTCTCCACACACGCGGCTCTGATCTTCTCAGTGTCAGTTTAGCGATACCCCGGAGAAGCAAAACTCTTTTGGCTACAGATTAAGAAGGAAAATTTCCCCAATTGTGTAACCAAAATAAGAGTGTTTGCACGCCAAATAAGACTACACAAATAGTGTAAGTACTATATATCTATGTTTTGTGAGTCCTGACGAAAGCTCCGCAGACCCTTCCTGGCCTAACGGAGCTGAAACATGTCGACGTTTTTTGTGAATTTATACTATCAGACCTAGTAACTCGGTCTAACATCGTACCACTCAATTTTTAATGTGGTAGAAACAACCCCCATTAAAGAACTTTCGGGCTGTTTCTTTTCCTCTTTTTAACTATTTTTTCCTTTTTTGCACACTTTATTTTGCACCCTTTTTTCACTTCAAATCTCTGGACACTGCACCCTAGACCAGAGGTGCCTCGGGTGAGGCTGGCACATTCACTTCAGAGTAGCCAATGATAACTGCCACAACTCTAATGTGGGGCGGACGAACCAGATATACCGCACCTTCCAACACAAAACATAGAGTTTTTTGAGGCTACTCTGATCTTTATCCCTTATACCAATGGTCATAAGGTGTAACTAGTGTCCGTTTCTACTTTTTGATAACTGGCAACTAACCTTGGGGAACGAAACGGAGACATCGATCCCTCAACCCTCTTTTTGATTATTTACCGGACAATGAGTTCACCCATTCTATAGAAGGGATGAATGCAGAGCGCTCCACCAGAGGGGTGGTAAACTCCTTCACAATATTGTACAGTTCTTTACTTGAATGGGCCGACTTGTTTATTCTCTGTGAAAGATAGAGCGTTTTGGCTTTCTTTATATTTTTTAAATAATTAGAATGAATGAGTTTGTAACTATCGGGATTTTCTTGCATTCTATATTTCCGCCATCGCCTTTCTGCAGATCTGCTATTCGCTTTCTCCAGCTTCAAATCCTCCGAAAACCAAGGTGAAGCAATACTCCTAGTGTTGACCGAGCTTTCCGGGATAGTTTCATCCAAAGTATTTTTAATGGATTGTTCCAATTGGGCTACCATTATTTCAATATTATAATGATTATTTTTTGGAGGTACAAAATGAGTCAGAAAAGCCTCAGGTGTTAATTTGTGCCAAGGTCGGATAAAAACAGTTTCTTTCTGAGTGATTCTTCTTAACCCTAGGGGTTTAGGGAATTTAAAATTGACCAAGAAGTGATCAGTCCAGATCATAGGTGTCGGTGGTTCGCAATTTAGGTTAGCCATATTAGTAAAAATTAAGTCAAGAGAGTGACCAGCCTGGTGAGTGGGGCCAAGTGCCCTTTGCACGAGACCCAAGGTTTCCAATGCATCTATTAGGTTACAAGAGTGGTTATCGTGTGTTAGCTCTGCATGATGATTAAAATCCCCTAATAGGAAAAACAATTGTCAGTTGCCAATACATGGGATGCTAGTATATCTAGTAGATTGTTAGTAAATTGGGATTTTTCTCCAGGGGGACTATAAATCAAAGCTGCCCTTCCAAATGAGTTAGCATTGAGTTTCATGTTGATTATTAAAATTTCAAGCCTCTTGCTTGAAAGAGACTCCAACTTAGTAATTTCCAGGGGAGCCTTTGCCGCAATTGCAATGCCACCACCTCTCCTCCCTACTCTGTCGTGCCTAATAATCTGGTATTCATGAGGAAAGGCAATTGCTATATCAGGAGAGGCCTGGCTGTGAAACCAGGTTTCGGTGAAAAAACAGATGTCAGGTTTTTTATTATCCAGTAGGCACCAGAGTTCAAGAGCATGCTTAGGAATGGACCTGGTGTTGAGATACTACGCTGAAAAGGTGTTACGATCTGCATTAGTACTGGTGTTCCTTGTTATTTGAGGGTTGGCAGATGCTCTCATATGCGGACTCCTCAAATTTACATTCACATCTACAAAGGAGGATGCAAAGGTTGGATAGATTACATCAGAACAAACTGACTGATTAGTTGATAACCTACACGGATTAAATGATAGGAGTTCCTGCCGACTATAGCAAATCATGATTGCAGCACAAGAAACAATCAACCCGCAGGCAATAACAGAGAAAATTATGACTTTACCAGGGGTTAGGGTGGAAGGCGGCGGCCAGGCGCAGACGGGCGCAGACGAGCTTGCCTTTAGCGCGCCTTCGGTGCGATGGCAGCGCGCCGCTGCGCGCGTCCGCGCCAGTGACAGGAATATGTAGGGAAAGAGGGCGGGGCAGCTCTGATGACGATGCAAGGTGTACTGCTACTTCCTGTCCCTCCGCACAATCGGCACAAGCCGTGGCGGAACGGGGACCAGCAGTGATAGAAGCAGTAAGGTAAACAATTGCAGTAGTAGTCACCGCAAACAGAGTTTAAAAACAGATGTGACAAATGAGCAAATAATGATTTTTAAAATTATCACGAAGCAGTGAAAACATAAGCAGCCCACGGGTTGCCAGCAGAAATAAGTTTCCCCTAAATCACCCTCACGCACGGGAGCAGTTCTAACACCACAGCAAGGGTGCCAATCTCGCTGCGCGCGTCCGCGCCAGTGACAGAAATATGTAGGGAAAGAAGGCGGGGCAGCTCTGATGATGCTGCAAGGTGTACTGCTACTTCCTGTCCCTCCGCACAATCGGCACAAGCCGTGGCGGAACGGGGACCAGCAGTGATAGAAGCAGTAAGGTAAACAATTGCAGTAGTAGTCACCGCAAACAGAGTTTAAAAACAGATGTGACAAATGAGCAAAAAATGATTTTTAAAATTATCACAAAGCAGTGAAAACATAAGCAGCCCACGGGTTGCCAGCAGAAATAAGTTTCCCCTAAATCACCCTCACGCATGGGAGCAGTTCTAACACCACATCAAGGGTGCCAATCTCGCTGCAACCTTACTTCAGCCTTTGACTATGTTAACAAGTCACACTTATAGTCTATTATTTTAAAATACTGCCTGGATGAGGTTTTAGTCCATTTTTGAGCTTATTTGCATAGATTCTTGTATGCCTGGGTGCGGATCAGCAAGGGTGGGGAGGCATCAAAAGATATCAAAATTGGTAGAGGGGTCAGGCAGGGGTGCGTTTTGGCCTACATAATCACTGGCAAAACTTTCTAACGATGTTCGTAGAACAAATGGCAACACACTCCCCACCCTATTATATGCTGATGATGCGGTCTGAATGGGCCACACACCTAATGCCCTACGTGCTTTACTATCAGGTTTTGTAGAGTTTATGGCTGTTTTAGAGTTAAGGATTAATTTTAAAAAAATCGTTTTTAATGGCTTGTGGACTGAAAAGGTATCCTATTAATACAATCACTATGGATTCTGAAAGTTTACACCACACTTTTCCTTATTTGGGGCTGGTTTTTGCAGCAAATGGCTCTTGGGTTGACCACTTGGTGCATAGCAGAAGCAAGTTTTCAAAAGCTATCAACTCAATCCTTGGCCTACCTCAACCCAAAAAGACAGAGGTGGGTTTAGCAGTGTATTCCCACCGCAACATATGGCGCCAAAGTATGGGGTTTTACAAAGTGTAAAAGTATCCAGAGAGAAGACATTAGGTTTCGTAGGAAACTCCTGGGAGCCCCGATTTCTTCATCTCTGTACGTCTGCCATAAAGAACTGAAATTGCCATATGTTGAAGATTATATCAGGGCTTGCCCAGCTATATTCTGGCCTGCATTCTGGAAAAACCTGCAGCGACCCTCACCAGTGATATAATAATACATTGTCTTAAGTGCGAGAAGGGTAGGGATATACCTTGGCTTGCCGCTGTAAGAGAGAGCATAAAAAGCGTGAATCTTCTGCACATTTTCCTAAATCCTACTGATTTTGAGGGCATAAACAAAAAGGAGGTTCTTTATGCACAGTATAGTAACGCTAGATATGAAAAAGAGGTACAGAAAACCTCAGTCGTCAGGTATTTGTCCATAGAGGATGCCTCCCATTTTCCAGCCAGCTATCTTTTAAAACCTATAGGTGAATGGGAGAGAGGATTGCTTTTTCGCCTAAGGGCCGGTTCACTGAGATTTTTACTATGCTTCCCTTTATGGTATAATGCCAGCCTTGACCAACTGTCATGCACTTGTAATGATCGTAGCAACCAAACAGTGCTACACTTTTTATTCTTTTGCAATATTTATTCAAAATATACAAAAGGATTTTTGATGCCATTTTTTTTAAGTGCTATCATTCATCATAAAGCAGCTTACATGAAAATCCTTAAATTGGAAGAGGATGAATTAATCTTTCGTGTAGGCTCATTCCTGAAAGCAGCTGTACATGCACGCAAAACAATGTGTACCCCATGAAGGATTTTTATTGACCGTGTATTAATATTGTATTTATGATAATTTTCTTAATATTCGAATCCCTGTCTACTGATGTTATCTATTTTATTTTTTCAATGTAGAAACCACATACAACCTATAGGTTCCCATTTAGAAAATGTTTTTATGGCATTGTATCTCTTTTTATCAACTAATGTATTTTCATGTTGCCATTTTTATTTGTTTTGTGCTTTTATGGATACATCATATCCGAATAAACATTTTGATTGATTGATGTTTTGGTTTTATAAAATGCTTTACACCAATTGGCTGCAAAGGAGAAGAAAAATGTAGCTTGACACCAAAAGATATACAGGCCTGTGCATTCAGAGCTCCTTGGATCACCATGACAAGCCTCACTTGACACTCACCATAACGAGTTGGCTATGCTGACTACAAGGTCATCAGCTGTGATCTCAGCTCCACAGCTCCAATTTATAGAGTTTAATCCAAGTTAACAAGGACGTTGACTAGGTCTTCAAGAGCTTTCAAATAAACCACATTAACCCTTACTCATGCTTTTATTAAGTCCCACATCATGAACACCGACTCCTCAGCATCGTGTTACATCTTATAGACAACAAGCATGCCATCAGATGCCAAAAAAGGAGTGGAAGCCGATGTCACAAGACATTGTAGTTTCACTGAAATTTCACAACTGCCTACTATATGAACTCTATTAATGAAGCTTTCATAAAAAGGAGGCACTTTTCAAGATGATCAAGAACTGATGTAACCACACTCCAGATTCTCTTCTTTAACCGTTTCTCTGCAGATGACTCAACTAGTACTCTGAAAACTATTGCATTTGAAGACGATGCAAACTCATCATCAATGCAGAAAGGAACTTCCAGTGAGGCCTTGACTCGCTTCCCCCAAACATTGTCAACATGCTCTTGATTCAAGGTGCCTTTCAGAATGTCCTTTGGCTCAGACCGCTTTTGCCCTTCCAAAACAAAAGGGCTAATGGATGCTGGTGAACTTGTTTATTACTGTCTGATGACATGCCTAAAATCCCTAGGAAAGATGATTGAAGTCCATAGCTAATCATTTTCACAAGATCAAAAGCAATGGCTTCCTGCAGTATAAATTCAGGCAGCAATATGATATGGAAATGGACGCTCTTCAAGTAGTCACTAAAGCTCTTCCAACCTCAAACAGCATGGATTTCTGCCTTTGCAACCTGCTTGAACTTGGTATGCCTCACCAAATGGGAACCCCAAGTCTCCTTGGATCCTGTTGAATGAGGACTGGAAACATGAGTCTTTGTACACCCCGCTCAATTGCCTTGAGTAAAAAGATCAGTGGATCCTATGTGGCTGCCAGACTTTTTTTGAACAAACACTAGAAGTTGGAGAAAAGAGGTACACTTACCGGTAGACATCACTCCAACGTCTTGAGGCCACCCTTGTTTGTATAAAGGAAAAAGGGAAAGAGCTTTACAACTGGGGTATGTATAACATCTGGAATATCTACTGTTCAGACAACATCATTCTTAGTTACAGGTAGAATGAGGGTATTTTCTGTTTCTTGCAAATACAAAATAGGGGTATTCCATTTCTTGGGCCATTTTAAGAGGTGTTTACACTGGTTTCCTATATATGGGCTCAAAGTCTTATCCTTCATGCATCTCAATGTTCCTGAATTCCTATCCAGTATTGGGATATATTTCATTGATTGACATGCCTGAATCATTCCCCGTCGTCGAGATGGGAGTTCCACAGTAACATAATCAAGCAGTATTTTAATAATGACATAGGCTACAATGGCCCTGAGCCATGTTTTACATAACCTATATATGTCCTTTTTAAAAAAAGGACTAAATGTTGAATGCAGCCAATCAGCTGCTAGCACCCTCTAGAACTCTCCTAGCAGAGGCAGTTTCCCTCAGATTTTCCCTGCATGTCGTGTGTGAAGGGAGTCTCCCTGAGTTCTACTCAGTTTTCTTTTATAAACTTCTGGAATTTATTCTTGAGATCTTTTTCTTCATTATATCTGATATAAAAAGGGCACTTCCGTCCCTGCAAGACCTTTGCCAAGAAGTGTGTTCATGTGGATGATCCTCACAAACACTGCATCTACTTCCTCCACCCAGTCCATGAGGTAAGTCAGTGCAACATCGGTTGCACTTTATCTTCTAAAACTCTAAGAGATAGAGAGAGGAGGCTGCTTCTGTGGCTGCAGTCCATTAAGTACCAGAAAACATCTGAAGAGGGCAGTGATGGGTCATCCAGGCTTCACAAGAGAGCCTGATCTCATGAGGAAGACTCTGGAGAGGACTTGAAACACCTCAAACCCTCCCCAGAGAGCAAGAGCTCAAAAAACATCCAAAAGTCCCCTCAGAGCCTTAATCTTCAGTCTCCTCTACTTCTGTGAGAAAAGAAAAGAAACATCATAGAGCATCTTCCTCAGATTCTGGGAAATTCAGAGCCGAAAAATCATCATTAACGACGTCACCGTCGACTACAACCCCATGATCATTGACTACGACGAGTATCACAGTGACATCGTGGACTCCGTTGACGGCAGGGATATCGACAACAGGAGCCATCTCTGGCCCCAACCATTGACGAGCATCTTAGAGGCGGCATCATCATTGACGTCTATCCCATCTTTGTCTGTGCCATCGATGAAGACACCGTCGATGATGACACCGCCGATGATGATAAATGTGTCAAAGCCTTTTTTTCATCAGGAGCTGTCAACGTTCAGCAAGATCTCCCCTTTGCCTCCTTCGCACCTTTTGGACCTACAGGAGTAAGACGAAGAGAATGAGGATAAGAATGCAATATATACGGCGTTGTGCATAGTCCATCCAAATTATATGTACAGTGCCAGTAAGAGGACCAGGATTATAACGCCGAGTAACAATACTGTCAGCCACATCTGGCACCATCGCTTCATTACCAACTTTATGGATGTCCTCCGGAATCTCGCCCTAGGGAGATGGCACATCTTCCACCATCTTTGATTTTCAGGCTATGCTGGTGGACTGTAAACGGAAGTTTTGACCACAATATGTTCAAATAGAGCCCCCACCAGTTCAGCGGCAGTCCCATGAAATATCGGTTTTCCGAGTGACACCAACAGTACCGTTCACTCCTATAAAGAAGCATGATCCGAACAACCCTTCCTCCTCTGATGAGGAGAGAGAAAAGGGTCAGATTACATTATTCCCAATTTCAGAGGACAGAGGGGGCAGATTCCATCTCCCCTTGGCTGTGAAACATACAGACAGCTTCCTGTATGATTTGAAGGAGGAGGCAAAGAAATCCATTTGAACAATCCCGATCATCTACTACATTTGGCAAGAGAGGGTGAAAATAATGAACTCTGGCCACAATACCACCAGTGCTCTCTCACATAGACAAAAAGTACAGATACCCAGAGGATTCCCCTTCCTGTCTGATGGGCCATCCTAGGCCAGATTCTGTCATTTCTCATATGGCACAAAGGAGAAAAAAAATGCAGCCACCCCGATCTCAACCCCCCGGATAAGGAAGGGCATGGGCTAGACATTATGGGGAAGCGTTTCTTCACTATGGCTGCAACTATCATCAAAGTGGCCAATGCTTTGGCAAAATTGCCCGTTATGATTGACAGATGTGGTCAGACATGGAATCCTTGCTAGACCTTATCCTTGAAAACAAGTAGCAGGAAGCTAGAAAAACCCTTACGGCGGGAGGGAGGGCAGTCCCTGAGACAATCAACTGTGCGATGGGCATAGTCAACAAGGGGTTTCACCAGCTGGCAAGTGCTGCAGGCTTGAGGTGCCAGGGATGGTTAACCCCGTGCTCATGACGAGCTCTCGTCATGAGGCACAGTCACACTGTGCTCATGAATTGCGCCGTGCCCACGCAGGGATAATTCCCCTGCAGTGCTGGGCTTTCGATTGGAACGGGCGAGGTCGTGACGAGCGCAGCTCGTCTTGAGCACAGCGCCACCATTCTGTAGTGTAGTTCCTATATTCCCAATAGGCTCTGCGCATTGGAATAATATATCCTATAGATGTGACGTAGGTCACATATCTACTAGGTCTCTATCGAATATATTAGACTTAATTGTGAGTGCCAGCTAGCTCAGATGTCACTAGAAACTTTCTTGAACAAACAAGAAGGGATTAGTTTCTGACAACCGCATAAACCTGTCTGATGGGCCATCCTAGGCCAGATTCTGTCATTTCTCATATGGCACAAAGGAGAAAAAAAATGCAGCCACCCCGATCTCAACCCCCCGGATAAGGAAGGGCATGGGCTAGACATTATGGGGAAGCGTTTCTTCACTATGGCTGCAACTATCATCAAAGTGGCCAATGCTTTGGCAAAATTGCCCGTTATGATTGACAGATGTGGTCAGACATGGAATCCTTGCTAGACCTTATCCTTGAAAACAAGTAGCAGGAAGCTAGAAAAACCCTTACGGCGGGAGGGAGGGCAGTCCCTGAGACAATCAACTGTGCGATGGGCATAGTCAACAAGGGGTTTCACCAGCTGGCAAGTGCTGCAGGCTTGAGGTGCCAGGGATGGTTAACCCCGTGCTCATGACGAGCTCTCGTCATGAGGCACAGTCACACTGTGCTCATGAATTGCGCCGTGCCCACGCAGGGATAATTCCCCTGCAGTGCTGGGCTTTCGATTGGAACGGGCGTGGTCGTGACGAGCTCAGCTCGTCTTGAGCACAGCGCCACCATTCTGTAGTGTAGTTCCTATATTCCCAATAGGCTCTGCGCATTGGAATAATATATCCTATAGATGTGACGTAGGTCACATATCTACTAGGTCTCTATCGAATATATTAGACTTAATTGTGAGTGCCAGCTAGCTCAGATGTCACTAGAAACTTTCTTGAACAAACAAGAAGGGATTAGTTTCTGACAACCGCATAAACATGACGACTTTGTTTCCCCAAGATAAAACATATCTTCAGAGTCGTGGAAACAATAGATAGATATTTTACTCAGTCAATCGTGCATCCTTTGTTTCACCAGAGGTGCAGAGAAATAGAGAGACGGGCGTTTTCAATAAAAGTATTTATTGAACATTCTTCTTTCTCATGCTGAAGAAATGAACTGCAACAATCGTAATACTTGCTGAAAAGTATAATCCGTACAGCAAGAAGAGTATTATAAAATAATACTGTAAAAGCATGGTATGGTTTCTAAGCCATAAAATACATACATACATACATAAAGACTTAAAGTACTCAACTGGTGCTTCTAAAATACAGCAGATTTGTCTGGGCAAGAAGCTTTTCATCTGAAATTTTTCTGGAAAAGATTCCAACTACGCACTGGTTTTTCATGAGGTGTTTGTAAGTTTTATTTGCACTCTATTCATCAGAGTGGGTGAAAGGAAGAAACAGCCAACACATGTTTTGCCCCCTTACATGGCATTCCAGCCTGGGGCTTCTTCAGGGCGTGTAGATTCTTATATATTCTATTAACGTCGTGGGTAATGGATGTTTCTATGAATTCTCAAGTCTCAGGCGTAATGCCAGGTCAGGATGCTAAGTTCAGCTACTGACGTTAGCGAATAAAACTTACAAACACCTCATGAAAAACCAGTGCGTAATTGGAATCTTTTCCAGAAATATTTCAGATGAAAAGCTTCTTGCCCAGACAAACCTGTTGAATCTTGCTTACTTTAGGGGGTTAGGGACCGCTCCCCCTGTCAAGGGCAAGAACCAGAAAAAGAGAAAAATATTCACTCAATCTATTGGCTAGTAAGGGATTGGGACCTTTTACCCCTCACTCTTCAAACATTGCTTCTAAAATACGCCTACCCCAATGTACCTAACCTTAGTCTAGTACAAGGGAAGAAGTAAGTGTGGTGTAGCATAAGTTTACTATTCTTTTTGCCAAGAATCTATCCAAGATTTCTCTTAGAATAATAATAATAATAATAAAGCCATTTATTAAGCGCCTGGTTACACTGAACAGTGTGTCCCCGCGCTATCGAACCCCATCATTAAACCATCAGACCAACCAGATCAGTAGAATCTCTAACCAGACACAGACCGCTAGTCTTTAGGGAAGAGATGCGTATTAAGTTTCAAGCGGAATCTCCTCTCGGAGGGTTCCATCCGCAATTCAAGGGGTAATTTATTCCAATGGGAGGCCGCTAAATAACAAAAAGAGCGGCCGCCCATTTTGGCTTTAAAAATGCGAGGAACTGAAAACAACATACTGCCCGATGATCTTAAGTGACGTTTTGGGCGGTGGATACTGAGGAGCTTGTTTAGATAAGGGGGTCCTTTCCCTTGTGCAATTCGATGGGAAATGCACATGGCCTTGAAAAGTATACGCTCCTTTATAGGAAGCCAGTGCAATTTGGATAAAGCATCCTTTCCTGAAGCTCTGCGTGGGAGGTTGAGAACTAGGGTCTAATCAGCTCTGTACCTTGGTTTAGAATGAAGGAGGTCTGGTATCTCTCTGTCTCAGGACTCAATTTCCCAACACCCCGCAAGGGGAGCTTGGAAACACTGGAGCTGGATTTCTCGGCAAGAGAAAAGACAGCATCTCTCTCAGTGCGTCTGCTGGAGGATCAGCTTCCTTCGGCACTTGCTGCAGCAGGATGCGTCGGGCAAGTAGATAGTCAAACTACTCCAAACAATCGTGTGTTTGCTTGAGCAAGTGTGGGCATATTTATACCTTGAAGGTGCTGAGTTTGACGTAAAGTTGGACATAATAATGTCATCAAAGAGTCTCAGTTCTTTGAAAACTCCATGAGTTCATGGACAAATCAATATTCAAGCAAGGGGAAGTCTCTAACTGCTGAAGCCGAGTTTTCCAAGAAATCGTTGTGGGTTTTCAGAACTAGTGGAAGTAGCCATGTCGTATTTGGACTGCATGAGCTATGTCTCAATATGGTTATGATTTCTATGCCTATATAAGGATATTGTGATTTATACCTATATAAGGGCATGAAACGGGAAAATTACACTTGGGTCCTAAAATGCTGTACAACACCCACTACACTTTATTATGTTCATCATTACTAAATTTCAAGCACTAAAACATATCTAAAGTATGTGTTTAAAATCCCACCCAAAAATACATAAAATGCATTTGAAAATGGTTGCACACATAAAAATGAGCATTTGTAAAGTACGCATTTAAAAGCAATGATTTCATTGTAAGCATATATTATGATATTGGCAATGCTAACCGAATGAATCACGAAAATTACATTTATGAAATGGCTCTTAGTTACAGAAGAAAAAGTCGAGACCATCCCATAGCCCAATATATAAACTGTTTTGGTTTGTGGATAAGGTCAATATTGTGTCTCGGAAGTATTCAAAGAATTCTTGTTGTCTAAGATTAGTTCTACTTTAAGCAGATTACTTTGTGCCAAAAAGAAAAAAATTAAATTTTGGAAAAAAGTCAAATCAAATCGTAGAAAAATAGAGTTCCAAAGTTAGAAGTTTGTTTTGAAAAAGCGAAGGTTGAATTCAGAGTTCATAGAACGCTGTTTGCTAATTCAAAAAATTATTCTGGGTATCTGGAGAAAATACTAAATCTTCTAGGTTGTCAAAGAAATCGTCTACCACAGTAGGTGAAAGTTGAACCACTTCATTAAGTAGATCAATCGTACACGATGAGAAGCATTGCCGTCAGCGTCAGTCGCATATGTTTGCAGTAGATGGTACATGTGTGACTGTTGGTCCACGTATCTCACCCTCAGCTAGAATTACCAGTGAGACCTCAATGAATGCCGTCATCAGGATTGGTAGCCGTTGGGGGTAACACAATGCATGAGCCGTTTCCGAACCAACCAAAGCGTCAACATCCGTTGGCAGTGCTGATGGAAGTGTCAGACAGATATCCAACACACATTCCTCTCGACAAAGCAGGCATAGTAGACCAGGTAAGATGCAATCTTGCCAGATTGGTCTGAATGAAATTGACCATGTGGTATTCAGATCTCTCAAACGAGTCAAGGCAAGAATCTGTGTTATGCGTTCACGATACTGCAGTGTTCTCCATGGTAATTGATCTGGGTATTGCTGGTGACTGGACTTGCCATAATGAAGCAGAAGGAACAAAAATAGTATCCCTGATACGAGTCCCAAGATGAGAGGCAGGCCGCCGAACACAGAGTGCACGATGTTTGAAAAAATGCCTATGACTGCTTCAAAGGGTGCTAACAGTCCTGAAAAAATCATCTTAAATACATGTACAATACCACTGGTATCAGACATGTTTAAGATACGACCTAACATTTCTGCTAAATGTATTGGGCAGTTTGTTGATAATAGGGCATGTATCTCTGCAGAGGACCTTGGAACTTGCAGATCATACGTCTCTCTGGATGAGGTCAGTGGCACAGCTTTTTGTAAAGAATGGCTTTCATTCTGCTTAAAGTATCAATTTGTATAGAAGAGATGTTCAGTGAAGGCCATAATGGCGACTCCCCGTCTATCTTAGTGTTAGGAAACAATTCTTGCATACAACAAGTGACCCTGGCTGACACTCTAACGAGATAGGCTATTCCTGGCATTATTCCAAAACAGTTGTGATCATTCAACATTATGTAGCTCCCATTGGAAAGCTCCCTAAAAATTGGATCTATCACTGCTGCCGGGGAATCCTGCAGGTGGCATGATAAGTTGTTTGAAGAACCATTGGAGGCTCCATGCAAATTAATGCCTTGACATAAAAGTGTACTACTTAGTGCGTTTTTGCAATTTCTACCACTATGAAATACTTCCTTTCCCTCACTCCAACATTTGCGTGTGTTTGGGAAATCCCAGGTCGACTTTATGTACTCTTTACCCAACCTTTCATGCAGGTCTGCTGGTATGTGTTTTAAGCAATACTGAAACTGGAAAATCATCACTGGTATTGTGATGGTGCCCTGTATTATCCATTCAACGGCTGGCTTCTCAGAAACGGTTAATGGTAATCTCTCTAGTTTTTCTATGCTCAGCACCAAATAGTCTGCTCCCCTCTGTGCCAAAGAGATTTCTTTATCTGTAAGGTTAAATCCAGTAAACAATGACGTCGTGTTGATTAGACGCCAAGGCACATAGCCTGAACGAAGGTTTTGTAATGTCCAGCCTAGCAGCATATAGAATGCAATTGAGACGGTCCATGTTGTAACATGAGCAAGTCCTGTTCCATTATGTCTATGGCAGAGGATACAATGCTTTCCAAAGAATACATTCTGGATGACAGAGTTATTAAACCATTGTCAACTACAGAGAGAGCTTTCTCTAAATTAATACGATCAATTTCTCGTATTCGTTCTGCAGTTTCCATTTGCGTGACTTTCCATGCTTCACTATAAGCTGCGTATAAACCGGCGTACATGAAACATTTATGACGTTGTTTGCGAGGTCCCATTAAGAATTCTCTCAAATCAATGCCATCTTTAAGTAAAGTTAAGTGTTGTTTTATATCTGGGAGTGTGGATTTCTGTAGCCACTGAAGGCATAGTTTTCCTACACAATAAGTTGGTATCATCCCTGGATGTTGTCTCTGGACATATCTTGGATCTGGCCTAGTTACTGTAAACCCTTGTGTCTTATTCCGGAATCTATCTTGACTGTTATTCGTGTCTTTGACCAGATTAACCATTTTTTCCAATCAGGATTAGTTCTGTTCTGTTGTAAAATATAGTTTACGTCTACCTCCTCATCTGTAGTTCCATTACTATCAGGAGTGGGCTTGGGTATGAACGGTTTGTTTAAATCTTTTATCTTAGCCAGGCCAGGACAAGATGTCTGTTGAACAGTATCATTTAAAAACATGATTTGTTCTGGGATGATGCAGGCTCTGAATAAGGCTTCTAAACCTTCACCTGCAAGTCTTTTGTGCCCCAGACAGTTTTTGTCTCGATGTTGTCTTTCCAAAAGTCAAAACCTAATGTGAACAATTGAGCATAAAAGGTCGCAAAAAAATGTGATCAGTATTAGTCAACATACTTTTCATGCCTGTCTTATTAACAATTTTAAAGTAAAATGTTTCTGGATTTGTAAGATTAAAGCCTGAGAAGTAGGGACATTTTTCATAAAATGTTTGAGAGCTACCCTTTGGTGGCGTCGGACAATGTTCCCATTGATTATAAGTTAAAACATTTCTAGGGTTTACAGATTTGTGCAAAAAATGATGACCAAAATGATTAAAACAATACATTTCTTCATAATTTGAAGAACCTTCTAAGTATTCATGTATTGCAAATTTTGCTGACATTTCTAAGTCTGCCATCATGTTATTAACAGTCTTAAAGTCCCAATCATCAGAAAATGTACTGGGTGAAACAAAATCACTCAAGGAAACTTTAAATTGGTGTGTAATCTTTAACAGCTCTACAGGACCATAAATGTCATAATCAGTTCTGTCCCATGCTATACCACCAGGTAGGGGAACGGCTGTGATGTTCACTGATGATAGGTCTCTTTGTTCACAATGAGATGATTTGCGTGGCTTCAGGAGCAAGCTGATGTTCTTACTTGCTGTGTCATTTTACTTTATTTTCCATCTATCAGCTTTCCCAAACTTAAAACAAGAATGAGCCATAGTAGGAGAAGAAGTACACCTAACACAATCCAAAATTCAACCCATGTTGAAACCAGATATGTATTTGCAAGCTGGCGACAAAGTTCTGTTACTTGTTCCTTGACAGTTTTATTAGCTGGCGTTGTTTCTGGTTCACTGGGATCCTCAGAAAATGAATCAAAGTTGATGAAATAGCCAGAGGCAGTTCTGTCAATTGTTGGTATCTCATACGGATTACTTGAAATCACTGGAGCTGCTTGATCCCTTATCATATTAGTATAGTCAGAGGCTATATCATTGTAGACAGGAGTGTCTTGACGAACTGTTATTTGAGTTTCAAGAGGCACAAGTTCCATGGCTTTGTTGCATAGTCCTTCTTTTCTCACTGCAGATTCTTCAAAGGTGATAAGTCTTTCAGTTTGAACCTCTTGGATGATAGCAAGATTTGGTCATCTGATACATCTTTGGAGTCCACTGGGCCAACTACTTATTATCGGCCACATGATGTGGTTTTACCAGGTCAATTGATACGGACCGGTTCTCCTTTCTTCCAGCAAGGGGCGACAGTAAAACTGTTCTTGATCCTTGGACTGCTAGTACAGGTACTGGTTTTCTGTAAGAAGGCCCAAATTCCTTCTTACCCACTATTTTCTCTCTGACCAAATCCCCAATCTTTGGAATCCAGACAGGTCTTGCTGGGACCGGTGGTTTTTCTTCAGTGGTCGTTGGCTTTTGTAATTTTTTGCTTAGACTTTTTCTTGTTTCATTTAAGTCCTGCAAAACAGCCAAACGGTCTTTGATATCAAAGGATTTTTGTTCTACCACTGAAGTATGACAATCGATTGATTACACCCAGAGAATTTCTTGGCAGATTGTTAAGACTACGTTGGACACTTATTAGATGTTTGACCCACCCGTCACCCGAGCCTAATACCCTAGCTGTTATAGATTGCTTTATGTCACAGTTTTTTCTTTCCACTACAGAATTTCCCTCAGGATGGAATGGACTCGAAAACCGCAATGCAATTCCCAAGCTGGTCATGGCCTCTTAGTAAGCTCGAGAACTAAACGCAGGACCCTGGTCAGAGTGTAGCGTGCCAATTGCGTATGTGCTGATAAAGACTCGCAAATCTTTTATAACAGTTCCAGCGTCAGCCAGGCGCTGAGGCCATATCCAAATGAATCTTGTCCTAATGGTTGTGGGACCGCATTCGTCCATGGTGACGTCTGCGGGTAGAAAGTCTAAAGCTGTCTAGCAATGGTATCTGTACCTGGCTGGCTACACTGTAGTCAGGTATCTGATGGCGCTGAAAGCTGTGATCTCTGTAGCACACATCGCAATTAATTCAAAATTCGTTAATGTGGGTGCTCATCCCTTGCCACCAGTACATCTCTTTTAATTCTAGTAGAGATTTTGAGTTTCCTTGATGTTTCAGACCCTCTCTCATATGTGTTTCTTCAATCAAAGCACCTCTCCGATTCCTGTTTGGAATTACCCTATCCCCTACTCCGGGGATTCGAGCGAAAGGGAGGGAGTTGGCATCAATTATGTATGTATATTCGAGTGGATAGTTTAGAAGTAACGCAGCTCCACTGCCTTTGCTTGTGGCATTGACAGCTAGCATTGTTTCACCGTCTTTTTCTGTTTTTGAACAAGTGATTGCAGCTACGGAAGCTGTTTGCACAGCTGCCTTCGCAGCTTCATCAGCCAATGAATTCCCTGCAACGTGATCGCCATCACGCTAATGACTCAGTGTATGAATCACGTGAGTCTTTTGTAGTTCTTTCTGTAATAGAACTACTTGTTCCCAAAGCAATTTATGCTTGATTGTGCCACCTTTTGTGACTTTGAAACCATTTTGAACCCAGTTCTGCAAGTATTAATTGTAAGACTGGACGCAGTAATGCGAATTGCACACTATGAGTGTGGGGTATTCGCGATCGGTATTTTCAAGCGCTATCTTGAAAGCCTGCAGTTCAGCTCGCTGAGCTATACAGTCTCCGAGAGATTGAGTTTTTGTGACCATAGGTCTGAATTTACCATCGCGCCAGCAACCTTTAACAATCGCGCACGCAGCACTATAAGCTTGTTTACCCCCAATTGCAGGCTGTGCTGAACCGTCTGTATAAATTATACATCCGTAATGTTCTAGAGGCAGAATTTCAATGCGCAGAGGACATTCTTGTTCGTATTGGAGAAATTCTTGAATTTTCAAGTATGGGTCAAAAACAAATTCAACATCTGTTGCAGCAAGAGAATTAACCTATTGTATCCATCTTAGATGTAATGCTTTTGCATTTGGAATGCTCGCTTTTGTCACTGCCTCTAAGGCAGGTACAGGCGTAATGACCATTATGCGTTTTATCTGCGCGAGGGCTCTCCCTTTTGCTACTGCAGTTTTAACCGCTGTCAGAATTTTTTCTGTTGAAGTGAATTTCATTTCAGCTTGTGTGTACAAGTGTGATTTGTAAGCTATTGGTACCTTTTCACCTTCATTAAAGGTTAGGTATGTAAATCCGCATCTCCCTGGGATTATTCGGATTACAAGGTTGCGTACGTTTTTACGTGTCTGTAAATCTATTGTTGCTAACATGTCTGTTTGCACTGAACGCAACTTTTCTGTGTTTTCTTTAGTCTAATTAGTTGATTTGAAATCAGGTTTGATTAGTTTGTAGAGAGGTTTAACCCTTTCTGCGTAGTTTAGGATGTAAGTTCTTCCAAAATTCAGGAATCCTAGAACTGACTGTAAGTTTTTCCGCGTTTTTGGAGGTTGGAGTAGCTACATTTCTCTAAAAAGTTTGCTGCCAGGCTTTTGCCTTCACTTGAAAGTTCTTATCCTAAGACTAGGACTTTGAGGTGGGCAATTCTTGATTTTTTTAAATTGAATTTGTACACTTTAGAGGCGAAGCCAAGTATTATTGTGTTTATCCTATTCAAGTGCCTGTCCAAATCATCATCTGTAAGATAAAGTTTATCGAAATAAGATAATGCCTCATCATCATACCTTTGTAGTAACTCTGTTACTCTGGCTGATAATAACCCTGGACTATTCTTGAATCCCTGGGGGAGACGACAGAAGTGTTGCTATGTCCCCATAATTGAGAAAGCGGTCAAGTACCTGCTTTCAGGTACGATATTTTGACAGAAGAAACCGTTCGAAATATCTAATGTGGTTTTATATTTTTTCCCCACGATGTTCTTCGTCAGTGCTGCACTGTGTGCATTTTGTACTGCAAAAGTTTTGCAACAAGAGTTTAAATGTCTGTAGTCCAAAACTAGATGATATGTATTGTCTGGTTTGGAGACAGGAAACAAAGGATTGTTCATGGGCGAGGTGCATGTTTCAATCACCCCTTGGTATTCAAGTTGATCTAAGATCTCCGTCACCTGTTTTTAGCCTCTTGCTTAACTGAATACTGCCTCTGAGCAGTAGGTTGATTTTCTAACAGGATCTAATGGGAAGGAGAGGCCTCATCCCATCCCACATGATTTTTATATAATGCTAGAGCCTGGGCCACAGCCCATTTTCTGGCATAGGTGTATTTTTTATGAATACGACTATGATTGGAGAAGGCTGGCATAATGATCTTTTCGCCATGTGGGCACTCCCTGACAAATTCAGGTGGCCAGTCTTTTTCAGCCAGAAGGATGTCATAACCCTTTGATAGCTTCTCCTAAAAGAGTGCTTTTATTTTCTAGTTACGTCCCTCTCTATTCGGAGTGTAACTTCATATATCTTATGGGGTACACTAACCCTGGTATCGGCAGTTTCAACTTGAATGTATTCATTCAGATCCACTGTCTCCAGGTGATCCTTCAGGATCCTGCGAGCTATGGTAACTTCTGCTGCCCTGTCCAGCATTGTCTGGGCCCACTCCCTGTTCTTGAGTTGTGTCCTCAAGATCCTCGGCATGTCTGATTTTAAGACTTGCTACCTTTTTTCTGGTGAATTGAGTTCTCTTATTTTTTGGAACGTGTTGATCATCTTTTGACTTCACGCATTCTTGCTTATGTTCTGATCGTACTCTTCTTTCGGATTTCTGTGAGGAAGTCTGAAAGGTACGAGAGGAACCTTTATCAGTATCTTGATATCTATCTGGTTTTCTCAAATTATCCCTATTTCCTAGGTTATATCTTTTTTCAGAGTGCTTCTTTTGAGGAGACCTACCTCTGGATTGAGAACGCTTCTCTTTAGGAAGTGTCTATCTAGTATTTTCCCACTTCTTTTTAGGAGTAGTGATTGTTTTTGGATAAAAACTTTTTCGGGATTTTCAGTGAGTTCGGGTTTTACTGGTTTCCCTCCCAAACTATCTCTACCTAGTTCTTCATAGGATTTTTCTATTATTCTGGCCAGTTTATATGGTTGCTTAGTTACATCAAGATCTTTTAGTTTTTGGCAGATTGCCACTGATGCTGCTTCACCTTTAATATTAGCTAATATTATAGCTGAGACCTGTTTGAAATCCTACAGTAACTTCATACCGAGATTTAAAGCAGGCTCTGCCCCGTATTCATTTTGAATCTGTTTCAGGACGTCTAGTATGACCGCCATTTGTGTAGATTGCAGCAAAGATTGTACCCCATGTGTCACAGTCCTCCAGGTGGGGTGCAATCCCCATTGGTAAACAGATTGTTAGAATCCTGTGTTTCTCATGAGGTATACTATCTGGAAATATTGCCTCGATCTGAGTAATTTTTTGAGCTAACCAGAATGGAACTTGTTCCCTTTTTGTGGGTAATTTACCGATGCTCGATTGTATAGTCTGTGGTGTAATTTTGTTTGTGTTCCCCTGATGTGGGGGTTGCAGTGGAAATCTTGTAGCAAGTTGGACTGTTAGAGTCCGCATGACATATTGCACCAATTGTCTATGTATTTTAATTAATTGTTTTAGCTGAGCTAATAGTTCTGGACCTGTCATTTGTTCAATGGCAGGATGTGGTTTATAGCTGGCTAGTACAGGCCATGTTGCCCCTAGTCTACCTAGTGGACCGAGCCTGGTAATGTGATTTTTATGTTGTAGGGCGCCTTTAAACCAGAGCTGATGCTCTTGGTAAGTTATTGTAATTCCAATGTCCTCAAAAGGAGCGTATTCCACTGGAGGTTCCTCTGTCTTGTAGAAGTGGAACACATGTGTTGTTAGATTTGCTTCTCGGAAGTTAATCCGTGAATAGAATACCTCTATCTGCCGATATTCATGTGCCTCTATGACAAATATAACTCTACTACCTCTTGGTCATAGGTCATTTTCTATAAGCTTTAAAGCTATTGTTTTCCTTAAGTTTCCAGGGATGATTATAGCATCCGGGTCATTCTGTTGGAGACCTGTAATGTCTAAAACCAGTTGGGCATTAATGTCTGCGGGTCCACCGTTCTCGTCGTCGGTATCCGACATTTTGTTGAAAGTCTTGCACCGCAAGTTTCAAGGAAACAAAGATAAGGTGCACAATATTTTTGGAACACTGTATCCTTCAAGGTTGAACAAAAAAACAAAAGCTAATACATAGGATTTTCGTCCTACTCAGTTATGGCGGATATTTCATCCTTTAACCCACTCCAGACGTCTATTGGAGTATTTTACGGGAAAAAAGTGTCTCTGCGAAAAGCACGACTGAGTTACTCTAGTATCTAGTGTTAAATTAGTGCCTTACCAAACGTTGGACGCCATGTAGTATAGTTTCTATATTCCCAATAGGCTCTGCGCATTGGAATAATATATCCTATAGATGTGACGTAGGACTTATGTCTACTAGGTCTCTATCAAATAAATTAGACTTAATTGTGAGTGCCAGCTAGCTCAGAGGTTACTACAAACTTTCTCGAATAAACAAGAAGGGATACGTTTCTGACAACCGCATAAACATGATAAAACGTGTCTTCAGAGTCGTGGAAACAATAGATAGATATTTTACTCAGTCAATCGTGCATGCCTCGTTTCACCAGAGGTGCAGAGAAACAGAGAGACAGGGGTTTTCAATAAAAGTATTTATTGAACAATCTTCTTTCTCATGCAGAAGAAATTAACTGCTACAATCGTAATACTGGCTGCAAAGTATAATGCGTACAGCATGAAGAGTATTTTAAAATAGTACTGTAAAAGCATGGTATGGTTTCTAAGCCATAAAATAGATACATAAATACATAAAGAGTGAAAGTGCTCAACTGGTGCTTCTAAAATACGCCTACCCCAAAGTACCTAAACTAAGTCTAGTATGAGGGAAGAAGTAAGTGTGATGTTGCATAAGTTTAGTATTCTTTTTGCCAAGAATCTAAACAAGATTTCCCTTAGGGTCTGATCAGCTCTGTACCTTGGTTTAGAATGAAGGAGGTCTGGTAACTCTCTGTCTCAGGACTCGATTTCCGAACAACCCGCAAGGGGAGCTTGCAAACACTGGAGCTGGATTTCTCGGCAAGAGAAAAGACAGCGTCTCTCTCAGTGCGTCTGCTGGAGGGTCGGCTTCCTTCGGCACTTGCTGCAGCAGGATGCGCCAGGCAAGTAGATAGTCGAACTGCTCCAAACCACTGTGTGTTTGTTTGGACACGTGTGGGCATATTTATGAATGAATGAAATTAATGAAAATACACTTGGTATAGCGCATGGATACCCTAGGGCATCCCAGCGCTTTGACCCAGGTAACATCATCATCACTCATCGGAAAAGAAAGGTTTTTAGTTGTTTCCGGAACATGAGATGGTTCGGTAGGAGTCGAATGCTCTCAGGAAGGTTATTCCAGAATTTGGCCGCTTGCAAGGAAAACCGCCGACCCCCCGTACGGGATCTCTTGATCCTAGGGACTGTCAGAAGATTGAGTTCACTGGACCTAAGGGTTCTGGAGGGTCGGTATGGGCAGAAGAGAGGGCAAAGAATATCTGGACCGTTGTTTGTGATGGATTTATGGACCATACACATGGCCTTAAAACCTATCCTCTCTTGAATCGGAAGCCAGTGAAGAGCACGCAGAGCAGGCTTAACCGAGCTGTGTCTGGGGACTTTGACCAGAAGTCGAGCAGCGCAGTTCTGGACTAACTGCAGAATTTTGATAGTGCCCAACGGTGCGCCAAGATAAAGTGCATTGGAGTAATCCAATCTAGAGATGATCAAGGACTGCACCAGGAGCCGTCTGGAATCAGAAGGAAGGAGGTTGAGAACCTTCCTTAATGTCCTAATCAAGCCAAAGCATGTTGCAGCTACCTTCTTTGCCTGCACTTGAAAGCCGAGAGAGGGATCAAGCCAGACTCCCAAACTCTTGATTTGTTTCTTTGGGGTCGGAGGGGGACCCAGGCAGCTCGGCCACCATGGATTAAGGTTCAGAGGAGCCTTGTAACCCAAGATAATGATCTCGGTTTTAGTCCCATTTAGTTTCAAAAATGATGCTTCCATCCATTCACAGACCTTAGTGAGACAGGGGGACAGATTGTTTGGTCCAGAGGTCCCGTCTTCAGAGCTAGTGAGTGAGACCACCAACTGGGTGTCATCGGCGTATGTAACCACTTTTATTCCCCAGGGAAGCACCACCTCAGCCAAGGACCTCATATAGATATTAAATAATGTGGGGCTTAATGAGGATCCCTGGGGAACGCAGTAGTGAAGGGGGAACTGTCTTGAGGTATACTCCCCTTCAAAGACAGAGAATGATCTTTCTGCTAGGAAGGATTGAAGCCATTTAAGGGCAACCCCGGAAACGCCAGCCTCGCCGAGGCGGCTGATCAACAGGGAGTGGTTGACCGTATCGAAGGCTGCGCTGAGGTCCAAAAGGACCACCGCAGCGCAGCCTCCGGCATCTACAATCTTCCACGCTTCCTCCACTACCACCACCAGGGCGGTCTCAGTGCCCTGTTTTGTTCTAAAGCCAGTTTGAGTAGGGTGAAGTACAGCCTCGTTCTCAATAAAGGGCGGATAAGGCAAGATTGACCTGCTTTTCTGTGATTTTACTAATCCCTGGCAACAGGGAGATAGGGCGGTAGTTTGACCAGTCATCAGGGTCGAGATTGGCTTTTTTTTAAAAGAGCTTTAACTCTGGCCTGTTTCCACAGTGGGGGAACCACTCCAGTGGAAAGGGAGGAGTTGATTACATCCTTTATAATAGGTACTACCACCTCAGAAACTTGTTTTAGGGCAGAGGGCGGGGCAATGTCCGCAGGAGAGCCTGATTTCAGATTCTGCAGAAGTTTTTCTACTGTGGAATGATCTATCAAGGGCAGAACATCCAGAGTAGGTGAGGAGATCAATCGAGTGGTGAGCTCAGTGGAGTGTCCAAGATCATTTGTAGCTTCCTTCGCACAGAACGTGGAGTAGATGGTAGCAACCTTTGAGCTAAAAAAATTGGCTAACTCCCCGCACCGTTTTAGGGGATCGGCCACTTCATTCAAGGGACAAGGCGGAGTTACCAGAGACTTGAAGATTTTGTACATTTCCCTAGGGGAGTTAGCGCTTTTAGATATATGTTTCAAGCTGGTAATAAGAGGCTTGGGCTAATTTTAGTTGGGTCTTATAGTTCCTAAGAGTAGCTCTGTATTCCGCTTTATCCTCTGGGGTGAAGTTCTTTCTCCACTTCCTCTCTAGCCTCTTACAGTTCCGTTTGAGACATTTCAGTTCTGCAGTATACCAGTGCATTTTATTGGAACCTCCACGGTGCACTATTTTGTGTTTAGGGAGAGTGAGGTCAAGAGAGGACTCTAGCCACTTATTAAAGGAACTGTAAGCTTCAATCGGATTATCCTTCTTAATTAACGGAATGGAGTCTTTTAAAATAGTTGTTAACTTTGACACAGGCAGTTTTGACCAAGTCCGACCAGTCTTGGCTGTAGTTGTAAAAGGATGGACAGCATCCATGGGCGTCCATGCAAATGATAGAAGTGCGTGGTCTGACGATGGGATAGGTAACGACTCCTTCCACTGCATGTCAGTGAGATTGGTGTAAAAATGGTCAATTAGATGGCCAGCAGAGTGAGTGGCTCCCTCCACAATTTGTTTCAATGCTAAAGTCCCCATTCCCTCCAAAAAATTTTGCGGAATCAGTGCCTCAGGGTCATCAATATGAATATTAAAATCCCCGATAATGGAGAAATTCGAAGAGGTACTGCTAGGGTGAGAAATTTTTTCAAGAAGGGCATTACAAAAGTTATTGCAGGAGCCTGGTGGACGATAAAGTAGGATGCCCGAGAGTGTACAGGTAGGGGAGAAGGAAATAGCGAATTCCAGACTTTCGCAGTCAGACAGTGGGTTATCCACAGTGCGACATTTGAGAAAGTCCTTACAGATAATGGCTATGCCTCCACCCCTGCCCTTGGGACGATCAATCCTACTTATCCCATAGCCATGGGGCAGGGCCCTAACAATATCCGGACCTGAGACCTCCGAGAGCCAAGTCTCAGTCAGAAACAGGACATCAGGACTAAATTCTTCTAATAGCAGATGGATTTCGGCGCTATGTTTAGGAAGGGAACGGCAGTTCAAGAGCATTAAGGAGTATGTGCTCGGAATGTGTGTGGAAGATGGGGGGGACCCCTCCTGGTTATTTTCGCAGTGTGGGCAGGGAATCAAAGGAGGGATAAATGGGGTTATGCTTGGACAGGACAAACCCCTACCAGCGCTAAGTGACACCAGTTGATCTGTACCGTATACCGGGTCATCTTCTGTTCTGAGGTCAGTCTCCCTGGCCCCTGGTCCCGTCCTGTCACGGACGGGCACAGACGGGCTTTCCTTAGGCGCTCCTTCGGCGCGGGACGGCGCCTCCGCTGCTCGCATCCGCTCCGCGGAGGAGTAGCCATCTTAATTTATACAAGCCCGCCTACCTCCTTCCCAACCCTACAACGCTGACCTGCCCCACCTAGTATGGCCGGCAACACGACTCAGCTGGCAATAGGCTGAAGGTCACACAGGTCCAGAATACGGCGCAAAGTAAAAAATGCGTGTGATTTAAAATCCGGACAGAACAAATTATTACTCAATTTGTGCAGCGTGACAGTATTTAAAACATAACAATTGTCAGACACAGTTTACAGTGTTGAAAACGAGCAGCTCCCGGTTCCGCCTCAGGAGTGGGGTGATGTGCAGGGGTCTGACATGAGCGTTTCCAAGGGCTCAATTAATACAAGCCCGCCTACCTCCTTCCCAACCCTACAGCGCTGACCTGCCTCACCTAGTATGGCCGGCAACACGACTCAGCTGGCAATAGGCTGAAGGTCACACAGGTCCAGAATACGGCGCAAAGTAAAAAATGCGTGTGATTTAAAATCCGGACAGAACAAATTATTACTCAATTTGTGCAGCGTGACAGTATTTAAAACATAACAATTGTCAGACACAGTTTACAGTGTTGAAAACGAGCAGCTCCCGGCTTCCGCCTCAGGAGTGGGGTGATTATACCTTGAAGGTGCCGAGTTTGACAAAAAGTTGGACATACTAACGTCATCAAATAGTCTCAGTTCTTTGAAAACTCCATGAGTTCTTGGACAAATCAATATTCAAGCATGGGGAAGTCCCTAACTGCTGAAGCCGAGTTTTCTAAGAAATCGTTGCGGATTTTCGGAACTAGTGGAAGTAGCCATGCCGTATTTGGAATGCATGAGCTATGTCTAAATATGGTTATGATTTCTATGCCTATGTAAGGATATTGTGATTTATACCTATATAAGGGCATGAATCAGGAAAATTACAATAGGGTCCTAAAATGCTGTACAACAGTGCTGCATAACGAGCTGAGCTCTTCATGAGCACCGCGGCGCTGCGCGCACGCCCCCTTCCCCCCAGCATAGCAGGGGAATTAGCCCCTCAGGGAGGGATTAAAAGCTGCCACTTTTAGACAGGAAGTCCAGACGAAGATCTTGGATATGGCGTTTGATGGGGACGCTTTGTTTGGTAAACATATCAACAAGGCACTATTATCCATCAGTACAAGGTCCCTTCAGTACAAGAAAATGCCTTTTCAGAGGAGCAAAAGGATGAAGTTTCATCACCTAGATAGGCAATTACCAGAGGGCTCCACAATACCAACACCATCTGCCACAATAAAGGCAAAATGATCAGCCTGCCACCAACCACCTATCTTCTATGGCTGGTTTCTCTCATCAATGGGGCCAAAAGAGAGTATCGACCCAAGGCAGAGATACCAGGAGAAAACAATGATCTGAGAAGGGTACCAGCTTACCCCTCCCTTTCCCCTTCCATCTGTGCAAAGATTTCCAGGTTCTTTCAGCAATGGGAGAATATAACAACAGACAGGTACTTGACCTAATATCCTTCAGGCAATATTCTGGAGTTTGCAAAGAGACCTCTAACCGCTCCAGTCAGGGTAGGCCCTGCCCCTCTTCACTTATTGCACAAAGAGGCAAAAATCATGATCTCCAATGGAGTGATTGAGGAAGTTCCAACTCTACAACGGGGTCAGTGTTTCTATTCCCATTTTTTCTCAATCATGAAAAAGTCAGGGGAATGGAGACCAATTTTGGATCTCAGAAAGTTAAACAAATTCCTGAGAAAACAAACATTCAGGATGGTAACTCTGGCCGAGAACTTACACCCTCTCAACAAAGGAGACTTCCTGACCTCCCTCGATTTGGAAGACGCATCCTTCCACATCCCGATCCATCGGAAGCATCGAAAATTCCTCAGGTTCACTGTAGATGGTACTCACTACCAAGTCAATGTCCTTCCCTTTGGCCTTTACAAAGTACCTTGCAATGGTGGACACTGTCCTACATTCTCAAGGTCACCAAGTATTCCCCTACTTGGATGACTGGCTGCTGAAGGCACAAACAACAAAGCAAGCGACCAGAACCTCAAACGCTTGTCTTCAATGGTTCAGCAAACTAGGATTGACAGTGAACATCACAAAGTCTTCCTTAGTACCAATCAAATATTATCATTTCTGAGAGCCATATTGGACACAGTCCAATGCAAAGTATTCTTGTTGAAAGAGTGCCAGATCTGTCTACGACAATTAGCTACGGCCATTTAAATAAGAAAGTCAATTTCTGGAATGAAATACAAATTGCTCCTGGGAATGTGCTCATCGGTGATAGACCTTGTGCCCTTGGTCCGACTGAGGATCAGGCCTGGGGGTAGTTTGCAGAGTTTTGCTACGTGGAACTCTGTAAAGTTACAAAAAAACTCTGCGAAGTTCCACGAGACACTAACTGCAGTGCGAACAGCAGTTTGCGCTAGTATTCCTTCCCTCGAGTAGATATTCTACCCGAGCTGAAGCTCGCACTCGCAAACTTACCGTTCGTGATCACAAACTAACCGTTCGCGATTGCGAGCAGGGAAAAAACTCACAGCACATTGTGAAGCGGAGTTTTCTGCACTGAGTGCGGTGTGCAGAAAAATCTGCTAACTCCACGAACGGAGTGGAGTTCCCCGCCCAGGCCTACTCAAGATGAGCTCTCTCCAAGAAGAACTGGCAAAACGATGGCTACAAACATCGGGATCCTTTGAAGACATCACTGGGGTGCAGCATTTCATGAATAAATGTGAAAGTCAAACCTACCTGGGGGCTCTTCCATGGGGGCAACCTTTCTTTTTTGTGAATATATATATATCGGATATATTTGCTGCGCAGCCAGACGCGCAGAAGAGCAGGCCCTGAAGCAGTAAGTGACTCTGGGTTATAACTGGCAAACGCGCTGCTTGCAGCCTTCATGAAGATCGAGGGATCGATAAACCCAACAGTCCGCCAGGATTCTCAGCGTGGAGGAAGCAGGCTGAGGTATTTGATCTCTACGGGGCGAACGGTCTCACATTTGACTGCCCCAGCTTCTGACCTAACCTGGGAGGAGAGGCGCTGCATACAAACGGGGACACAGGGCATGCACCGCGATGTTCATTCGTCCTTCAACCATCCCACCTACCTGATTGGGCACGAGACGACATTGATCTCTACTCCTCCACACCAGCTACCCAACATTACCAGAACTGTTGCATGCTGGGATTTGGAGTCCGCGACAATCAAAACGGACTGTGATTGGCTGTGCAGACTGCATGGGGGAGGGAACACAGTGCCTTTGAACATTTATCAGGAGGATACCGGGAAGGAAGTTGTTAAGGGGTAAGGCGCTGAAGAAGGCACGATTGCCGAAATGCATTCGCCGTTCCAGGACCCTTGAAATAAACGGCTGTTTGTTCTGTGTTCCCCGCGTGGCCTCTCATCTTTTCAGTGGGAAAGGATTTTCGGATATATTTGCTGCGCAGCCAGACGCACAGAAGAGCAGGCCCTGCAGCAGTAAGTGACTCTGGGTTATAACTGGCAAACGCGCTGCTTGCAGCCTTCATGAAGATCGAGGGATCGATAAACCCAGCAGTCCGCCAGGATTCTCAGCGTGGAGGAAGCAGGCTGAGGTATTTGATCTCTACGGGGCGAACGGTCTCACATTTGACTGCCCCAGCTTCTGACCTAACCTGGGAGGAGAGGCGCTGCAGACAAGCGGGGACACAGGGCATGCACCGCGATGTTCATTCGTCCTTCAACCATCCCACCTACCTGATTGGGCATGAGACGACATTGATCTCTACTCCTCCACACCGGCTACCCAACATTGCTAGAACTGTTGCATGTTGGGATTTGGAGTCCGCGACAATCAAAACGGACTGTGATTGGCTGTGCAGACTGCATGGGGGAGGGAACACAGTGCCTTTGAACATTTATCAGGAGGATACCGGGAAGGAAGTTGTTAAGGGGTAAGGCGCTGAAGAAGGCACGATTGCCGAAATGCATTCGCCGTTCCAGGACCCTTGAAATAAACGGCTGTTTGTTCTGTGTTCCCCGCGTGGCCTCTCATCTTTTCAGTGGGAAAGGATTTTCGGATATATATATATATATATATATATATTACCTACTGGCGGTCGCCAGTAGGTATATATAGTTAGGATTTTTTCTCTATGGGACTTTCGAAAATTCTATGTCTAATAACTTTGACGTTTGTGGACGGAATCGGCTGAAATTTTCAGTAAAATGGCACATTTTGTTTCTGAGCAGCCCCTCAAAATCTGAGGGGGTTTCGTCAAGGGGTGGCCGAGAAAAAAGGGGGGTCCCAAAACACGTTTTTCCCATTCATTTTTCCATAGGGCGTTTGGCCTCACTTTTAGCTCGAACGGCTGAATGGATTTGCACGAAACTTGGCAAAATTGTAGGGACTGTTAGCCCGATGTGCCTTTGCTGGGTCTCAATATATGTGCTCCAGTGGATTTTGAGAAATTAACATTTTAAAAAACAGATATATCTGTGACAGCGTCCCGGGTAGCGCTCCGGTTCGCGTACTTTTCGCGTAACGGAACTTTGCGAAGCGAAGCTGATTGGCTCTCCAGTGTCTGTCAACATTCTAAACAGTCTGGAACGGCCGCCATCTTGTCTCTCAGTAGGATCGAGAGACAAGAGTAGGAGAAAAACGAAGGGGGAATTTAATGAAAGGGGGCAAGGTAGACCCCTCTTGACCCCCTAGGAATGATGTTGGGGTTATTAAAGGGTCCCGTGGGGCAAATACAAAAAATTTGATTTTTCACGGTAGAAGCGCTTCCCGGTTCGCGAACCGGGTCGCGAAACGGGAATTCGCCATTTTGTGTTTCGTTTTAATTAAATTACAAGATGGAGGAAAAACAATGTGAGAAATGGGAATAAGGGGGTACGGGAGACGTATCCTGACCCCCTATGTTTTCTGAGGGTGGCTGAGGATGCTCATATATGTTGATACATGTCTTTTTTTTTTGTCTGCGTGACGTCTGTTAACGTTCGATTCGAAGGAAATCAGGAAGTGTTGACCGCCATTTTGTCACTGCGAGTAAATATTTTGTAAAAAATAATTGTTATAAATTAATCCGTATTTATAAAAATTGTCAGCGCCATCTTGCCTTTTTTCCAATGCCACACTTTTGTCGTGCACGGCAGCCATTTTGGATGCCTTGACCAGACCCACTCTCTGCACGCCGCCGATCCTCAGCATGGCTCCCCACCCTCGCAAGCATCTCCCCCACGCACTGGTCACCCCAGCTCTCTCTCTCATGCATGGGCCATAAACCTCCCCCCATCTGCGCTAATCTTCCCTAAGAATCACACCCTGTGCCCGCCGACACCTCCCTTTCACCCTATTCACTACCGCACCCTCTGACACTCCTCTTCCTCTGTGTCTGGTTGTCCAGGCCGGTCCCAGGCTATCACCTAGCCGTGCGGATGTAGTTTATGGCCCCAACTGTAAAGAATAACCCCTCTTCAAAGGAGTTACAGTAGATCAAGGCCCCCACCCCATGAGACCCGTCACACCACACGCGTTCCTACTATCTGATAATGATCCTGTATTGTGATTGGGGAGGGGATTCTCACTGTAAGGGTGTGTGGGACCGAGCCTGAAGCGGAAGATTCCAGGGATGCCTTTTTGTACATCAAAGTCTTCACAATTATGTGTCACATTAAAAATATATAGCACTCCAACAAATTAGTAGGATTATAACTCTTTAATAACTTATAAATATATACAAGGCTCCAACAAGGTAAACACGTTAAAAAAAAAAAAAATTAAATAACTATTTACATGGCAGCTTGCTGCAACATCCATCTCAAAGCAACAATGGGCTGCTTTGGTTTGTCTTTTAGTTGTCAAAATCCGTCGGCCTGTGAGGTGGCGTCAGTAGCGATCCGTTGTGCGAATAGGCCGAAGGCAGCACAACGCGCCGAGATCCGAACAGCACCCAGGTGGTGTCCAGTAAGTTGTCGCACTGGTCTGGCCATCCTACAATGCTGCGCTGAAAAACGGCGTGGGGCGCCCTGGGGGGGGGGAGGCGGAACGAATGGGTCTCCCCCGCCTCCCCAGGTGGAGGCTCCTCTGCTGCAGTGGGGTGCCCCTTGGCGTTTCACTCGCCATCCAGTTGTTTAGCACCCGCTTTTGCGGCACTGTGCCTCATCCGCCATTCAGCTGAGTTGCGCCCACTCTTGTGGTGCAGCGATAGGCGGCTGCCACAGGACTCTTAAATTGGCGGCTGGCTCTTCCGATTTGGGCCTGGTCCACTTAAATGGCCCTGGGACACATTTGAACTCGGACATTTGCCTGCTAGGGCTTGGGCCCCATTCTCGAAAGCGTCCCCTCAGCCTTGAAGATTCTACAAAAGTCATCGGGCCCCCGACTCCCGCAGGCTTCCGGTGGGGAGCGGCTGCCATGATTGCTTGCGGAATGGCCACGACGGAGCCACGAGATGGTGGTGCTCTCATGCTGATGCCAGCTTCAGTCTGAAACATCCAGAAACACTGTAGACTACCAATTTGATGACTTCCGGTGGAGCCCCAACATGACCCGGTAGGGAAGAACTTGCCCTCCCCTCTTTTGACTGATGGTTCTTGTTGCCTGTCCCCTCTGTTGTTATCTAACGGAACCTTTTTGGATTGCTGAGTGAGAAAAAAAAGGTGGGGCTTTCATCATTTGGGAAAAAAAATGTTTCAATCCAATGAAAAGTGTTATTTTTAGGTCATATGATCAAGCCTTCCATCATTAGGAAACCAAAAGTAAAATGAACCAATGAAAAGTTTTATAAACAAGTCACATGACCTGTTATGCGGCTTTGGGCTATAAAAAGCCTACAAAATCCGTTGGCCTGTGAGGCGGCGTCAGTAGCGGACCGATGTGCGAATAGGCCGAAGGCAGCAGAACGCGCCGAGATCCGGATGGCACGAGGTGGTGTCCAGCAAGTTGTTGTACTGGTGTGGCCATCCTACAATGCTGCGCCGAAAGTTGGCGTGGGGTGCCCGGGGGGGGAGAGCGGGCGCAAACGGGCCTCTCCCGCCTCCCCAGGTGGAGGTACCTCATCTGCAGTGTTTGCCTCTTAGCGTTTCCCTCGCCGTCCAGCAGAGTTCCGCCCGCTCTTGCGGCACAGTGCCTCACCCCCATCCAGCTGAGTTCCGCCCGCTCTTGCGGCACAGTGCCTCACCCGCCATCCAGCTGAGTTGTGCCCGCTCTTGCGGCTACAGCGTCTCGCCCACCATCCAGCTGAATTGCGCCCACTCTTGCGGTGCAGCGATAGGCGGCTGCAACAGGACTCTCAAAATGGCGGCCGGCTCTTTGGATATGGGCCTGGTCCACTAAAATGGCCCTGAGACACCTTGGAACTCGGACGCTTGCCTGCTAGGGCATGGGCCCCATTCCTGAAAGTGTCCCCTCTTTTGACTGATTGTTCTTGTTGCTTATCTCTTCTGTTGTCATTTAACGGAACCTTTTTGGACTGCCGAAAGGGGTTCTGGTCTAACCGCTGGTTGGTGGAGACATTTTGATTATATCCTGGACCTGCCGGGCCTCGCCCAAAATGGCACCAGTATAAATGGGACTCGTAACTCCTTGTTGTGTACTGGTTGCCCAACCTTGATATCACGAGATACGTATGCAGTTTTGAAGCACATGGCGGGCGGGGACGAGTACTGATTGAACATTTGGACATCCCTATTGATATTAAGTTCTGATGTGTTATTGATTACTGTACTATTAAAAGTTCGAATTAACGTCACCCATGGTACTTGCCCGCAAATGTATATCTAGATAATTTTATTGTAACTGGCCCTGTTATACTTTAATTATAAAATGTACGTCCACTGATTCTGCAACTGTTAGACACCTTAGTTCTTGCAACCTAATGGGTCGCCCGTTACGTTCTTCTACAGTGTAAATGTCCCCTCATCATATACGATTCAAGTTTGCTCCGTGGCCGGCCCACGTGGTTATAGGCCCGTATTTGTATACTGACATTTTCACAATAAAGGTTTTTAAAACAAAACATGGTATTAGTACCTAGATTGGTAAAGTTTTGAATAATAGCCACTGTTTTCGAATCAGTAAAAAGCAAGTGAAATAAAGCAGCCCGATTACATGACGGTTAAAAGGTCTAATACGCAGGAACGCAGTAAAGATAAATGGTCAAGGGCTGTTGTGTTTTCCACTCCTGCAACATAAAGTGATTGATAAGAACCCGATATTCATG
Source organism: Lissotriton vulgaris (assembly GCF_964263255.1). Taxonomy (NCBI): domain Eukaryota; kingdom Metazoa; phylum Chordata; class Amphibia; order Caudata; family Salamandridae; genus Lissotriton; species Lissotriton vulgaris. The sequence goes on from NC_141691.1 coordinate 495,840,299, forward strand.
CCTATCAGCGACTAAGACAGCAGGCCGAGCCTCTTTTGTTCAACGGCTCCCTCATGGGACAAAGAAACGCCCTTTTTCTCGAAATAGGAATATTTCACTTGCAGGACAATTGTAAATTTCCCGGGAAAATACATTAGCCTGGAACATTGTTGGTGATAAACTATAAATGCATCTGGGTCTTTTGCTTTACAAGTAAGAGTGAGGAAAAAAAAGGTGGGGCTTTCATCATTTGGGAAAAAAAAATGTTCGAAAGCAATGAAAAGTGTTATTTTTAGGTCATATGACCAAGCCTTCTATCATTAGAAAAATAAAAGTAAAATGAACCAATGAAAAGTTTTATTAACAAGTCACATGACCTGTTATGCTTACGTTACGCGCTGCGCGCCGTGCCCTGGATCGTTTCCGGGAAGCTGCGCCTCGCGCACCGGAGCACTTCCGGGTGCGCTAATGCGGTGCATCATATGACGCATTACGCGACAACGCAGGTCCAGAATATAGTCAAAATATCTCCACCGACCAGCGGTCGGAATACAACCCCTTTCAGCAGTCCAAAAAGTTCTGTTAAATGACAACAGAAGGGACAGGCAACAAGAACCATCAGTCAAAGAGGGGAGGGCAAGTTCTTCTCTACCGGGTCACGTTGGGGCTCCATCGGAACTGATCGAATTGGTAGTCTACAGTGTTTCTGGATGTTTCAGACTGAAGCTGGCGTCAGCATGAGAGCACCACCATCTCGTGGCTACGTCGTGGCCATTCCGCGAGCAATCATGGCAGTCGCTCCCCACCGGAAGTCTACGGGAGTCGGAGGTCCCGGTGACTGTTGTAGAATCTTCAAGGCTGAGGGGACTCTTTTGGGAATGGGGCCCATGACTTAGCAGTCAAGGGTCCGAGTTCCACGGTTGCTCAGAGCCATCTTAGCAGGCCAGGCCCAAGTCTTTGGAGCCGACCGCCATTTCGTGAGCTCCGTAGCAGCCGCCTGTCGCTGTACCGCAAGATTGGGTGCCATTGGATGGCGGGTGAGACGTTGTAATAGAAAGAGCAGGCGCAATTCAGCTGGCCGAGCGAGGCACTGTGTCGCAAGAGCGGGCGCAAGTCAGCTGGTCGAGTGAAGCGCTGGAGTGTAGCTGAGAAACCTCTACCTGGGGAGGTGGGGGAGACTCGTTCGCGCTGCCTCTCCCTTCTAGTGCACCCCACGCCGTCTCCTGGCGCAGGTATATGTGATGGTCGGACCAGGGCACCGCAGGACGTGACTTCAGGTCAAACGGATTGTGGGACAAGGTGTGGAGCAGGCGCAATTATCTTGGGGGCCTCCGTCAAGCGGTTCAGGGAGGCACCGCATCACATTGTTTTCCAATGCAGTCAGGTTCACAAACAGCCCCCACTTACTTTGAGAATAGTGAAGCTGCAGCAGGTGCAAATAAGCTTCAGACAGTGTTACAAGCGCTGCTCGGAACCCTCAACTATGGCACCCAACATCCAGGACTTATGCCATTTGTGCAAGGCAGTGACATCGAAGCATCTCAGGGACCAAGCAACATACTATATCCAGAGTCCTTACCACAACCTCTGCCTTCCTTCTTACCTAGTTATTGTTCTTTCACTCCCACTCCAGGCTTTTAGTCTGTTGATGGAAAACCATGAACCTACACTCACCTATGAAAATCTTACTATTGATGGTTGATTTTGAGCCCCAAATACAAAGGCTTGTTTGGATCGATGTTGCAGCAGGCTACCATGTAAATAGATATTTAATAAAACGTTTTACCCTGTTACTTGTTGATTTTGAGTCCCAAATACAAAGGCTTGTTTGGATCGAAGTTGCAGCAGGCTGCCATGTAAATAGTTATTTAATAAAACGTTTTACCCTGTTACTTTGCTGGTGTGTTGTATATATTTATAATATTTGCATAGGGTTTGTCGTTATTTTGGGTGGGGTGGGTGGCGGAGCCGAGCTGTCTTGCAGCCATCATGGTGTCGAGCTCAGTTCCTCTCACTAGTTTCGTATTTCTCATGAGGGGTTGTTCATAATGTTTCTATTTTAGCGAGGTCAAAAAGAGATTCCATTAGTGGCCTATTGATTTTGCTTGATTCCTTTTGTTTTTTTAATGATTTTTCACTATCTGCAAAGACTAAACAGAGTATTGCGACTTTGTGCTTGTTTGTAAATAGAGAATGAACCAAAGAGAACCAATTCCAAAACAATAAATGCTAGGATAACAATCAATCAAATGGAGAGGGAAGCAGGCACGACGGATTACAACGGGGGCAAAGGCCTGTGTTACCTACCCTTCACTATCTGCAAAGAGAGAATACTCCTAAAAGAAAAGAGGGGGGGTGCAGCGTTCAAAGCACATCAGCGTGCATAAACACAAAAATGTTTTTACCTACCATGTACTTGACATTTTACAGCTTTTGATATTTGCTATTAAAAAACCATTGAAATTCACTGAAAAAACCATAGGTTTCAGACCATATATAGTTAGGAATTAGCATTTACAAAACCTTGAAAATTCACTGAAAGAACCATGGGTTATAGACCATATATAGTTAGGAATTAGCATTTACAAAACCTTATTTTATTCACACAAAACCATTGAAATTTCATATATAGTTAGTTGCACTAACTATATATCGCGCACCCGCAATCCACTGCTGATCATGTCACGTATTACATCATTCATGACATGATCAGCGACATCACTGATGACATCACTGATGACATCTCAAATGACATAACTGGATTGGAAGTGCATTCGCACAGCGGCTGCTGTGCTTGGTGAAAGACATAGGTTGCGTGTTTATCTAGGTTCCTGATCGATACTGTAACCTTATGCCCCTATTCGGCTATAAATCCATTTATTCCCTATATTGGCATAACCGTTCAAGTGCGATATTCAGAAAAGTCATCTCTGGCCTCACACGAACAGAGCCACATTCCAGCATAGTTCTCTGCCACTTCCTTTGCAACCAATTAGTGCAATGACAGAGCAGAAGTCACTATCTGATATTCCTAGATTAACACTCCGAGTTCTTCAACAAGATTAAAACTCAGCAAACCTGGAAATCCCCGCTTGCTGTGTTTTGATTAGTAATGGAACTCTAATGAGCAACTGATAGCTATCACTTCCTGGTGACATCTTTAATTTACGTCTTATGTCCAGCAAACTTGCGTCAAACCAGGCACCTGTCAGGTATAAATACTACCAACGTTGCCTTAAAAAATTGCTGGTGTCCCATTGCTGTTGTATGCTGTATGCAGTACGCTGATGCTGCTGCTGTCCCCTTGGTGGTGAAGCTAAAGCGCGAACGATGGTGTGGTGAGCTTAGGAGCTGAACAGCCATTCCTCTGCGAAGAGCCCAGCAGATTCCAGCTGCCGCGGACGCTGTCCCCCCTCCTCCTCGACGCGCTGAGAAGAGACGCTGCCTTTCTTCTGCTGAGAAATCCAGCTCCAGCGTTTCTGGTCTGCCCTCGCGGGTGACTGGGATATCGAGTTTCCCCCTGAAGGAGATACCAGACCTCCATCATTCTATTCAGAGGTATGGTGTTGACTAAACCCTTAGATGAGAATTCTTGAAGCAAACCTTGGCAAAACCAACTTAACTTAAAGCTACTTACTTACTCCCCTTCCACGTGTTAGGCTTAGGTCAGGCACACTGGGGTAGGCGTAGTTAGAAGCACCAGTTGAGTATGTTAGCCTAATGTATATATGAATGTATATATGTTTTATTACTTTTAAACCATTGTATGGCTAAGAAACCATATCAATGCTTTTACAGTATTATTTCGCAATTCTTATCTTACTGTACGTACTTTTTATAATAACAAGTCTTGCAATTGTGGCAATACATTTCTCTTGTACGAGAAGAAAGACTGTTCAATAAATATTAACCCTTTATTGACAAACGCCCGTCTCTCTATTCTCTACATATCGTGAAAGTAAACGGCACTAATCTGACTGAGTGAAATACCTGTCTATTGTTTCACACGACCCTAGAGATTGACTCTTGATCTGAGGAGCAAAGTTGTCATGTTGCACGGTTGTTGGAAAGCTGAATCCCTTCTTGTCTGTGCCAGGGAAGCTGATCACTTCCCATGCAGAGAAGAAAGTTTCCAGTGACCTCTGAGCTAGTTGGTAACACACCCAATTAAGTTTAGCATAGTCAGTAGAGGCCTGGAATATCCGCAGTTCCACGTCGATACTACTGTTTATGTTATTCCAATGCGCAGGGCCTAGTGGGAAACTAGGAACTACACTACATGGCGCCCAACGTTTGGTAAGGCGATAAACTAACGCAAGATGTTAGAGTAACTCAGTCGTGCATATTTCACACAGAACCCTTTCTCCCGTAAATACTCCAATAGACGTCTGGAGTGGGTGAAAGGTTAAAATCCGCCCAAACTCAGTAGGAAGAGATTCCTATGTAAAGCTCTGGTTTATTCAACGTTGAAGGATACAGTGTTCCAAAATATTGTGCACCTAATCTTTGTCTCCTTGGAGACCAACTCTGCAAACCTTGCATTTATGCAATGCCAGGAGAAAACGGAACCACTGGGGCCGTAGAAGATGCGACTCAGCAGGGTCCCGAACACACTGACCCGGGTGCAATTATCATCCCGGTCCACTTAAGAAAATCTATAACTTTAAAACTTATAGAAAACGGACTGACACCTCAAGGTGGTACAGTAATTTTCGTGATAGAGGCTCACGAGTATCGGCAGACAGAGGTATTCTATTCATGGATAAACTTTCCAGCGGCAAACGCTACAACAAAAGAGTTTCACTATTACAAAATAGAGAAACCTCCGGAAGAGTACGCTCCTTTCGAGGAGATTGAAATTCCACTTAAATTTCAAGAGCACCTGCTCTGGTTTAATGGCGCCCTAAAACATAATGATCACATTACCAGGCTCGGTCCACTAGGTAGACCAGGAGCAACGTAGCCGGTTCTAGCCAGCTACACACCACATCCGGACATTGCAAAAATGTCAAAAGAAGATCTCTTAGTTAACATAGGAGAATTAACAAAAGCTTATAGAGAGTTAGTAAAATTATTTATTAAAAATAATTTAAACACTCCTAAAAAGAGCTGGGATGGAAATAAACAATCCACTCCCAAGGAAAAAGTTTTCCAGTCCAGAGGAAGGTCTCCTCGACGGAGGGAAAGAACTCCGACTCGAGAACGCCAGTCTCCCCAGAGGGAGCCCTCTGAGAAAAGATATAACCTTAGAAATAGGGATAATCTGAAAAAACCTGATAGATATCAAAGTATTGATACACGTCCCTCTCGATCTTTTCCACAGAATTCGGAAAGAAGAGGACGGTCAGACCCAGGAGAGCACACCAAGTCCAAAGACAAGGAACCTGCTCAGAGTAAAAAATCTCAATTTCCAAAAAAGAAGGTAGCCAGTATTAGAGTAATCAACCATGCCGAGAAAACTGAGGACACAGTTGAAAAACGGGGAGTGGGCATTGACAATGTTGGACAGTGCAGCAGAAATCAGTATAGCGCGCAAGATCTTGATGAGTCATCTGGAGACAGTGGACACAAATGAATTCATTCAGGTTGAAATTGCCGACACCAGTCTTAGCGAGCCCCATAAAATATACGAAATAACATTGCGTATAGAGGGTGATAAGACTATGAAAATTAGAGGTCTATTTTGAGATAAACTCTCAAAAGGCTATGATATTCTGTTAGCTGAAAAGGATTGGCCCCCAGAGTTTGTCAGGGAGTGCCCTCGTGGCGAAGAAGTGATTATGCCTGCCTTCTCGAATCACATTCCGATTCACAAAAAATATACTTATGCAAGGAAATGGGCAGTAGCCCAGGCACCTGCATTGTATAAAAATCATGTAGGATGGGATGAGGACTCAACTCCTCACAAAATCCAATTAAAAAGTGAACCAACTGCCCAACGGCAGTATCCCATTAAGCAAGAAGCTAAAAAACAAGTCAGGGAGATCTTAGATCAACTTGAATACCAGGGGGTGATTGAAACATGCACCTCTCAAATGAACAATCCTTTGTTTCCTGTCTCCAAGCCAGACAATTCATATCGTCTAGTTTTGGACTACAGACATCTTAATACATGGTGCAAAACTTTTGCAGTACAAAACTCGCATAGTGCAGCCCTAATGAATAACATAGTTAGGAAAAAATATAAAACAACATTAGACATATCTAATGGTTTCTTTTGTCAAAACATTGCACCAGAAAGCAGATATTTGACCGCTTTCTCAGCATTTGGGTCGCAGAAGAAATTCTGTCGACTCCCACAGGGGTTCAAGAACAGCCCAGGACTATTCTCAGCTAGGGTAACAGAGTTACTACAAATATATGATGATGAGGCATTATCTTACGTAGATGATATCTATCTCACAGACGACGACTTGGATACTCACTTGAAAAGACTGAACACCATTATACTTGGGTTTGCAGCAGAGGGTTACAAATTCAACTTTAAAAAGTCCCGAATTGCCCATCTGACAGTACTATTTTTAGGGTACGAATTATCAATTGAAGGGAAAAGCCTAGCGGACAACTTCTTAGAGAAATGCGCTGTACTCCAAGCTCCAAAAACGCTGAAGAATTTACAATCCATTCTAGGTTTTCTGAATTTCGGAAGAACTTACATCCTAAATTACGCAGAGAGGGTTAAACCTCTCTACAAACTAATTAAACCTGATTTTAAACAAATCAATTGGACTCAAAAACACACAGAAATTTTGAGATCACTGCAAACAGACATGTTAGCTAAAACAAAATTGGATACACGTGACAACACACGTGATCTTGTAATCCGAGTCATCCCAGGAAGATGCGGATTCACGTACCTGACCTCTAATGAGGGTGAAAAGGTACCAATTTCAATTAAATCTCACTTGTACACACAAGCAGAATAAGCATTCAGTCACACAGAAAGAACTGTGAAAGCAGTGCAAATCGCATTAGCAAATGAACGAGAACTAGCACACGGCAAACGGATTAATATCCTTACAGCGGAATCCGTCTTCGAAGCGCTATTCAGCCCAGTAAACCTGCCTACAGTGTCACTGGATCCGAAATGGATACAGTGTATAGATTCTCTAGGAGCGGAAGATGTGAAATACTATTTCGCCCCGCAATTCGAAGAACTGAATGATTTAGAATATGAAGAAGAATATCCTCTGCCAATCAAAATTCTGCCTCTCCCACAGTACGCCTGTATAATCTATACAGATGGATTTGTACAGCATTTCAATGTAGAGAGAAAATCCTATGATGCAGCATGTGCGATCATTAAAGGTCGTTGGCTGTGCGGTAAATTCAGACCGAAAGTAACAAAAACTGAATCTGTAAGAAACTGTTCGGTTCAGAGAACTGAAATCAGATGTTTAAAGATGGCGCTTGAAAATGCAGAACGTGAATTCTCGACACTTATCGTGTGCGATTCTCATTTTTGCGTCAACTCTTACAACAATAAACTGCAGAGTTGGATTGAAAACGACTACAAAGATGACACAGGTGCCACAATAAAGCATAAATTGCTCTGGAAACAGGTAGCTCTTTTGCACAAAAAACTACAAAAGACTCACTTGATTCACGCACAAAGTCTTCAACGTGATGGCGTTCACGTTGCAGGGAATTCATTGGCTAATACAGCCACAGCGGAAGCAACTAAACCGGCTTCCGTAGCCACAAAAAAGCTTACAGATAAATACATAGACGGGGAAACCATGCTGGCAGTAAAAACGACCGTAAAAGGCGACTGTGCAGCACTACCCGTGAACTATCCACTCAAATATGCATACGTAATCGATGCAAACTCCGTTCCTTTTGCTCGAATCCCTGGAGTGGGGGACAGAGTAATTCCAAACAGGAGCAGGAGGGGCTTCCTCTTACTGGAAGCACACATGGGGTTGGGTCTGAAACATCAAACGATTAAGGATTCTCTGAAAGAATTACAATCAGAGTACTGGTGGCCAGGAATGAGCATAGATATCCAATGTTTTGCTCAAAATTGTGAAGACTGCAACAGAGATCGCAGTAATGAACAGGCCAGTGTAGTTTCAGGATCCCTTCTAGACAGCATAAGGCGGTCTATCTGCGCAATCAAAGAAGAGAAGCGCGTCCCATTGTACACAGTTAAGGCTAAACACACTTAAAAAATGAGGCCTCCAGCGCTCGGCTGACGCTAGAACGGTTATAAAAGATTTGCGAGTCTTTATCGGCACATACGCAATTACCACGTTCCGTTCTGACCAGGGTCCTGCTTTCAGCTCTCGAGCCTATAAGGAGGCCATGGCCAGCATGGGAATTGGGTTGCGGTATTCTTGTCCGTCACACCCCGAAGGGAATAGTGTGGTAGAAAGAAAAAAACGTGACATAAAGCAATCTATAACAGCGAAGGTATTAGGTTCAGGCGCTGGGTGGGTCAAACATTTAATAAGTGTCCAGACTAGTCTTAATAACTTGCCAAGAAATTCTCTAAAAGGTTTCAGCCCATACGAACTATTGTTCGGAATTAGAATGAACATTCAGGACCTCGATAGTCAAATGTCAGTGGTACAAGAAAAAACAACAAACTTTGACATCAAAGATCGTTTGGCTGTTTTACAGGAACTGAATGAAACAAGAAAATCCTTAAGCAACATAAAGTTAAAGCAACAGCCAGATACCACTAACGAGGCACCACAAGCAACAGCCCCAGCAAGGCCTGTCTGGATTCCAAAGATTGGGGATCTAGTCAGAGAAAAGATCGCGGTGAAGAAGGAATTTGGGACTTCTTACAGAAAAGCAGTACCTGTCTTGGCAGTCACCGGAACAAGATCAGTTGTGCTACCGCCCGTTGCTGGTAAAAAGGAGAACAGAGTTGTGTCCATCGACCTGGTAAAACCACAAGCATGTGGCCTATAATCAACAGTAGGCCCAGTGGACTCCCAAGAAACAACAGAATACCCAAACTTGCAACAATCCAAGAGGTTCAAACTGAAAGACTAATCACATTCGATCCTCCTGCAGTGCACAATGAAGGACTATGCAATAATGCCATGGAACTCGTGCCTCTTGAGACACAGATTGAAACAGTTCGTCAAGAAACAACGCCAGTCTACAATAACGTGGCATCAGAATCTGCTACTGAGAGACAGATTGAAAGAAAAATCCCATCAATTGACAGAACTGCCTCTGGTTATTTCATCAACTTCGACAACTTCTCTGAAGATCAAAACGACCCCAAAGTGATGCCAGAAACAAAAAAGTATTCTAAAGAAAATACAACAGGACTCCTTCAACAAATCAAAGAATTATATCTGGATTCACCGTTGATTGAGCATTGGATTATTTCAGGGGTATTCATACTCCTACTATGCCTAATTTTAGTTTTAATTTTAGGAAAGTTTATTACAATTGAATGGACACAGCAAGTCAGAACATCAACCTAGTCCTGAAACCACACAGATCATCCCACGTGAAGAAAAGAGAACTGTCAACAGTAAATGTCACAGCAATTCCAATGCCTGGTGGGGTAGTATGGGAGAAAACTGACTATGAGATAAATGGTCCGGTCGAAATCCTGCAGTATCCTCATCAACTGAAGGTTTCCTTAAGTGACTTTGTAAAACCTAGTACATTCTCTGATGATTGGGACTTTAACAGTATTAATGACATGATGTCTGATTTAGTAATGTCAGCTAGATTCACAGATCATGATTATTTACAAGGTTCATCTAGTTATGAGCAGTTATTCTGCTACACACACTATGGTGATCATTACTTGCATAAATCTGCACAGCCTAGAAATGTTTTTATGTATAATCAATGGGAACATTGTGCTACACCACCTAAAAGCAGTTCTAAAGCATTTTTTGAGAAATTCAAATACTTCTCAGGGTTTAATACCAGTAATGCAGAAACGTTTTATAACAAACTGTTAGATAAAACAGGAATGAAAACAATGCTGACAAATTCTAAATTGATATATTCAGAAGCATTTTATGACAAAATGATGACATTTGGTTTTGATTATTGGAAAAATAACATTGAAACGAAAACAATTTGGGGTACAAAAGATTGGCAGGTGCAAGGCAGTGAAGCACTATTTAGAACCTGAATGATACCAGAACAAATGTTGTTTTTAAATGACACAATACACCAAACATCTTGTCTTGGCCTAGCTAAGATCAAAGACCTTAAAAAATCGTCTATACCAAAGCCAATACCTGAAAATGCAACTGCAGATATTGAGTTAGAGGTATCACAAATTTTGCATTTTAACAGAACACATCCTGATTGGAAAAAGTGGTTAATCTGGCCTACTGACACAAACAACTGTCAAGATAGATTCCTGAATAAAACACAGGGGTTAAAAATGACCAGACTAGACCCGAGATACTCCCAGAGACAACATCCAGGGATAATAACAACATAAAGTGTAGGGAAACTCTGCCTTGAATGGCTAACATCATCCACACTGGCTGAAATTAAGCAACACTTGTCTTTACTAAAAGATGGTGCTGATTTGCGCGATTTCATTCTTGGACCACCAAACAGCGTCAAAAGCGTTTCATAGTGACCAGTATCTATGCTGCGTACAACGAGGCTTGGAAAGTCAAACAAATTGAAACAGCAGAAAAAATACGAGAAATTGATCGTATTAATTTGGAGAAATCACTTTCTGTAGTAGACAATGTGTTAATGACTCTGTCTTCCAGAATATATTTGTTTGACAATATTTTATCCTCTGCCTTTGATGTGATAGACAGAGACTTGCTAATGTTACAACATGGCCAGTCACAATTACGTTCTATTGTACAATTAGGCTGGACGCTGCAAAATCTTCGTTCAGGCTATGTGCCTTGGCGTTTAATCAACACAACGTCATTATTTTCCATTTTTAACCTTACTGATAAACAGATCAGTTTGGCACAGAAAGGAGCAGACTATACAATCCTAAGCATCGAAAAACTTGAGAGATTACCATTGACAATGTCAGAGAGTCCTGTCATTGAATGGATAATACACGGAATTATCACCATTCCGATAACAACTTTCCGATTTAAAAAGTGCCTTGAGTACATACCTACTGGCCAGTATGAACAATTGGGTAAAGGATATGTAAAATCTGAATGGAAATTACCATACACACATTCTTGCTATAGTGACAGCGACAAAAATGTATTTCTTAGTGGTGACAACTGTAAACATTCACTAAGCGGTATACTTTTGTGTCAGGGTATTAATTTACACGGAGCATGTGATGGAAATTCTAACAACCTTTCATGCAACCAGCTAGTCACACCTGCAACTCAGATAGAGCCCTTCTTTATGCAACTTGCAAACGGGAGTTACATTCTTAGAACGGATCACAGATGTTGTGGCCTAGTGCCAGGGAAAAGTTATCTAGTAAGCGTAACATCCATGGTCAAATGCTGTATGCAAGCATTGTTCCCGAGTGGGCCTGCAGACACAGTGACTCCCATCTGGCCTCGTCTGAATCTCTATTCTATACGAATTGATACTTTAAGCAAAATGAAGTCTGTGCTTTTACAGTCAACAGTGCCTATAACTTCATCAAAAGAGACGTATGATCTTCTAGTTGCAAGGACAGCTACTGAAGTTCATGAACTTTTATCAACAAATTTCCCCATGCATTTCGTAGAAATGCTTAGCCAACTCCTTAACATGTCTAGTGCCACAAGCATCCCAGGCATATTTAAGTCGATTTTTACGGGACTGCTAACACCGTTTCAAGCAATTTTGGGAATCGTTCCTAATTTTGTACACTCTGTTTTTGGCGGCATACCACTATTTTTGGGACTCGTTGCAGGGATTTTATTTTTGTCCGTCCTGCTTCGTTATGGCAAGCCGAAACTCAGACATAGCTCCCATGGGAATGGAAGAGACAATCCTAGCAATGCGCTACCGGGACAGGATAACTAACGTCCTTGGATTGGCCAGGCTGAGAGATCTAAACATGACCTGGTTCCTTTCATTCAGACCTATATGGCAGAACTGTATCTTACCGGTACTTCGATGTATGCTATGCGGAGATGAGTGCATGTTGGACATCTGTCTTTCACTTCCATCCGCAGTACCAATGGACGTCGATACTTTGCTCAGTCCAATAACGGCTCACGCATTGTGTTGTCCCCAGCGGCTACCAATCCTGATGACGGCATTCGTTGAGACTCCTGTGCTACGACTAGGTGGTATCAGTGGAGCGAGTGACAAAAGCAACATCACCCAGGTACGACCTTCTGTGAGCATTGCTGATCCCGACTATGATGACAGCAATCATTCTCACACCTGCCAAGTTACAGCACTATCGAATTTGGTTGAACTGTCACCTGATTTTGTAGACCAATTCTTTGAGAGCCTGTCTGATATGATGTTCTCACCCGTACAGAAACAATAACTTTGGAGAAGCTTTCCGACACACAGCGTTCCCATGAACTCTGAATTCGGCCTTCAGTTTTGATCAACAAAAACTGCTAAAAGCGTTGGAACTCTATTTCTCCGTTCAAGCAATAATTCTTTTGAATTGGACAATTTTTTAATATTGACCCTTTTTGGCACGAACAATTCTTTGCTTAACGTAAAAACTGTTCTTAGAAAACAGAAGCTTCAACTTCTATTTCTAAACACATCTAGAGACATAACAACCTTACATCAGCCTCTAGCACATTTATTGCAATGCATTTATATGTGATGATTTATCTCGCCCTTCTTCTGTTTCAGAGATACTTCATGTGTAATTCTTTTTGCATAATCGTTCATTGATTTCATATGCAATAATTTTTGAATGATTTCTATGCTTCAAAAAAACGTACAGTACCTAAATTTCACGTATTACAATATACGCCTATTTCGAATGCATTTATGTATTTTGGGGTGGGCAATGTTACACATGCATCTAATTGCTCTAGTTTTAGTAATTTGATGGACATGAAAACGTGGAGTGGGTGTTGCGTGTTTATCTAGGTTCCTGATCGATACTGTAACCTTATGCCCCTATTCGGCTATAAATCCATTTATTCCCTATATTGGCATAACCGTTCAAGTGCGATATTCAGAAAAGTCATCTCTGGCCTCACACGAACAGAGCCACATTCCAGCATAGTTCTCTGCCACTTCCTTTGCAACCAATTAGTGCAATGACAGAGCAGAAGTCACTATCTGATATTCCTAGATTAACACTCCGAGTTCTTCAACAAGATAAAAACTCAGCAAACCTGGAAATCCCCGCTTGCTCTGTTTTGATTAGTAATGGAACTCTAATGAGCAACTAATAGCTATCACTTCCTGGTGACATCTTTAATTGACGTCTTATGTCCAGCAAACTTGTGTCAAACCAGGCACCTGTCAGGTATAAATACTACCAACATTGCCTTAAGCAATTGCTGGTGTCCCATTGCTGTTGTATGCTGTATGCAGTACGCTGATGCTGCTGCTGTCCCCTTGGTGGTGAAGCTACTGATACCATTATCGCTGCTAAAGCGCGAACAATGGTGTGGTGAGCTTAGGAGCTGAACAGCCGTCCCTCTGCGAAGAGCCCAGCAGATTCCAGCTGCCGCGGACGCTGTCCCCCCTCCTCCTCGATGCGCTGAGAAGAGACGCTGCCTTTCTTCTGCTGAGAAATCCAGCTCCAGCGTTTCTGGTCTGCCCTCGCGGGTGACTGGGATATCGAGTTTCCCCCTGAAGGAGATACCAGACCTCCATCATTCTATTCAGAGGTATGGTGTTGACTAAACCCTTAGATGAGAATTCTTGAAGCAAACCTTGGCAAAACCAACTTAACTTAAAGCTACTTACTTACTCCCCTTCCACGTGTTAGGCTTAGGTCAGGCACACTGGGGTAGGCGTAGTTAGAAGCACCAGTTGAGTATGTTAGCCTAATGTATATATGAATGTATATATGTTTTATTACTTTTAAACCATTGTATGGCTAAGAAACCATATCAATGCTTTTACAGTATTATTTCGCAATTCTTATCTTACTGTACGTACTTTTTATAATAACAAGTCTTGCAATTGTGGCAATACATTTCTCTTGTACGAGAAGAAAGACTGTTCAATAAATATTAACCCTTTATTGACAAACGCCCGTCTCTCTATTCTCTACATATCGTGAAAGTAAACTGCACTAATCTGACTGAGTGAAATACCTGTCTATTGTTTCACACGACCCTAGAGATTGACTCTTGATCTAAGGAGCAAAGTTGTCATGTTGCACGGTTGTTGGAAAGCTGAATCCCTTCTTGTCTGTGCCAGGGAAGCTGATCACTTCCCATGCAGAGAAGAAAGTTTCCAGTGACCTCTGAGCTAGTTGGTAACACACCCAATTAAGTTTAGCATAGTCAGTAGAGGCCTGGAATATCCGCAGTTCCACGTCGATACTACTGTTTATGTTATTCCAATGCGCAGGGCCTAGTGGGAAACTAGGAACTACACTACACACACATATATAATACCCGGCCGGGTTGAAGGAAAACCAGCACTCACGAGAGCAGCAGCAGTAATTCAGCAGAAAATTTTTATTTTAGAACAGACGCGTTTCGGGAGTAGAATCCCTTCGTCACTGTTTACATCGGAAAGCATTGTGCGGCACCATTATCTATGTTTGCAGATATCACTAACACAAACAACGGACTTCCACAGTCATGCGTATAATGCACGCCATCTTAGAATATGTTATTTCTTCACATATAGTCATAGCAAAGTATCTTATTTTTCTCATCTATATGAGAGTCATTTCATGCAAACCGCCGTATCTCAACCCAAATGCACATTAAATCAACATTTGTCATAAAACGGTTTCTTGATAAACAATTTTGCCGTGTATCGGCTCCACATATCTTCATTGATTGAAAGATTATGTCAAAAAGTTTAGTGGACACAATCGTCCAAAAAGCATGAACCTGAGAGAAATAGCATTGTGAAACACAATACTCATTCCATGCGAAAATCACATTATTAAAATGCTGTATTAAGGATTCTACTCCCGAAACGTGTCTGTTCTAAAATAAAAAAATTCTGCTGAATTACTGCTGCTGCTCTCGTGAGTGCTGGTTTTCCTTCAACCCGGCTGGGTATTACAAAGGAATTTGCAGCCTGCATCTATTTACGGGAACACCATCGCGTTACTAGCACCCGCCTTCAGAGTGACTCGTGCGTTTGGTGTTTCTGGAGCTATATATATATATATATATATATCTCCACGGTTTCCTCTTGATTCGGGCTAAAGGAAGACAAGCCACACCATCCAGGTACCAGAAAGTTTGTTTCTTTGGGCATAAACAGACGCGTTTCGAGCTCACGGGCTCTTGGTCACATGACCACCATTTTTTTAGACTTTGTTTATATAGTGTTTCAAAAGAATAGAAAGGGAAGAAAGTATCTGTCTTTACAAGCATCACACGGAGACTTTAAAAGTGCAGTTTCTTAATTCATGTAATATATATGTATATATATATATATACATATATAAATATACATAGTTTCTTAATTCATGTAATATATATGTATATATATATATATATATATATATATATATATATATATATATATATATATATATGTATATATATATATATATATATATATATATATATATATATATATATATAGTTAGGACCTATTTTCCATAGGAAATCCGCAACATTGTATTTGGAATAACTTTGGTGCCATTGACGAATCTTCGCGAAATTTTCAAA
This sequence comes from Lissotriton vulgaris, assembly GCF_964263255.1. NCBI lineage: Eukaryota > Metazoa > Chordata > Amphibia > Caudata > Salamandridae > Lissotriton > Lissotriton vulgaris. The sequence goes on from NC_141691.1 coordinate 495,855,994, forward strand.
ACTTGTGGTGTTCTCTGGCCCGCTACTATCCTGAAAGTCTTGGGGTGACCGTAAAGTGGGGGCTGAGAAAAAAGGGTGGGTCCCAAAACGTGTTTTCCAATGCAATTTTCCATAGTTACCATTCAAATCCACGCCGGATGCGCAGAGCTTTCTGATAAAAAAAAATGAAGTGCGGGTTCCCGCACTTGGATGATAATTAGCCCCTGGGGGCGGCCAAATCCCGGGGGCATGTTTATAAATGGAAGTTTGGGGGGCCTAATCCCCCCACACTGCCCTAGGAACCGCCACCCCCTGGGGCAAATTATGAATAATTGCAGGGGCCCATGGCCCCCCACAGCCCCGGGGATGCCACCCCAACGCCTTAATGTGTGGGGGGAGCTCCAGCCCCCCACACGCCCCGGGGACCACCACCTACCCGGGGCACTAATGATGAAACTTGGGGGTTTGTGACGGACCCCCAACCCGGCGACCACCACCCTCTGGACTTCATAAAAGGTGGGTGGGGGGCCGTGCGGCCCCCCTCCTGGAGCCCTTGATGGCCCTGGTGACTGCCACCCCTAGGGCCGGCTCCTGCAGTGTCCCGGGGTGCCCACCCTTGGGACACTGCCATTTGCAATGACAGAGCGGGAGCCTTGCGGCACCCACCCTGTCATTGCAAACTGCTTTGCTTCTTTGAAGCGAGAGCACGGAAACCTGCTCTCGCTTCAATGAAGCAAAGCAGATTGCTTTTCCACATGGGGAGCAGCATGTTAGCTGCTCCCCAAGTGGAAAAGCAATGCCGGCTCCGCAGGATGTATGGAGCCGACTGGGACCTTGGGGGCATTGGGGCTTCCCCCACGGTCTTCAACGAGGTGGCCAGGCCCCAGGGGATGGGGTCCCCGGGGCAAAAAAAGGCCTTCTCCAACAGAATAAAACATAAAAAAAGCCCCATGTCCCGGGGATGGGGTCCCCGGGGCCCGGAATTGGGCAAGGGAGGGGGGGCCCATGCGGCCCCCTTCCTGATAATATATTTTTAGTTTAAAATTGGAAGTCAGGCCCTGGGGGATGGGGTCCCCAGGGCCCTAAAAAAGTTAAATGAAGGGGGGCCTAACAGCCACCATTTCCAATTTTTTTTTTTTAAAAGGCCACGCGATCGTGCCTAGGCCCTGCCCCCTCACAAAAACACTCTGCAAACGTGCCCTGTGGCACATTTTAAATAGGGGAATTAATTCCCCTTCAATACTGGGGGTCCCTGGAGGCCAACTAGCCCACGAGGTACCTCAGTAAGCGCCACAGGGCTGCGTTGCAGAGTGGTGGTCCAGGTCACGCTCCTTTTTACACCTCTCTGCAACGCAGCCTAGTGGCACTCACTGGAGGTACCTGGATGGCTTTTTGGAACCCAGGGACCCTCAGGATTCAAGGTGACCTAACCCCCCAACTTAAAACGCGCCATCGAGCGCATTTGTACAGTGGTGAAGGTAGGGGGCTGGGCCTAAGGTGATATGTCTGCAAACACGCCCTGTGGTACGTTTTAAGTTTGGGAATAAATTCCTCTTCAATCCTGAGGTCCCCTGGGGCTATCTAGCCCACCAGGTACCTCCAGTAAGTTCCACAGAGCTGCGTTGCAGAGTGTTGTATAAACTGCTCTAAAATCAGCCGAACTACGAATTCCGATTTACTCACCAGTTATCAAGAGAGACCTCAGTGCTGCATCTTTGAGCCCAGAACTGATCCTGAAAAGTAATTCTAACCATACTTACCAGTAACTTGAATTACCTTCCATAGGCTAACATTGACTGGTTTCACTTGGAAATTCTTCTAAGTGCGGAGTTTTGGAACTTTAAAATATTCACCTAAAATCATCCGAACAGCGAATTCCGATTTACTCACCTGTTATCAGAAGAGCACCCAGTGCTGGATCTTTGGGCCCAGTACTGATCCTGAAAAGTAATTCTAACCGTACTTACCAGTAACTTGTATTTCCTTCCATAGGAATCCATTGTCTAGTTTCACCAGAAAAGTTTCTAATTGTTGATTTTCACAAACTACAAATATTCCTTAAAAATCGCCTGTATGACTTAAACTCACTCTTTCAACTGTTTACAGGAGATGCACCAGCGCTGGATCTAAGATCCACAACTGAGTAAGAAAAAGTAACGATAACATTACTTACCTGCTAAGTGAATTTCCTCCCATAGGATAACATTGGTGATTCTATGTGAAAAAGTTTCTAAGTGTCATCTTTTAAAATACAATAATATTCCTCAAAAATCACTACTGTAACCCAAACGCTTTTACTCAACTGTTTACAGAAGATGTTACAGGACTGAATCTAGGATCCAGTACTGTGGTTAGAAAAGTAATCCATAAAGTAACTAATTGCATTTAACTAGAAATTCCCATTGAGCTCAATGTTGCATTGTGTTTGAAATTGTGTTGCATATTGCAACTACTGTAACTACTGTATTTAAAAGTCTATTGCCTATTTGTAAAGTATTTGAACTAAAGTAATTCATTCTGAGAAAGTTTATTTTGTAATGTAATGTGTATTTGTAATTATAATGTAATTTAAAAATAAAATATCTAAAAATAAATAGTTTTAAAAAGTTGAATAAATCAGTATCAAAAAAATAAATATAACAATTAATACATTTAAAAATGGTCATTAAAAAAAACCTTTGAAATGCACTGAAAAAAACATAGGTTTCAGAAATGTTATAGTTAGAAATTAGCATTTTAAAAAATCTTCGAAATTCACTGAAATAAACCATAGTTTTCAGACATGCTATAGTTAGGAATTAGCATTTAAAAAACCTTAGAAATGGACCAAAAAAACATAGGTTTTAGGGGTGTTATAGTTAGCTGGACATTTCACTCATACAAAACCATTGAAATTCCTCTGTTATAGTTAGTTGTAGTAAGTATAACTCGCGCTCCCGCAATCCACTGCTGATGATGTCACATATTACATCATTAATGACATGGTCAGCGACATCACTGATGACATCTCAAATAACATCACTGATTAAATCACTGATGACATCATCCACATGACAATCAGATACACCTCATCATACACTAGTATAACTTTTCATAACTCACTGTAAAATTCAGAGTACCATATTTGAATCCATTGACACACCAATACAAGTTTCTAAAAACTCACTCAGTGATTCTTAGATCGACACACACATCTAATCACTTACCTATAGATTCACTCATACATGCTGTCAATGATCAATAGAACACTATCACATATACTTATACACCATTATCGACATTACAGACAAGCACACATCCTCTTATGAAGTCATCCTACTCACTTATGCAAACAATGGGTCATATTACATTTACTTAGCTCTGACACATACACTGCCATTTACATTTCTAGTTTGTTGGACACGTACCATTGAAAGATATATTTGCTCATCACCACACCCATAAAGATATTCACTCACCCAAACAACTGTTATAACATGTAGTCCTAAACTCATATACCTCCTGAATCAACTATTCACACATCTTTGGGCAGTCACACACCCCCACCGAACCACACACACATTCACTCTCCCATACAAATACTCAGTTAACTACTCAGTAACTAATATAGACTTTCACATAACTGTTAACCAACTGGAGAAGCAGTTTACACAACAACTGATAAAGTGATACCGATATTCACACAGCAGGTGTACTGAGAGTTCAGAGTTCATTTGAAACATTGTTCTGTGAGCTTGTAAACATGAGAGGTCTTTCAGGAGGTAGTTGATATGGAAAAAGGGCAGAAAGGGCAGAGGGTGGAAGGCTGTTGAATTGAAAAAAGTGAGGGAAGAGTTTTGATTGGGTGGCATGAGAGATATGTGTGATGAAATACAGCATTTCTGTGCCTTTGTTGGTTGCAGCCTCTGGAGTGCATACCCTTTGCTCTGCTAAAGAAAAATTGATGTGTGTCTGAGACTGTTTTGAAATTCAAAAAGCATTTGCTAAGGTGAGAAAAAATTCATTTAATTTAGATAGAGACTAGTGTAGTTTATGGAGAAAATAAGGAAGCCAGCTGTGCATTTAAAATGTTGTTTTGTGTCAAGTGTTTTCATTATTTTTCCCAAAAAGATTTTGCTTATTTGAGAAATTATAATTATAGATAATGTGAAGTATTAGTACTGACAGGGTGTGCTTGTACATAGGAGGTGTGCTGTGTTTTCAAATTATGACCAGAAAATCGTTTTTTAACAAAAAGACATGCTTTTTACATTTATGAGAAAGACAACATGGGGTGTGCTTTTTTAAATAAATATTTCACTTCCCAACATGAATATGGGAGAATATTTTGCTTGTTTGTTGGTTTAAAAACTCGTTTCTTGAAGTCATTTAAGTTTCACAATATGTTCTGCAAGAGTTACATAGTCAACATGGGGGCATATTTACAAGGCTTATGAGACACATTCACGTAATTTTCCCCATTTTAAAAGTGACTTTAAAGGTGGTGCAAGGTCCTTGTAAATACACCCTCATGAGTGCTTTGCAAATTTAAGTCATTTTCCCCTGGTGCATGTGCCTTGTAAATACGCCCCTATGTGTGCTAGACAATTTTAAGTTACTTCTCCCATGAATCTGGGAGACTAATTTGCTTACATGATGTGTTTAAAAATCGTGCTAAGGAGAGAAAAGATTCCTTTAATTTAGAAAGAGATTAGTATGCTTTTTGGAGAAAATAAGGAAGCCAGCTGTGCATTTAAAATGTTGTTTTGTGTCAAGTGTTTTCATTATTTTTCCCAAAAAGATTTTGCTTATTTGAGAAATTATAATTATAGATAATGTGAAGTATTAGTACTGACAGGGTGTGCTTGTACATAGGAGGTGTGCTGTTTTTTCAAATTATGACCAGAAAATCGTTTTTTAACAAAAAGACATGCTTTTTACATTTATGAGAAAGACAACATGGGGTGTGCTTTTTTAAATAAATATTTCACTTCCAAACATGAATATGGGAGAATATTGTGCTTGTTTGTTGGTTTAAAAACTCGTTTCTTGAAGTCATTTAAGTTTCACAATATGTTCTGCAAGAGTTACACAGTCAACATGGGGGCATATTTACAAGGCTTATGAGACACATTCACGTCATTTTCCCCATTTTAAAAGTGACTTTAAAGGTGGTGCAAGGTCCTTGTAAATACACCCTCATGAGTGCTTTGCAAATTTAAGTCATTTTCCCCTGGTGCATGTGCCTTGTAAATACGCCCCTATGTGTGCTAGACAATTTTAAGTTACTTCTCCCATGAATCTGGGAGACTAATTTGCTTACATGATGTGTTTAAAAATCGTGCTAAGGAGAGAAAAGATTCCTTTAATTTAGAAAGAGATTAGTATGCTTTTTGGAGAAAATAAGGAAGCCAGCTAGGGTGTGCTTGTACATAGGAGCTGTGCTGTGTTTTCAAATTATGACCAGAAAATCGTTTTTTAAAAAAAAATATTTTTCACATTTATGAGAAGGACAACATGGGGTCTGCTTTTTTAAATAAATATGTCACTTCCCAACATGAATATGGGAGAATAATTTGCTTGTTTGACGGTTTAAAAACTCGTTTCTTGAAGTAATTTAGGTTTCACAATATGTACTGCTAGAGTTTCATAGTCAGTATGATAATAATGATATACATTTAGGACTGTTTAGGGGGCATGGATATGCTGAGGCTTCTGTAATTGTCAAAGGAGGAGAATTATGTACATTGCACTGCTGAATACAGTCCTCACCTTCTGCGTACTCTTGGATATGCTAGACTATATCTGCTCAATGAGATACATAAGCTGAGGAAACACAGGTGATGTGATTGTGAAATGAGCAAAAATATTTGCACGTTTTTTAATTACATCACCTGTGTTTCCTAACATTACTAATCACATTGTGCAGATGAGGTTTAGGCCTGTCCAGGGAGACAGAGGAGGTCTGGCCTTTGTTCAAGTGTGCAGTGGACATGACTCACTTCATCTGTTGGCCTGCACGTGTATTATGTCCTCTGTACTCTTCAACAAGACAAAATTTCATCTGCATCTCTGAGTAGGCCTCACCTCAAACAAACTTTTGTGACTGCAAGACCTGCCTTTTCGCTCCTAGATATTTCTTGGTTTTACCATAGCTGCCACACAATCCAGCATACCTCTGGTTAGGCCACACCTTATGGTGGTGCAAGGGCCTTGTAAGTACGCCCTCATGTGTGCTTGGTCATTTTAAGTCACTTCCCCCTGGTGCAAGGGTCTTGTAAATACACCCTCATGTGTGCTTGGCCATTTCAAGTCACTTCCTCCTGGTGCAAGGGCCGTGTAAATGTGCCCTCATGTGTGCTTGGCAATTTTAACTCACTTTCCCCTGGTTAATGGGTGTGGTAAATACGCCCTCATGTGTGCTTGGCAATTTTAACTCACTTCCCCCTGGTGCATGGGTGTGGTAAATACGCCCTCATGTGTGCTTGGCCATTTCAAGTCACTTCCTCCTGGTGCAAGGGCCTTGTAAATACGCCCTCATGAGTGCTTGGCAATTTTAACTCACTTCCCCCTGGTGCATGGGTGTGGTAAATACGCCCTCATGTCTGCTTGGCAATTTTAAGTCACTTTCCCCAGGTGCAAGGGCCTTGTAATTACGACCCCATGTGTGCTTGGAATTTTAACTCACTTCCCCCATGGTGCAAGGGCCTTGTAAATACGCCCCCTTTGTCTATGTTGTTAAATTACTGTAGGTAGAATTGACAACTAGTGTGTTAATTGTTTGCCTACTGTTATTAGTTTACTGTTTGGTAATATTGGTTAATATCAATTTTTTAAAAAAAATTCCACAGATTTAACTGAAGATCTTTAGAAAACTTTAAAAAATGCCCTCAAGGCAGAGAAAACAAAAAGAAGCAAAGTGACTTACACTCCACCTTGGTAAAGATTTGCAGCAGTCCTCTACTAATAAATCATATCAAGTCGCCAAAAAAGCTCCGGGTAAGAAAATGAAATCATTTTTAAAAAGAATTTGCAGACAAAAAAATACCAGTATTGAACATGTTTTAGTGCATAAGAAGAGAGACAATTTAAAGGAAAAGGAAAGGCCCGTCAAAAAAGTTTCTGCTAGAGCAGGAGATAAGTCTGTGCATGGCAGTAGAAGGGAAAATCAATTCAGGGACATTCGTAGGCGAATGTTCCGCAACAGGATAATTGTCAATTTATTAAAAAAAATTTAAGAAAGGCCAACAGAAAGTGGCATTTTATAAGAAAAAGAAAAATGTAGAGAAAATTATTGATCAGGCTTTCGAAATTAAGCGAAAGTTATTTATTTTGGTAATCAATAGAATTAGGAAACTAAACAAGGTAATTTCTGATTTCAAATCAAATAGTAGATGGAAGAGAGTAGTTAATCGTAGTAATTTTTGTGAAGTTTTCTCAGGAGAATAGATGCATAGTTCAAGTTGTGAGGCATTTTTCAATGAGGAGAGTTACTTCCAGGACAATGATTTGGTGCATGCAGTTGACACCAGTGGTCGAGCATATGAGGTAAAAGATGGTTGTCCGGTTGAAAAAGAAAAACTTGTGTCTGCAGATGCAGAAGAGGTGTTAGGTGATGAGGTTTTAGGAAGACGTCCTAAGGGACCAGTGTACACCTGGAAATGTGGTAGTATTTGTAGTGTGCGACAGGATTCCATCAATTTGCTTTGTGATTTTGTTTGTACATTTAACCCCTTCGCTGCTGATGACGAGCTCAGCTTGTCATCAGCCACGGGTGGCGTGTGCTGATGACGAGCTGAACTCGTCATGTAACGCGGTAAAATGAAAAAAGCCGCACAGCGCAAAAATCGCCGCAGCAGCGATGCGGTTAATAAGAAAAGTTTAAAACAGAAAATGAAGTTGTTGCAAGAATTAGATCCTTGCAGAGTGAGAGAAGTACAGGTTTGCATGGGCATTCACTGGCTTGTCTTTCCAGAAGAGTATGCCAGAGTGTTTTTCATCATTTCAGGATGCTTGCAGTGCATCATAATAAAGTGAGGAAATTAGTGAGAATGTTGTATTATGCTAAGAGTCCAGCAATTATGCTTAAACAATTGAGCAGTGCTCTTTTGCATGGTTCAGAACTACATGTGAAGAATATTTGTGAAGAAATTGAGTTCTGTTACTTTGCTAGTAAAGAGAACAATGTTGAAATTGACCCAGTAGAAGAAGGTAATGTGGAAGAGAGTGTACAGATTTCTAATATAGATAAGTTTCACAAGGAAATTTCCATCTTTCAGGTGAAATCAAGTGAGAGGCCTAATTTCACTTGTGTGTGTTGTCGACGGACTTATTATAAGAATCAGACTAAGTTAGTGGATTTATATGCAAAAAGTGAAATGGAAAACATTAGTGAATGGAAGGATTTTGCCACATACTTGATGGTAGAAAATTGTTTTGCTTTGGGATCGGACCAACGTATGTGTACTTATTGTTTTAACAAATTAAACCAAAACCAGATGCCTGCTAGAGCGGTTCATAATAATCTGGAATTGGTTGACATTCCTTCTGAATTGAAGGATTTAAATACTTATGAATCTATTTTGATTCAAAGTGTGCATCCCTTTCAGGCTATTGTACGAATGGAGCCAAAGACAGGGAAATTGCCTCCATCAGATTTACAGAGAGGATTAAAGGGAAGAGTTGTTTATTTTCCTTTAGATTTGAAGAAAAACATTAATACAATTGGAGTAGAGAAAGTGGAAGAGGAACCTCTGGTTATCCTAGTTAATGGGGTTCCAACAAAGAGTAAGAAAATCTGGCAAGATTTAGTGGATGTTAGGAAAGTCAAAAAGGCAACATTGTATTTGATAAAAAACAATGAGTTCTACAAGAATGTATGTGTTGCAGAAGACGAAGTAAGTGAAGAAGAAGAAAGCGAATTGTGTGCTGGACAAATTGAGAAAGTAGAAGCCTCTAAAAATGAAGAAATATATGAACATTATAGTGTTCATCCTTTGCATTCCAAGGAAGTCATGGGGAATGCTATTGAGTTGTTTCAAATGAAACAAGCCAAAGGGAGTCCCATTAGTGTTTGGGAGGAAAGTTTGAAAGCTCGGTGTTTTCCACAGTTATTTCCCACAGGTCGAGGAGGACGATATGATGAGCGACCTGATCAAATTCCTGCTTCTGAGTACCGGACTTTACGATTGTATGCAGAAGATCCTAGGTTTCGTCAATGCATTCCCTATTTGTTTCATCTACTGTTTGAAAGTGATCTGTCTGGACTGTCTTATGCAGTGAACCACATCCTGAAAAGTGGTGTACAACTGCGAAATATCTCAGCAAGGGACTTTATGGATAAAGTCAATGTGCAAGACAGTATTTTGGATTCTCACCTGATTAATCTGATGGCATGTCAGCATGGTACTAATGAGTATTGGTACCGTCGTCATGGTGACTTAAAATGTATGCTGAGGAACTTAGGAACTCCCACATGGTTCCTCACTCTCAGCTGTGCTGAGTATGGCTGGGAAGACTAAATTGAATTTCTACGAGAGGCAAATGGAAACATTGAAAATATTGAATTCAAGACACCCGGTGAACTGTGCTCTTTGGATCCAGTGAATGTATGCAGGTACTTCAATCATAGATTTGAAGCTATGATGTCTTTCATCACGAACAAGAAAAATCCACCTCTTGGAGAGGTGTTGGATTTCTTCTGGAGAAAGGAGTAGCAAGCACGAGGTGCTCCTCATATACATATGCTGCTATGGATCAAAGATGCACCCAAATTTGGAACAGATCCGGATGACTTAGTGATGAATTTCATAGAACAGTATTCTACATGTGCTGTTCCAAAGACAAAGGAAGACAAAAGTCTAAGAGAACAAGTTTTACGGTTTCAAATCCATCGTTGTGGAAAGTACTGTCGTCGTAAATTCAGAAACAAGAACAAGTACTATACAAAATGTCGTTTTGGATTTCCACGATTGGTGATATCTAAAGGAAGAGTGAACAATTTGATGTCTTCGCTGCGACATAATGTGACAAGGAAATCACCCAAAAATACATACAATTTGAAAAGAAACGAAGAGTCCAAGAACTACAATGACTACAACCCAGTGATTTTGTCCATGTGGAATGCTAACATGGATATACAATTTGTGGCTGACAACTGTATGGCTGTGGCTCGGTATGTGACGACTTACATCACAAAAAAAGAAAAGACAGAACTCAAGGAAATGTGGGAGGACATTTCCCATGAAAAGAGCCTCAGTAAGAAGTTGTACAGTTTCAGTATGAAGATGTTGTCCCATCGAGAAATAGGAACTTACGAATGTTCTGACCAGTTATCTTCAGCAAGTCTCTATCCCAAATCTAGGAGTATCGTTTGGGCAAGTCTTGGTCTTGCTGCAACGCGTAATCGAGTTCTCAAACCTGTACGGGAAATTGAGTATTTGGCGGAGAAGGAGCCAAGCAGTACAGATATTTTGAAGACCAACATGTTGGATACATATTATCCAAATAGAAGCAGTCACCTGGAGAATGTTTGTCTGTATGAGGTTCTACAAAATTACATTTTCAAGAGGAATATCACAGAAGATATTGATAAAGGAGTGTAAGCTGTAATTGGAAGTGAGGGATGTCTGGTCAAGCAAAAAAAATGTCTATTGGTAAATCATCGAAAATTGGATTGCGAATCTCCAGAAAGAAGAGAGTTTTTCTATTTAGCCTATATGCAACTTTTCAAGCCTTGGCGTGCAGAAGAGGAACGGCTTGGAGATTTCCTCTGTTACGAAGACTCTTTCAATGCAGCCAAGGAGTCCATAGAAAGTCCTGTTTTTCCAAAATATCTAGAAATGTTGAATGCAGAAATCGAGCAGGAAGCAACAATTGCAGCCGAGATTGCTAGAGACAGTTCTCAGGACAGTCAGAGTTCTGTTTCATTGAGTCAGGATCCACTAGGAGGACCAGTTATCGAAAATGAAGCTGCCACTGCCATGATTGAAGTGGAAAGAGCCATGGCACATGCTCAGGAGGATGCGGTTAACTTAGAAGATTTGGAAAGACAACTCAACGTTGAGCAGAGGAAAATATATGACGAAGTTACCAGCCAAATTGATCATGGATTAAGTCATGAGAAGAAAGAGTGCTCGTGTACGTTGTTGAAGCCTGTCCGACTGTACGTGAGTGGAGAAGCAGGAACAGGAAAAAGTTTCCTCATTAAAGCAATTTCATGTTATCTGCAGAAAAGGACTGAGTCATCACTGTCTTGTGTTGTCACCGCTCCAACTGGACTGGCAGCACATAATATTAAAGGTATTACTTTGCATCGGCTACTGATGCTGCCAGTGGGGCATGATAACAAATTACAATACCACAAGTTATCGGGAGATGCTTGTTGTGAAGTATCTAGAGTCCTGAAGAAGATGAAACTGCTTATCATTGACGAAGTAAGCATGGTTTCCAATGTCATGCTTGCCTTTGTGCATTTGAGAATGCAGGAAGTTCTTAAAACAGAGTATGGTGTGTTATTTGGTGGCAAACACATCATTGTTTTCGGTGATCTTCTGCAGCTGACACCAGTGAAAGGACAACCAGTGTTTAAACTGCTTACGCATGAAGATACCAGGAAGTGCCTAGGGAGCATTGGCAACGTTAACATATGGTTAAACTTCAATTATGCTGAGCTGCGTGAAAATATGCGTCAGGCGAAGGATGAAGATTACAAGAATATTCTACAAGATGTTAGAATCCGGAAAGTGACTGAGCGTGGGAAAGAAGCTTTACATGCACGATTACTGTCAAATTTGTATCCAAAAGAAGACGTTCTGCCAGAAGAAATCGGGAATATGTTTGATGCCAACTCTTGCAGAATGTTCCATCTTACACAACAAAATGTTGAATTTAGAAAACCAAGAGATTGTGAAACTGGAAGCTATTGACAGAATAGAGCATATGGGTGCAACAATTGTTTTGTCTGAGAATTTGAAATCTATATTGGATTCATTAGAGAAGACTATATCTAAAACTGCTGGTTTTGAAAAGACTCTGAATGTGTGCTTAAATTGCCGTATTATTTTGAGAAGGAATTTACATGTTCAAAGTGGTCTGGTAAATGGATCAATGGGTAATGTTGTTGATTTTGAGAAATACAGAAATAGAGATGGAATTGAATTTTTAAAAATTAAATTTGATGGTATTGAGGAAGTACAGCTAATTGGTCGTTGCACAGCTAGGTTTTTGCTTGTAAAAGACTTATATATTCACCGTAAGCAATTTCCTGTTTGCTTGGCATATGCAGTGACAATTCATAAATCACAAGGTTTAAGTGTAGACAGTGCTTTGGTGAATATTGGCGGTTCTGTGTTCAAGGAGGGTATGGCTTATGTAGCATTGTCACCAGTCAGAACTTTATCGGGTTTGTACTTGATTGAGTGTGATGTCACAAACATTTGTGCGGATCTAGATTGTGTTAAGGAATACAATAGGTTAAGAAGAGAGTATGCACCACATTTGCCTCAATATCCTTTGTTTGAGAAACGTGTGGTAGGCAGGAAACAAAGAAATATCACTAATAGTATGGAGGTTGTAGCAAAAAGACCAAAAGTCGATGAACCCAAAATTGTAAGCAGAAAGAAAATGAATTCTGTTGAAGATGTTGTTGGTTTTCAATTTGAAAATAGTTCTGGTGTCAACTGCTATGCTAATGTAGTGGTTAATGTTGTCTTTTCTCTAGAAACTTTAAAAGAACAGATTGTGATCAATTCGGATAAAAGTTTTTGCTGTTTGTTGAATTCTGTATTAGAGAAATGTAGCGCTGATAGAACAAGAGTAGAAAGTGTATCTGAAATTCGAAATCTGTTAGACAAATGTTCAGGTCAAACACAATTCTCTCAAAATATTCAGCAAGATTGTCCGGAGTTTTTAATCTATATGCAACCGGTCAGGACTCGCTCCTGACCGGTTGCTCCCTCCTCGCTCCTCTCCCAGTACTGCTGCTGCCTGCCTGGTGATCTTCGCACTGCTTATTGGACATCACGGTATCGCCTGCATTTAGTTAATTAGCGTTGTGTTATCTGAAAGCTGCTCACTATAACGCTGTCCCCGCATGGTAATTGACCGGCTCATAGCGCATGTAAATGTAGCGCCGCCCGCCCTGCTTTGCAATTAGCTGTGTTTGCTTACTTCTGCACTTCTGCCAGCAACTTAAAATATATTTTTATTCTACTTTTCGGTGTCTCAGGCGATTTGCTGCCCCTGCCTCGCCTCACCTTTGAACTCCATTTTGTTTGCTGTTGTTGTTGTTCCCAGCCCCTCCTCCTGCTACCGCCTCCCAGCTGCTGACCCTCCCACGCTCCGCCCCTCCACCATCCATTTATGGCCAATGCCCCCACGCGCAGCGTCCACGCGCTACGGACACGCCGAAGGTGCGCCAAAGGTAAGCCCGTCTACGCCCGTCCGCGCCTGGACCGCGCCCAGCGCCATACCTCCTGGCCCTCGCATTTCCCAGCCCTCCCGCATTACCTACGATGCCTCCACCCTCCTAGCCCTTAACCCCGGCCGTCCCCCCAACTGCGTCCAAGCCGCTCCTGGACACACCCATGGACCTTTCTCATGCTACTCCTGCAAATTCTTCTGCACCGTCAACCACTCCGCTACGATCACACCTCAGATTCCCGACACCAACCACCTACAATGCATCTTGCTCAACACCCGATCGGTCCACAGGCACGCCATTGACCTATGGAATCTACTAACACCATCTCTCCGGGCGTCGCCTTCCTTACTGAAACATGGATGAACGCCTCCTCCGCCCCAGACATCACCATTGCCATCCCAGAAGATTATAAGATCATACGCAAGGACCGTACCGGCCACACAGGAGGAGGAATCGCTATCGTCCATAAGAAATCCATCCAAATCTCAACCAGCTCTGAAGTCAACCTCGCCAACTCTGAACACCTTCACTTCCAGATCCACATCGACCCCAAGACCACACTCAGAGGCACCCTCCTTTACAGGCCTCCAGGACCCCGCGCTCAATTTAGTGAGGACATCACGGACTTCATCACTCCACACGCGCTCCCCTCCAAAGATTACATCCTTCTGGGAGACCTCAACTTTCACCTTGAAAAGAACAACGACCGCAACTCCACCACCCTGCTGGACAACCTCGCCAACCTCGGACTTAAACAACTGGTCACTTCCCCCACCCACATCGCAGGTCACACTCTCGACCCTATCTTCACCTCCAGCAATCATGTCTCCTTCAGCCACACCACGAATCTCCTTTGGACTGACCACAGCTGCGTTCACTTTACCTACAACAAGCCCAAACCCAACAACCACCCCCAACCAACTCTGCAAAGAAACTGGAACAAAATCACCATCGACCAGATCTCCTCATCGCTTCTTCTAAACCCCCCAGCCCACTCCTCAAACCCCGACCAAGCCGCCACCAACGTCACCCTATGGCTATCCAACAGCGCCGACATCCTAGCACCACTGAAAAAACGACAAAGCAAACTTGGCAGCAAGAAGGCCTCATGGTTCAACGATGATCTTAAGAAATCCAAGAAACTCTGCCGCTCCCTTGAGAAGGCCTGGAAAAGAGACCCAACCACCAGCACCAAGGACACCTTCAAAAACGCCACCCGCATACACCATCAACTGATCCGAAAGGCCAAGAAAACCGCCTTCAAGGAACGACTAGATAACAACGCCCACAACAGCAAGGAACTTTTCAACATCGTCAAGGAATTTACCAATCCCTCGGCCAACTCTAACGACATCACCCCCTCTCAAGCCCTCTGCGACTCCCTAGCCTCATTCTTCCACAACAAAATTGCAGACATCCACAACAGCTTCGACAAACAACCCGGAGACCAACCCACCCAACCATCTGGTGGACCTTCACCCCCCTCAAACATCCTTAATGACTGGAACACAATCTCCACTGAGGACACCATCCGCCTGATGAACTCCATCCACTCAGGATCCCCCAGAGACCCATGCCCTCACCACATCTTCAACAAAGCAGACTCCATCATAGCACCGCACCTCCGAGACGTAATCAACTGCTCCTTCAAATCCGCCACCTTCCCGGAAAGCTGGAAACACGCTGAACTCAGCGCCCTTCTGAAAAAACCCACAGCGGACCCCACCGAACTCAAAAATTACCGCCCCATCTCGCTCCTTCCATTCCCGGCCAAAGTCATCGAGAAAGCTGTCAACAACCAGCTCGCCGCCTTCCTCGAAGCCAACAAATCCCTCGACTCCTCACAGTCCGGCTTCCGAGCAAAACACAGCACTGAGACCGCCCTCATCGCAGCAACAGACGACATTCGAACTCTACTGGACAATGGAGACACAGTCGCCCTCATCCTCCTCGACCTCTCCGCAGCCTTTGACACAGTCTGCCATAGCACCCTTCTAAAGCGCCTCAGAAACATCGGAATCCAAGGAAAAGCACTGGAATGGATCACCTCGTTCCTCACCGGAAGAACCCAGAAAGTCCCCCTCCCACCATTCAAGTCAGCGGCCACTGAAATCATCTGCGGCGTACCACAAGGATCTTCACTCAGCCCCACCCTTTTCAACGTATACATGAGCCCCCTCGCGGCCATCGCCCGCCAACACAACCTCAACATCATCTCCTACGCGGATGACACTCAACTGATCCTATCACTCACCAATGACCCTAGCACCGCCAAAACTAACCTACACGAAGGAATGAAAGAAGTAGCCGAATGGATGAAACACAGCCGTCTGAAACTGAACTCTGATAAAACAGAAGTCCTCATCTTAGGTACCTCCCCCTCCGCATGGGACGACTCTTGGTGGCCAGAAGCCCTTGGAAAAGCACCCATCCCGACAGACCACGCACGGAACCTGGGCGTCATCCTGGATTCCTCACTTTCAATGAACAGACAAGTCAACGCCGTCTCCTCATCCTGCTTCAACATTCTTCGCATGCTCAAAAAAACATTTCGTTGGATCCCCACCGAAACTAGGAAAACGGTCACCCACGCTCTGGTCACGAGCCGACTGGACTATGGAAACACCCTCTACGCCGGGACTACCGCCAAACTCCAGAAAAAACTCCAACGAATCCAAAACGCCTCAGCCAGGTTCATATTAGACATCCCGCGTAAAGAACATATCTCTGGTCACCTGAAAAACCTCCACTGGCTTCCCGTCAATAAGAGGATCACTTTCCGGCTCCTAACCCACGCACACAAGGCACTCTACGAAATCGGACCAGAATGCCTCAACACACGACTGTCCTTCTACACCCCCTCCCGCCAGCTTCGTTCTTCCAACCAAGCCCTTGCCACTGTACCTCGCATCAACAAGACCACCATGGGAGGTAGATCCTTCTCCTACCTGGCAGCTAAAACCTGGAACTCACTTCCCACTTACCTTCGCCTTACCCAGAACCACCTAGCATTCAGAAAGCAACTTAAAACGTGGATATTTGACAAGTAATTCCCCACCCCTCCATAAGCGCCTTGAGACCCTCTGGGTATGTAGTGCGCTATATAAATCCTTTGACTTGACTTGACTTGACTAATGTATTGCAAGATGAAGGTGTAGAGGTAGATCATCTGTTTGGCCTTTCTTATCAATGGCAGCATGACTGCGAGAATTGTACGTTATCAAGTACTACTAGTGTAGACTCAGAAAGATTTATATATTTAACTTTGCCAGACAGTAAATCAGTATCCTTTAATAAGCTAGTAAAAGCAGCCGATCAAAACATGGAGTGTAGCCAATGTAAGTCTGCAATGCTGTCCACATTATTTATACGAAGATATGGCCAGTATGTCATTTTAATGTTCCAACGATGTAGGCCTGATGAATCAAAATTGACAACTTTAATCAAAAATGTTGTGGCTTCTCAGTTATCAATATCAGGAAGGACTTTTCTAACTGCAGCAATTATATATCATGAGGGTCCTTCAACAACATCAGGACATTACACAACTTATTTGAAGTCTAGAAACGGTTGGTCATTCTGCAATGATTCTGTTTTAACTTTCAAAAAAATATTGCCTTTTCACCTTAAAAATTCTTACCTGGTGTTTTTACAACCAAAATTTTAGGGAAGGAATCTCGGGATTTGTTCTGAGGAATTTCAAGAGGTTCTAATGGCTCCTACACTATATAGCCTTGTGGATAAGTGTAGCACAGAGCGAAAATTGTTTGTTTTAATAAGCTAATTCAAGCAGCAGATCAAAAGAAGGAGTAGAGGTAATGTAAGTCTGCAATGCTGTCCACATTATTTATAGAAACTTATGGGTGAAATGTCATTTTACAATTCCAAATATATAAACCGGATGTATATAAGTTGTCAAGTCTAATTAAAAATGTTTTGGCTACACAGTCGTCGATTTCAGGAAGAACATTTGTAACTGCAGCTATTATATGATAAGATGGTCCTTTGACAACATCAGGATATTACACAGCTTATTTGAAATGTAAAAAAGGCTGGTCTTTCGGCGATGGTTACTATTTGACTATGAAGCAATGTTGCCTTTTGACTTGTTTTCAGAAGTGAGAATTTAGGGTAGTTAACTGGACTATAATGATTCTAGGTGTTGCTGCAATTTAGTGTGCTGTTTTAAATTGCTTTGTATGTCACATTTTTGTTAAAACGATGGAGCTTATCTTTCAGAAAGTGGCGGGCAGAAAATAATAACAGCACAACAGAGTATAAGCTGTTCATAGGACATCCTTTGACGTCATGGAAAGTAAGTTACTTTTGAGGTGTTCAGATTTCTGATTGGTTATATTATATGGGTTTTTTAAACACAATCATTTTGATTGTGTTTTATATGATTAATACCTTCAACTCACTGTTTTTAGTGAAATTTGATATATTCTGAGAACAGCAAAAATAAACCATTTAATATGTATAATTAATTCTGTACTTTGAATTGTGATTTTTAATATGTACTCATCTTGTCTCATGCTCACTCATCTTTTACTACCTTCTACCAATTTTAAAAT
Source organism: Lissotriton vulgaris (assembly GCF_964263255.1). Taxonomy (NCBI): domain Eukaryota; kingdom Metazoa; phylum Chordata; class Amphibia; order Caudata; family Salamandridae; genus Lissotriton; species Lissotriton vulgaris. The sequence continues at coordinate 495,873,949 of NC_141691.1, forward strand.
TTTCGTTCTTTCATTCACAGATTGAAAGTATAAAAATAACAAGTGACTAGGTTAACGACAATTATAAGGTAAGTGTTTAATAGTCATTCCGTTACATCTCTATCACATTTAACTTTTATTAGTTCCACTGCTTCATTTCTTTAACCCTCAGTTTCCTGCCTTTGCTACTTCCCTCATTCTTTTTCTATTATCTATTATACAGTATCTCTGTGTTACTCCCTCTAGCTATCTTCCAACATTATTCTCTCTGTCTTCTTCGCTTATACTCACTCTTCCTTTTTTTAAAATTTTTATTTTTTTGTTTCGCTTCCGGTTCGCGTACCGGGGCGCGAACCAGGAAGCGCGAACTTTTTATAAAAAGAGGTTGCCAGAGTGCTAAACATTCTAGCATTTTTTTATAAATGGGAGGTAGTTCTGAAAAGAACTTTTTTTATTGTTTTTGATGTTTTAAATTTATTTTATTATTTTTATGAACATTTTTTGTATTTTTTTGTATTTTAAGAACGGTTTTATATATTTTTTGATTTTTTTGGGGGGGAAACGAAAAACAGTCATTATGAAGGGCTCAACAGGGGCAACAAAAAAAAAAGATCATTTACTTTTGAGCCGTTTTGAACATTTATGATTTTCATAAGCTGTGTTTATTATTATTATTATTAATGGACATTTATTTAGCGCCTGGTTACGCCACTGGCGTGTCCCCGCGCTATGACAAGTGGAGTGACTGTCCCCCGTCCTCCCAACCAAGCTATCTGCTGAAAAGGTGCGTTTTAAGTTTTTTCCTAAACTGGACTTCGGAGGGTTCAAGCCGAAGTTCCAGCGGAAGATTATTCCAGCGCTTGGGAGCAAGGTATCTAAAGGATCTACCTCCCATACGAGCTTTGAATATTCTTGGGACTTTTAGCAGCCCGGTCTGCGAGGACCGAAGACTGCGTGCAGGCTCATAATGGGATACTAGGCTCTGGAGCCTATACTTATTTATACTTTTTTCCCCATAGGAAATTAACTTGCCGCAAAAAATACAGTTATGTTTCATGTTACCAAAGTTCATCTGTATGTTTGGGACTGTCTCCCTCACCTCTGGTCCCGTTACTGTCTGTTCAGCTGATGTACTGGCCACAGGAGGGGGTTTTCTTGTAGGTCACGTACCTGTGCAGCACTGTAATTAATGGGATGCCACCTCTCCATGTGGCGATGCATGGTGTAATTCCCATAGCTGTATTTTTGATCTGTTCCTCTGGATAGTTCCATGTCACAGATCAAACAAGTGACATAACGGGCATTCACTTTTTTTTGACCCTGGGGATATGTAAAGAATTTCCAGATGTAGTTTACTTTGACATGGGACCTCCTTGGTTCTTCTTGCAAAAACGGCCTTCTCACTTGCTGAACTTCCTCTTCTTCCTCTTCTTCTTCCTCTTTATTAATGAGGACCTGAGGAGGTGGTCCATCCTTTTTTGGTGGGGGTGGTGGTGGTGGAGGGGCTCCAGCAGCTAGAGCTACAACACTTGCCATTTTTGCAAATTTCCAAAGTAGGTCTTTCTCTCATAAAAATGAAAGTCAGAGTGAGGAAAAAAGGTGGGGCTTTCATCATTTGGGAAGAAAATGTTCTAAACCAATGAAAAGTGTTATTTTTAGGTCATATGACCTAGCCTTACATCATTAGGAAACCAAAAGTAAAATGAACCAATGAAAAGTTTTATGACCTGTTATGCTTACGTTACGCGTCCCGCTACACACCCGGAGCGCTTCCGGGGCGCTGCGCTTCGCGCCTCGGTTCGCGCTCCGGAGCACTTCCAGGTGCGCTAACGCGGTGCGTCATAAGACGCATTACGTAGCAATGCGATACGTCGCGTTTACGCGACGCGTCACAATGTTGTTTTCTTGCGCGGCAGTTGCGCTAACGGAACATTTTCCGGTTCGCGGACCGGGTCGCGGCACCAAATTGAGCTAACTGGAAGCTACCCGGTGTGCGGACCGGTAGCGAAACAAAAAAAAAATAATAATAAAAAATATATACATAAAAAAATTATATTACAAACATCTAAAATATATTTTTTGCATTAAAATAAGAATACATTTTACAGCTTTTGATATTTGCTATTAAAAAACCATTGAAATTCACTGAAAAAAACATAGATTATAGACCATATATAGTTAGGAATTAGCATTTACAAAACCTTAAAAATTCACTGAAAAAACCATAGGTTATAGACCATATATAGTTAGGGATTAGCATTTACAAAACCTTATTTTACTCGCACAAAACCATTGAAATTCGCATATATAGTTAGTTGCACTAACTATATATCGCGCACCGCAATCCACTGCTGATGATGTCACATATTACAACATTCATGACATGGTCAGTGACATCACTGATGACATCACTGATGACATCATCCAGTGACTGTATTTTTCTTTAAAGTTAAAATATGTCTTACATATTGAAGAATGAGTGGATGTAGAAGTGTCTGGATGAAGGATTTAGTAGGTGCATGACTGACTGTATGAGAGAGTGATTAAATGTGTCTCACTGAGTGCATGGGTTAGTGACTAAACTGTCTTAATTTGTGCATCATTATGTCTGTTGTTCTGTAAACTGCTGCTTGTGTTGATCATTTGCTATGTGAGTAACTAGATGGGTTATTGATTGGTTGGCCAAGTATTTGTATGGGAGAGTGAGTGTGTGTGTGGGGGTGGCTGGGAGGTGTGTGACTCTGTGCATAGATGTGTGAACAGTTGATTCACTAGATGTGTGGGTTCAAAAATGCATGTGGAAACAGCTGTATGGGTGGTTGACTGGGTGTATGAGTGTATTGGCGAGTGAATGGATATCTCAGTGCTACATGTCAAAGTAAGTACATATGTAAAACACAGTACATGTGAGAGTTGACATATATAAATTACTGTGTATAAGAGCCAGTGAATGTGTGAGTGGCTGCATGGATCATTGAAAATTTGTATCAGTGATTGTATAAGAGAGTAAATATGTGTTAGCATATGTTTGAATAAGTAAGGTGTGTATAACTGTATAGTTGAGGAAATGGAGGAGTGATTGATTCTTTGCATGACTGACTAGATGTATGAGTAACTCCATGGATGAGTGACAATCTGTGAGTGTCTGTTTACAATGATTGTATCTAAGGTTATATTAGAGTCTGAAGAGGTTCATCGTATTATCACATGAATGATATCATCAGTGATGTGATCAGTAATGTCAAATGAGATGTCATCAGTGATGTCATCAGTGATGTCATCAGTGATGTCATTTGAGATGTCATCAGTGATGTCATCAGTGATGTCATTTGAGATGTCACTTTACAGTCTCGGGCTACATCCGGAGGTGATATATAAAGATGCAACTAACGCTGGAGGTTAATTGCACGTACCCCATAAGTGTGTCTAGTATTCTGTGCTTGCTGCAATGTAGGTAAGCTGTGGGTAAGCCCAAAAGAGAGAGAGCGCGCCCATATACACAGGGCATCTTACATTGGCGACGAGTTGGATTGAGCCGAGTGCTGCCCAGTGGCATCGGCAATTTGGGCACCTAAAGTAGATTTACACATTCACCGCAATGGGCGTGGATTCATCCCAGGTAGCGGCACTACAGCTGTCATCACTGACATAATATCAAGCACAAAAATATCCCCCTACACAAATATCGACATCTATAATATCGACATCCTATCTTTAAAATGTAAAATACAAAAATATCGAAGAAAATATATAGATGTAAAAAATATCGACGTGTAAAATATTGATTTTTATATATATAAAAAATGTTTAATAAATGATTTAATAAAAGTAACTTAAACAAATATGTAGATGTAATGTATATTTAAACAAATATAATAAATACGTTTAATTAAAACAAATTTAAATGTACATATATGAAATTTCATTTATAAATGTATATTTACTTTAAAACAATGAATGAACTAATAGCTTTAGTTTGTTTTAAAACGTTTTAAATATATAAAAAAATAACAAATAAATATACATTTATATACATATACCTTTAACACAAAATCTTATACAAAAACATTATATTATAAATTAAAATACTTACATTTTGCACTCCATTGAGTGCAACAGTAAGAAAAGTGTTGGATAGTGTAGCAAAATATTTACTATTCCAACTCCAGTGACTGCAACAAAAGGGAAAGTGTTGGATAGCGCATTAGTAAAAATTACTATTCCCACTCCAGTCAGTACAACAGTAGGGAAAGTGTTGGATAGCGTAGGGGTAAAATTGCTATTCCCACTCCAGTGAATGCAACAGAAGGGAAAGTGTTGGATATCGGAGGGGTAAAAGTTACTATTCTCAATAAAGTTAATAAATAAATAAAAACAAACAAAAGATCAACTACAATACCAAAATTGTTAAAAACACAAAAATAAAAAATAATAAAAATATTAAAAATAACAAAAAATAAAAACATATAATGGTAAAAAATCTAGAAATTACCAACAAACATTATTTTATAAAAATTAAAAAAGAAATTACAAACAAATAAATATAATTATGAATTAATTATAATCAAAAACATTAATTGTTACATCAAATAAATATTTTTTATTTTCTACCCTATAACACCACACATTTCTCAACACACATATACATTCCTAAACAAAAATGGTACCTCCATAATTAGCATAATAAATTATCAAATACACGAATATCATTAATTAAAAATCCACCAAAAACATATAAAATCAATTTACTGACCAAACATTACCACTGTAAAACCAAAATCCACACACAAAATAAAAGTAAACATAACCAAAACTATTTATCAATTATAGAATGAATAATAATGAGCAAATAATTATTAATTATTAAAACATAAAATACTTCCCACCCTCTATTCCAATAAACACCACAACACACATATAAAAGTGATTACACAAATTCCATAAGTAATTTAAAATAAAAAATAAAAATTCAGTTAACAACTTAGGCCTGATTCCGATCTCACTAGGAAAGCCCTCCATACGACTCAGATCCGGAGGGCTTTCCGAGCGAGTACAATGCTGCCTTATGCTTACGGACTTGTTTCCCTTGGACTCCCATTGAACTCTATGGGAGCCCGTGTGGAGACGCGTACACAGGCTCCCTTAGCAGAAAATGGGTGGGTGGGGACAAGCGTACACCCTGTGGCAGGCACCCTATGGTGCCTGTCACACTGTGCATGCCTGAATCTGGGCGTCCCAAGGGTACACGCCAGTGACAGATTCGGAGTGCCCTGGGTGAATGGGGGCCTGCTATGACTCACTGAAGTACGCTTCCAACAGCCATTTCGTCTCGCTGAGAACAAGGCGAAGCAGCTGTCCGGATCATGCATCGTACTCGCTTGGTCAGAATCCGGCTCCATTGCGTGACACATTTCGTCTACCTATGAGTCGTACGGACAGGTTCTGGTAATGGAAACGTTTCAGTCAGCGCTTGCGTGAATTTTGCATCGTACTTGGTCGTTTGGACCTGTGTACGATTCAGTTGTAAACAAGGGCTGCGAATCGGATGTGGTAAAGCCAAATCTGATTTTTAGGCCTTCTGAGTGAGATCGGATTAATACTTCACACCATTTGCCACAACCAACCCCACAACCCACATCACAAATTAATTACACAATTGCCAGAATTAATTTTTCAATAAATTAATTACCATTAATTATCAATTATTATAAATGTATTTTAAATAAATTACTTCACACCTTATTCCCCGATAAACCCCACCACCCATACCTAACAAAATGACACAATTAACATAATTAATTAAAATATATTTAATTAATTAATATTAATTAACAAACAATTGATAAATAATTAATAATACATTAATTCCTACAATTAACAATATTCATACAAAATGAAATAAATATTGATATTTAAATTGTGATTACATTTATTACAATTAAATTACTTCCCACCCTATTCCCCTATAAATCCACAACCTGCTCCTACATAAACAAAACAATTAACATAGGTACCAATTAATTAATAAGAATTACCACCCGATTAATAATTAATTAAGACAAAATTAATTTCCACAATTAACATTATAAAATCTAAATTATATGAATACTAATAATGAAAAAATATTATTTGAATTATTATAATTAATTTGCTTTTCCAACCTTTTTCCCTACAAACTGACAACCCGCTCCTAAAAAATATAACACAATTCACATAATTATTAATTAATGAAAATAAACAACCAAATAATAATTAATTAATACAAAATGAATTCCCACAATTAACACTATAAAATCTAAATGAAATGAATAATACTAAATAAAAAATATTAATTTCTTTATTATAATTAAATTAATTCCCACCCTATTCCCCTATTAACCCACAACACACTACAGAACTAAAAAACGCTAAATTTATTTAACATAAAATAAAATCACTACTAAAAATGTAACACATATATTAAAAAACAAAATCAATACTTATAAAAAAAATTACAGCACAAACTTTTAAAATACATGCTAAAATATATACCATTAATATAAAAATCGATCTTTTAAAAAACAATATTTTACCCAACAATATTACTAACATCGATATTTTCAAAAATTATATTTCTTACCTTAATGTCGATATTCTGGACAACGATATTCTTGCTCTCGATATTCCTGTATGACGATATGTCAAACTCGATAATTTTGTATATCGATATTTGAAACTCGATATTCTGTCTTTGCACCCTACAGCCTGTAAGAGAGTGACAGCGGATCTCAGGGAGGGGACGTGCTGGGAGACGTGATATACTAGGAACAGCACTTGGCAGCATCGTCACATGAGGTCTGCGCCTGGCAGGAGGCCGGAGCTCAGACGGCGCAGCTGACTGCAGGTGAGGCAGCCGGGGAAGGATCCTGCGGCGGACCACTGATTCCAGGCCAAGCTGTGAAGGCATGGCTGCATGCCAGTGAAGAGAATGGCAGTGCGAGAATTAAGAGGGTAACCGCCATTAGGGGACCTGCAACAGCCGGTGAAGTGAGGCTCCCCCTGGTGGTGGCAAGCGGTACCACAGTGTCTTCATAAGTAGCTGAATGGAGATCCTGATGAAACAAAGAAATAAAATATCAAAGTAAAGCAGCAAGAATTGGAGGGTCACGAGTCTCTAAAGGGCCGGTCTTCCAAGTGCTGGACTGACAGGCTCCTCTGCCAGAGAGTGTAGAGAGGTGGTACCGTAGGATAACTGCAGTACTTGGTCAAAGATAGGGCAAACACCTGCAAGGCAGAGCAGGCAACAGCTGCTGAGTGAATCCACAGAGGAGGGAGACATCATGTCAGCACAACTCCAGAGGAGGCAGAGTGGACAACAGAACACTGTTCACATTCTACACTGGCAGCATGACCTCCATTCAGGCAGTTGGCTGACCCAGCTATGGCAGCGCCAAGATGGCCTAATTGGATCGATGGCTAGAAAACAACTTCTTCGCTGCACGTGATACCGATAAGAGGTCAACAATTTTGCATATGGGAGGAGATGAACTATATGAACTTTTTCCGGACTTGCCCAACACATGTGATGTGCATGACTATGCTGAGGCAGTAAGGGCCCTCAACTGGCATTTTGACCCCCAGTTAAATCCTGATGACAAACATTTCAAATGACGACAAGAATGGCAGCAAGAGGAAAAGGCCGTCAATATGTTTGTTGAAAGGTTACGCAAAATTGGCAAGCTCCTGTACAGGCATTGACAAACAGTTTGAAATCAGGGCACAGTTGATCCTTCAGGGTCGTCAGAATGGCATAAACTCATATTTCAACAACCTGGCATAATGCTGGATGACATACTGATACTGGGCAGATCACACGAGCCTGCTGATGCAAGAGGCAGAAAAATTGAATCAATGTTAGCATGAACAACATCTTGGTCACAACAGACAATCCTGGTCAGTCAAAGAGGGAAGGGTGGAGGCTGTCAGGAAGTGGACTGGAAAAGGAAGACGCAATACCAGCACATGCCTGGTGGGAAAGCATGTGGCAACTGCGGAATAGAGAGTCATCTACCAGAGGGTTGTTCAGCCAATAAAAAACCCCGCCTGAAGTGCGGAAAAGTAGGACATTTTGCAAAAGTGTGTCAGAATGCAGCCCAGACAGCCAACATCAGAGGAAAGACCAAAAGATTCGGGCGGGTCAAACAGATTGCAGAAAGTGTGGAAATGCCAGATCACCTAGAGACCTTGTGCCAACAGATGCGCCTCTTGGAGGGAGAGGATGAAGAATTGGAGGTCTTCATCATCTCCTTTACAGGATGAACAAAACAGAGGGAATGTCCCTCCCCCAAAGTGCCAAATACAGATCGGAAGAAATCAAGTAACAGCCCTCATAGACAGAGGAGCATCTTTAAATATCCTAGATGCCGAACACTATCTCCAGCTAAAAGACTGTATGGAATTAATGGCCACCAGAGAAAAAATATTCATGTATGGGTGCAACACACCATTTACGCTAAAAGGAGTAATTGAAGTGGAAGTAACCCATGGAAAAGTAACATTGCATGCCAAATTTCAAGTCACCCAGGGCAGCACTGCTCAGCTGTCACTCGGCTGAGGACCTGGGGTTAGTAATGTTTGCTCATCAAGTCCATCAGTCGCATTCTGCCGAAATCATGTCGAAGTTCCCAGATCTCTTTGAAGGACTAAGTACCCTAAAGGGCGTCAAGGTTTAACTACACTTCAACCGGTCGACCAAATATGTGGCTGTAAGACAAAGAAGAGTACCATTTCGTCTGCGACCCCATGTGGAAACGGAATTGGAGAAACTAGACACAGCAAGGGTGATCGAAACGGTGTCAGGGCCCACACCGTGGGTGTCTTAGCTGGTGATAGCTCCCAAACCCAAGCAGCCAGGAGAGATAGGACTGTGTGTGTATATGAGGCCACCAAATAATGCAATACAGAGATAGAGGCATATCATATCTACATCAACAAAATCGTCACTGACATCAACAGGGCAAAATGGTTTTCAAAAGCGGACCTAAACTCTGGATACCACCAGTTACTGTTGGACGAGTCAAATCAATAGGTAACAACTTTTTCAACGCATGTAGGGTTGACAAGATTCAAGCGGGTCAGTTTCGGAGCAGAGGTATTCCAGGACACAATCAGAAAGGCCCTTTCAGGATTGATTGGAGTGATAAACGTCAGTGACAATGTTTTTATTTTTACCCAGACACTGGAGGATCACCATGTGCATTTAAGGGCAACCTTGCAAAAACTGGTAGAACAAGGACTAACTTTACACAGAGACTGTGTGCGTTCTACACCAATAAAGTGGAGTTCTTTGGATACAAGTTTTCCAAGGAGGGCCTACAAGTGGATCCAGTGAAAGTCAAGGCCACACGAGTGGCTGCCATTCCCCAGAATCCGACGGAGATGCAAAGCTTCTTGAGGATGGAGAATTATTGCAGAAGATTTATTCCTCATCTGGCAACCATTTCTGAGCCTCTAAGGGCTCTCACGAAAAAGAAGTAGGATGGCAGAGCTGGACCACCAGGGCCACCAGGGCCACGCCAAAATGAAAGCAAGGTTATGGGCCAATGTGTGGTTACCTGGCATAGATCGAATGATAGAAGAGCTGGTGAGAGGTTGCCACTCATGTCGAATTACCAGAGGAGACCCACCGGTCAGGCCAATATTTAGTGAAGCTAACAGCACTCATCCACAGTCGTCCGTAACAATTGATTTCGGGTGTTTTCCTGATGAAAGCATGACTCTTGTCATTATTGACAGTCACTCCAAGTTTCCAGTGGGAATAGTGTTATCAACAGCCTCTGAGTGCGTCAAGCCAGTGCTGGAGAAAATCTTTGCCATGCTAGGGCTGACAGATGAGATCCAGACGGACAATGGTCCACCATTTCATGGCCAGGAATTCAGAGTTACCTTTACCATCTAAATATCAGACACCAGCGAGTGTCACCTCAGTGGCCTTATGCCAATGGGGAGGTTGAACGATACATGCAAACACTAGATAAAGCACTTAGAATCGGAGTTGCTCAAGAGGTTGAAATGGCAGGGTGTCTACACCAATTTCTGACAGCCTATAGACAAACACCACATGGTACCACTGGGTGTTCGCCTAGAGAGTTGATGATGAAGAAGCCGGTGCGAGACCTAGTTCCAGTGAGTGATAAGTGGACACCGGGAGCGTGAGATAGTGAGGCTGTGCAGGCAAGAGAAAACGGAACAATGACAGGGCCAGTCAGAGCCCGAGGGCTCGCGAGCTGTAGATCAGTCCAAGAGACCGGGTAATAGTCAAAGACAGGCATCCGGGGTGGAAATTTAGAACACGGTTTGAGAGGGAGCCTTGGGAAGTAGTGGAAGTGAAAGGAACTATGATCAATGTCAAAAGAGAAGAGCGGTTGCTATCAAGGAATGAGTCATGGTTCAAGAAGATCACAGCGCCTCCAGACCATGGCAGTGGCACCGGTGAAATGACATGTCCAATGGAACTTAATCAAGAGGATGCAGAAGAGGAAGTGATTGTCAGGAGGAAGAAGGCGTGAATGAGGAACTAAATAAAACATCTGAAGATAATTCTCCCAGTCATGTAATCAGTGTGCCACAAACTGGAAAGGATGTGGCATCCCAGAGAGGGTACCCTATGTAAATGAAATGTATTGAGTGCACGAATACCCAGAGGTGTCTTGGCGCTAAGACTGGTGTTAGCCCAGACAGTGCGTCTAGTTCTGAAAGTCACATTTTTAGCCCTTTTCTAAAGGTAGTGACTGAGCTTCCGCTTTCACGCTCCATTGGAAGTATGTTCCAGAGTTTTGGAGTGCCATACGAGCGGCTTCAGTCTCCCCAGCTTGAGGTCCGTATCCTAGGAACTTTCATAAGTCTAGCACCTGTGGAAAGTAGTTGTCTGGCCATTACATATCCAGAAAAGAGATATCTAAGAAATAGTGGTCCTGTGTTGCTCAGTGCCTTGTATGCTAGACATAATGACTTAAATTTAATTTGTTGTGCCACCGGGACCCAGTTGAGCAGGTACGGCTGGTCCATTTGGGCAGAAGGGCTCCGTAACCCCTGCCCCCGTAGTAACAGTGTCTGTCAGACTGAACAAAAGTCAGCCTGATAGACACTATTCACTTTCAGTTTAAGCAGCCAGGGGACACACATGCGCATTTAGCGCTGGCTCCCTGAACTTTTCTTTGCTGGGCTGAGAAAGTCACAGCTCCAATGGGCGTGACTTTCTCAGCTCAGCAAAGGTTGCTGAGGCCCTCCCCTCAATGACAAGGGATAGCGTCACTGATTGTCTCGCACCTGGGTGCTTCAGTTTCATGCCAAGAAGCACCCAGGGTTGAGTGTCAATCACATCATCACAGAGTGGGATGGGGTCAGTAGTCTACCTGACCCCATCCCACTCTGTGATGATGAAAGGACTGCTGCCTTCCCTCATTAGTGACCTAAGGTCAGCCAATGAGGGAAGGCAGCAGTCCCAAGCCTCCTGGAACGTCCGAGGCAGAGCAGAGCTGTCTAAAGGTAAGTGTGATTTAAGTTCTTTTTACATTGTTCGTTGCGTGCGTGCATGTGTGAATGTTTGGGAAAGAGTTTTGTGAATGAATGTGTTTGTGTGTGTGTGCGTGGTTGTGAGTGTTATGTGTATGCGAGCGTGTTTGTGTGCCCCGTACTCCCCCCTCCCCCCAAAACTTACTGCCCACCACTGCAGTTGAGTCTTTGAATTTCCTTGGCTACTGATTCGTGCTTAGGGACATTCAGAAGAAGTCTAGCAGCTGCATTTTGTACCATATGGAGCTTGCTTTGGTATTGTTCCTGCATATGCAGATAGAGTTGATTGATTACATTAGTCCAGTTTTGACTGTATTAGTGTGATTACAACCATCTGTCTAGAGTCGGTTTGGATTTAAGGTAGGATCTTCTTGAGTTTCTTAATCAGAAATATCTTATGCTATCAGCTACACGTAAACCCCTGGCCTAGACAGAGGTTGAAAGACTTTGTTTGCTGAGAAAATGAAAACCTACTGAACATTAGTGTTGTTGGTATTTTTATTATTAAAGGTTATGAGGGATGTAGTGTGCCATCGGGCCTGTATAATACTTTGTTACACTTGACAGCCTCGGAGCCGGGCTTGGTTCGGCAGTGATAAATAAAGGTTCAACCAGCTTTCGTGGTTGATTGCACATACCTCATGTCTGGTAGTCTGTGCTTGCTGCAACATGGCTAGGCCCCAAAGAGAGAGAGAGAGGGCGCCCATATGCACGGGGCATCTTACAGACACCATTCAACCAAGATGTTTGAATGACAGAGTAGAGATTTATCTATTTTTTAAATATAGAGACTACATGCGTATTGATGACTTTCTTCAGGTTCCAATGAGCTCTGTGTATGATTACCCAAATCAACTGCTTTACCTTCCTATGTAAGCAGCATAGAGGTTATAATAACTAAATAAGCCAAATGACTATGTGCAACAATTTAAAAGAAATAAGTACCTGTTTGTACGGTACTGATCGATTTACAAAACGTTGGTCCTATATATCACTTTGATTAGCAGTAACACATATGAGCTTTCCTATTCGATGATCTAGTATATTGGTTGAATTCACCATTATAAAATGATCATGTTTTTCAAGGTCACTTGCTCATCATTTCTGGTTTCATTACTTGTCATATGTTACACTGGGTAGGTTTCTACATATAGAATCCAATATACTGTTCTAGCTAATTTGGAACTCTGCAATATACTTTGAGAACTACTTGCCAACTTTTTGTCACTTTGAATGCATTTATTACACCACTTGTTCATAGATATGCATCTAAATCTGTATTCTACAACACATTTTTCAATCATGTCAACATGGTCGCCCTAGTGAGTGGGATTACTGTGGGTCTTCTTCCCTAGATATACAGGTATTCTTTCTCCTGTGGTTCTCACTGCATGATAATTTATGAAGAGCTGGTTTAAAGTGTCCTAATCAGTAGAATTGGGATCCAAATATCCATTATGATCTTATAAGAAACCACGATGAAGCTCAGGAACAGCATGCCAATTTGTTTACTTGGCAGACACAACAATACATTTTTTTTTTAGATATGCTCGTTCATGAAACCTCCCCAGAGCAGCCTCTATTTTTCAATGAGACAGGATTCCTAACAGGGCTGTCAACAATCCTTTGAATGTTATTTTCAATACAAAGGTTGCATTTGATGGATGTGAGATTTTACAGTTTGATTCGGAATATCTGGATTGTTCTTATGAAAATGAACACAACTTTGCACTGAAAGCAGGGTTCAAAACAGTGTTCATTATTGAGTTTTCAAGTTTCAATATTATTCTTGCATGCAGTTGAGACTAGCTGGTTTGGAAACACTGAGAAAAGCCAGGGCTGGCACTCAAAAAGCCATTTTAAAGTCTGCGAATGTTAGGAAGACTAGTAGATGCCAAGCTAACATTGTTTTCTATTAAAGTGATCCTAATTCCAAGATTCAAGTCAAAGTTATATTCCAATGACTTTCAGTGAGTTGAGGTGCCAGCAATCTGAATTCCTCATTGAGGATCAATTCTGAACTTGTTGAGTGTCAATTCTGAACTTGATAATATTTGCTGGTGCCATGAGCAAAACATCTTTCTGAAAGGGGTTCAACTTGAGACCGCTTTGAAATGCAGTTTTAGATTGTGCCACCGCACTACATCAGTTGGTCCACATATTTGATGAATGACAGCTTCAGATACATATTGAGAATCATCTGAGTGCTAGTGGATGATGTTGTCCACACTTGCCAAAATGCTTCTTGATGAACAATATACAGGATGTAGATGACTGTTACTATGCCAGACACTACTTGTGACAAGATCAATTCAAATCTGGAGGAATTTATCTTGACCAACTGGGCTTTGTTCTTCATGGATTTCTTCTACTAGTGCAGGGCGATACCATGAAAGCACATTTGAAAAGTGAGGGTTTGAAACAGAATTTGATGGTCCACAGAACCAAAGACTGTGGAAAGTCCTGTTAATGGCAGGTTACACTTCTTTTACCTTCTTCATTTTGAGAGAGAGGTGATAAGGCTGACCTCCCACAGAAATCTCACTACTGTCCTCCGGAGTCACTGAGAGGAAGGGGAAGAGACAGCAATGAATTCACCAAGCAAGTTGCGCCAGATGACCGAAGCAAGATAGAGGTATATAAGAGAGAAAACAGAAAAACAGGTTCCAGAAAAATATACGAGCAAAAATAGAGAAAACATATACAAAATCTTAACACAACACTTCTAACTGGTTGTCAGAAAAAAGACTAGCAGAAATCCTAACTTAAGGACTCTATCAATGCTATGGATAGATGAAACAAGAGAATGAGGTGCAGTGGATGATCAACATAATGAAGATGAAAATAAGTAACTTTCCTATAACTACGGTTATCCACTATTGGTATCTTTCATAGATTCACATGCCTGAATCAATCCCCGTCATTGAGATCGGAGTAACACAATCAAGCAGTATTTAAATATTCCCATAGTCTATAATGTCCCTGAGCAATGCTTTACATAGCCTATCTATGTCCATTTAAAAAAAGGACTGAATGTTGAATGCAGCCAATCGTCTGCTATCACCCTCTAGAAATCTCTTGGCAGAGGCAGTTTCCCTCAGATTTTCCCAGCACTAGTGAGAAGTATCTTCTAGAATAATATGGAAACAGCCTCTATGGGGAGGAGGGTAGGTGAATGTGAATCAATGGAAGATAGCAATACTGGATAACCGTAGTTACAGGTAAGTAACTTATTTTCTTATCCAGTATTGGGGTATCTTTCATAGGTTCATATGCCTGAATGAGAGTAGCAAGCAGTCACTCCAATTTAATCTTGTTTGTTGTGGATTGTGGGTTATTTCTAAACGATAGTTAACCCCAAATGTTTGTGGTAATACGAGAAGCACCTTAAAGGCTATACCTGTACCTACTTTTATTTTATCCATCTATCTATCTATCTATCTATCTATCTATCTATCTATCTATCTATCTATCTATCTATCTATCTATCTATCTATCTATCTATCTATCTATCTATCTATCTATCTATCTATCTATCTATCTATCTATCTATCTATCTATCTATCTATCTCTCTCTCTATATATATATATATATATATTTATATATATATATATAAATATATATATATATAAATATATATATAGAGAGATAGATAGATAGATAGATAGATAGATAGATAGATAGATAGATAGATAGATAGATAGATAGATAGATAGATAGATAGATAGATAGAAATATATATATATATCTATCTATATATATTACCTACTGGCTATCGCCAGTAGGTATATATAGTTAGGATTTTTTCCCTATGGGATTTTTGAAAATTCTATGTCTAATAACTTTGGCGTTTGTGGACGGAATCGGCTGAAATGTTCAGGAAAATGGCACATTTTGTTTCTGAGCAGCCCCTGAAAATTTGGTGGGGTTTCGTCAAGGGGGGGCCGAGAAAAAAGGGGGGTCCCAAAACGCGTTTTTCCCATTCATTTTTCCGTAGGGCGGTTGGACTCACTTTTAGCTCGAACGGCTGAATGGATTTGCACGAAACTTGGCAAAATTGTAGGGACTGTTAGCCCGATTTGCCTTTGCTAGGTCTCAATATATGTGCTCCAGTAGTTTTTGAGAAATTAACGTTCAAAACAAGATATATATCTGTAACAGCGCTCTGGGCAGCGATCCGGTCCGCTTACTTTTTGCGAAACGGAACTTTGCGCGCAGAAAGCTGATTGGCTCTCCGGTGTCTGTCAACATTCTAAACAGTCCGGAGCGGCCGCCATCTTATCTCTCGGTAGGATCGAGAGAGAAGAAGAGGTGAAAAACGAAGGGGGAATTTAATGAAAGGGGGCAAGGTATACCCCTCTTGACCCCCTAGGATTGTTGTTGGGGTTATTAAAGGGTCCCGTAGGGAAAATAAAAAAAAAATGATTTTTCACGGTAGAAGCGCTTCACGGGCCGCGAACTGGGCCGCAAACTGGTAGCGAAACGGGAATTCGCCATTTTGTGCTTCGTTTTAATTGTTTAGAGACAAAAATTATCGCCGCACATCGGCCACAATGCATGAATATCGCTGAAAAGTCAGCGATATTCATGCATTATCCAGCAAATGCTCTTAGCCATGTTATCCACCTTCCATTGGATAACAGAAAGCTGATTGGCTCTCCGGTGTCTGTCAACATTCTAAACAGTCCGGAGCGGGCGCCATCTTATCTCTCGGTAGGATCGAGAGAGAAGAAGAGGTGAAAAACGAAGGGGGAATTTATTGAAAGGGGGCAAGGTATACCCCTCTTGACCCCCTAGGATTGTTGTTGGGGTTATTAAAGGGTCCCGTGGGGAAAATAAAAAAAAAATGATTTTTCACGGTAGAAGCGCTTCACGGGCCGCGAACTGGGCCGCAAACTGGTAGCGAAACGGGAATTCGCCATTTTGTGCTTCGTTTTAATTGTTTAGAGACAAAAATTATCGCCGCACATCGGCCACAATGCATGAATATCGCTGAAAAGTCAGCGATATTCATGCATTATCCAGCAAATGCTCTTAGCCATGTTATCCACCTTCCATTGGATAACATGGCTAAAAACTGCTCTGTGCGTGAGCTTTTTTTTTTTTTTTTTGCTGCGTGACGTTTGTTAACGTTCGATTCGATGGAAATCAGGAAGTGTTGACCACCATTTTGTCACTGCGAGTAAATATTTTGTTATAAATGAATCCTTATTGATAAACATTGTCTGCGCCATCTTGCGTTTTTGTCCAATGCCACAATTTTGTCGTGCACGGCAGCCATTTTAGATGCATTGACCAGGGCCACTCTCTGCACGCCGCCGATCCTCAGCATGGCTCCCCACCCCCGCAAGCATCTCCCCCACGCACTGGTCACCCCCGCTGTTTCTCTCATGCATGGGCCATATACTTCCCCCCATCTGCGCTGCTCTTCTCTGAGAATCACACCCTGTGCCCGCCCGACACCTCCCTTTCACCCTATTCACTACCGCACCCTCTGACACTCCTCTTCCTCTGTGTCCGATTGTCCAGGCCGGACCTAGGCTATCACCTAGCCCTGCGGATGTAGTTTATGGCCCCAGCTGTAGAGTATCAAGACATGCCAACCCTCCCGATTCAGGCGTGAGACTACTGATTTCAGTGCTAGTCTCCCGCCTCCCGCTTCCTGCAAGCAAAAACCCGGGGGCATATTACCAACAACTAGCGATAATTTTTGTCTCTAACTTGTTTAGAGACAAAAATTATCGCCGCACATCGGCGAATTTTATCGCACATAAACCTTGCTATTAGCAAGGTTTATCGCAAATGCGATAAAAAACGGCCGCAATGCATGAATATCGTTGAAAAGTCAGCGATATTCATGCATTATCCAGCAAATGCTCTTAGCCATGTTATCCACTTCCCATTGGATAACATGGCTAAAACTGCTCAGGGCAGGTGTTAGCTTTTGGAGATATTCGCGCTTAGCGCGAATATCTCCAAAAGTTGGTAATAGGAGATAGCGATGGTTAGGGACTGTTTCCAGTCGCAAAAATCTTGGCACGCCCACTTTGCATGTCATTAGTGATAAATATCACTGATATGCAAAGCGGGGCCCAAGATGGTCGCTATCACCTTTTAGCTGTCACTAACTGGTGTTAGCGACAGCTTGGTAATAGGGAGATAATTTTATCTCTTTTTTTTTTGGCTTTTAAAGCCCAAAAAGCGGAAATAAACCCCCTTGATAATATGCCCCATGATTTCTCGGGGGTTTCAGCTGACAGGGCTTGGTATTGTGTTACGTGCTAATTCTTCCAGGAAACGTCAGAGGGTCGATGCAGGGGTTCTAGAAGGGGTGATAAACCATTTAAGCCTCATGAACAAGCGCATGGTCTTTTAAAGATTTGTGAAGTACTCGGGCGGCGGTGTGTGTGTGCCCTCTTTCAGGAGCGGGCGGGGGGGGCACTGCCAGCAACTTGCCAGGCCAGGCAGTGTTCAACACGTGCATCACCCTTTCTCTGCCTGCTATTGCGCTCCATGCTTCGGAAAGGTAAGAAAAAGAACGTGCATTTGAGTTTGAAATGTCCGATCTTGTAGCAGTACACTTGCAAAGCCCACACATGACAATAACCCGTTTCAAGGCCCCATTCACCCAATTTTTTAAACATATATAGCACTCCAACAAAGTTAGATTTTAAAACTTTATTAACATTTAACTATAATGAACGGAACAAAAACTGTAAAAACATTTAAACATTTTTCACCCCAAAAAGCAACAATGGTCAGAAGCTGTCTTTTGTGCGAATAGTCCCAAGGCAGCACAACGTGCAGAGTTCTGGACGGCACCCAGGTGATGTCGCCTGGGTGCCGCACTGGTTTTGGGATCCTACAATGCTGCTCCGAAAATTGGCGTGGGGCGTCCCGGGTGGGGCGGGGGGAGGCCTCGTCAGTAGCGGTCTGTTGTGCGAATAGTCCCAAGGCAGCAGAACGCGCTGAGATGTTGATGGCACCCAGGTGATGTCCAGTAAACTGCCGCACTGGTTTTGGTATCCTACAATGCTGCTCCGAAAATTTGCGTGCGGCGGCCCGGGGGGGGGGGGGGGGCGTGGGGGAGGCGGCGTGAACGGGCCTCCCCAGGTGGCGGCCATCCAGCTGAGTTGCGCCCGCTCTTGCGGCTACAGCGTCTTGCTCACCATGTTGTTGAGTTGCTCCCACTCTTGCAGTGCAGCGATAGGCGCCTGCCACATGACTCTTAAAATGGCGGACGGCTCTTCGGTTTTGGGCCTGGTGCACTGAAATGGCCCTGGGACACCTTGGAACTCGGACGCTTGCCTGCTAGGGCTTGGGCTCCATTCTCGAAAAGCGTCCCCTCAACCGTGAAGATTCTACAAAAGTCTTGGGGGCCCCCGAGTCCCGCAGGCTTCCGGTGGGGAGCGGCTGCCATGATTGCTCGCGGAATGACCACGACGGAGCCACGAGATGGTGGTGCTCTCATGCTGACGCCAGCTTCAGTCTGAATGATCCAGAAACAAGGTGGGGCTTTCATCGTTTGGGAAAAAAAAATTTCTAAACCAATGAAAAGTGTTATTTTTAGGTCATATGACCAAGCCTTCCATCTTTAGGAAACCAAAAGTAAAATGATCCAATGAAAAGTTTTATAAACAAGTCACATGACCTGTTATGCGGCATAGGGCTACAAAAAGCGTAGAAAATCCGTTGGCACGTGAGGCGGCGTCAGTAGCGGACCGATGTGCGAATAGGCCGAAGGCAGCACAACGCGTCGAGATCCGGATGGCACCGAGGTGGTGTCCAGCAAATTGCCGCACTGGTGTGGCCATCCTACAATGCTGCGCCGAAAGACGGCGTGTCCAGCTGAGTTGCGGTCACTCTTGCGGTACAGTGACTCGAACGCGCCGAGATCCGGATGGCACCGAGGTGGTGTCCAGCAAATTGCCGCACTGGTGTGGCCATCCTACAATGCTGCGCCGAAAGACGGCGTGTCCAGCTGAGTTCCGGTCACTCTTGCGGTACAGTGAGTCGAACGCGCCGAGATCCGGATGGCACCGAGGTTGTGTCCAGCAAGTTGCCGCACTGGTGTGGCCATCCTACAATGCTGTGCCGAAAGTCGGCGTGGGGTGCCCCGTTGGCTTATGAGGTGATGTCAGTAGTGGACCGATGTGTGAATAGTTCGGAACCAGCACAAGGCGCCAAGATCCGATTGGCAAGTCCTGGATGTTGAGTGCCATAGTTGAGAGTTCTGAGCAGTGCTTGTAAGACTATCTGAAGCTTATTTGCACCTGCTGCAGCTTCACTGTTGCCCAAGGTGGTGTCCAGCAAATTGCTGCACTGGTGTGGCCATCCTACAATGCTGCGCCGAAAGACGGCGTGTCCAGCTGAGTTCCAGTCACTCTTGCGGTACAGTGACTCGAACGCTCCGAGATCTGGATGGCACCGAGGTGGTGTCCAGCAAGTTGCCGCACTGGTGTGGCCATCCTACAAAGCTGCGCCGAAAGTCAGTGTGGGGTGCCCCGTTGGCTTATGAGGTGATGTCAGTAGTGGACCGATGTGTGAATAGGTCGGAACCAGCACAAGGCGCCCTGCACTGTTGAGCTTTTTTCAATGCCTGTTTTTTGTTGTTTCCCCTCCATCAAAAACAAAAAAAATATATAAAACTGTGCAAAAATACAAAAAAATGTTTAGATAAGCAGTGCTTGTAAGACTGTCTGAAGCTCTTTTGCACCTGCTGCAGCTTCACTATTTCCCTGGTGTGGACAAAGATCGCCCATGACTTAGGCTGATTGAGAGTTTGTAGAAAAATGGCTTCAGATTTTCCACATATTACTCTTCAACATTCTTCCTAAATGTAACAATGTGAGACTCACTAGGAGAACGGCTGTTTATCTTTCCTTTCAAAATGCTGCCAACAATATTTTCTGAATGGAAGACACCATCTTGTAGCATAAAGGGCCGAAAGGGGTTCTGGTCTGGCCGATTGTTGGTGGAGACATTTTGACTATATCTTGGACCTGCCCGGCCTCGCCCAAAATGGCGCCAGTATAAATGGGACTCGTAACTCCTTGCCCGCAAATGTATATCTAGAAAATTTTATTGTAAGTGGCCCTGTCTTATTTTAATTACAAAATGTACGTCCACCGATTCCGCAACTGTTAGACACCTTCTTGCAACCTAGGCCCGCTCGTTACGTTCCTCTACAGTGTAAATGTCTCCTCATCATATACGATTTAAGTTTGCTCCGTGGCCGGCCCAGGTGGTTATAGGCCCGTATTTGTATACTGACATTTTCACAATAAAGGTTTTTTAAACAAAACACGGTAGTAGTATTTACATTGGTAAAGTTTTTACTTTTAGTCACTGTTTTCGAATCAGTAAAAGGCAAGTGAAATAAAGCAGTCCAATTACATGACGGATAAAAGGTATAATATGTAGGAACGTAGTAAAGATAAATGGTCAAGGGCAATTGTGTTTTCCACTCCTGCAACATAAAGTGATCGATAAGAATCTGATAATCAGGCGTATCGGCGACTAAGACAGCAGGCCGAGTCTCTTTTACTCAACGGCTCCGTCATGGAACGAAGAAACGCCCTTTTTCTCGAAAAAGGAATATATTTTACTTGCAGGACAGTTGTAAATTTTCCGGGAAAGTACATTAGCCTGGAATATTATAACATATATGTTTTTAAAAAAATAATGTTCGAAAACAATAAAAAGCGTAATTTTTAGGTCATATGACCAAGCTTTTCATCATTAAAATAACAAAAGTAAAATGAACCAATGAAAAGTTTTATTAACAAGTCACATGACCTGTTATGCTTACGTTACGCGCTGCGCGCCGCGCCCCGGATCACTTCCGGGTGCGCTAACGCGGCGTGTCATATAACGCATTACGCGACAACGTAGGTCAAGAATATAGTCAAAATGTCTCCACCAACCAGCGTTCGGAACACAACCCCTTTCAGCAGTCCAAAAAGTTCTGTTAAATGACAACAGAGGGGACAGGCAACAAGAACCATCAGTCAAAGAGGGGAGAGCAAGTTCTTCTCTTCCGGGTCGTGTTGGGGCGCTACCGGAACTGATCAAATTGGTAGTCTACAGTGTTTCTGGATGTTTCAGACTAAAGCTGGCGTCAGCATGAGAGCACTACCATCTCGTAGCTCCGTCGTGGCCATTCCACGAGCAGACATGGCAGCCGCTCCCCACCAGAAGCCTGCGGGAGTCGGGGGCCCCCAAGACTTTTGTAGAATCTTCACGGCTGAGGGGACGCTTTCGAGAATGGGACCCAAGCCCTATCAGGGAAGCGTCCGAGTTCCAAGGTGTCCCAGGGCCATTTTAGTGGACCAGGCCCAAAACCGAAGAGCCGGCCGCCATTTTGAGAGTCCTGTGGCAGCCGCCTATCGCTGCACCGCAAGAGCGGGAACAACTTAACTACATGGTGAGCGAGACGCTGTAGTCGCAAGAGCGGGCAGTACACAGCTGAATGGCGGAAGAGGCACAGTGTAGCAAAAGCGGGCGGAATGGCAACTAAACCGGTAAAGGGGCGCCCCACTACAGCGTGTCTTCAGGTCAAACGGATTGTGGGACAAAGTCCAGAATAGAAGAGTCATCAAAAGGCAAAAAGTTCCGCCGGACCCCGGGAGCCGGCCGCCTATGTCGGGGGCGATCTCAGGCTACACCAGTGCTATAAGACTTGGGGAGGGGGTCGGAGCCAAGCGTCTTCTCCGAGCCCGTGCCATCACACCGCCCCTCGGGGGCCTCCGTCAAGCGGTTTAGGGAGGTACCATATAACATTGTTTTCAAATGCAGTCAGGTCCACAAACGACCCTCACTTACTTTGAGAATAGTGAAGCTGCAGTAGGTGGAAATAAGCTTCAGACAGTCTTACAAGCACTGCTTTTGTAAACATTTTTTGATTTTTTTGTATTTTTGCACAGTTTTGTATTTTTTTTTTGTTTTTGATGGAGGGGAAACAACAAAGCACAGGCATTGAAAAAGGCTCAAACTCAGAACTCTGAACTATGGCACCCAACATCCAGGACTTTCCATCCGGATCTTGGCGCCTTGTGCTGCTTCCGACCTATTCACACATCGGTCCACTACTGACATCATCTTATAAACAAACGTTATGTAAATAGTTATTTAATAAAATGTTTTACCCTGTTTCTTTGCTGGTGTGTTGTCTATATTTTTAATATTTGCATAGGGTTTGTCGTTATTTTGGGCGGGGTGGGTGACGGAGCCGAGCTGTCTTGCAGCCCTCATGGTGTGGAGCTCAGTTCATCTCACTATTTTTGTATTTCTCATGAAGGGTTGTTTATAATATTTCTATTTTAGCGAGGTCAAAAAGAGATCCAATTAGTGGCCTACTGATTTTGCTCGATTACTTTTATTTTTTTACACGATTTTTCACGATCTGCAAAGACTAAACAGAGTATTGCGACTTTGTGCTTGTTTGTAAATAGAGAATGAACCAAAGAGAATCAATTGTAAAACAGTAAATGCTTGGATAATAATCAATCAAATGGAGAGACAAGCAGGCAGGACGGATTACAACGGGGGTAAAGGCCTGCGTTAACTACTCTTCACTATCTGCAAAGAGAGAGTACTACTAAGAGAAAAGAGGGGGGGGGGCAGCGTTCAAAGCACATCAGCGTGCATAAATACGAAAATGTTTTTATCTATCACGTACTTGACATTTTAAAGCTTTTCATATTTGCTATTAAAAAACCAATGAAATTCACAGAAAAAACCATAGGTTATAGTGGATATATAGTTAGGAATTTGCATTTACAAAACCTTGAAAATTCAATGAAAAAACCATTGGTTTTAGGCCATATATAGTTAGGGATTTGCATTTACAAAACCTTATTTTACTCGCATAAAACCATTGAAATTCCATATATAGTTATAAGCGCTAACTATATATCGCGCACCCGCAATCCACTGCTGATGATGTCACATATTACATCATTCATGACATGGTTAGTGACATCACTGATGACATCACTGATGACATCTCAAATGACATCACTGATGACATCACTGAAAACATCTCATTTGACATGACTGATAACATCACTGATGATATCATTCATGTGATAATACCATGAACCTCTTCAGACTCTAATATAACCTTAGATACAATCAGTGTAAACAGACAGTCACAGACTGTCACTCATCCATGGAGTTACTCACACACCTAGTCAGTTATGCCAAAAATCAATCACACCTCCATTTTCTCAACTATACAGTTATACACACCTTACTTATTCAAACATATACTAACACATATTTACTTTACTCTCTTATACAATCTCTGATACATGTTCACAATGATCCATACAGCCACTCACACATTCACTGGCTCTTATGCACAGTTATTTATAGATGTCAACTCTCACATGTACTGTGTTTTACATATGTACTTAATTTGACATGTAGCACTGAGATATCCATTCACTCACTAATACACTCATGCACAGTCAACCGCCCATACAGCTGTTTGCACATGCACTTTTGAATCTATACATATAGTGAATCAACTACTCACACATCTATGTACAGAGTCACACACCTTCCAGCCACCCATACACACACACTCAGTTTCCCATACAAATACTTGGACAACCAATCAACCCATACAGTTACTCATATAGCTACTGATCAACATATGCAGCAGTTTGTAGAACAACAGATATAATGATGCACAAATTAAAACAGTTTAGTCACTAACCCATGCACTCAGTGAGACACATTTAATCCCTCACTCAATCAGTCAGTCATGCACCTAGTAAATCCTTCATCCAGACACTTATATATCAACTCATTCTTCAATATGTAAAACATATTTTAACTTTACAGAAACATACAGTCACTGGATGTTGTAATCAGTGATGTCATCAGTGATGTCATTTGAGATGTCATCAGTGATGTCATCAGTGATGTCACTAACCATGTCATGAATGATGTAATATGTGACATCATCAGCAGTGGATTGCGGGTGCGCGATATATAGTTAGCGCTTATAACTATATATGGAATTTCAATGGTTTTATGCGAGTAAAATAAGGTTTTGTAAATGCAAATCCCTAACTATATATGGCCTAAAACCAATGGTTTTTTCATTGAATTTTCAAGGTTTTGTAAATGCAAATTCCTAACTATATATCCACTATAACCTATGGTTTTTTCTGTGAATATATCTATATATATCTACCTATATATATATATATATATATATATATATATATATATATATATATATATATATATATATATATATATATATATATATATATATATATATATATATATATATATATATATATATATATATATATACATACATACATATATATATATATATATATATATATATATATATATATATATATATATATATATATATATATATATAGAGAGAGAGAGAGAGAGAGAGAGACAACGTTATTCAGTAAAAAGACAGCAGGCAATAGTATAGTGCATGCCACCAGTGGTCTTCCAAGACACCTCATAGACAGTATTCCGTTGGAAGAGCTGCTGAGACAAAAACGCATCTGCAACTCAACACAAGATTATGATAAATGTGCGAAAGAGATGATGATGGGGCTACAATAGAGAGTGTATTCTAAAACAGTTCTCTCACAAACTTTAAGCAGGGCAAATGATAGGACAAGAGAATCTCTGTTAGCCCCTAAAGTTAATCTGGGTGAGAAGAATGAGGAAAGTCCTAGACTAGTCACCACATTCAGCAAGCAGGAGAGGAGAATTAAATCAATTGTCAAAAAGAACTGGCCTTTTTATGCTTAAAGATGGTGTGCTAGGCAATAGGTTGCCCGCTTCACCCACAATCACATTTAGAAGATCGAGCTCTATGAGGAGTCAATTGGTTAAGATGAGTCCAGAAATTAACACTGGTGGTTCTTGCTCAAACCTAGAGCAGGATTTTATAAATGCTCATCATGTCGTGCATGTAAATTCGGAGTTAATACACCCGTTATAATACTCCCTTTTCCAATATGAGCGTGGCAATTAAAGGCAGCTATGGATGCCGCACTGAGTATGCTGTGTATGTTCTGAAGTGCACCTGTGGATTGCGCTACGTGGGTAGCACCAAGCTACAGGTGCACGTCAGAATTTTGCAGCATCTCAGGGCCATAGTAAACAATGATAAATCGTATGCAGTCTCTAGGCACTTTAGGCCAACACATAATAATGATTTAGGGTGACTCACATAATATGTAATCAATGCGGTGGCCCCATTGAGAAGGGGCGTTGATAGAGAGAAACTCTTAAGAAAATTAGAGACCCGCATGATTGTGGAATTGGATAGCAAAAGTCCAAATGGGCTAAACAACACCGAAGACTTGCACAATTATTTATGAATCTACATGTTACTGATGTGTTTTGTACAGGATGTTTTGCAATGTGTTTTATAGCCAATAGAGATTTCATGATTAATGAATTATTGATTTTATTACACATAAATTTGCTTTGTAAGTAACATAAAAAATTAGAAATCCTTCTTTAACCGCTAGTTTTTTCACAATAAGGGAATCTTAACAGATTTTAATGAGGTGGATGTAGGGTTAGTATAAGTAGAGGTTTTTTTTAGAGTTATATATAGCACTTTTGCACTTTTTTCTACTAAAGCACTTTATTGGTAGGTTTCCATATAGCTTCAATATTTTTATGGTAACATGTGAAACACAAGGAGGTGGATATGTATAGCCATTGCATTCATGCAGAAGATTATAATTATGGCGAAGCAATCCCAATGTAAACGTGTAAGAACCAAGCACGTGTTACCGGACAGGATGGCCACAGGCAGACCCAGTATTGCAGATTTTTTAGCACAAACTGCTTGAATTTTGCACAGTGTACTGTTTACATATACATATATTTATTCTCACTTTTTTTATATGTAAGTTGGGAATATGTTTTCCTAAGTTCTTATTATACGAACAACATGTTGGGGTTTTATTGTTATTTATATATTTATATATTTATATAATGTATATAATGATATTGACTGTGATTGTGCTAAATTTGCACATATTGGCATTCATGCTGTTATAATGTTGTTAATCACATTGATATGCAAATTTAAAAACATAACCTCAAAGTAACAATATTACCAGTGGACTCACTCACCGCAATGTTGCAGATAGACTGGTGCATTTGCGTAGTGTATCTTCTATGTCTAGCTTTGGATAACCATATGATTGTTGCACAAGGGGTGGACACTAAGCATAGTTTAAAAATAATGGCATTTGCTGCATTTCAATGTGTGTGATAAAGCGCACGGCTGTGCTCGAAACGCGCTGCAGAGCAGAGGAATAAATAAAGTACTTTCCTGCCAGCACCTTGTGGCCGCACTCTATGTTATGTTTTCGCCAGAATTGGCAGTCCAGAGGGAATGATGGGAGTGATATATATATATATATGCCCCTGTGGTAAATTATACGTTGGCAAAACTGAACGCAAAATCAAAACGCGTTTGAATGAACACAAATCAAACATACGTCTTAAACAGGAGAAATCAAACATTGCCACACACTTTCTTGAAGCTCGCCACACCAATGCGCAACTCCAATTCATCATCTTGGAAACCATCACCCCCAAAGAAGGTATGGACAACCGCAAGACTTTACACAGAAGAGAACTTGAATGGACTTACCGTTTACAGACTCTTCAACCATTCGGTCTAAATGACCGTACTGAATACAGTTGTTACTTATAATTTCATTGTATAAACTTGTATATATGTTCTGCATTGCTCCCTGAACCCTACACCCCCATGACTCTTGCCCATCTTTATTCTTTTTTCTATCACACACACCGCTACAACATGGCGCCACTTCGATTTCGCAATCTCCACCAACACCGTAGTCCTTCGTTTATTTTTTCCACCCCGCGCGATCTTCAAATCTCACTACACACCGTTCATTATTCGTCACAACGCTACGCGTTTGCCCAGACTCGTTGAGGTAGCGGTCGCCACCATCATCGATACTAAGTAAGTTTTATCCCGTAATCACCTGCAGCTTGATGCGTAAGCGCTTGTACCTTCGTAAATCACGCCGCTCACTCGGCTACCATTTTAAATCCTATGCAAGTCCTGCATGTTGCCTCAAACCCATTCACGTCCCTTATCACCATAGTATAGTTCACATTCCGATATCATCCGACTTTTATCATCCCCAACACCGAGCACCTTTTACACATTATAAAGCACGCCCGTACCACTGCGACCCCTCATTTTCGTCCGTCTTCCTTTCAGCTCTCCGTGAAAAAGGGCTTTCTGCCCGAAATGCATTGGAGCAGTTCAATCGCATCATGGCAACCTTAATGAGTTAAAACATTGGAATGATATGGAATTAATATCTTCGAATTATCTTTCAATCAACATTGTTTCAAAAAAATAAAACTACACTTTGAACAACCTCTTTTGAATCATGGATTTGATCATGCACGGTGTGCCTCACCTGGTGATGTATTAGCACTCTGTGCGTACACTACGTGACTGTATATACATATGACAGTGGTTGCAGCTGCTGACCTTGTCTACTAGTAATTGACTTCCATAATTATTTTAAATAAACTATTTTCAGAATTCAGCAGACTTATGAAAATTGGTGAAAGCTAGCTTTTGAAGTTTGAACCAAAAACGATCATCAAACTTTCCCAAATGAATGGTTCACTGAAAAGTCATCATTAATCATTTTCATGCTTTCTTGATAAATGTTTTTTATTATAAGATTTGGAAAATGATAACACAAATTTGAAGGAAGTGAAGAAATATATTTTAGTGAATGCTATGGTTCAACCCTAGTTGTTGTTTGCTAGCGAGTGACTTCACGTTATATTTTCGCCCAACAGAAAATGGGTTTGCGTTTGTTCCAATGTTCTCTCAATGTCATCACTTAACCCAAGGTACAATTCCAGGATGTCTATACCATGCCTCAAAAAAAGTTCTGTGGCATATTTATGAAAAAAAAAACTATGTCTTTGATATTTTAGATTATTTACAGCTTAGTAGAAAAAACATAAGTCTGCCGTATTAGTAAACTGCTAACATCTATGCATCTATTCATACAGAGAGGTCCCTGACCAGATCTGGGTACAATGTGATGAATGCTTGAAATGGCGAAAGCTACCTGAGAGGCTGGCTGGATATTCTCTTCCTGAAAAATGGTTTTGTGACCTCCATCCTCACCCAAAATACAGGTAAAGGCTTTCAAGTTTGTCATGTACTAATTGGTTTTGGATTATCTTCCATTGTGATGATTATTTCACCCTATCACTAATACTGGAGATCCCTCCCCTAACATGTATCGTATCGTACACCAGGGGTTTTCATACTAGGCTTTGTCATGGTCACACATGAAGGGATGCAAAGTGGTGGTAAAATACGTCAGGTTTTCACTCTTGAGTTGACTCTTTTTTCATATTCTTTCTAATTGCAGCAAATGGAGGTGGTATGCGTGATGTAGATATTAGTCTCCTAGCATTACCACCAAAATGAGACCATTACCCATGCTTGTCCTTGATTATATTTGTTTCGCTCATCTGTGTTTATACTCAAGGAGCTGTACTGTGCCAGAGAAGAAGGAACTTTATGAAGAGGAACTGACTCCTACCAAAGAAAAACAACCAAAGGAACAGTTAAGTACAGCTTTCCATTTGCACATATGTGATTGACTGGTGACTAGGCTGGAGGCTTGCAAAGATCGACCCGATTTAGTGCTATGTGTAATAGAAAATTTCCCATATTTCTGGAGGAAATGCCATAGCCCACTGACTGAATTTCCTTGGCCAAAAGCATTAGTGATTTGATGATTATGACATATAAAATCATTAATGCTGTTGGTTAAGTAATTTATGAGTTCTGAAACTTCTCCATAGTATGGATGAACAATATATTTATAAGAATGAAAGACTGTTACTGGTAAGTAGTTAAAGGATGAAACAATAAGAAGTATTTATGGCTGTGAAATGCTTTGAGATAATACATTTGCAGAATCACAGGTTATACATCAAAAATAATATTTTGTGAACTCTCTCTTTCTAACGAAAGTAGTGTTGTGGAACTCAAATTGTAAACATCTGTTTGCAATGCCAAATGTAAGAAAGGCTCATACGAAGAGGTTTGCAGCCAGTTTTAAATTAATTTAAAATTAGGTTTGTGAATGCTGTTCTTACGCTGACCCCCAAAATCTGAAGATATTTGTCTAAACGTGCAGTAATCAGGTTTGTCTAGTGAGCCTCGAGAATTAGCTCAGATAAACGTGTATATAGTATTTGACCCTCTGAGTCTGCTCAGCTTCGCTGAAATATGTATACAAAAAATTACTTTGAAGAAAATTGATAACTACGTCAAATCCAAATGTAGTGACTTTTAAAATCATATAAAAAACATAATGTAACAAAAGATCAAAGATAAATGCAAATAGATTAATCTGAATCTGCAAGTGGAAGTGAATACCATTGACTCTGGGAGTCCTGCCTTTGTATTCCTGCTTATTCAGGACGAAATGTCTTCTTTCCATTTTATTTAATTAATTTTTATAATGATTTTTCAAGTTCTGTGTGTTCATTTTACTCATTTGTTTAATATTTTTTCAAATTTGAAGTTTGTAGGGGGGTGTTGCAGCAACGTAGCCGTATTACTTGTTGTGCTGGGATTATAATGCAACACTGACATCCTTTTCTAAGGTTAATAGGTCTTTATATGAGTCATCACTGGTGGGGCAATGTAATAGCAGAGGCGAGGAGCTGGTAAGTGATATCGCTGTGTATCACCTAGTCGACCTTGTTGATATGTTTAGAGGGGACAAATTACCCATAGCATCCTACAGAGGACACGTTTGGGGGTGGGGGGCATCGATTACATAGTTGCCCTAACACATTTTTTGGTTTGGTTCTCTAGGGTGGAGGTTGTGGGCCCAGAAATAGGGGACAACAATGCCCTTTTGGCAATTGGCTACTTGCCAGTGAGCATGATTAATGATCCAGTTGAAGCAATCCCTGTTACCCAACATTCCTCTGATGGCTTAATTAAGGCTCGTCTTGCATTTTAAGGACCCATTGGGTACCCTGACCACATTATTCAAGTCACAACTTAGACTGTTCCTCAGATGTCTATCAGATACATGTGAGGATGCTTTGTTGGTTCACTACAATAATTTTAGTCAGGGCTTTAGACTTTGTCAAAATCCTTTTGGCCTAATCAGGGGGGCGGTGGTTTGATGGGCACTGTTTGGCAGCAATTTGCAGGCTAAGGAAGGCCTAGTAGCCTGCCCAAAAAGCTGGAATGAGATCCGAGTAGCTTGGAAGCTGTATGCAAACATCTGAAGGCACGGAAAGATGCTTTACTCAAGAGGGATTTGGAGCTCCTGGAACATGCTGCAGTAGCGAAAACTAGCAAGGTGTTTTGGGAACCAGTCAAGAAGATCAAGCAAAGGAATGCACCGGAAAGGCTGCCAAAGTCTGTTTTGGCCCAACAGGTGAGATGTCAGAATGTATTCTGCCTGGCTTGAGACAAGGGTGCATCTTAGCCCCATCACGTTTTATTATTTACATAAATAGTTTGTGCCTCTCCTTGATCTCGTCCTCATTGGACAATCCCTAAGATTGCTTATAATCAGGTACCAGCATTACTGTACACTGACGGCACAGTCTTACTGGCACGTACCCTAATTGCTCTTCAGGTGTTAGTAGACTGATTTCTTTCTTTTATGAACAACTAGCTTACCCGTCGCGCGTTGCTGCGATCTCAGAAGAAAGGAAATTTAAGGAAACTTGTTATGATAACATTCAATTGACATTGTGTCATTTTTATTGAAAGTTATTCATTTTAATATGGAAAACATTTTAAAGTGATGTTTTAATTCTGTTTATTTATTCGAGTACTTGTGGATACAAGTAATTTTTTTTTTTCCATCCGGTGCGCACACAAATAAATCAGAAGGTTTTCCGAAGCGTGAGCTGGCCACATACAGTTGCCCATGGGAGAAGCAAGGATTCTCCAAATCTAATCCCCACATTTGCAGAGATTGTCCTTGTGCTTTGTTGATGGTCATTGCAAAAGCGAGTCGCACCATAAACTGTAAAATATTCAGTATTGGAAAGATTATGAGGGCCCTGGGGGCCCGGGCGCCGATATTTAACAATTTTTTTTTTTTGCCAGAAACCTTTGGGGGCGTGGGAGTGTACTCAACAACTTTTAACAATTTTTTTATTTTTTATTTGATTTATTTTTTTGCCAGAAACCTTTGCGGGAGTGTACTCAACAACTTCCCAAACTTTCATGGCAATCGGATGAATGGTGTAGTAATGCATAAAGGACAAAAAGACATACTTTCGTTTTTATATATTTAGACAATTTACATGGTAGCAAATTATGGAAAGTCATATATTATGGGGTGTGGACCAGGGATAAAAAACATCTAAGCGTTCATTAAAAGGACAGTCACTCAGTAGCAAGAGTAACTTCAGTTATTTAGGGATTATTTTTTATGTAATGAGCTCTTGGCAAATGCAGCATAACTGCTCTTGACTTAAGCTCAGTAGGGCAGCTGGTACAGTGTTTAACTTACCAAGGGCAGTAGGAACAGACAGCATCTCCCCTATTTCAAATATTTACAATACTCAGTGTGTTATTGATGTGGGATTCCCATTGTGAGGCAGAAGATCTGGCTCTGGCTTATGACATGATTCATTAATAATGGTTTGCCTATTTCTTTAGAATTTGTTTTATTATATCCCGTTCTTCCATGGTGGCAACGTCTGGAAATGGTCTCATAACTTGAGCCCATAATCTTTTCACTCTCCATGAGTTCATAAATCATGTAATTTCTTTTATTTGTGATTATTATTTTTAATTACATTTTTGACTTGTCTATTTTTAAACAAAATGTGTAAATGATACATTTTAAACATATTACTTACACATTCTTTTCAAAAAATGTTTTTTATATATAAAATTCAGTCAATGGAAGTATAAACGAAACTGTGTAAC
This sequence comes from Lissotriton vulgaris, assembly GCF_964263255.1. Taxonomy (NCBI): domain Eukaryota; kingdom Metazoa; phylum Chordata; class Amphibia; order Caudata; family Salamandridae; genus Lissotriton; species Lissotriton vulgaris. The sequence continues at coordinate 495,906,495 of NC_141691.1, forward strand.
CGCAATAATGCACTACCTAATGCATTTTTAGCAAACACAAATACATTTTATTGACATTTTGAATATGTAAACAAACTGGCCACCATTTTGGGTGGTGGGTATGCACTTAACATTCACATAGACACTATTTAACAATCTAAAATGGCAGAAGCCTGACCTCACCATCAGGACATTCGCAATTACACTGCATTCAATGGAAGTTGATGGGGTAGTGGCTGTGAAACTGTACGATGGATACAGTCATAGGCAAGCGTGTGTGAAAGACAATGGAGGTGTCCATTTCTGTTGAGGATCTCACATGTCATGGAGATGCACATATTGTTGAAAGAAAAAGGCTACTTACCTCCTCACAGTGCCACCAAGAGCACCTCCCCAACTGTTGCTGCTGTTTCCTACCTCTGGGAGTTACAATGCCTGGCAAAGCAGGAGACATTCCATCACCAGATGTGCTGGAGATGCTGGAAAATGAGGTTCTGTCTCTGTACAGCAAGCTGTATGACTTACCAGAGGAACAGGTACATGTTTTAAACTAAAATGTAATCATTTTTTTATTTAAAAAAATGCTGGATTGTCAATTTTAGTTCTTGAGTGAAGTGCAGTGAATGAAGTGAAGTTTCTGTTTATTTTTAATTAGATTAAAACAAATAATGGTTTGTATTTTTAAATACATTTAAATTATACAACACCACAACAATATTATGGGTTGTGTTTTTGGCACCCTTTTTGTTTTGGTGTGTATGTTTATTTGTATTATAAATATATTTTCTTTTTTAAATTAACATAATGATAATTTTGTTAATTTAGAATGAATGTATTCTACGATTGGTTTTACCTCACCCTAGGAATACCTCCCATCATTTTGAAGCTTGGAACTGCAGATGGCATTGGCCGAGCGGTGGGGTCTTGGGATTCCAATACTGAGTATCGGACTGGGTCACACCGGACACAGGACTTGTGGTTTATATAATTTTGCCTGCTGCATTTGTGAGTAACATATAAACTTTGAAAGCAGAACTTTCATTCACAATACAAGGTGCAGGTGTACCGTGAGGATAAATGCTTGATTTACATGATAGGATTTCTTAAGTGAACTTAAAAGGCGGCATTATTGTAAACAATATTGTTTTAAAAGCTATTTTCAGTGTGTGCTGTTCGGTCTTTTTAAAGACCCTTAAATGACGGTTCTGCAGCTTAAGGAATCGAACTACATTCCAGTCTGGTTTTTGACATGAGCTAAAAAGGTGATTGATTGGACTTTGAAGCACTAAGAGAAAACTGTTTGACCACATGAACAGTGCTCAGCAGTATTTATATAATACCTCAATATGAGTACTAATTGCTTTGTTACTAAACACGGGATGCTAAAGTGGTGTTTTTCCAATGTTTGCACATGTTTGTTATCTTGCTGCCAAAAAGTAGTGCATCATTTATGTTGTTTGATTGTAAAGTATAAAAAGAAGAACCAACCTCAGATTGAAAAAGGCAGTGTTACAGCCGAAAACCATCTCTCTGATGTTCCAGTGTCCTGTGTGACCTGACTGAGTAAACAGTGTGCAGAACCCCGACTTCGAGTGCCAGCTCCCAATCTCATAATAGAGTTTGAAGATATTTCTTGGATATTTCTAGTGCTTGTGTGTTGCTGGTTTTCTGCGCACCACCAGTGATTTGGCAGCACGCTAGTATGCCACAAACTTTTCTTTTGGATACATATATATTTATTGTTTCGATTTTTGATGTAACATGATTTAAAGCTTTATTTCTTTACTTATATTGTTCGACATTAGCGTCCTTGCCCACTGGGATTGATTGATAAATTTAAAATTGGAGTAAGAGTATGCAATAACCGGACTGCAACTTTACTATGTCTTCTAATTACCTGCCCTGCAATGTGTATGATGTTATAAATACATTTCAAAATGGACACTCATCTATTGATGAAGGCGTGAAGCCGAAATGCGTCCTGTGAGACAGTTGTTTGTATTTTTGTATTGACCCGTGAATAAACCACTTGGACCATCGACCTTTTTTACAAATGGTGTAAATCTATTCAGTAGTTCCTGAGAAATTCAAAAAAGAAAAATATTGATATCTGAGCACCGAGTAGGAGTTCCGACTCCTGTTTGTTGTTTGTATTTTTGTACTGACCAGTGTGTAAACCACTGGGATCAGCTTAGAGTGCCCCACCTTCATTGTGATACTTTCTGAAGGATTGGTGTAATATATATAAATATATTACCTACTGGCAGTCGCCAGTAAGTAGTAGTTATAGTTAGGACCTCGCTTCTATTCAAAAAGTGTGTTTTGCCAATATCTTTGGTGCCGTTTGACGAATCTTCACAAAATTGTCAAAACAATGACCCGCTCCAATCAGCTCCTGTCTTGAAAGTTGTGGGGTGATTTGTCAAGCGGGGGCCGAGAACAAATGGGGTCCCAAAACGTGTTTTCCCTATGTTAATTTCTGTAGGAATTTTGGAACATGCTACTGCCCGAACTGCTGAACGGAATTACACCAAATTTGGCAACTAGGTAGCTCTTAGTTCAGATATCAACCTTTTTTAAAAATGGTGTAAATCCGTTCAGTAGTTCCTGAGCAATGCAAAAAATATAAATATTTATATCTGAGCACCGAGGAGGAGTAGCATCTCCTCCCAAGCACGAGCTGACATCTGATTGTTTGCCAACACTCCAAACCAGGAAAAGTTGGCAGCAATCTTGTGACTCTGTAACAAGAAAAAGTTCACAAGAAAAATGTTAACAAAAAGGTAAAAAACAAAAAAAGGTGCAGGGTCAAAACACCCTGACCTCCTCGGCCTGATCAGGGGGTCCCACAAGGACCCCAGACCTGAAAAAAAGCATTTTTAAAAATATTTTCAGCCAAATTTGTGCTAGGGGCAATAATCCATCCAAAATTATTCAAAAATTATTTTTAAAAAATATAGCGTGGTCTCCTGTGCTTCGTTTTTTTAAAAAGCCCCCGGGTGGGCCAGGACATGGGGGCAATTTTAAATTAAGGTGTGGGGGCCCCCACAGCCCTGGGACACAAGTGTACCTCAGGACACAAGTGGACTTCATGCCCCGAGAAGCAGTGTGCCAGGTAGTGTAAAAGGGGGGTGTGGCCATGTACCACTCAGCAATCCAGCTGTGTGGGGCTTACTGTAGGTACCTGGTGAGCTAGTTGGCCCCCAGGGACCCTCAGGAGGCAAGGGGACCTAATGTCACAACTTATAACATGCCAGGTGGCACGTTTGCAGAGTGGTGGATAAAGGGGGCATGGCCTGTGTCCATCTATCAGCAAACCCACTGTGTGGGGCTTACTAGAGGTAAGAGGTAGGCTAGTTGGCCCCTAAAGGACCCCCAGCAGTGAAGGGGACTTCAATCCTGATCCAAGAGCGCACCAGGGAGCGCTATTGCACAGTGGTGGGCAAAGGGGGCGTTGCCTGTTATGAGAACTTAGCAATCCTGCTGTCCGGTACTTACCGGAGGTAATAGGAGGGTAGTTGGCCCCCGTGGATGTCCTTGGGGGCCAAGTACCCTTCTTGTTACCTCCAGTAAGTCCCACACAGTAGGATTGCTAAGACATCTTTGGAGGCCATGCCCCCTGTTAGGCCTGGCATCTTTGGCGTGGTTTCCCCTGTCTTTTTGGCCTCTACCTCCTGTATTTTTGATGCTGTGCTGGATTTCGTTTTTGCTGGTTTAGATGCTTTGGACGCTCTGACACTGCTGATCAGTGTCAGAGTGTAAGTGCTCCCTGTGTAAAGTGTTATTGTGATTGGATATACCTGATTGGCATATTTGTATCACCAAGAAGTCCCTAGTAAAGAGCACTGAGTGTGCCAGGGCTGGTGATGTCAAATTCTACTAGTGGGCCTGCAGCACTGATTGTGCCACCCACATGAGTAGCCCTAAAATGGTGTCTCAGGCCTGCCACCGCAGTGCCTGTGTGCAGACTGGGAACTGCCATGTCCTCCTGGTCAGTGTCCCCACTGACCAGGCCTAACCCTTTTCTTTCTGTGCTCATTGGTCACCCCTATGGAAGGCCCAGGGTACCCCCGTGGGCAGGGTGCAGTGTATGTGAAAGGTAGGGCATGCACTTGTGCAGGTGACATACTCTGGTAGTGAATTACAGCCATTTTCGTTTTTCACTGCTATAAGGCTATCTTGCTCCATAGGCTACATGGGGGATGCTGGCTACAGTGGCTACCAGCATGTCTTCCCATAGGAACAAGATTTCTCATCCTTTAGACCTGCTGACCTGTGACTGTGCCTGGTGCCGGTGGACTGTGGAAGCGCGGCACTGTTCGTTGGAAGCGCTCTGAAAGGCGCTACTCTTCGCCGGACCCGCTCCGCGGGTCCCGCTTCACAGCTGGTCACTGCTATCACCTTTTCCTGGGCTGTAGGCAAATCAGGGCTGCGAGCGTAGGCACTGCTGGACTCCAACTCCCAAGAGTCCCAGCAGCCTCAATCTCCTATCCCACCTGGTGACGCTCTCCCTGGAGGCCACGCCCCCTGCTGCTGTTTGGAGAAAAGGCCCCGGATCTGCCTAACCTGCGGATTTCTCATCCTTTAGACCTGCTGACCTGTGACTGTGCCTGGTGCCGGTGGACTGTGGAAGCGCGGCACTGTTCGTTGGAAGCGCTCTGAAAGGCGCTACTCTTCGCCGGACCCGCTCCGCGGGTCCCGCTTCACAGCTGATCACTGCTATCACCTTTTCCTGGGCTGTAGGCAAATCAGGGCTGCGAGCGAAGGCACTGCTGGACTCCAACTCCCAAGAGTCCCAGCAGCCTCAATCACCTATCCCACCTGGTGACGCTCTCCCTGGAGGCCACGCCCCCTGCTGCTGTTTGGAGAAAAGGCCCCGGATCTGCCTAACCTGCGGATTTCTCATCCTTTAGACCTACTGACCTGTGACTGTGCCTGGTGCCGGTGGACTGTGGAAGCGCGGCACTGTTCGTTGGAAGCGCTCTGAAAGGCGCTACTCTTCGCCGGACCCGCTCCGCGGGTCCCGCTTCACAGCTGGTCACTGCTATCACCTTTTCCTGGGCTGTAGGCAAATCAGGGCTGCGAGCGTAGGCACTGCTGGACTCCAACTCCCAAGAGTCCCAGCAGCCTCAATCACCTATCCCACCTGGTGACGCTCTCCCTGGAGGCCACGCCCCCTGCTGCTGTTTGGAGAAAAGGCCCCGGATCTGCCTAACCTGCGGATTTCTCATCCTTTAGACCTGCTGACCTGTGACTCTGCCTGGTGCCGGTGGACTGTGGAAGCGCGGCACTGTTCGTTGGAAGCGCTCTGAAAGGCGCTACTCTTCGCCGGACCCGCTCCGCGGGTCCCGCTTCACAGCTGGTCACTGCTATCACCTTTTCCTGGGCTGTAGGCAAATCAGGGCTGCGAGCGTAGGCACTGCTGGACTCCAACTCCCAAGAGTCCCAGCAGCCTCAATCTCTTATCCCACCTGGTGACGCTCTCCCTGGAGGACACGCCCCCTGCTGCTGTTTGGAGAAAAGGCCCCGGATCTGCCTAACCTGCGGATTTCTCATCCTTTAGACCTGCTGACCTGTGACTGTGCCTGGTGCCGGTGGACTGTGGAAGCGCGGCACTGTTCGTTGGAAGCGCTCTGAAAGGCGCTACTCTTCGCCGGACCCGCTCCGCGGGTCCCGCTTCACAGCTGGTCACTGCTATCACCTTTTCCTGGGCTGGAGGCAAATCAGGGCTGCGAGCGTAGGCACTGCTGGACTCCAACTCCCAAGAGTCCAAGCAGCCTCAATCACCTATCCCACCTGGTGACGCTCTCCCTGGAGGCCACGCCCCTATCACCTTGTAACTTATATATTGAGTGTAGCAGACCGCTGCGCGGTAGCGCGCGGGTAGCGCCCGGGAGAAGCCCGGGACAAGGGCGGGCCCTCTGAGGCACGAGAAGGCTAGGCTAGGCCCTGTCCCTAACAGTTACCCCCTTATTAGCCCCATAAACTATTTCGGCTATTTAGGATCTGTACTTTTCCTTTGTGCACCTTAGATTCAAACCACTCATTTTCTTCACTAATGTTAGATAGCTATATTGATCATCTGAGACTTATAATCTGGTAAACTAATTCCACTTACATCTCCCCAGCCCCCTTTCTGATATTACTGGAGTGGGATGATGACAAAGAAATTGAGGTCTGGGAGAATATTGGTAGGAAGATCAAATTCTAAAACCAGATCGAACCCCCTCCGAAACAAGCTTGGTCAGGCCTCTAATCTGAAGAGTACTTGTCAGATTTTTAACTTGTGGGAAAAGGGCAAGACTAAAGCTGCAATGGAGGAGAACAAATCAGTGGTCCTTATAGAATCTGGTGTTACTCCCACGGACACATTGCCCAACACACCAAGAGAATTGCTTGAAAACAGAAAGGAAATTGCGGTTACCAGCATAACAGAATCTAAAGTGGTTCCTCTGACTGTCGAGAGTGTTTTCTCTCCTCCCGTATTCTCCACAGCGAAAAATAACACTGAATTAGAACCAGAAGTAATTATAAAAACTAGGGATGGTATAGAAGAGGATAATATGCACATGGGGGAAAATCCGCCAGTTATCTCCAACCATACTTTAAATACTTCTTTGACAAAAGTTTCCTTTAACAATGGTCTGTCTCCATTGTTGTTGGATAATGACCTGTGTCAAAGGTATATAGAAAACGACCCGGTCAAAGCAGAGATAGATCTAAAAACTCCGCTAACATCGACCCACGCTGGCTTGAAGTTGTACAGTAGTACCCCTTCCAAATCTTCGCATTCAAATTTTTCCATTAGTCCTAATCTAAATTTGACTGGGATGGAGGCACTACAATGTCAGGGAAAAGACAATCCTATCTCTGACTCCCTACTTTCATTAGAACATTTATTGTCATCCATCCTACAACTTTTGGAAAAATTTGTGGGGGGATCCGATTGTGTCTTGGACACAGTGACCAAGATTCTAAAGGTCCTATTGGCCACTCAGAAAGAGAAGGATATAGTCCAAGTGCAGCCCTCTTCTCCTCCAGCACTAAATGGGGAAGATATAAAAGATCAGCAGTCCAAAAGCAATAAAACTGTGATTGAAGTAATTGAAGAAGGAAATCTAAGTGTCAATGTTATAGAAGTACATCCCTCTGAAACCCCCCCCCCAAAACTAGGGACCGACCTTTTTCCAATCTTTAAGAAGCAATTGGGTGAGGGAGATATAGAAGTGCGGGAGGCTTCAGAAGAAAACGGCAACAAAGGGAAGTTATGGGATTTAAAGAAGAAGGGAAAAAACAAAAGAAAATTGCTGAGACGGATAGAAAAAAATAGGCGGAGGAAAATCCTCTTTAGAAAACACCTTAATTCATCCTCAAATAATGGGGTTCCCGACATTCAGGCGGTAGCTGAAAAGGAGAATAATACTGAACCCAAGAATAACATGGGAAATTTCGCACCCCTATCTGTGATCATGCCCGCAATATCCCTGAGTCCCGCTCCCCCCCTCTTATTAAAAGTAGACCCAAATATAACCTCCCAACAAGCTTTCGTTGCTAGGGACATAACAGGGTCCAACACTCCCACATTTTTGGGTCAAGATCATAAACCCTCGAGCAAAGCGGGCGCAACACTCAATCCCTTGGCGCCATCTTTCTCGGGAATAGTAGCAAAAGGAATTACACCAGCTGAGTCTAAAGAAAAAGGTATAGATACTCTATGGGTGGAATTCTGTCCCCTGTTCGATACCGAATGTATTTTGAACAGATCCCTCTTACTCAAATACTTTCAAGAATCGGCCAACTTGAAATTGATACAATCGGCTGACTTAGATAGAGTACAAATATTACAATCAGAAGTGGGGATGACAACTAGGGTGAGGTTCTACTCTAAGTTAGTAGCCAACCTTATTCTACAACGTTCAGAAGATTTACAGAGCAGAGGGATAGACGTCAATCCGGTTTTGGGTCATTCAGGTCAAAATAAGGTTTCTTCCAAACCCTCCCAGAAACCCCCATTCTCCCTGTTGCATGCAGCCACAGGGCGTATAAATAAACCTGGGGAACTAACAGAGCTAAAAATATGTAAGTCTAAGGACTCCCGTATGGTGTCCTATCTTGCCCCTCCTCCGCTATCTTACCAACCAATCTCAGGAATCGAAAGTGCCCAATGGAATTGGCTCCCCTGAGTCTTGGCAGAAAAAACCTCAAACAATCACTTAAATAATCAGGATCTTTAGCACAAAACTTTCCATAATTTCTTGGAATGCAGCGGGCATAAAAAATAGTCCAGAGAAACTGGCTTTTCTTTTATCTCTGGAGCAAAACATAATATGTCTCCAAGAGACATGGTGCCCTGATAAAATCCAACTAGGGAAGGACTACTATGTCTTAGAAGGCAGGGCTATCTTGAACAAAAAAGGTCATGCGAGTGGGGGGATAGCCTGCCTTTTATCAAATAAAATAAATTGGAACTATGAACATTATCTGGACCCCAGTAATCTGTTCCAAGCAGTAACTTTACTTGGGCTAGATAATTCTAAAACTACCAACCGTCTGGTCCTGATTAATGCTTATATTCCTCCAGAAACAGGCTTTAATACAATACTTAAAAAAGGTTTTCTTGCATGTCCAGGCTATCAGGGAGAAAGATCCGATGTCAGACATAATTCTAGTAGGGGATCTAAATAGTAAGATTTCCAATCTAAGTTTAAACTTATTCAGTGATAAATCGAGAGAGGAAACACTCTGTATTCCCCGGGCAATATTCCCTGAAAGCATAAAAACAAATAAACGGGGTAAAATAATTCTAAAGGAGTTGGTAGAAATAGACGGGCTCATAGTTAATGGGAGACTCCCATCAGATTCCCCGGCTAATTTCACACACAAATCATATAGAGGGAAATAGATTTTAGACTACGTAATAACGGGGTTTCACTCATTTGTGCTGCTGAAGGATCTTAAGGTAATTAATACCCCACTAAGTGGTCATAAAATTCTCTCCGTTTGGTTAAATATAAAGCCCCCAAGTTGTGATCAATGGTCACTGAACAATGACCAAACAAATTTCCATTCCAAAACAGGAAGGTGTTTTTGGAACGCGAAGGCGCATCGAAACTTGGAGGTAATGCTGGACGCAGCAATCTCCGATCTTCCGTCCTGGAATGGTTTTGAAATCGAAAACTTCTGTGTTTTTATGAATTCAGTGGTAGCAGAGACAAAAACACTCAATAAGAAAAAAACTATTAGGATTTCCCCCAGCCCTTTGAGATCTCTAAATGTAGAAATAAACAAACTCGTTAGGGCTCAATATCTGAATAGATTACCGGATACAGCACAAAAAATAACTAAGTTAAAAAGGAAAAGGAGAAGGTTATTGACTAGATTACGCAAAGAAAAGGAGGATTCTATATGTATAAAACTAAGAGAAGCAGCTATCCACGGGGAAATGAGGCAATTTTGGTCCCTCATAGGTGAAGGGTGCGGAATGAGAACAAGTCCTGCCCCCATTGCCATTGAGGAACAAATATGGAGGGAGTTTGTCATCAACCTCTACGCTAGTAACAACGAAGCGAATCCTCAAACATGGCAAATAGATACGAGGGTACCATTAGAACCATTCACAAAAAAGGACATAGATTTGGCAATTAGTGAAATGCATTTTTCCGGGGCAATGGGCCCGGATGAGGTGCCCATCAATGTATTGAAACAGAACAGGGCTAAATGGTGCAAGCTTCTCTGTCCAGTTTTTAACATTTGTCTATCAAGAGGTAAGGTGTTACCCTCTTGGAAGGGAAGCATCATGGTACCGTTGTTTAAAAAAGGTGACCGTCTATCTCCCTAGAATTATCGCCAGATTGCATTACTAGATGCAGTCGGCAAAGTCTTCACAAGGTGTCTGCTCAAGCGGATAAATATCTGGGTGGAGCACTCGGCTGTTCTTCCACTTGAGCAGACAGGCTTTAGGAAAAACCACGGTACCCTGGATAACCTGGCAGCCCTCCAGGTGATAACAGATAAATATATCGGAGCCAGAAAGGGGAGAGTCTATGTGGCATTCATAGATTTCTCCACGGCTTTCGATAAGGTCGACCGACAGCTACTGTGGAGAAAGCTACACGATCTTGGCATGCCGCATGGTCTTTTAGGATTGGTTCAAGACCTACACGACAACACATGGTGTAGAGTATTATTGGGGGGGGAAAGAAGCCTATCCCAGCTCATACCATCTGCAAATGGCCTCAAACAGGGTTGCCTCCTTGCCCCCCTGTTATTTTCCTTATATGTAAGTGACCTTCCCCGTATAATATCTGCAGGTGACGGTATTGCCCCTCGCTTAGGAGACTCATACATCTCTTGCCTAATGTATGCGGATGACATATTGATCTTAGACCTCACCCCAAAGGGACTTAACAATCGTCTCCAATTATTACATGCATTTTCCGAAGAGCATTACCTGAAAATAAACATCTCTAAAAGTAAGGTAATGTGTATGGAGGGGAGGAAAAAACTAAGATTAGAAAACATCAGCTGGGAATTGGGAGGAAAGAAATTAGAAAGAGTAGTATCCTACGTATTCTTGGGCAAGGTTGTGAACAGCAATCTAAGCAATAAATCACCTATTGAAAATAGCACCCACAAGGCAAAAACACAGGGAAATGGCTTAAGAGCACTATATAAGTCGACTGGTAAAAGGCACTTTGATTACCTATTGGAGGCATTCCTGGCAAAAATCCCCCCAACTTTGCTTTATGGTATAGAGTTTATTGAATTAGCTGAATGGGGCTTCTTAGATACAGTTGAGGGATCCCTCTTGAGAAGCTTAATATCAGCTAATAATAGCTGTAGCACTGCAGCTCTTCGTCTGGAACTCGGGCTAAGAAGCAGCTGGGCACAGGCTCTGGCAGGAGTCATTCGCTGGGTAATATGTCGGATCAAGGGAAAGCCGGCATCATTAAGATCCCTAATTAAAAAAGAGTTGATGGGCCCATTAAAAGAGTACTCTTTGCTTATAAGGAATTATAGGAAGGCCCTCAAACTCTTGAATCTGGAGGAAGTTTCCCTCCTAGCCCTTTCTACTCAACAACTAAAGCTCACATTAAAGCATGCCACCTGGAAGTTGAGCTATGAAAGGGATCGTACCCTGACCTTACAAAAAAGGGGGACAAACCAAGCTGTTGATTCTTGTATGGTAAAACAATTACAACCCTACGTCACTTGGAATATGCCCCATGGCTTGCGCCGCTTCTGGCTACTCCTTAGGCATGACATACTTCCATTGAATAAGCTGCTAGCTAAATGGTACGGCACTACCAATATATGTAACTTTTGTAACAGCTCAGTCCAAGACTCCCTACATGTCTTGATAGTTTGCCCAGCTCTAATGACGCAGCGTCGGCAGTGGGTAAAGCCCGTATGTATCCAATTTGGTATTTTAAATGCTAAATCTTTGATTAATGCAATCATCTGTCCCCCGAATGAAATTTTCTGTAACAGAATTTTTAACTTTTTTAAATGTTTCTTAGAATTGTATTAGACGAATGGCATATCACTGTTAAATAGGTTGATAACATGTGGTGTTATTTTATTATGTTTAATTTGTATTATTGTAATATGTGGATCTCCACGGAGTTCCAAAATCATATTCAAATAAAATTGAATTGTACAATTGAATAGGAACAAGATAGGACATACAAGTCTAGTATCCCTGAACTCAGAATTTAATAACACACCTTTTAGGAAAGGTTGTTTTTTAATCCTGTGTTTCAGAACAGCACTTTTAGAAAATTGCTGTTCTCTTGTCTGCCCTTTCTGTGTGCCTTGGTCTGTTTGTGTATTGACTTTCTGGTTTGAGAGTGACAGGGGCTGGGGATTCCCTAGGAGGTTGAATGACTGCATTGCAACTTGAGTGGTGGGAGGAGATAGCACCTGGGCCTGAATAGGGCTGTGCCTGCCGTCCACAATGCTGGCTTCACCTCCTGCTGGGTGGCTGACTACCCTGCTCCTCACTCTGAAAGGAAAGGAGAATCCAGGTAAACAAAGTGCTCACGGAACACGCAGAACTGGTTCAGACCGGGCTTAGGGCCCACTTGCACAAAGGGAACAACGACTTTTTAGGGGTATAAGTATAGGACCCCTGACTACAGAAAATTAGATCATCCTGGAATCAAGAAAGAACCGCTGACAAGGAGAAAACTGAAACTGAAGAAGGAATATTGTCCAGCTGTTGCTATGCTGGATTGCCCTGCTGTTGCTCTGCTGCCATGGAGAGGGGAAGGACTTTGCTTTGTGCTGTGTTCCCTTGCTTGAATGAGTCTCCAAGGGCCTGAGAAGAGCTGGCTCCCTGTTTTTGAAGTCCCAGGAACAAAAGGACTTCACCCCCAGCTTCCCTTGAGCTCTACTGAGCGAGTTCTGTCCTTCCTGGAGTGTGTGGCCCATGTGTGGTGCCTCTGGAAGTTGTACCTGTGTTGGGAAGCTGTAAATCACGCTTTAAAGACTTTGCTACAGAAAGGCATCGCATTGCTCGCTGCCGAGCGCATCCCCGACAGTGCGAAGAAATTCCCGCCGCTATGAAGGCCGAGATCGTCGCAGCGCCTTTTGCCACTGCCAGAGCCGTCGCATCCTTCGTTTGCGGGACGCACAAGACCGGTGCGGGAAGACTAACATTGTTGCGTTGCAGAGCCTGTCGTTGCTGGGTGAGATCGCCGCACTGCTTGCTTGAGGACCGCATCAGGTCACTGCGAACATCGTCGCAGAGCCATCGCATCGAGGAGCTGCGACAGAGATATCGCCGCTGGATTGCGTATGACACTAGCCATGACAGAGCCCTGCAAAGAACACCCTCAGGAAGGAGGAGTTGCAGAGAATCTTGAAGGCCCATTGGGAGGCACAAGAGGGAAATGATGAAAATACAGGGAATGGTTTTCAAGTCAGAGATCTGCCTGTAAGAAGAGTAGGCTCAAGGCCTGGCAGCAACCATTCCAGTAGGGGTTTTACTCAAGAAGAGTTAGAGGAGAACCAAAGAGTGAGAGAATATGACTTGGAAGTCCTGAAGTTGAAAATGAAGCAATTGGAAATGGAGAAAGAAAGGGCGGCGGAGGAAAATAAAAATGCCCTTGCCCTGGAGGAAAAGAAATTGCTTTTGGCTCATGAGTTGAGCATGAGGGAACTGGATCCTAAAGCCAAAGAGGTGGATGCCAGTTCAAATGGTGGCAGTGCACAGCCAGTGCATGGGGGTAAAGTATATATTCCCAAGGATCTGGTAAAGAATTACAATAGGAGTGAGGATATTTATGCCTGGTTTACTTCATAACATATGAGATTGCATTGAAAATGAATGGCGTACCTGAACAGTACTGGGGGGCTGGGCCTGTGGAAACATTTTGAGGCTTCTGGTAGGAGTGCTCTAGAGCATTAGAATTGGCAGGTGCCATGACCTACCCCAATATGAAGGAGGCCCTATGTCTCAGGTATGGACTTACTCCAGAGCAGTACAGACTGCAGTTTAGAAATTCTAAGAAGAAAGAGTCTGAGACTTGGATGGAGTGTGTGAATTTGTACTCGCGTGCACTGGAAGTTTGGATGAAGGGCAGCAAAGTAACTGATTACAAGGGGTTGTTGCATTTAATTAGTTGGGAGCACTTGAGTAGTCTTTGTGTTCCAGAGCTGCACCAGCATCTGTTAAATAGCAATCTGACCGACCCCATTGAGCTTGCTAAGGAGGTGGACCGCTGGACCAGTACCAGGGTACACAGTGGAATTGTGGGTACAACAGCCAAAGGTTGGAAGGGTCCCCAGCAGAATAGTGGGGGGGACAAGGGTAACCAAAAGGAGTTCTAGCAAGGGCACCAAAATAGTTCCCAGGAGAAGGAATCCCAACCCCCAGACCTAAACAGCCATGGCCCCCTAGGGGCAGGCGGGACAACATGTCATCAACAGGTGTCCCAAGAAGAACCCAGCACCCACTGGTGCTCCAGCCCCAGGGTTAACAAGTGTAGCTTTGGGGGGGAATGTGATGTCTAGTGGGGAGGAGGGGCTAGCAGTTATGTCCCTTGTCTCTTTAGGAGACCAAGAGATGGTCCAGGAAAACTTACTGCCCCTGAACACTAAGAAATATGGGCAGAAGGTGACCGTCAATGGGAGGGAGATAGAGGCTCTGAGAGACACAGGAGCCAGCGTGACATCCGTGAGCTGTCTGTGGGTGTCTGAAGAGCAGTGTATCCCCAATGTCCTCTGCCCCATAGTTGCAGCTGATAGTTCAGTGCGCCTCTGCAAAGTGGCACATGTTCCCATTGAGTGGGGGGGAGTCTCTGGTCTTTTGGAAATTATAGTCAGTGATGCCTTGCCTGTAGACTGCCTGCTAGGTAATGACCTGGAGAGTTCTCCATGGAAGGATTTAGTACACTGAACTCATTTGGAGATGTTGGGGTTGCCTGCGTGGATCTGTGTGAGCACGCGTGCTATGGCAGCAAGTAGGGGTGATTCAGCAGAACTGGAAGCTGAAACAGTGGCCCAGAGACCTGCCAGGAAAGGAAGGGGCAGAGGGCGCGGGAAACCAGCCCCACCTTTCCCACGGTCCAGGAGGAAGCAGACCCTGAGGGGGAAGCCCTGGAACCTACAGGGGAACAGGTTGCCTAACTGGGCGACCTACCTGAGCTGACCCATTGGCAGTGGGAAAGTGGGCCCTCCAGGGAGGAATTCTGCAAGGAGCAGAAAGAGTACCCTTCTCTCATTGGTACGCGGCAACAGGCTGCGAACCAGGCAGCAGGTGGAGTGGCCAGAGATCACTTCATATACTGGGAAGATGACTTGTTATATAGCGAGCCTAAGTTTGCTGAGCCCGGGGCAGCCTGTGTGCTGGTGGTACCCGTGCACTTCAGGAACTTCCTAATGGGTCTGGCTCATGACGTGCCTCTCGCAAGACATCTGGGGCAAGACAAGACCCTAAACAGGCTTGTCACCCACTTCCATTGGCCCCAGATGAGGAAGCACGTTGGTTCCTTTTGTAGGTCTTGCCAAACATGTCAGGCCTGTGGCAAGACTGGAGTGAAGTGTAAGGCACCCCTCCAACCCTTTCCTGTGGTGAGCACCCCTTTCGAGCGGGTGGACATCGACATCTTGGGGCCCCTGGACCCCTAAGATTTGTCGAGTTGTCGTTTTCAGGAATGATTTTCAATCCAAAGAGACTAATGGAACATGCTTACTGTACAGTCGTGGATTACCATAGCAGGGGATCATTTACCTGGTACCATATACTTGGTTAGAGGTAAACAAACCAATAAGAACATAACATTTTGTGAATACTGTGCAGGATGACCAGAGTAGCGATAGACCGATAATGTCCACATCTATCCTTTGTTCGTATGGGGGACGTAAGATATGATTTGATTTGTTAATACAGGAATCACTGGATGCTCATATTTGTGTAGGGAAAGAAGGTACTAAGATTCCCAAGCTTTAGTGTCCGATGATAGTATTTAGAGGCGTCTTTTTGTAAAACTTGATTATATGAGTTGGCGAGAAGAGTGATTGTTTAGTGTTACGATACTAACCACTCAAAGATGGCAGCTCTGCACTTTCATTTGTAGTCCGCTTTCTATGTTTACACGCAGGTTGCGTTTATATGCGAACCAGGAAACAGGTAGGGATCGCCTGTACTCGGGCAGAACAGGACATTAATATTTGAGGTAAGAGGACGAAGTGGGGTATTGAGTGGAGTTTTCAAACTTTATTAACATGGGGAAAGAGTAACGACAGCTCGTGTCTTGAAATTTGGCAGGGGAATACAGATTGAGCAGTAGGCGGCGGTGGAAGGACCTTACTTAACGATCAGGATCGGTACCATACCGGTAGGTGCAATGAATGGACTTTGTTGGTAGAGAATTGTAATTTGACTATCCGGATAGGAGGTTTAGAGCTGGGTTTTGTTGGTTGCAGATGATTTGGACTGACGTTTAGATACCCGGCGAGCTATGGCAGCAGCCTTAGGAAATTCGCACACTGCACGTTATATTTTGTGCTTGAAGGTAAGATTGGCAATATACCCATGTACGCTAGCCTTTGAAGTTATGCAGGTGTTATGAATAGGCTTTGCTGGTAAAGAAGTGGTATCTGACTATCTGAAGAGGGGGCTTAGAGCTGTTCTTGTTGATTGCAGATAAATTGTATTAACATTGAGATATTCAGCGAGCTACGGCGGCAGCCGTAGGAAACTCTTACACTGCACGCTATGTTCTGTACTTGATGGTAAGACTGGCTATTTAGTCACTTACGCTAGTCTTTGTTGGTATGCGGTTCGTCCTGATTAGTATTATAGTGATGGTAGTACAACACGTGTTTATTTTATGGCACAGATACTGAAGAACACGATTTTAAAATGATGGAAACTCCATAGATTCCAAACTGGAAGTGAAATACTATTCCTAAGAAGTAGGGAATCGTCTTGCAAATATTTTAATTACTGAACAAATGCGCAATGAATCTAGCCTTGCCTTATCTGCCAGGTCCTAATGATCTCCAAATAAATCTCGTTTTACACCAGATATCAAGAAGTACTGCAAAGTTGAGGTAACTACATCTAAGGATGTGGCTTTTTACAGCTTTCCTACATGGGTGGTTTTAACTTAACCCTTTCGATGCTGATGACGAGCTCAGCTCGTCATCACCCACGGGTGTCGTGTGCTGATGACGAGCTGAGCTTGTCATGGTGCCACTAAAATGGCATTTTCCAGCACAGGGGGGGAAAACGCCCAGCAGCCATGTGGTTAAATGACACAGAGGTCTCAGCTGGTTTAGGATTACGGTTCCTCACGTACACTTGTTTTGATTCAGTTCTATTTCTAGAATGTCACAACATGAACATCTAATGATTATGTAATTGATGTGAACTGTTGGTGCTAATATGGGATAGCATGTTAGCATATCTGTGAATATTATGCATGCTTCACAAAGGAATCTTACAGTAATATGTGCACAGGATTGTCGGAAATTGTGGGCTCGGGAACAATATCTGTAGCGCCTGTCAAATGAAATTGTAAAAGCGCTTCTTGTATCATTTCCAGCTCTGAGGAAGCAGGTGGATTACCTTAACCACGGCGAAACGCGTTGGCATAAGGGATTGGAGTTTAGAAAATACATCTAAAGAAAGATGGATTCTTCAAGAGCCCATTGAATTGTCTTTTATTTTTGTAAAAATATTGTCTGATACAGATTGTGATGAATGGTGTGCTGTGAACATTGCTTTGAAATATTGCTCAATCTTAGGATTGTACAGAGGGAAGTGGGGTGTTTTCTTCTCCCATTTGGTTCGCAAGCACCTAAGGGAACTATATTGATGGTTGGCAAATGAGTGTATTCCTATTTGAGCGCTAGAGATCTCCCTAAAACACCAACGTTGAACACCGCCGCTGGATCGTGCTTCGTCGCCCCGGAGATCTTCGCAGCCCCTACGAGATTATCGCATCGTGCCTTTGCGAGAACAAACTTCCTACGGAACCTAAGCACCGGAATCCATACAAATGGCTTTCCTCCCCATACAGACCGGATTCGTCGCAACACTCCCGCTGCCGCAGCGGGGTTGTCGCATCGCCTCCCCAAGGTCTCAGGAGCAACGCATAGCTTGTTTTCCACCACACCAGCTTCTGCTTTTGGAACTTTGTCACAACTAAAGGTTCTGTTGGCTAAACGTGTCGCAACTGTGAACTTTTCACGCAACTGTGGATTATTTTATCGCAACCTAAAGAACTCTTTTGCAACCATATTCTTGAAATGTGTATGTTGGATTTTTGTCGTTTTGATCTTGTGTAGCTCAGATTAAATACCTTTATTTTTCTAAACTGTTATGGAGTCAGTTTGTGGTGTTTTCACTGTGTTACTGTGAGTGTTGGTACAAATACTTACACATTGCCTTCTGATTAGCCTTGACTGCTTGTGCCAATCTACCTAGAGGGTGAACAGGGTTATCTCAGAGGGTTTCCTCCTTACCCTGACTAGAAGCAAGGGTCCCTATTTGGACGCTGGTACATACACCTGCCAACTAGAGACCCCCAGTTCTAACACCCCCTTTTTCCACCACTCTGCAAACCTGCCTCCTGGCACACTACGGATGGGGGATGAAGTCCACTTTACTCCTGAGGGACTTTGGGGGCCAAGAAGCTCTTTTGGTACCTCCTGTAAATCCTACGCAGCACAATTTAGGAGCGCTGGTCAGAGGCCCAGCACCCTTTCTCCACTACTCTGCAAACGCGACTACTAGTTAAAGAAGTGTTTGCAATGTAATAGGTTTCGCATTTGTGAGAGTTTGTGCTATAGGAGTTGTAAATGTTAGTTTTTTACTAATGTATTTTGGAGTGGAGTGGATGTACATTGGGTGTAGTGGAATTATGTGGTATGTTGTGCAGTGAAATTATGTGGATAGAAAGTATGTTTTTTGGAGAGTATTTTTGTGGTATGGTAGTCTGTGTTGTGGAATGGTAACATCAGGTTTAGTCTTCCTCATTTCCAAGGAAGCTAAACTATGAACTCAGTAGGAGAAAAAAGAAGGAATCACTGAGGAGCACTTGTGGACCTATTAAGTTGTATGAGCAGGGCCACTAAAATTATGCGACTGTTTGGCTGCACCAACTTTCGCACAGTTATACATTTTCTGCATTTGCCATGTAATTCATCATCTGCTCCCTAATCTGCAGATTTGAGCAAAAGAAGCCTTGTTTCTAGCTCAAAGAGTTCAATCATTACTCAAAATGCAGTGACAAGTGTTACAGCATGGTGGAAGGCCCTTTGCAAACCTAGAATGGTCACCTGTTACTTATTGCTAACAGTGGGTGTTAAATTGGTGCTAATGGTGAGCAAGCCACTCTTGCTTCCTTCTGCGCCTCTCTTGCCTCTTTCTGTATTTCTGTTGCTTCTTTCTGCACATTTCTTTCCTTTTCTGCACTTCTCTTGCCTCTTTCTGCAAATCTCTTGTACTTTATGCACCTCTCTTCCCTCTTTCTGCATGTCTGTTGCCTCATTATGCACCTCATTTGCTTCTTTCTGTACCACTCTTGACTCTTTCTGGACCCTTCTTCCCTCTTTCTGCACCTCTCTTGCCTCTTTTTGTATCCCTCTTATGTCTTTCTGCACCCTTTTTGCTTCTTTCTGCACCGCTGTCACTTCTTTCTGCACTTCTCTTCCTTCTTTCTGCACCTCTCTTGCTTCTTTCTGCACCTTCCTTGCCGCTTTCAGCACCTCTGTTGCTTTTGTCTGCAGATCTCTTGCTTTTTTCTGCACCTCAATTGCCTCTTTCTGCACTTCATTTGCTTCTTTCTACACCTCTGTTGCTTCTTTCTGCACCCTCCCTACCTATTTCTGTACTTCTCTTGCCTCTTTCTGCAACCCTCCTACCTTTTTCTGTATCCCTCTTCCTTCTTTCTGCACCTCACTTGCCTCTTTCAGCACCTCTGTTGCTTTTTTCTGCAGATCTATTGCCTCTTTCTGTACCTCACTTGCCTCTTTCAGCACCTCTGTTGGTTCTTTCTGCACTGATCCTGCTTCTTTCTTCACCTCACTTGCCTCTTTCTGCACCTCTCTTGCTTCTTTCTAAACCTCTCTTGCTTCTTTCAGGAATTCTCTTCCCTCTTTCTGCGCTTCTCTTGCTTGTTCCTCTATCTCTCTTGCGTCTTTCTGCACCTCTGTTGCCTCTTTCTGCACTTCACTTGCTTCTTACTGTACCTCTATTGCCTTTTTTGGCACCTCTGTTGTTTCTTTCTACATCACTCCTACTCTTTCCTATTTGTGCAACTCTCTTGCCTCTTTCTACACCTCTTTCCTCTTTTGGCACCACTCTTGCTTTTTTTAAACCTCTGTTGGTTCTTTCTGCACTTCTCTTGCCTCTTTCTGCATCCTTTGTGACTCTTTCAGCATCTCTGTTGCTTCTTTCTGCACTTCTCTTCCTGTCTTTCTGCACCCCTCATGCCTCCTTTTGCACCTCTGTTGTTCCTTTCTGCACTTCTCTTGTTTCTTCCTGCACTGCTTTTGCCTCTTTCTGTACTTCTCTTGGCTCTTTGTGACCCTTCCTACCTTTTTCTGTACCCCCCTTGCTTCTTTCTGCACCTCACTTGCCTCTTTCAGCACCTCCGTTGCTTTTGTCTGCAGATCTATTGCCTCTTTCTGCACCTCACTTGCCTCTTTCAGCACCTCTGTTGGTTCTTTCTGCAGTGATCCTGCTTCTTTCCTCACCTCACTTGCCTCTTTCTGCACTTCTCTTGCTTCTTTCTAAACCTCTGTTGCTTCTTTCAGGAATTCTCTTCCCTCTTTCTGCGCTTCTCTTGCTTGTTCCTGTACCTCTGTTGTGTCTTTCTGTACCTCTGTTGCCTCTTTCTGCACTTCACTTGATTCTTTTTGCACCTCTATTGCCTTTTTTGGCAACTCTGTTGTTACTTTCTACACCACTCCTACCTCTTTCTGCACCCCTCTTCCCCATTTGTGCAACTCTCTTGCCTCTTTCTATACCTCTCTTTCCTCTTTCGGCACCACTCTTGCTTTTTTCTAAACCTCTGTTGGTTCTTTCTGCACTTCTCTTGCCTCTTTCTGCATCCTTTGTAACTCTTTCAGCATCTCTGTTGCTTCTTTCTGCACTTCTCTTCCTGTCTTTCTGCACCCATCGTGCCTCCTTTTGCACCTCTGTTGCTTCTTTCTGTCTGCACTGCTCTTGCCTCTTTCTGCAGCCCTCTTACCTCTTTGAGCACATCTTTTGCTTTCTGCACTTCCCTCTCCTCTTTCTGCACCTTGTTGCCTCTTTCTGCACCTCTGTTGCTTTTTTCTGCAGCTCTCTTGCCTCTTTCTGCACCACTATTCTCTGTTTCTGCACCTTTCCTGCTTGTTCCCTTCTCTTGCACTTTCTGCACCCTATGCGCCTCTTTCAGCACCTCTGTTGGTTCTTTCTTCACTGCTCTTGCTTTTTTGGCACCTCACTTTAATCTTTCTGCACTTCCCTTGGTTCTTTCTACACCTCTGTTGCTTCATTCAGCAATTCTCATGCCTCTTTCTGCACTTCTTTTCCTTCTTTCTACACCCATCTGGCCTCTTTCTGCACATTTCTTGCCTCTTTGTACACCTCTTGCCTCTTTTTGCACCTTTGTTGGTTCTTTCTGCACTACTCTTGCTTCTTTCTGCACCACTCTTGCCTCTCTCTGCACCTCAGAGTTAGAGGTAGTTTAAATCCCCCATCCCAAAATAGGTTCTAGGGCCTTTCAGGAGAGGTCATGGTAATTACAGGGCTACCCCAACCCATAGTGTACCCTAGTGTATGTAGGTGTTTTCACTGTATTATAAGTGTCTTTTAGCATAACACTTGCTCTGGGCCTGGTTAGTTAGAGTCAGTTACCACTAGTACCAGTCAGCAAAAAGGTGGGGGCACAGGATGACTTTTGTAACAAAGTCTCTTTCTGTACCTCTGTTGGTCCTTTCTGCATATCTCTTGCTTCTTTCTGCACATTTCTCAGTCTTTCTGGACTTCCTTGGCCTCTTTCTTAATTTCTCTTGCTTTCTGCGCCATTCCTCCTCTTTCTGCACATGGCCTTCCACTGTAGGCATAGTTTGAAATTAGCATTTAAAAAGCCTTAGAAATTGACTGAAAAAAACATAGGTTTTAGGGATGTTGTATATAGAAATGAGCATTTGAAAAACCTTTAAAATTCTGTGAAAAAACTACAGGTTACAGGGACATTATAGAAAGAAATTAGCATTTAAAAAACCATAGAAATTCACTGAAAAAGTCATAGGTTTTAGGGATGTCATCAGTGATATCATCAGTGATGTCACTGACCATGTCTTGAATGATGTAATATCTGATGTGATCAGCAGTGCATTGCGGGGGGCACAAGTTATAGTTAGCTCAACTAACTATAACAGACGAATTTCTCTGGCAATGTACGAGTGAAATGTCCAACTAACTATAACATCCCAGAAACTTGTGTTTTTTTCAGTGATTTTATATATGTATATATATATATATATATATATATATATATATATATATATATATATATATATATATATATATATATATATATATATATATATATATATATATATATATATAAAAGGTTGCGCTCTGCAATTGAAGACACCCACGCTTCGTATGATTCATCCTTTAATGGCAGGGCAGCAGTGGCTGTACAGCGTGTTCGTCAGAGCAAATTTCTCACCATCAATGCCTACGCGTTTTGGAAATGTTCTTCCTTCATCATGGCATGGTGCAGGTAGGAGGGGAAGGGAGTGAAGTAAGCAGCTTCCACTAAGGACTACAGATAGTACTGGGTACTACATCGACCACAGTGCTTTGCTGTCACCACGCCCGTAATGGGCAGGGCTAATTGACTTTTGCAGGATGCTGCGCATAAAACCTTGCTGCTTACCTATCCCACCCACCAGCACCTGGCCATGACTAAGGGAGAACACTTTCCAGAAACGCGTAGGCGAAGGGTGCCACTCATTTCTCGAGGAGACATCGAGCTCTGCTGCTGCTGTGCTGCCAATAAAGGGAAGAAACGAACGGAGCGTGGGTGTTCTCAATTGCAGAGCGCAACAGTTAGAATATATATATATATATATATATATATATATATATATATATATATATATATATATATATATATATATATATATATATATATATATATATATATATATATATATATATATATATATATATATATATATATATATATATATATATATATATTACCTACTGGTGATAGCCAGTAGGTATATATAGTTAGGATTGGCTACCATAGGAAAATCCGAACATTCTATTGGGAATAACTTTGGGGCCGCTTGAGGGATCTGCCTGTAATTTTCCTTAAAATGGTCTCGCTGCGCTCCGCTCGACCCCTGAAAGTTTCGTGGGGAGAAGTGGGGGCTGAGAAAAAAGGGGGGTCCCAAAACGTGTTTTACCCATGTTAATTTCCATAGGACGGTCTGACAAGTCTACAGCCCGAACCGCTGTACCGAATTACGCCAAACTTGGCAAAATTGTAGGGACTTGTATGCAGATATGCCTTTGCTATGTTTGGTGAAAATTTCTCTGGTGGTTTTTATGAAAATTAGGTTCAAAAACACATATATATCTATATGAGCTCATGGGTCCGAGCACCGTACGCGTACAGTACGCGTACGTGCGCGTACCCTTATGTGCACAAGCGCAATCCTGATTGGCTGGCAGTCGACTGTCAACATTCCAAACTGTCCAAACCAGGAGGAGTTGGCCACCATCTTGTTTCTCAGGAGAACTGAGGCACAAGAGAGCCCAAAGCAAGAGTGGAAAACACAAAAAGGGGGCAGGGTAGAGACCCCCCAACCCTCTAGCCCTTCTCAGGGGGTCCCAGAAGGACCCCCAAGGGCAAAAAAAAACCAAAAAATCACAGGGTGCGCGCACGGTACGCGTACAGGTCCGCGTACGCACGCGTACCGTGCGCGCACCCCGCAATTTCATTAAAAAAAATTGTTGGTTTTTTTTTGCCCTTGGGGGTCCTTCTGGGACAAAATGAGAAGGGCTAGGGGGTCAGGGGGTCTCTACCCTGCCCCCTTTTGGCGTTTTCCACTCTTGTTTTGTGCTCTCTTGTACCTCAGTTCTACTGAGAAATAAGATTGCTGCTCAGGTGGTACCAGAAGGATATTAACATATAAAAACGTTATTCGCTAATAGAATTTGCATTTACAAAACCTTTGAAGTTTTTTGAAAAAAAAATAGGTTTCAGGCCATATATAGTTAGGAATTAGCATTTAAAAAACCTTGCAAATTCACTTCAAAAACCATAGGTTTCAGGCCTTATATAGTTAGGAATTAGCGTTTAAAAAACCTTGCAAATTCACTTCAAAAACCATAGGTTTCAGGCCTTATGCGATTTTATTAAAAAAAAAAAAAAAAAATTTGCCCTTGGGGGTCCTACTGGGATAAGCTGAGAAGGGCCAGGGGGTCAGGGGGTCTCTGCCCTGCCATCCTTTCTGCGTTTTCCACTCTTGTTTTGCGCTCTCTTGTGCCTCACTTCTCCTGAGAAACAAGATGGCTGCTCAGGTGGACCCAGAAGGATAATAACATATATAAACGTTATCCGCTAATAGAATTAGCATTTAAAAAACCTTTGAAATTTATTGAAAAAAAATATAGGTTTCACGCCTGATATAGTTAGGAATTAGCATTTAAAAAACCTTGCAAATTCACAGAAAAAACCATAGGTTTCAGGCCTTATATAGTTAGGAATTAGCCTTTAAAAAACCTTGCAAATTCACTTAAAAAACCATAGGTTTCAGGCCTTATATAGTTAGGAATTACCGTTTAAAAAACCTTTGAAATTCACTGAAAAAAGGTTTTTGGGGTGTTATAGTTTGCTGGACATTTCACTCATACAAAAACATTGAAATTGCTCCTATATAGTTAGTTGGACTAACTATATTTCGCGCACCCGCAATGCACTGCTGATGATGTCACATATTAGATCATTCATTATATGATCAGTGACATCACAGATGACATCTCAAATTACATCACTGAGTTTCCATAGGAAAAGCGTTTTTTGATTTGCCAATATCTTTGGCTCTGCTTTAAGAATCTTTGTGACAATTTCAAAACTTATGGCCCGCTCTGGTCAGCTCCTGTCTTGAAATATATTTTAAGTGAATTAAATTAACATTGTGGTAATTTAAAATAGAAAATATATTTATAATACAAATGAACATATTTTTGAATACCATAACAGTTTTTTTTCAAGTTTTTTTAGTCCTCATTCGTCATTAGATAAGCCCAGAGCAATTCAGATTTCTTCGCGGTCCAACACTTGATTAGCACTGAGCTCTGTATCTGAATGGATGCACTTTACACAGAACCTCCCTTTCTCATATACAGTGTGTTCTGTACTTCTCTCTGGGCAACTCGCAGAACAACCAGAGGCGTAAAGTAACTCAGTGTAGAGGCATATTCATTGGACAAGGGATAAGGTTAGTCAACGGTTTACTTCAAATTTATTATTTCTTATATATTTTGTATATGCTGTTTTAATTTTTAAACATGGTTTTGATTGATTTCTCAAATTTATATTCATCAAAACAATAAAATGTAGTCACAAAACGTTTTTCTTTATTTTGTATCCATACAGGTCAACACGCATCAGAAGAGGGACATTTAGAAGTCCATCGCCAAGACGATGTTGGCCGTGGGGTTCTACAAGTGGTGCACTATCCAATGCCACAAGAGATGGGAGGACTTATGACCACAGACCAAGAAGTTAGCCGGCGGCCAATCCTCCCAACAAGCTAAGCAATTACGTTGTACCCTGACCTCTTAATTGCCTGCATACTTGTGGTGGCCTATCCCTATTTGATGGGCACGTATAAACAAGACAGCAGCATGAAGGGTGTAAGTTTTTTGTGTTTTTCATTTTGAAAAAAATTTTTTGTTACAGCAACATAAAGGTTGACACATGACCAACGTACAAGAAGAGTTCTTGAAGGTGTAAGTGTTGCACAAGGTTTATCATGATGTGTTTTCTTAAAAAAAGATACCAATATATTTTTAATATGTCACAAAGGTCTGTTTTGAGCAGCCTCATGCCTGTCGAAAAATAAATTAAACATGATTTTTTTAGATTGCATATAGGACAGTTGTACTAAACAGGCCAAAAGTTTTCTCTGTGTCAAGTGTGATGGTCCGTCACAATTGTGCAGGATGTTAACTTCCACCTACTAGAAGTGACATACCTTAAAATGCTCTTATGATACAGTGGCTGTTTCACACTTCACATTTCTGACCTAGGGGTCAATTACGATCTTGGTCAGAAGGGCTCCTAATCGGATTCGTCTTTGCCTAAACTGATCCGGAGCCCTAGTTTCCAACCGACCCGTTCACAGTTCTGAATGACCAAGTATGATGCTTGGAAAGCTTTAGCGCTGATCGAATCATTTCTGAAAGGCATTTGGAGAGATAGAGCCTTCCGGAGCCGATTTGTACATCTCTATGGACTAGGTTTTCCAATTGAGCAAGTACGATGACTGCTTCGGACAATATTTCTGATTTGGTTTGCCCAGAACGAAAAGGCTACTGGATTCGTTCTTTGGGGGCCTGTAGCAGGCCCTCCTTCACCCGGAGCCCTCAGAATCAGGCTTATGGGGATACCTATGGGTCCCGTCTTCCCAACCACCTGTGCACCTGTGGCAGGCACCATGGGGTGCCCGCCACAGGTGCATGATTATCCCCAGCCACCCCTTTCTTCAATGGTAACCTGTGTAGGCGTTCGGTACACAGGTTCCTATTGAGTCTGACTGAATCGTATCAGGATGCATTGCAATGCATCGTACTCGTTCGGTCGGACTCTCCCAATCTGAATTGTATGGAAAGCATTACGAATCTCAGTCGTTCAGTATGCTTTCTGTACAAGATCGGAAACAGCCTCTGTGTTTTGTGAACGAGCAAGTACGATGACCGATTCGGACAACTTTTCCGATTCAGTTTGACAGTCTTTGGGGGCCTGTAGCAGGCCCCCCTTCACCCAGGGCCCTCTGAATTGGGCCTGTGGGGGCACTCATTGGTCCCCTCTTCCCAACCCTGCACAGTGTGGCAGGCAACATGGAGTGCCCTCCACAGGGTGCACGATTATCCCCAGCCACCCCTTTCTTCAATAGGAACCTGCGTACTCATTCAGTACACAGGCTCCCATTGAAGTCAATGAGAGTCCGACCGAATCGTATACGGATGTATTCAAATGCATCTACCTTTTGGTCATACTCCCCCGATCCAAGTTGTATGAAAAGCATTCCGGACTGAGTTGTTTGGTATGCTTTCCGAACGAGATTGAAATTGGCCCATTAGTATTATTGACAAATAATATGAAATATGTGAGCCAAAATGACTAAAAACATACGATTAAACAGATAACATTTTGATTAAAAACAGATTAAAATTACAATTTCAACTTGGTAAAAATGACAAATTTGCATGCTATCTCACTCATTCACAAATGTGCATTTAAGCCAGTCTGTTTACTGGCAAATGAATTCTATACGCATGCAATATTAATAAACACAGACAAATTAATGACAGAGTACCACATCCCAATAAAATAATTTTATGTCCTGATGATAAATCAATCATGAACAAAAAATATAATGCTTAAAGGGACTATTGTATAATCACAAACAAAAGAGATCTTTTGTACAACCTATTTCAAGGGCAATAATTTATAATGCACTTGGAATCTGTGGGATGGAACGTCTGTCATATATATGCTAGAGTATCCCAACAGCAAAACTCAAAATCAGGCACAGAAAAATGACTAATTTAGAAATATTTGAAATGTATCACATTTTTGAGTTTTTAAATTGTAAATTGCAATTTGATTTTTAAATTAAAAACAAAATATGATTCAATGTGTTTTAAAAAAGTACTGTAATGTTGAACCAATGTTTGACTAAACTATTTTCACAATGCAAAAACAAATTAAAAATAAATTGAAATATCTTAGAGGAAAATTTTAAAATATTTATATCTGATCTAAAGTTGAAAAAAAAAGTATCAAGCTCTATGTATTTACCGATGCTGTAGAAGTAATTTAAAACTAAAAACAATAAGTACATTAGATTTCTTCAACAGCATAAGTAAATACATAGGGTGTGATGCATTATTAAGCAGCTTAAGTACTGAATCAAAAAACTAAATTTTAACATTTAAAAACTAGGTTAATTAAAGTAAGTTTTAACATTATGAAATGCCCAAACAAAAAACTAGCTTTAATTTATACAAATATTGGTACAAGAGTAGAGTAAATATTGACACACATTGATTCATATTTTTATTTTTAGAAAAAAAATCTACTTTTTTGCCTTGTACACCAATTATACAAAGGGATTTTTGTTTTATATTACGTTTTTATAACACACGTTCACTATTCGAAACAACAAATCAGAACTATTCAGAAATGTAATACAGTACCTGGATGGAATTGAAAAAATATCAAAAATAAATTTAGAGCAATAATAGAAAATTACAAAACTGTGGCCAAATGGTTCTGAAGATGTTCCCTACATGCAGGAGACACAAATAAAAATAAACCAAAGTTTAAAAGCCATGAAGCAGGTGACTATAAACATTTAGAAAATGTTCTGAGAAAAAACTTCATGATCAGTTATATTTAGACAGATACAATAAAACTATTGCATATATCTTTACAGCACATTCAAGAACAGATGAAGGATATATTGGCCAAGAAGGCGGGGAAGCAGCTGGCGACTGTGTTTTTTTTGGGTGGTGAAACATCAGACATCGATTAACACAGTGGCATGGAGGGTGAGGGGACAAGAATGGAAGCACCACATCATCATCTTCTTTGGAGGCTTCCACAAGTGACCAGTTCCTAGTGGTGGAACTGTAACAACCTCATCCTTGTCCACCACCCAGAAACAAAATTCTACCCTCTTTGTTGCTTCCCCCATTGGCAAAACCTGAGCTTCTTTGCCACAAGAAACCTCACCCACAGGCCCTGTCACCCCAGCTGCACTGAGTGAGAAGTCTATTCTCCTATTATGCAGCATCTCTGTATGCCAGACTGCGATAGTGAATGGCATCCAGGGGCTAACCTGTCAAATGCAAAAAAATGGTTGCATTCATAGATGCCACTCACAGTTCAATGCCTGGCATGCGGAGATTGCCTGCCAAAATACCAGCCTCCTCATTTACCCCAGCCTCCCAACCAGCCCACTCTAAGGAACTCAAGCAGCACAATCACACACACACACATAGCCACAAACACACAAACAACAGAAACACTAAACTACACACACAAGTACAACACCCACAACCACCACAACTACCACCATGTCCATAAGTACTACATCCACACCTACAACTACCACAACCACCACCACACCCACAGCCCTCACAACCACCAGCATATCTACAACCACCACTACACCCACAACCACCTCCACACCCACAACAACTACAACCACTACCATACCCACAAGCCCCACCATACCCACAAGCACCACATCCCCTACAGGCACACACAAAAGAACTGCCACATCCACAAGCACTACAACCACACCAATCACCACAACACACTTGTCAAAACCAACACACTCACACAAAAGCGCACCTACACACAAAGCAACCCCAACCAAAAGCAAATGTGCACACTCACCAGAATATCAAACACCATCCAAACATACACAGCAAACACCTAACCCACATGCAACTGCTAAACATATTGACAGAAACATTTCATCCACCCCAATCCTCTACCACCCCTCCTACTCTTACTCCTCCTTCTGAATTCACCTCTTATCTGCCCTTATTACCTACCAAAACTAAATACACTGCTTCCAAGAAAAATCCTTGAGATGCCTGCTCTGTGCCCAATAGATGCCCCTTCCTGAGGAGGTTATCCATTGGACTATGTTAAGGGGCAATTTATGGGCAATAAAGCTGCAAGGTGTTGTTGTATCAAATCCTTTTTTAATTGAAAAAAGTTCATGTGAAAATTAGATTAATTATAAATAAAAATGTTAATTTTACAAAGTTTGTCCTAACTCAATTATTTATTTATAAATCATTGATTATCAAAAATTTTGATGAAAATGTGAAATAAATATACTCATTTATGTTTATAACAGAAAATACAAAAGATTTTTCAAATTACATATTTGTAAAATCCGAACAGTAGAAACAAAATGAAGTGACATTAAAATTTTGGTGCAAACATTCATCATGATAATGGACACTTACACCAAAAGAAAAATTAAAATGTTTATTTTTAAGTTTTAATACAAGTGTATTTATTTTAAATAAAGTGAAAATGCACTAGACAAGGGGAATGTTACAAAAATAAATACATTATTTAGGTTTAGAACTAACATTTATTTTACATTTGTTTAAAAAAAATGTTTTACCTTGTCTAGTGCAACTGCTGCATTATATTGAATTTAAATTATTTAAAAAATGTGTAATGCATATGTTTATAATTTGATAGCTTACGGAAATTAATTAAACACACCTGTATGAACACATTATGAATTTTGATTAATGTCAAATTTTGAGTATGTGTCCTTTATGATGATGGAAGCTTTCACCAAATTCGAGAAGTTAATACAGTTGAGTTTCTTTAAATGTCTTAAACGACAACATTACACACATATACATTACACATTAGAAAAAAAATTTAGGAACAGAAATTTAAAAATGCACAAGTCCAGAGAAAATGAGAACAGATAATTCAAAAGAAAACAAGTGAAAAAGAAGCTTACCTTTGATTCTGAAAAAACTGGGTTGATTTGCTACGTGGTCAAGTAGCAGAGGCAAATGAAGTTCTTGGATGATTGGCTTCATTATGGAAAGGGAAGTGGAAAAAGGTACATTTCTGCCTTATATCCCCACAAAACCTCCATCTCCTATGTTGAGGTTTACCCGCCACAGTTACGTCAGCCAGAAGGCATATCGTATTTGGCTAAGTGGAAATATTGACTGAACTTCCTCTGACAGCCTCTTTTGTCTTTGGTGTCGTTGACGCAGGAGGACAATTCCAGCAGAGATGGGCGGGACTCTGGTAGACTATCACCCATAGCCCAGCCAGCACCTAAATTGAGTGGGGGAACCACCTAACAGGCAGACAGATAAACTGACTGAAAAGTGACGGTGTGACCAGATCCGCCAAGATCGAAATCAGGCCCTCAGTGTCTTCCCCCGGCCAGTCAAGCAATCCAACAGTGGTTGCTATATTGCAGCTCATGGGTCAATCTAATTGTACAGGCAGAATTCCCCAGCCTTTTTTGGCCACATCTGCGGAAACACTTGGGTCCAGACAGCAGTACAAAGGGCGCTCTGCTCCCACATCTAGTACTGCCCCGGTGTTAGACTTGACATCCATGACGTTTTATTCCTCAAATCTTTTGCCTTCACCCCACCTGCTTTGTTGACTTCTTTTTCTTGACTGTAGGACTCAGTGCACTTTACCACTGCTAACAAATCTCCACAACTTGGTAAAATTGGCCTACACCTGATTGGCACAGTTAATTTACTTAAAATACTGTAGTGTATGGTACTACATATACCCAGGGCCTTTAATTGTGCCACTCACAAAAGTAGCACTTTAAAACATGTCTCAGGACTGCCATTGCAGTCTATAACGCAGTTTTAAACTGCCATTTCGCACTGGCAAAATATAATTTTTTTCAGGTCTGAAGCTTACTTTTAAATATTTCTAAGTCAACGCTAAGGTAGGCCATAAAGGTTCATGGCCAGTTTGCCTAGTATTTAAAAGACAGGGCATGTAGATTTAAGTTTTAGATGTTTTGGCAGTGAAAAACTCCTAAAGTTGTTTTTACTGTTGCAAGGCCTATCTCTCCCATTGACTAATACTGGGTTACTTATAAGTGCTAACTCTGAGTTGGGAACAGATAGAGAAATGCTCTTTAGACTCAAATGAATTGTAATTTTAAATCCTCCTTAACGGTAAGGAGGGATTTTAAGTCACAGTTTTGAAGGTGCCA
This sequence comes from Lissotriton vulgaris, assembly GCF_964263255.1. Taxonomy (NCBI): domain Eukaryota; kingdom Metazoa; phylum Chordata; class Amphibia; order Caudata; family Salamandridae; genus Lissotriton; species Lissotriton vulgaris. The sequence continues at coordinate 495,937,980 of NC_141691.1, forward strand.
CTTCTAGAAGGTTGCCATTTGCTTGTCCTAACCCAGGCTTCTCCAACGAGTAACTCATGAGCTACTGGCAGCTCTCCAGTTACCTGAAAGTAGCTCTCCTGTGTGTAGTCCAGCCTAATAAATGGGAAGCTCTTGCTTGGTTAAATTATTCTATCTAAATCAAAATTAAAAAGTGTGTATTAGAGATGCAAAAGTGTGTATTTTCAGAACTCATAAGCTGATATTTGGAGAGAAAAAAGTTTGAAATTCCAAAATATATTAAAAGCTTATATTTCAGAGATAAATCATTCCACACTGGGAAGAATTATGATAAATATTATTACCTTACTTCCAGTGGCATTGCATCCATGGCTGCTATGTGATACCCATGTAAATGCAAGCCACATTAATACAGCTTTTTTACATTAGCGTTGGCAGTCCTGCATGATGCCCTGAGGTGATCACTCATGGTAATCCTGCATGGAGTAGCCACTAATGTAATCTTATTTCATGTGCTCACAATTGCACCATGTTGGAAATGGCATTCTCTGTAGGATCATTGCCAGACTTTTTGCCTTCTTCCTCCTATTTTTTCTCAATTTGTTTTTGTTGACTTTAGGACTCTGCACTCTACCACTGCTAACCAGTGCTAAAGTGCTTGTGCTCTCTCCCTAAAACATGGTAGAATTAGCTTATACCAACTTGACCTGTTTAATTTACTTGAAGGTCCCTAGTAAAGTTGCCCTATGTGTGCCCCAGGGCAGTAATTTAAACGCTACTAGTGGATCTGCTGCATTGTTTGTGCCACCCACTCAAGTAGCCCTTTAAACATGTCTCAGGCATGCCATTACAGAACCGGTGGGCACAGTTTTAAACTGCCATGTCCACCTGACAAGTTATGCCACAAAGCTATTTGCACAAGCACTGGCAGTTTGTTTTGGAGGTCAGGAGCGGAGTGGGAGGACTTCATTCTCCAAGAAGCAACACAGCCTGACACATGCCAGAGACGACACCAATGCGCTAGCAGGCGCTCTTAAGACCACGGTTCTCCCGCAGAGCGGGACGCCACAACACTTTTTGCACTAGCACTTCCACTTTTTTGACAGGTAAGGAGCAGAGCAGTGGAACTTCATTCCCCAAGAGGCAACGTGGACCCACGCACACCAGAGTTGACAACAATGCGCCAGGAGGTACACTTAAGGCCGCCGTTTCTCCGGCTGTGCCCGTCAGAGACTGGAGGAGGCAGGGCAGGGCCACCACTCTTGGTTCTCTGCGAGGGAGCCTTGAGAAAACACCTACGTGATAGCTGTCTACTGGTTTCAAGTGAAAAGCTGGAGGAGGGGAACACTAACCAGCCAAGCGGTTACCTGGTGAAACAAACAGCCTTTGCACAGTAGGTTGCAGGTAAGCAGTATTGTTCCCACTAGTTGGAAATCTATGTAGCTTGTTCAAGGTCGGGCTAAATAATATGTTCTGACACAAATTTCCGATAGCTGGAATAAAAGATCTGACTGAGACGACAGCAGATCCGCACTGGTCAGATCATTGTGGTCAATATTAAATTGTGGTGGACATAAAAAGCAGAAAAACGCAAAAATTATTTATTTAGTGTCCTGTGCCCTGCCCTAAGAAAATCTATCGATTTTGATGCTGATAAATTGCTGAACTGACTGCCTGATCTACTTTGTAGAGACAGATAACAACATTATTATATTATCTTAATCTTAAATTAATATAATTTATAGGTTTTACATGATTTATCGTCATGCTTAAAATATTGCACATGCATTATATACTGCAATTTTATCTGTGGACTACCGGAAATCAAGCATGGGGAAAAGGAAATTATTACAGGACCAAGGAAGGTCCATTTACCCAGAACAGAAACAGACATAAACACAGACCTCATAATTAAAGTTTATATCAGGGGCCATGGAAACATTAGAAAAGCAGACTACCAACATTAAGGATTCACTTTTAGTTTGTGGAGAACAAAAGCAAAACCCAACACCCCCAGCCGCACCACAAAGCATAGTCGATGGTACGGACCCTGCGGTTGATAAAGAAATGAATAGGTGTATACAGAACATATCTGATACCATTAATTCCTCTAAATCAGACTCCCCACTCCCTGCTAAATGGATAAACAAGCAGCACATGTGTACAAAAACGAGTTCACAAAATAAAAAGGATCCCAGTAGCAAAAGGCCAAAACCCCAATGTAAGACCGCTAAAAGAGCAACAATGGACATTATTGATCAGCCTAACGGGAAATTGGACACATTTGTGCTAGAGCTATTTATGAGAAATAGCCTAGAAAGTATTAATACAGGATTAATAGAAATAAAAGCTAAATGTGCAACCTGCTTGGACAAATTGAGCTCCCGACTGCCAAGTGAGTCCACTGGGAATGAGATGGCCAACAGTAATTTAACTGTAACAAACTCAGAGAGGCAATTAAATCACTCATGCACACACACCCCACAATGTACTACATCACAGGATCAAATAAGTGTATTAGCAAAAGAAGGGATCATTCCTGTTAGATCTTTGCCTCCTCATGATAATATAACTCCTCCACTGCAGCCAACTGAGTTCCTAGATCTTTCACCTGCTGCCACCCCATGTGTAATAGTGCTATCAAATGTCCCACCTTTAAATCATAAGACCAGCGAACCTTGACCTCTCTCAGAAATAAGTCTCTGAAGTGGCAAGGGTAAGATAAGGACTGACTGAACATATACTTGTGATTTAAAGATAGCTAGACAAATTAAATGGGTGGGCAGATCACAGAAATCTCTACCAGGATATTGTATAGTCCTGTGTTTTTAGAAGACCGAAATTTGTGGAGGCTGTGTGAAATAGATCTAGGCCTATCCACATCACTTTAAACATGATCTCTGCACTTCCACTGGATTATGTCTACCAACCAGAATCACTAGGGCACATTCACCAGCCTATACCATGAGGCATCCAGTTACCTCTTATTCATTGGCCCTATAATGTTCTAACCTTTAATAGATTTCAGGGACTTGAAAATCTTGAGGATATCAATTGACCACCAATGATGAGTCACAAGGGATCTGAGCGGTCCATTTGGGGACAAAAGCACTAATTCACTCTGGAAGGGGGGCAGTGAACGTTCCAATGAACGTATTGGTTTTGTGTTCTGGGACATGGCAGGGCTCAGGAATAAAATTAATCAAGAGTGGTTAGATTTTGTAGTAAGTTATTCTTGTATATGTCTGCAGGAGGCCTGGTTGGTAGAACATGCACAAATGAACGGTTTTAGAATATTCTTTGTCCCTGCCTTTCCAGGGGGGCATGGCCGATCTAAAGGTCGTTTATGTATCTTCGCCTCCAATGATTTATCTCCCCTAAATCAATCACAGAATTAACTAACGCTTATTACCAAGTGATTATATGTGAAGGGTCAGGTCTGGCTTGGATGGTAGTGGTGAATTTGTACACCTACTCCCGAAATGGTGTCCCATTTTAATAATTTATATAAGTACTTGAATAAATTGGACAATAGTCACAAGGAAAAGTTATTGATTGTGTGAGGGGTAAATTTAATATCCAACTGTGCAGTTCTCTGATTGAGGAAGTGTGCGGTATGAATAGTTTAGATGGTTCAAGTAAATCGCATTTTTCTCATAACAGTTATGGAGATAAGTTAAATAAACTGATTTATACTTTAGATGTATCCTTTACAAATGAGATGTCAGTACCATATATAGTATTGATTATGTTTTAACTTCGAACAATCTGAGCCCACATGTTACCCATTTTAAGACTCAATCCATTCCATTAACCGACCACTACAAACAATCTGTTCAAATTATAAAGATTTTACTAATTAAAGATAATAAGGTCCCTGTGGAGGATCCTAGCAGTGACTTAGAGTTAGCCACCATTAACGGTTTCTCACTGCGAGGGCACAAGATCACCCCAGAGGGTTTCCTTGGAAAATTAATTTGAGATGCAGGGGAAGCCTTTGAGACATGCCTAGAGGATAATGTGCACCCAACAGAGATCATAAACTCTTTCATGTTTGTTAGTAAGACTATGAAAGAGAATTTGCAATTGGTACCAAAAATTAGCAAGACTAGAAATGGCTGGTTTGATACATATTGTACCAAGGCAAATAAGAGGCTCAAAGAGGCACTTCACAGAAACCCCAGGAGCAGGGATGTAGATCTGACTACAGGCAGGCTCTGAAACAGCAGAAAACAATGCTACAAGAAGAGGCTTGGGTAGCATTGTGTGAAGCAAGTAGTATGAATGATAATAATACATTCTGGAGGATAGTAAATTCTGCCCCATTGAGAGCAGGTACCGGACCTGGGATTGTTGTTGCAATCCCTGAGGATTTATGCTGCACAGTCCCCTAATTCTGACCCCAACGATGACAATATAGATTTTGAACAGTCACGTAGTATTGCCCCATTTACCTTAGACAAGGTGATCGAGGCAATATTCTCTAGCAAAGGGGGTATAGCACCCGGCCCAATGCCATTCCAGTGGACCTGTACAAAGCTAATACCCCGTTGAGGGATCCCATCTTAACAATAGTTAATAGAGCCTGTTGTACATCAGAATTTCTTCCAACATGAGCGTAATCTACAATAGTACCCATTTATTAAAAAAGGGATTGACACAACCCTGCCTGTTACAGGATGATTTCGCTGCTCAACACTGTAGTCAAAATAGTTGGTAGAATAATCTTGAATAGACTACAAGAGTGGGCTGAATCTAAGGGTGTGCTGACTGATCTACAATATGGGTTTCGTACTGGGGTGGGGACCATCAAACAGAGTCTCATTTTGAGCATCGGTGTAAGGAAGTACACGAAGTTCAAAGGCGGTAACCTGTATCTGGGTTTTCTTCCACCTTTGTCTGTGTTAACCACTCAAAGCTCGGGGCGATCATGAGTGAGATGGGCGTGGACCCTCCAAAATCTCCTTTTTGAGGGACATATATTCAGGAGCCAAGGCTAGGATTAGATATGGAATCTACGGCGAATGCACTCAGCCGTTCACCATGGAAAGAGAGGTGAGGCAGGGCTGTTTCCTTGCACCTTTCTTATTTTCAGTTTACATCAATAATGTGGGCACTCCCTTGACATTACAACCAAAAGATCTGACTCAAGTGGGACATCACCCTGTGCTGCCCTTCTCTAGGCTGACGGTGCAGTTCCAATGGCACGCACTCCAATCTCCATGCAGCTGGTACTTAATGACTTTGTCAATTATATGCAGGGTCTCGAACTACATGTGAATCAGGCCAAGACAAATAATGAAGTGCAGGAGGAAATCAGGTAATTCCTGAGCAATGAGAAACCAGGATTCTACCATTGAATATACCAACACCTTCTTGGTGGATTATTTGACGAAGATGGCACTTGGAGTCAAGCCATTAAAACAAGGTCGCTGCTCTTTAGATGCACTTACATGGCCCTATGTAAATTAGCCTTAAGATTGGGTACTAATCCGCCACAGGAAATGCTCACTATTGACAAGGCAAAATGTGTCAGCAAAGCAGTATTTGGGGCAGGCATATGGGGTCATGTAAGCTGTATGGCAATACAATTAGTGGAGAATGGATTCCTAAGATATCTACTTGCTACTCCCAAATCTGCACCAACTTTTGTCTGTCAGGCAGAGTTGAGAGTTTTGTTTCTTGTGGATCTAATTAAGACCCAACCAATCCTGCTTTGGTATAAAATATGGTCGTCGGAATACACTGTTTTATTTCGACTTGTCATCAGGGATTGTCTAAATTCTACTCAATATGCACAAATCCCTTGGTTAAATATGTAGAGTGCTTCTGCCAGGATCTTGGGCATCCAGAATATTTTACTAACCCTGAATGCTTAGTCGAATGGAACAGGAAAGACCTAAAGTCTTTGGGGCTGGTTGACAGAGCTAATCTCAGATAAAATCTTAAACATACTACTTTTGGCATTTACAGAAGGCATTTAGTAGTAGTAAAGTTAGGACACCTAAGACAAAATCCTAACTTAGGAGTCCTAACTTTACTACTACTAAATGCCTTCTGTGAATACCAAAAGTAATAAGTTTAGGATTTCATATCAGTTTAGTAGTAGTAAAGTTAGAAGTCCTAACTTTACTACTAATAAATGCCTTCCGTGAATACCAAAAGTAGTAAGTTTAGGATTTTATCTCAGATTAGTTCTGTGAATCGGCCCCTGACTGTTTAGCTCACCTTGAGAACAGTAGGATGTCTATAGAACTTCTAAAACCTTCTGTTCTAAGAAATCAGCTAATTTTAACCAGCTATGATATGCAATTATATCTTAGACAGGTACCACACCAAAAGCACAGATATGTTTTAACCCGCATTTTGGGATGGATACTTTCCATCTCATGGTTACCTTCCCTGAACCAAATGATTGATCCCCTACTCTTTCAAACTGTCCTTGTGATAATGCCTCAATACAGACGACAACCCACATCGTACTTTTTTTGCAAATTCTATCCCTAAAAAATGGAGGAAGTTCTACATATTAAGCTATTTAACGCATTTAGACTTCTATCAATGCCGCCCGACCTATCTATTCCTACAGTCTTTACCAACAGTTAACATCTGCGTAAGGATGTCATCCTTTTTTTTAGTGTTTTTTATGCTAGGAAGAATGATCCTTCAATGTAATGATCATTCTAGTTATTGATGTTCTATAAGTATTTTAAAAATAGGCATTAGATTGGGCGAGCAGAACAGGATTGTATGGCGATACCCATATCTGAGGTTTTTACCCTCCTGCATGCTGCTCTACGATCGTATACTTCCAATATGTTTTATTGGCCCTAAGCCAATACAACTTCTAGATGATTTTTAAACAGGGATGGAATGGATTGTTTTTATGATTGAAGGATTATCTATTTGCACTTGGTATTCTGTGTTATACATATGAGTTGATGTGATATGAAACAGGGCTGATAACGTTTTATCTAATATATATGGTTGTCTATCTGTAATGTGATTTTATAGCCCAATAGTTTTTGACCAAACAAAGATGATGATTGATTGACAAGTTAAACCTCTTTCCAGGCACAAACCTTCCTTTGTAATGTATATAAACCACCCTATGGCAGGCCTGGGACAGCCCAGAGTGCAGATTGTGATGTATTTAAACATCAGGACATGTACTTTTAAGTTTTACATGTCCTGGTAGAGAAAACCTTGTTTTTCACTACTGCAAGGTCTGTATTTCCCATAGGATAACATTGGGATTGCCTTATTACATTTTAAAAGTATAATTTCCAAATGGGACAATATAACTGGTTCATGTTTTGGTGTCTCCGCAATCCTAATTTAAAATCGTAGCTTTTTGTGAAGTTGGATTTTAAAGTAGAATTCAGAAAATGCCTTAGACATTTGGTGCGTGCAGCTTGTCTCTGTTCACCTGACTGGGTGTAGTTGGCAGTTGGACTTTGCGTTTTCCACCTTGACAGTAACACACAGTCGGATCTTAGGTGCGGCTTTAAGTCACAATTCTGAAAATACCACTTCTAGAAAGTTGGCATTTGCTTGTCCAACCAAGGTTTCTTCCAGAAGCTCATGAGTTACTGGCGGTTCGCCTGCTTCCTGAACACAGCTCTCCTGTCAGGGTGGGACAGAGGAGCTGGACCCAGCCTCATTTACACCTGAATATGCTGTGTCCTGTCCCCATACAAAGGACTGTCTGTTCCCTGTAGGTAGTCGGGATCCAGGACTGACAAGGAAGGATGTCTGTGCACTTCATAGGCTTGTCTTTGAATTCTCCCTTACTTCAAAGGCTCTACTGGGGATAAGTACTGGACCTCAGACACCACCACTTGAGTACACCTCTGGACCTTATGGAGACTCTGCCAGGAAGAAGGGCTGCTGTGCTATTGAAGGACTGCCACTCTACTGGACTGCTTCTCTGGAAGAACTGTTGCCCTGCTGTGATAACCTGTTGCCCTTCTTGCCTAGGTGACAAGGACTTGACCTGCATCACTTGAACCCATAACCCAGAGTGACTCCAAGGGCTGGGCTGCGAGAGCAAAAGACACACAGTTGATGGACGGAATGGAGAACAAATCAAAACATTCACCACCAGTCAAGAGATCTGAGTCAAATTTATAATTCTTTTGATCACCATGCCATTCCAGTTTAGACCTGGCCACACTCTCCATGCCACTGGAGTCGAACTATTCTGGCTGATGAGGAGTGAAATTCTGAAACTGGTCCTAAGATGCTTGTTTCCAGTCCAGGGGGGACCTGGCCTGGCAGTTCAGGCTGGACTGTTCCCATTGGGCGCAAGGTCAAGATAGATTTGCATATGGCTGAGTCCAAACTGGAATGGCATGGTGAGCAAAATAACGATGGATTTCGGTCCAGATCTCTTTACTGGGGTGAATGTGTGACATTGTTCTGCATTCTGTCCATCAATTGTTCTTTTTGCATTTGTCACCCCGAGTGGGACGGGTATGCCCAGACGTGGGTCCCGGGCTCTCCATACCACTGGAGTCAAGCTATCCTGGCTGATGAGGGGTGAAACCCCTAAACCGGTCCTAGGATGCTTGTTTCCAGACCAGGGAAGACCTGGCCTGGCAGTTCGGGCTGGACTGTTCCCATTGGGCGCAATGTCAAGACTGATTTGCATATGGCTGGGTCCAAACTGGAATGGCATGGTGTGCAAAATAACGATGGGTTTAAGTCCAGATCTCTGTACTGGGGTGAATATATAACATTGTTCTGCATTCTGTCCATCAATTGTTCTTTTTGCATTTGTAGGTGCAGTGTAGCAGCAGACTCAGACATAGGCTGATTGTACTTGGTTTGATCAGTGATTGGGGTCTAAAAAATGGCACTGTAGGATGTGACTAATGGATGAATTAAGATGCGCCCCTTTTGTACACAGTTTAATAGAGTTGTCAATTTTCCAAGACTTCTACGATTGACACAATCTCCTTGAGTCATCTTATCGACCGGGAATAGTGTTCAAGAATGACACATGTTATATTCCCTTCATGCATGGTGTTGCCTATGAAGGTAGATGCAAGATTTCACAAGACTTCACTTAGGTCCGACCTCAGGTTCAGATCCTTCAGTTGCCTGGTCAGGATTGCCTTTAGGTGGCAGAGCTGACACATATCTTCCAACGCTCTTTTGAACTGGAGTATGAATAGTCATTTCAGGAGCTAGTACTGATGGTGAAGGCACAGATATATCAAGTGCAAACGTTTGTGTAGACTCACACCTATATGAACATACCAAATTGGGTTGCAAATATGGCTCTTTCTGGATCAGCCTCTTATCAGTTTTCAGCAAAAGGAGTTAAAGTAGCTGCTTTAACTTTCCTATCAGCTACTCAATTTCAAGTTTGAGGAGTTCAACAATTTTCTTAGCAGCACATAATGTTTCCAGATTCACATTAGGGGGTTTGCAACTCTCCCTCCTACTTTTGTTGAGCGATGTGGTTGTTCTGGGGGCATGTACATTTCTCAAATTTGATTCAGATTGATGGTCTCATAAGCGGTGACAAAATGTAAATGGTTTTGTTTTTCTATCGGATCTGCACTTTGCTCATCCTTGCCCCAGTGCTAACATCAGTGATTCCACACTAGGGAGTTTTGTAACTTTCTCACTCCTTGTTGAGGTAGACCACAACAAATTGCTGCCTTTGTATATGACTGAAACAGGAGCAGAGTCATCACAGGAATAGACTCTACTTCATCTTGGGTTGGGAACACTGAATGACATTCTATGAACAGACCACAATCTTGAGAAGGGACGATTATAAAGTTTGTTCATGCCTTTTTCCAGAAAGTAATGGTCTTCTAGATTGTCAAATGAAGATGCTCAATTTAACATCCTTTGTTCCCTACCAAATATCAGAGCTCTGTCACGGCCCTTAAAGCCTGATGCTCCAAGAAGCTTGAGGAACACACCTTTGGGTAACCATAAGCGCAGGCACACCATAGCAGACACTCAGCCTTGACTGGAGCAGCCTCCTGGAAGTGCATCCTGTCAGGATTTGAGGATCTTGATAAATAGAGTGTGAAGAACCTCCATCCCACTCTCCAGAACGGTGCTCCAGCAGTGCACGAGTGAGCCTGAATATCAGTACTAAACTCTGGGAGTGAGAGAGAGAAGAGATAGCTCAAGTGTTGCAATTGCGTCAACCACATGTCTCTCATACCTCAAGGGTTTCAAAATAGTGCTTTCAAATGTGAATGCCAAACGTACACTGAAGATATGAAAAACAAACAAGGTTTTCCTGGTATGCAAAAGAATGGAAATTATCTTAGCAAAGAATGCATTGGTAATAGTGCTGTCCAGCTTTGTACTGGCAGGTGACAGGGAGTCTAAGCCAAGCAAAAAGAAACCAGTAACATTAAGGGTAAAATTCTGGTTGAAAGCGAACTTGAAATTCAGGGAAGAAGTGAAAGAACAAACACAACTCCCAATACCAATGAGTAATCCAGAGGCAAGTCAGAGTTCAGGCAACCATTCAGCAAACACTAAATTTTAATTCAGAAACAGACCGAGAAGGAAAAGTAAACAACAATGGTGAGGGACGCAATAGCGGTGAACGACCTGGTATAATAGAAAAGGAGCCAACACAACATAGACCTTCATTTGCTAAGTAAAGTGGACTGCTTATTAAGAACAACTACCACACATGCCCTCAAAGTCCCACACCTTGACCTTCCCCAGTGGTTATCCTGATGCCCCAGCCGCTATTGACTTTTCTTCCATAGCCGTACCAGCTTTCTCTTGGAAATTCTATGGTGACCATTCATAGAAATAAATCCCTGTCTCAACATACCTCCCTCTGCATACGCTTCCCTTCTGGACAGTACATAGCCTGCATTAGGTTCTCAGTCAATCAATCAATCAAACAGAGTACTTTTAAAGCACGCTATTTACCCGTGAGGGTCTCAAGGCGCTGAGGGAGGGGTGTTGCCGCTTCTGCTTGAAGAGCCAGGTCTTGAGGAGTCTTCTGAAGGTGAGTAGGTCTTGGGTCTGCCGTAGCTGGGTAGGGAGGGTCTAGGCGGCGAGGTAGGAGAAGGATCTGCCGCCGGCACTGTTCTTAGATGAAATGTAACACTGTATCAAGGCATAGCCGTGTACACTTACATGTTATTCAACGTCTTGATCTAGCACAATATATTATCCTTCCACACAACAATTTTAGTGCAGAAGTTTTTTTATTCTATGTTCTTGTCATGTTAGCATTGAATATTTTACATGAAGACTTTAGTTGAAATGTATTTTGTTTTACCGTACCAATACATCTCTGTATTTAATAAAAGACACAACTCATGGCATCATCAGTACCACAAAAGAAGGGGATTTAAATAACTTTCTCCTTCTGCCTTTCCTAGGAACCACAGTGCATCCACAGAGAGAATGAAGTCTTCAGAGAAAGGGAAATCCCAGGTAAGAGATCTAAATAACTTTCCTAGGTGTAGGAAGAAATAGGATATATTAATGATGCAGATCTAGATTTTAAATACATCGCTGTAACCTTATGGGCAGACAATCGGAAAAATACTGTTTACAAAGCCTGTAATTTATTTTCCTTTCTCCTAATTTGCCTAGATGAGTCATAAACATGTCAAGCAAACTTCAACCAATTTCTCTTAGAGATTTGTGCTGATTGTTATAACATTTTAGATAAAAGTTTCAAAGCCTTCAAAACAAAGTTTCTAAGGGGTAAACCGCCACTGTTTATTTATTTATTTATGTGATTTTTAAAGCGCAGCAATTACCCGTGGGTGTCTCGGCGCTAGGAGCTAAATCTATTACCAGTGTCTTAGAGAACAGATGCAGAGTTCTATATCTGAAGGTGCTAGTTAGATCATTGAGAAAACAACCATGTCTTAAGTTGCTTTCTGAGGATAAGCAATGTGGGGCTGGATTTTATAATGAGGGGAAGAGAGTTCCATAATCTTGCTGCTGCAATGCTAAAACGTCTGTCTCCCCAATTGACTTTCCTTGTTCTGGGAATTTGAATCAGGTGAGCGGTGTTGGAACGAAGCATTCTGAGGGTTGGTAGAGGCTTAAGGGAATTTTTAAGAAATGTGGGTCCCATGTTGTTTATTGCCTTGTAGACAATGCATAATGACTTAAACTTAGTACGGCTCCTCACCGGGAGCCAGTGCAGTAGAGCTAGTTGTCTTGAGACGGAGGTAAATTTTGGGATGCCAAGTAAAACTCTGGCCGAGGCGTTCTGAATCATTTGCAGTTTGGAAATGACTTTTTCTTGGGCGTTGAGAAAAAGGGCGTTGCAATAATCAGTACGTGAGAACACTAGGGTAGAAATAAGAGTTTTGCCAGTATTGGTGAGAAGGTATGGCAAAAGCTTCTTGATTTTTCGCAAGATGTTGAAAGACGATGAAACTAAAGAATTCACGTGGTGATGGAAATGAAGTTTGTCATCGAATATAACTCCCAAGTTTCTCACTTTGCTGACTGGTTCAGGTGGGGTGCCCATTTCCTCCGGCCACCATAAAGGAGACCAGGCTGGCTGGACCTTGCCGAACAGCATTACTTCGGTCTTGGAAGAGTTCAATTTAAGACAGTTGGAGGCCATCCAACTGCTAATGGCCCGCATACCGTCTTTGAAGTTGGCCGCTATGGTGGAACCGTTTTTGTTTGACATTTACAGAATTGGTGGAAGAGAAAGTTATTGAAAAAAGAGGATTTATAGGAGGGGTTTGCTTCTAGAGACAGATAAAACTGCACACAAAATGAAACTTAAAAGTATAGCTCTGTGGCGCAGAGCTTCTGCTGCTGGGATTTCTGATGAACTCACAGGAAATAGGGCAAATCCTGGCCATACACTATTAAACTATTTAGGCTTTTGAAGTGGATACGAATAGTGTCATTGAGCTCTGTGACTGACTCTTCTCAAGATCTCCTCAAGTGTTTTTGGTGCTGTTCTGTGCGGGAATGCCAACATTTTCCTGCAGTTTATTTAATCGCTGATTGTGTTGCATACAAATGTCACTAAAGACGTTGGATTGTGGTTTGAAAAAGAGTTAGTCACATGTGGTCAGAAAATGGTCACAGGCATGGGAATTAGCGTAATGGCCAATGAAATCACTCTTGTTTTGATCGACTAATATTTTCTACGTGTAAGTAGAACTGGGGGTGATTTACACCTAGGTATGTCATTTTCTTAATGGGCCTGATTCAGAAAGGTAAATTTGCACTTTTGTGTAAGTTTACGATTGTTTTCTATTCACATAGGTATTTTATGTACAATCGGGCTTATTTACAAGCCCCTTGCGCCACCAGTGCATCACTTTTAATATGGGAAAAAGTGGCGTACCGGTGGCGCAAGGGACTTGTAAATGAGCCCCAATATATTTAGGACTATGGAGTCTCTGCACATAAACAGATAGGATTGCCCTATGTTTTTTATGTGTAGTGAATTTGCAGTCGTAAAGATAGCACTCGTAAAATACCTTTGTAAATGGCAAAACCATACTAAACTTACACAAAAGTGTAAGTTTACCTTTATGAATTAAACATTAAGATAGCCTAAGATGTAAAATGTCGAGGTAGATGGAGACTGGTGCATGATCCGATATCAAAATGGAACCTATGTCAGATGCAAAGAGAGATTGAGAAAGATGATGCGAGATAAAGAAATAATCAAGTCGGGATTGTGTCTGATGTGGTGGAGAATAAAAAGAATATTCTCTCAAGGTAGGATTACACAACCTCCAGGCGTCAATAAGTTTGAATTGATGTATGAGTGCCGTGAAAGAGTTATGTGATTTGTGGGGATTATAGGTAGTGACAGAATTCCTATCTAAAAAAGGATCAAAAACCTCATTGCTATGTCGTTTAGTATTATATTTCATAGTAATGTATTACTCTTTATCTCCTAGCTGGTATTTTTCTTTTGATCTTTTTTGTATTTATCTCATATGAACTGTTTTTTCTTATCCATTTTTGATTTTTGATTCTTGTTCTCATGTGTTTCATGAATTTTTTTTGTATCAATTTTATGCATTCGTGTATTTAAATTGTTTATATGACTTTTTCAAAACTTTCAATAAAGCTTATTTTGAACTTAAGATAGCCTAAGATGGGCTAAGATAGCCTACTTAGATATTGTGACTTCCGCAAAGACAGGTGCTTGATGTACAGTTTACAGGGCCCATAATAGTGAATAATTTACATGTGGCCTATCTGTAACCGCAGGTGACATTTCAGTATTTCAGGGAATCTGTTGCCAACTTCAGAAACCTGTGTCTAGCCTCCTGGTCACAATACGCTTTCCAGAGGTATATCCAAAATCGAGATATGAAAGATAATCACATGATTCACCTCAGAGACCTGTATACTTCTTCAACAGCACTTCAAATCTATCATTCAACATTTTTTTATTCAAAGCTTGGCTTAGGCCAGCACTATAACTTACTTCCTTCCAGTATGGTTTGCTTTATAATCTCCTATTACAAGTGTGATTTAGGATGTTTCATTATGGTCTTAGGACCCCATCAGTCAAAAACAAGCTCCTATTCATCCCCTGTTCAGTGAAGCGGTAGGTTTACCTATTAAGAATTGAGTAGCAAGATTAGACGTGTTACTATGTATGTAATGTTTCTCGATCATTACACCCATTCATGTATAGACGGTGTCTGATATTTTCACATTTATATTTCAGGTTTTCTTCAGCACATCATGTAGTGGGACAGAAGGCAACATCCAAAATGAGCTTGAGTTAATATTTCCATCACCTGAACATAGTACACCACCCTCTCCTCTGAGCAATGAACCTGTTGTAAGCAGCTCAACACAAACAGGAAGGTACTGTATAACCGAAGCCTCTGCACAGAATAGTACTATTATTTAGTTGTGCTTACAGGTGCTGCAAGAGTGATGTTTTTCATATGAAAAACATTGATGGATATACTAGCAGGCTGTCCTCATCTGCTACTTTAGGAGGCATCTTTTGATCTTTGGATTTTATTCAGGGCATTTATCTGTTAATTGTATGACATAACGTTTGTTAACATTTGTAAAATAAAAAAATACAAATTGGAAATATGCAGGTTTTGCTAAATGGATCTTCCAGTCCACACAGTTGTTTTCAAATTCTGTGCAGTAGGCAGAAAAACTCACAAGACATTGGAACAATAGCACATACTAGAACTGTAGGGCCGCCTTTATACATCAACCTTCTGTTGCTATGCAGACTACCAAAATACAATTACCCTATCAGATCGATTCACTGGGGACAAACTGAGGTCCACCCTAAACAACTATCTGTCCTAGGTCTGCAGTTGATGACTACTTTCTTGTTGATAGCTTATCTTTTATTGCAACTAATGATACTACACAAGAAAAATTGCATGCAATATTAATTAAAATGTTATTATCCGAGGGTGTATTTTTTAATTAAGAAATATGTAAAACAATATCATATTTGGCATCTCATCTTCTAATTCTAAACTTGTTAGGACTGCTTCTTATGATGGTTTGGACCATAGTTCAGATGAGCACATTGCATTGAATTGAGGACATCTTCCTGTTATATTCGTTGTAGTACCTTTAATTATTGCTGTGAAAGAACTCAGCTTCAGTGTTGACCATCGAATGAACTGCAACAGGGATAGGAGAAAGTGGTGGTGGCTGTGCTGGCATCACCCGAAACGAATCTGTCACACAGTAGCATAGCTCATCAAGGAGGTGAAGAAAACCAACCACATAACCCTTGCACTAAAGGATCTACACTGACTTCCCCTACAAGCCTGAATAATCTTCAAGATCAGCTGCATCACTTACAATGCCTTCTACACAAATACCTTTGGCTACCTAGCTAACTGTCAATCCTTCCCTCCATCTCTTTGACGTCAGTGACAGGCGAGGAACTCTGCCATCGCCGTATTAGAGGAAGGAGAATGAAAGAAATGAAGCCTCCTCAGCCGATGCTCGCAGGCTCTGTAACAACATCCCCACTGAAATCAGAATAGCACCAACCCTCCTACATTTCCAGAAGAAACTGAAATCTTACCTCGTCAAGAAAAACAACATCAACCATGTTGACTACTCACAATTTCTCTAGCTCCACCACCTACCCTTCTATGTCCCCTTGTCTCATGTGTCCCCACTGGGCCTACTCCGTATATTGCACTCCATTACTAACCAGCTAGGTTTGTGCTAGCAAAATACCAAAGCATACAAACAACTGTACATATTGACGTGCTCAGAACATTTCTGAACTTTGAAAGTCAAAGATGTTAGTAATTCTCCCATAAGCACTTCTGTGCCACCTTCCGTGTTTCATTTCTTTTTTAAGGGGGTTTATCTCCGCTTTTTTGGCTTTAAAAGCCAAGAAAGCGGAGAAAAAATTATCTCCCTATTACCTAGCTGTCGCTAACACCAGTTAGCGACAGCTAGTAGTAAATAGCGACCATCTTGGGCCCCACTTTGCATGTCAGTGATATTTATCACTAATGACATGCAAAGTGGGCGTGCCAAGATGTTAGCGACTGAAAACAGTCGCTAACATCACTATCTCCTATTACCAACTTTTGGAGATATTCGCGCTAAGCGCGAATATCTCCAAAAGCTAACACCTGCCCTGAGCAGTTCTTAGCCATGTTATCCAATGGGAGGTGGATAACATGGCTAAGAGCATTAGCTCGCTAATGCATGAATATCGCTGACTTTTCAGCGATATTCATGCATTGCGGCCGAATTTTATCGCATTTGCGATAAACCTTGGTAATACCAAGGTTTATCTGCGATAAAAATCGCCACAGCTCAGCGTTAAGTTTTTTCACGCTAACCAAGCAATAGCGATAATTATCGCTATTGCTTGGTAATATGCCCCACAGTTTTTAACTAGAAAAAGCAAAAATGGATGTCTCTGATATAGGTTCATGCAGAAACTGTAATTCTGAACTGTATTTTTATGGTTCACCTGCACTCCCTTCCTTTCATAGCTTTCTCCAATAAAAGCTCAAGTAAACACATTTAAAATGAAGGTTACATTACTAGGCATTTTCAAGACGTGCCTGTTGGACTTGGCCCTTTTGGCAGGTTCACCCCTAAACTTTTTGCTTTTAAATGTGACTTGATGGTAGTGATTTTAGGCTTTGGCGCACTTTAACACTGTGCACCAGTGTAAAGTGTGTTCGCAGCCTGAGTGCGTGTGATGAAATTGGCCTGCCCTCCCATAGGAATGCAGGGGGAGATGTGTGTCCATGGTAGTTCCTGATGTGAAAGGAGTGCAGGGGCGAGTTTGGTATGTGCGAACTCGTGAGATTAAATGCTGCGCGACGATGTGCACATATTTATTGTGACTAGTGTACAAGTGCCACTTCTAGAAGTTGGCATGTCTGTGTGCAGTGAATGTGGATTGCCTGTCTGGCCTGTGAGTGACAGGGGCTGGCTGGTGTGCCTGGCTCCAAGAGTCAGGATGGGTCTGCCCGGTGGTGAATAGGAAGATCTGCATGTAGATGGGAGGGAGGAATTGCACCTGGGACCTGAATAGAGCTGTGCCTTCCCCCCCACAATGTTGGCTCCGCCCCCTATGGTGCGTCTGATGTCCCTAGCTTTCCTGTGAATGGGGAGAGGGGCTGAGCACAACAAAGTACTCCAGAACCAGTTGCGTCTGGTTTTCCCCCTGCCCTGCACACTTGCGACAAAGGGAATCTCTGTATAAGAAGGGGCTGTGACCCCAGGTTAGTTGTTCTCTCTTGCTCCTAACTTGAGGGGGGCCTGCTGCTGCTGCTGGGTGCCAGGAGGACCGCCACTGGGTTCTGCCTCCCTGCTGGAGGGCCCTGTGAGCTGGCCCCTGGGCCCAGCCTTTGCCCCCTGCACTCTGAAGAACTTTCCCTGGACTTCTTTTGCCTGTAGTGCCAGGAAGTGCTTTATGTCCTTGAGGAGCACTTTTATTTTTCAGTTCTTAAGGAGCGCTTTTGCTCCCAGGAGAAGCGGAGCGTGTAAGGCCTTCGCAGCGCTGAGCTGCCTTCCATCCCGAGGGATTCCCTCTGCGCTTGATACCCCTGTGCTGTCCTCATTTAGCTGGAACCCACCCTGCTTTATAATTTATTCTCTTCGGGTGCCTACCCCGCCTTGATTTCTTAAAAGACTAGCGAGTGCCCACCTCGCATCCCCGCCAAGACCGAAAAGGAATCATCGCCGCAACCCAGGGCCCAGGGGTTGCGAAAACGTTGCTGGGCCACTGCCGTCGAGACCCAGAAGCCAAACGACCCTGCCTGGTTGTGGGCAGGGCCGCGTGATGAGGCGTAAGTGACACGGAGCCTTGCGGCTCCAAAACAAAGTCCCGGTCCTGGTCCCAAGGAAGGGGGACCAGGTGAAGCGTGTGCTGTGTGTGGTGCGGGTCTCCCATGCTTGGAGAAGAGCCCCGTATCCTGAAGGAGAGAGTCGCCGGGGGGGGAACCAGGAGCCTCGCGGGCACCCGGCGGCTGCCAGCGAAGTCCAGAGCCGCTCACCACCAGATCCGAGAAGTCCTGCAGAGCCCCGGGAGCGGTTGGTGCGTGCTCCCAAGGCCCGGTTGGGGAGGGTCAGTTATTCCCTGTAGAAAGCCGAATTCCTCAGTGGCGCCACCGTAACGGGCCACTGCACCGTGGTTTCTAAGCCCCAGAGCGGGACTCCAACACGAGGACTAGTCCGTCCATAGTGCTGGGGCCAAGGTTCCCTCAGTGGCGCCGCCGAAGCAGGCCACTGCAACGTGGGGGCAGATTGTGTTGAAAAGCCCCAGTGGGGACCCAGGAGGCACCAGGAGTGCCAGGCTGTATTTGTACATTCTTCCAGTTGTCCTGCGAGAGCACAGGCAGCTCCAACACTTGGGGCATATTTTGGTCAAGTTCTGTTCTAGCCCCAATGGTCCTAGAGCCTGAGGGCTCCAATCAAGCACATTTTGTTTTCAGAGCCTAGAGGGCTCCAACGTTTGGCATTTGTTTAAAGGGATACTGAGCTCTTGCCGCACTTTCCCTACCTCACAGCTGCCCAGCAACTAGTGGGCAGCTTCACCGTTTAGGCATTTCATTTTTAGGGGACATGTTCTTTGGGATTACCCAGTTGCCCAGCAAGTTGTGGGCAGCTGCTAAGTTTAGGCTCTAAACTCTTGCGCATTCTTATTTGGCAATGTGCGCAGCCAGCCCTGACTATTTGGGACAAGGGGGGTTTGAGCCCCATGGAAGGCCAGTTGGCCTGGGGTCAGTATCTAATGTGATTCTGCGCAAGGTAATTGGCGATTTGGGTTTGTGATGATAATAACATAATGTGATTTATGCGTAGTGTGCAATGCCTTGATGCCTGTGATACATCTAACGGTGTTTTTTTGCTTAGGAGGTTGTTTTGCCTAGTATAGTTTATGCTAGTGAGTTCATGTTTCCCTGCGTGATCTATGCCTAAGGTGATTAGGATTGCATAGTGTGTTCCTACCTTTTACCAGTGGTTACTGGTTGTGTTCTACACTTGTTATTTTGTGCTACCATTATTCTATGTTTTAGAAGAGCTATTTCTACTAAGTGCTGATTATGACAGTGGCCCACGAGGCCCTCCCTGGTGTAAATAATCCCCCGTAAATACTGTCACATGCCAGTTGGCACAGTGTATCTGTGTGATTATGATCTAATGTGTTTATGGTAATACAAAGGCTATTTTTATATATAACCTTGTGTGGAGCTCCTTTTTGTGGTGTGCCTAATGTGTTGCTGCTGTGTGTGTGTTGCGCAAATGCTTTACACATTGCCTCCGGGATAAGCCTGACTGCTCGTGCCAAGCTACCAAGGGGTTGAGCAGGGGTTATCTTTGGCGTGTAACTCCCTTGCCCTGACTAGAGTGGTGGTTTCTGCCTGGCTTTGGCACAAGCCTTTGCCAACCAGAAATCCGATTTCTAACAGTGCCCCTTCTGAGAATATGCCCAATTCAGTGCTAGCATGGCTTGTTCAGCAACAGTCCTGGTCTTTCATCACAGAGCTGTGCCGTTGCTTTGATTTCTCACCATTCAAGCAGGGCACCTATTAAAAACAGCCTTAGGTGTTTTGCTGTCAAACCTAGGCTGCACAAGTTTGCATGCCACCCAGCAGCAGTTACCAAACCCTTTAAGATCTTACAATAGGGTGAGGTGGGACCAGCAAGCTTCACTGACTAAACCCCATCCTGTGACACGTTTTGAAAGGGCAGATTCAGGAAGTTTCTCAAAGATGCCACAGCAAACCTATTTTCGTCATTCTGAGGTGTCAGGTAGTGATTGATTTAGTGTATTTTCAAGCACATTCATACTCAGCACAGCATGTACAAGGAGTCAAGATCCGATCCTGCACGGCGAGCTGCCCAGACATGACTATTATAGAAACAACTTAGGCAAATAAAGAGGAGAGTCTCACTTGTGAAGCAGGAATAGGCCCTGGAATATTTGTCATACAGTCATCTGCGGCACTGCGGCAGGCAATCAGGTAGGGCTTGGGAGGGATCCCTATGTGAGACAATCACACACATGCACAGTATACTCATTGTTACTATGTAGGTCTTCCCTCCTAGAAAGCAGGGCCGGCTTTAGCACTGGTGGCTCCCGGTGCGACAATCTTTTTTAGTGCCCCTGCATGACCTCCTCCTCAGATTCCCTCACTACCATCCAGCAAAAGGACCCCTCATCATGACCTGCGCCTTTTAAACTTCCTGAAGTGTACCGGCTGTCCTCAGTCTGAAACAAGTTTCTTTAGATTGTACACAGTGCTTAGTTTGTAGAAGGAAGAAATTCAGTGCCAAAGCTGTTCTAAGAAGCCTTCAGCCGGTACAATTAATCAATCAATCAATCAATCAATCAGTGTACTTATAAAGCGCGCTACTTAATTGTGAGGGTCTCAAGGTGCTGAGGGGGGCTGCTACTGCTCAAAGAGCCAGGTCTTGAGGAGTCTTCTGAAGGTGAGGAGGTCTTGGGTCCGCCGTAGGTGTGTGGGGAGGGAGTTCCAAGTCTTGGCGTCGAGGAAGGAGAAAGATCTACCGCCAGAGGTCGTGCAGTGGATGCGGGGGACTGCGGCGAGGGCGAGGTTGGCAGAGCGGAGCTGGCGGGTGGGCTGTAGAAGCTGAGTCGGTCGTTGAGGTAGGCTGGTCCGGTGTTGTCGAGGGCCTTGTGTGAGTGGGTGAGGAGCTCGAAAGTGATCCTCTTTTCGATGGGGAGCCAGTGAACATCTCTCAGGTGGGGGTGATGTGGTTGCGGCGGGGGCTGTTGAGGATCAGTCTGGCGGAGGCGTTTTTAATGTATTGTAGTCGTCGTAGGTGTTTGGCCGGGATGCCTGCGTAGAGTGCGTTGCCGTAGTCTAGCCTGCTGCTGATGAGTGCCTGGGTCACAGTCCTTCTTGTTTCGGTGCGAAGCCACTTGTAGATCCTGCGGAGCATTGGGAGGGTGTTGTAGCAGGCTGAAGAGACGGCGTTGACCTACTTCGCCATGGTGAGGGAGGAGTCGAGTATGATTCCTAGGTTGCGAGCGTGGTTGGTGGGGGTAGGTGCTGTTCCTAGCGGGTCGGCCACCAGGAGTCGTCCCAGGCTGAGGGTGTGGGTCCGACGATGAGGACCTCCATCTTGTCCATGTTTAGCTTCAGTCGGCTGTTCCTCATTCATTCGGCGACGGTTTTTAATCCCTTGTGGAGGTTCGTTTTGGCGGTGGGCAGGTCCTTGATGAGGAAGAGGATCAACTGGGTGTCATCGGCGTAGGAGATGATGTTGAGGTGGTGTCGGCGGATGACCTGTGATTGGGGGGCCAAGTAGACGTTGAACAGCGTCGGGCTAAGGGATGATACCTGGGGTACGCCGCACATGATGTTGTTAGCTTTGGAGCGGAAGGGGTGAGGCGTACGCTCTGTGTTCTGCTGGAGAGGAAGGAAGTGATCCAGTCCAGGGCATTTCCTTGAAATCCGGCTTCTTGGAGGCGTTCCTTTAGTGTGCAGTGGCAGACTGTGTCGAATGCGGCTGATGGGTCCAGGACGATGAGGGCCGATGTTTCTCCGTTGTCTAGTTGAGTCCTGATGTTGTCTGTGGCTGGGCTTGTGGAGAAGATAGGGTCAAGTGTGTGGCCGGCGGCATGTGTTGGATCGGTGACGAGTTGTCTGAGGCCGAGGTTGGCGAGGATGTCGATCAGGGTGGTGGAGTTGGTGTTGTTATAGTTCTCGAGGTAGAAGTTCAGGTCCCCAAAGATGATGTAATCCGTGGAGGTGAGTGCGTGGGTGCTGGCGAGGTCGGCGACGGAGTAGCTGAATTGAGGCCGGGGTCCGGGTGGTCTGTAGATGAGTGTTCCTCTGAGGGTGGTGTTTGGGTTGGTGTGGATCTGGAAGTGCAGGTGTTCGGTGGTACTAAGGGTGTCGTCTGAGTGGGAGGAGACTTTGAGGGTGGACTTGTGTACAATGGCTATTCCTCCTCCAGTCCTGTTGGTGCGGTCTCTGCAGGTGATCATGTAGCCGTCCGGGATGGCTATGGCGATGTCGGGTGCCGAGGAGTCGTTCCACCAGGTCTCGGTCAGGAAGGCCACATCAGGGGCAGAGGTGTCAAGCAGGTCCCAGAGCTCAATGGCGTGTTTACATACCCCGGGGGTAGCCTGGCACGAGCAGGTAGGCACTCGAAAGCTCAGGTGTTAAGTGACTACACAGCACACACATCCACTGAGACAATAAGTGCACACAAAGTCTGAGACCACACCAGTATGTTTGATTCAAATAAATGAGTTTTATCTACATTCAAGATCACGGTCATTAAAATCACAGTGGAAATAACGTATTACTTCTCTTTAAAAGCACATAACTTTACATTACCTGGCCATAAATACTTAAATAAATGAATATTAAATATTAAATAACTGTAGGCCTGGCATCAGCCTTACTCCTTGTCAGCACCTGCAAGGAATCCCCCTTAAAGACATTTGAATAACATTTCATTCCATACACATAAACATTCCTGCAACTAGAAGTACACAGGTCTTTAGAAACCAGGCAACATCCTATTACGTCAGGAGAAAACCTTTCATTAGGCAAGCATAACCAGATCACTGTTGTAGCAGGATTAGAACATTTTATCAAAGGTAAATCATTTTATCCGCAAAAGTAAAACATTGCATTGGCCAAGCGAAGCTGGTGAACTTTGTGCCAGGGGACTAACCAAACAGCCCAAGACAGTGCTACTTTTAGGACCTGCCTAGGGGCAGGTAAGAACATCCAGTCCCACAACGCGGGGTTAAGTCTTTAATCAGGCTCAGGCCACGTTACCAGTACTTCAATCGACCAATTTGGGCCAACAGGGCCCCACAACGGTCTTTCCCAGGGGAAGGGGCAAACTTAGGCCTTCTCCGTCTTCCACCCTCCTCCCTGGGTTACCTTGCTCTTCGGGCCTCCTTGGCCCCTTGCGATGATCCCGGAGGAGGGGGGGGGCTCCTGTTCTCCTTGGAGCCCCCTCTAGAATGTGGGCCTTTAGGCCGGGCTCGGCAATGTCAGGGGCAACCGGGCGGGCAGGGAAGCAGCGCAGGCCCTGCGGTGTTGAGCAATCAGATGGGGCACCCTTCTCACTGGAATCGGCCTGCCCAAGCACCGGACAGGCCTAGCCAATCAGGGCACAGCTTTGGGGAAGGCGCGGCAGCGGCCGCCTATCGGCTGGAGGCCTCCTCTAGAGTAGTTGTGGGAGCCAATCCGGGTGCAGCATTGATGGGGGCGGGCCGGTGACGTGGCCGGCGCCCTCGTCACGTGGTGGTGGTGGCAAGGGCTTCAGGGCCTATCGCGGCCCCCTTAAACTATATGGCGGCCCTCTCCTCCCATCGGGGGCTGCCGCGACAAGGCAGGCAGTAGCAGGAAGGCCCTAAAGACGGGCCGGGCCCGCGGCGGTGAATTCCCAGTCAGCGCTTCGTGGTCAGGTTAGTCTGCGCCCTCAGCGCTCGAGGGGACAACCGCGCTTCACGGCACAGCAGGTCTACTCCGGGCACGTCAATCTCCCGCGTCCCAGCAGGTCAGAGGTTTACAGCGCTACAAGTATCTCCGCATTCCTTACAGGCAGTGCTTCATGGGGGACAGCGCTGGGTTAGGTAGGCAGACAGTTCACTAGTGGAGCTCTGAGGAGCAGCACAGTTCAGTTCAGTCCAGGCAGGACAACAATACAGCCAGTCCGGTCATGGGGAGTTAGGCAGAACAGCGCAGGGACCCAGGGGAGGAAGGGGGCACAGGTGTAGTACAGTCCAGTACCTGGTTAGCACAGGTGAGTTTCTTCCTGGTGCTTGTTGGTTCTGGCGTCCTTTGGTTGAAGTAGTTTCTTGGTTTCCTGAGGGGGGGGGGGGCTGAGTTGAAGGCTTGTCAGCAGGTCACTTCATTTGGTCCCTGGGTTCCCCTCCCGCCGGGCCAGATCAGTGGGCTAGTCCAGGGTTCCTCACTCTACTTGGAAGGCAGCACCTAAGCCCTATTACTCCCAGTGGCATAGGTCCCTGACTAGGCCCTACCACCTAAATCTCCTGCGTGGGTCCCCCAGGTCAGTGATTCCCCAACTGACTGGAAAGTTTCCCTCCCTTTCCTTATATAGCGACAGTTGGCAGTGGCAATTGGTGTCACCTCCCTGTTCTAGAAGGTTCCAGGAGCTTCCCTCATTCTAGCTATGGGCAGGCTGTCAGGCTGGTATTGCAACATTGTTTAAGGGTTCAAGCCAGCTCCTGGCTACTAGAGTGCACCTACAAAGACCGCGCTGCAGTAGTAGGGGTCAGTGGCAGCCATCTTAGGGGAAGAGAGCACCTGCACCTTAAAATTGGGAAGGTGCCCAGAGACCTAAGGCCAACAAAAAGTAGGTGTGAAAAATGAGGCCAAGGCGAAAAAAATAGGGAAAGATCACCCTAGGGCTGACAGGTCTAACATGCGTCCCCCCAGCTGAAAGTAGGGAGAGCTACCCAACCTCTAGAGAGTTCTCGTCACTAAGGCGGAAAAACCGGGAGAGACCATCAGCATTGGCGTGGTCAACTCCGGGCCGATGTTCCACCCGAAAGTCCATCCCCTGTAGGGAAATAGACCACCTTAGCAACTTGGGATTTTCGCCTCTCATTTGCATGAGCCAGCGAAGGGGTCGGTGGTCGGTTTGAATCAGACAGTGTGTGCCAAAGAGGTATGGCCTCAACTTCTTCAAGGCCCAGACCACAGCGAAGGCTTCTCGCTCGATGGTACTCCATCGCCGTTCCCGAGGGAGGAGTCTTCGGGAGATAAAGGCCACAGGTTGGTCTTGGCCATCATTGTTGAGTTGCGAAAGCACAGCGCCTACACCATGCTCAGAGGTGTCCATCTGCACGATGAATTCCTTCGTGAAATCAGGTGTTGCAAGCACTGGAGCGGTGCAAATCGTGTGCTTCAGTGTCTCAAATGCCTCTTGGCAAGCAGCAGTCCAGATCACTTTTTGTGGCTGCTTCTTGGACGTCAACTCAGTCGAGGGGGCTACGATGGTACCATATCACTTGACGAACCGGCGGTAATAGCCAGTGAGGCAAAGGAAAGCTCGGACCTCAGTCTGAGTTTTGGGGGGCTCCCAGACCAAGATGGTCTCAATTTTAGCCTGGAGGGGTTGCACCTTACCCCCGCCCAACATGTGTCCCAGGTATGGAGTTCTGGACTTTTTGGTTCCGTCCAGAGGTGTCAGGGTACAACACCCAAAGACCCCGGAGTTCCACCTGCCTTGGTGCACAAATGAACAGAAACACGGGCTTCTCGATGGTGGCGTCAAAGACCAAAGGTTTATTACTGCAGGGACACAGAAGTCACAGAATCTACACACGGGCAGAGACTAGGAGCCTGTTCGATTTGTACAAAGTGGGTTGCTCCTTATATACGGTTTTTTATGCTAGGGGCAAATTCTTTACATGTAATACATTCTCAAAACCTTTGTGTCTAAAACAATAAATATTTGGTGTTACACAGGAACCGTCGATAATATCTGGGGCCAAACATTGCGAAGAGAGGGGTTCTCACTAGTTTGTCACAATTCCCTGTCAATATTGCATTCAGGACCCGGACCGCCTCATCGTAAAGTTCGTTACCTCCCCCTAATAAAGATTCAGAAAGAAAGAAACAGAGCCAGGTGTGGGAGATAGAAAAGTGGGATAAGGGATGTTTGTGGGTTGTAAATGGGCAAGGCTACCGGCTTCGGCCGCCTAATCATGATCAGATACAATGGACACGAAGACCAGTTTGGCAGGGCTGGCCTCGGGCAGAGGAGGCAGCCTTTGTCGAGTCATGCAGCTACAGCGTGATCTGGTTTAAGGTGCACGTGTCATGTAAGAGGTGAATCTCCGGCTAAGGCTACGTGTCCTTAATCAAAGTGGAGTGAATGAAGCGATCCGAGGCTATTGCATATGTGAGGGCAAGGAAACACAAAATGGCGGCCATGGTCTAAGATGGATGCCGTGGGTATATCAGAAATATGTCAATGGAAGGAGTGCTCTTGCTCGTAGCGTAGCGAAAACACTAGGATATACTAAATGGATCATTTGCGGTTCACTGATACCAATATTAGGTATTTCCGACAAACTTAAAAACACGGGTTCAAGTCGTCACAGAACCGTCACGGAACCTCAGGTAGACGACAGATCCCTGTCCAATCTGGTACTTGCTAGCCTTGATGGTGAGGCCAGCCCGTTGCAAAGCCCGCAGCACCACCTGGAGATGCTGCAGATGGTCCTCCCAGGTGCTACTTAAGACAGCTATATCATCCAGGTATGCCGCTGAGAAGTACTCCAGGCCAGACAGCACCTGGTTCACCAACCGCTGGAAGGTGGCCGGAGCAGTCTTGAGTCCGAAGGGCATCACTCTAAATTGGAAGTGGCCCTCGGGTGGAGAACGCTGTCTTCTCCTTTGCTCCATCGGCCATGGCAATCTGCCAGTACCCTGATGTTAAGTCGATGGTGCTGAGGTACCTGGCTGCTCCCAGCCGGTCAATCAGCTCGTCTGCCCGTGGGATCGGGTAAGCGCCTGTCTTGGTGACAGAGTTCAATCCCCGATAGTCCACACAGAACCGAAGTTCTGGTGTGGTGCCCGGTGGGGCTGCTTTCGACACCAACACGACCGGACTAGCCCACGGGCTGCTGGAAGGTTCGATCACCCCCAGCTCCAGCATTTTGGCCACCTCACCCTGGATGCTGTTCTTCACTTTCCCTCTGTTGCTCTGGGGTCAAGGATGGGGAGAGGAGAACTCCCTCCACAGAACCATCCTTCTCCTGGGCCGCCAGAAGGTCAGGAAGAGGCTCACTCTCCTCCTCCACGCTCCCATCCATCACCATGAAGAGAGCAAGCTGAGATCGCTCATGATGAGGCTTCAGGCGCTTGCCATGGAGCCCCCGATGGGGCTAACGTGGGGTCTTCAAGTCAACGACATAGGCAGACTGGCCTCAACGCTCCACAATTTCGTATGGACCAGTCCACCGGTCCTGGAGGGCACTAAGCTCCCCAGGCTCCATGACCCACACCTTCTGTCCAGCGTCCAACTCCACCGTCCTAGTGGTGCGGTCATACCATTTCTTCATGACGGCCTGGGTAGCCTCCAAGTTGTCTGAGGCTTCCTTCCACAGCTTGGCCATCTGGCTGCGGAACGCCAGCATGTAGCTGACAACATCGCAAGGAAGCTTCTTCAAAGTCTTCTCCCACCCCTCCTTGACAAGGCTGAGAGACCCCTAACGGGGTGGCCATAGAGAGGTTCGAAGGGTCTGAACCCGACTCCCTTCTGTGGTACCTCGCGGTATGAAAACAGCAGGCAAGGGAGGAGGATGTCCCATTTTCGCCTCAAGTCAAGGTTTTATTGAATCGCTCAACGAGCCCATTAGTCTGGGGGTGGAAAGGAGTGGAGAACTGGTAGGTCACTCCACACTCCTTCCACATTGCCTGCATGTAGGCCGACATGAAGTTCCTGCCCCTGTCTGGCACCACGACCTTGGGGAATCCCACTCTGGTAAATAACCCCATTGGGCCCGCGCCACCACAGGTGCAGTGACGGTCCTCAGAGGAATAGCCTCTGGGTACCGAGTGGCGTGGTCCACTAACACCAAGATGAACCGGTGTCCCACAGAGGTCGGAGGGTCCAACGGCCCAACAATGTCGATTCCGAACCGCTCAAAAGGGGTCCCGACCACTGGGAGCAGTTCCAAAGGGGCCTTCACTTTGGTCCCCGTCTTGTCACTTGCCTGGCAAGTCTTGCAGGTCTTGCAGTAGGTGTCGGAGGCAACTCTCATCCTGAGCCAATAAAAATGGGGGACTAGCCTCGCAAAGGTCTTGTCCTGGCCCAGGTGTCCAGCCAAAGGAATCTCATGTGCCAATTCCAATAGGAAGGTCCGGTAGCATTGAGGGACCACTAAAGCCCTCGAGGATCCATGCACCGGAACCTTAGGTTCACTGTAAAGGAGGCCTTCCTCCCAGTACACGTGAAAACTGCCGGTCTCCTGATAAATCGCTTGGGCTTCGGCCTGTCGCTACATGCCTTCAAGCGTGGGGCACTCCTATTGCGCCCGACAGAATTCCTCCCGGGTAGGCCCTCCTTCCACATGCCACTCGGCAAGGGTCGGCAAGTCCCCCACGAGAACAACCTCCACCTCTGCGGACAACCGGGGGTACCTCCGCGGGCTCCCCATCCATCACACGGGGTGTGTTCTCCACTCCATTCTCCTCCGGACCGGCATTGGGTTAAGCCGTTGTCTCAATCTCTAACCCGCGTTGAGTTTCTTGCCGGGCAGCCATGGACCACATGACCACGCAAGTCCACCCTGGTAACCCCAACATCTCAGTGAGGGCCTTTAACTCCACTTCCTTCCAGGCGGTATGTTCCAGGTTGTTTCGCAGCAGACAGTCCACAGGCAAGGTAGGGCTTATCGCAACTCTCAACGGGCCTTTAACCCCTCCCCACTCAAAGGGAACCTGAGCCCTGGGATAGTAGCTCAGACTGCCGTCAGCCAACACGGCTGGATGGAACACATCAGGTTCTACTTGCTCAGGGGACACCAGCTGCCTCACTACGGTAGTCATGCTAGCACCTCTCTCCCTCAAAGCGTCCACCTCCTCCCCATTGACCTTCACCCTCTTCTGGTACTTAGCAGTATCCGATGGTAGGGGCGTCACTGGGACCATCTCTCTATCCCCAAGTGAAAACAGGGTCAGGCCTGTCCACTCGCCTTCCCAATCTAGGGGCAGCTCCATCCCAAGCGCTACACTAGCCACCCCGGGACTCTTGCCATCTGTGGGGGCTGGGGGTCATTTGCGACACTGGGCATATCCCTTGTAGTGTCCAACCTCCCCGCATTCATAGTACCAGACAACTGGTTTGTGGGCCTTGTAAGAACTCCTTCTTTTTATCTCCCCCGGGGCCCTTGTGTGACACCCGGGTGCTGACCCAAGTATCCGCCTCCTCCGCAAGCTCACCGGGATCAGTCAGCTTGCGGTCCACCAGATGTTGGTGCAGCTCCGGAAAACACTTATCCAAGAGGTGCTCTCTCAAAAAAAGATTGTACAGGCCCTCGTAATCATGCACCTCGCTGCCACGCACCCAACCATCAAGAGCCTTACGGGCATAATCAAAAAAATCCACCCAACTCTGTGTTGACAGCTTATGGCTGCCACAGAACTTCTGGCGGTACCTTTCGGGGTTGAGGCCAAACTTTTTAATGAGCGCCTCTTTCATAGGGGAATACCTGAACTGGTCCGCCTTATCCAAGTAAAGGAGGGTGTCCCTGACATTGGGGGTATATAACGATACAGGCCACCTCATACGCCTCCAACCACCTAGCAATGTCATCCCCCTGTGTGTACCTAGCTATCACATCCTTGGGTAACCAAAATCTGGGCTCCTGTTAAGCCCCTTGTACGCTGCCACCATTAGGACTTCCTGGCGCACCCAATTGCAATGCTCGCAGCTCCATTTCTTTAAGCTGGTGCTCTTTCGCCAATTTCCTTTCCTCCACAGCTAATCTTTTTCCTCCAAAGCAAGCTTCTTATCTTCCCTTTCTCTCTCACTCTCGTGCTCTTGCTTGGCAAGCTGCCACTTCAATCGCCTCTCCTCCCTCCTGTCCTCATACTCCTGCAACGACGCAGTCCCCCTAGATACACTACTCCCTGCCCCGGAACGTCTTCCTGGCAACACATTGTCGGACATATCAATGTTGAGCAGGCCTGGGTTTTCTGGAGTGCCCGCCTCCCCTTGTGTGACCTGTCCCTCCTGTTCCCCATCCCCTCTCTCCTCTGGGTGGGCCCTTACCCATTCCCTCAAGGCAGTACGGAGTTCTTCCTTTGCTGTCCTCCGCCCAACCGGCACCCCCATCCCCTGACAAAATTCCCTAAGCTGCACCACTGTGTACTCCTCCAGATCGGCTAGCTGGAACTCCATTTTGCCAGGTGGGGACCCTGATAAAATCAAGGAAAGATGCTACATGGGTACAATACTGGGTCAACACAGGTCTCTACACACTCTACAGGCCAGACAGTGGAGGTCAATTGAGCAAGCTTTTAGGCACAATAGGTGTCCAGTCTAATTGCATCGCACTCTGTCCTACTGGAGGGTGCTATATAGTCACAGGTCCTGGATCCCACCACTCACCACCAAAGTAGGAACTGGGGTCACCAGTTCCCCGGGGGTAGCCTGGCACGAGCAGGTAGGCACCAGAAAGCTCAGGTATTAAGTGACTACACAGCACACACATCCACTGAGACAATAAGTGCATGCAAAGTCTGAGACCACACCAGTATGTTTGATTCAAATAAATGAGTTTTATCTGCATTCAAGATCAAGGTCATTAAAATCACAGTAGAAATAACTTATTACTTCTCTTTAAAAGCACATAACGTTGCATTACCTGGCCATAAATACTTAAATAAATAAATATTAAATAATAAATAACTGTAGGCCTAGCATCAGCCTAACTCCTTGTCAGCACCTGCAAGGAATCCCCCTTAAAAACATTTGAATAACATTTCATTCCGTACGCATAAACAATCCTGCAACTAGAAGTACACAGGTCTTTAGAAACCAGGCAACATCCTATTACGTCAGGAGAAAACCTTTCATTAGGCAAGCGTAAGCAGATAACTGTTGTAGCAGGATTAGAAAATTTTATCAAAGGTAAATCACTTTATCCGCAAAAGTAAAACATTGCATTGGCCAAGCAAAGCTGGTGACCTTTGTGCCAGGGGACTAACCAAACAGCCCAAGACAGTGCTACTTTTAGGACCTGCTTGGGGGCAGGTAAGAACATCCAGACCCCCAACGCGGGGTTAAGTCTTTAATCAGGCTCAGGCCAAGTTACCAGTACTTCAATCGACCAATTTGGGCCAACAGGGCCCCACAACAGTCTTTCCCAGGGGAAGGGGTGAACTCGGGCCTTCGCCTGCCTTCCGCCCTCCTCCCTGGGGTTACCTTGCTCTTTGGGCCTCCTTGGCCCCTTGTGATGATCCAGGAGGAGGGGGGGGACTTGTGTTCTCCTTGGAGACCGCTCTATAATGTGGGCCTTTAGGCCGGGCTCTGCAATGTCAGGGGCAGACAGGGCGGGCAGGAAAGCAGCGCAGGCCCTACGGTGTTGAGGAATCAGATGGGGCCCCCTTGTCACTGGAATCAGCCTTCCCAAGCTCTGGGCAGGCCTAGCCAATCAGGGCACAGTTTTGGGGAAGGCGCGGCAGCGGCCGCCTATCAGCTTGCGGACTCCTCTGAGTAGTGGTGGGAGCCAATCCGGGTGCGGCGTTGATGGGGGCGGGCCGGTGACGCGGCCGGCTCCCTCGTCACGTGGTGGTGGTGGTGGCAAGGGCTTCATGGCCTATCGCGGCCCCCTTAAACTATACGGTGGCCCTCTCCTCACATTGGGGGCCGCCGCGACAAGGCAGGCAGTAGCGAGAAGGCCCTAAAGATGGGCCGGGCCTGCGGCGGTGAATTCCCAGTCAGCGCTTTGTGGTCAGGTTAGTCAGCGTCCTCAGCGCTCGAGGGGACAACCTCGCTTTGCGGCACAGCAGGTCTAGCAGTCACCGTCTTTAGGCAGTCGCAGCGCTCTGGGGAAAAGGATGGTACAAAAGGGGGTGGTAATGGACGGAGCATCTGAATCAATCAAACACTCACACCCAGTCAAAAGATCTGGGTTTAATCCATCACCAATATTTAGCCCACTCTGCCACCCCAGTTCAGACATGGCTATATGCAAATCAGTCTGACCCTGTGCCTCATGGGAACAGTCCAGCACGAACTGTCAAGCCATGTCTTCCCTGGACCGGAAACAAGCTACCGAGGACCGGTTTCTGGCATTCCAGCCGTCTTCAGCCTGGCTTGCTTGAATCCAGTGGCAAAGTGAGCAAGGGACTCACGTCTGAGCATACCCTGCCACACTTATGGCGGCCAAAAGCGGTACAAAAGGGGCTGGTGATGGACGGAGCATCTGAATCAAACAAACACTCACACCCAGTCAAAAGATCTGGGTTTAATCCATCACCGTTCTTTAGCCCACTCTGCCACCCCAGTTCAGACATGGCTATATGCAAATCAGTCTGACCCTGTGCCTCATGGGAACAGTCCAGCCCGAACTGCCAAGCCATGTCTTTCTTGGACCGGAAACACGCTTCCGAGGACCGGTTTCTGGCATTCCAGCCATCTTCAGCCCTGCTTGGGGAAAAGGACAGCGCTACACCGGGCACGTCAATCTCCCGAGCCCCAGCAGGTCAGAGGGTTACAGCGCTACAAGGATCTCCGCACTCCTCACAGGCAGCGCTTCAAGGGGGACAATGCTGGGTTAGGTAGGCAGACAGTTCACTAGTGGAGCTCTGAGGAGCAGCCCAGTTCAGTTCAGTCCAGGCAGGACAGCAATACAGCCAGTCCGGTCAGGGGGAGTTAGGCAGAACATTGCAGGGACCCAGGGGAGGAAGGGGGCGCAGGTGCAGTACAGTCCAGTACCTGGTTAGCACAGGTGAGCTTCTTCCTGGCGCTTGTTGTTTCTGGCGCCCTTTGGTTGAAGTAGTTTCTTGGTTTCCTGAGAGGGGGGGTGAGTTTAAGGCTTGTCACTTCAGATGGTCCCTGGGTTCCCTTCCCGCCGGGCTAGATCAGTGGGCTAGTCCAGGGTTCCTCACTCTACTTGGAAGGCAGCACCTAAGCCCTGTTACTCCCAGTGGCATAGGTTCCTGACTAGGCCCTACCACCTAAATCTCCTGCGTGGGTCCCCCAGGTCAGTAATGCCCCAACTGACTGGAAAGTTTCCCTCTCTTTCCTTATATAGCGAAAGTTGGCAGTTGGCAGTGGCAGTTGGTGTCACCGCCCCTGTTCTAGAAGGTTCCAGGAGCTTCCCTCATCCTAGCTATGGGTCGGCTGGCAGGCTGGTATCGCAACATTGTTTAAGGGTTCCAGCCAGCTCCCTGCTACTAGAGTGCGCCTACAAAGACCGCGCTGCAGTAGCAGGGGTCAGTGGCAGCCATCTTAGGGGAAGAGAGCACCTGCACCTTAACATTGGGAAGGTGCCCAGAGACCTAAGGCCAACAAAAGTAGGTGGGAAAAATAAGGCCAAGGCGAAAAAAAATAGGGAAAGACCTCCCTAGGGTTGACAGGTCTAACACTCCTCCAGTCCTGTTGGTGCGGTCTCTGCGGGTTATCTTGTAGCTGTCCGGGATGGCTATGGCGATGTCGGGTGCCGAGGAGTCGTTCCACCAGGTCTCGGTCAAGAAGGCCACATCAGGGGCGGAGGTGTCAAGCAGGTCCCAGAGCTTAATGGCGTGTTTACATGCTGAGCGGGTGTTGAGGAGTATGCAGAGAAGGAGATTGGCTCCGGTCCTGAGAGGTTTGGTGGCTCTGTCGCAGGTGAAGCTGCAGGTGCGGCAGGAGAATGGGCCGTGGGTGGGTTTTGGGGTGGCCTGGAAGCAGCGGTGGTCTCGGCCGGTGTTGAGAGCGTGGAGAGCGCTGGTGTCGTTGAGATGTCTGGTGTTGCAGCGGTTGCGGGGACCAGGGGTCTTGGCGCTGGGCGCGGCCAAGGCGCGGACGGGCGCAGACGTGCTTGCCTCTGGCACACCTCTGGTGCGCCAGCAGCGCGCGTCCGCTGCGCTTTCGCACGGCACCCACCATATAAGGCGAAGTGGGAGGGAGGAGCAGCTGGGAGGTGGGAGCCGGGTAGCCAATGGGTGGTGGTAATGCGTCACAGAAGGAAAAAGGGGCGGGCCACAGAGGAGCAGCGACGAGAAGCGGGAACGGGAAAATAGAGCGGTGGGGGTACAAAAGAAAAGGGGGCTCTGGGAGAAATCAGGAAAATACAATTATGGGCAGAAAAATACAATCAGCACTCAGAGGCTGCAAAACAGAGCAAGCAGAACAGATCAGGGAGAGTACACCAGCGGCGAACTCACAGCAGTGGAAGGCAGCACGGGGGAGTCACAAGCGCACAGGAGGAACTGTGCGGCATGGGGAGCGACCTGGCCTGCGAGCAAAGTCGAACTGAATACCAAGGTTAATTAGTATCAAAATCACTCCATGCTTCTTTAATCCACTACTAGACACTCCCTATCCTTTTATCTCTCTCCTGCAGGTTCCTGATTTCTCTCATTGTGGCGGATTTGACATCTTTCTACTTGGTGTGTTTTAACCTCTCTTGCTTTCAATAGATGACTGATGTGTTAAATTAAGTGCTGATCCCAAAAATAAGTACATCCAATGACTAAAATAAAGGGCCTCATTACATTGTTGATGGGACTGATGGTCTGCATCTGAGCCAATGGCCATACCACTGTATTACAATACGGTCGTTCAGAACGCATTGGTGAAGGGACTGATGGACACCTTCCAATCAAATTTACAGCAATGGAGGTGGTGCCTTCTCAGGCACCGCCATGGGGATTATGATCCACTTTTCTGCCAGCCTTTTCATTACAGTTCTTCTGACATGAAAAGTCTGGCAGGAAGGGTTTTTTGGAGTCCCTAACAGTATCCCTTTCTCCTGTGGCCCTCCACTATGGGCCCTGGGAGGGCACCACGAAACATCCATGAATCGTGTGGCACATGGTGTTTGAATGTTTCCTAAGTGTATATTGTCTATTGCATCTTGTGCTGCAGCTCGCAGCACAAACCGGAATGGAAAGTATACAATTTCCGACTGCAATGAAGGTGGTCGCATACAAATAATGGAAGTGGGACCGCCGACTTCTTGTCAGGATGTCCCGCTTCCGCTACGTTGCCGGTCGGATGCTCATCCAACTGGCATTGTAATATGGCTCTAAGACCTGATTGTACGCTCATCTCTTCAGCTGGTGTGGCCAGAAGAGGAGATGTTGCTCCTACTGCTTTGATAATCGAAGTTCGAAGGTAGCATGAGCTAACGGAAACAAAGTGCCACAACTTCTATGTTAAAGTTTATTAGTAAATAGTTGCCTTACTTTTTAAACAGTGCAGGCAGCCTCTAAAGTGTAATTAATCCCATAGTGTAGCTTGTCATGTGAGATCAGAGGTCCTACATCTCCCGGTTTTGTGAGTATCCCACCATGTCCGGTTTTGCATTGCATTGTGGGATTTGTAGTCCAGTGCATCCTGTTATAAAATCAAAATTATAAGTCTGAAAATGCTGACAAAAGGGCCAAACTGACTGAGCTATTCGATACTGACCTGGGAAAGACTTTGCAGGATCAAAACCATTTGTTGGGTTTTGAGAGGGTGACACCTGGCAGTGAGAGACACTGCTATCAATGTGCCATCGAAACAGCAGACAGTGATGGGCACTGCTTTACTTGTGCCAAAGGAACAGGTGGTAGAGAGGGACGCTGCTGAAAATCTGATATAGAAGCAGATGCAGTTAGAGGTAGTATACATATGCCATAATGTAGCATGGCAATGCCACTGGTGAGAAATCTCACTAGAAAAAGTACTGCTATAATTGTGCTGTAGAAACAGCTGGCAGTGGTAGGAATTGCTGCTAGACCAGGCATCCTGGGCTTGGTTTTCCCTGTCTTTTTGCTTCTACCTCCTGTATTTTTGATTGTGTGCTGGACTTCTTTTTTTCTAGTTTGTGTTCCCTGGGCACTTTACCACTGCTGTTAAGTGCTGAAGTGCAAGGGCTCCCTGTGTAAATTGTGATTAAGATTGGTTATCCATTAATGGCATATTTGATTTACTGGTAAGTTTCTAGTAATGTGCACTGTGTGTACCCAGGGGCTATAAATCAAATTCTACTAACTGTCCTGCAGCACTGGGTGTGCCACCCACGAGTAGCCCAGCAAAATTGTCTCTAACCTGCTGTTGCAGTGTCTGTGAATGCAGTTTTAAACTGCCATGTCGACCTGGCAAGTGCAACACTTGCCAGGCCCAACCCTTCCCTTTTGGTACATGTAAGACATGCCTAAGGTATGGCACAGTACCCTCATGGGCAGGGTACAGTGTATGTGAAAGTTAGGATATGTACTGGTGTGTTATAGATGTCTTTATATACTGCCAATTTCCTTTTGTCAGTATTGCAAGGAAGAGCTCGCCCATAGGTTATTATTGGAACTGCCTTGTAATATTTTACAATTGTAACTTTCAATTGGGAAGACCTTGAGATTTGAAGTTTGGGTTTTCTGAGCTCAGGTATTAAAAACAAATTTTTTAGGAAAGTGGTTTTTAAATTGTGTGTTTGGAAATGTCACTTTTAGAAAGTGGGCATTTTCTTGCTTTACCATCCTGTGCCTCTGTCTGCCTGTGGAATCATCTTCTGGTTTAGACTGACAGCTGCGATGTTTGTGCATTCACTCTAGACAGTCACACAAAGGGAGTTGAGTTGTGCCTTACATATCCTGATGGTCCATCACCAGGCTGATGGACCTTTCTGAGCTAGAGTGGTGGGAGGAGTTGTCACTGACACCTGTATAGGGCTGTGCCTTGCCTCTCACAATGCTGCTGTCTCCACCCATCCTACCCCCATAGTGTGTCTGGAGCCAAGGTAGGGCAAGGTAAGATTTTGTGTACAACAAAGACTTTCCTTTGATTCATGACTACTTCAAAGGCTAAAAGGGAAATAAGCATTGGATACGTAACCCGACATTTTGAGAAGATTTCTGGATTGAGGACTTTATCAAAAAGAAGAGCTTATGAGCTGTCAGAAGGATTACTTCCTCTTTGCTGTGTGTTGCTTTGCAGTTGCTACTTCTGTCTATGGGCAGTGAAAGAACTGGACTTTGCTTTTGAATACTGCTTTACCAAGGTCTCCAAGGACTTGTGGGTGCTTGCCTCCTTGTTGGACATCTCAGGGCCATCAAAGACTTCACCTGCAGCATCCCGGAACACCACTCCAGTTCTGGACCCTTGTAGGTTGTTCCTGTTGCATTGCTCTTCCAGCACCTGTTTTTCTGATGCAGCACTGCAGTGCAGGAGAAGTTTCCATGCACCGTTGGCATGCGGCCAAAGAAATTGACGCATTGCCTGTTCGCAGCCCAAAGAACTGCCACAGCCTGAGTACAGGGCACTGTGTCTCCAATGTCCAAGACCACCGCACTGATTTCCACACATTGCTCCTGTGCACCAATTTTCCACCCACATCACCTGAAGACCAGAACCATCTTCGAATTTCAAAACATCTCTTCTCTTCACAGTCCGGAACTGACACTTCACCTGTGTGCAACAGAACTGATGCATTGCTGTGTTTTCCGATGCTTCCCTCCTCAGCGGCTGTTGTTGCTTGTGGATTTTGATGCATCAAAGGAACTTTGCACTAAAACAACTGCATCCATTGTGATCTGTGGACAGTACTGCTTGAACCTTTAAAAAGTGATATGTTAAGTTATGTATGTCGGATTTTCATCATTTTGGTCTTGTTTGGTTTAGATAAAGATTGGCTATGGTTCTAAACTGGTGTGGTGTCCATTTGTAGTGTTTTCACTAATACTGATTGTCTTATGTACAAAATGGTTTACACATTGCCTCTAACATATGCCTGACTGTTCGTGCCAAGGTATCAAGTGGGTGAGCAGGGGTTATCTTTGGTGTGTAACTCCCTTACCGTGCATAGCAGGAAGGGTTCCTACTTGGACAGGGTACATACAACTGCCAAATAGAGACGCCAGTTCTAACAACTATCATACAACATGGATAACCATTGATTTGGAGCCTGTGGACAGTTGGCATGTCCATCAGGGTAAATTAGTCCAGCACACCCACCAGGGCGCCTACACCAGGGAAACAGTGTTTACAACGCTGTCATTACATCGTGTACTAACAACTCGGTCGTTGTAATGACCGCATTGTGTTAGTGCTGCGATGTAATGACAGCGTAGTAAACACTGTTTCCCTCTCCATAAGTGTAGACCTCAGTATTCTTCCATAATTCATAACTTGAATTTCATTTATGCGAATAGTAAGTTTGTAGAATAAATAGAAAGATTTCTGGTCTGGATGCAATCGTTTACTATAAATATGTATGTGTGGTACGAGATAAGATCTATAACGTTTGATGGTAAATGTATTTGTCAGGACTAAAACAATGATTTTCGCATTTACCAATTCCAATTCCAATTCCAAAAATTCTTTATTTCGGCCACAATGGGCCATAAAAGATACAGTAAAATACAATACATAAATACACAGTAAAATGG
This sequence comes from Lissotriton vulgaris, assembly GCF_964263255.1. NCBI lineage: Eukaryota > Metazoa > Chordata > Amphibia > Caudata > Salamandridae > Lissotriton > Lissotriton vulgaris. The sequence goes on from NC_141691.1 coordinate 495,976,499, forward strand.
AGTTCATATAATACAGAAGTAATTACATATAAAAGACTAGAGGATCTGCATGTGGTAAGGCACCAGTTCAGGGGGTCATTTTTTTCCTTATTAACCAAGCTGCCATTAAGAATTTCGACACCGCAAAAACAATATGTCCCAGGGTATTGGTTTTCATAACCCTGTATGCTTGAAGGTATTCACGAAAACCCAGGTTCCGACACAGCGGGGCAATCCAACGCTTCCTGGGATTTCGGTATGCGTGGCAGACAAACATTATGTGCAAGTCATCTTCGTTCTTGGTTTTGCAGCAAGGACAAAGTTTGTCACCCCCAGGGCGCCATTTGTGTGTAAATACTTTAGTCGGAAGTGTGCCAAACCTCCATTGCAGGAACAATTTCCTCGCCAACAAAGGAAAGATAAAATCCATAAAAGGTTCAAAGAGGTAAGAATTTTTGGAGTCCATAAAACAACTCGTAAGGGTGCCGGTGCTGTGAGCATTAACCATATCAGCCAGATTTTTGTTTTTGTACAGCTGGGCAAGAGTTTTGCGTTTGATCCTTTGACAACCCTGAACTGGATCATCCCAGAGGTCTGACAAATTCAAACTGGACAATTCTGATTTAATAAAAGCCAGCCAGGGGATTTTGTTACTGCCATTCAACCTCAGTACATGGATAAGGTCCTGCCTATAATGATGCAGTTCCTCGGTGGACCATATCCGATGCCAGAACTTCACGGGTTTAGATAAAAGATCTTCAACGATGGAGTGCAAGCCCAAATCCAATCTTAGGGGGAGCAGTGGCGTTCCCTTCGGGAGAGCAAGCAGGCGTCTCAGAAATGTATTTTCCACCGCTAGCAGTGCCTTCCCTGCTTTGAAACCCCACAGCTCGCTGCCATACATGGCTGCTGCCTTCGCTTGAGTTCTATAGGTTTCGATAGCCGGGCTTACAGGCTTAAAGGTGGATTTATTTGCCACCTTCAGGAGTGCACCCGCTAGCTGGGATAGCTTCAACCTAGATCTCGCTATCTGGGAGTCCCAGGCCAGGTTTTCTTGTAAAGTTACCCCCAAATAGACAAAGGTCGAGACCCTCTCAAGGCTAACTTCCCCCAGTTTTGGGTTGGGTCTGGTTCTCGCTGGGGGATTGAAGATCATAAACTTAGTCTTTTCTGTGTTGACCTCCAACCCATGTTGCTGACAGAAAAGGCCAAAACCATTTACAATCCTCTGGATCCCCATGGGGGATTTGGAAAGCAGGAGGGTATCATCAGCAAACATGATTGCCGGAACCCTCCTGCCTGCCAAAACCGGGGCATCATTGTCCTCAACAGTGTCAAGATGTTGAATGACACTGTTAATGAACAAGCAGAAAAGGGTAGGCGCCAGGACACAGCCCTGTCTGACTCCTCTGAGGACAGGGAATTTGCCCGAGAGCTTACCATCCCTCCCACACCTTACTTGGGCATAGTTGTTCTCGTGAAGCCTGATGATGGTACTAAGAAGGTGTGGGGGCACTCCTAATTGATGCAAAACCTCCCAAAGTTTCCCTCTAGGGACTAGGTCGAAGGCTGACCTCAGATCCACGAAGACCATGTACAGTCTACCGCCCTCTATGGTGACAGTCTTCCAGTAAAGGAGGAGAAGGCGGAAGATCTGGTCCATGGTCGAGGTGTTCTTTCTGAAGCCAGCCTGGAGGGGGGTCATGATGTCATTTTCCTCCACCCAATCCAAGAGGTGATTAAGGATGAGGCGCGCAAAAAGCTTCTGGGGGACATCTATTAGGCTAATGGGCCTGTAATTGGCGGGGAGCAGAGTAGATCCTTTCTTATGGATCGGAACAATCTCTGCCCCCAGCCACGACCCGGGGATTGGCATACCTCCTATGATGGCATTAAAAAGAACAAGAAGGTATGGGCCCCAGATGTCCAGGTGGTGCCTAAACAAATCCCCCGGTAGCCTATCTAAACCCGGCGCCTTCCCCGGTGGTAGTTGCTTCAGGGCTGCCTCCACTTCCCCCAGGGATAATTCCAATTCGCGGTCCTGCATGCCAGAGAGCGCATCCAGAGCTGTAACAGGACAAGGATTGGTTTCTTTATAGAGTTCCCCAAAATGGGCCTCCCATACCTCGGGGGCAATGTTTGGTTCTACTGCGTTCTTAAGTTCCCCTGAACCATTATTAACAAGAGCCCAAAATTTACGAGAGTCCCTAACTTTTAGGGCATCACAAAGATCGTGCCAGTGGTTCCAGTCCCAGTCGGTCCTGGCAGACGCCATCACTGTTTTATAGTGTTTCCTAAGGGCGCGCACCTCAGCCTTGCTTGACCCCTCTTTTATTGCAGCAATGAGCTCAGACTTTGCTGCCCTACAAGAGGAGGTATACCACGTGGGAACACGGGTCTTTTTCTTCCTATTTGACACCAGCGGGTGGAATACCTCAGCCAAATCTCTTACAAGACCCTGGTGGATGTCACCCAGCTTCTCATTATATTCCGGGGTTCTTGGTGCGTTTAGCAGTGCATCCACCTCCATAAACCTTGGGATTGCCAGCCCGTATAGTTTGCTAATGGCCTCTTCTGAGCTCACCAGTTTACCCCACTTAACCCGTCGCCTGCTGGTTTTGAGGACCAAATCCCCCTCCTCTCCCCCAGAGTTTTCTACCACTTTTCCCACTGCATGGGGAGGCCACTGGATATTTAAGCACAGGGCGTTATGATCGCTATCCGACCTGTTTATTACCCTAAAATCGTGGACCTTAGGCCAAAGTGAGATATCCACCATGATGTAGTCTAGCCTCGACTCATGACCCCTCCTATTAAAAGTACACACTGAGGGTGTATCGGAGATGGTGCGCCCATTACATGCCCTCAGTGCGTAGTTCAGGGTAAGGGACATGAGTTGTATTACAAGGGGGGACCAGACTTTAGGATAAGGGGAGGACGATGGTGGGACTCCCCAATAGTCGTCTTCAGCCGTGAGGGCACCCTCCGACATGCCCTCCAGGGGTTCAAAGTGGCAATTGAAGTCTCCTCCAAGCACCACCTTGAGATCTCCCGGCAACTGCCCCAGGAAGGAGGAGAGGTCGTTTAGGGTGGGGGATTCGTCAGGCGCAGCAACCGGCCGAGAGTAGACATTCACAATGGCCCATGGTGGTTTGCCAGGCCATGTGAGCCGAACACACTGGATGTCCTGCGAGGACGTAAGTACCTGTTCCGCCTGACATCCAGTGTGACTCGCAATCCAGATCGCCAGCCCGCCCGACGGCCTCCCCCTCCCGCCCCATTTGGCAGGAATCTCAAATATGTCAAACCCACTCCTGGTTACAGTGTCCCGTGCCCAAGTTTCTTGAAGGAGTAGGATGTCGCTACTGGCCAGTAGCTGGTCCCACTCCGGTGTGCCTTCCTTATTTGCAATGCCCGCTAAATTCCAAGAAACAATTCTCAGTCCCTGGTCTGTCGGTAGAGCGCCTTGACCCTCAGTAGGGGATTGCATATAGTCGGTAAATGGGTGGATTCCTGGCTCACTGGTAGGTGGGCCAGCCAGCTCGACCCCCCCGGGTTGTGGGATGTTGCCAGTCCCGGCATTGTGAGAAGTCCCCTGGAAGCCCAAACTATCACCGCTATTAGGTGGAGCGTGTTCTGTTGCGGGGGCCGGAGTCATTCCCACCCGACTTAGCTCTTTGCCTTTAGCATTGACCAGGGATTCAGGTTCAGCTACAGGGGTTCTGCTCTCACCCGCCCCCCTGAGAACCTCATCTACCATCTTTCCCGAGCGTGACGAGGTACCACTGATATGTAGTCAGTCGACCTGGTCTAGGCAGGAGAATCTATTGTAATGTATGAAACTTGCCTGGGCGTGCGGAGGGTGGTGCCTTGGTCTGTAGCGTGAGCCATCTACTGCATAGCCCACCCTAGTCCACCCCTTCTCTCCCCTTGCCTCTGTGCTGTTTGCATTTGGGTAGAAGTACGAGAGGGGGACTAATTCTATGTTGGACTTGTCCGGCCTAGCAAGCCAATTAGAAATATAGTTGGCTACGTGGGGGCTTTTAAAGCTTATGATGATGCAGTCCCCAGCCTTGTTCTTTGGGGTGTAACCAATCCAAGGGATCCTCCTAGCCATCAAGACCTCACCTTTCAGGTTTGGGGGCAGCGGTCTGTTGATGCTAAGCCAGCTTATCACTTTGTTTCGTAACGAGTCTTGGGGCTCCCTCATATCACCAGTTAGCTCAGGTACTCCCACCATGATTACCGTGTAAGGGACCGCTTCTGGGGGCAGGTTGACCACCCTACGCCTATCACATTGGGGGGCTGGACCATCAGTAGTGCCATTTGTAGGGATCTCGGCTCCCCCAGTCTGTGGCGCTGGGAGTTGCTTCGATCTCCTTGGGGCCGGAACAGGGGGCCTGGGCGCCGAGGGCAACAAGGGGGGCGCCTGGGAAACAGGCGCCCCGGCCGTGCCCGGCAGTACCGCATTAGCCCCCTGTGACGGTGTACCGGACCGCAGGCTATTCACCAAGGAGGCCCGGGGGACTGGAGTGGAATTGGTCATATTTCTATCTGTCCCGGGGCTTTTCCTTGGGTGAGTGCTTTCCAGGGCCTTCAATCTGAGCTCTATGGCGTCCAGTTTGGCTGCAATGGGAGTTAACAAATCCCTCATAATGACAGTGAGTGTGTTAACTAAGGAATCAGTGCTGGTAGAAGTAGAGGTTGACCCACCAAAAATGAAAGGACCCGTGTGCGAGGGTAGGGAAGCAGGAGCTGGAGAGCCCCTACAAATCGGCCTAGGCCCTGATAAATTAAGGTCAGGAGAGGCAGAAATGTCTATACTACCAGTCTGATTCAGCTCTACTATGTCCACTTTGGCCCTCTTCGCCTTCTTTGCCTTCCTAACCCTTTTCCTTTTGGGGGTGTGCTGTACTATGCTACCCACCGCATCTATGGGCAAGTCGGCCTGACCTGCGTCTTGTAGGACTGTTCCTCTACTATCCTGGATGGTAGCGTGATCAGAGATCCCAGATAGCCGGGGGGAGTTCCTGTCCCTCTGCCTCAGGGGAGTTCTTAATTGCTGAAGGACCGACTCAATCGTCTGATCAATGCTGTCCATTAGTAACATATGGGAGGCATCCAGTGTGAGCGGTGTACTCGTCTCTGTGGAAAAGGTGTCCCCCTGATCCAGAAACACACTTTCAGGGCCCATCTCAAGGTGGGCCTCAGGGATTGACGAGCATTTACTAGCTAGGTTACTCGTCTTTGGGAAAAATTTGTCCAGAGTGCTTGTACCTTGTTGGGCAGGCTTGCTTCGTGAGGATCTGGTCGCCATGCTGGGATATGTAGGGGGAGGTATAGGAGACCCGAGGCGTCAGAGGGGTGGCCCGGTCCGGTCTCTGCCGGCCTCTAACGGCCTAGAACGGCCCGCTCTTTGCCCGGTCTTCGCCCCGGGCTACGTCCCGCGCGCGTCCCGCGATGCGCGTGGGCAAGTACACCTAAGTATAACAAGGGGGCGTGGCACTGGGAGGGGGCGCGGCGCGGCGGGAAGAGGAACCAGCTGACGATGACAGATGGGCTGCTGGTCCTCGCAGTCCCGCTCGCCTGCGCCTCTCACCTCCGCTGCGGCCGGTCTCACTGTCAGTGTCTCCCCAGAAGCAGGCGTAGGCTCCCAGCCAGGCAATGGCGAGCGGACAACTGGAAAGGAAAGGAAAGACTTCTCCACACGAGCGGCACCCGCGGAGCGGGGGCCGCGAGGAGTTAAGTACACTTCAGGCAGGGGGGGGCGCGGCACTGGGAGGGGGCGCGGCGCGGCGGGAAGAGGAACCAGCTGACGATGACAGATGGGCTGCTGGTCCTCGCAGTCCCGCTCGCCTGCGCCTCTCACCTCCGCTGCGGCCGGTCTCACTGTCAGTGTCTCCCCAGAAGCAGGCGTAGGCTCCCAGCCAGGCAATGGCGAGCGGACAACAGGAAAGGAAAGGAAAGACTTCTCCACACGAGCGGCACCCGCGGAGCGGGGGCCGCGAGGAGTTAAGTACACTTCAGGCAGGGGGGGGCGCGGCACTGGGAGGGGGCGCGGCGCGGCGGGAAGAGGAACCAGCTGACGATGACAGATGGGCTGCTGGTCCTCGCAGTCCCGCTCGCCTGCGCCTCTCACCTCCGCTGCGGCCGGTCTCACTGTCAGTGTCTCCCCAGAAGCAGGCGTAGGCTCCCAGCCAGGCAATGGCGAGCGGACAACAGGAAAGGAAAGGAAAGACTTCTCCACACGAGCGGCACCCGCGGAGCGGGGGCCGCGAGGAGTTAAGTACACTTCAGGCAGGGGGGGGCGCGGCACTGGGAGGGGGCGCGGCGCGGCGGGAAGAGGAACCAGCTGACGATGACAGATGGGCTGCTGGTCCTCGCAGTCCCGCTCGCCTGCGCCTCTCACCTCCGCTGCGGCCGGTCTCACTGTCAGTGTCTCCCCAGAAGCAGGCGTAGGCTCCCAGCCAGGCAATGGCGAGCGGACAACAGGAAAGGAAAGGAAAGACTTCTCCACACGAGCGGCCCCCGCGGAGCGGGGGCCGCGAGGAGTTAAGTACACTTCAGGCAGGGGGGGGCGCGGCACTGGGAGGGGGCGCGGCGCGGCGGGAAGAGGAACCAGCTGACGATGACAGATGGGCTGCTGGTCCTCGCAGTCCCGCTCGCCTGCGCCTCTCACCTCCGCTGCGGCCGGTCTCACTGTCAGTGTCTCCCCAGAAGCAGGCGTAGGCTCCCAGCCAGGCAATGGCGAGCGGACAACAGGAAAGGAAAGGAAAGACTTCTCCACACGAGCGGCACATTTACCAGCTTCCCAGTAAATCATTCAGAATGGTGAGTGAATTACATGCGTTACATGCGTTATTCTAAAATGTACTGTGTGTATTCTTTGCAAAGTTGAATAGGACCCTTTTCACAAAAACCTTTATTGTTGCTGAATGCACTTTCGTTAATGTATTTGAATCCCATTTTTCAGGTGTGTGCGTTCTTTCCTTTTTTCTTCCTCTTCCAGTTTAGGGGAAGAAAAGTCTAACTTTGCTTGACCCCAAAGTTGCCTCCAGTCGTTATATATCCAAGAGATGGAAGTATAATATACCTACAGTATAGTAGATTCTATAAAAGGGAGGGAATGTCGAAACAGGTAAACCTCAGTTGTAAGTGGTAGCAAAGAGGGTCGTGTGATGAGCTGATTATTCATTCCACGAGGGAAATGACAGCTATGACCAAGCGCCTTGATAGCTGTTTCTATTCCAGAACTCAGTCAGGTCACTAAATGTTCCTTCCTGTGTAGTCTCTTGAAACATTGTCGCCTTGATTGATGCACGAGCGGAGACTTTGTTTGCAAGATAAGTGATCAAACATGTCAAATGGTCGCGTATTCTTTTAGTGTGGAATATTCTTAGCCTTAAAAGGAAAGGACTTAAAGGCACCTGCTGTAGAGTTCCTTGTACGCATAGCTTGCAGGCAGCAATAAAAAAGTGATGATAACCGTTGGGATTAACTTCCTGGTAGAGAGAGTCATCAGAATTTTGTCAATTGGCAGTTTCGACTCACCATAAAGTAGCCCAGAGGGTTAATATGCCTGCTGCAAAGAACAGATCTGTATTTTATGTGGATAGCTGAGTGGATTAGTAAAGCTAACCTTTACCGGCGCTTTAAAAAAAATGAAATGTATATGAGAGAGGGGCCATGGAGAGGTGAGCGGCACTTTTGCAGGGTAGTAGTGAGGGAATCTGATGAGGTGGTTAATTAGGGGGTGCCAAAAAAGATTGTCACACCGGGCCCCACTAGAGCTAAAGCCGGCCCTGTGTGACAGCCGGAAGAGGGAGAGCTCGGGCAATGATTATTGCCTGCTTCTCCTGCGCTGATCCTTACTCATCCTGATGCCAGAAGCAATAAACAGGATAAGGAGGGTTAAAACCATTGTACTCACAACAACTAATTCTAAGTCACCCCTTCACTCAAATTGTAGCCAGACGAAACAAGCAATGGGTCAGAGAAGATCGCACAATACCAAATACTGCTCACTAAATGTGAAATGTGTGTTGTTTAAAAGTAGTCTGACATGTAAAAGGTATGGTATTTTTCTTTTCATCTAATGTTTCTGCAAATGATCTTCACTGTCATATTAATTTAATTAAAAGACTGCATTGACCTTCAAGACCATATTTTATCTTAGATTATAAAAATATCGTAGTATGATGTGAAAAACGTTTATCTGCTGGATGGAAATATCCGACTCGTAAAGAATATTGTATGCAGCAAAAAAAAAGCGATAACTGGTACTAACATTTTTAAAGGTAGTAGCTTTTTATTTTAGCTCCTACCACATTCTATCATATGAGTTGTATGCATATATTTTTCCAGGAGATTGAAGCGCAAATTTTCATGCTGCCAGCGTAAATTTTATTTATTCACCCATTTAGATCTTTTCGTGATGTCTTTCTCTTCCTTATGTGTCATAATAGCAGGGAATATTGTGTATGAACAACACTTTAGAACGAACTGAATGCCTTAATCCAAAAGAAACAATATTTAAATGAATTATGGGGTACAAGTCCTGCTATATACATGGCCTCAAAGAGAGAACTGGATTATAACTTGTTTTTCATTTTCCTTTTCCTAGTGAACAGAGTCCAGACAGAAAGAATCGGAAGCTTTCAGACAGTGAGGAATCCCAGGTGAGATAACTTAAAAACAGTTTCAGAGGCAAAAACGACCTTGCAATAGATATATTGTAAGGTTTATTTTTTAGCCCATCTACTTTAAATACTAGGAATGAAAACAACTTACGCTGTGATTCACAGTCATATATTGGTCATGTAGTTGTGATCCAAATGGCAAAACATGCCTCTGAAAATCGCTAATTACCATGAGTTTTTACAACCTGCTGACTCAGTGAACTGCTCTCGACCGCACACATAACAACACAAAAGACATCTTTGATGCAGGTGGTCACATCGGATGTGATGTAACCAATTACATCATACATAAAATGACCGATGTCACATTTTATATGGCTCATTCGGGGGGAGGAAGTAGTTCACTATAATACTGTTCCAGTTAATTTGAAAAACACCAGCAAAATTGACCTTGACTACTTGACTGTCAAGCCAGAAACATTAACAAACACACTTATGAAACGTTGAGGTAAGTCAACAAGTAAACAAAATGGAAATTTCGGCCAAACTATTTATTCTAATAATTAGTTCATATTTTAAGAATAGCACGAATAACAACGTGACGTAGTGCAACAGTGCACTGTTCGTGTTAAGATTAGGTGCACAAAATGTATATAACCCAATGTATATTGTAATGAGAAATAAACTGTCCAAAAGATGTGATTTTTCATAGTACAAGCATATCTTCAGAAGGTAATAGGTATCTATAATATTAATATTTGAAAAGTCTCTATTTTATATGAAGTTGACTTTTCAGCTCCATTTCTTTTTTTGTTTAAAGAGCTTTATTGCAATTTGTAAACATAGTAAGACATCAATACAGAGTGAATAATTTACAATGAAATAAACAAGCATTAATTTAATGTCATATTTTCAAAAGGAGTACCGTAACGGGAAACAAAACTATATTAAGGAAAATAAAAGATAGAGGCAAAAGAGAGAAGGAGTAGCAAAAAGAAAACATGTCGAGGTAATATCTATAACATTTGCAGGAGTTAAAAAAATAAACAGATAGTGAGAAAAGAAAAAGGTACTTAAATGAAGGCAAGAATATTCAAAGAACATGCTTAGAAAGGTATGCAGTAAGAGGTGACCATGATAAATATTTTTTAATTAATAAAGGCACGGAAGTGGCGAATACACGATCAAGCTGGTGGTGACAAGTCTGATATGAACCTTTGGAGGTATCTTTCCAACTCGTTGTGATAATTTGAAGGGAGATAGCTATACATAAGTCTATGAATCTTCTTACATTACAGTGAGCATCCCATATTGGTGAGGAGACTCCTAAAAATATATGTATGATGTCAAAAAAGAAGTTTTAATCGATGGAGAGTAAAAAACATATGGAGAAGGCCACTGTCTTCACATGAACATGGCCAGCATTTTCTAGATTTAAGTAATTTGAATTTGTGTAAGTCAGAAGGGGTAAAAAAAAAGTCTGTTGTAAAAGAAAAATAGAGTTTGTGTAGTGTTGGCAGAGCGGAAAGAGGTATGTATTTTGGACCAAACAGATTCCCAGAACTGAAGTGAAAATTCCTATGTTAAGTCTTTCTCCCATAAAAATCTGTCAGGTAAAGGACGGGAGAGCAACTTATAAATGGAAGCAGCTCTAAGAGAAATAGAAAATCAATTGGAGAGGATATAACCTGGTCAGGTATATCTGGTGGGCCCAATTGGGAAAAGAGACAAGTGAGGGAGGCTGTCAAAAGTGGATAGTTGGAGAAATGAGTATTAGAGACGCCAACGGAATCTCGAATATCTGAGAGTTCCCTCGGTATATCGTCCTTCATTAATTAATCAAGAATAATGATACTTTTATCAATCCACTACTTCCAAAAGAAAGCTCTATTATTGATCTTTAAAAATGTATTTTACCATATTGGGGTTTGTGAAACAAAGTCCTTAGAGGAAAGATGAGATCGAAACAGAGAAAGAGCGAGAGCTTTAGAGTGGTTTAAGATGGGAGTGGAAAAATGTTTCGGTGGCTGAGATAAACGAGTAGCTATAAGAAATATAAAGGGTTGTAGTTGAACGAGTTCAAGTGTTCTCCAAGCCGTTACTTGAGGGCAAGGAGAGTCAGATAAAAAAGGCCAAATTTGCTTTAATGTGAAAGTTGATGTTCAGGAAGTTAACTCCACCTAAGTGTTGGGGTTTCTGGAGACGAGAGAGAAAAATCCTAGATTTGCGATTATTCCATAGAAATTTAATCAAGAAACGATTGATGGAACGATGGATGGAGAAGTGTGGCTCACTGGTTAGAGGAGGCAGACCTGGAAGCAGAGGTCAGCCCGGGACCAGAGTTCAATTCCTGGCTCGGCGGGGTCTTGAGTCCTAAAATGTCCATGGACTCGACAATTCTCGCTCCGGTGCCTACTCGATTCACGGGTTCACACTCTGCGACTCTGGGCAATAGCTTGCTTAATCTCCACAACGGCCCCTCGCGGCGGGATGCCAGGCTTTCTCCTTGCGGATACCCTGCCGGGGTATCTCACAGGGGAATACCAGGACGGGTTCCCTAAGCAAGCGCCTTGATGCCTTCGGGTGATACGTGCGCTATATAAATCGCAATACAATAAAAAAGAAAAGCGAAAGGGAAACAGGAAGCTAGCCCCTAGATTAATCAAAGCCCCGTTTTGCGAGTCCTTAACAGCGATTATTAAGGAATCGCTATTAAGGACTTGCAAAACGGGATTCATGTAGGAATCGCTAAATAAATTGCGATTCCTACACATTCCATATTTGCGATTAGCAAATTGCTAATCGCAAATAAGGATGCGATTTCAAGGGTGCTAGGGGTGTCAAAAGGACACCCTGTAGCACCCCTGAAATGTAATCTACATTGGTACAAAGGACATGTGTGTGTGCAACATGCAACTTAGAAAAATGCATTTAAAAGCATTTTTCTAAGTTTTTGCTATTTACCACGAGGTTTGACCTCGCGGTAAATAGCGACCCGAAATTGCGATTTTGCAATTTAAAAATGGTTAATGAATTGCATTTAAGGAACCTCAAATAGAGATTCCTTAAATGTAATTCCTCGCAATTTAGCGAATTCGCAATTACAGATTTTTGCATTTGGGATGATGAATCCCAAATGCAAAAATTGCGCTTGCAAAGGGCCAGATTCTCTGAATCTGGCCCTTTGCGAGCCGATTTTTCAATGATGAATCTACCTGATAGAGAGATAAAAATTAATAACAGGGAGAAGCATAATTTTAATAGTGGCTAATCTACCCCACCAGGATAGAAAAAGAGGGGACCATCTCTAAGTGAGGACAGAGAGTTTTTTAAGTATATCTGTGTTAATAATCTTAACGTTTTCCCTGAAAGTGTTAGCATAAAGGACACCTAAATATTTGATGCTCCTGGGATTCCATTCACAGCCAGAGCCATGAAATATGTGGGACAGACAAAATATGTTTAAGGGTAGAACTTCAGATGTATCAATATTTAATTTGTAGCCGGAAACCAATGAATATTCTTGTAGCATAGAGAATAGAGCCGGCAAAAAAGTGGAAGGGTTAGAGATGTAAAACAAAATATTATCTGGATAGGCAGTAAACTTGATGTCGATATTCTAAAATTGAAAGCCTGTATATAAAGGTAAGCTCTTGATTTTTTCAAGAAAGGCTGTAAAGCAAGAATAAAAATAAGTGGGGAAAGGGGACACCCTTGTTTTGTTCCTCTATGAAGAGAAAAATATGTAGATTGGTGGCTGTTAACCCATAGAGAAGTAGAGGGACCAGAATAAAGCAGCTGAATATATCGAATGAAACATAAAGTCCCAACTCACCCTATCAAATACTTTTTCAGCATTGAGCGTGATGGCAGCCATTGGAGAATTCATTTTAGAGGCAAGATGGATAATGTTTAACAGGGTTCTTGAGTTATCAGTTATAGACCTTCCTTTGACAAACCCAGATTGATAAATATTAATAAGATCAGGATGGTCCAAGCTGCAGCAAGTGTATCACACATACCAAGGATTTGCAGGTGCAATGAGGAACAGATAGTTGATAACTGTAAAATTACTTAATCATTTTCAAACCTCATGAGAGTTCTGTGGTGTCATGGGAAATGTAGTTTTATTCATTATACTCGGATAACTCACATAGTATGCCTTTTGAACACATGACGCTTCCTTCCAAGTTTGGCAACATTCCTTGGCACTGCGTGCCTTTGCTTTGCCTTTGATCCACTTACTTCTTGCCAGTTCTCAGTATTGTGCTTGTGCACCTTCAAAGCAAGAAGAAGTGAGTGCAGGTCATAAATAATGAGAGTAATATGTGAATATGGGAAAAAATTAAAGAGGGGTAAATGGGGGGAAAGGAGAGGTCTAATTGCCTGTGGTGGTTTAGAGAAAGTATGAACATCTTTAGGTCTCTTGATACTGAAGTCCCTCTGATGAACATGGAGATAGCTCATAACATCAGCCAAAGCAAAGTACTATACCAACACAATCAGTGAAGCCACCAGTAGAAACATAACTCTCCTGGACTCACCAATTCCTCACTCCACAGAAAAGTGTAATATCATCAACCAGTACCTACACTGAAAAAATTCAGAAGATCCGACAATATATTGATGACACCAAGTCTGCTTCAATTCTTACACCCACCCCTTCCCATAGATTACTGCAAAGGTCAGCCTTCAAACCCCTATCTCTCCCTCAACGTGCTGACTTACTCAACCCCTTCAAAGCCACTTATGAAGATGATGCCTTACTACCGTCCTACATCAAAGCACCCGGTGGAGATGCTCTCTTACTGTTACTTACCATTGTCAATGCCTTCCACACTCAAGGCATTGTCCCAAAAGGCCTCCAAACAGTCTAGATCCATCCTCTCCTAAAATACCTACACTATAACCTGATAACCTTTCTAAATTTACTACCTTATCAGTCACCTGCTATTCATATTGCAAGATCACTGATTAAATATATTAAACTCCAAGCTCCAAGACTGCATTAGTGCTAACCATCTCCTGTATGACTATCAATATGGCTTCATATCATGCTGCAGCATGGAACATGCTGCCTTACATATCATGGACAATACCCTTTTGACTACAAATGAAGATGCCCCTATGTTATGATATTGTTCAGCCTCTCATGTGCTTTGACAGTCAACCATCCCATCCTCAAGCATGCCCTGGAGTCTCACATAAGATACACCAATGTATCCTTCCATTGTTCTCCTCAGACCATTCCAACTTACACCAGTTTGAACACATGAACGTGTTGAGGTCCTCAAAGTAATCTATCTCTGGAGGAGTTTTCCAGGGCTCCGTACTGCATCCAGTCATCTTCAACCTACACCAGGATCCGTTTGGTCTCTACTCACAGATAACAGTAGAAAGCCAAAACAAAGGCAGGCTAGTGTCAGCTCTCTCTTTTAAAGAAAGTCAAACCATTTCTTCCAGGAAGCAAGTTCAGAAGTGCTGCTCAAGCCCTTGTACTCTCACATCATGATGGTGACTAAGAAGTGTAAAAATTAAACAAAAAAAGCAAGGCAACAGACCTTTTTCATCTATGGACCAAGGACCTTGAGCAACATTGCTTTTTCCATCAAGACCACCCCAGGTTGCTGCAAAACTGTTCCAATTTACGAAAGAGTTGAAAACCCACCTCTTTAAAGAGCCCTATATCACAACACATTAACCACTTTCAACCCAGCTCCTCTTTCTTCATTATGCTTGTCCTTGACCATATAGAGCAGTCTGCTGCCTTTTGGCTATGTTCTTCTAGGGTGTTGTGTTCTGTTGTGTGTATTTGTTGAGCGGGCTATCACCCATAGGGTATCCTAGTGATGAGCAGGTGTAAAAGCCTCGCCTCAAAGTGGGGCAACGGGGTTACTCAAAGAGCAAAGTCTTAAGTTGTTATGCAATTCAAAAAGAGAGGAGGAGACTCTGATGTGAGTGGGAGGGTGTTCCATGCTATTGGAATGGTGTATGGGGAGGCTCAACCTCTGACTCTGTTTCTGTGTATGCGTGGTATGAGTGTGAGTGTGAGTAAGAGTCTGGCTATATGAAGGTGTCTTGTTGGTTGATGGAAGGAGATATACCTGGGGCAAGGGAGTTACTCAAAGAGCAAAGTCTTCAGTTGTTATGCAATTCAAAAAGAGAGGAGGAGACTCTGATGTGTAGTGGGAGGTTGTTCCATGCTATTGGAATGGTGTATGGGGATGCTCAAGCTCTGCCTCTGTTTCTGTGTATGCGTGGTATGAGTGTGAGTAAGAGTCTGACTATATGAAGGTGTCTGGTTGGTTGATGGAAGGAGATACAACTGTTAAGATTGGCCAGGCCTAAGTTGTGTACTGCTCTGAATGCATCTGTGAGCAGTTTCCGCTGAACGCATTTATCTATTGGAAGGCAGAGGAGCTCCCTGATTTGTGGTGTGATGTGAGTCCTGTGTGGAGGTTGAGGATGAGCCTGGCTGTGTGTTCAGGATGGATTTTAGTCTTTTGGTGAGTAGCTTGGAAATTCTGGTGTAGAGGGAGTTCCCTTAGTCCAGCTTGCGGGTGATGAGGGAGTGTGTGATGGATTTTCTGGTGTTTCTCAGGATCCATTTGAAGATATATCTCAGCTACCTCAGGGTTTGGAAGCAGGCTGCTCTGTCAAGCTTGGCTTGTGAGGACATTTCGATTGCAGTTCCAGGGTGAGGTGTTTTTCTGAAAATAACTATTTCTGGCTTGCCAATGGCTGAGCTTGAGACACTTGGACTTCATCAAGGTGATTACCTCAGTTCTGCAGGAGGTGAACTTATTCCTTGTGTTGGGGGTTTTGTCTGACATGAACAGTATGAGTTGTGTGTCATCAGTGTATTCGAGGATGTTGATATCATGGATACAGATGACAATGGCTAGTTGAGTCATATATCTGTTGAACAGGGTATTGCTGATGGATGACCCTTGAGGCACTATGCAGATGAGTTTCCAGACTTATGAGGTGTATGGTGCTATGCTGACAGTTTGATTTATTTCCATTAGAAAGTAGTACATCCAAAACAATATGCAGGAATATGCCTTCCATGGCAGCTGAGGTAAAAAAAAATGCATTTCAAATGTATGTCATCTGTGTGCTTGAGGGTGAGAATGTGTTTATGTGTGAAAGAGTGTATTTGTGTGTATGTGTGTAAGTATGTGCGTGTGAGTGAAAGTGTAGATCAAAAGGCATGTGATGTTACTACCGCTGGCATTTTTGGTGAATTGACAGGCAGGTGTTGCGTGTTGCCTTCTGTGTGCTAGCTAAGGTAGATTATGAGCATTATTTTATGAACAGTTTAGTGGGAAGTCTCATCGCATTCATGTAATACCCAGCTCTCCAGGGGAAATGGAGGCAGTGAGATAGAGACGTTCTCCAGCTCACACAATCTGTTACCGTAGCCAAAATCTGGCTTTTGGACTCTGAGGTTTTGGACAGAAAGACAGCTGTGCAAAATAACTGTGCAAAGCTCACTGGCAAAGGAGCTGAAATTAAAACATTAATTGACTATGTGGTTCACTGACACATTGATGTCATAAATATCGATGTAAAAAATATTGATAAAAAATATAGACAACAAAAATATTGACTCCTATAATTAAAAAGTACAAGAATATTGACTAAAACATATAAATGTATAGAATATCGACTTTTATATATATATAACAAATACAATAATATATATTAAATAATACATTTAATTTTAACAAATAAAATACATTTAATGTACATTCCAATGAAATATAACAAAGTAAACTTAACAAAAAAGATAAACACACAAACATAATTATTAATATATATATACATTTACTTTAAACCAAATATTAAACTATTATTTTTTATCTATGTTAAAAGTTTAAAATCATATAAAAAATAAAAATATGTATCAATGATTTAAAATATAAAAAAAATCTATAATAAATCAAAACATGAAACTATTAAAAAATATTGAAAATTTCACAAAACAGTCAGTGCAACATTAGGGAAAGTGTTGGATAGCGGAGGGGTAAAAATAACTATTCCCACTCCAGTGAGTGCAACAGTAGGGTAAGTGTTGGATAGCAGAGTAAATATATTTACTATTCCAAATCCAGTGAGTTCAACAATAGGGCAACAATAGGGCAAGTGTTGGATAGCGGAGGGGCACAAATTATTATTCCCACTCCAAAGAGTGCAACAGTAGGGAAAGTGTTGAATAGCGGAGTTGTAAAAATTACTATTCCCACTCCACTGAGTGCAACTATAGGATAAGTTTTGGATAACGGAGAGGTAAAATTTACTATCCACACTCCAGTGAGTGCAACAGTAGGGAAAGTGTTGGACAGCAGAGGGATAAAAATTACTATTCCCACTCCAGTCAATGCAACAGTAGGGAAAGTGTTGGATAGCGGAGTAGTGAAATTTACTATTCTCATTCCAGTGTGTGCAACAGTAGGGAAAGTGTTGGATAGCGGAGGGGTAAATATTACTATTCCCACTCCAGTGAGTGCAACAGTAGGGAAAGTGTTGGAGAGCGGAGTAGTGAAATGTACTATTCCCACTCCAGTGAGTGCAACAGTAGGGAAAACATAATCAAATATATTAAATATACAAAAAGAAAACATATTATAATATTAATTACATATAAAAAATACCTACAAATATTATATAAAATGAGATAATAAATATTTTTTTAAATAAATATTTTAAAGTAGAAAATATTTACAAACCCAAACATTAATTAAAACAAATGTATTTATTTTATTTCCTACCCTATAACACCTCACCAACAACAAAATACTTCAACGTTTTAAAATACATTTGCTTTCATATTTAACATAATTAATAATCAATAATATTAATACAAAAACTAATAAACATGAATTAACTACACACATACTACACACATAACACTATATTGTCAAAAACACACACCTAAATTAAACTATAAAATAATAAAACACAATTAAAACGTATTTTTAAATTAAAAACTTTTACTCTAAACAGCTAATTATAAAGTAGCTAACATACTCATCCTTTACCCCTTTAAAAGTAAAAACAACACACCAAAAAATAAACAAAAACCCAAATTAAAATGAATTAACAACTATATATTAATTAAGTAAACACAAATTACTTTCCAACCTTTACACCTATAAGCACTACGACACACACCTAAAATTAATTAGACATATGTCATAATACATTTTTAATTAATGTAATTATTATAAAATAACAAATTATTATTAATATAAGATAAATAAATTACTTGACACCCTTTACCCCTATTAACTCCAAAACATACACCTAAAGTTAATGAGACAATTAACATAATTAAATACCAATTAATTAATTATAATTAACAACAAACTATTAATTCATCTATTAAAAATAAATTTCTTCCCATGCTTTACACCTATAAACGCCAAAATACATACCTACAAATTAATTACACAATTTGTATTGCCCAATTAAATAATAATAATAAATTAACAACCAATTATTAATTCATTAATAATAAATTAGTTTACACGTTTAACACTATTACATCTAAATTAAAGAAATAATAATAAATAAAAAATAATCAATTACTTTCCACCTTATTCCCCTATAAATGCACAACCCGGTAAGGAACTAAATACGCAAAATTAACATTGAAAAAAATGAATAACTACTAAATATGTAACACATATATTAAAAATACAAACAATTCTTATACAAAAAAATACATCACATACATTTAAAATATATACTAAAGTACATAAAATTAATTAAAAATTTATATTTTTAACAACGAATAGCCACATGCATCAAGCTAAAAACCGGTCGCAAACAGGCAGATTCTCAGAATCTGCCCCTTTGCGACCAGTATTTTTGCATTTGGGATGCATCATCCCAAATGCAAAAATCGCATTTTAAGGAATCTCTAAATTGAGTAAAAAAAGTAGCAATTTTGCTAATAGGAGTAGTAAATTACCATGAAGTTCAACTACATGGTAATTTGCAAAAAGCATGAAAAATGCACTTTTGTGCATTTTTAAAAAGTTTCATGTTGCACACACACATGCCCTAAGGGCATGTGTGTGCACAACATATGTGCACAGATCAATTTCAGGGGTGCAACAGGGTGTCCTTTGGACACCCCTGCACCCTTGAAATTGCATTCTCAATTTGCGATTCGCAAATTGAGAATGTCTTTCCATTTCTTCATGCATAGCCTTTTGCTATTCCTTATTAGTGAATCCTTATTTTTCGCTAATAAGTAACCGCAAATGGCATTGTTGATGCATGTGGGCCTATATTTTTGCAAATGCTGTTAAACACTTCAATATTTTTAAAATCGATATTACTGACCTTAAGCTGATATTCTTGACCACGATATTCCTGCTGTCGATATTTCTGAACCACAATATTTCTGACTTGATATTTGTCAAACTCGATATTTTAAACTTGATATTCTGTCTGCACACCGACTTTGTAAGTGAGAAGAGGGGGCAGGTGACTGGGTTTACAGCAGAACTTCTCCAGCTATTTCTCACTTGAGCACTTAAAATTAAGTTAAAAATAAAACAAATTTAAAGCCATCACTGTTGATGTTTAGTAAGGGTGCAACGCATAGCTATAATTTTCAGTGCTGGTGAACAGTTCACAGCTAGTTTATCACAAGTGCAATTTACCTATATGACACACCTTGACTTCGATGGTAGGCCTCGCTACAGAAACTGTCGCAGCTCCTTTAACAGCACGGGTGATTGAATACTGCTGTGCCCCTGCTGGGACAGGAGTCTGATGTTTTAGACTGATTCACAAAAGCCTGTAAGTGTGCATAAAAGAGTATTCATTTAGTAGAAGTTCCCATACTCTTAAATGCATTAATGAAGTGACTGTGATGTAATAAAAAAAGCCAGCTGCATTACATGTTTTGTCTTTTCTACCGTAGGACTCTTCCAGCATGGTAACAGCATTGGAGAGCCTGAGTAGTAAAGAATTACACAATGAGGCAGAGGATAAGAGTTGTGGGACTCCAGAAGAGACACAATCTTCTCCAGAACATACTGATCCTGCCCCTTCTCCTTCCGTGGAAAAGCCAGACACTCAGTTTCCGAAAAGTGGATCTGTCAAAGACAGCTCAACACAGACACCGAGGTCAGTAAACGAGTATATTAAAACTATTGTTGTTTTATTTTGATTGCAGTCTTCAGCCAACGTTACATTTTGGTAAAGAAAGTGTATTGCAGGGTTCATTAATCTGTATTTAAGGATCAATCCAAAGGTAAGACCACCAAATACTGCCACATTTGGAAGGAGACTTTTTTTGTTTTGGATACATCAATCAATTAATCATGGTTTATATAGCACAAGCTGCTGATCAGTCTTGGCACTGGGGTTCAGTTGATGAGCCATGTCTTAAGATCCTTCCAGAATTAGGTTAGTAACGGGGCTTGCCTGAGGTGGAAAGGCAGGGTGTTGCAGGTCTTGGCAGCCAGGTGGGAGAAGGGTCTTCACCTGTTCCTTGTCTTTCAGATCCATGGGCCGTTGGCCAGGGCCAGTTGGGTGGAACAAAGGTGTCTGGTAGGTAAGTGAAATGAGAGGCGGTGGTTCAGATATGCTGGTCCTTCATCCTGTAGGGCTTGGTAGGTAGGTGTGAGGAGCTTGAAAGTGAGTCTTTGGTAGACTGGGAGCCAGTGGAGTTCTTGTAGGTGATAACATAGAAATCTCAGGGTAATCTCTCTATGAAAATTTAGAAAATGTGGCACGATTACCTTTAATTACCATTACCCTTGTTTCCGCTCAAGGTGAGGGATCTTGGCCACCATATTTCGACCAACTGAGCTCCTTCATAAACATGGGCAGATAATCATTTGCAAATAAACATTTTTGTCGATAATGAGAGTTGTGAGTAGTTTTAAAAGGATTTATTTTCTAATTAATATTTAAGATTCTTTTAATTCATTAGTTAAGTATCAATCAGGTTACAGAATTGATCATAGAAAAACGAAGTTAGTACAGAGCATATTATACATTGCATTCAGCGCGTTCCATAAAGGAAATAATCCCTATTCTAAGAAAATGAGGCACAAATGATGTCAGCCAAAACTCATGAAGAGTTAAAAAATAACGCAAGAGTGAGATTAGCATGAAGCTAAATCAATAATTAATAATTGCAGAATCCCCATAAAGAGAAGCAAAGCATAGAGCAAGTAAGCCTTGGCAAAGCCAGTTAGTCAAAGCATAAAGCTTAGCTAGTTTAATAAAAGTCAGAATGGGGCAAAACCTGCATCTAATCTGCATTTGTCTGCCTCTGTTTTGCTCTCCATCAGAGTCTGCCCTCTCCTTCCCTGTATCTGCAAATCACATCTGCTCTGCTCCCTTCAGTTCTGCATCGGAGTCTGAAAATCCTCTGCAGCCGCCTGTCTCTAAATCTGTCTGCAAGGGTTCTGAAACTCCTAAACTAGAAACTCATGTATATAAAAAACACATTTATAAAGCATGTGCGTGAGTTTCATTCTGTATAAAACTGTAATCCAGCATTCTCCATAAAGACACCTCCACCCCCCGGCAGTCTGCATATGTCATCCATCAGACAGGCAAGAATCCTTCCCACAACATATTCAGCATCTTATTTAATATAACTTCATCTCCTAACCCTCCTTTAAAGAAACATTTTATTTGTAACTAAACACATAGCATTAGCTGCAAAAGAACTTATGAATTAAGCAAGAAACTTTAAACATAACATGGTAATGCACTTTTAAAAATGTGTGTGCTTTCTATGCTTTCGAAAGCAAAGAATGAATTGAGGCTTTGTTTTAAATTTCCACCAACTTAATAGATAATTTTCAGAGGTTTAGAACTTTCTGTAGTTGCTATGAGAGGGGCCATGTAGACGTTGAAGCAGGTCTCTGTGGGTTCTGAGAGGAACGGTGGTAGACTGACTCGCTGCATTCGACCAGTTCGGAAGGAGCGGATCCAGTCCAGGGCTTTGTCGCTGATGCCAGTGTCATGAAGTCATGTGCTTAGGGTTTGGGGGGAGAGGATGTTTGAAGGAGGCTGAGAGGTCCAGTAAGATGAGGGCTGCTGTTTTGCCCTTGTCAAGGAGGGAGCGGATGTCAGAGGCGGCAAGGAGGGCGGTCTCACATTTATTGTAATGTGGTTTAAAATTCCCATTTTCATAATTAAAAATTTTTAATGAATGGTTAAGAATTCTCCCATTTTTGCTAAATCATTTGTCTCACAAGACCCTACAACTAATCAGATCACCTTGCCCTATTTGACAACACATGTAGCATAAGAAAGTCTTACCCCGTCACCTATCTTCTTCCAGAAATATTTTGCAAGGATAATCAGAACACTTTCCACCTGCATACCTGTCCACTGGAAGGTAAGAGGAGTCCCCTGCTACAAGATACCTTGCTCAAGGCAGGGATAATAAGGGTAAATTACAGAAAGGTCTAGGGCAGATCCTAATAATGAAAATTAGGTGAAAGGCACATACTGTGGCAAACAGAGAGACATGTAGATGCAAGATAGAAAAGTACTATTTATTAATATGATAAAAGAGAAATATCCCTCTATCTATGTTATATTTTTCACAAAAATACAGACTCATTATACATAATTTCCACTGGGTGAAATGCAATTTATTCTTACTCACCCATCCTCATGCATTCATACATTTGCACATTTCTCATACTGACTGATAAAGATATCATCCATTATCGTCATATACTATACAAAAGAATGCTTATTCTGATATTGCAATGACCTCTACACAATTGTGGCCTAACAAATGTAAATATTTTTCTACACACATTTTGGCTGGTTGCCTCCTTCAGTGAACCACGTAATGATAATTCAGTATAATATCTGTTGGTATGTCAGACTCTTAATCCTGATAATGGAGATATTTCTGTTTTGCCTTTTTTCCACTGAAACTGTAAGTGCCTCGGAATAACTCAACTTTTTTGCGTATATTAATTAAAGCTTGTAAATTGATGCTTCCATTCATAAAGGGATTGTAAGGGCCTGATTCCGATGTCGGTCAGATCCTAATCCGCCAACAGGATTTGGTTCCGACCGACTCACGGTCGGCGCTTCATCCCGACTGATAATGATGCTTCAAGCATCATAAGTGTCTGTGGAAATCCTTGAACCCTGTTGCTGGCACCCCATGGTGCCTACCACACTGCATGATTTTACAAGGGGGACTCTTGGGTACCCCTCTTGACCCCAAACCGGAGGCCTCAGGATAAAGGGGGGCCTGCTAGGGTCCCCAAAGTAAATTTCCTGTAGCCTTTTCATATCAGACAGACCGAGTTGGAAAGGCTGTTGGAATCCTACATTGTAATCAGTCGGTCCGAAACTCTGTTTGTAGAGCTGTACGAAGCAGCTCTGACCGACTTGGATTCTCCAAATGAAATTCTGAACCGATTCAGAATGGCCAATCGGTTCTCCTTCCAATCGCGAGCATCGTAATCCGTTGGTCAGAAACAATTTAGACTAAACGGTTATGATGGGTTCCAACACGGTCTAGGGGAATCCAACTGTAGATTGGAGGCTTTCTAACTGACATTGTAAAAAGGCCCCAAGTATAATATAATAGGGGGGTGTCTAGGTTAGGCTTTGATAATCACTAATGGTATCTGGCAGGGAAGTACTCAAGAAGACCTAAAATCTAATCTTGTGCAGTCGGCTGCTCTCTGCTCATGGCCTCCAATGATATGTGTCGGTACAAAGCGGCTGACAAAGAGATCCGGCACTCGTATAGAGCGCATACCTGCTGATGTACGGGGCCAACACTGTTTGGAGTGGAAGTCCATGAGTACTTCCATGCCACATACCCTTTGGGATTATCAAAGCCTAACCTGGACATGGAAGTTTCTATTAAGTTAAGTGATTTTATTTAAAGTTTTTTTTCTTCCATTCTCTGCTTGTTTCTTGATTTGACCTATGTTTGTGTGGTTCACAATATATTGAACTTTCCAATATTAAACATGGTAGATATAGCAAAACACCAATTCTTCTCCAGCTTGCCCTGACAAAGACCATGCCTTGAGCCAACAAGAATCGAAGAGATTTACCTTTTAAAGTATATGATGTATTGTGGAAGCAAGGAGAGGATATTGTACTCTCTCACAAAAATGGGGAGGATTGGCTGGAACCTTGTGATGTCTCAAGCATAAAGGGATTCTACATTCTCAAATAAGCACAATATATTTCACAATATATTGCCTTCATCCTCTGTAATATGCTATCTTAATTACAACTGCATAGATATTTTTTTTAAATAAACAATTAATAGGCAAGACAAGGATTCATTAAAGTTTTACTATATACAAACATACCATTAATTGTAATGAATGCATGATTCTATATGGGGTTATTATTTTTCTTCATATTCATTCTGGTGAAATGGCTCAAAGATGGCAATATAATATACAGAGTTGTCTCCACATTGCTGCTAATTATTTTTGTATTGCAAGCATTTGTCCTCCAAGGTTCGGTGGTGGAATGTTTTAATTTTGTTTTCCTTTTCTTATTTCATTTTCCATATGCTTGTGAAAGTTTTTATATCTTTTTTTTATTGCAGATGGACAAGTGGGTGAACGCAAGCACTAGTCAGGTGGTGGGTGAATGGATGCATGAGTGCAAAGAAGAGTGTAATATAGTCAATTAACTTTACCTCCTTGTGAGTGTCAGGTTTAGTTAGGCCTCCTCTCAAAGGATCTTAGTGCTGGGATACCACGTACAGAGTGATCTGTTTCTGCTCTGTACTAAAATGCTTGTAACTCTTGTACTGAGCCGAAGTGGTGAAAATAATGCTTCTAAATATAGTTGCCATGTTGGAATGGTAAAACAGTCAAGCACTTAAGATCATTCCATTCCAAGATGGCTATCCAGTGTAGCAATAGTGGGGCAGGATGCAGCCTACTGCGGGTGAAATGAGTGGCATTTGTAAGTGAACTATATACTCCATTAACCCCTTAAGTGCTGCGCACGTTCACCGGTCGACAGCACCACTACCTCCGTAGTGCTGCCGTCGGCCGTTGATTGTTCGAACTGCACCTGCGCAATGGAACGTCCAGCACTGGAGCTGGATGTTCCATAACAGTTAAGCTGTTAATTTACATGATTATTGGCTGTCCCCTGAAACTATTACATGCTCTGCAATACAGAAACTGAATACCATTTATGAGAAGATTGAGGAGGCCAAAATTTCAAAACGGGTTGGCTTGGGCCAAATGACTGATTGTTTCATTAGGATCCAAGCCAACCTCCTACTTTGAAAATTATATGAATGACATCTATACCTCATTCACAAAAGCTCTTTCCATAAGATTTAGGTTAGGTATGCTAACTCTTGCTAACTTTACTTCTAAATGGAATGGTAACCAGGGAGGTAGCAAAATATGTCCTGCTTGTAGAGGTGTTGAAGAAACCGAATGTCATATTATTAGAAGCAGAGTAGGCTTTGGATTGCTCCTTTGTGCTCTCTTTTAGGTGCAATCCAAGATAAGGTAGCAAGAAGATTATGTAGAGCGGACACATCACCTATTTAGAACGTATATGGCTAATTCAACAAACAATTGGCTCTTTTACCTTTACTACAGCCGTTGCCAAGCCTTAATGTTAATTTCCCTTCTACTATAGACTATGTTTTTATTGAATTTAGAACTTGTGATTTTATCATTATAATACAATTAGAGCACTTTATTTAGGTAGGTTGTCTTGCGAGACACGGTATGAAAAGTAACCTCAGCTGTATCCTTGTTTTATACGACCACATTGGCTAAAGAAATGTATAATTTACCTGGTAAATACAGTATGCACATGCCTAGTAATGCCTTTTGTTTTTAAGGTTTGCTGGCATTGGTTTGTATTTTTATAACAAAATATAATGTTACAGCATGATATGGAAATTCTGTACTATAGGCTTGATGGACCATTATTAGGCGTTTGTATAGGGTCTATACTTGTATACATGTCTTCGTGTCCCTAGTCCAATAATGGTCACTTCTGAGAAACACGTATATGCATGGCATCTGTACAACTTTTAGATGACCTTGTAACTGATGTTTTTAATTTTTTGAATTGTATTACTTTTATGGTCATTGGCCAAAATAAAGTAAAATAAAGAAATGAAGAAAGAGCAGCACATGAGATGTCTATTAGAAGTCTCTGGGGAGCTGCAAAATGCTAATAAATATTATAATAGGGAGATATGAAAAGTAGCCTATGAAAGAAAGGTGTCAAATTAATAGACTGGCCACCATCCCAGACACTAAAGTGAACTCTTTTTCTGACATATGTGCACATGTGATCAGGAAACTTTCTGTTAGTCACAGGGCAATAAAACTAAAGGCAGAAAAAAGTAAGCCCATAACCCTTTGCAGTATGTTATCATAGGGAGAAGCAGAATGTCAATGACACTCAATGAGACAGTAGAGGGCTGATCCAAATACACTGTGTGTATGCATTTGTATGTGGAGGTTATGTCTTTTTTGTTACAAGGGGCTGGCAGACAACTACCACATGCCAGACCCTCCTAAGAAGTCCAGAAGTGATCATCATAGTGCAAATCGTCTGCCACCATGGTTTGTCAGGAGAGGTAACCATCATAGTGCAAATCTTCTACGACCACGGTTTGTCAGGAGAGGTAACCAACACATTGCTTACTACAGTAATATGAGAAATTCCATGTACCAAAATGCCTGTCTACTACACAGTGTGATATCAATCCACCCGGAAAGGCTTTTTGGGTTCAACATAATGTTATCACAAGAAATAAGTCAGACCTACGTCCTTTGTTGTAATGTTTTGTAATAATCAAGTTAGACCTATGGCAGGTAGCATACCTTTTACTAATGAACCATTAGGCCTGAACCCTTTATTCTGTTCTCATCACCACAACCAAATCCGGCCTACTGTATTGAGAATAAGCTTTCCTACAGAGAGACCATTATGTACGCAGACATAACATCTAAAATATGTACAAAATTAGACTCCGCAAAATAATATGCAACCCTTCCTGAAAGGGCCTTGCAAGGATTTTCACAGTGCAAATATTCTACACTTATGGTTTTGTCAGGAGGGTATTCAACACCAGACTCCTTGAGTACCACAGTAATCTACGAGGATTTATGTAACATAGTAACTGTTTTAAGGTTTTACTGCTGTATAATAATAATCCACCAAAACATTATACAACCCCCATAAAACTGCAACACAAGGATTGTCAGATCGCAGCTCCTCTACCAGTTTTTGTCTTGTGGCGTAACTAACAACAAGGCCTAGATGTATCATCGTTTCTATTTGCGATTTCTTAATAGCAATTTTTACTGGATCGCTATTAAGAAATCGCAAAATGGGATGTATGTTTTAAATCGCAATTTTTTTGCGATTCCTTATTATTCCAAATTTGCGAATTCGCAAGTTGCGAATTCGCAAATAAGGAATAATTTCCCATTCATTCCTATGGGCCAGGAGGCCCATAGGAATGATTGCGAAATAATTCTCAAATTGCGAATTCACAATTTGCTAATCACAATTTGAGAATTATTGCATGGGTGCAGGGGTGTCTCATGGACACCCTGCTGCACCCCTGAAACTTACATGTATGTGCATATGGCGCACATACATGCCCTATGGGCATGTATGTGTGTCACATGCCACCCTCAAAATTGACAAATTTTGGTTTGTGAAAGGATTTCGCAAATTAACACGAACCTCTAGTTGGTGTTAATTTGCGATTCCTTAACCTGAATTCGCAAATTAAAAAAGCTTCGTACATGGCATTTAAGGAATAGCAAAATTGCAATTCCTTAAATGCTTAAGCAAAATAAGGAATCACAATTTTTTGCGATTCCTTATTTTGCTAATTTCACATACATCCCAAGAGATGCAAAATGTCCGTTTGCGATTCGGTAAGGCCGAAATTCTGCGAATTTCAGCCTTAACGAATCGCAAAATGCTTGATACATCTAGGCGCATAATCCTTACCTATTATGGTAATCCGTCAGATTCCATTTAACAAAATGTCTGTCCGTAGCCTTTACTTCAGTGTAATAACATTCCACTATTCAAGGGCTACCAGCGTTCACATATACTTTCACAAAAAATAAGGGCCTGATTACGATGGCGGGTTCACTGCCAATATAAGGCCAGATCCGCCCGCCATATCAGGACGGCGGGCGGTGTGCCGGGCGGTCGGAAAGCCCGTCCGCCATGGATCCGACAGAGGCAATTGTTATGAGTGCCTGTGGGATCCGCACACATTCACAAAATGGTGGCGGTGCCTAGTAGGCACCGTCCACCAGATTAGGATGCTGCATCCCCACCAGCCTTTCCATGGTGATTCAACCACCATGGAAAGGCTGGTGCGAATGTGCTTTGGGGCCCATTGTGGGTCCCCCCTGTGCCGGGGCTGGATATTTTTGCACTTGGGGGGGGGCACCATTTCCCTGCACCATGTAGCAGGCACCACATGGTGCCTGCCACACAGTGAAGGGAAATGCACAACATGCATTTTATACATTGTGGTGGTCGCATTGTAATCTCATGTCCCAATCCCCGGGATGATGGCGGATGGACCACAGTCCACCCTCCATCGTAATGAGCCCCTACGTTAGGCCTGCAGGCTTTCTCATAAGTTTTTATAATAGGTAGATCAGAACTATGGCACCACTAACTAAAGGCTTTCCTTTTAAATATACCTACCACTTGAGTGAACAAAACATTCCTTTTTTAACTATTCCAGGAGTTGGTGGTCATTTGATGATTCCCAACCAAGACTGCCGACTTGAATTACTGATATCTGTGCATGAGGGTGTTGCTTCTTCACATGCCAGTGGTGCAGGAAGACTTTTGCTGCTATAGATACATTATTGGTGGCAAGCCTTATACCAACAGGCCAAAATATTTGTCCTGTGTTCTGACATTTGTCAACAAATTAAAGCTTCCATCATGGCTCGCCCACCACAGACACACCTCTTGATTTCCTACAAGCTTTTTGGATGCATTTATTTGGACAACTATGGTCCACTAATTTCGGATAATGTATATAAATTTACCTTAGTAGCTGTTGATTCATGTTCCAGGTATGTCTGGGTTTGGCCATAGCATACAGCTGACGCTCAAACTTAAAGGCATGCAAGTCTTTATCAGGACACCTGCATGCAGTACTCTCCACTCAGACCAGGGCCTGGCCGTTGCTTCTAAAGCATATTGGTATACTATGGCTTCCTTGGGTGTACAGATAAATTATTCCTCTATAACAAGAAATAGATTCCTTACTGTGTTATTAAACTTTTAGTTTTGTTACCAACTGGTCTACACACAAGTTTGATATTTCTTGTGCTCAAAGAAATGGTATAAGGTACTTATTATTGCACAACACTGCAGTTAATTCTTTCTCTCAACATTTTATTTTCATGGCATTAAAATCACTTGTATAAAATTCATTACAAAACATTACATTTCCAAAATATACTAAAGAGAATTGCCTAATCTAATACAAAAGTAAATCCTGTTCTGTTTTGATGCTCGAAACAACAAATTAAAACCAATTAAAACAATATGTCATACATTAAAATATTGATGTTAAGCCTTCCCAAAACATTTTTTAGGTAATATTGTGGGCAGTCCTTTGTCGACGCGTTTCGGTGAATTGTTATTTGGTGTAGGCAGTAACTCGTGTACACAAAAATTACTCCAACTGACTGGACGATGGTCAATCAAAAATGCACTTAAATGGGAGGACGTGAAGAATCATGTGTAACGGAAATTGTGTATCTTCACCAATAGGTGAGAAAAGAAACAATTCCTTTTTGTTTAGTTACCCTCACACACCCTAGTGGTGACATGCTTCATCATCAGGTCACCCCGACACCTATAAGTTGGGGTGGGCTCGACTACAGTGTTGGGAGCTCTTTGAAGTTTGTAGAAGACCAGGGGGACTATAAAGATAAGAAACCTCTGATAGAACCCCGGTTTCCCTTTATTATTGGTCTGTCAGGGTTGTTAAAACTACTAAAAAACGGGTTGATGTAGGAGTATTATGGTCCTAAGAGTGCCAACATGCTTCAGACTATATGCAACCGTAAAGGTCCTGGACTTTCTTCAGGGCTCGTGGTGGCCTTCCTGGGGTACAGAATGGGGAGTTCCCTGTCCTGTCAGTGAAAAAAGGGCAGAGTAGCTGCTCCCTATGTGTGTGATAAATAATTTGTCTATCACATGTAGGTCTCCATCCAAATTTTGTGGAGTCTCCGTTTCTCAAGGGACCGTGTGGCCATGTCGGGGTAGCTCTGTAGTCAATCCTTCATAAAGAGTCCTGCCCCCCCCCCCCTTCAAATCTGTCTGGTCACGGTCCCCGGAAAAGAATAGTAAGTAAGGCTGTTCTACATCCGTTTGTTTATACTTTTATTTTATAAATACTGTTCAATATTCCAGGATATGGTGTTATTAAAGTAGGCAGAAGATCATGAAGGCTGTGATAAGTCCTTGAACATATTCTATAGTTTAGTTCTTATATTCTCAATAGGCTCTGCGCATTGGAATAATATATCCTATATATTTGACGTAGGACTTGGGTCTACTAGGTCTCTATCGAATATATTAGACTTAATTGTGAGTGCGAGCTAGCTCAGAGGTCACTAGAAACTTTCTTGAATTCACAAGAAGGGATTAGTTTCTGACTACCGCATAAACATGACAACTTTGTTTCCCCAAGAATAAATGTATCTTCAACAATTGTGCATGCTTCGTTTCATCAGAGGCGCAGAGAAATAGAGAGACGGGCGTTTTCAATAAAAGGATTTATTGAACAGTCTTCTTTCTTATGCAAGTAAAGTGAACTGCTACAATCGTAATTCTGGTTGCAAAGTATAAAGCCTACAGTAAGAAGAGTATTATAAAATAATACTGTAAAGGCATTGTAGGGTTTCTAAACCATAGATAAATACATGCATAAATAACAAAGGCTAAAAGTACTAAATTGGTGCTTCTAAAATACACCTACCCCAATGTACCTAACCTAAGTCTAGTACGAGGTAAGAAGTAGGTGTGGTGTAGCATATGTTTAGTTTTTTCAATGCCAAGAATCTAACCAAGATTTCTCTTAGGGTCTAATCAGCTCCATACCTTGGTTTTAGAATGAAGGAGGTCTGGTATCTCCAAGATCCCGTGAGGGGAGCTTGGAAACACTGGAGCTGGATTCTCAGCGAGAGAAAGGACAGCTTCTCGATCAGTGCATCAGCTGGAGGGTCGGCTTCCTTCAGGCGCTTTCTGTAGCAAGCTGCGTTGGGCAAGTAGATAGTTGAGCTGCTCCGAACCACCGTGTGTTTGCTAGGGGAAGTGTAGGCATATTTATACCTTGAAGGTGCCTAGTTTGACGTAAAGTCAGGCATAATAACGTCATCAAAGAACCCCAAGGGAATGGTAGTTCTTTGAAAACTCCATGAGTTCTTGGACAAATCAATATCCCTGACTGCTGAAGCCAAGTTTTCCAAGAAATCATTGTGGCTTTTTGAAATAAGATGAAGTAGCCATGCCTGTATTTGGACTGCATGGTTTATGTATAAATATGGTTATGATTTCTTATGCCTATATAAGGGCAAAGTGAATTGTACCTATATAAGGGCATGAATCAGTAAATTTTGCTCGGATCCTAAAACGCTATACAACAATTCTAAACAAAAAGGATAGAGACATGCTGTTATCAACATAAGTGTTACTTACATCTGGATGGAAAATGCTGCCCATTTCCAATCTGTTACAAAGCTCTATTAGAAGTACACTAAAGACTACCCAAAGCATGCTGTTCAAGCATGTCCCAACTCTTATTTGTTGATTAAATGCGCCGTCCTGCGTCTCGGACATCCATTTTTTCGCAGCAACTAACACTAACCATGGAGTGTGTGTGCTTTTAAACCATCATAGACCCGGAAGCGGAAACCGATTGTTCATTAAGTAACCTTGCCCTTCATCAACCCTCCCACCCTGGCTTATAATCAGTATATAAAGGGGCAGCCCTATAGGGTAGGAATTTGGATCGTAAACAGTTTTGACATAGTCCATAAAACGTGTACAAAAAAACAAGGGGAATTAATAGAGCGTGTGCACAACCTAATACTACTGATTCTTTTAGCAAAGCTAAACAAGTTTGACCATCAGTGTCTAACGGGGCAGCCATTTTGGAAAGGATACTAGTTGTCCTATGTATTTGGGTGTCTGACAACTAAAAAGGTGAAAAAGAGAAACGTAAAGTCAAATATTTGGTAATTAGTATTATCCCGGCACATATAAGCTACAGCCACTATGTAGCTTGAGTAAAAACAAGTCATAGAGTGATCGATAATATACATATTAAGATGGGACACACCCAGAATTGGAAATTCCAGCAAAATTCCGTATGTATATTTGAAAATGTAATTGAAACAAGGCGCAATATGGTGCACAGAAAAGCACGATGCCCCCACTACATTCCCACAGAGAGGGATTAGAAAGAAGTAAAAATGAGAACCCTGTTAGTTGTTGGAGACATAGGGCCCGATTCACAGAATGAACTTAAGACTCAATCCTAAACTTACTACTATTTTGGTATTCACAGAATGCACTTACTAATTTTGGCATTCACAGAATGAACTTACTACTCTTGGTATTCACAGAAGTTAGGATTTTGTCTGTCTTAAGTCTGTCTTAAGTTTGCCTTAAGACAAACTTAAGACAAAATCCCAACTTCTGTGAATACCAAAAGTAGTAAATTCATTCTGTGAATGCCAAAAGTAGTAAGTGCATTCTGTGAATACCAAAATAGTAGTAAGTTTAGGATTGAGTCTTAAATTCATTCTGTGAATCAGGCCCATAGAGATTAACAGAGACCATGGTTCTGCACATATCATAATGTTCATTGTGACTTTCATTCAAACATTTTAGTTCCTCAGTTAGAAAAACACAGGTAGTGAATAAACCATATTTCAAGTCATTTTACACAAAGAAATGCAATGTTTGTGAGTTGTACCAAAACCTATTTTACAGCAACAGGCAGAAGAATATAAGTACAGCATACTAATATAACCATAAACTGCTATTTGGTACATCAACCTAATAGAAATACATGTAATTCTTTATCAAAGTTCAGACCTTTTTCTACCGCCCGTAATCTGAGAATCCATTGTGTTTCAGTACTTTTAAGGGCTAGAAGTCCGTCACCCCCTCTAGGGCTACATTGTACATGTGCTATGCCATGAAACCTAATGCCACTCATGTTGTCCGGAGTATGCGTTCCATTGAAATGTACCGCAAACAGATGGCTAATTTTATTATTACGGACTACCCTTATGTGTTCTTAAAATCTTTCTTTGAGTAGCCATAGGGTGCTACCTATATAGATCAGTCCACAACAACCGACTATGCAGTAAACTACATAGCTCATGGTGCAATTCATGAAATGTCTTATCCTATGTTTAGCTGTGGTATTGTATTGAAATTCAGTCAACTTTTTTGTTGCAAATTGGCAGGCGTTACATTGTATGCACCTATAAAAACCAGGGGGTTTAGTGGGTAACCAAGTGGAAGTTTTTTTTGTAGGTGGTAGAAAACTAGGAAAGAGTAGCTCCCTCAGCGTTGTTCCTCTTCCATGAGACACTGTCGGGTTGTTAGCAATAAACTTTTTCACTGATATATCAAGTTTTAGTAAATACCAGTGTCTATGGAGAATCTGATATACTTGATGGCTATGTGTATTAAAATAGGTTACCAGAGAGATTTTACGGTCATTGGTAGATTTGGATTTCTTCTTGTTGGTCAAAAGAGATTGCCTGGATTTCTTCTGTATTGTACCTACTGAATGTTTAATTGTCCTTTGTGAATAACCGCTGTTCGCACTAGTTTTTCAACCCCGTGAGGAATACAGAGTCTTCACTACAGTTCCTGCATAACCTATTCATTTCACCCAAAGGAATGGAATTAATTTGTGACCTGGGATGCGCACTGCTAGCGTGCAACACCGAGTTGCACGCTGTAGGTTTCCGGAAGAGTCTGGATAAAATCCTATTGTCTTTGATGTAGAGGATCACTTCTAAGAAGTCAATTTCTGACCTGATAACTTTACGTGTGAACCTCAAATCATACAGATTGTTATTGAGATGTTCCAGTCATTTCATTAGGCTCTGTTTGCTACCCGACCAGATGACAAAGATATCGTCAATTTAACTGCTCCAATAGGTAATGTGTTCTGTAAGTTCTGTATCAGCTGCTCTCCATAAATGGTGATGTTCAAAATGTCCCATGTATAAATTGGCATAGGAGGGTGAAAATTTCAAACCAAGGGCTACCCCTACAGCTTGCCTATACCAATTTCCGTGTTATAAAAAGACATTGTTTTCAAGAATTAAGCAGGTTAGATCGATGAGCCTTTGTGTATGTTCAAAGTGCGTGGCATCTCTTTGTGAGAGTGAATATGCCCGAGCATGTAATCCCTTTTCCAAAGGTATACATATATAGAGTGAAGATACATCCATGGTCACAAAAGAAAACTCAATAGTCCACTCCACATCCTCCAACTTATTCAGTAGGTCAATTGTATGCCTTATACATGAGGGAAGATTGTGTACCATTGGTTGTAGGAATACATCTATATATTCCGATATGTGTTCTGTAGGTGAGCCGATACCAGAAATGATGGGCCTGCCTTGTGGGAAATCACTTGGTTTGTGAATTTGCGGTAGAATATATAGGCATAGAGCCCTTGGTGTAACATTATATAGATACTTACGGCCACATGCATCATTGAACTCGTTTGCGATTCCTAAATTGCAAAAATTAAGGAATCGCAATTTAGAAATTGTAAACTGCAATGCATGAACAATTCGCATTTATTTTTGCGATTCAGTGTTTTTCCTTAATTGCGATTCACAATTTGCGAATCGCAATTAAGGAAAACCCTTCCCATTGATTCCTATGGGCCAAAAGGCCCATAGGAATGCCGCCACCCCCTCTCAACACAATCCCCAAGAAAGGGAATACGGAAACGGTTCTGAACTTTTGGAAGGCGGGAGGGAGTTACCCTCCCGGCCGTATTTATTAAAATATGAAACAAAATTAAAACATTAAAATAACAGTTTCATATCATGTACAATTTCATTTCCACATTACGATGTTCTTGGCTAACCTTAACACATCTCTAATACAAAGGTTCTCCTAGCCGATACTAAACATCCTGCAAATGCATTTCTAAAATTGAAATTGTACATCCTAACATTACGGGCCAACGGCAAGGTCGTAACCGGTGTCAGATCCCTAAACCAGAACTCCCCCCTCACTTGTGAGGGGCAGTCGCACAGAGGACTACACCTTTGTGCCTATTTCCAATTTCCCTTGTCTTGACGGGGGCCCCATGTTAACTCGACGCCATCTTAGTGGTCGTCCGAGGACTCGTGTGAGGTGTCTAGAAGGTAGCGTAGACCCCCCTCCCACCCCACACAATTTACCACATCTGCCGTCGCAGATGTCCTGGCCCCATAAATTCCCAGGAGAGGCCCTGCAGCCCCTCCTCCCCAGGGAGGGGCCTATGGCCGCCTTCCCTTTCGGCGTCCCCATCCTTAGAGGGGACCGCCTCCCCCCGGGCGCTCCCATCCGTAATGGGTGACGCCCCCACCTCTAGGGATCTTCCAATTACTGCTCACCGATCATGACCTTACCGCCCGACCAAAAATTAAATACGACAATCTAAGGCTAAAGAGGAGAAAAACAATCATACTTAAGCATTCAAAGTATAAACTCTACAGAACATCACTGTTCAACTCTGGTGCAACTACTTTTGAATAAACGTGTTGAAAATGAAGATTATCAACTTTATTGCATATCAAATCACCAACTTTATTCAGAACAACCTGTAAGAAAAAACAATACCACGCCACACGACTTTATTCAAACAACTCGCTGTCATCAGGGGCTGGTGGGTGGGTCAAAATTGGCTCTTCGTTCCGTCTCGAGCTCACGGGCAACGGGGAGGTGCAGCTTCAGAGCACAGGAACAAGAGGATGCTTTCTTGGCTTGTCGCTCCTTTTATCCTTCTTCGGGCGGGCGTGGACCCACCTCCAATCCGCCTCCGGGGCGTGGCTAGCGGCTTCGGTGTCTAGGACAACCCACTCTTGGGCGGGAAAAGGCGCGCCCCGGCTACGCCGCTTCGGGCATACCAGCCGAGACCCGCCTCCCGCCCAAAATGGCTTCCCGGGGGGATCGGGGTACTCCACCATACGTTCGGGGGGACCAAGTGGTCGCCCCTTTCCATATGGCTGAGATACCCGCCACCCCCTCTCAACACAATCCCCAAGAATGGGAATACGGAAACAGTTCTGAACTTTTGGAAGGCGGGAGGGAGTTACCCTCCCGGCCGTATTTATTAAAATATGAAACAAAATTAAAACATTAAAATAACAGTTTCATATCATGTACAATTTCATTTCCACATTACGATGTTCTTGGCTAACCTTAACACATCTCTAATACAAAGGTTCTCCTAGCCGATACTAAACATCCTGCAAATGCATTTCTAAAATTGAAATTGTACATCCTAACATTACGGGCCAACGGCAAAGTCGTAACCGGTGTCAGATCCCTAAACCAGAACTCCCCCCTCACTTGTGAGGGGCGGTCGCACAGAGGACTACACCTTTGTGCCTATTTCCAATTTCCCTTGTCTTGACGGGGGCCCCATGTTAACTCGACGCCATCTTAGTGGTCGTCCGAGGACTCGTGTGAAGTGTCTAGAAGGTAGCGTAGACCCCCCTCCCACCCCACACAACTTACCACATCTGCCGTCGCAGATGTCCTGGCCCCGGGAAATTCCCAGGAGAGGCCCTGCAGCCCCTCCTCCCCAGGGAGGGGCCTATGGCTGCCTTCCCTTTCGGCGTCCCCATCCTTAGAGGGGACCGCCTCCCCGTTGAGGGGCCAATGGCCGCCTCCCCCAGGGCGCTCCCATCCGTAATGGGTGACGCCCCCACCTCTAGGGATCTTCCAATTACTGCTCACCGATCATGACCTTACCGCCACAGGCCGGATAGTTGACCGGCTATCCGGACCCCCCACAAAAACTCCTACTTAAAGGTCATGGCTGTAAACTCTTTAACCAGGCTACGAGGTCTCCTATGAGTAAAGAATTCCCCACCCGGGACAAATTGACCCCATCCTCTAGATACATATTGTCCCCCCTGATACATCCATGCGGAATCGAATGCAATGTACTTGTACGAAACAGTCTACCAAGCTTGTTATTCACTTTCTTTACCGAATGATTTATAGCAGACACAGAATTAGCCCCTCGCCACACCTTCCGAGGAATCATATGGGACCAAGCAATCGTGCAACCCGGAACCCTTCTCGCCAACCAACTTACAGTGGATAGCATCAACTCGAGAAGTACCCGTCGACCAGTGGTCACCAAATCATTGCCCCCAAGATGCACTATGACTATAGATGGCGGTGACCTTGTCCGCCCTAACAAGCCCTCCATAAAAGTTTGAAACTGGTCAATACAGAGCCCGCCCCTTCCGTAGAAGGTCACCCTGTACCCGTATTCCCCAGCCATGTGAAACATGTCACCTGCTTTGAATACGTCCGCGGCACGCATCACGTATGAGTGGCCCACGACCCACACCACTCTCTCCTCAGCCGGTGGTCTTTGACCGCTGGTTCCCAGGTGTCGGGTCGACTGCACAGTCCGCCCCGCCTCGTAAGCTTGCGAAACTGTAAACCAAACAAAAACAAGAAGCGTGAGTGCATGATATCAGCTTCACAACATGTGCAACCGCACATACCTTTTGTAACAATTCGAGGACCAACGCCCCGACTGTTTTACTTTTTCCACACTCAGACCCCTGGCTGTAGCCTCTGTAGCAGCCCCTATCCGGAAGGAATGGGTCCCAAACTCGCACGGGTTCAAGCCCGCGGCTGTAATTGCCATTGCGAGCACCTGCTGGAACTGAAACCTAGTCAGTGGGGTGGCGTCTGCGTGCCTCAGCAAGGTTCCCCCCCATGATGCCGCCCTGTGCGCCAAATACTCCTCAACGCATGCAACCGGGCACATGGGAGATCCGGGAATCCGCTGGACTACCACACTGTCCCCGATCGCACCCTGATCGGCCTTGGACCTGGCAAACGAGACCATCATCGTCTCCCCCTTAATTTGTATGTGCTCTCGGCACAGACCTCCCCCCGTATCCTGCTTGTTCTTTGCTACCAGTTCGCTAACCCGCATAGCCCCATGGAATGCCAATGCAAAAGTGGCCCGGAATAGCACTGTCTCTGATTGAGATGAACATGTTGCAGGGAGTACGGACAGTAACAGGGCCAACCTTTCCAGACCTATCGGGTGCCTTTCGTCCACTCTGCGACCCTCAAGGCATTGCCACCCACGCAACGCCTTCTGTACCACAAAAGACGCTGTGGGGTCCTGGATACCATGAGCCCGAGCCATAAAAGAAATGGCGGCCCGGTGCCTCTGAGCCGTAGCTACTGATTTGCCTGCCTGATGTAAAGACAACAAAAATTTCAGGACATACTCTTCTTGGCCCCAAAGCTCCCCCCTAGCAGAACCCAAAAAGGACCAATAGGAACGGAACGCCCCTTCGTATGCCTTCCTTGTCCTGGGTGCTAAACTCTCTCCCACGAGGTTTTGTAGTTCGGGGCACCGAGAGACCAGAGAGCTTCGGGAAATGGTGCCGCCGCCGGGTCCGCTGTGGGCAGAAAATCCCAGAAGGCCTGCATACGGGAACGAGAAAGTGCATCAGCTGCTTGATTCACCACCCCCGGCACATGTCTTGCCCTAAAAAGGACGTTCAGTTGCATACATAGCAAGACAATTTCCTTAAGCAATCTCAAAATCCATTTGCATCGTGCTGCCTGACTATTGATACACTCAACCACGGTCATGTTATCAGACCAGAATACCACAGAGTGATCCCGAAACCCCTCAGGCCATGTTCTCAAGGCCACCAGAATAGGGAACAATTCGAGAAAACCAATGTTACCTGTAAGCCCACTCTCATGCCACCACGATGGCCATGTTTGGGCTGACCAGTGATTACCAAATATGGCGCCAAAACCCATACTCCCTGCCGAGTCCGTCCACAACCCCAGCTCCTCGGAGGACACCGCCGGTTTGTTCCAGACCACACGACCATTGAAATCCGCCAGGAATGCCAACCATATGCGCATGTCCTGGTGAACCTCTGCCGAGAGCCTTGTGCGGTGGTGCCCTTCTTTAAGGCCGACCATTGCTTGTGCAATCGAGCGGGAAAAAGGGCGAGCCATTGGTATCACTCTAAGGGCAAAATTCAGCTGACCCACAGTCTGTTGCAATTGATGCAAATTTACCTTTGTCTCGCTAATACATGTTTCCAGCGAGGCCCTGAATTTCGTTACCTTTTCTTTGGGCAACCGGAAGCAACCCTCTTCGGAATCGAGCTCTATTCCAAGAAACTCGAGCGAAGTAAACGGTCCCACAGTCTTACCTGGCGCCAATGGCACACCAAAATGTCTCATGAGATCACAAAATGCATTCAAAGCCTGTGCACATTCCGAGTCACCGGCTGCCCCCAGGAACAGAAAATCGTCAAGATAATGCATAGCATGCGTAAACCCCGTTATTCTTGTGAACGCCCATTGAAGACAACTACTGAATTTCTCAAAATACGCACAAGATATGGAGCAACCCATTGGCATACATTTATCCATGTAATAGCATCCCTGAAACATGAAACCAAGGAGACGCTGGTCGTCTGGGTGTACCGGGAGCAACCGGAACGCTGACTCGATGTCCGATTTGGCCATCAGCGCTCCGGGCCCCAGGCGATTCAACATGGCGACGGCCTCGTCAAAAGACGCATACCGCACCGAACACACTCCCGGGTCAATCGCATCGTTCACCGAAAGACCCCTCGGAGCTGACAAGTTATGTATCAACCTAAATTCGCCTGGGTCTTTTTTGGGGACTACTCCCAGGGGCGAACAAACAAAATCAGGAACTGGCGGTCTGTCATATGGTCCGGCAACCCGACCCCAGGTCACCTCTTTCCCAATCTTTGCTTGTACCACAGTTGTATTCTGCAGAACCAACAGTTGGTTCCTACATTGTGTTTTACCCTGAAAATTCCCCGCCGGGATGCGGAAACCATACGAAAAACCATCTCGCAACACCCCAGTGGACCTATGATCCGGGTATGCATTGAGCCAAGGAATCATTGCCATGGTATCAACCGGGGTAGGTAAAGGCGCCCCTCGGACTATTTCAGACCTGTTTGGTGCCCCCTCTACTTCCCGTGTCACCCGTTTTGGCTCTGCACATGGTCTCGGGATGCGAGGACTGCCTGCACCCTGTACATTCATGCCTAAACTTGCATGACCCCTGGGGCCTTGTACACTTGCCTCTGTTAAAACTCCAGCATGCCCCTTTTTTACCTGAGTTGCCATTAGTCCGTGAGAGCTGATCATTGCCTGATCCCGCCCGAAAGGGCGCCCCAGATGAGTGGCGGGAAGACTCACCCCCGTTCCCCCCCAACAATGGCGCCTTCGCCATGCCTGATTTCTCCATTTTTTGCCAGGAAATGGAGTCGAAACAATCCCACGTCAGAGATGCGTCGAACTCCTTGGACTTACGGAATATGCTATCGTACAAAAACCATTGATTACCCTCATATGTCTGAGAAAACTCCATGATACGTGTCTGATACACGGGTAATTCAGCCAACAGTTCGGGCCTTCGTTCCCCCATAATTGCGGTGAACATCCCAAACGCTCTGCCCCAATTACCTATCGTTTCGTCAACTCTGAAAGCGGCCATTTTTGCGCGCCAAACACTAGGGTGCAGAAACTCCTTTTGAATTTTCACATGCTCAATCTCATAATGATCAGTTAGCAAAGAAAACATGTTAATATATTTATCAGCCCATATCCTCTCTTTGACTTCCATCGGGATATGCTGAGCCACTTTTTCCCTTCTTGAGGGTACCGACCCCTCCCCCGCCATCGGCAATAGCTTCTTACCTGAACCGGTAGCTTTGACCGTAGTCGCTGCCGAACTCACGCCCGCTACTGGTTGTTCCACGGGAGCCTGCGGGGGAACAAGAGGACAAGGTGCCTTCGCAGCATCTCTCGATTGCCGCAACTGCTTCATCACTGCTCTGGCATCATCAGCCGTGGCCCCCTCGCTATCTTTCCCCAACCATGCTGCCAACTGTGCAGCCAGTTCGGGAGGCATATCCTCCCCGTTCACGGGGGTAACTACAACCGGAATTGGTTGCCCCTCGTTCGGGACCTGGATCGGGGCCTCAGCCGGTGTATCTGGGTGCGCAGGCGGCGCCTCGGGAACTGGGGCCTCCCCCCCTGACGCTCCCTTCTTGGCCCTTCTACCTCTCCCGTTAGGGACTACTCCCGGCAATGCGGGTCCGACGACTCGCTTGGGTCCCCCCACACCATTCATTGCCGCCATCTGCTTCTTCATCTCGGCCATGTCTTTCACCAGCATGCGGAGCATCTGATCAGTACCGACCCACTTTCCGACCTTCTTGCCCGGCATCGTCCAACGCTGACTTTCTGAAAGAACAAAGACAAAATTAAATCCTTCAAAATTG
Organism: Lissotriton vulgaris; assembly: GCF_964263255.1. Taxonomy (NCBI): domain Eukaryota; kingdom Metazoa; phylum Chordata; class Amphibia; order Caudata; family Salamandridae; genus Lissotriton; species Lissotriton vulgaris. Next base: position 496,017,747 of record NC_141691.1, read on the forward strand.
GCTCTTCGTTCCGTCTCGAGCTCACGGGCAACAGGGAGGTGCAGCTTCAGAGCACAGGAACAAAAGGATGCTTTCTTGGCTTGTCGCTCCTTTTATCCTTCTTCGGGCGGGCGTGGACCCACCTCCAATCCGCCTCCGGGGCGTGGCTAGCGGCTTCGGTGTCTAGGACAACCCACTCTTGGGCGGGAAAAGGCGCGCCCCGGCTACGCCGCTTCGGGCATACCAGCCGAGACCCGCCTCCCGCCCAAAATGGCTTCCCGGGGGGATCGGGGTACTTCACCATACGTTCGGGGGGACCGAGTGGTCGCCCCTTTCCATTAGTTGCCTTTTAATCTCTTTGATGTAATCTGTATTGCGCATGATAACTAGATTTCCTCCCTTATCTGCCTCTTTTATTACTATATCAGTGGTGGTAGCTAGTGACTTCAGAGCTTGATTTTCTTCTCTAGTTAAGTTGTAGTGCACATACCCTCTATCTTCATTTACTTTATCTTCCAATAGATGTAAATCAGATGTGACTGCCTTATAAAAAGCGTTCACCAAATTATCTGATTGTAAGGTAGGTGTGAAGATAGATTCATGTTTCAAACCACTGTCCAAATTAGGATCTGGTGTGATATTAAGATTCAAAAGAATATGGGAACTGTCATCCAGAGATAACAATAAATGCAATTCTTGTATCTCTTTTATTGTTTTGTGACATACAGAAGAAACAGTGTTAACTGATTGAGGAGGCACAGGTTTCTCATCAAAGAATTTTTTCAGGTTTAGTTGACGAATGAATTTGAAAAGATCAATGTGAATGTTAGTAAAATCTGGTGTCATAGTGGGACAAAAGCCCAATCCTTTACTTAGTACAAGAATATTTTTGGACAGAACATAATCTGACAGATTATCAATTGAAACATTTTCTACAGATAAAACATCATCAACATTTGTGCTTAATTCTGGTGCCTGACTCAGTTCTTCAGATTGCGTGAGGTAGACCGGGTGGTTGCCCCTTCTCTTGCACTTACGGCAGTGTCGCCCCTCCTTGTTTTTGGGGGTTTTGTCTGCCATAGTTGGTCCTGGTACCCTTTGGATATCTTGTAATTTCCTCTAAAAATGAGGAAGTAGTGGCCTTCAATGTAGGACATGCATTCGCTGGCTCTGAGTCACCTCGTTACTGATTCCGCTGTGGATGCTTGAGACATCCGAGAAACTTATTAAAGTTATACACTCATAAATTGCTAAAATGTCAGAGTGCCGGGATTCTTCCAGTCTCGTTCACACCTTATTCAGGCCAAATACAGGCGAGAAAGTTACTGTAAACAGGAACTTCAGGCACAGAAAAGTTCACCTTTTAAAATCCACTCATCCTTAATATTTATAAAAAATCTGACTTCACCATTAAATTGATTTCTTCTAACTATTAAAAATAATGGTTTGTTTTTCAATCTGGTTCTATTCCCAAGATACAGAATTGGAATTTCAATCTGTACTCTAATTTTCTACTTAGGACAGGTAGGCCTGTCACAGTGAAATAGCTTTTAGGGCCATGCCATTGTTGGGACATGATAACATTAATTTTGTACATTTCTGATGTTTAAATAGTATGCATCCTACCTTGTGGGCTAGGAAGCTAACATATGACTAAATTAATATTATTTTAAAGGGAGGTTTTAACCTGTCAGAAGGGTTATTTTAACAGGTCGCATTGCAGATTTTACGTTGCATGAGTCATGCTACAATGGTAAGTTTGAAGCCATGTTTTTCTTTGTCACACTAGTGGATGGCCCAATAAGTGCTGCAGTCCAGAGGTGACACTTACATTTTCATGCAATGGGTGTATTTCTGCCCCATATACAGTGACCTTACAGAAAACTTAAACATGCTAACAGAGGATTAGCCATTTTTGCATGTTTTAGGTGTCAAAACACATACACTTCACATTGGCGGCAGTGCCTCAGTGTGCAGTTTCTAAAAATAAAATCAGCAATAAAATTCTGCAAAAAATGGTGGTGACCATGCAAAATTCTGCATTTTCCTACAAATAGGAATTCAGATGAAATAAAAAGATATTTTTTTTGCCCAGTTTCTGGTGTAAAAAGGACTTGATTTCTTCATGCATGCACACTCTGCTCCCCAATGGAGATCACCCTCCTTCAGACGAGGCAGTGGAAGCCAGTTGTGGTGACCCCTGAGCCACTATCATCTTTCTATTGCTGAAAGATATACTGTGACAATCTATCACCAGGGGCTATAGCATGATCCATTGCAGCAGTAGATGTAGATGCTGCCTCTTTGGAGTCCCTCTTTCTTATCGCAGCATTAAATGGGAATTGATGTGAAGCATTAACATACTTATGCATTGAAGAACTTCTAAAGCAATGATTTATATAACTACCAGGCTCCGTTTTTGGGACATAATGTACACCTGGCAAATTAAGCTTTTTCTCGCCAGCGAAGATCATGAAAAATGTCAACACAGTAGACTCAGATGGATACCTGGATAATTTATGCTCTCTTAAGCAGCGTCTCCGGGATTTACTCTATGCAAGGCATCCTTTCCAGAAGCCATACCTGTATTTGGGTACAATTTATATCCCCACAGAAAATAGAGCAGCAAAACAAAGCCAGTTAGCCTTCTTTGTTGTGGATATCTAGCAAAGCCAGGAATGTAAAGATATATATATATAAAGGACAAGAACTGCTTAGATATGGAATAATACACTTGCAGAGACCACTGCAATCTGTCTCCTTTTATGTAAGGATCCATGATTTCTCTGCGGTACCAAGGACTCTACGATAGGAGCCACGTTACTGGTTCTGATACCGTGGTTTAAAAAAAAACTTGAAACATTGATATTTTTTGGTTCAACACTGAATTCTCAAGATTGAAGTCACTCTTAGAAGCAAACACCTGGCCTCAAACAATAAGCATTAGTTAATTTTCTTGTTAAACTCTATTGTGTAAAAGGATATCGGGTCTGTGACTTCCCATATGTAATCACTGTTCCCGGAAAGAAAGCCCCATCATCCCCCTCTTAAAAGACTACTGCATTGTTTCTGTGGAATCCACAGCGGGTCTCCAGATCCAAAAAGAAAATGTAAGGTCCCAAAAGATTATTTAAACAATTTACAAATAAGACTTTGGTCGGTTTCTTCATGAGGACAGAGAGGGAAATCATATCTGTTGCCATTATGGCATCTCAGGCCACTGATGAAAATCAGGAAGTACCTAGAGTACAGGAAGGACAATCTTCTGCACACCACTATGATGATGATCTTGTAGTGCTGTCTTATCACATCAAGGAAGGACTCCTACTGTACTTTAGTTGGAAAGAGAGAGCTTGATGTGAAAAGACATTTTTTAAACACTCAGCTGCATTCGAGTAAGTACTCCGGAGTGGTGATCCAGAGGCAGTGGCCTGAGGAGTATGAAAAAGAACCTGCCCTCAGCAGTATAAGAATTGGAATTGTTGGAATTAGGTAGCCTGGCCTAGGGCAAGACTAACATTTAGAGGCACAGTGTAAAGGTTGCAGACCACCCAAAAGTAACTTCACGCAATAGCACTCAAAAAGAAAAACACTACACCAAAATTATATGAAAATACGTACTGCTTTATATAAAAATAATGTGCTCTGTGTTGCCAAGTATCAGTAACTCACATATAAATAATTCAAATCAGTTTAGATCACTTTCAGGGTTAGCAATTACACGTTTTAAATCATTAGCAGATAATCACTTTTTCTACATTACTAGCTGTCACTGTACTTCCGGATTCTGATCACGCTTTTTCCTTGGAATAACTGTACCTCAGAATCAATTAAGCCAGATATGCCCCGCTAGAATCTTGGGAGAAAGAATCTACTACACAGTATAAGCACAAATACGTTTCAATTCTAGACCACATTAACAATCAGCTTTTGTAGTAAAGACAATTCACTTTAGACACAACTGGCAGATATCTCTTACACTTCTGATAGCTCAGTTAGGCATTTACTATACTCAGCTCACTTTGTAAAATTCCTCAGATCAGTATTACTCTTCAGTTTGGCAAGAATAACCCCTTTTATTAGACCAGGGTAACCCTTCCCTTTAAATAAATAGCATTTTAGTTCACTTTCTCATCTGGTAAAAGGAAGGAGTGAAGACCTATGGATGTCAGCTTACAACAGTACCCGGTCAGGGATTCCCCATAGACGCTGTACTCTCAGAGTCAGAGTCTCAATTCATACAGTTGCTCCTGTGCAGACAATCTCCCAGGTAACCACCTCCTTACTTGTGTCTGTCGTTGTTGCCTCAAGGGTAAGGCTGATCAAGCGCGAGGGGCTGGGGAAAGGAAGGCTGACGAGGCTCTCACGCCCCACAAGACTTCCCAGCACAAGCCTGCTCCTCCGCGCTGCTCCCGCTCAGGAAACCACGAAGGCAGAAGCCTCAAAGCCCCCAGACCTCTTCCGGCCTTGCAACTCTCCCTCCCTGCCCGAGCCGGCTCCTCAGCGCGGCGCTCGAACAGGAGGGACCAGGCCGATCACTCGGCCAGCTGAAAACCCCTCCGGCGCTTCTCCTCAGCGCCGATCGCCTCAGACACTGCTCTAGCGGGCATGCGCGGAAGCGCTCTTGTCGAAGACGCGTCTCGCCGGTCCCGCTCCAGGGAGAGACGCTACACGCCTGGGCCTGCTCACTTCCTTGCCCCTCCTTCCGGGGATAGCTACCTCCGAGGGGGCATGCGCGATGGCGCTCTCACTTCCCTCAAGGTTGGGTCACTTCCAGCAACGCGACACAGCGCGAAAGGCGCCCCTGGGGTCCCGCTCACGAAGGGGAAGCCTCGACAGGCTTCTCAGGCTCAGTGGATCCCGGGGAGGCGATGGCACCAGCGTAATCGGTGTTCCCAAGGTCCTGCTCCCAGTTCACCTCACACCTTTCACCCACAGGCGGAAGAGCTTGCCCTACGCCACAGGACCAGTCCAGGGTAAGGGAACACTACAGTTATTCAGGGATGTTACTTCCTCTCTTCACTTGAAACGAGGAGGGGGGGGGAAAGGAAAGCTTCTTCAGGATAAAGCCAGGTTGTACTCTCCCAGCACCAACACCCTGTTCCTCCTTACTGGGCAGACTAGGGGTATGGGGGAACTCTCAGCTCAGCTCCCAGGACTACCAAAGTTAACCCCTTAATCTATCTGCCCAGGATCAGCAGGATGAGCTAACTTGGCTAGGACAACAGGACCAAGGAGGGGGAAAACCTTGACAGAGGGCTACTCTTGTAGAGGGAACCACCCTTCAGAATCCTACCCCCACTAGACCTCATCCTTCACTCTAGCTGCTCCTCACTGACAGACAAAATGGCTGTCCAGCATTCCGCCTTATATAGGCTGCCCTTCAGTGGTCCAGAATGGACCAGAAGGTTCTGGAATGCCCTATGTTAGGCTATGGGCAAGTTCTGTTGGTGACAGTTGGGGCAGTTGGTGGCCACCATTTTAGGTGGAGCCAACTTTCCTGTCAGAACAGGCCTCTGGGCCTAAGGTAAAGGATTAGGAGGGGGGAAGAAAACACCTATCCCCCTGACCAACACCTACAAAAAGTCAGTAGACACAAAAATTAATAAGGGTATGAGGGGCAAAAAGGGGACAAAATAAATAAAAATTAGGAGGGACTTCGCCAAAAAGTCAGACAGGTCTAACAATCTTGTAGTGCTGTCTTATCACATCAAGGAAGGACTCCTACTGTACTTTAGTTGGAAAGAGAGAGCTTGATGTGAAAAGACATTTTTTAAACACTCAGCTGCATTCGAGTAAGTACTCCGGAGTGGTGATCCAGAGGCAGTGGCCTGAGGAGTATGAAAAAGAACCTGCCCTCAGCAGTATAGCATCAGGCAGAGGAAGAGGAGGACTGCTGGTTGGAGTATTTCTCCACCCATTGCTGTTGGTGTTAGAATGTGATGTGTTCAGGAGAGCTGAAAAAGTCTGCTCTCTCAGGCATTGGATGCCCATCTGCAGAAAGGATGTAAAGGAGTATATCAATCTTAAATAAAATGAGGGATTTAACAAATAAAGTTTAAAAGTATAGTTACAAAAAAGTTTACCATAGAGAGATACAAATATTTTTGTTTTCAAAAAACACAAATAAATCCAAAATAAACCAAAAACATTTTAAAAATTAGCAGGGAGGGGCAAATGCTCACAGAGGCTAGGACATGGCCTGACTGGTGGCCTCCGATCCTGCACCACTACACATGGCCTCAATCTGTGCAGAATTAAGCTTCGTTTCAGTAGTGATTTGAGAACAGGTCTGACTACACAACCCCCAGCTCAAGCAGCATACAGGGCCTTACTATAGGTCACAGGTCTCCAACCTTTCCCGTAGTGAGAGTTACTTCTGATCAGGGAAAATCATTATGAGCTACTAAAGGCTAAGCAACTTGCACTTTTGTGCCAGACACCTTCCCGCCCAGTTTATTGACTTTAAACCTAATGTACATATGAACCAGATACTATGGTTTGACAAAATACATTGATTAGGGGCACTATGACAGGGCTACAATGTGTGTCTGTGAGAGTATGATCTTTGGGGATGTATAAATATATACGAATATGGATAGGATATATATGTATGGGTGACTAAGAGCTGTGCAGTATGTACATGTGGCACAGGACAAACCTTTCACCATATGTGGCAGTGTCACATGTATAACACAAACATACAACCATTATTTTAAATGGGAGAAATTTGAAGTGTAGAAAAATATTCTGCAAAACATTTAATATGGAGAAAAAAATTGCACTTTAAATTTCTCCCACTTAAAATAATGGCTGTATTTATCAGTTATAAATATGGCATTGTGTCTACAAGCCACTGCGAGCAAGGTGTCTGCTGTGTGTATAGGCGACACTTTGTAATAGGAGAAAAGTAAACTGAAGAGTTAACTTTATGTTAATATGGATTTCATAAAGCTCATCATTTAAATTTTCTTCCATTTACAAGTGCCAAATTTACAAACAGCAGGCATCCTGATCCCAGTGGTACCGTAGCCTGCAGACAAGGTGCCATACTTATAACAGAAAAATACAGCCATTTGTTTAAATTAGAGGAATTTGAAGCGAAGAAACAGGCTTCGTAAAACATTAAGACATATTTGGATTAAGTCTCAATGTTTTATTGAAATATTTTTCTTCACTTTAAATTTCTCCTATTTGAAATAATGACTAGCATTTTTCAGTTATAAATGTGGCACTGTGTCTAATGGCCACTGGAAGCAAGAGGCCTGCAGTTTGTTAATGCAACACTTTGAAATGGAAGAATATTAAAATGAAGAGTTAACTCAATCATTAAAGTAACATTTGATTTAAAGCGTCTCCCATTTAAAATAAATCAGAAACATAATTTTGTTCTCATGCTCCAATAATGAATTGACAAGGTCTTTTATTTAAGAGTTAAATGGCTCTTGTCATTAGATGTATATGCCCTGTGCACAAACACGTCCATCTTACATGTTCACATTTAAAGTTTGACCTCTTTTAAACAGTGACTTTTAGCACACATTTGCTTGCACAGATGTATGAGATAGTGTACTCAAGAATGATTTGCTTACAAATATATTTCTTCATAGGCACATTATCATACCTTAGAACATTCTGTTCAAGGACTGGGAACGCTGCACACATTGGCCTTATTTGTTGTCCGTTTGGTGACAGCTCTGGGTGGGTATAATCAACAATGACAGCCAGACTAGAGCTCAGGCACAGAACAAATGAGTCCAGTTTTAATATATACACCACCCCAAGCCTTTGTCCAGCCGAAGAACATTTCAGTGGATTGTCACGGTTGCCCCAAGCCTGAATTCTAGCCCTGCTGATTTCCATCAATATCCTGAGAGGCACAGTGGCCAGCTGTACACCAAGATTTACTACCAGATGACACGAGCACACAGGTAAATCGGAAGTTAGATGACTCTAAGGTGTCTGGTAGAATCACATCCACCCTATGCTCTCTAAGATAGGCAGTACTTGGTAGGGGTACAATAAATGTATCCATATAATCAATGCAACAATTATAATGATTGAATAATTCTTCTTCTTCACCATTCTTGTAATACTGGTTACTATGCTCTGTTTTCTTCTGATAATAATTGCAGCACAACTCTTTTACAAAAGAATCCAATTGCTTCCATAAATGTTTAAAATGCCAATTTGTGCCATGTTCTGAGGTTGCAGACTCAGTCAGGTAATCTGTAAGGTTCACGGGTACAAATGGCGCACTGTGAGCTAGTCAGCAATTAGGTCACTACATTCTGATGGTATGAGAGAGCTTGATCCCCATAGTGTTGGTGCTTATGTTGCCCAAACATCACGGTCTTACTGAATTGGCATGAACTGTATGACTCAGTGCTTCAGTTCTTCACCTCTGTGCCTCAACCTGGGTCATAAATCTGATTGATTTCAGGACCTCGCCTGAATTCCCGGATTTGTTCATAAGACTGGCCCAGGACATCCGTTCAAGATACGATAAGGTAGTGATAATGGGTGACCTCAACTACCATTGGGAGAAGGTCCCGAAAGATGGTCAGGTGTTACAGATCGAGGAGGCGTTAACCTCATTGGATCTGGCCCAACAAGTAAGGGGTCCAACCCATGCCAAGGGACACACCCTGGACTTGGTGTGGACGACAGTTCCTGTTCAGGACATGGCAACGGCCCAGCCATGTGTATGGTCCGATCACCATTTGGTGAGGCAAGTTACTGGTGGACGGACAGAGAACAACAACTAAAGGAGGGTGGAAGGCAGTCAGGAAGTGGAACAAAATTGATGGTGATAAAATGATACATCTACTTCGCACCAACCCCCTTCCCAACAATCGCCCCCATAACCCAGAGGTCCTTTGTGGGGCACTCATGGATAAACACCGGAAGGCCACGGACAAAGTAGCACCAATTTGTAGGGTGAACCTTGTGGATATGAAACGAGGGGCCCCATGGTATAACGATTCACTCAGAGCACAGAAAAGTGGGTTACGTAAATTGGAAAGAATATGGCGCAAAAATTACAGTCCTGATTCTCGGAGCAGTTACATACTGGCTCTCGCTAGCTATAAGCAAGCGATTATAGCTAGGAAGTCCGAGTTTTACGAGAAGAGGATCTCTACTGCTACGAATCCGCAGAAAGAAGTCTTCCGAGTCCTTACGGAGCTCAGGAAGAATAAGGAACAGTCTCCGGACTTTAGTCAGGAGGATTGTCAGAAATTCCAGGATTTCTTTACCAACAAAATCATCGACTTGGTCACTGAAATTATGGCAACCTCGCAAATTGACTGTCCACCGGTGGTTATTCCAGCTAGAATGCCAGCCACAACTTTGCTCTCCAATCTACCCTTGATTACAAAGGATAGGTTAGTTTCTCTCATGGGGCGGGTCAAGTCGGGCTCCAGGTTGGATCCATGTCCACCTGAAGTGTTTAAACTCGCACTCCCTGGTATAGAGGAAGATGTGCTGAGTCTCTTAAACCTTTCTTTACAGACTGGTGAAGTGCCCTCCATTTTTAAGGAAGCCCGTCTGATTCCTTTGCTAAAAAAAACGGGGGCGGACGCGAAATGTCTGAAAAATTTCAGACCAATTTCCCAGTTACCGTTCCTGGCGAAGGTACTGGAGCAGCACGTCCTCACCACTCTATCGGAACACCTGGAAAGCAACACGCTGTTAGAGCCGAATCAAGCAGGCTTCCGTGCTAATCATAGCATGGAGCTGGTTATGCTGTCAATCGTAGATGAGCTTAGGAACAGAGCAGACAAGAAAATCCCGGGGGCATTGGTACTGTTGGACCTCTCCGCGGCATTTGATACTGTGTGTCATGAACAACTACTGTCGCGGATGAAGGATTTCGGCATTCAGGGCACAGCATTGGCATGGTTCACATCCTTCCTTCAAGGGAGGACGCAGAGAGTGCAATTAGGTGACATGCTTTCTACCGCAACTTCGATCACTTGCGGAGTCCCACAAGGGTCTGCTCTGTCACCCCTATTGTTCAATTTATATCTGCAGCCTTTGATTCTAATGCTTAATCAAATGGACTGCCAGGTATAAAACTACGCAGATGACACTCAGATCATCATCCAGTTGGATGATAGCCAGAATGCTTTTGCTAGACTGCAAAACATTCTGAGAAGTACAGCTAACTGGATGTCCGGTAACTCCCTAAAAATCAACCCGGACAAAACCGAGGTGCTGCCGATTACCATCGCTGGCAACCCTTGGTGTGATCGTTTCTGGCCTGGGGAGTTGGGCATGCCTCCGGAACCGGCGTATGGGGTTAAGAGCCTGGGCATCCAGGTGGACAGTAAGCTGTCCATGAAAAAGCAAGTCACAGCTGTGGTGGGCAGCTGTGTCGGCCTCCTCCGACAACTCAGGAAAGTTTCCTCGCTGCTCTCTTTTTCCACTTTAAGGAGTGCGGTCTCTGCAATGATTTTAGCCAGGTTGGACTATGGCAATTCGTTGTACATAGGACTTCCACAGGGTCTTCTAAACAGAATGCAGATGGTCATGAATGATGCCGCTAGGCTCATTTTTAAGAAACCGAGGAGCACCCAGGCATCCCCCCTCCTGCGGGAACTCCACTGGTTGCCAGTTAGGCAGAGGCTAATGTTCAAGGGGCTCTGCATTGTCCACAAAGCTCTTCATGGAAGGGCACCTACCTATTTGAAATCACGCCTGACCCTCTATAAACCAGGGAGGGTGCTTAGATCTGCTGATTCCATCTATCTTGTTCAGCCACGCTGTACTGACCACTGTGGGCGGGCGTGCTTTTTCACATACTCTGCAGCTATGTGGAACAAATTACCGTTGGAACTTCGCAATGAGACAAACCTAATGCCCTTCCGCAAGAAACTAAAAACTGTGCTTTTCCAGCAAGCGTGGGGTGGCCGCTAATTGTAATCTGATGCATCCTTTCTATTGTCTAGCTGATCCTAACAAAGCGCTTAGAGACCTCTGGGTTATAGTGCGCTATATAAATCACAATAAATAAATAAATAAATAAATTGAGTACTACTCATTTTCAGGCCCTGCTATCTGCAGCCTGATGATGATAATGTAAAATAAACCCAGCCATCCCTTAACTTTCAAAGGAAAATGTGACCCTGTGCTTCGTTAAAGATAAACTCAAGGCTCTGAGCTACTCAGAAAGTGTCTGCGAACTATTGGTAACTCTCAGCGAGTGGTTGCAAACACCTGTTATAGGTCATTATCTGTGGTTAGCTTTTGTTTCACATGACTAAATGCCATATGCTGTAAGGGTAAAGCTGCCTGCTACATTGTGTACTGAGAAAGCAGCCATCCCCTACTATGCACAGACAGTCTGTGAGCAGTAAAGGTTGGCAAAAAAACAGAGATTGAGGCGGAAAGAAATGTCATGTGGAATATGATAAAAAAACTAATTCAATGAAAAAACAAAGGTTAAAGTGAAGTTATGGTTAGATGTGAATGTAGCACAATAATGCAAGTTGGAAAAACCTCTGTAGTACACTGAAAAAAACACAAGTACTGTGCACTTACAGTTACAAAACAATCCCTAAATCCCAATTCAATTCACCAGTTATGGTTCAGTAAACTAACCATACTTTTCTCTCTCCCATGCGCTGAGTATGTCCTCTCTTATTACATCACTCTTGATGTGTTAAAGGGCATCACTAATGACATCTCAAATAACATCATATTTGTTATTAAATATACACATTGCATATTTACTGTGAATGAATAGCCATAACAAATTGTATTTGCAGTCTGCTTTTAGTTTCTATGAATTTTAAAGGCTGTGACCAAACATTAACAAACCAAATGGGTTGTGTTTGCACTAATTGCTTTATATTCACACTAGCAGCCCGCCCCCGGCGTTGCCCAGGGGCAGAAGGGGGCTGGGGGCAGCATTTTCTGCTTTTCTTTAGTCCCGGCTGGGCCCCCGCCCACATGTCCGCCCGCCCCCGCCCCGACATTGCTTATATCGTCCCCCGCCCGTCCCGAGTATAGATTATAGATATAGATTAGAACCACCGTCAGGATTCACTCAACGAAACAGAATGCAGGCATTCACTCATATTTGCCGCAGACGGAGGTGGGTGAGGGTGTATAACAGGTTCGAGAAGCAGACAGGCACAGTGCAGTGCTTGTGCTGGTCTGTGTTGTGGGAGATTGTAGTGGTGTACTTATAGCAGCGTTGCTCCCGCCCGCCTCCCGCCCGCCTGCCTGCCGCCTCTGCCTTACCTCAGCCGCGCTCACCGCCACTCCTGGATCCCCCCCGCCCCGACATTGCCCGAACTGCCTCCCGCCTCCCGTCTCCCGCCTCTCCTTACCTGAGCCGCTGAGCCGCAGTGCCACTCCTCGCCACTCCTCACCGCTCATCACGGCTCCTCCCCGCCTGTCGTCATCACGCAGGTGTAGGTCGCGGTCAGCTCTACGTCACGGCCGGCGCTAGTTTTGGGAACTACTTTGTTGTTAATGTTAAATTTTTTAATTTACGTTTTTTTTTAATTTTATGCAGCCTATGTCCATCTACACACCCTGAGGATTACAACAATGTATTGGGTTTGTGGATTGGCGTTGTGGTTCCGGAGTTTACCTTGCCAAAAGGTGCAAGTTCTCTCTTTATAATAGTAGTATAGATATATTGACCGGCATAAAAGCTGCAGTAGTTGTAGGCTTTGTAAGTGGATACCTCATTCATACAAGATAGTGCTGCTATCTGAATTTAGTACTCCATATGTTCCATTAGAGTAGCCCAGGCATAGCACAGTATGTAGTAGAGGAAGGTGAACCTCATGCAGAAATCATTATTTTCACCATGTAGAAAATATTTTCCAGGTGAAAAACCTGTTGCCCATAACTTAATTGAAATAAGATGTTATACCCTGTTTACTTCCCCCCAAATCACTTACTCTGGTGTTTTTCAAGAGTTGATTTGCTTTTTTCTACTGTTTAGTAATGACCTTGTAAAATGTTTCCTAATACGCACCAAGTTATCTTTTGGCTGTTCCATTTGGAATTGCTACCACTCCCTGACACTCCTCAATATGTTTCATGTAGGGGTGGGTGAGATATTCTATTGCGCCCAAGGGGAAATAGCTGAATTTTGGCCAAATTCTGCCAATCCCTGCATCACGGAATGTTTTCTCACGCAAATGCTCAAATGGTAAGTTGGTGAGAGTAAGTGTGACTTGGCATCCCCTAGCTGTCGTTAGGAGGACATCGGGCGATTTTTCCAACGTGGAAAATCTACTCCAGCAGCCACAAAATCAGCTTGAATAGCTACACACTCTGGAGCACTGTGGAGTGCTATCCACTCTGATTTTTCAGCACAGAATGCGCTCCCAGTGTTAAATCAGCATACAAACAGCTCAACATGTCTATTTCCACTCAAGATGAACATTCTAATGAATGTTTGACAAGTAGATTAACAAAACAATTTACAAAATTATTGATATTCAATAAAGATATTATGACTTCCCACACTGACATATTTAGAAGTTTATTTTATTACTATAAGAAAATGCATAGAGGAGAGGTTTAGTTATTGAAAACTCAAATGTGTAATTTACTTTAAAAGATCCATTATCTTTCTCAATGTCTGTACGTTTCAATGATATGCCTAAGGTTTTATTTTAGAACAAAAGGGATGTGCAATTCTTTTTTTTTCTTTTCTTATGTTTTGAAAATTCCTCATAATTGGTTTATGTATAGTGGATGTCTTTAAGCAGTGCATCATAGAGCTTACACTAATACAGTGGAATTTATTTAGCATTGATGGAGAATATATTGAACTTATAAGTTGAATTCCATGAGGTCATTTGCACTATTCCAACATCTAACCCTTATTAAGAAACAGTTAAATGTGAAAAGGTGAAATTGTGTTACATTTATTCAGAGTTGAATATTAAAGACCATTGTCTGTACACAAAGGCTATTGTCTGTTCACAAAACAAATGGTCAACATGGTCAAAATTGTTTCTGTAAATCAAGACCTGGTAGTGATGATCATAACTAAAATACAATAATAAGCATACATAGGAATACTGGCATGCACAACCACACCTTTGTCTTGGTTGATGGGGCCTTCTATAATTGTGGGGTAGTTTGATTATGAAATCAAACATTTTGAGCAGTGTAACTGGTTGAAAGATTTTCTATTTGCAGAGAGGGAATAGACAATGCTGAGCCATGACCCTGTATCCTTTTGATTTGGCTGTGGAATCTACAACAGCCATTCCATGACGAAGCAAAGAAGTTGCTGTATTCTATTGTTTTAGAAAATATTTATGTATGTTGAAGATATAATGCCCATTATAAAGCACCTAGGAAATATGTCTACATCATTGTCAAACACAATGAAAAGATCTTGGGTGAAAAACTAATGGGCAAAAGGCAAACTTTCCAGATGTTTTCCAGTTGTCTAAATACTTTTTTATCAGCTGGCTAAATTAAAGTAGCAAAGATGGGATTAAATAGTTAGGAGTGAAATTTTCAGAAGATGTTAAGGGCCAGATGTATCAAGATTCTGTTTTGCGAATCCTAAATAGCGATTTTTTGCGAATCGCTATTTAGAATTCGCAAAACGGTATGTATGTACAAAATCGCAATTTTTTTGCTATTCCTTATTTTTCTTTATTTGTGAATTCGCATTTTGCGAATTCACAAATACAGAATCGTTTCCAATGCATTCCTATGGGCCAGGAGGCCCATAGGAATGATAGTGCAATAATTCTCAAATTGCGAATTCGCAATTTGCTAATCGCAATTTAAGAATTATTTCAAGGGTGCAGGGGAGTCTCAAAGACATGTAAATGTAAATGTACAGGAATTTATATAGCGCAAATCACCACTGGTTTCTAAGCGCTTGCTTAGGGAACCCGTCCTGGTATTTCCCTGTGAGATAACCCTGGCAGGGTATCAGCAAGGTGAAAGTCAGGCATCCCACCGCGAGGGGCCATTGTGGAGATTAAGCAAGCTATTGCCCAGAGTCGCAGAGTGTGAACCCGTGAGTCGAGTAGGCACCGGAGAAAGAATTGTCGAGTCCATGGACATTTTAGGACTCAAGACCCTGCCGAGCCTGGAATTGAACCCTGGTCCCGGTCTGACCTCTGCTTCCAGGTCTGCCTCCTCTAACCAGTGAGCCACACTTCTCCACATCCTGCTGCACCCCTGAAATCCACATGTGTGTGCATGTGGTACATATACATGCCCTATGGGCATGTATGTGTGTCACATGCCAACCTCACAAATACCAAATAGGGCATTTTTAAAAGAAATCGCAAATTACCATCAAGTACAAGTTGGTGGTAATTTGCGATTTCTTAACTCAAAATCGCAATTTCAATATGTGTCATATCATTTAAGGAATGCAAAATTTGCGATTCCTTAAATGCTATGGCAAAATAAGGAATCGCAAATAATTGCGATTCCTTAAATTGCGATTTTTTCATACATCTGAAAAAATGCAAATCGGCCATTTGCGAGTCGCAAAGGCTGAAATTCTGTGAATTTCGGCCTTTGCGAGTCGCAAAAGCCTTGATACATCTGCCCCTAAAACTCTAATAATAATATAGAAACAGTAATGTAATTGTATATGAGATTAAAATAGATGATGGGTTGTTTTGGCATAAGTGAAGAAAGTTAACATTGTGACAATGTGTAGCTTTCAAAATACTATACATACTCTAGACACTTCATTTGCTGTCATAAAATTATTTTTAAATGTAATGCATGTTTGCAAGACTTCTTGTGGGGTAGTAAAAACATCTCCCCTCAGCAGCTTTTGACACCGTCTCCCACGGCACACTAGCCGCTATACTCCAATATGCCGGCATGCAGGGTGCTGCCTTAGACTGGGTCTGCTCCTTCCTCTCTGGCAGAACCCAAAGAATAAGACTCCCACCCTTCCTCTCCGAACCCACAGACATCAGATGCAGAATACCCCAAGAATCCTCCCTCAGCCCCACATTCTTCAATATCTACATGGCCCCTCTTGCAACCACTGTCAGAAAACATAAACTCAGCATAGTATCCTACACAGACAACACCCAGTTCATTCGCTCCCTCACCAAGGAACCCGACATCACCAGGCACAGTTTCCAGGAAGGAATGAAGGATGTCACATCCTGGATGAGCAGCAGCTGCCTGAAGCTCAACTCATCGAAAATGGCATGTGGGATGACACCTGGTGGCCCCCTACCCTCAGAAACCTTCTCAGCCCCATCGACCATGCCCACAACCTTAGGATCATACTCGACTCCTCTCTCACTATGAACTGACAGATAAATGCTGTATCCTCCATATGCTTCAACATCCTCCATATACTCCGCAAGACCTTCAAATGGACCCCCCTGAATTCTGGTAGACTGTCACCCACACACTCATCACCAGCAGACTGCACTATAGAAACGCCCTCTGCGCCAGATTCAACAAATCTCTCCTTCACAAACTACAGACTGTCCAGAACACCGCTGCCATACTTGTCCTCCGCATCCCACAACACGACCACATCACCCAGCACCTCCGAGACCTCCACTGGTTCCCCTTCGAAAAAAGAGTGGCCTTCAAGCTGAACACTTACACCTACAAAGCCCTCCACAACACCGTATTCCAATACCTTGATGAAAGAATCTCCTTCCATGTCCCCAAGAGAAACCTCGACTCCACTGAACTAGCCATGGCCGAAATTCCCGCATCCACAGAGCCAGAACGGGAGGCAGATCCTTCTCCTACATCGTGGCCAAGACCTGGAACGAACTCCCCCTCAGCATCAGACAGAGCCCTACAATGCAAACCTTCGGAAGAAATCTCAAGACCTGGCTCTTTGGATGACCTCAGAGCTTCCCGATACCCCCTCCCCCAAGCGCCATGAGACCCTTTCGGGTGAGTAGTGCACTCTAAAAAACTCCTGATTGATTGATTGATTGATAATTAAAAGAAAAATTGATCTAGGTGGTTTTGGGATACATATGTTAAATAATGCCACACAGATTTATCCTGCAGGTGTTCCATAAGTGGTTTCAAAGGGTTTGCAATAGGGGACTGTGTAAAGTGAAGATTGAAAGTATTGAAATGTTTTTATTGAATACACAAATTTCAAGTAAGAGAAAAATGGGGAAGTGGACTCAATACCGGATATATCAGTGGGGTGATAAATCCAGTCAGATGCTCCACAGGCTCTGCCAAACGCAGTCATCCCCGACACAGGTCCCGGTACTTCGGTCATCTACAGGCGCCTTGGGCTCCTCCCCGGAGGCAGTGGTACAGGCCTTCCCCGACTTCTATGCCGCACTGTACAGTGCTCGGGAGGAACTCGCCAATTCGCTCATTGACGCCTTCCTACTGGATATTCCTCCGAAGCGTCTATCAGAGGAGCAACGGGAGGCGTTCGACCAGCCCATCGCTCCGGACGAATTGCAGGCCACTCTCACCAATATCCACCCTGGCCGCGCACCGGGCCCCAACGGGTTCCCTGGTGACTTCTTGCGCCCCCTTCTCGGCGCATTACATCAGGTGCTCGAAACAGAGATTCTGCCCCCGGATTGGCGCGATGCCGAAATCGTTGTTTTCCTCAAACCGGGCCGCCCACTGGAGGACCCGGGCTCGTATCGCCCCACCATCATTAATATACTTGGAGCCGAAGCTCCTAGGAAAGGTGTTGGCCGAGTGCCTTTGCACCTGTATTCTTGACCTTGTCCACCCGGACCAGGTATGACATAAGGCACATGCATAACGTGGTTGCCGAAGCTCAACGGCTGGGACGCCCCACGGCAGTCCTACTAGCCGACATCGATAAGGCATTTAATTCTCTGGGTTGGACGTATCTTTTTAAATTGCTAGAGGCTGTTAATCTGGGGCCCTGCTTTTGAGCATATGTTAAACTACTGTACACAGACCTAACGGCCTCTGTGCGAGTGGTCGGGTACCGCTCGGACCCCTTCCATGTCTGGAGGAGAACACGGCAGGTATGCCCCCTTTCCCCACTTCTTTTCGCTTTGGCGATCGAACCGTTAGCAGCTTGGGTGTGCCTGGACGCGGCTTATAGAGGTTTGGCTTGGTCCCCGGAATGCTCAGATAAAATAGCACTCTATGCAGACAACACGCTTTTCTTTTTCTCAGACCGAGAGTGTTGCAAATTCTGCGGGTGTTTGGCGAGACGACAAGTCTACATGCCAACCTGTCCAAGTCAACCCTTTTTCCTATTTGCGGCGATCAAGGTTGTCAAGACTGGGCCTCACAACTGTTCATTGCAAACGAAGGGTTTAAATGCCTAGGGGTTCATATCACCAGATGCCCCATAGTGGCGTGGTTGCTTAACATCGCGTCTCTGCTCCCGGCGGTCCAGGAGGAGATGACAATATGGTCCCATCTTCCCCTGTCCTTATACGGCAGGTCCGCAATTTTTAAAATAGTGTCCCTGCCACGTTTGCTGTACAGACTGCAAAACTACCCATATCCAATCCCGCCATCATGGTTTCATCAAATGAATGCACTCCTGAATACCTTCCTGTGGGGTGGCGAGCGGTTCGGGTGGCTCTGGCGACCTGTGTTCAATCTGCCTACGTTGGGGGCATCGCGGCAGCAGACGTGCAGTCATGCTACTGGGCATCCCAGCTGCTGATCATTAATGATTGGTGGAAAAAAATGCAAAATGACCTGGCTTACGTGGTGAAGCGACTTTTACTGGAGGTATATCCCCTGCTTGACCTCCTGTATAGCAACTCTACCCTGAGGGCCCTCCACCCGGCCTGTCGCACGGTGATCCAGATATGGAGGTGTGAGGTTCCGTGACGGTTCCGTGACGACTTGAACCCGTGTTTTCAAGTTTGTCGGAAATACATAAAATTAGTCTCAGCGAACCGCAAATGATCCATTTAGTATATCCTAGTGTTTTCGCTACGCTACGAGCAAGAGCACTCCTTCCACTGACACATTTCTGATATACACACGGCATCCATCTTAGATCATGGCCGCCATTTTGTGGTTCCTTGCCCTCACATATGCAATAGCCTCTGATCATTTCATTCACTTCACTTTGATTAAGGACACGTAGCCTTAGCCGGAGATTCACCTCTTACATGACACGTGCACCTTAAACCAGATCACGCTGAAGCTGCATGACTCGACAAAGGCTGCCTCCTCTGCCCGAGGCCAGCCCACCTGAACTGGTTTTCCTGTCCATTGTACCTGATCATGATTAGGCGGCCGAAGCCGGTAGCCTTGCCCATTTACAACCCACAAACATCTCTTATCCCGCTTTTCTATCTTCTGCACCTGGCTCTGCTCCTTTCCTTCTGGGCCTTTATTAGGGGGAGGTAACGAACTTTACGATGAGGCGGTCCGGGTCTTGAATGCAATATTGACAAGGGATTGTGATGGACTGGTGGGAACCCCTCTTCGTGATGTTTGGTATCAGATATTATCGACAGTTCCTGTGTAACGCCAAATATTTATTGTTTAGAGACACAAAGGTTTGGGAATGTACCGACATGTGAAATATTTGCCTAGAGCACAATTTTTAGTATATAAGGAGCAACCCACTTTGTACAAATCGAACAGGCTCCTAGTTTCTGCCCGTGCGTAGATTCTGTGACTTCTGTGTCCCTGCAGTAATAAACCTTTGGTCTTTGACGCCACCATCGAGAAGCCCGTGTTTCTGTTTATTTGTGCACCAAGACAGGTGGAACTCCGGGGTCTTCGGGTGTTGTTCCCTGACACCTCTGGACGGAACCAAAAAGTCCAGAACTCCAATTGGCGCCCAACGTGGGGCGACGTCATTCGGTACCGGTCCAAAAGCCTGAAGAGTTCGAGAAGCTTCGTGTGAAGATTCCTGAGGGAGGCGCCCCACTTCATCGATCCCGGCATATCGCAAAAGTGGCCCTGAAGTTCTCTTCCACGAGGGTTCCCGTTCAGGACGGCTGCAGTGGGCCGTTGCCTTGACCGTCGCCCTGTCTTGGACCCGAAGTGGTGCAGTCCTTAGTACGGCGAAACGTGACGGGTTTCTCCTTGGTGACGTCTTCAGTGCCTCAGTTAAGTATTTAGTGATAGCTAGCTGGTTACTTTTGTGAGGATTGTTAAAAATCCTTGATCGGTTCTTGGTTTGGTTTGGTTTTGTAAGATTATCACTAGTTGTTCTGGTTACGATAATCTATTTGGTTCAGTTTTGGGTATCGATACATCAGTTCGTTTTGGTAGGCCTAAGTTCTTGGTTCAAGTGCACAATTTGTTTCGTGTTTTGTTTGTTTTGTGTTCCGGACTGAGAATGGTAAGTCGGAAAATGTTGTCTTGTTTTAGTTGCAACAGTGACTCACAATTAGAGGATTCCTGTCTGGTTCCTCCGATTGGGACTCCCCTATATGACCTATATTGTAAGTATGGTGTGGGTCCTATAACTTATAATGAGATATGGGTCCGTTATTGTAAGAAGGATGGTGTCCTTAGTTGGCCACTGCATGGTAGTTTTGAACAAGAGATTCTCGACAATTTAGAAGCGAAATTGTTTAGGAAGAAAGCCCGGCCGGCAATGTTTGACTCTTTTCGTTATTGGCGGAAAGAATCCAAACAGAGAGAAATGAAAAGGTTGAAAAAAGAGCAAAAAGAACTAGAAGAGTTAACTCTAGAGCAAGCGACTAAGCAGTTGCAGGCTAACGAGTGTGAGAAAGCCATAGATGTAGCCATTAGAGAGCGTAACTTAGCGATTGACAAGTGCTATCCTGCCTTGCCATCGAAAATGGCTAAGATACTGGAGGATTCCGAAAACGATCCTCTGCTATCTTATCTGTTACGGTCGCCTCCACCGTATGCACAAGGTGCTGCGGCTCCACTTATACCGGATGTTCAATTGCCGGTTGCTGGACAACCTGGTGTTCTTGTTCCTCAGAATCAAGTTCCTATACCTCCTGTGGTGAATGTAAATGTTCCTACAGCTCCTCCTCTTCCTGCACTGCCCGCTCCTATACCTACCACTGTACCTATTGGTCCTCAAACTATTTTCCTCGATACTCCTACTGTTTCGTCATCTATTCCTACCTCTACTGCGTTCTCTATGTCTGCGAGTGTACTAACTCCACTTTCTGTTCGTCGAAGAATTACTGATTCTGTTACTAATATGCTGTCTCCTATATATAAAACCTTGATTAAGACTCCTACTCCTGACTCTGTTCAGAGACGGAGTCAGCTTCCAAGTACTGAGGAACGGGGAGTTTTAGACTCCACGGCTCTCAGATGGATTACAAAAGTTAGAAGATATAGTACGAAAGATGTGTTAGAGACATTTATGCAATGGGGAGAGCCAACACAGCGATACGTCTTCGACGAGATGTGCTCGTTGTTGCGTGAGGAAATAGAAGAAGACGATGTCGAATCAGATTTGAAAGATTTAATTAAGATTCAAAAAGAGTTTGCTGCTGGAATGATAGTGGGCGATAATATAAAGGAAGCGATGGAACTCATTTTGAGTTTTAGGAATGATCCATCTCTTCGTTCGCCGAGAGATTTAGAGAAAGGTAGAATGAAGCTAAGTCGCCAATATCCTATGAGGGAAGTTCCTCCAATTTGGCGCGAAGCAGTACAACGTGATGATAATGCGGGTATTGCAGCTGCTCCAGCACAGTTCCAAAGAGTATGGATACATATTCCGTGGAAGCGAGCAGAAGTGTTAGCAGTGAAACAGGCCTTGCCAGATCCACGTAAGAATCCAGCCGGATATTACAAGGAATTGACACAGACAGTTGAGGCTTGTATAATGAACTTAGCCGACATTGATATGTTGTTTGGTAATGTAGTTCCACAACCAGTGTGGGCTAAAATTCGTAGAGAGGATCATCAGGCTGCTTTAGGTGGTGATTGGGCAGCTATCACTGCAGCAGATGCTCAACAAATAGGTGGTGCGAAACCCGAACCCCTAATTGCTAATCTTCCTGGCAGAATAATAGATTTAATGAAGACTCTAATGCCAGCATTGCGTGTTAATTGGGATAAATTATCCGCATGCAAGCAGAAGAAAGACGAAAGTGTCTCCGACTTCTTCACGAGGTTCGAAGAGACTTTTGTAGACCATAGTGGTCAGGATATGAGCACTGAAGGAGGACAGAGATTGTTTGTCGATAAATTTGTGCATAATTTGTTACCCGAATTATGCAATAAATTGAAAGACTCAGAAAGTGCGTGGGCTGTATCTACGACAGCGCAAATACTTGCGACTGCACAGTACTATGAAAATAGGGATAAAGAGGAAAAGGAGAAATCAGAGAAGAAAACGAAAGATTTAAAGACTAAAGTTCTTTTACAGCAGGCGTATCCGCCTCGCACGAATCAGACTAATATGCAACAGAATTCGTATCAAAAGACAGATTATAATTCGACCAGGCCTCAATACCAGTGGAATCAGTGTGCGTACTGTAAGAAAGAGGGTCACTATAAAAATGATTGTCAGATTTTAGCGCAAAATAATGCGGCAGCAGCTCAGAGAGGTCGTGGTGGTTTTGCACAGAATTCTAGAGGTCGGGGACGAGGTGCTATGCCTCCACAAACTAATGATCGTCCTTCTAATCACTTTGATCAGCGGAATGTACAGTCAGCTCAACAGAATAGATCTCAGCAATATCTTGTTGAGGATTATTGTGAAGTTGAAGAGGGATTTCAACAAAATGGGTACTAGGACAGCCATAGACAGAGAGAGGGAGTAGTATCAGTTCCAGTGGATCAGAGTGGGCCTTATGTCGCAGTAGCAACATCAGGTGTAGTCGAACCGTTTCTGTTGGATACTGGTGCCGCAAAAAGTTCTATCATGCATGCGAAACTCCCTGGCGCACCTTTGTCTGGCTCAACAAATGTTTCCGTAGGTTTTTCAGGCGCCCCTGTGTACAACCCGATATCTGGTCCTTTGTCTATTTCTGTTGGACCGTGTCAATTGAAAGCACCCTTAATTTTGACGACAGGTTGTAATGAAAATCTGCTTGGTTTAGATTTGTTAAAACGACTATATGCGACATTGTACTGTTCTCCGGAAGGAGTACAGCTTACTTTGGGTAAAAGACTCACCTCTCCGATGTACTTGTCAATGGACAAACTCCCGCCGGAGCTACGTTCACTCCCTGATTCTCTTTGGGCGACTGGTCCCAATGATGTAGGTCTACTAGAGATTCCACCGTATGTAGTAACTTTGAAAGCGAATGTGAAATTTCCAAGAATTCCTCAATATAAAATATCGAATGAAGGTGAGCGTGCACTCTTATTGATTGTGCAAGATTTGATTAAAAAAGGTGTGGTTGAAGAAACGCGAGGAAATGTTTGTAATAGTCCTGTATTGCCGATTTTGAAACGAACAGATCCTACAAAGCCTCCAGTCTATAGGTTTGTCATAGACCTTAGAGAAGTTAATAAGATTGTAATTCCGCAGTTTCCTGTAGTGCCAGACATTACTGCTTTGTTAACATTGATTCCTGCTACAGCTACATGGTTCTCAGTCATCGACTTGAAGAATGCCTTTTTCAGCATTCCGATAGCCGAGGAAAGCAGAGATATTTTTGGCTTCTGTTTAGGAGGTCGCAGTTTCAGATTTAAACGCGCTCCACAAGGCTACTGTGAAAGTCCATCTATTTACAGTCAAGCTTTAAAAAGCCAGTTAGATTCTTTTGTCCTTCCTCCAGGTTCTGCCCTAGTACAGTACGTAGACGATCTTTTGGTGGCTGCCGATGACAAGGAAACTTGCAAAGCAGCTACAATTTCACTATTGCATCATTTGTCTAATTTGAATCATAAGGTGTCACCTTCCAAAATGCAATATTGCTGCCAAGAAGTAACCTACTTAGGTCATCTCTTGTCAAAGGAGGGAAGGAAGTTGACCCCAGAAAGAATAAAAGCAATTATGCAAATGAGTGTTCCACGCACACAGAGGGAAGTACGTGCCTTTCTAGGTATTACCTCTTACTGTAGGCAATGGATCCCAAATTTTTCACTTTTAGCAAAACCGTTGGTAGCTTTGACTGGGAAAAATGTTCCGAGTCCGGTGCCATGGTCTGATGAATGTCAAGAGAGTTTTGCTGAATTACGAAAAGCTTTGTGTTCAGCTCCTGTATTGGGCACACCTGATTACAGTAAGCCATTCACGCTCTACGTTCACGAAAGAGAAGGTTGCGCGTTGAGTGTCTTGACACAGAAGTTTGGTGATAAACAACGCCCTTGTGCGTATTTCTCATCAACATTAGATCCGGTAGCTAGAGCATTGCCTAGTTGTTTGAGGGCTACAGCGGCAGCTGCAGCTTCCATTCGACAATCTGCTGGTTTGGTGATGAACAATATGCTAGTGGTCATGGTTCCTCATGCAGTGGACACACTCATGAACCGAACGAAGACACAACACCTTACTAGTGCGAGATTATCTGGTTACGAGCTGACGTTATTAGCGAGTCATATTCAGATCAAAAGATGCAATGTATTGAACCCAGCAACATTGTTGCCGACTGATCAAGAGTCGAGTGATTCTGAGCCACATGACTGTTATTTCAAAACGGAGGAAGAGACAAAAGGTCGTATCGACTTGAGAGATACTCCTCTATCCGACCCAGATGGTACGCTGTATGTGGACGGGTCATGTTTTAAATTGGAGAATGGTGATGTGACTGCTGCCTACGCGGTAACGACTTTGAAGACGATTGTGGAGACTGCAAGAGTGAGTCAGAATTCTGCCCAAGCTGCAGAGTTAATAGCTCTTACGAGAGCGTGTGTTTTAGCTGAGGGAAAGAGAGTGAATGTGTTTACAGATAGTCAGTACGCATTTGGCGTGGCCCATAGTTTTGGCCGGTTGTGGAGAGAAAGGGGTTTCATTACGTCCCATGGGACTAAGATTCAACATGGTCAGCTAGTTAACGACTTGTTAGAATCTCTAACCTTACCGACTGAAGTTGCGATTGTGAAGTGCAGTGCTCATAAAGCAATCACGGATGATGTTGGTCGGGGAAATGCCTTTGCTGATGAAACCGCTAAACAGACAGCTAGAGACATGATGAGTAGAATGTATGTTGCTACGTCTGCAAGATGGATTGCTGAGTCTGGAATGTGTGAGGACACAATGGAAAGTGTGAAAGAGATTCAGAAAGAAGCGACTGAGGAAGAGAAACGCGTATGGAGAGAAAGTACGGGCAAATTGGACTCGAATGGATGTTGGATCGATTTGACAGAACAACAGCGTTGGATGTTGCCTGATGCGTATGTGCTTGCAGTAGTGACGATGGCGCATGGAGTGGCGCACATAAGTTCTAAAGGGATATGTAAGATGTTAGCTCCGGTTTGGAAGAATGAGGGAATCAGTAAGTGTGCAGAGAGAGTGGTGAAAAATTGTATGGTGTGCTTGATGCATAATCCTGGCAAGGGAACTCCAACTCCAGCTGGTCATTTTGCTCCTCCTTCCTGTCCCTTTGAAGTAATACAGTTAGACTTCATTCACATGGAACGCTGCAACAATTTAAAATACGTCCTGGTGGTGGTTTGTGCTTTTTCCAGGTGGATAGAAGCATACCCACTAAAGGACAACACTGCTTTATCAACTGCCAAAATTCTTCTCAAAGAATTTTTCCCTAGGTTTGGAATGCCACGGATTGTATGGTCAGATAACGGAAGTGAGTTTATAGGGAAAGTTATGCAGAGTGTGTGTGCTGGTCTAGGATTGAAACAAAAATTTCATAGTGCGAACCATCCCCAGTCTGCTGGTTTAGTCGAGGGTTACAATGGCACCCTCAAGCTTAAAATAGCCAAAATTCAAGCATCCACAGGTTTGGCTTGGCCAGACGCACTTCCTTTGGCCTTGTTATCAACGAGAGCAACAGTGCATTCTAGAATAGGGCTTTCTCCATATGAGATTGTATTTGGCCGCCCGGCAAATGTCTGGGGTGTGCCAAGGCCTAAACAATTCTGCTCCATTGAATATCCTATGTTGATAGACTATCTTTACGACTTGACTGCTAAATTAAGTCTTATTCATCAACAGGTCTTTGATGCTTTGCCAAAACCTCCGGAGAGTCCAGGGCATCAGCTGAAACCCGGCGACCACGTGGTGGTCAGAAATTTTGCGAGGACAAAGAATCTTCAGCCTCGCTACATCGGCCCCTTCCAAATCCTGCTGGCGACGAGGACAGCTGTACGTGTTGCTGGTCGCAAGCACTGGATCCACGCTTCTCACGTAAAGCGTGTTCCACTGCCGCTGCCCTACGACGACTGGGTGAAGAAGGGAATTGGTGCCTCCGAATCTGAAATAACTCCAAAATTTGTCCCTTTCAGCGATGCCGATTTGATTTCTGACACTTTGAAACGTGACTCTCCTCTTGAAAAGACTGCTTTGAACATTGAAAATTTGTCTCCAGCATCAGAAGAAACTTTGCCATCTGCGAACGTAAACTCTGCAACAGCTGCTAGTGATACACTATTTTCCGATCAAACAGTACCAGCGAAGAAAAGATACAACCTTAGAAGCCATAAAAAGGACTAATAAAGCAGGCAACTGCATACTGTGATTTTGATATATATATATATATTTTTTGAACTTTTGCCTTCAGCCAGGAAGTTTGTTATTGTTTATTGTTTTTAAAATTGCCTTGCCGTCTGGGTAGCCGTAGGGTCGTGGCTGTGTGCCTAGTTTGAATTTGCAGGGGTCTGACACAAGGTCGATCTTTCTGTTAGTACTGGGAACTCCCAGGGCTGACAGAGGCATTTTCATCTACGTACACATCATCAGTGGTCGCGAGCGGATTGTAGAAGATGGAACTTCCTGCGCTGCAACGAGAAAATGTGATTTACGTTCGCAGAAACAGACTAAATAGAATTCTTCATAGCAAATGTTTCTTGATGCAATGTGCCATTACATTTTTGATTGTTTTAGCAACACTGGTGGGTGGAATTGTCTTTAGCATAAATTTGATTTTTGTGCCAGTATCTACAGTACCTCCCCTTGATCCTGCTATTTCTACTGTTTCTTCTATACACTCTTTTCACTCGTTTCCGGAACATGAGCAAGCTCGACGCTCAGAATTCATTAATAATACTTTTGTACAGCTCTTGCACCAACACCAACTGGTAGTTAACACGACAGACTGTTGGGTGTGTGGCTTGATACCCCACACTATGGATAAAGGTATTCCCTATCTGGTTTTGCCTTTCAGCTACAATGGATCATTTCAGGCCCTTCAAACCATCTTTGCTTATGCTCTTGAGACCTATCCTCCACGTCCACCACGTTCCACTAAATATAACTCTGCCAACAAAGCTTTAGTCCAGGGAATTATTGACATGGTCAAAGACGTCAATAATACTCCATCATACCCTAGAGACGAATTGCGAGTATATTTAAGTTGGAATACTTCAGAGTATCGCCTTAGTTTAGGAGAAAGCAAGCGTAAAAGCTCAACTCCAATCTGGGTCGTACCTCACCGAGGTCAGGTCTGTTTGCAAGGTAATGGGAGAAATCCGAGAGCTCAGCTAGGGAGGAGTGAGTGCGTAGAGACTTATGTGTTTCCGGCTAACTCTTCCCCTGCCTTTCTTACTGCTAGGGGTACCTATTTCATTTGTCGAGACAGAGCTTATACATGGTTGCCTGCCGACTTCTCAGGATCATGTTATATTGCTCGATTATTGCCTCCGACATACACTGCTTCACCTGATTACCACAGAACAAGAGTAGCGAGAGGTGTCTTCAGCAAGGAAGATACAGCTGGTCAGGAAGCTGGAGACTTCTTCAAAGGCTTCCTTCCGTTCTGGGGGCCTATGGCCAATAGTAGAAACATACGTCAGCTAACACGGGTAGTTGAATCTACTATTACCGAAACTGCTGGTGCCCTTAGCAATCTGACAGCTGAGCTTCAGGCGGATAGGCTCATGACATTGCAGAACCGTATGGTTCTAGATGTTATACTTGCAGATCGAGGTGGGGTATGCAGAATGATCCAATCGAGCTGCTGTGTCTTTATTCCTAATAATGCTCCAACAGTTTACGAGGCGATCTCTAAGTTGCACAAGATTTCGGACTCCATACATGTAGATGAGGGAAACTGGTCCTTTATGGAGTGGGTTTGGACTCTGATCTCAGCGTGGGGATGGAAGGTTCTAATGGTCATTGGTGTCATCTTAATATTACTATTCTCATGTTGTCTGATTATCCAGTGTGGTCCTGCTCTGTGTAGTCTTTGTGCTACAACCTGTTTTAGGAAACCACCTGCATTTGGAGAAAAGACACGAGAAAGGATGATGATACAACAGCATGTCACTGACCTGATGAGCATAGAACTAGATTCAGACATAGATTGAGTAATTGCCTATGTAAGGGCAAAAGGAGGGTCTGAGGTTCCGTGACGGTTCCGTGACGACTTGAACCCGTGTTTTCAAGTTTGTCGGAAATACATAAAATTAGTCTCAGCGAACCGCAAATGATCCATTTAGTATATCCTAGTGTTTTCGCTACGCTACGAGCAAGAGCACTCCTTCCACTGACACATTTCTGATATACACACGGCATCCATCTTAGATCATGGCCGCCATTTTGTGGTTCCTTGCCCTCACATATGCAATAGCCTCTGATCATTTCATTCACTTCACTTTGATTAAGGACACGTAGCCTTAGCCGGAGATTCACCTCTTACATGACACGTGCACCTTAAACCAGATCACGCTGAAGCTGCATGACTCGACAAAGGCTGCCTCCTCTGCCCGAGGCCAGCCCACCTGAACTGGTTTTCCTGTCCATTGTACCTGATCATGATTAGGCGGCCGAAGCCGGTAGCCTTGCCCATTTACAACCCACAAACATCTCTTATCCCGCTTTTCTATCTTCTGCACCTGGCTCTGCTCCTTTCCTTCTGGGCCTTTATTAGGGGGAGGTAACGAACTTTACGATGAGGCGGTCCGGGTCTTGAATGCAATATTGACAAGGGATTGTGATGGACTGGTGGGAACCCCTCTTCGTGATGTTTGGTATCAGATATTATCGACAGTTCCTGTGTAACGCCAAATATTTATTGTTTAGAGACACAAAGGTTTGGGAATGTACCGACATGTGAAATATTTGCCTAGAGCACAATTTTTAGTATATAAGGAGCAACCCACTTTGTACAAATCGAACAGGCTCCTAGTTTCTGCCCGTGCGTAGATTCTGTGACTTCTGTGTCCCTGCAGTAATAAACCTTTGGTCTTTGACGCCACCATCGAGAAGCCCGTGTTTCTGTTTATTTGTGCACCAAGACAGGTGGAACTCCGGGGTCTTCGGGTGTTGTTCCCTGACACCTCTGGACGGAACCAAAAAGTCCAGAACTCCAGGTGCGTCTCTAGGACCATGGGTTGGTGGGGCATGCTGACATGTGAGACTCCCCTCAGGCGGTGCACATGCCTCCGACCGGTCTCGGCTCTGCCCGGTTTCCGTAGTTGGGACCCTATAGGGATCTCAATGCTAGGTGATGTGATGCACGGGCCCACACTTAAATCCTTCTAACGGCTGCAGGAGGAGTTTGACCTACACAAGTCACAATTCCATAAATAACTTCAGCTCCGCCATGCTTTGTCTCCTCTGATTAAGAACCTGACAACACTACCAGAATTTCACCCGCTGGAGGGTAGACTGTTGATGGGGATCTAGAAGAACATAAAATTTGCCAACTCAACCAGACACTGACCACACATTCTAAGACAAACCTACACCGGACGAGAGCAGCATGGGAGGCGGATATATCGACCCTCTCAGATGATGACTGGACTGAGGCCCTTGCCAGTCCTAGGGGTTCCATGGTGTCCTCTATATACCGATTAATCCAGTTTAAATATCTTCATTGGGTGTACTACACCCGCCTCTGACTCTGGAAGATGGGAGCCATCCCGTCCCCTACCTGCCTCAGATGCCAATCAAACGATGGTTCCCTTTTGCACATGGTCAGGGGCTGTACGAAACTGCAACATTTTTGGTCACGAGTGTTGTCCTGCCTGGGGCGAGTGCAAGGATGGGACCTCCCCGCAGACCCTTGACTAACTCTTCACAGTACGGACGATATTTGGGAGAACATATACAACCGACATTTATTATTTCTAGGAATTACCTTGGCCAAGTGGGACATAGCTCAACAGTGGAAGTCCTCCCCCCCGGGGATGGCGGCCTGGAAATCCAATTTAGATAAATGTATGTCAGCCAAAGCAGCGGTGTTTCAAGCTCAAGGTTGCCTGCAGAAGTACGGGAAGATCTGGACAGCATGGGCCAACTATCAAGGCATTGACCTTTCCCTCTTATCTATGTCAGCAGATTCAGACTCTATAGACAGACTTACTATTTAATGAATCTTCAATCTAAGACAATGACTGGCCATCGTGGGGATATGCCTATATGTTTATATGCCTGTATAATGTTCCTAGTGGGAAGTTCAGTGCAAGGGAGGGGGGTGGTGGGAAGTGGGGGTTGTTGGTTTAACTGCGGTATTGATCCTCAAATGTTACCCTCATCAGCAGCTTTTCTATCTGTAATCCGTGATTTGCATGAACACTATTTGCGGAGGGTAAGCCCCAATGGTTGTAAAATCCCAATAAAATTTATTGGCAATTTTTTTTATTGAGAAGTGGTCTGACTAAACTGTCAGAAAACCTTTGCTGATAATAAAAATGTATCATACATTTTAAGGCAATTGATATTTTGAGGACGATTACAATAAGGCTTCAACCGACGTCAAAGCCTCCAGTTTATGCCTGCACCTTGTGGCAGGCACCTTGAGTGCAGGGATGATCTTCACCTCCCAATTCACTATGGGAGCATGCATTACAGCCAGTTTACGGCTTTAATGCATGCTCACCTTGTGAAATATACGAATGCGACCAAACAATGTTCGGTCACATCCTAATGAGGTGCTTGGGACTGCCAACTAGGTGTCGTTCAGTGCCAGGGCTGAGTCTGTGTCGAGCACAGAGAATTCCGCCCAACATCGAAATCAGGCCCTAAGTGCACATGGAGGCATTCGTTTGATGGAATCCTGCTCTGCTTTACTCTTTAAATGACAGAAAGTTTGCAGGAGTAATTTGGCACCAACTGTTAAGAGATTAATGCTCTAATACTAATGCCAAAGAAAGGGGCTCCAAAAAGTGAGGTAGCCAGTTAAGATGAAAATGAAATTTTGAATGTACTGTGAGTTTTTCCCTGTAAATATATTTCTATAGTGATAGTGAAACATTGCCGCAGAGAAAAGAAAACATGAACATGCACAGTGGAAATTGGATATAGGGACAGGGACATGAAGATATGAATACTAGAAAGACAATAGCACATGAGGGCATGGTCTGGTAGAAAGCAACACATGTATAAAATAATCAAGGACAATCATAGAAAGGAAAAAAACAGACATGCTTCAAGAGGCAAGACAACAAAGCCTCAGTCAGGGGGAAACAGATACTGGGAGAATGAGATCTAGAAAACAGGACAGGGAGAGACTAAAACTATGTAAAAGTGAGCTCTTAATATGAACTTTGAGATAACTATTATGTCATGAGTTATGTAATATGTGAGGTCAAAAGCAGTGCATTGCAGGGGCGTAAGTTATAGGTAGCTCCGGTAACTATAACTGACGAATTTCACTGGTTTTGTATGAGTGAAATGTGCCCCTAACTATAACGTCTGTCTCACCTTTGGTTTTTTCCGTGAATTTCTAAGGTTTTTTAACTAACAGTCACATTTGCAGAGTGGTGGAGAAAGGGGGCTGGGCCTCTGACCAGCTCTCAAGAATCCCACCATGTAGAACTTACAGGAGGTACCAGGAGGGCTTCTTGACCCCCAAGGTCCCTCACAAGTAAAGTGGACTTCATCCCCCAATCAGTAGCGCACCATGAGCCACGTTTGCAGAGTGATGGAGAATGGGGCCGTAGCCTCCGAACACTTCTTAGCAATCCTGCTGTGTGGGATTACTGGAGGTAACAGGAGGGATACTTGGCCCCCAAGGACATTATTGGGGGCCAACTACCCCTCCTATTACCTCCAGTAAGTACCAGACAGCAGGATTGCTAAGTTCTCATAACAGGCTACGCCCCCTTTGCCCACCACTCTCCAACTCACTCCCTGGTGCGCTCGTGGATGGTGATTGAAGTCCCCTTCACTGCTGGGGGTCCTTTAGGGGCCAACTGGCCCCCAAGGACATCCTTGGGGCCCATCTACCCTTCCTGTTACCACCAGTATGTCCCACACATAGGGATGAGGGATGGCTGAGACATTGTGGGAGGCCACGCCCCTTTCTGGTGCATTACTAGTAGGGGGCTGAAGTATCCTTGGCTATTGCGAGTCCTTGGGGGCCAACTATACCTCCTCTTACCTCCAGCAAGTCCCAAACAGTGGGTTTGCTGAGAGGTTTTTGGTGCCACACCCCCTTTTTCCACCACTCTGCAAATGCACCTCCTAGTGCACAACTGGTTGGGAGTTGAAGTCCCCTTGGCTCCTGAGAGTCCTTGTGGCCATCTAGCCCTCCTGTTACCTCCAATAAGACCCACAGAGCTGGATTGCTGAGAGGTCATGAGTGGCGACGCTCCTTTCTCCACCACTCTGAAAACGGAGCTCCTGGTGCACTGCTGCTTCAGGGATGAAGTCCACTTTAGTCCTGAGGCCCTGAGGAGGCAAGGGGACCTCATCCCCACACCAGCAGTACGCCGAGAGTCGAGTGTGCAGAGTGGTGGGGAAAGAGGGGATGGCCTCTGACCACCTCTCAGCAATCCCACTGTGTGGGGCTTACTGAAGGTAACAGAAGGTCTTCTTGGTTCCCAAGGACCCTCAGCAGCCACGGGGATGTTACCCCCCTAACCAGGAGCATGTCAGGAGGTACATTTGCAGAGTATTAGAGAAACAGCTTTGGTGATTCTTGACTTTTTGTTGTTGTTGCTACTTTTCAGGATGGGGGGGCTGCATGGCCCCGCTTGCCTAGACCAATTTGAATGCTGGGGACCTCATCCCCCGGGCCTGGCCCATTTGTTTTTCTTTTTGTAACAAAAATAAAGGAAGGGGGCCACACGTCCCCCCCTGCCAAGGGCGATTTAGGCCCCGGGGACCCAATCCCCTGGGCCATGTATTTATATATATATATTTTTTTTTAAAGGGGAGGGGGACTACATGGCCCCCCTCCCCAAGCCAATTTAAACCCCAGGGACCCTCTTTTTCTGGGGCCAAACCCTTCATTATTTTCTTAACTGGGGCCAGGGCGCCCACCCTCTGGGGCCTGACCTCTCCGTTTGGGACCACGGGGGAACCCTCAAGGTCCCCACAGTCCCTGCTGGCTCCCTGCCTCCTGCAGGAACCGGCATTGCTTTTGGACAGAGGGAGCTGCTTACATGCAGCTCACTCTGTCCAAAAGCAATACTGCTCTACTTCATGGAAGCAAACAGTGTTTGCTAGGGTTTGGAGGGAGCAGGTGCTCCTGCCAAGCGATAGCAAACTTCAATGTCCCGGGGGTGGATATCCTGGGACATTGCTGGAGCCAGTCCTGTGGGTGGCGGTGCCAAGGACCATGTAGGGCTTTCATCACATTTGCCCAAGTGAGGTGGTGGTCCCTGGGGCCGGCAACGGACTTCCTTAGTGATTCCATTAATGCACCGGGGAGGTGGCAGTCCCCGAAGCAGCGGGGATGCCATGTGCCCCCCCCCCCACATTAGAGTAAATTAGCCCAAGGGAGGTGGTGGTGCCCAGGGCAGCGTGGGGCTGCTGGAGCCCCCCACGCATTATAATTTAATATAGCCCCGGAGAGGTGATAATACCCGGGGCTGGAGGGGGGCAACGCAGCCCCCTATCAATATTTTTAGTTGCCTCCGGAACTTAGCCCACCCAGGGTTTTAATTAAAGGAAGTTCAACTGAGTCACAAGATGGCTGCCAACACTACCTGGTTTGAAGCATTGCCAGCCAATCAGAACTCAGGCACAAGATAGGCAGGGGTGGCTGATCCACCGCGCCCACAGTTGTATATCTGAGAAATCTTTAAATTTCTCAGCAACTAGTGAATGGATTTACACCATTTAACAAAAAGGTTGCTTTCTCGACCAAGCACCACCTTTCTGCCAAATTTTGTGTAAATACGTTCAGCAGGTTGGGCTGTAGCCGTGTCTAAAGTTTCCAATGGAAAGTAACATGAGTTAAAGCGTTTTGAGGACCCCTTTTTTCTCGTCCGCCGCTTGATGGATCACCATGAAATTTCCAAGACTGCAGCTGAAGTGACTGCCCCAATAGTTTTGGGAAAATGTGGTGAACATTCACGTAACGGTGCCAAAATTATTGGGAAATCAAAAAATGCTCTTCCTTTGGAAACTACATAGACTTGCAGACATTTTCTTGGGTGCAAACTCTGCAAACAGAAAACAAAAACTTTCAATGATAAGACAATGAGACATGGTTACAGGGTTATAGGAACATATATTGGCTCTTAGAGGCACAGCACTTTGCCAGACAAAGATATGAGCATGAGGAAGAAAATCATGGACAGAAAAACACAGAAATGGATGAAGGCATTTAGGGCTACGTATGCTGAGATCGGGAGTCGATGGGTGAGACGAATGCAGACTCCCACATGAGGACAACTCACTAAATTTCACCAAAAAGCTAACACAACCAGGAGCGTCCTCAAAGGCAGATGGTGAGCATTACAAATGCTGTCTACCCGTACCTAAGCTCACAGCAGGTAATCTCTCTCCCTTAT
This sequence comes from Lissotriton vulgaris, assembly GCF_964263255.1. Lineage (NCBI taxonomy): Eukaryota > Metazoa > Chordata > Amphibia > Caudata > Salamandridae > Lissotriton > Lissotriton vulgaris. The sequence continues at coordinate 496,052,412 of NC_141691.1, forward strand.
AGAGACTGAGTAAAGCTTTCTCCACCTTTTTAAAAGGAGCATCTGCATTACATATGTTGTCACTCCTAACTCTCAGATCGAGTAGATGGCCAATTATGGGGAATCCTAACAGCTTTTAAATACTAACCCCCTCCTACAAAAACTCTGACACATAAGGTAGAATATTCTTGCTCAAATGCATAAACTGCTCGAGAATTAGATACCGTGGACATAAGACTAGTAAGGAAATGTTGTGTGTTAGGCACACTGGTAGAGATAATAAGTGGACAGATAGAAGCCCACATACTTAGAAAAAAAAACACCTCTAACTCGATTCTACAAGCTTTCTCATTTCTATCCCTAAACACAAATTGAGAATAAACTGTTTGGTGGATTTCTCAAGTGAAAAAAAGAAATTAAAAGAAAACTGTAGTTCGCATGAAATGTGTATTGCTGTAAACAAAAAAGATGGCAAAAATATTTATTCTGAAATGATGCAAACCCTTTAAAATGAAAGTTTCCATTAAATTGAATGACACCTTTAAACGGAGCGTTCCAATATTTCAGACCTAAACGTCCATCACTACTAATACTGTAGAAAAAAATATGCGCCTTGTAATCAACACAACACTGATCATCAGGAGGTAAGAATAAATATGAATAGTACTGGCAAGTACTTGCCAAAGATAAAATGCTGAATATATCAGATTTACTATGTGCAAGTTGTTTTGTAATTGTGAAACAGATCGAAAGAGGTGTCCTGGGGGCTAGGGGTTCCTTCACCACTCACTAGCTGTGTAGGTCTCGTCTAGGCAGTGCTTGTGCTCTCTCTTTGAGACATGCTGCCTTGAGGTATGGACTTGAAGCTCTGCCCACACTCCACCCATATTTTTCATTGGCTTGTGTCATTGTCCTTTGTAAATGTTAAGGTATAGTTGCCTTCAAGGGATTTATTTCACAAAAATGTTTTGTCTCTTCTTAGAGAGTTTCAAATTATGAGGGTCAAACAAATGAACACCCTTATTTTAAAAGATAATTCCTAATCTGATTTTTACACATTACAAGTTTGGTAATGTCTGGATCTATATAATTTAGTCTACTATCACAGTGTATTAAGTAAACTTACACATATTGTCAAAATATAAAAAATGAAGAAGAAAACACAGAGAGGGTGTATATAGGAAAATAGAAGATTTTATCTTGATCAAATGAATTTAAGGGTACATAAATAAACAATTACATAAATGCAACGTATTGGTAACGGTATTATTTAAGTGACCTCACTGTGACATTAAAAAAACACCTTTCTTCAAAATACAAATTCAAAAATAAATCATAGAAGAGAAGATTTCAGTTGGCGTTTCGGTCTCTACGTTGTCATACATGAGACCATCTTCAGGACAAAAAATACAGGTTACAGTTGACCCCTTCGTATAGATTATGATGGCATTTATGAGTTTCCACCTTGACAAAGAGGGAGGAACGACTTTTGCTTATGCCAATTCCTCTGAATGGCAGGATACGCTCAGAGCTCCTCATTAAAGAAATACAGAAAAAAACTCTCTCGAAATTAGACCACTGTTGTCGTGCGGTGTTTTATAATCGACCTAAGAAATCACCCGGATAAACAAACAAGAAGTTTACCAACTTTTGGCCTTTTATGCAATCAAATAAGCAATACCACATAGAACAGTTCTCTTTATCAGTATCATTAAAGACAAGGAACAGCTCAATAAAAAAGAGCCTCTGCTAAAATGAATCTGCAGACATACAAAAGCTGGTTCCAGCTTCTTTACATTTGCTTTTCTTTTATACATGCTCCCTGCAAGTAAATCTGCTTGGACGCTTCCTCTTTTTTTCCCCCTCCCTCCCCATTTAAGCCTTTCATGTGCTTTTGTTTCTTTTTTTTTAACTGGAGCGTTGCGCTATGAATCTTAAATATGCTCCATCCCCCCCCCACTGCACGAGGGAAAGAACAAACATTTCCCAACAGTACACCTTAGGGAAAAAAAACGTTTTCCCGGTTGTTCCAAACTCAGTGCAAACAGTCTCAGAGAGCTTACATGATATTGACATGATTGCATACATGCATATCCTATTTACATACTGCATGTGTGCATTGCTTGTTTTTTTTTATTTTTTCAAGCGCCCCCATGCTGCACTTTCATGTTAAAAGAGGCCGTGCCACTTTCACAAGCTGCGTCTAAAGAAAGGTCCGCTGCCACTAATAAAGTGAAATCGCAGCATGGGTCGCTTTGACAAAAAAAGCATTTGTTTGTGAACTTCATGAACAAATGCATTTTAGGTCTCACTATAGTAAGCGCATGTGCTGCTTTGCCGAGACATTTAGTAGCTGCTTCAAAAAGCGCGTCATGCACACCACTTTTCCCGGTCGCGAGCGCGCGGGCACAACTCGCGATTTTTCTTTGTATTGCCGTGCGGCGTTACTTTTATGGCCGCGTGGCCAATGCTTGTTTTATCAATGCCGCTTGTTGGATGTTTAGGCACTCATAGTTGTGTTCCTCTTAGGCAGGATATGCGATGAACCATTGGAAAAACATCCAATGTCTTGGGCTTTATTTACCAACCAGGGTGTCCCATTCAGTGCGGGTGACAGACGTCCGCCGGAAAAAGGCTTTTTCTGGTTACGCCTCATCCATCTTTGCGAGCTCTTTTGTTCACACCACAGTCCATTTACCCACTGCCATTACCCACAACGGCTTGAAAATGCGGCGTCACACTAAAGAGCACAGCGCAAAAAGGGCATTATGCATTCAGCTGACTGAGAGGGGAGCCTGGAGCGTCCAAGCTCTTTATCAGGAAATCCAATGGTTATCTCGCTTCTCAATGTAAAACCTTTCTCGTGCTTTTTTACCGTAAATACTGGAATATTCCCGCAGTCTTATTCTTGATGCAACCCACTACCCCGTTGTGCACAGTAAATACAAGTCCCAATATCCATAGGGTCGTAGTTTCAAAGCCCTTAGGTCTTATGAACCCACAATTGCACACAGTGTTCATCCGTCCCATGGACCCAATGAACCACTTAGGGTGATCGTGTTACCCTATAGATATTGGGACTTGTATTGTACTGTGCCCAATGGGGTAGGGGGTTGCATCAAGAATACGCCTGCGAGCATATTCCAGTATTTACGGTAAAGAAGCACGAGAAAGGTTTTGCATTGAGAAGCGGGATAACTATTGGATTTCCCGATAAAGACCGTGGATGGTGAAGGCATCCTTACAGCCTGATCTTACAGCCTGCAGCGGCCCGGGCAGCCTGCTGGCACCGTAACTCTCTCTCTGATCTATAGCTGCTCGCAGGGAAGCCTCGCTCCAATACTTACTAAATCCCCTCTAAATGTTAATGACAACCCTAGTTCAGGGTGGCAGGGTGGCAGCGTGTCTGTGTGAGCGTGGTATGCCTTACCGGCCCAGCTGGCAAGGCTCCTCTGATCTGTGGTCATCGAGCAACCTCCAACCTCCTGCTTCTTGCACTGAACTGTTGTCACTGTGCCCAGGCTATGAATATTGGAATGTCTCCGCATTGGTTTATTGTTAATTACCTCTGGTAGATCGCAAGACGGTTTCAACCAAAGGACGTTGACTTGAGACGATCTAGTGACAGAAAGCTATCAGACGAGTTTAGTGTCATTGTGCCATGAAGGAGATGAGGGCATTGCCAATTCCTAACCCCCCGACATGTAGGTCTGTTACTTAATGCTATAGCTGCTAGCAAGTGTGAAGAGCTTACATTTCACTAGTGTGGCATCGTAGCCCTCAGACGTCCCGGAGCGATTGCAAGTGGACGTACATGTTTGGCAGGTGGCGGATGGTATTATATGTTTTCAAAGGCATGACAAAATGCTACAACTGCGGACAATGTGGTAATGTGATCTCAGGCGATAACTTCATGCATCCACAGACGGGTAATCCAATCAAATTAAAACACAATTCTGATTGTAATACAGACAAGGTCATGTATGCCATCAAATGCCCTTGCGGCCTCGTATATGTAGGCAGAACCAGCAGAAAAATCAAAACTCGCATAATTGAGCATAAAAGCAGAATCAGAAATAAAAACACAACTTCTCCTTTAGCTTTACATTGGGAAACAGTAGGACACACCATACCCCAATTGCGTTTTACTGTTTTAGAGCGAATTAATAACAGCCCAGGCATTGAAACAAAACACATCCCTAGCACGTAGGGAAACACATTGGATCAAGACATTATGCACGGTAGCCCTCTATGGGCTCAATGACCATTACGAGATGTTATGTTTTCTGTAACAGTAACTCAAGAGAACTTATGTATTACTGACTAACCTGTAAAGGATTTGCACTCAGCTATCTCTCTCTTCGTTTTTATCTTTTTATCTTTTTGTCCAGCATTTTTTTCTCTATTCTATCGCTGCTTAAATTTACCTACTCGCTCCGTGGCACTTTCTCCAGTTATACGTTTCCTTTTCATCTATACAACAGATTCACTGATTGCTCTGCGTATATTCATACACACTAGTGGACCCTTGTGAGCACTTTGACCTCGATTCCCTCATTTCTGATGCGACCTCTCTCTTTCACAGTCTCATGGGAGAGGGTTAGTTATGCAACATGTACGTATGTGCTTTGAATTTTAATAAATCATCAAAAACACAAAAGCACCAATTTCTAATGAAGAAGTAATTGGAGTGATTACAATGCGTCGTGTCAGCAGCACTGGTCGTGCCACCGAGACAGCTCAATCCGTCAATACATTTACTGCAAGAATCTGAGTGCCACCCACTGGCATGCAAGGCTTGGAGCCCAGGCGGGACAGGCTTGGTGTCTCATCTTTTCAAGGTCGACAAAACGCATGCCGTTGAGTTCCACAGCAACAACTTGGATTCTTTACAGCACTTTAAAATTCAAACCGTTCTAGTCTCTGTGAACCCGCCTCTCCTAACCAGGAAGTGCCTTGAAATGGGTTAGTTTAAAGAGTCGTGCAATAGTTAATTTATTAATTCACTGAATAATTCAGTTTTTATTCATTCTGCTAAGTAGGGTTATTATTTTTGTAACATGCAGTTGCAATCAATGGCGCCCACGGCGAGTAATATCTGAATAGAAAACCATTCAATCACAGGCTGATTCAAACTATGGGGCATGGGAGAGTCCAGCTGCAAGAGACCCTGTGGTCGAAGCTGATGGGCTATATTGTGTAACACTCTGCCACTCTATTGATTTGTCTTTCAATCATATCAGTTTGTTCTACCACGTCTCGCTCATTATAGGACACGCCACTAAGCACTGCCCTTTGTAGAACAACACAAGCCATCCTGTAGAGCAGAAGTGACAGCAGTGCCTGTGCCTGTGTGAGCACGTGCCATTGATGTGCACGTGCTCACACTGCTCACTTCTCAATGATGTAGAAGTTACAACCAAACTTCATGCCAGGTGAGCATTGTAGGGGAAGGGAAATCCTTTAAAGAGAGTCATTTTCTCTCTGGATTTCCCATCTCTTTTTCAAACTTTGGAGTCAACATTGTCGTGGTGTCACCAGAGCTTTGAGTGGAAGTTTTCTTAATATTATATACAAGCCATATTTGCTGCCTATTTATTTTATGCAACTATTAGCAACCATTGACAAAGCCAATTGTCCTGATTTGTTAGAGGTATGATGTTACTTGTTGTATCATACATCTGGCTGATGTTCTGCATGCCTAATCACTTGTAAGGTCCTAAAGGCGAGACCTATTTGCTATGCCAATGCTTGTTAGTAAAAGTGCCCCATACCACGCTTTCACTTTAATGGCGGCCCCTTCCATTTCTTTAGACGCAGCGCGTCTAAAGAAAGGGGCGCGGACCCTATTACTTTGAAAGCGCGACATGGGGTGCTAGTAAACAAAAAATATTTGCAATGCAATAGATCTCTCATTCGTGAGAATTTAAGCTATTGCCATTTACAATGCTAATAGCTCAAATTCTCGTAAATGCAAGACCTATTGCGTTGCAGATGCTTGTTTTTTTAATGACTCAGCGAATATTAGGCGAGGCGACAGGGTGCAGGAACTGCGGTACAACTATTCCAAAGAGATCTATTACGTCTTCGGTTTATTAACATTATAAACAAGGATTGCAGGTTATCAGCATTTTTATAAAATGAGCTAAATTGTAAGAAATACCAATATTCAGTGGGCCTTATTTATGAAGGACTTGCGCCGCCGGTGCGTCACTTTTTCCCATGTTAAAAGTGACGCACCGGCGGCGCACGTCCTTCATAAATAAGGCCCAGTATATTTTAGTAATCGCTCACATTTGGTATTTGGTATCAAGGTGGACATTGGGGGAAATGAAAACGAATCGATAAACATTTTTATCCGGTAGATGGCGCGACGGTACAAGTCAGATGTATTTGAGTCTAACACTTTGTTCGCCTTTGAAAATAGTTTTGACAATTATGTGTATCACTGGTTTTATTGATTGTTTATTCGTGGTGAGAGCCATAGAAACCAGTGAATTGTTCCACCACATTATCTAATTAACTTGAAATGCTGAATGGCGCATGAGACTTGTTAAATTGACCCAATATAAAGATGATTGTCATTAAATTAGTAACCCTCCTGTTTATGCAAATATTTAAAATGTCTTTGAACGCTTTCAGAGTTTTGACTAACTACACTCCCGCGAGACCCAGAGGAGCGAACATGCAGACATCGGAACACGTCAGCAGGAAACGTGAAGTTGATTACTGCAATTTGATTTACGAAAATAAGAAAAACAGTTTAAAGAATCCCCATGTTTGAAACGTGGTGTTTCCATCTTCTTTTTGGAAGAAATGTAAATTAGCGGCATTAGGCCCCAGGACTGGATGCCTCTCCCAGTCATTCTTATCTTTAATATGCTTTTTGTAATTTATTTATGGTCTGACTTGACAGCTCAGTTGTCACTAGACACATTTTTGAAGATTTCCCCACATGTTTGGGATTCATATGTGCACGATTTAATTTGTGCACTTTCTCGTGAAAGAGTGCTCGTATTATACTCCTATTGGGGGTTACTGGGTTTCCCTTGCTTTATATATGACTACCATGTTAAAAGTGATGACGTAGAATGCAAAAGAAACCATCCTTTATTGAAGAGATCCGACGATCGAGGCCACTTTTACCAAAACACGTGCTTACAGTTTTGGAGATTTGAGAGTGGGCCAAAAATCTTGCAAGGAGAGCGGCGTCGGATACAGCTGTTTGAGTGAGTAGCGCACTGGGTATAGTGAGTAAATAAATAGGTGTATATGTAGGAGCTGCTGCGATCAAGGGAGTGTATCTAAGGACAGCGTGATGGAGATTCAGTTCAAGGTGGTTTATGTGCACTGAAATAGTTGTCAAGAGTGGACCACACTTGTCTGTGAGGGGGGCGCCAGGGGGTATTTTGAAGGGAAATGTTCTCAGCCCTCTCAAGTAGGTAATCCAGTTCATCCAACATTTAAAAGAGGCTTTTCTAGTGTCTTTCCAATTATTAAGAATGGTCTTTACGGCGGCAGTGAGGAGTAAGTCTAGGAGGGCCTTGTCGTTGTCCGTAAGGTAGGGTTTCTATGGAATCCAAATACCAAGGTGGAAAGTTCTCTGGAGGGCTTGATGTGAAAAGTTCGCATAGGAAGGAGAATATTTGATCACAAAAGGGAATAACACAGTCGCAATGTATTAAGAGGTGTTCTAGGTCACCGTGCTTATCGTTACAGTTCCAACAGATCGCGTCATCCCGTAACTTATGTGAGAAGAGGTGCGCTGGTGTCCAAAAGGCTTTGTGGAGAAGCCAAAACTTTGTCTGGGAAAGTGTAGGGCTAATTTTGCGTCTCGTGGTTGATTCCCAGGTTTTGGACCAATCCAAGTCCGAAATAGGTACTGAGGAGTGTGAAATCCAGAACTGTGTAAGATTTTGTTGAGAGATGAGTGTTGTGGGCGTAGTAACATGTATATTCTGGAGACCTGATGGCCCAGTTTATTCAGATTAATAAGGTACCTTGGTAGGGATGGGGGTGTAGAAGATAGCTTGGCCTTAGTTATTGCTGCCTTGATACTTAAAAACTTATAAAATTCCAGAGGGCTCAGGTCAAATAGTTCCTGGAAAGTGGGGGGTGCTTCACACCAAGGAGCTGGTGAGGGAAGAATATGCCCTTATTGATCCATGTTTCATTGAGTAATGGTTTCCCTTTGTATTGTAGTGTATTGTTGATTCCCAGTGCGAATGTCTCATCTTATGGTCTAGAAACATATCAATTTTTAGGAGAGACGTTTACGTGTTTCGGAAGATGGAATATGAGCAGGAGGCAGTAGTAGGGTTAGCCGTTAGGGCGGCTGCTGGGGTGAGGTTTTTAAAGAGAGCTTTCTCTATGGTTAGCCAAACAGGAGAATATTCTAAAGTGGGTGAGAGCCAATAAGAGCCTTGCTTAGCAAGGAAGGCGGTCTGGTACGATCTGAAGTCCACTAAATTGGTTCCACCCAGAGATCTGTCAAGACGGAGCTTTTTCAGACTAATTCTCGCCCTCTTCCCCTTCCACAGGAATTTGTTCAGTAGGGCATCAAGTTTGAGGTGAAAAACCTGGGTAAGGGTGAGACCGAGCATAGAGATAAGATAGTTTACTAGGGTGGAGATCATCATTTTAATGGTCTCAATTCTTCCCCACCAGGTGATAAAGCGAGGAGACCAGCCGTCGAGTTGTGATTTAATTTTGTCTAACGTGAGGGACTCGTTGCGGTGAAGTGTCTCAATTAGAGTGGAGAAGTGTGGCTCACTGGTTAGAGGAGGCAGACCTGGAAGCAAAGGTCAGCCCGGGACCAGGGTTCAATTCCCCGCCTCAGTGGGTCTTGGGCTCAAAAATTCCACGGACTCGACAATTCTCGCTCCGGTGCCTACTCGACTCATGGGTTCACACTCCGCGACTCTGGGCAATAGCTTGCTTAATCTCCACAACGGCCCCTCGCGGTGGGATGCCTGACTTTCGCCTTGTGGATACCCTGCCTGGGTTATCTCACAGGGGAATACCAGGACGGGTTCCCTAAGCAAGCGCTTAGATACCGGTTCGGTGATTTGCGCTATATAAATACATGTACATTTACATTTACAGAGTGGTGGAAAATTCAATGCCTAAATATTCAATGAAGCTGGTCTGCCATGATAAGCCTGAGTCACCCAGAATGTCACTAGTACCATAGATATTTAGGGGCTTAACCTCCAATTTATCACTGTTTAATTTATAACCAGAGTGCACAGAGTACTCCTCTATCGTGGACAGAAGTGCTGGGATTGACGTCTCCGGTTTTTCTGTGACCACCAGGATATCGTCAGCGTAGGCTGCCAGTTTCACCTGCGAATTTCCAAACAGCACTCCAGTGATGGCATCATTTTGTTTGATATCTGTTATTAAGGGTTAAAGGGCCAGTAGGAATAATGCTGGTGATAGGGGGCACCCCTGTCGTGTACCCTGTTTTAGTTTGAAGGAATCCGAGGGGACTCCATTTATGGCAATCCTAGCGGAGGGAGTGGAGTATAAGGCCATTACCATCTCAATGAAGGGATCTCCCAGATTGAAGGCTGTCATGCAGTGTTTTAAAAAGGACCAGGACACCCTATCCTTCAATCAATATGTCACCAATATGCCATGAGTATTGCCCGGTCACAGGACACGCAAGTTAAACCATGAGGCCTAAGCACCGATGTGTGAACCAAAAGGAGGCTTGAACATAACTAGAAGATAACATGAATTAACATTAGCAAAGTCCGAAGTTAACAACGATACCAGTTCGGAGTTCATCATCGGGTCAAGCGACAGCGGAGTCCTGGATACCCGTTTTTCTCTTGTTGGAGGAACTGATTTAAAGGTCCATGTCATGTGGTGGGGAGCCCTCTAGATGTTTCTCGAGCTCTTGAGGAGAAGAGAAGACGTGAGATCTGCCATTCTCAATGATTTTGAACTTTGAGGCGCCTGCAAACAAGAATTGGATACCCTTTGCCCTTAGCTTGTCTCTCAGAAGAAGGAAACCTTTCCTTGTTTCAACCGTTTCTCTGGATTAGTCTTGGGTAAATATTATGTGTTTACCTTCCCACTTGATCTGATGGTTCTTTCTGGCAATTTGTAGGATGGCTTCCACATGTTGGTATCTTAGAGGTTTACAGATCAGATGACGAGGGCCTTTACTTCCTTTGACGTTAAAGGTGGGAATTCTATGGGCTCTGTCGAGTTCTAGGCCATGTTGTAAGGTAATCCCAGTGATCATCGGTATCCATGCTTCGAGGAAGGCAACACACGAGCCTGCGTCCGTCTCGGAATTCTCTGGGACACCTAAGATGCATATGTTCCCTCTCCTATTGTGGTCTTCCAGTTCGGCGTTGTGTTTAATGAGGGCATCAGTCGTGGATTGGAGATGCTGTATGATCTTAGATGATTGAGTGGTTCTGTCCTCCACGTCAGATTATGCGCTGCTCTGCCTCGTTGATGCTTCTGTTCATAGAACTTATGTCCGCACATATCGCCGTTAGTTCAAGTTGCATAGTGTCTGTGTTGCATTTCGTCGACTTGTCTAGGTTTTTTCAAGATCATGTCCATAGTGCTTGACGGGTCCACTCTGGCTTTGATTGGCGATTCTGATAGAGACGGTTCCAGGTGAACCTTCTTATTGTTGGTTCTGCTTTCCCTATCTGCCATGGTGAGGAGAGTATGAGGTCTTGCGGTAAGTTTACACTTGAGCTGTGTGGGAACGCGGGATTGCGGGATCGTGGGATCGTGGTAAAGGTTGCGCCGCTAGGGACGTGCCGCCATCATGTGAGTGCAGCGCGCTACAGAGCTCACCTGTTTCGCTCCACAATAGCGATGGTGCGGGCTGAAAGGTGAGAATAACGTGAATGCTGGCTTGTATCGCTATCCTACAAGGGTGGCAACCGTCATTTTAAAGTCAGGCAGCCCAGGATGCAGGCGATTGCGTCAAGGCATTCTCCATGGGGCACACACCTTACAGAGTTCCAGGGTGAGCTAGGGACGCATCAGCAATCAGATCAGGGTGGAAGAGGTGACTGTAGATGCTCCAGGAAGCAGCGGCGGCCCGGGGGAGTCCTCTTACCGGAGCTCACGCCAATCCACCATTTTGAGCTGAGGCTCCTGTGCTCGTGAGTGGCTGGAGATGATCGCTGATATAAAGTCCTCCAGAGGTGCTATGCAGGAAAACTTGGAAGCATTGTGTGCCGGCGGGTGAGGTGTATTGAAGCCTGGTGTTTTGGCCTTAAAAGTCGAGCTGAAACTCCTGCTGGCCAACTGAGTCGCTCTCCTTACTGTCGCGCGACGCGTTCAGGCAACCATCACCGCTGCCGTCCAAGCCACACCCCCAAACACAACACTGCTTTAAGCAGCGTTGTGATTGGTCTGAGTGATGTGGTTCAGCGCTCAGAAAGGGGCTTTTGCGTGTCCCTCACCAGGTTATGTACTGCAGGCTGGTGGGGAAGATGTGAAATGGGCATGACGGTTTCACCGCCCCTATCTTTTTTGTTTTCCCTTTTACTATGTTCACAGAGCTATGGGGTGACGCTCCTCCGCCTTAGTGGAGGAGCCGCCAATGTTCAAGAGGGCTTTGGTGAGGTACAATTAGCTGGGAACTTTATGTTCCGGTCCAGTTCATTATGGCCCAGATTCATCAAACAAAATTCCGCTCGCAAAGGGGCAGATTCTCAAAATCTGCCCCTTTGCGAGCGGTATTTTTGCATTTGGGATGCATCATCCCAAATGCAAAAATCGCAATTTTAGAAATCGCTAAATTGCGATTAATTGCATTTAAGGAATCTCAAATTGAGATTCTTTAAATGCAATGCATGAAAGTTTTTAAAATAGCGAAATCGTTAATAGGGCACGCAAATTACCATGAAGTACAACTTCATGGTAATTTGCAAAATGTTTAAAAATGCACTAAAGTGCATTTTTCAAAGTTTCATGTTGCGCAACATATGTGCACATATCAATTTCAGGGGTGCAACAGGGTGTCCTTTGGACACCCCTGCATCCTTGAAATCGCAATCTCAATTTGCGATTCGCTAATTGCGATTCGCAAATTGAGATTGTCTTCCCACTCATTCCTATGGGCCTCTAGGCCCATAGGAATGAATGGGGAGGTATTCCTTAATTGCAACTCGCAATTTGCGAGTCGCAATTACGAAATTCTAAGAAATCGCTATTTTTTAAGTGATTTCTTGATGCATTCCATTTTGCAGAAACTCCACCCAACCGTGCAACCTGCATATATTTTACCACTCCCCAGGCATAAATAACTCCTTCACTGACCACCTCATCGAAATTCTCACAGCAAAGAGTTCCACCAACGCTAAAGACATTTTCCTTGGCGATTTTAACCTGCACTGGAACGATCCTAAGGATCCTATTGTCGACACCATTAAAGACCTCCTGGTCAATCAAGCCCTGACCCAATCTTGCTCACTCCAAACTCACTCAAAAGGGGCCACCCATGACTGGATCATCTCTAAGGAATCAACAGTCAAGCTCATCTCCATAGACCCCTGTGACTGGTCTGACCACCACGCCATTGCCTTCCTACTACCCAGCACCCACAAGACAAGGGCACCGCATCCGGTGATTCCAAAATGCTGGGTCAGAGACACCAAGAACCTGGACCATAAAGAACTGGAGGCTCAGTGCAAATCTGACCGTTCACCCCCATTGCATATCACAACCGTCAATAACCTTTATGACCACTATTCTGCGACTATATCGAACATTCTGGATGACTTATCCCTTCTAAAACTATGAAGAACCCAAGTCAAAGACCCCTGGTTCACTGGATCCCTAAACAATGTGAGGAGATCCCTCTGGCAATCCGAAAGAATCTGGAAACAGCACTCCTCTGCCGCTCACCTAAAACTTCCCCGCCAGGCCAGAAATACATGCAATAGGAACATCCTCAACTCAAAAAAGAATTCTTCAGATCAGAACTGGGGAACACCCAGAACAGACCCTGCAAACTCTTGGAACTAGTCAAACACAAATCCAACAAACTGGCCAAAACATCGAAAGAAAACCCCAAGTCTCTAATATCATCCGAAGAAATCTCTTTGTTTTTTGCGGACAAAATCAAATCCTTAAGTAACGAACTCAGTTCCGCCTTATACTCTCTACCCCTCCTGATCTGCCTCCTCCTTCCACGCCACCCCAAAAGGCTTCACCTAAGAATCAAGCACACTGGACCGACTTCACACTCTACGACGAAGACTCCGTCTCCAAAATCCTATCTACCTTAAACCCAAACAACCACTTCAAGGACCCGCTCCCCTCCAACTGCCTAGCTGCCGCTGCCCAATACATTATTCCTAGCTGGACTACAATAATCAATTCCTCTCTCCGGCAGGGATTTATTCATGACTCTCTGAAAGCCGGCCAAGTCCTCCCCATATTAAAAAAGCTGTCACTGGATCCAGCCACCCCCAACAACTTCAGACCTATTTCCAACATCCTTCTCTTAGCTAAAGTGTTGGAGAAGTGTGTGCAACTGCAGCTAAGTCAACACATCAACAACTTCCACCTACTGGATGACTTCCAATCTGGATTCAGCCCGGGACACAGCACTGAAACCACCATGCTCCACATCGTTGATGATGCCCTCCAAGCCATTGACCAAGGCAAAACTTGTCTCCTAATCCTCCTAGATCTATCCTCGACCTTCGACATGGTCAACCATGGAAAGTTACTCGAGCACCTCAAACTCAGGATGGGATTTGATGGCTCTGTCCTAGAATGGTTTAGATCCTTCCTCCAAAACTGTTCTCAGAGATTCCTAATTAACGGTAACCTGTCCACTCCCTCTCTGGTCATGGTCGGAGTCCCTCAAGGATCAACGCTGTCCCCCACTCTCTTCAACCTTTACTTAGAACCGCTTGCCGAAGTCCTATGCATTGAAAGTATCTCCTACCATATGTACGCTGATGACACTCAGATCTATATCAAAATCTCATCCATTGAGGAGATTCTCTCTCTGAGTGAGACCCTCCAATGGATCACCTCCAATCAACTCAAACTCAACGCAAAGAAAGCTGAATTTCTTCTAATTTCCCCTCCTAAAACCGACCCAGAGATTCAGAAATGGATTAAGGCCATCACAGCCTTAAGTTGGCCACCGACCATTGTGGAATCGACAAATCACTGGGAATAACCCTGGACTGCAATTTGAACATGCAGAACCACATCGACTCGATGGCCAAATCAGCCAGATTCCACCTGAGCTACCTATGGGAATCAAAACCCTTCCTTGACGCTCCCGACCGAAAAATGGCAGTTCAAGCACTAGTCATCTCTAGGCTGGAATATGGCTGTTCCACCCTCTTGGGTTTACCCAAGATCTCCCTGGCACAGCTTATGCTGGCATGCATCACACATAAGGCTTTACACTCAAATTCCCCTGCATATCTCGCACAGAAACTTGTGGTATCCGTAGGAATCAGAAACTCGCGGTCCACCAGAGACCTCCTACTCCAGCCAGCACGCTTTTCAGAAAAAAAACGTACAATCGGGCTATCGCTGGGGCCACACCAAGAATATGGAACTCTCTCCCACCCACCCTCAGAAGAATCCCCTCTCCTGCTCGCTTCAAAAAGGAGGCCAAATCCTTCCTTATGGGTAAATTCCTTGCTTAAACTTGACCTTCAACTGCCACAGAGACCCTGATCAACTCACGGCGTTTGCCTCCCTCTGATGACCTACTCACCCCACCATGTAACCTGGGACCTTGTCTTGAGTAACTGTAATGTAAACTGTCCATGTTATCCCTCCATCCTTTATGTATCTTGCACCCAGCCCCCTCCCTATTGATGGTATACTTTTATTATGTCATGCCTTTTGTACAACTCTACGACTCTCTAAAGCGCTCTGATAACCTGACGGGTCAAGTTTGCGCTCTATAAAACACAAAATAAATACATAAATATTGTCCCTTTCTATGGTGGAGTAGGTGCCATGGATCCCGCACAGTGTGATCTCTAATTACAATTGGTCACCATAGCTCCATCGTTTTCTCAGCCTATTTCTGGAGCGCTTGAGTGTGCTAGTATTCCGATCTCCTCCCGCTATCATTTTTGTTTTTTTCAAATTAATTCCGCTATCTGCTTACGTTTGTGATGAGATCTGTTTTATCCCCATTTGCAAGACAAACCAATTACTGCGTGAGAGGATAGGATTTCTAGCTTTACAAAGACATATTAGCCATTTGGAGTAGACAATGTCTTATAAATGTGTGCGGTGAGATTCTTATGCACCTGGACTGCTACTCCCCTTTCTCTAAGAGAATGGCCCAGCTTGTTGCATCACTTGTTTAACCCACTCATACTAAAGCTTGGTCAATTCAGATTTTGATAAACATGTTTACTGCAGTAGTGTCTCATCAGGTGTCTTTGTAGCTAGATAGGTTAGTATCCTATTTTATTTGAATAGACCAATGAGTGATTTGACATTCATTGATAAAATATTGAAGTATTTCACACAAGAATATTGTGGTGAAAAAGCATGATTACATCAGCTTTGATTTACAATTGCTAGACTAACAAGGAAGGATACTTATTGTGAATGCCTGGTACCCTTCCAAGATACCAAGATATTTCAGTATGTAAAGTCCCAACTGTATTGAAAAGCAGGATAAATTATAAGAGTAATGAGGTATTGTTGCTAATATGTGATTTCTCTTGTTAAAGATTCCTTATGAAAGGATGATTAAGGAACATAACTATTCAAGTATATCATGAAAGATAATGTTTTAGCTGTGACTGCTCACTATAACTTGAACGTTAAATGGAGGGCTTTGCCTATTGTGATCTCTACAAGCAAAGCATATTGGTATGAGACAAATTGGACACTTCCTCTCTCCACATACGTTGCAAACTTGGACCAATTTGACCCATTCTTATCATCAAAATGCCAAGGCTTGTGGGCTGGTTGCAGAGTTCCTGTCATTTACACGTACTCCTAAACTAGAAACATATATTAATATTCATGTACCACCTTTAGCGCATACATTGCTTTCGAAAGACAGACTGTAGCTGCTCAATTGCTCTAGGTCTTGGCAGCTATTTGCAAGCAGTTTGGCGAATCAAGAAAATAGCGGGAATTTCACTTTAGCATACAGTTTTACAGTAATCACAATATTGTACTCTAACTGTCATTGTTGGTAATCCTTTGCACTTATTTTTAACTGAAGATTAAGGGGCAGATTTATGTTAACTGGCGCATCCCCAGGGATGGGCCGGTTAACATGCGCCACAGTGCGCCACAGCTCCGCCAGCCATGGTGCGCCGCATTTATAATGCAAAAATTCAAAAAATTGTGATTACCTATGCCTCCAAACTGTGATTTAGACAACACTTTATTGTGGATAAACAATAGTTTATTAGTTTACCCCCGACATTGATTTATGTCATTGAGTTATGCCTTAGTTAGCGACAATTATTTTCATTGTTTTCAAACAACAGACATGAGATCACCGTCAACCTCATATCAGGCCATATACAATTCAACAAGTGATTTGTGCATATATACAGTGCAGAAATAATGATAATGATCCAGCACAATTAAAGAAAAAACATTCAAACTCTTTACATGTACAAGAATTGTCATAAACAAAAATTCAGAGAAAAGAACAGTTCACAGAAACAAATCACAATTACGAGGAGAGCGAGAGTGAGCAGTTTTTTGTGAGGATTCAACTCTCAGCTCATCAGACACAATCAATATGTTCTATTGAAGAAAGAAAGCCCAATTTGTGCAACAATCGTATTGACCCTTAGTGACAGGGAAAATGCCGACGCGTTTCGAATCCTGGGACTTGTTTACAGGATTCTCATCAGGGCGCTGTAATTGTGGTCCATGGGAACTGTTTGTGAAAAGAGGAAAGGGCGATTTTATTAAAGTATTTGGACCTCTAGCCATTTTAAAATCGTAAAGGACACGCATGGGGGTGCGGGTTACCTTGTATTTTGGTGCCATGAAAGACTCCTACTTGAATGAAGGATCGTCTATGCCGCGTGGGGTTTGGGCTGCAACAGAGTACACTGTGTCAAGATTGTGTGTTACAAAGGATAGTTGAATGACGGAGAGCTGCGAAAATTAAAAGGATTACCTTAGGTTTCAGCCGTCCTTCGGCAGGTGTGCCGGTAACGGAGTTTTTAATTCTCCATGCTAGCTTGGTTTTATCTGAAATTGGAGAATTCAAGGGAGGGTTGGAATAAATCAGTGTGGCAGAAAGCCTCGTGTCAAAAATTGGCATATCGCCGTGGGACTTACTTGTGTGCGAAAACGCAATGGCCGGTCCGCCGGGATTGGAGACTGTTTGGTTGTAGATCTACGGAGCAAAGAGGGAGACGGGTGTCAATTGTCTCATTAGTTGGAAAAGACATTGTGTCCCAGGGACGGATTGCGGGGCTTGGGTCTTACCGTCAGGTGACGCGGAGAGCTCTAATGTTCGAACTTGCTTGGAGCCGGCACACTCTGTTAGTGTTTGTGGCTGTCCTGTGCCAAGCCGGGTTCCTAAAGCAAAACACCATGTGATGTGCGCTCGTCCAATCAGGGACAAGGCCGTTTTTGGTGCTTTCTGGGAATTGGAGTCAGGAATCGTGGTCAAGCCCGATTGATTTCACTGAGGGAGTTGAGGCCCGTGTTGATGCTGTCAAATTTTAGGATTAGATATGCCTCTTTGCGAAGTAGCATAGTTTCCACATCTGGATAGCGTTTTGGGTCAATCCAGACCAATGCCGTCCATTTAAAATCATTCTCGCTGTGATTGTTGTTCAGAAAATGTTCCACCATTGGCGCAGATATGATTTTTTCTTGATGCGAGAACGGTGTTGGGTAATTCTTGCATTGATGGGTTGATTTGTTTTCCCAATGTAAACTCTGTTGCATGGACAAACCACCGCATAGACGATGTTTCGGGTTTTGCAATTTGTAAAAACCTCGTGTTTCCACATGGTGCCATGATTGATGAAAGTGTCACCCTCTAATGTGGTGGAGCATGATACACAGTTTCTACATTTGTGGTGCCCCCGAAGAGGTTTCAGGTTCCACTGAGCTATAAGGTCACTTTTGGGTGGAGGAATATAGCTGTCTGCTTTGATTAGGTGTTGACCAATGCTCGTATTTTTCCGCATTGCAAAGATGGGTTTTGAAAGGGGGTACTCGAGGGATTCCAATAAGTGCCAATTGTTACGAATGATATTTTTGAATTGGTTTGTATGTTGACCAAACGTGGTAACACACACCAGTTTGTCCAATTCGTTCTTTTGTTTTGGCTGTAGAAGTGTATTTCTGGGGGTATACTTGGCCCTATTTTTTGAATGTTTTAGCAGTTTTTTGGGGTAAACGCTTTCAACCATCTCACTGCAAAATCTGTTTGCGTGTGACTCAAAGTCTTTGAGATCGCTACAATTGCGTCTAATCCGTAATAGTTGGCCATAGGGCAAGTTGTCCTTTAGGCATTGCGGATGTGAGCTGGTGTAATGAAGGATCGTGTTCCTATCTGTTTTTTTCTTGTGCAAAGAGGTTGTCAACTTAGACTCACTGGTGCCTACTGTGACGTCAAGGAAAATCATTTCTTTGGGACTCGAGTTCAACGTGAATTGGATGTCAGGGTGCCTGGAGTTTAGCCAAACATGAAATTGATCAAGTTCCGTCTGGCTCCCCTGCCACAGGAGCCAGACGTCATCAATGTATCTCAGCCATTGAATGATGTGGTCTGAGAAGGGATTGTTGCTGTAAATAAATCTCTCCTCATATTGTGCATATACAACACCGCCAGCTCCGGCGCATATGGACAGCCCATGGCCGTCCCTTTGATTTGTATGAAGAAGTTGTTCTCGAACTTGAAGTAGTTGCTCCGCAGAGTAATTTCAGCCAATGCAAGGATAAATGAAGAAGGCACTCGGTGGGGTCTTTCTCGTTGTTCGAGATACAGCTCAATTACCTCAAGTGCTTCGTCCTGCGGTATTTGGGTGTATAACGATGCGACATCCAATGTCACCATCAAATCAGAAGGTTCATTGAATGTGCGCCCGTCAATCCGGGTGATAAAGTCTGTGGTGTCCCTGAGGTGCGATTTCACTTGTGTTATGCATGGTTTCAAAAAGAAGTCAATATATTTTGAAATGGGTTCTAACACAGAGTCGCAACCGGACACTATGGGTCTTCCAGGCGGTGCCATAGTGTCCGGTTGCGACTCTGTGTTAGAACCCATTTCAAAATATATTGACTTCTTTTTGAAACCATGCATAACACAAGTGAAATCGCACCTCAGGGACACCACAGACTTTATCACCCGGATTGAGGGGCGCACATTCAATGAACCTTCTGATTTGATGGTGACACTGGATGTCGCATCGTTATACACCCAAATACCGCAGGACGAAGCACTTGAGGTAATTGAGCTGTATCTCGAACAACGAGAAAGACCCCACCGAGTGCCTTCTTCATTTATCCTTGCATTGGCTGAAATTACTCTGCGGAGCAACTACTTCAAGTTCGAAAACAACTTCTTCATACAAATCAAAGGGACGGCCATGGGCTGTCCATATGCGCCGGAGCTGGCGGTGTTGTATATGGCACAATATGAGGAGAGATTTATTTACAGCAACAATCCCTTCTCAGACCACATCATTCAATGGCTGAGATACATTGATGACGTCTGGCTCCTGTGGCAGGGGAGCCAGACGGAACTTGATCAATTTCATGTTTGGCTAAACTCCAGGCACCCTGACATCCAATTCACGTTGAACTCGAGTCCCAAAGAAATGATTTTCCTTGACGTCACAGTAGGCACCAGTGAGTCTAAGTTGACAACCTCTTTGCACACGAAAAAAACAGATAGGAACACGATCCTTCATTACACCAGCTCACATCCGCAATGCCTAAAGGACAACTTGCCCTATGGCCAACTATTACGGATTAGACGCAATTGTAGCGATCTCAAAGACTTTGAGTCACACGCAAACAGATTTTGCAGTGAGATGGTTGAAAGAAGGTACCCCAAAAAACTGCTAAAACATTAAAAAAAATAGGGCCAAGTATACCCCCAGAAATACACTTCTACAGCCAAAACAAAAGAACGAATTGGACAAACTGGTGTGTGTTACCACGTTTGGTCAACATACAAACCAATTCAAAAATATCATTCGTAACAATTGGCACTTATTGGAATCCCTCGAGTACCCCCTTTCAAAACCCATCTTTGCAATGCGGAAAAATACGAGCATTGGTCAACACCTAATCAAAGCAGACAGCTATATTCCTCCACCCAAAAGTGACCTTATAGCTCAGTGGAACCTGAAACCTCTTCGGGGGCACCACAAATGTGGAAACTGTGTATCATGCTCCACCACATTAGAGGGTGACACTTTCATCAATCATGGCACCATGTGGAAACACGAGGTTTTTACAAATTGCAAAACCCGAAACATCGTCTATGCGGTGGTTTGTCCATGCAACAGAGTTAACATTGGGAAAACAAATCAACCCATCAATGCAAGAATTACCCAACACCGTTCTCGCATCAAGAAAAAAGTCATATCTGCGCCAATGGTGGAACATTTTCTGAACAACAATCACAGCGAGAATGATTTTAAATGGACGGCATTGGTCTGGATTGACCCAAAACGCTATCC
The DNA here is from genome assembly GCF_964263255.1 of Lissotriton vulgaris. Classification (NCBI taxonomy): domain Eukaryota; kingdom Metazoa; phylum Chordata; class Amphibia; order Caudata; family Salamandridae; genus Lissotriton; species Lissotriton vulgaris. Next base: position 496,073,057 of record NC_141691.1, read on the forward strand.
AGATGTGGAAACTATGCTACTTCGCAAAGAGGCATATCTAATCCTAAAATTTGACAGCGTCAACACGGGCCTCAACTCCCTCAGTGAAATCAATCGGGCTTGACCACGATTCCTGACTCCAATTCCCAGAAAGCACCAAAAACGGCCTTGTCCCTGATTGGACGAGCGCACATCACATGGTGTTTTGCTTTAGGAACCCGGCTTGGCACAGGACAGCCACAAACACTAACAGAGTGTGCCGGCTCCAAGCAAGTTCGAACATTAGAGCTCTCCGCGTCACCTGACGGTAAGACCCAAGCCCCGCAATCCGTCCCTGGGACACACTGTCTTTTCCAACTAATGAGACAATTGACACCCGTCTCCCTCTTTGCTCCGTAGATCTACAACCAAACAGTCTCCAATCCCGGTGAACCGGCCATTGCGTTTTCGCACACAAGTAAGTCCCACGGCGATATGCCAATTTTTGACACGAGTCTTTCTGCCACACTGATTTATTCCAACCCTCCCTTGAATTCTCCAATTTCAGATAAAACCAAGCTAGCATGGAGAGTTAAAAACTCCGTTACCGGCACACCTGCCGAAGGACGGCTGAAACCTAAGGTAATCCTTTTAATTTTCGCAGCTCTCCGTCATTCAACTATCCTTTGTAACACACAATCTTGACACGGTGTACTCTGTTGCAGCCCAAACCCCACGCGGCATAGACGATCCTTCATTCAAGTAGGAGTCTTTCATGGCACCAAAATACAAGGTAACCCGCACCCCCATGCGTGTCCTTTACGATTTTAAAATGGCTAGAGGTCCAAATACTTTAATAAAATCGCCCTTTCCTCTTTTCACAAACAGTTCCCATGGACCACAATTACAGCGCCCTGATGAGAATCCTGTAAACAAGTCCCAGGATTCGAAACGCGTCGGCATTTTCCCTGTCACTAAGGGTCAATACGATTGTTGCACAAATTGGGCTTTCTTTCTTCAATAGCACATATTGATTGTGTCTGATGAGCTGAGAGTTGAATCCTCACAAAAAACTGCTCACTCTCGCTCTCCTCGTAATTGTGATTTGTTTCTGTGAACTGTTCTTTTCTCTGAATTTTTGTTTATGACAATTCTTGTCCATGTAAAGAGTTTGAATGTTTTTCTTTAATTGTGTTGGATCATTATCATTATTTCTGCACTGTATATATGCACAAATCACTTGTTGAATTGTATATGGCCTGATATGAGGTTGACAGTGATCTCATGTCTGTTGTTTGAAAACAATGAAAATAATTGTCGCTAACTAAGACATAACTCAATGACATAAATCAATGTCGGGGGTAAACTAATAAACTATTATTTATCCACAATAAAGTATTGTCTAAATCACAGTTTGGAGGCATAGGTAATCACAATTTTTTGAATTTTAGTGTGGCCCTACCTACCCTCCCTCCCATTGGGCCCAACCACCCTTTTGCGTCTATATTCTGAGCGGGCCATTGCCCGAGTGGTTCGGGAGTGACGTAACAAGCGTCTCTTACAAATTTGTCAGCATCAGGTGCTTGCAAGGGTTTCGACTCTTGCGTAACATGGCAGACAAAGATACGCTGTCCTTCACGGAAAGCCATATCCAAAACCTCATTGAGTCCTCGCCATTTTCTTCAATTACCCTTAGTACCTCAGCTAAACAACAAAATGAGGCAGACAAATTGATTAGGCTTCAGAAGAAGCATATTAGAACTGAGCTTCACGGTTACTTTTTACTCAAACATCTAAAAGCGGGGACTATTCCCTAGGGCCTTCAGGTTAAGAACATTCCCATCATCTTTACAGAGGACGCTGATTACAAGAAAGGTTTCAGCCAAATTAACACTAAATGCAGTAGAGATTTAATGGTACACACCATTGAGACAGCTCAACGCATTTGTAGTCAGGAAGAAAAATAAATTGAAGATTTAATCAAAACCATCAACGACAGTCAGACTACTAGTGAAGCGCAGGCCCTCCTTGACAAAATAGAAAAGGAAATTGCTACATTCAAAGATTACACTTTGAATATTAAAACAACCCAATTTGATAAAGACTCCAAAACATTCCGACTTGAACAGGTCTATCCTTTTCTTAAAGAAGATTTTTACACCTCGGGGGAGTCTAGAGGGGCCCTTAATACATATCAAGGGAGATCCAGAAACAGATTCATTACATTCTCTGACACCACCTCTTCCGATTCTTCCTCTGATTCTAGACAGTCCAACCCTAAAACGCGAGGAACAAGAGGAAGATCGACTCCTTTTTTATCCAGGGGCGGACAAACACAGACACGTTTCAAACAACCGTGGCAAATGCGCACTCGCAACAAGAACTACAACAATTGAACCTGTCCACCATAGTAAATCTTTCTGATAAAGAATTATCGAGAGATGAGGAAATGCTTCTAAATCTGGGCCTTAAATTTGTCCCCACCAAGAAAACTGATTTCACCAAATTGAAATTGGAGGCACTCGACTTCTGTCGCAAAGTCAGGCTGAAAACTTACTTCGCTGGTGCCGAAATGACGTCAACACAAGAAACCACTGGACTAAGAGTTAAATCTAAATTCACCCCGACCACAAATATTCCGAAACAAATAATTGCTTTTGAACAGGCGGTGTTGTCCTCACTCACCAAACTTGAGAAGAAGAACAGCTTTGTTAAAAATAACATCAGTAAAGGTATTCAAAAAGCAATTGGTGATCTGAAATCTGACACGTCAATTGTTATAAAGCAAGCAGATAAAGGTGGGGCGGTGGTCCTTTGGCCCCGTCCCATGTACCTCACTGAAGGACAACTACATGTTAATAATCGGGAGTGGTACAGACCGTCCAAAGAAGATCCCGTCCTCGCCATCCAGGACAAAATAGGTAGAATCACGCAGACAGGCTTGGACGAAGGGTTCTTAGGGCCTAAAGAGTTTGAATATCTGAACAAAAAGTCACCAAGAACACCAATACTCTATTTATTACCTAAGATTCATAAAAACGAGAAGGCACCACCTGGAAGACCCATAGTGTCCGGTTGCGACTATGTGTTAGAACCCATTTCAAAATATATTGACTTCTTTTTGAAACCATGCATAACACAAGTGAAATCGCACCTCAGGGACACCACAGACTTTATCACCCGGATTGAGGGGCGCACATTAAATGAACCTTCTGATTTGATGGTGACATTGGATGTCGCATCGTTATACACCCAAAAACCGCAGGACGAAGCACTTGAGGTAATTGAGCTGTATCTCGAACAACGAGAAAGACCCCACCGAGTGCCTTCTTCATTTATCCTTGCATTGGCTGAAATTACTCTGCGGAGAAACTACTTCAAGTTCGAGAACAACTTCTTCATACAAATCAAAGGGACGGCCATGGGCTGTCCATATGCGCCGGAGCTGGCGGTGTTGTATATGGCACAATATGAGGAGAGATTTATTTACAGCAGCAATCCCTTCTCAGACCACATCATTCAATGGCTGAGATACATTGATGACGTCTGGCTCCTGTGGCAGGGGAGCCAGACGGAACTTGATCAATTTCATGTTTGGCTAAACTCCAGGCACCCTGACATCCAATTCACGTTGAACTCGAGTCCCAAAGAAATGATTTTCCTTGACGTCACAGTAGGCACCAGTGAGTCTAAGTTGACAACCTCTTTGCACAAGAAAAAAACAGATAGGAACACGATCCTTCATTACACCAGCTCACATCCGCAATGCCTAAAGGACAACTTGCCCTATGGCCAACTATTACGGATTAGACGCAATTGTAGCGATCTCAAAGACTTTGAGTCACACGCAAACAGATTTTGCAGTGAGATGGTTGAAAGAAGGTACCCCAAAAAACTGCTAAAACATTAAAAAAATAGGGCCAAGTATACCCCCAGAAATACACTTCTACAGCCAAAACAAAAGAACGAATTGGACAAACTGGTGTGTGTTACCACGTTTGGTCAACATACAAACCAATTCAAAAATATCATTCGTAACAATTGGCACTTATTGGAATCCCTCGAGTACCCCCTTTCAAAACCCATCTTTGCAATGCGGAAAAATACGAGCATTGGTCAACACCTAATCAAAGCAGACAGCTATATTCCTCCACCCAAAAGTGACCTTATAGCTCAGTGGAACCTGAAACCTCTTCGGGGGCACCACAAATGTGGAAACTGTGTATCATGCTCCACCACATTAGAGGGTGACACTTTCATCAATCATGGCACCATGTGGAAACACGAGGTTTTTACAAATTGCAAAACCCGAAACATCGTCTATGCGGTGGTTTGTCCATGCAACAGAGTTTACATTGGGAAAACAAATCAACCCATCAATGCAAGAATTACCCAACACCGTTCTCGCATCAAGAAAAAAGTCATATCTGCGCCAATGGTGGAACATTTTCTGAACAACAATCACAGCGAGAATGATTTTAAATGGACGGCATTGGTCTGGATTGACCCAAAACGCTATCCAGATGTGGAAACTATGCTACTTCGCAAAGAGGCATATCTAATCCTAAAATTTGACAGCGTCAACACGGGCCTCAACTCCCTCAGTGAAATCAATCGGGCTTGACCACGATTCCTGACTCCAATTCCCAGAATGCACCAAAAACGGCCTTGTCCCTGATTGGACGAGCGCACATCACATGGTGTTTTGCTTTAGGAACCCGGCTTGGCACAGGACAGCCACAAACACTAACAGATTGTGCCGGCTCCAAGCAAGTTCGAACATTAGAGCTCTCCGCGTCACCTGACGGTAAGACCCAAGCCCCGCAATCCGTCCCTGGGACACAATGTCTTTTCCAACTAATGAGACAATTGACACCCGTCTCCCTCTTTGCTCCGTAGATCTACAACCAAACAGTCTCCAATCCCGGCGAACCGGCCATTGCGTTTTCGCACACAAGTAAGTCCCACGGCGATATGCCAATTTTTGACACGAGGCTTTCTGCCACACTGATTTATTCCAACCCTCCCTTGAATTCTCCAATTTCAGATAAAACCAAGCTAGCATGGAGAATTAAAAACTCTGTTACCGGCACACCTGCCGAAGGACGGCTGAAACCTAAGGTAATCCTTTTAATTTTCGCAGCTCTCCGTCATTCAACTATCCTTTGTAACACACAATCTTGACACGGTGTACTCTGTTGCAGCCCAAACCCCACGCGGCATAGACGATCCTTCATTCAAGTAGGAGTCTTTCATGGCACCAAAATACAAGGTAACCCGCACCCCCATGCGTGTCCTTTACGATTTTAAATGGCTAGAGGTCCAAATACTTTAATAAAATCGCCCTTTCCTCTTTTCACAAACAGTTCCCATGGACCACAATTACAGCGCCCTGATGAGAATCCTGTAAACAAGTCCCAGGATTCGAAACGCGTCGGCATTTTCCCTGTCACTAAGGGTCAATACGATTGTGGCACAAATTGGGCTTTCTTTCTTCAATAGCACATATTGATTGTGTCTGATGAGCTGAGAGTTGAATCCTCACAAAAAACTGCTCACTCTCGCTCTCCTCGTAATTGTGATTTGTTTCTGTGAACTGTTCTTTTCTCTGAATTTTTGTTTATGACAATTCTTGTCCATGTAAAGAGTTTGAATGTTTTTTCTTTAATTGTGTTGGATCATTATCATTATTTCTGCACTGTATATATGCACAAATCACTTGTTGAATTGTATATGGCCTGATATGAGGTTGACGGTGATCTCATGTCTGTTGTTTGAAAACAATGAAAATAATTGTCGCTAACTAAGACATAACTCAATGACATAAATCAATGTCGGGGGTAAACTAATAAACTATTGTTTATCCACAATAAAGTGTTGTCTAAATCACAGTTTGGAGGCATAGGTAATCACAATTTTTTGAATTTTAGTGTGGCCCTACCTACCCTCCCTCCCATTGGGCCCAACCACCCTTTTGCGTGCATTTATAATGCGGCGCACCATGGTGCAAAAACGGCACAGATGCGTGACGCATCTGTGCCGGAAATGTGTCGCTATGCTGGAGTTGCGTCGCAAGCGTGACGCAGCTCCAGCAAGGCTCGGGGGGTGCCCCATTTTAACAATGCTGCGTCAAGACCTACACCTGCTTCAAGCAGGCGCAGGCTTTTGACGCAGCATTGGCTTAAAAGTGACTGAGTGAAATCTCATAGATTTCACTTAGCCACTTTTGCGAGGCGCACCTGCCCCGGAACGCCCACCCTGCGCCGGAACGCCCACAAGCGGCGCAGGGCTTTACAACGTGACGCATCTGCTTAGATGCGTCACGTTGTAAATCGTTCGTAGGGATGCGCCACGTTTACGCCGCCTTGCGTGACGCAACAGCGGAGTAAACGTGGCGCAAGGGCCTCATAAATCTGCCCCATATTGTTTAACTTGTTTTATAGTGTGCTAACTGAATCTCAGATGTAAAGTATTGTGTGCAAGCTACAAATGTATTTACAAGTGTCTTTATTTCATTATTGAATGTGTGTTATAGGCTGTGCCCAAAACAAAACCTTTCAAATATATATTATAAAAAATGCAAACTTCAAACTGACTATGCTGCTAATTGTTCTGTTAGAGTAATGTTACCACTAGCTTTTCAAATGACATAGATACTAGTTTGAATATGACCGAATTTGAGTCTTACCTCTTAATGGGGTCTCGAGAGAGACCCAGAGATGTTCTGACATGAACCACAACTGTCCCAATTAGTTTGTGGGCCATCACTGCCAGTCATGAGGAATTCTCTCACATTAGGATGACAATCTCTATGTGCGTGGCGTTTGTCTCCCTGTAGTTAAATGTGAGTTGTCTCAATATTGTGCTCTTCCATTAACGATAGGAGTTGTCCCAGATCATCAGGGTCATGGTATTCCTTAGTATTTCCATCAGCAGTAACATGCATTATTGAGGAGTCTAACCGCCTATACTTGATATATAGCTTTTTCAGAGTTGGTGAGAGAGAAACATTTTTCTGCATTATATTTGTTTCATAAGAAATGTCGACAGACGTTGACATGTTGTGAAGTTTGTTTTGGTACAGGCCATGACGTTCAGGTGTCAGGGGTTCAGCTTCGTATGAAAGTGTCTCAACAAGCATGCTACAATAGATATGTGTGCCTTGTCGATTTATTGTTTTGGAACACAATCTATGAGCTCCCTGGAATTCCAATGCACATCAAATGTATCATTCAGGGAAGACGGTAGAAATGTTAACAGAAAATCCTGAAAGGTGTCTCCATCCTTGGTCTTCAGACGTCCAAGATATGAATATTTTTTGCTTGAATTCTGTCATGCAGTTCTATCACCGTCCTGTCTTAATTCCAGATTTCATTGCCCCAGTCGGGCACTGTCAGCACCTCAACTTCCAAATCATCCACTCTCCTGTTCATAGACTCTATTTATAATGTATTCTTTATTGTTTCAGTTAATTGAAACCATAACAACATTACCATTAAAACTATGACAGTGTTGCAATTTTAACAACATCATAAAATTAAGGATAAGTTAGGGAAAAAGTACAAGCGTTCATTCTGGACATAGAACTATATCTTTTTTTAATAAAATGACTTTTAAAATCAAACTTAATAATGATAAAATGAGGGCAAATATATTTGGACAAAGCGAGCCAAATGAATTTATGTCCAATCTGAGCCGTTCATCCATGGGGATCAATTAATTTTACAGGCATCGTACCTTTTAACTGATGGCACTCTTTTATTTGATGGAGAGTTGTGCTACGGTTTGTTGATTGGAGCCAATATCAAGAATCACACTAGTTTGCTGTTTAACTGTGAATCCTCCGGACTGAGGCTTACAATTATTGCTCCCTGCATGTTTGAATCCCTCTGTCAGTGAAGCGTCTCTTTATTATTAAAGAACGAAGCTTGCACTATTTAGGACAAATGCAGACCAGATGGATAAAATCCTAGTTTTTTTAGGTTTCGACCTGGCGAGGGGCACACAGTGCCCCTCCCAGATCGAAAACTTTTGTCTACAGTAGGGATGTTCGGACCGCCTCTGTTTCCCATTCTGTGCTCACACTACTATTTTATGATTTACATCAACGCCCGGAATCTCCTGTGTACCGAAGGGGGTTCGAATACAGTGGTGACTTTTTTTTTATATACAAAGTAGACAGGTCTTAGGGTTGCCATCTTTTTCACAAAAAAATACCGGCCCATTTATACATAGATTGGTGTTCAGGAAGGTCCGATATCGATATTGTAATAGCAGTTCGTGTACAATTCTGCTCCACATCGTGATTGATCAAGGGGCGGGACTAGCAAGCTACACACCAATCGCTGCACGGTCATGGTGAGAATAGCTTCAGCCTATGACGCAAGAATCTCTTTCAATCACGTGACAATCACGTGACATTCACGTCTAATGAAGCTGCTTCGGCCATTTTGGTGACTGGAGAAGGGCGTCTGTTTCCCTTAACTCAATAAATAAAGACGCAATCAGATGGTAGCGAAAAACTAGTTATTAGTTAAAAACAAAAAGGCACATATCGATGTTGCTCGTCCGCTCTTAAAAGGGCGCAGCAGTCGTAGTACTCGGCGGAAAGATGGTGCAGTCCTGCTCAGCTTACGGTTGCAGGAACAGGTACGACAAGGAGAAGCCCATCTCTTTCCACAAGTAAGAATTTTTTTTTGCTCTCGCGCTTTGACCGGGGCACGTTCGTGTGTGTAAAACCGTTACAGATAGGGGTAACAATGTTCGGCAGAGTCAAGATTTTGCCAGACATGGTTCTGAGTTGAGCAAAGCGTTTACAGTGAGTGATGCTTCTCGCGCATGCTTAGGAGGGAAAGGGGGCGGGTACAGCATAGAGACAAAGACATTTATTTAAATATTTTCCAACGCAGCCTAAGAGCTTGGCACTGTCTTCGATTTGTTGTTAAGGGTCGAACCTGCGTGAGCAGCATGGCGCTAGCAAGACACTATTGCTTACAATAAGGCGCTTGCAGCCCGCCCATTGTTTACCATTAGTTGGCTTAAGTCGCACACTTCTTTGTAGTCTCCTAGTTGTGCTTTGGGGTAATTTCCAGTTCTGTGGAGCATGCACCAAACTCAGATTTATTGACCTTAATTAGTAGTCCTCTGCTGGTCGCGCTGTAATTCAGGCACCCATTTAATTCTCCGTTATACTTTAATCCCGCCATCATAACACCTTTCCCATAACTTTTAGGCTTGTTACATGTATAAAAAAGTTATAAAAGATAGCACTGGGCTAGTGGTGCATTTTAACGTCTGACGATACATCTCCCAAGAGAGTTACCTCGACATGTATATTTTCACTGGAAATGCTCACAGTTACATCCTATATATATCCGACTTCATTCGAAATATTGTCATAAGTAACGTATTGTCTCTAAAGCTCACAACAGTGACATGCCCATAAGAATTATAATTCGCGATCAACTGTGCTGTAGAATGTCTCCCATTTGTAGCCAACTAAGGCTCGCTAAGAAGATTTGTCATCTACTGAAATTCTACTGAAAACACTCAAATAAAATGTCAAGATTCTGGCGCCCCAAAACATGGGCGGTGAAACAACAACAAGCACTGGCGTTGCCAATAGGTTTCGCATTTGGAAAGTTGGAGCTATATGTTTTGTAAATGACATTTTATATTTATATATTGTTATTGACAATGCCAATAACGATATATAAATATAAAATGTCATTTACAAAACCAATAGCTCCAACTTTCCAAATGCGAAACCTATTGGCAACGCCAGTGCTTGTTTGCTTTGTAGTTCCATTCTGGTCGACTGGACAATGCTAGGTATGGTGCTGGTGTCAAGGCGTCATAGTTTTTAATCACCATCCAGGCATGCGATCAAGAGCTGTAATCTGATCTTCTAGACATGACTGATACTGTATGGCCCTATTCTTCACCCTTGTAAAGACGTCATATGGTGCACTAATGTCCTATAGTTCAGTTGGATGCAACTGTTTAATGGTAACTTTCAGATATTTGTGGTATGCCGACTGCTGGTCCGTTTACAGAACCAACCATAATGCACCATTAATTGTGGCATCTTGTACCCGTCATATCTTATACCAGCTTTTTATTGTTTTCGACCTTCTAGCCAGATTGTGTTTTGTGAGCCCAAACTCAAGCCGAATGTGTTACAAGCGGTAAACACTGAGGTAGGGTGAACACTTCCCTGAAGGAGTGAGTCTGCAATTCATCCAGTACTTCCGCTTCCTGCCCTCTCATGTCTACCCTTGCATTTGTGATAGTAAGAACTAGCTTGGCAGAGATGACTGTTAACAACGGCTAAACCGAAGTACCATCCAATTTTTTTAGCTAATATGCTAAAGGCATGGGTTAGGGTGTTCCTTTTCTTCACTATATATTGTTTTTGATCAAAGAAGTTTCCTCTTGAATCTAAGTACAACCCCATGTTTTTGTAGTTGCTCACTACTTCCAGATGCATATCATTTAGAAAAACCATGGCAGGCCGCCCAGTAGATTGCTGACAGACATGGTTTTCATTTTTGTTCATAGACAAATACTGTTTTGAAGGAGAATAATTAATCCTTCCGTTTATTTTATTTTTCTTTCGTAGATTCTGAAAGCTGAGGGTCGCATTAGGATGACGGTCGGATTGCCCCTGCTGAGCCGGCGGCAGTCACCACCAGCCGGCAGGGGCAATCCGCTCGCCATCCCTGTAGAAAATCCCCCCCGCCGTATTACAATGGCTGGGGGGTCCACGGCAGACGGAAAGACCGTCTGCCGCTTTTCCGCCGGGTCAACATGTCGACCGGGCAGAAAAGGATTCAATATGGTAGCGGTGTCTGAAAGACACCACCAGCCATATTACAATGTGCCTTTCTGAATGCCTTTCAATGGCGGCAATGCCGCCATGGAAAGGCATGCAGAGTCTGATTGGGGGTCCTGTTGTGGGCCCCCATGGACCCTACCGGGGTTGGGGGAGCACATGGGGGGTGCATCTGGTACCCCCCTGCCTTTCAAAGAACTTCGTGGCAGGCACCACGCGGTGTATTTTGAACATTGTGGCGGGCGGTGCTGAAAGATGCGCCCACCAGTGTGACGGGCGAATCATAATCGGGTGTGTGGGACTGCCGCTAGCATTGCGGGCAGTCCCATTCCCCACTGGTATGGCAGGCGGACAATGTCCGCCCGCCATACTAATGTGCCCCTTAGTGTCTTAGAGCTCTACTTGTGTCGAGTTGAGTATTAGTTGGCTTCATGATTCTCTCTTAGTGTTGTTGTGTGGCCCTGACCTTTTTCTCTGATAAAGCTTGAAACAGGAGCTGTCTTTGTAGCTTATTAGTAGACATGATATGCAGGCTTCAGCCAATATTCATGGGATATTAGAACATTGAAATGTTGGAAGCTCCATTGAAAACAATGGAGTAGCTCCGGCCCTATCATTGCTGGTATAAGCCCGGAGCTCCAACATTCCAATGCTTCTTTGTTCATAGCTCAGGCTGTGAACAAAGGCTTCAGGGAGCCTGAGGGACTTTCAATCCCCTCGCGCTCCCTAAAGCCTTTGTTTAATTTTTTAGAGCATTCTGCCCTCTAGTGGCATAATGTCCTAATAGCCTTATAGCCCTTCGCAGCTGGGCTATACTGGCTATTAAAGTCCTGCTGCCTTGTTAAAGTCCCTCACCTTCGGCTTGGGCCTTTAACGCTTCAGCAGGCCTTTAATAGTCGGTATAGCCCGCTACGGCGCACTATCAGGCTATATTTTTGTCTGGACATATACAAGGGACAGTATTGAGGAAGACATTTCATTGAATGTGAGTACAGTAATGTGTATTTGTTATTCCTTACTCTGTAGGGAAGGCAGGGCCTTGTTTGTTAACAATGCTATGTTATCCTAAGCTTATTAGATGCTTAAACGCCATTTTGCTTTTCTGCCGCTTTTGCACACAACACTACATGTAGCTGTTATTGTAAGTTTGACTTTGTGAATATCTTCACATGGGAATGGCTTGTTTTCAACATCCCTAAACTTATATCGTGATCTTAGTCTGCGCTGTGAGTTCTGAAGCCTCCAAGGTTATCATAACAATGTTTAGCTGTTATTCAGGCTGATCAGCTCAACCTTAGACATAACAGGCACGCAGCTGCAGCTAGCTTTAATTCTGGCACCTTTAATATTGCTCTGCATACATGATTTTGGGCACTTGGAAGAATTCAGTTTCCATAGAGACAGAGAGCTTTTGCAGATCCTGATGTGATTCACTCCTGCTGATCTTGGAGGTATGGGGTCCCCTATTCAATCCTAAGAGACCTTCTATATTTTATAAAACATAGTTCCTAGTTAGGTAGGGGGCACAAAAGGCGCTATAAAACCTGTTTCCACCATCATTATAATATGGTTTCTCCTTTTGTGTTTTATGGAAGTATAACAATGCAGATTATATTATTTTTAATCATATGCCTGTTTATGTTAGCAAAAATACTGCATCTTAGAGCACATCGTTAAGATAAACATTTTAAACTTTACCGTGTCTCTTTTTAGGTCTCACCTGCCGATGCGCTTGCGCGTTCGAGCTGGCGAGAGATATAGGGGCTTATCCAGAGTTTAACCAAACTGGCGATTTGATGCAGTGCCCGTGATAAGCGCGTGAACGCATCAAAGCCATCTGCTTCCCTCCCACAGCTTTCCCCAGCTCTGTCGTAATTTGACAATGGCCGAGTTAGCGCTTAGCTGTGCTACACGTTTTCCCGCTTAAATTGGCTATACATGAAAACGCCATTTTGTAGGTTACGGCGGCCATCTTAGACCATAAGCTACCTCGTGGCTAGCGTGCCCTTTAGTCCGTTGTCCGTGCCACTGACCACTCGAGTTTGCCCAGCAACAGGCTATATTTAGTACTGGTCAACCCGTACATGCGCAGTCCCAACTGACCAGTCGTCCCTCAGGAATGTGCCTCCAAACTGACCAGCGGGGTTGTAACCCTCCAATGAGCTGGCTGTGTTCCAAAAGATGACCTTATATGTACATAACGCTTTGTAACTTTGTGCCGCCTATCTTTTATTACCTGTAGAACTGTATAAAAGAACGAGTCACACCGATGTTCGGTGTGATACTTCTTGCATTACCGAAGGGTGCTGTAGGAATGTACCACCACCCCATGGGGTCTTAATAAACTTGTTCTTTGAATTTTACAGTTTCCGTGCCAACAGTTCTTGAATGTAAGTGGGTTATCTACGGAGCATGTAGGCCTTGGGAACCCCAATACTACAAATTGGCGACCACGAAGGGACTCATCGGCGACTCGGATGCCCGAAGGAGAGGTCGTGACGAAGGTTTGGAAACTCGCCATGGACGCGTACGCTGCCACCGAGTGACCCGAGTCTTGGCACCCACGGTATTTCTTCCTTTCCTTCCGATCTGACCTTCCAGGTGGCGCCAGTCTCCGACTGAGTTTTCGATCGTCTGCGTTGCTGGGAAAGTGCCGTTTGGCTGATTCGATTACAAGACCTTGGCAGTTGGAATCTGGGCATTTGAGAGTTTGGGTAAGATTTGTGATTGGTAAGGTAGTCTTCGGACGCTTACTGAAGTTCTATGATTTGTGATCGGTAAGGTAGTCTTCGGACGCTTGCCGGAGTCCTATGATCTATGATTTGATTTGAGTTAGCTAACGTTTGTGAATTTGTGATCTTTGAATTTATATGTGTAGTGCACTTCACATAGGCAGGCATGTAGAGATGTTTCTCTAACTTTGTTTCTTTCCTTTGAGCGGCACATTTGTGTGAAGTATTGTAAGTGCCTTTTTATACGGTGTCACGCTTTTGTGACCCTTTTTGAACATGCCTATTTTTAGCACACTCCGAGGGATATGCTGTCTTGGAAATGGTACCACAATTAGGTTAGCAGAAGCACAGCCGGCTCCCCCAGAAGGAACACCAAACCGTGAGATGTATATAAAATTTGGCCTTCCCCCTATAATGTACAGCAAATTATGGCATAAGTACACGAAGTCAGATCCTGAATTGCAATGGCCTCTACATGGGTCGTTCGATTTACGTAAAGTACAGTTTGTGGAGCAATGTTTGTTTCAACGCAGGTCTAGACAAAACATGTTTGATTGTGTGCGAATGTGGGAGAAAGCGGTGCGTGAGCGAATGAAACGTGAAGTTGCCTTGGCGGACAAAGAGCAGCGCAAGGCTGCTCAGGATAAGGCTTTACAGCTTGAGGAAAAAGAGGCTCAGGAGAAGAAAGAGAGGGAGGAACGGGAACGTAAATTGCAAACGACTGGTCAATTTCCTATTCGTCGGCCGCTTTATCCTGTCCTTAATAATGAATTTGATGATTTTTCGTTGCTAGATCGGTCACCGCCTCCGTACGTTTCGCCTACGGCTCCAGCTGCAGATTCGGAGGATGATGGACAGGATAAGCTGGAGAAGAAGGGTGTATCTGCTCTCAGGTTTTCCGCGGAGAGATCCGCACATTTACGTAGTTGGGCTCGTAAAGTGAATACGAACTATGTTTCTCAGTCTGAAGTTGTTTCGGAAAGGGGTAGATGGACGGATCATGAATTACTGTATTTTCTGGCTAGTTTGGCAGATGAAGTTGTTACCGCATATCGCCAACTTTCAGATACGTTAGAATCTAAAGCTGTGTCAGTTCACCGTGAGAATCTGGATAAAGGTTTATTTGATCTTGCAGATGTTGATGCCTTTTACAAGCTACTGATCCAGCTGCGAGATGAGACTACCGGATTGCGGGACGAGCGGAAAAAGAATAAGGAGTCCGGGCCGGAGTCTAACGTGCAGACTAAGGAGTGTTCTCTCCGGGGTTCAGATAAGAATTCTGCATTGCATGTTATGCCTATGCGTGAAGCCGCACCCTTGTATGTTCCACCTAAAGGGGAAGGTACAGATGATGATAAATTGTCAAAGGATGCAAAGGGATATTTTGTATATAACTGGGTGTATACGCCTTGGAACAGAGCAGATGTTATGGCGTTGAAAAATTCTTTACCTGATCTTCGTAAAAATCCAGCGGCATTCTATGAAGGGGTGGAAGGGGCTATTTCATCTTGTGTAATGACTCTTGTTGACATAGATCTGTTTTTTGGGTTAATTCTTCCACCTGATATGTGGAGACAGATTGGTAAAAATAATGATGAAACGATACTTGGGGGAACTTGGAAGGAAATAACGGCAGCCGATTTAGACAGGGAACCGGCATGTAAACCTTGCCAGTTGATTTTGGACCTCCCGGCGGCTATTTTGATTAAATTAAAAACGCTCGTACCTTCTAATAAGATCGATTGGACTATGTTAGCTTCGTGCAAGCAAAAGCCAGACGAAACGGTTTCAGATTTCTTTACACGCTTCGAAGAGGCGTTTCATGATTACAATGGTCAACCTTTAACGGAGGATACGGGTAGACATTTGTTTGTCGATAAGTATGTAGCTAATCTCCTACCGGAGATTGCAAAGCGATTGAAATCGAGTGAAAGTTCCTGGGCCACGGCGACCCCTGCGTCTTTGTTAACTATGGCTCAGTATTATGAGCGACAGGAATTGGAGGCTAAAGAATGTATTGATAAGAAAGCGAAGGAGTTGAAAACAAAAGTGATGTTGGCACAGGTTCGTGGAACGCAATCTAGAGGGAATGATAGAGGTAGACGAGGGATGGGCAATGCATCGTACGGGCGTACAGATATAGCGGAGGACCAATGTGCTTATTGTAAGGAGTTTGGGCATTGGGCTGATGATTGTCCGGTACTGCGTGAACAGCGTAGTCAGCGTGGTTGAGGAGGTGGAAGGTCGAGAGGAGGTTATTCGGGAGCACGAGGTAGTGGAGGTGATCGTAACAGGTTTGAAGAGAGAGGCTGTGGCCAGGATGAACGTAATACGTTTGATAGACGAAACCAATATCAGATATCGGAGGGTGAGAATGTGGAGCACCAGGATTATGTGCATGCATAGGACTGCGTAGGATGGGGTACGGAATCAATTGAAGTGCCGGTAGATCAGAAGGGTCCATATGTAACAGCGGGTATTCTGGGTTCTACTGATCAATTTCTAGTCGACACAGGGGCTACTCGTAGCGCTTTGTCAAAAAACTTGGTTCCGAGGGCTCCCCTGTCTGGCGAAATGATAACATGCGTAGGGTTTGATGGCACACCCTCCCCTAGCCCATTGTCAAAACCCCTTGCACTTTGTCTTGACAAATTTTTTAGTTTTGGTCAATTTTTGTTATCGCCCCATACCCCAGATAATATCCTGGGTATTGACTTGCTTAAGTATTTCCGAGCAACGATACGGTGTGCTCCTGAGGGAGTGCGGGTTATCCTCAACAATAATTATCCTGACTCGGATAGATTTTGCACTATACTGGATATTCCAGCCTTGGCCTCTCTCCCGCACACGTTATGGGCGACCTCAGATACGGATGTGGGAGAGATGCGTATTCCACCTATTCACATTACTGTTAAGGAGGGGGCCTCTCTGCCACGGGTGCCACAGTATAAGATTTCGAGGGAAGGTGAAATTGCCCTGACACATATTGTTCAAGATTTGATAACTGCAGGAGTGGTGGAGGAGGTTCCTTACAATGTTTGTAACAGCCCTATTCTTCCGATCCTTAAGAGAGATACTGACGACAAAGTCTATCGGTTTATTATTGACTTGAGAGAGATTAACAAAATTGTCATTCCCCAATACCCGGTGGTGTCCGATATTACGACCTTGCTTACACTGGTGCCACCAACGGCCCCGACCTTTAGTGTAATTGATTTGAAAAACGCATTCTTTTCCATCCCTGTCCATCCTGATAGCAGATATTTGTTTGGCTTCACGTTAAATAATAAATCGTATAGATTTTGTTGTGTTCCTCAAGGTTACACTGAGAGCCCGAGTATCTACAGCCAGGCTCTGAAAAGACAGCTTGATTCCTTTGAGTTACAGTCTGGGGTTGTCCTTATCCAATACGTGGATGACCTTCTGCTTGCTGCAGATTCTTATGCACAATGTGAGGAGAGTACGATTGCGTTGCTTTCTTTCCTGGCACAGAATAATCACAAGGTTTCTAAGAAAAAGCTTCAATACTGTAGACCCAAGGTGACCTACCTCGGTCATCTTTTGTCTAAGGAGGGGCGTGCGTTAACATCTGACCGAATTCAGGCGATTTTAGATACACCAGTCCCCCGCACGCAGAGAGATGTACGTGCCTTCATAGGGTTAACGTCATTTTGTAGGCAGTGGATCATTGGGTTTTCGCACATTATAAAACCCTTGTTAGCGTTACTGTCCAAAACTACACCAATGCCCCTTGAATGGACAGATGAATGTCAAAATGCCTTTGAACAATTGAGACAGGCCCTTTGCTCTGCACCCGTGTTAGGTACACCAGATTACACGAAAGTTTTCACATTGTACGTGCATGAGAAAGATGGGTGCGCGTTGTCAGTGTTAGTGCAGACACACGGGGATAAGCAGAGGCCATGTGCGTATTTCTCTGCCATTCTTGATCCTGTAGCACGAGGGTTGCCTGGGTGTTTTCGAGCAGTGGCAGCAACAGCAGTAGCTATACGGCAGAGTGAGGGAATAGTGTTATCGCACAAATTGTTGGTGCTAGTCCCCCATGCAGTAGATGCCCTGTTAAATCAAACAAAGACCCAATATCTCACGAGTGCACGTTTGACAGGATATGAGCTTACACTTTTGGCGCCACATATCACACTGAAAAGGTGCGCTACCCTGAACCCTGCCACTTTATTGCCCTATCCGGTCGAGGAGGGTCAGGAAGAAAAACATCATGATTGTGTTTTCCTGACTGAGGAACAGACAAAGGGTCGTGTCGACTTACAGGATATGCCACTTCCAGATGTGGATGGGGAACTGTGGGTTGATGGATCGTGCTTGAGGCTGCCAGATGGTACGACTTCCGCAGCATATGCGATCACGACACTTAAGACAGTGGTAGAAACAGCTAGAATACCACAGAAATCGGCTCAGGCAGCAGAGCTGATAACGTTAACACGAGCCTGCGAATTGAGCGCTGGCCTATGTGTGAACATTTACACAGACAGCCGGTACGCCTTCGGAGTACCGCATGACTTCGGGCTACTCTGGAAAGAACGTGGGTTTTTGACTTCTCATGGAGTTCATATTATGCACGGAGAACTAGTGCGTGATCTCTTAAACGCGTTGCTTTGTCCAAAGAAAGTGGCGATAATAAAATGTAGCGCCCACAAAAAGATCACTGATAAAGTGGGTCAGGGAAATGCCTTCGCAGATAGCATAGCGAGACAAACGGCTATGTCTCGGACTGACTCCCCCATGTATGTGACACAATCACAGGCTGAGCGATGGAGCGATGCTAGAGCAGAAATCTTAGATATTCAGAAATCAGCTACTGAATCGGAACTTGCGGCATGGGCAGTAGATGGGGTGCTAGATGATGAAGGTTGTTGGAGAAGCAAGGATATGGAAAAATGGAAATTGCCTGCAGCTTACTTACAGGCGATGGTCCAGATGACACATGGGTTGGCGCATGTGGGAGCCCTTGCAATCACTCGACTGTTAACACGAGTCTGGGAGCACCCTGAGATTGCTAATACTGCCAAGAGAGTAGTGCAGACCTGCCTAGTATGTTTGCAACACAATCCTGGAAAGGGGACCCATACTCCGAAAGGAGGGTTCGTTCCACCTTCTGCACCATTCGAGGTACTCCAAATGGATTATATCCAGCTTGAGCGTTGCAACAATATGAAGTACGTCCTAGTGGTGGTGTGTACCTTTAGCAAATGGGTTGAGGCCTTCCCCACGAAAGACAATACAGCTCTAACAACGGCTAAGGTGTTGCTTAAGGAATTCTTTCCTCGCTTTGGAGTTTGCAAATTTTTGTGGAGCGATAATGGGCCCCATTTTGTTGGGAAGATTGTGGAGTATGTGCTGAAGGGGTTAGGAATTCAGCAGAAGTTTCATGCTGTGTTCCACCCTCAGTCGGCAGGTCTGGTTGAGCGGTACAATGCTACGTTGAAACTCAAATTGGCTAAGATTGTGGCATCCACGTCATTGAAGTGGCCGGATGCCTTACCGCTAGCATTACTCTCTCTTAGATCAGTACCCCACTCCCGAACTGGCCTCACACCATACGAAGTGGTGTTCGGAAGGCCGATGAACATTTGGGGAGTGCCCAAGCCGCGATTGATACATGATGTGCCTTGTATAATGATGAATGATTATTTGGCACGATTAACAAATGACTTGCTTTCTATTCATGAACAGGTTCGAGAAGCGCTCCCTGACAACTCTACTGGAGAGGGCCATGATCTTCGCCCTGGTGATCATGTAATGATTCGATCGTTTGAGAGGGCGAGCAGCTTGGAACCGAGGTGGCGGGGCCCTGAGCAGGTCCTTCTGGCGACCCGGACAGCAGTACGAGTGACCAATAGGAAGCGGTGGGTGCACTCAACTCACTGCCGGCGTGTCTCTCCTGATCTGGTGAATCCTGCTGTGCTGACTGACTACAAGGAGATTCTGGATAAAGAAAAGAGCCCAGCTGTGACATCGGCCGAAGTTGAGGGAGCCTTCCCGGACCATACTGTTTCTGGACGAGAGCGTTACAATCTGCGGCCACGATAAAGAAGATTTTTTGGTTTTTTCAAGACTGGTTGGTTACCGCTCTGGGGTTTGTGAAACGGAAACCGGGAATTCCAAGGGGGGGGGTCAGTTCTGCCAAGTGTAGCGACACCCGTCTTGGCCCGGAGAAGAAAACAACGGCTACCTCGGAGCTCAGCACCGTATTTTTCTTTTTTAGGCATATGCATATGTGCATTGAGACTTTGTGAACTTTGTGAACTATTTGAGAACTTTTTGAACTATGGCGTCGTCTGCAGCACGAGATAAAAGAATACTTGGTGCCATCCTTTTCGTCTTGACCATTGTGGTAATAGCGGTGATAGCTTGGGTAGTTGAACTTGTGGTACCTGCACATGAACATTTGCTGCCGACTACCCCGGCTCCATCTGAACATTTTCACTTCACTTTGCCCTACAATGAAGAACGGCACCGACAGACTTATTTGAACAATAGCTTTATTCAGATCCTACATCATACGCATAACATGACAAATACGTCCAACTGTTGGGTGTGTGGGATGTTGCCTGGGCATCAGAAAAAAGGGGGTACACCACTCATTCCACTCCCGTTTTCACATAATGGATCCTGCAATGCCTGGTACACCCTTTTATTCACTTTGAGATGGCCAACGAAAGGGGGGGTACTTTTCCGTTTGAATAAAATCCGCTACCATGATCGGGATGGGTATCCACGAGCTGAGGGTACTCGATTTGAATGGGAGGAGTACCGCCCCGATAATGTGTCTGCCCCACGTGTTTACAGTAATCAGCGGAATATCAACGTATCCAGTTCGCATGTCATTAATGTTATTGCTACAAAAGCTGATTTGTGTATACGAAATAAAGGTACAATTTCAGTTGGGAAAAGTGAATGCAACACCACACTCACATTTGACAGTCCAATTGGCATATCATTTGTAGCATCTCGTAATACTTACTTTATCTGTGGAACGAAGGGTTATCATCAGCTTCCGTTGGGATGGTTAGGCACGTGCTATGTATCTTTTGTACTACCCCCTGTATTCATTGCCCCACCAATGTATCATAATGACTATGTCTTATACCATGATTTTGTTTTAAATCGGGTCAAACGGACTGTTGTTCTGGACGACATCGACCAGACTGATACTGCCTTGCAGCAATATGTGGACTTCAATTTGGGGCTGTTTTCTTTTGTGGAGGCTGCGTTAAACAGTCGGAAAATAAGACGATTGACACGTGTTGTTGAGGCTGTAGCAAATGACACTGCCATTGCACTTGGGAATATCACTGAAGAACTTCAGATTTCTAGAATCGTTACGCTCCAAAATAGGATGGTCTTAGATGTTGTCCTAGCTGACCGTGGGGGGGCATGTAGAATTATCGGAAGCAGCTGTTGTGTATACCTACCTGACAATTCCTCATCAGTTTATGATGCCATTTCTAAGCTACATAAAATAGCTGCTGAAATTCATCCGGACAATGGAACTTGGACACTTTCAGGATGGTTCTGGTCAATGCTCACCACTTGGGGTTGGAAACTGTTAACGATTCTATGTATCATTGTTGGAATACTGTTCTTTGTATGCTTATGTATCCAATGTGGCCCAGCCTTATGCTCTATGTGTTTATCAGCTTGTGTACCATCGAGACGAGCTCTTGCCCATGACAAAATGATGCTTCATAAAGAAGTAACTCAAATAATGCTGATAGATATCGAAGATGAACACCCTGACTATGTTCACTATGAGGTAGCTTAAGCTAAACGCTAAAAGGGTCGTCTGTCGTAATTTGACAATGGCCGAGTTAGCGCTTAGCTGTGCTACACGTTTCCCGCTTAAATTGGCTATACATGAAAACGCCATTTTGTAGGTTACGGCGGCCATCTTAGACCATAAGCTACCTCGTGGCTAGCGTGCCCTTTAGTCCGTTGTCCGTGCCACTGACCACTCGAGTTTGCCCAGCAACAGGCTATTTTTAGTACTGGTCAACCCGTACATGCGCAGTCCCAACTGACCAGTCGTCCCTCAGGAATGTGCCTCCAAACTGACCAGCGGGGTTGTAACCCTCCAATGAGCTGGCTGTGTTCCAAAAGATGACCTTATATGTACATAACGCTTTGTAACTTTGTGCCGCCTATCTTTTATTACCTGTAGAACTGTATAAAAGAACGAGTCACACCGATGTTCGGTGTGATACTTCTTGCATTACCGAAGGGTGCTGTAGGAATGTACCACCACCCCATGGGGTCTTAATAAACTTGTTCTTTGAATTTTACAGTTTCCGTGCCAACAGTTCTTGAATGTAAGTGGGTTATCTACGGAGCATGTAGGCCTTGGGAACCCCAATACTACAGTGTGCTCTGCCCTCAGGCATTTCTCCTCCCCTAATCATTCACGGCCGGCCGGCCGTACTTTCACTTTCACGGCCGCCAGGCCGTGTCTCGCATTTCTCCTCCCCCCTCCCAGTGTACTTTTGTGCTTTCACTTTGTCTCTGTGTCTCGCGTATCTCCTCCCCCCAGTGTACTTTTAATCGGGCGCCAGTATGCTTGTTTTTGAAGTGTTGATATTTGTTTTATCGGGTAGTTCAGCCTCATCTTTTCGCATTACGACACATTGCCATTAAAGTGTATTTCTTGTTATTACCAGGTCTATGATTGATATATGCACCAGCAACGTCCAGCGCACTCCAAACTCTTTTGCAGACGCCTACCCGTGCATTGTTGTGACCGTGTTTACACACCATTCACTTCACCACCACTTATCTATTTGTTGAGTGGGCGCTGAGGCTCAAACCTGGGTACTCCGCTCCAGATCCCAGTCGGCCAACAACGCTCGCATCCTGGGTCTTCTTACACTTCCCTCCTCCCCCCCTCCCCACAGCAATGCCACAACCCCCGCATTTCTCCTCTCCTCTAAGACTTCTCGAGCGCGGGCTTGTTTTTCCTTTAAGTTGTATCTGGCGTGAACTGTCAGCGGTTTAGATTTCCGACGGCATCATTTTGTTTTGTTAAGTAAAGAAATATGCCTTGAGTCTGCGGCGAGTCACATAAAGGCCCATAATTTGGTAGGTATCCTTGCATTGGAACATATCTCAAGCCATGCAGGACTAGAACCATGTATTAGAACTTTTATTGAAGCTTTATATATAGGAGGCCATTCTTAAATCAGCGAGAGGCCATTGTAGCGTCTAGTCACCGTTACCCGCAGCCGTAACCACCCAATGCAAGTTGAATATCGCATGTTTATTTTCGATTCCAAAAGCAATTATGTTTTAGCTCAGCTCTCGCCTCAGCACCACGATCCCTGCCAGACCCTTGGCTTGGAAAAGGGGGTGGTGATGAACAGAGTGTCTGAATTAAGCAGGCCACTCTTACCCAGTCCAAAGATCAGGGCTTGATCCATCACCCTTGGCTTGGCCACCTCTGCTCGGTGCCAACGCACTCTGAAAGGTCACGCAGTTACCGCCTATCTCCCCATCTCTGCCAGAATCGTGTGACAAGAGCAGGGTTTGTGATGACTACACAATTTTTTTTTATTACCAGGTCTATGGTTGATATACGCTCCAGCAACGTCCAGCGCACTCCAAACTCTTTAGCAGCCGCCTACCAGTGCATTGTTGTGACCGTGTTTACACACCATTCACTTCACCACCACTTATCTATTTGTTGAGTGGGCGCCGAGACTCAAACCTGGGTACTCTGCTCCAGACCTCAGTCGGCCGACAACGCTCGCATCCCGGGTCTTCTTACACTTCCAAATCATGGCATGCAGCATCTTGTGCCCGGAAGTACTGATATTAGTTGCGGACAAAACATGACTAAAGCAATAATGGGTGACTGACGGTCGGCTGAATTTTCATAGGTACCCCTCACAACCCCACACCCTCACAACCCTCGCATTTCTCCTCCCCCCTAAGACTTCTCGAGCGCGTGCTTGTTTTTCTTTTAAGTTGTATCTGGTCATTTATAGATATTATCCTATCCAGTGCATGGTACGGGCACTGAAAGAAGCAGACACAGCAGCGGGCTTGCATTCAATACGGTACATGCAATCCATTCATATTTTTTAATAGTAGTACTGTAAAAACTCTACTGTAGTGCGCCTTTAAGAATCCAATGCGAGGCCCCAGCACTTTGCACGGCACCCCAGCTCTCCTCAGCTCGCCTTTCGTCAACTTGTGAGTGAAATTATATCAATAGCGCATTTGTGTGATGTCCTTTATTTTTGAATAAATGCACTTCTTACTAGCTATTGAAGCCTGCTAAAAGCCTCTTGGACTTCTCTTTACCATGCAAGTTTCTGAAGGCTGCACAGGACGGATGTCTGATCCCCCAGCTGCTCCCCTCCACCCTGTTCCGCCACAGACTTATTTTTAGTTGCAGCACACTTTCACTTTTAACAATAGCGGGTTTCTCCATACCGCCTGGTCCCGCACTCCAAACCTTCCATGTTGTTGCCGGAGTTTACCATTAACCCCTTAAGTGCTGCTGACGGCCAACGGTCGTCAGCAGCGCTACCTCCCCAGTGCTGCGCACGACCATTGGACGTCCATTCAGCACTGGTTCCAATGGACAGCGCAGCACTGGGGAGGGATGTTTACACGCAGCTAAGGTGTTAAACAAACATTGCTTGTTTGTTTTTACAGTGCTTGTTTATGTTTAGGTACAGTATTAAGTGATGATGCACAGACTCACAGGCTGTTCTTCCTACACCGAGAGACTCAAACCTGGGTCCCCAGTTCCATAGTCTACAGCTCCGCCCTTTCGTCACAATCACTCGCCTATATATATATATATATATCAAGCTGAGGCGGGATCATGCATTGGGACAGTACTGCACAGCGCAACTACGTTTTACAACAGTGCACCAACGTGTTATATACTTGGCAAATGTACAGTTGTGAGACTCGTGGAGGTGACCGGGAGTCTGTGACAGCCACCATTAGTCGCTGCCTCTAGCGCTCCTCGGCGGTAGTCACCTGGAATTTACTTCTGTGGCTTGTTTGACTCTACTACAGCCCGAGGACCACAATCTGGTTCCACCAGTGAAACTCACTCACCCCTGCGGCGAATTTCATTTATGTAATGCAACTGGTCCTCATGTAAAACGCTCTGACACCTTCGGCTTGAGTTCACGCTATATAAAATTTGTAAGATAAATAGTCCATATACATTCAGTAGGTGTTACGTAAATCACTCTGTAAATGGATTTATTTGAGGTATTCCTTGGAAAAATTGCGTCTGCAGCTGTTGGGCGCTATGCTATGGTATACATTCCTCCTACATGGGCGTGGTACCAAGTCAAGTCTGCCACATCCAGCCAGTTTTTGCCGTTTGAGTCTGGAGGACAGCACCAGTAGTTTCAATCCCTTACTTCTAATAAGAAGAGTGAAACTACAAGTCCCACCATGCACCTAGTTAGATGTTCCTTGAACTCTACGACTGCTGGAGGATGGCTATAAGCACAACATATGCAAAACGGCAACACCGGCCGTACTTTTACTTTCACGGCCGCCAGGCCCTCTCTCTTTCAACATCCTCCCCCCTCCCAGTGTACTTTTATTTTTTTTGTGCCTTTCTGCCCTCTGTTAGACTCGTTTTTCCCTTGTTTTTTGTGCCTTTATGCCCTCTGTTAGACTCGTTATTTTGTGCCTTTCTGCCCTCTGTTAGAGTACCACTCAGCACCACCACATTATCACTCAGCACCGCCACATTATCCCTCAGCACCACCACAGTATCCCTCAGAACCACCACAGAATCACCACAGCACCACTCAGCAACACCACAGCACCACCACAGCACCACTCTGCACCACCACAGCACCACCACAGCACCACTCAGCACTACCACAGCACCACTCAGCACCACCGCAGCACCACTCAGCATCACTCAGTGCCACCACAGCATCACTCAGCAGAACCACAGCATCACTCTGCACCACCACAGCATCATTCAGCACCACCAGAGCACCACTCTGCACCACCACAGCACCACCACAGCACCACTCAGCACCACCACAGCACCACTCAGCACCACCACAGCACCACTCAGCATTACTCAGTGCCACCACAGCATCATTCAGCACAACCACAGCATCACTCTGCACCACCACAGCATCATTCAGCACCACCAGAGCACCACTCTGCACCACCACAGCACCACTCAGCAGCACCACCACATTATTACTCAGCACCACCACATTATCACTCAGCACCACCACATTATCCCTCAGCACCACCACAACACCACTCAGCACCACTCAGCACCACTCAGCACCACCACAGCACCACCGCAGCACCACTCAGCACCACCACAGCATCACTCAGCACCACAACAGCACCACTCAGCACCAATACAGCATCACTCAGCACCAACACAGCATCACTCAGCACCAATACAGCACCACTCAGCACCACTCAGAGCCACCACAGCATCACGCAGAGCAACCACAGCATCACTCAGTGCAACCACAGCATCACTCAGGACAACCACAGCATCACTCAGCACAACCACAGCATCACTCAGCACCACCACAGCATCACTGGTTCAAATATGTTCTCTCAATGTTTCAAGCTTTATTATAAATGTCACAAAAAGATGTTAATATTTCACTTCTGTTCTTGGATTTTCGTCACAATAAAATACACTGAACATAATCTTCACAAAAGTTATTTACAAACGTTTAAGCCATTATAAATTACAATCACTTTTCTTTAAGTATTAATTATTTAAAAAAATTAAAAGCCATTGTTATTTGTAATATTAATACATCTAAGTCACGTAAATACAAAACATGTTGCATTACAAATGCTATAGGTGTCACATTTGCGAAAGTTAAAACTATTGGCATTGTAAATGACAAAGCTATTAATTTAGCAACTTTCAAAAACAACACATAAATAAAAGAAATTGTCATTTACAAGACCAATAGCTCAAACTTTCCTAATGCGAGACCTATTGCATTGCAAATGCTTGTTTACCCATGTTGTGGACTGGTATGAGAATAACAAACAAAAGAGTGTTCTTGATTCCCACCATTCCTGAGAGTAACCTAAGTCGCATGTTCTGGGGTGTCTAATCAATGGTTACTTTGCTATAAGATGAAGAGCTAATGTGACACTGATGGTAGTTGGTTAGGAGTTCTAGGTACTGAGGTGAGTTTTTTGGTCTACCACAATTCACTGATGTCCTGGGTCGCTGTGCACAGTTCTGTGTCTGAGCAGAATCCCTGCAACGCCCCTTTCCTGATTTTCAGTTCAGAATGTATGTATCCATATGATCACAAACAAGCATATAGTCTAATTCTACTTAAATTCAAATTTCCAGTATGTTTGTTTATATCAGCGCTACGTTACAGCTCGAATGCGAAAGCAATTTAGATGAAATATAAAGCAATGAGAATATATTTCATCTAAATTGCTTTCGCATTCGAGCTGTAACGTAGCGCTCCACATTGCCTTATATTTCATCTAAATTGCTTTAGCATTCGAGCTGTAACGTAGCGCTCCGCCCTGCTTTCTTTGCATATTTCATCAACATTGTGGCTGTGTGCGTAGCGCTGCTCCTCTCCTCTGCCATAGCTTTAAGGACATAGAATTAGAACCCGATCGGTGGCGTAGTGCTCCACATCGCTTTGTGTGGTGATTTAAAGTATTGTTATTTTTATCTTGTATTACACCGCTAGTCCGCTCTTCACGCACTGCCCCCTGAGGTCAATTGCTGCCTGATTGCGCCCATAGCGTAGTGCTGTCCTTCTTGTTGTTGTTTGGACACCATTTTGTTGTGCCTGCAGCCCGTCCCTCCCCCTACGCCCACGCCTCCCAGCTCCCCCTCCCACGCTCCGCCCCCTCCACTGTCCATTTATGTCTGATGGTCCCACGCGCTACGGCCGCGCCGAAGGTGCGCCAAAGGTAAGCCCGTCTACGCCCGTCCGCGCCTGGACCGCACCCAGCGCCATACCCCCTGGCCCTCGCATTGCCCAGCCCTCCCGCATCACTTACGACGCCTCCACCCTCCTAGCCCTTAACCCCGGCCGCTCCCCCAACTGCGTCCAAGCCGCTCCTGGACTCACCCATGGACCCTTCTCTTGCAACTCCTGCAAGTTCGACGGCACCAAAACCAGCTCCTCACCCACCATCACCACTCAGAGTCCTGACACCAACCACCTAAAATGCATCCTGCTCAAAACCCGCTCGGTCCACAGACACGCCATCGACCTCTGGAATCTACTCGACTCCGGTATGCACCTGTTACAACGCATTTTTTACAACGCACTACTGTTACAACGCATCTATTACAACGCAGATACTGTTACAACTCATGTTTTTACAACGCATTTTTTTACAACGCAGGTACCTTTACAACGCATACCATTACAACGTAAGTATTGGTAAGTATATAGTTATATTTTAAATGTTATATGTTTGGGGTAAAGGGGTATTTTTAGGGTTTAGGGTCAGTTTTGGGTTTTTGGGTAAAGGGGTATTTTTAGGGTTCAGGGTCAGTTTTCAGTTTTTGGGTAAAGGGGTATTTTTAGGGTTCAGGGTCAGTTTTTAGTTTTTGGGTAAAGGGGTATTTTTAGGGTTTAGGGTCAGTTTTTAGTTTTTGGGTAAAGGGGTATTTTTAGGGTTTAGGGTCAGTTTTTAGTTTTTGGGTAAAGGGGTATTTTTAGGGTCAGGGTCAGTTTTTAGTTTTTGGGTAAAGGGGTATTTTTAGGGTTCAGGGTCAGTTTTTAGTTTTTGGGTAAAGGGGTATTTTTAGGGTTCAGGGTCAGTTTTTAGTTTTTGGGTAAAGGGGTATTTTTAGGGTTCAGGGTCAGTTTTTAGTTTTTGGGTAAAGGGGTATTTTTAGGGTTCAGGGTCAGTTTTTAGTTTTTGGGGTACAGGGTAAAAATATATTAAAATTAATTTTACATTAAATTATTTAATTGAAAATATATTAAATTAAATTACATTACATTATTTTTGGGGTTGAGGGTCAGTTTCGAGTTTTTGGGGTACAGGGGTACAGGGTAAAAATAAAGTAAAATTTATTTTAAATTAAATTAATTAATTGTAATTAAATTAAATGACTTTAATTTATTTTTGGGGTTGAGGGTCAGTTTGAGTTTCTAGGGGGGCAGGGGTACAGGTTAAAAATAAAGTAATATTATTTTAATATTAAATAAATTAATTGAAATTAACTTAAATAAAATTACATTAAATTATATTTTTTTAAATTAATTTACGATTATAATATTAATATTAATATATACTTACCAATACTTACGTTGTAATGGTCTGAGTTGTAAAGGTACCTGCGTTGTAAAAAAATGCGTTGTAAAAACATAAGTTGTAACAGTATCCGCGTTGTAAAAGATGCGTTGTAACGGTGTGCGTTGTTACAGTCCGCGTTGTAACATCATATATCCCTCGACTCCATCTCACCGGACGTCGCCTTCCTAACAGAAACATGGATGAATGCCTCATCAGCCCCAGACATCACCATTGCCATCCCGGAAGGATACAAGATCATCCGTAAGGACCGCTTCGAGCAAACAGGAGGAGGCATCGCGATCATCCATAAGAACTCCATCCGCATCTCAACCAGCTCCGACGCCCACCTCGCCAACGCCGAACACCTCCACTTCCAGATCCACATCGACCCCAAAACCACACTCAGAGGCACCCTCGTCTACCGGCGTCCAGGACCCCGTGCACAATTCAGTGACGACATCACTGACTTTATCACCCCACACGCCCTCCCCTCCGAGGATTACATTCTATTGGGAGACCTCAATTTTCACCTGGAAAAGAGCAACGACGGCAGCACCACCACCCTTCTGGACAATCTTGCCAACCTCGGACTCAAACACCTGGTCAATACCCCCACCCACATTACTGGCCACACACTAGACCATATCTTCACTTCCAGCAAACATGTCTCCTTCAGTCACACCACAGCTCTTCACTGGACGGACCACAGCTGCGTTCACTTCACATACAACAAGTCCACAATCCTCAACCATCCTCAACCCACCATGCGAAGAAACTGGAACAAAATCACCATCGACCAGATCTCCTCATCGCTTCTTCAAAACCCCCCTGTCCACTCCTCAAACCCCGACCAAGCAGCCACTAACCTCACCCAATGGATATCCAACAGCGCCGACATTCTAGCCCCGTTGAAAAAACGTCAAAGCAAACCAGGCAGCAAAAAGGCCTCATGGTTCAACGATGATCTTAAGAAATCGAAGAAACTTTGTCGCTCCCTCGAGAAGTCCTGGAAAAAAGACCCAAACACCAGCACCAGGGACGCCTTCAAAAACGCCACCCGCATACACCACCAACTAATCCGGTCTGCCAAGAAAGCCGCATTCAAAGACCGACTAGATAACAACACCCACAACAGCAAGGAACTATTCAACATCGTCAAAGAATTCACCAACCCATCAGCCAACTCCAACGACATCACCCCTTCCCAAGCCCTATGCGACTCCCTAGCTTCCTTCTTCCACAACAAAATCGCAGACATCCACAACAGCTTCGACAATCGACCCGGAGACCAACCCACCCAACCTTCTGCAGGACCTTCACCCCCCCTGAACACCCTCAACGACTGGAACCCAATCTCCACTGAGGACACCATCCGCCTGATGAACTCCATCCACTCAGGATCCCCAACTGACCCATGCCCTCACCACATCTTCAACAAAGCAGACTCCTTCATAGCACCACACCTCCGAGATGTCATCAACTGCTCCCTCAACTCCGCCACCTTCCCAGAAAGCTGGAAACACGCAGAACTCAGCGCCCTTCTGAAAAAACCCACAGCTGACCCCTCCGAACTCAAAAACTACCGCCCCATCTCGCTTCTTCCATTCCCGGCCAAAGTCATCGAGAAAGCTGTCAACAACCAACTCGCCACCTTCCTCGAAACCAACAAATCCCTTGACTCCTCACAGTCCGGCTTCCGAGCCAAACACAGCACTGAGACCGCACTCATCGCTGCAACTGACGACATTCGAACTCTACTGGACAACGGAGACACAGTCGCCCTCATCCTCCTCGACCTCTCCGCTGCCTTCGACACAGTCTGTCATAGCACCCTTCTACAGCGCCTCAGAAACATCGAAATCCAAGGAAAAGCACTGGAATGGATCACTTCGTTCCTCACCGGAAGAACCCAGAGAGTCCGCCTCCCACCATTCAAGTCAGAGGCCACTGAAGTAATTTGTGGCGTGCCACAAGGATCCTCTCTCAGCCCCACCCTCTTCAACGTATACATGAGCCCCCTTGCGACCATCGCTCGCCAACACAACCTCAACATCATCTCCTACGCTGACGACACTCAACTGATCCTCTCACTCACCAAAGACCCTAACACCGCCAAAACCAACTTACACGAAGGAATGAAAGAAGTAGCCGAGTGGATGAAGCACAGCTGTCTGAAACTGAACTCCGACAAAACAGAAGTCCTCATCTTAGGCACCTCCCCCTCCGCCTGGGACGACTCTTGGTGGCCAGAGGCCCTTGGAAAGGCACCCATCCCGACAGACCACGCACGGAACCTGGGCGTCATCCTGGACTCCTCACTCTCGATGACCAGACAAGTCAACGCCGTTTCATCATCTTGCTTCAACATTCTTCGCATGCTCAAAAAAACATTTCGCTGGATCCCCACCGAAACTCGTAAAACGGTCACCCACGCACTGGTCACTAGCCGCCTGGACTACGGAAACACCCTCTACGCCGGTACCACCGCAAAACTCCAGAAAAAACTCCAACGCATCCAGAACGCTTCTGCCAGGCTCATACTAGACATCCCTCGTAAAGAACACATCTCTGGTTACCTGAAAAACCTACACTGGCTCCCCGTAAATAAGAGGATTACTTTCCGCCTCCTAACCCATGCACACAAAGCACTTTGCGAACTTGGACCTGAATGCCTCAACACACGACTGTCCTTCTACACCCCCTCCCGTCAGCTACGATCCTCCAACCAAGCTCTTGCCACTGTACCTCGCATCAACAAAACCACCATGGGAGGCAGATCCTTCTCCTACCTGGCAGCTAAAACGTGGAACTCTCTTCCTACTCACCTCCGCCGTACTCAGAACCACCTAGCATTCAGAAAGCAACTTAAAACTTGGATATTCGACAAGTAACTCCTCACCTCTCCTCAAGCGCCTTGAGACCCTATGGGTATGTAGCGCGCTATATAAATCTTTTGACTTTGACTTTGACTTTGACTACATTAAAGCTGTTAATGCTGAGGATTTTTCAACGAGCAGAGTTGGTGGCCCGGCTGGTAAAGGATATAGTTTTATTCCTGGGGCTTGAAGTGGCGGTGAAAGGCATAAGAAGACCGCTATACGGAGCACGAGAGCAGAGCAACCTGGAAAGGATGCCCTCACAGATTGCAACGAGGAATCAGGTTGCCAGGTCCAAGATACCGGACTCGGATGCAGACATGGACTCAGCCGCAAAAAAGAGAGAGCTGAGACGAAAGGAGAAGGAGCGCGAGGCCGAAGTTAGAGCAGAGCAGAAGGCAGAGCACCGGGCAATGGCAGCGGCGGCTAGCGCAGGACGGGCGGGGAAGAAAGCGCTGAGAGCGGAGATAGCAGCGAAAGAAATCACCCCCAGAGCCGGCAGAGGGGGGCTAAGACAGCCTACCTTGGCGGAATCCTTCGGCGGGGGGAATAACAGCAGAGAAGCATCGACGGATCGTAGCAGAGGGCGAATCCAGGCCGATGCAGAGGATACCATGACGCCGGTGCCACGAGAACCAGCTCCCGGGGACGCGGCGGAGGCAGTGGCAGAGTCAGAACAAGTCGAAGAAGTGGGAGCACCGGTGGAAGACGAGACCTGCACGGAGGAGCAAAGGCCGGTAGGAGTTACAGAGCCGGGTCCGGGAGGTCTGTTAACTGTGCCCAGCGCCGTACTGGAGGTATGTGCAGCAAGCGGGGAAGCAGAACTGGGGGGGGGAAGCCCCGCATTAATATTGGAGAACATGGCAATACTCGAGGGGAACAAATCAGGCGATACATCTGTAGCAATGGAGGGGGGAAAAAAGGACAGTGCTAAGGACAATGTATGTGCGGCAAGCGAAGATGCAGGACTGGGGGGGGGGGAGCCCTGCATTATTACTGGAAAACCTGGCAATACCCGAGGGAAACAAATCAGGCGATACATCTGGAGCAATGGAGGGGGGAAAAAAGGACAGTGCCAAGGACAATGTTAACAACAATGTTAGTGGAGCTAATAATCAGGGCAGCAGTAGCAGCAACCAGAGTATTAGCGGCCCTGGGGCCTGCCCCAAAGTGAGTGTGATAGGGGCAGGGGCAGGGGCACCAGTAGAAAAGGTTACTACTATCAATCAGCCCTACAATGAGGGTAATAGTGTCTCAGGAGCCACCCCCAGTCAAAACTTGACAGATGCACTCATTCTGGATGACCCTTTACGTTCTGGGCCTCAAGGCATACCAGCAGCTGGTAAGGGGGGCGGGGTAGACAGCAGTGTTGACAAGACCACGGGGAAGAATGCCAATGCCAACGCAAGGGGCTAAAACTTGGACAAAGGGGCACTGAATAAGGCACATTCGAGAGACGGTTTGGCGCTGTCAGCAGGGGGGCTCCCTGCTCAAGGTCTAGCAGGAGCAGCAGGTTTATTGCCAGGCCCGCTACCAGGGACCCCAGGTGAAGACATTTTTTACTGAGTGAATGATGAGACTGACGAGACAGACGAGACCTCGGGCGTGCATAAAAACAAGGGACTATCCCCCGAGTCTGAAACAGATGATTCGGATGTGAGCCTTGAAGAAACGGAGGTATCTACTTCAGAACAGGACTCTGAGTCGGACTCCGAGTCTGAGACGGGCCAGACCCAATCTTCTCTGGATGATAGTACTCAGAGGCAAACGGTTGTAAGAAAGAAAAAACAAAACACTAGGAAACAGCAAAGAAGGACCAGCCCTAGGCATATGGAGAGGCCTAGTAAACTGGTCTGGGATTACTCAGCAACCTCTAAGCTGTACCACGATGAAGGAGGGAGTAGGTCCCGGCATAATGGCTCTTAAGGTCCGCAGACTCAAGGACAGGGGCCCACAATGGAGATGCTTTACACTACTCTTAGGCAAGTGCAGGGAGAAGGTAGAGCTGAAGCTAAGAGAGCGAAAAGAGCAAACAAGAAAATTGAGGGGTCACTGGGCAAAGTGAACAAGATGTATGCGGAGATGTCTGGCCGAATGGCAGAAGTGGAGGAAAGAACAGGCCAATTGGAGGACGAAGTCTCTCAGTGGAAGGAGTTCAAGACGGCGCAGGAAAAATTCAACGAGGACTTACAATGGAAGGCAGAAGATGCGGAAAACAGGCAGAGGAGGAATAACATTAGGCTACTGGGGATCCCAGAGGGGGTCGAGGAACAGAACCCTAGGGCCTTTGTGGTCACCTTGCTAAGAGAATCATTTCCGGAGATCACCGCCTGGAATTGGGACGTCGAGGTACAACGGGCCCACAGATTTCCCCTGACAACTAAGAAATCATATGGCGCTCCTCAGAATGAGAGACCAAGATATATGCTTATATACGTTGGGAACTTCCTGGCCAGACAGGAGATTATGGACAAGGCTAGGCCACAAGATCACCGGGCCTTAAAGGAAACTCCTTCTTCGCCCGACCGGACTTTTGTCACGCTACGGTGGAGAGGAGATGGAGATTACGGCAAATGATAGATCCATTTCAAAAAGCTGGATGTGAGGTCTACCTCCTGTTTCCTCCAAGGCTGAAAGTAATACTAGAGGGGCGTACTAGAATGTTCATCTGGGAAATCAAAGCACAGAGCTTCTTGACTGAACTAAGAGAAAATAGAAGAAAACAGAACTAGAAAATAAAGGACGAGATACTAACTGATCAGGTCGGAAAGGACTTAATGCAGTGATGGATTATAGTATTATGTATATACACAGTGAGAATTGCTTTGGTGAGACACATTGTAGGGGTAAGGAATACTTAGAAGGGGTTTATGGGATATCTTTAAAAATCAGTTTCTTTTCTTTTGTATTCGCAGCTAATAAAGGAGAGTACATGTAGGGAGAGGGGGGGGGTGCAGCACCACTCAAGGGGGTTGGGAACCAGTCATACGTAGGTCAGGATTGACCTAGTTGCCTGTGGAAAGGGGGGTTGGGGGGGAGGGTCAGGGGGGGGGAAGCACCAGAAAGAGAGAGACAGGGGTGATCGGGCAGGTTGTGGGCAAAGAAGGGAAACAAGATTACAGCACACAGTGGAAAAAAAAAGAAATTGATGAAAATAAGGAGAAGTAACAAAAATAAGAACTGCGTAGGATACTGGGGCATAAGAGTAGGGCTAAGAGACTGGAAGTTTAGAATGTTGGAAGATCTGAAAATTCTCCTATGAGCACAAACATTAAAATCGTGACTATGAATGTATGCGGGCGGAACGATAGAATAAAAAGGCAGCGGGTAGCTCTATTACTGAAAAACCCCGGGGCGGATTTCTTTTGCTTACAGGAAACACATGTGGAAGGGAATAGGTCATTTTTGTTGGAGCAAATGGGTTTTAGGTTACTAGCTAACTCCAAACAGGGGGCTAGAATTAGAGGAGTTGCTATCCTGACAAAACATTCAGATATAAGAACGAGGAAGAAATTCGAGGATCAGTGGGGGAGATGTGCCTTGATCGAGTGTTTCATAGGGGAAGAATGGGTCACAATAGTCTCTATTTATGGGTCGACAGAGGACGATCCAGAGTTGCTTGATTTTCTAGACACCGAACTATCCGCGTGGGCGCCAAGAGCTATCCTGGCAGGAGATTTTAATATTGATGGGGCCAGGGGATTGGGGCTAGATTCTATGGGACAATACCAGGGGAGGAAAAAGAGGGTATGCAGGGCAATACAGAATCTAGCAAGAAATAATGCATTGATGGATGTGTGGGGGGCCAAGAAACCCTCTGACCCTGGCTATACATTTTTTTCGGCTCCGCATCGGAAATGCGTTAGATTGGATTATTTTTTTGTATCTAGGACACTATTAGGTACTTCAGTGATAGATAGGATGCCAAGGATATTGTCAGACCATAATACCCTAAAGTTAACAGTAGAAGGAAGCGGGTTCAAGAGAGTGGTAGGATCATGGACATTTGAAAGGGGATTGCTGAAAGATGATGATTACATTACACACATGCACTTGTGGATTAGGGATTTTTGGGACATTAACAGGGGGAGCACCACCATTGGGAATGATTGGGACACATTTCAGGCAGGGGTAAGAGGCGAGACACTGAGCTACTCTATCGCGAAACGAAGGAAGGAACAAATAGAGGGTGAACGGATAAATAATGCCCTGAGAATAGCGGAAGCAAGACTAGAACAAGCCACATTAGACCAGTGCGAGTACAATGAGCGGGTATTGGAAGTTACGTTAGCAAGAGAAGAGGCTGTAGAAGGGGTGGCAATTAAGGCTGCTAGAATATATGATACACAGAGAGAAAGGTGCTATGAATTTAGTGAAAAGATAGGACATATCTTAGCAGCACGTTCAAGACAAAGGGTGGCTAAGGGAGAGATTAAGGAAATAAAAGATAATGCTGGGCGTTTAATTACGGATATGAAGGGGATAGCAGAGGTATTTAGGGAGTTTTATAGCAAGCTATACAAAGAAGAACAAGTACGGGACAGGGGGGAAATAGAGGATTACCTACAGAATATCCCGGGTAAGGTTTTGAATAGTGAGGAAAGAGAATTTCTTGATGCTGATCTGAGAGATGAGGAGATTAATGAGGCTATATTGGGTTTACCAAAGGGGAAAGCAGCAGGTCCAGGTTTGATACCAGGAGAGTTTTATAAGGTGTTCCTGCACTCAATATTTAAAGACCTAGCAAGAACATTTAGGGGGGTGCAACATGGGCAGGCAATTCCGGTAAGTTGGGCCGGGGCGGACATCGTAATAATACTTAAAAAAGGAAAGGATGCAACAGAACCAGGGTCGTACCGCCCTATAACATTAATCAATGCAGACACCAAAATATTCTCCAAAATACAGGCAGATAGATTCGCTAAGATAATCACCCAATTAGTTAGCACTAATCAACATGGCTTTATACCGCAAAGGGGCACTACACTACATATTAGGAAAATGATAACACTCTTTGGTGCTCAGGAAGTAGAAGGGAAACCTATAGCGGCCATGTTACTGGACGCAGAAAAAGCCTTTGACAGGGTGGCATGGGAGTACTTGTGGGCGGTTTTAAGAAGGGGAGGGGTAAGTGAAGTATTTTTCAAAGTCATTCAATCACTTTATACGAACCCTACTGCTTGTGTTAGGGTGAACTCTGGCTGCACTAGTCCTCTGGATATTACAAGGGGTACTCGGCAAGGTTGCCCTTGCTTGCCCCTCTTATTCGCTATGTACATTGACCCCTTGATACTGAGGTTAGAACAGAATGATCGAATTAATCCGATAAATACTAGCAGGGGAGATATTAAAGTCCTAGCATATGCAGATGACATTGCGGTCATTACACCTAGCCCAATAGATGCAATAAGGGAAATAGAACTAGAGGCAGATCGGTTTGGACGAATAGCGGGGTATGCCTTGAACAAAAGCAAGTCACAAATTATAAAGAACGCTTACACAATATGTACAGATGCACGGGTGGTTGATGAGGGGATGTATTTAGGTATTACGATCACGGCTGAACTGGAAAAACTGGTGGAAATTAACATTATTCCCATTATTACAAAAGCAAAGAAAGATTTGGATAGGGTAAATAATTTACATATGTCCATAGTAGGTAGAGTAAACTACGTAAAAATTAACTTGTTGCCGAAATTTCTGTATTTATTTAGAACAATACCGCTGTTTTTTAGTATGATTTGGTTTAATAAGTTGGAGAATATGGTACATCGATTTGTGTGGTCCCAGGGGAAGACGAGAAGAGCATTGAAATACATGTCATTACCACGGGATAGGGGGGATGGGCGTTGCCAGATTTTAAAATGTACTACTGGGCGGCAGCATTACAGCAGATGACGGGTTTATTGGGAGGTGCTGAGGGGGAAACTGAAATTCCTACAGGGTCAACGGAGGTGTATGGGATAATACTCGGAGAGGAGACAAACAATGCTTTCCTTAGATATTCGGAGCAAAGCTATTTTAAGCGAACCAGGTTCAAGACGCTAGAAGCTGCTGGTAAAATATGGAAAGCATTTGAGAAAAGTTTTGGCTTGGGAAGATTTCATGCATACACTAGATTAATGGAGGATCCAATGCTGCCACCAGAAATATTTGCAGATACTATATTTAAGGAATGGGCTCGTTTGGGAATTAAAAAATATGGGGGATTTAATAGGGGAGGCAGGGGTAAGGCAATTCACAGAAATCCAGCAGGAATTTGGTGTTAGCAATAGGACTTTCTTTAAATACTTACAATTAAGAAGCTTTCTAGGTAATAAACGAGGCGGACCGATGGGCTTTGAAGCAAATTCGATATTACAGATGGTTGAGGGGGACCAATCATGCTCAATTAAAAGGTTGTATGCAGAACTTATAGAACATCGAGGGGATGACCTGGAAAAATATGAGACCAAATGGAGGGAAGCCTTAGAAGTACCAGAGGGCGTATTCTTAAGGTCACTAAGATTAGGACGGGAAACCCTCTGCTCGGCGGCGCTGCAGGCACAACACTATAAGACCTTATACAAACTCTATTACACACCAGCCAGAATTGCCCAGTGGGGAGGAACACAGGGGGTTAGGTGCCCTAGGTGCGACAATACGGAGGCAGATATAGTGCATATGTTTGCGGGGTGCCCAAACCTTTCTCCGCTAATAAAAAGTATCGAAACATTTTTTGATAACTCCTTGGCATATAAATTGAAGCTGACACCAGAAGTAATACTATTAGGAGTAGAGGGGAGTAACTCACAGCAATATCAAGATGGTGTTTTTATGTTTGTGGCTATGGCTGTTTTGCGCCTATGTATAGCAGCTGCATGGAAAGATAAGATACCACCCCCGTTCCAGCACTGGCTGGCTAGGTTACTGCATATGTATAATTTGGAGAAATCTATCTATACCAGAAGGGGGAAAAAGGGTAGAGCGCTTGGATTACAGTTGTGGAAGCCTATCGCAGAATGGAAAAGTAGGATGGCAAGTGTCTAGGGGGGTGAATAGTTGGATGTGATAAAATATACATATGCCATTTGGGGTATCTTCTGTCCTCTCTCCACTTCGGATCTAGGAACTGTGACTATGGATTATTGATTATTGATTTTTTTTCTTTAACTGTGTCTTATTAATGCTTTCCTACCTACTGTTTTTTATGCCTTATTTTTTCTTCCCCAATTTGTTTTGCTACAAGATGTATATATTATGGAAGTATGCAATGGAATTTTTTTTGTGATTATCTAGAAATGTACCTGCTGTTGAAAGATATTGACTGGTGCGGGGGGGGGGGGTAAAAATTGCTGTAAAAATTGTCAATAAAAATATTTTTTAAAAAAAAGGAACGACCAATACCAGTAGGTAAATGTTAGACCTGGCATCATTAGGTTGGTCTTCCCCTAGATGTTTTGCCTTTTACTTTCTGTTTTTGCTGATTCTTTGTGTTGGCCTTAAGACTCTGAGCACTTCGCCACTGCTAACAAGTGCATGTGCTTCTCCCCTAAACTTGAAGTCATTGGTGTATACCTGATTGGCATATGTGTTCTACAGGTAAGTCCCTTATAAAGTGATATGCCATATACCCAGGGCCTCTGCTTCAAATGCTACTAGTGGGCTGCAGCACTGATTGTGTAATCTTTTTGCTAAGCCATTGGGGGCATATACTGAGCCCTGCTACTCACCCTGACATCGGTTTCGCCTTCCTGCCTGCCCGAGTCCTCCGGCTGCCACGTGCACCATCTCCAGCGGCCGCCGAGTGGAGGACTCAGTTACCCAGCGACCCCTGCGGCGGCGCCACCAGAGGACGTCATCCTAGGCGCCTGGAGGCGCTTAAAGCTCGGGCTCCCTTGGCAGATTGCTGTAATCCTTTTGCTAAGCCATTGGGGGCATTTCCTGAGCCCTGCTACTCACCCTGACATCGGACTCGCCTTCCTGCCTGCCTGAGTCCTCCCGCTGCCGCGTGCACCATCTCCAGTGGCCGCCGAGTGGAGGACTTGGTTACCCAGCGACCCCTGCGGCGGCGCCACCAGAGGACGTCATCCTAGGCGCCTGGAGGCGCTTAAAGCTCGGGCTCCCTCAGCAGATTGCTGTAATCCTTTTGCTAAGCCATTGGGGGCATATCCTGAGCCCTGCTACTCACCCTGGCATCGGACTCGCCTTCCTGCCTGCCCGAGTCCTCCCGCTGCCGCGTGCACCATCTCCAGAGGCCGGCGAGTGGAGGACTTGGTTGCCCAGCGACCCCTGCGGCGGCGCCACCAGAGGACGTCATCCTAGGCGCCTGGAGGCGCTTAAAGCTCTGGCTCCCTCGGCAGATTGCTGTAATCCTTTTGCTAAGCCTTTGGGGGCATATCCTGACCCCTGCTACTCACCCTGACATCAAACTCGCCTTCCTGCCTGCCCGAGTCCTCCCTCTGCCGTGTGCACCATCTCCAGCGGCCGCCGAGTGGAGGACTCGGTTACCCAGCGACCCCTGCGGCGGCGCCACCAGAGGACGTCATCCTAGGCGCCTGGAGGCGCTTAAAGCTCGGTCTCCCTCGCAACGCGGGACGCCGGGCGGAGCCCGGGCCAAGGGCGGGCCCGTTTAAGCCTGTTAAAGACCGGGTAAGACTGGACTGGGCCACCCCATTAACATTTTTAGTGCGCTACCTTTCGTCATCATTTTACTATTATTCTACATTTGTCGTTACACTGTAACCTCTTTGAATGTTAAGTTACCCTGACCATTCACCAAGAGGTACCAGAAGTAAAAAAGCACAAAGTGCTGCCCAGGCAACCGGCCCTATTGACAAATTTATATCTAGGGCAAACGAGGCTATAGATCAGGGTATAATCCTGCTGGAACGGAGGGTCTTGAAGGATTTGGCCACGGCCAAACGGTCCTCATTGGGCTTGCTGGCCACCGCTAAAACTCCCTTGCGCCCTTCAGAACCCGGCACACTACTGGAAGAGTGGGTCGATTCACATACTGTCCCAGGTACTGTTGATCTGTCTGTATCTTTAGAGCTATCAGATTCACAGACACCATTGTCTTTGGAGAAAACCCCGACTCTTTTTTCTAGTCCGGGCAGGGAGGACCCTACCTCAGCACTTAACAGGGGATTGAGGGAGGGAGTGATACCCAAGAAAAATAAAAAGAAAAAAAAAAAGTCCCGCAAATCGATCTGTACCACGAATCAGTCAAATCATCTGCCTTCACCTATCACCCAGTCTCCCCTTCAAGCTGCTTTGTTACAACAAGAGCCAAATCCTACACCCCTAGGAACAATTAACTTTTCCACAAACACCGCTAACCTCAAAGTTAACAGTAATACGGGAGGAGGGTGTGAAATCTGCCGCATAAATAACCAACTACTGACTAGATTAGGGGAACTAATTAAATCCTATGTGCAACCTATCGAACAGACTCTGTTAAAGATCGAAAAACAGATAGCAGCGCTGACCACAGTTTCAAAAATCCAAAAGGGTACAGATCCCGGTCAAACTGTGGTGCAAAGATCTAACCCCAAGACCATTAAAGAAGGGGCGGCAGCATTAAAACCGGCCACCACAGTGTCAGCGGTTTTAGAAAAAACCCCATCTACAGCGGCAAAAAAGAAGGGTCCCACTGTAACAAAAGCTCCAGTTCCTGTACTTACTCAGGCGCCTGTCCAAGCTAAGCCACCAGGGGTCCAAAATCCTATCCCTAGGACTAGGAGGTGGGGTGGTCATTCGATCCACCTACCCCCAGAAGCTAGTCCGTACGTGGTGATCCTGACCGGCGTTCCTGAGTTGAGTACTAACTCGGAAGAACCAGGCTATTCACTGAGAAACAAAGTACTACACTGGTTATCCATTAACAGGCCTCTTCCATCGTATTCAGTCACCAGAGTCACATCGGTCCGCAGGTTCCCATGGATAGGTAAAGAGCCCAAAAAAACCCAGGGAGACTGCGTCATCATAAATTTTGAGGATCCACTCACAGTTGAGCATATTTGCTCCTGGGGTACGCAATTAACTAACGACGGGATAGATACCAAAAGACTTTCTTATTTCTAGCCACTGCCACCCAGATATAACGACGGTCTAGATTGGAACTGGACCCAAGTTGGAAACTGGGATAGAAGACGAGATTGGATTGACTGGCCATGACATGGAGGTAGAGACGCTGCTCCTTCCTTTGGATGGAGAGGGGTTCCACTAACAAATACATATGATTGCTTGGAAATGGTGGATTGACCACCAGCCGCCATTAATTAGGATAGCACAGGTCTTACCTTTCACAAGGCTAAATTATTGCATCCAGTCTATTGCTCCTCGACCCCACAATGTACGGATGGTATCGTAGTCTCTACGGCAAGCTCTAGACCAATAGTTCCACCCTCTATTATAGAATTGGCCCTCGAACCATCAGTCCCCCGTGAAGTAATAGCATTGACTGTGCCCCCTAGTGTTACCAGGCAAGAACCCTCCCTAAGTTTAATAGACCTAGACTTAGTACAAGATAATCCTTCTGGACCCAACGAACACCCATTCTCACGCTCAGGAACTCCACCTCCTGACGTTCCTTTGAGTACAAGTAACACAGTTACCTCTAACCGCTCGCTCTCTGTTTTATTTTGGAACGTAGCAGGCCTCCGTTCTAAGTTAAACCTTAAACCATGGTTAGATATTGTGAATGCTCACCAAATAGTATGTTTACAGGAAACTTGGGCCATCGAGCCCATGCACATTCAGGGCTACAAAACATATCACGTCCCAGCTAGTACTACAACACATGGTAGACCAAAGGGAGGCCTAGTAGCATATTTTTCAAATAACTTACCTTCAACGAACATAATTGTCCTGCTTACCAGTGTGAGTTTCCAAATTATAATGGTTCCATTCAATAAGTACATGTCACATCTGTTTATTAATTTTTACAATAACCTTCACCCTGCTGATTGTGTTAAGATTTTAACTGAAATTACTTCTTTTATAAAGGAGCAACAAAATAAGTACCCCTCTCGTGTTTGCTATGTGATTTGGGGGGGGATTTCAATGTTCCTTTGTGTAACAACTACAAGAAAGGTATTTGTGGTCTCCAAGACGAATACGGCTGCCCCTTGACCCATTTCACACATTCGTATTTAGGCAATACCCTGAATGACTGTCTTTTTTCCCTGGAGCTGGAATATGCCAATGACCTTGCAGACCCGCCTGTTGAATTTAAGCCTACATTTCACAGTAGGGGACTGTCAAGTCTCATTGACTATATTCTATGCTTCCAAATAGTAAAGGGACAATTGCAACTATCTACTACAGGTTCTGATATTTCCAGCGACCACTTCCAAAATAGTATCACCCTATCAACTAACATCCCTTTACCTCAACCCACCAGGATCAGTTTATTAAACCAACAATGTTTGACCATGGACAAGGTTAACGGCTTCTCAGTAAAATGGTCTAAAGTCGACCCTGAAACAATCACTGGAAAAGTTATTTCCAAAGCCCTCCCTTGGTTGAACAACTGCCTGGCAGAGGATTATACCCCTCAGTCGATTATATCCAGCTTTTCGGAGATCTTAAAAGTCATACGGGCAGAATTATTCCGTCATCATAAACCCCGTGAACAGGATTCCAAAGGATGGTTTGAGTCTACCTGCCGTAAAGCACAAACTGCCCTAAAAAGAGCCCTCCACAGTCAAAATAGACATCGACT
This sequence comes from Lissotriton vulgaris, assembly GCF_964263255.1. Taxonomy (NCBI): domain Eukaryota; kingdom Metazoa; phylum Chordata; class Amphibia; order Caudata; family Salamandridae; genus Lissotriton; species Lissotriton vulgaris. Next base: position 496,116,464 of record NC_141691.1, read on the forward strand.
TGAGATTGCTAATCTCAGAAAGGCTTACAAATTGGCACAACACAACCGAAAAAAGGAAATAAAGAAAAATCTTTGGGCCCAACTACATGAGAGCTGTCCACGTAAAGACAGCTCCCTGTTCTGGCGCATAGGTAAATCACCCTTTTTGGTTGATACCACAGCCTCTCAACATTTAAACGTGGCTGTGTTGGCTGATGAGTGGGTGGCTCATTTCTCAAAGATATTTGGTGGTTCACCCGTCGACGCTACAACTGTGGCCCAGACGGGCAAGGACAGTGTCAAAGATCCAACATTCCCGAGAGGAGGAGCTACGCTAGCAAGCAAGATGGCTGCTTAAGCTCCCGGCTCCGCCGACCTCCGCCAGCACCTCGTATATCCTGCGCGCTTTATCCTGATTTCACACTGGACTCCCGTATGTGTGAGGAGTAGCTGACTCTGAAGGCGCAATCCTGAACTTTTTATCGTACCAGGTGACAGAGATATGCCGTGTTTCATTCTTGGCTTACCCCGGAGCTGAAGCCGGGGCCTCGATTTCCAACCCATCCCGGCTGGAATTGAACAACATCGGCTGGAATCTTGGGCTTTGTCCAGTCTCCCGAACGGAGATATAATCTTCCTGGGTTTTGACGGCGATTTCGTATCCTGCCTGCAACCCACACTCTACGGCGTGTCACATCGTTTGCTAGCCCCGTATCCGACGCCTGGAGCCACAATAAGCTTGCCGTGAGGGTGCGGACGGGAGCCCTGATCAGCGGCGAAGGAGCAACATCATGAGGTGAGAGCGCCCGTTGTTGGTGCCCGCTCCGGATTTGCCTGTACCCCGGAGAAGCCGGCCTCCGGGGGTTTGCATCCTGATCTGTTGCTTGTAGAAGGAGATGGAGGGGGCAAAAGACACGCCACCGCTGCACACCGTAATGGCAGCCATTACAGCGCTCCACTCACAGATCATCGTCAACTACCGGGCACTGTCTGTAACGATGGACAACCTTTGCTGGAGACCGGACAGTGGCTTTTTGCCATCATCGCAGCCAGCGGTGCTATCGACGGAACATCGTATATCCGACTTCGAGGTCCCTGTGCAGGAGCCGGATTGCTTTGGCGCTGCGGATTCCTATACTACAGATCGCGCGTCCGTGAACATTGTCAGCGTTCCCTGCTTGAGCCTTATCTCGCCGAATATCACTATGGACAACCTTGACTGCCTCAACAAGATCACCTGTGACTATTGGAGAGTTTTATTATCCTGCCACGCTTTTCCTCGCTTGCCTTGTGTAGACTGTGAACTTTTATCCTTTAATTGGCTTGTTCGTACTGACTTGCATTTCCATGTAAGCTTTACCGTTCTCACTGCTGCTGTGGCCTGGGTTACAATTACTCCAGTGAACACTCGTACTGGCCAGGGTTAACTTGTGGGGCTTTTTAGGACTCGGGACAATAATGTAATCGGTTGCTGGGATTGTGACCTGTGAACTGTTGGAGTCGGGTGGTATGTTTGGTGCTTCCCCGGATTGATTGTGTATTTCGCTGCTCTTTCTTTTGACTTTGGTTCCGGGGGGTTGCATCTGGTGGGGGGGAGGGGAGTCCGGGAGTGTGTGTTTTTGTTTCTCCTCCTCCGTTGCTTTCTTCTTTTAGGGATGCTTCTGGGCGACAGGCACGCTGCTAGTGGGTTAGGCTGTAGCCATTGCAGGGGTGCAGGGTGGTGGGGGGGTTTGTTATTTTGCCTTTGTTTTGTTCTATGGCCCCTTTTTCTTCTCTTCTCTCTTTCGGGTATTGCTCTGGGCGACAGGCGCGCTGCTAGTGGGGTAGGCCGTAGCCATTGCAGGGCAGCAGGGTGGGGGTGTGAGGGGGGTTTGTTATTTTGCCTTTGTTGTGTCCTATGGCCCCTTTTCTTTTCCTTTTTCTCGCAGGATCCGGTCGCGATAACTTTCGGTTTCATCCTGATGTATACGAGTGGGCGGGGTATGGAGTGGGTGGCTGTGATGATAGATAGGTAGCTTAGTTCTTTACCATTAGTGAACTTAATGGTGCTTGTGTTTGTACTGTTGGCCTACTTTGATCCACGACTGCTTTTAACACCTACCCGCAAATTTTATACCTCTGAATGTGTAGTTCCGGCTATCCTGTAATTTCTTCTTTATCTCGTTTTTTGGGGGGGGGGGGTCAAATATAAAATGAAACCTTATTCATATCCTTGATTCGGAATGTTTCCAATACATCGTCTATCCTTTACCGCTGCCGGACCCATGGGCTGTCGGCTGAAGAGCTGTGTTATTGGCATTACTGATCCGTGTAACATGCATGTGGTATCGGCCCCCGCCGCTGCAGGCTTATTTTTGTATCTTGTGTTGAACGATACAATAAAGGTTTTAAAAAAAAAAAAAGATCCAACATTTCCCATTGACCTTTACTTCGACCTAAACGAAGTTATTAATGCACTAACATCCTCCAAATTAGGTAAGGCCCCCGGCCCCGATGGAGTCCCACTCGATATCTTTGAAAGCAACTTAGAACTTTGGGCACCCCTCGTCCCCCAGGTAACGGCAGCTGTGTCAAGATAGGCCTAATAGATTCCTGCTCTTCCTCTATTCTGCTTCCTATCTTTAAAAAGGGTAAACGCAACAATCCAGCCTGTTACAGGCCTATCTCCCTCCTGGACTCCTTGGGGAAAGTCGCAGGCCGCCTGATCCTGGAACGTCTCCAGGATTGGGTGTCGGGGAATAACACCTTAACCGATCTCTAGTATGGATTCCAGGAGGGACTTGGCACTGTCGAACAGGCACTGAATCTCACCCTCTTAATAGGCAAGTACGTAGGGGCAAAAGGTGGTAATCTGTACCTAGTTTACATCGATCTCACCGCAGCATTCGACTGCGTGATACATTCTAGGCTGTGGCTCATTCTCAGTGAACTAGGGGTAGACCCCCCACTTATAAAATTTCTCCGCAAGCTTTATTCTGATGCTACCGCTTGTGTGAGATATGGGATCGGCGGCGAACTATCTCCCTCATTCCCAGTAAACAAAGGAGTCAGACAGGGCTGTGTCCTGGCCCCCTTCTTATTCAATCTGTACACCAACGGGCTGGAATCAGTCATGTTAGTAGGGAGCCAGGACCTTCCGTCTATTAAACACCACCCTATTCCCGCTCAACTATATGCAGATGATTCAGTCATCTTAGCAAGAACCTTAATACAGTTACAAAGACAATTAGACAAATATTGCCAGTTTATGCTTTCCCTGGGGTTGAAAGTTAACAAAAGCAAAACATTTGTTATGCATTTCGGGCCCAAGGCGAAGAACCCCAAACATGTTTTTATCGAACGAGTCAGATTGGAACGTGCCAGGGAATATCCCTATTTAGGTATTCTAATGGATGACCAATTATCCTGGAAACAAGCAGTGTCTAGTAAAAAGTTACTCTATCAGAGAGCAACGTCTGCTCTTGTTTCCTTTTCAAGTAAATTGGGTAAACCAGCCCCAGCCGAGTTGCTTAAAATTTATCACGCTAAATGTCACAGCGCAGCAACTTACGGCGCAGGTGTCTGGGGCTACGCTCCTGTAGACGACCTACAAAAGGTCCAAAACAGGTTTTTAAAATACATCTTGGCATTCCCACAAAGCGCCCCAATTTACGGTTGCCATATCAAGCTCGGCATCGACTATTTAATAGAGAACATTAGATGTCAACCGATCCTCTTATGGCACCGTATTTGGAATAAACCACAATGCCATTTAACCCGTTCATTAATAACCAACTGTTTATCCTTGGCCTGTTGGAGCAAAATCCCTTGGCGCCTTTATGTCTCCAATTTTTTAAAGGATTTGAACTGCACATCTTACTTCTCTGAGCCCACCTCAACATCAGACATTTCCAGGAGTGCCCTGAAAAATCTCTGTTTAAACCACCTCAGAGATTTGCGGCTTTCTCAAGAAGTAATTAAGCCAACTAATGTGCAGATCTTAATGGTCCAGACCTCCCCTGGTATCCAGCCATACCTAACTTTTTTCTTATCTAATCATGAAAAATTTGTTCTAACTAGGTTTCGTTTTAATTCTTTTTTTCGTCTTGTTACTTTCCCCACTGTGCAAAACTGGTCTCATGAATTGATTAAAAGTCCATGTTACGGAATTTCACCTCAGTCCACATTACATGTATCTTTGTTTTGCCGATACTACGAGCAACCCCGCAATCGCTGGATTATTCCCCTTCTTCGTGCAATGGGCCTGAGAACGTGTTGGCCAGCCTATCTGGCCCTGCAGTCGTTAGACTCACAATATGCCGCTAAATGTGTAGCTTGCTTTTTGAAATCATGTTTGAAAATCCGCTGTACAGTTTGAGCTACCGTCCTCATGATTTTATGCCCTTTTTGTACATAATGTGTCATTAATGTTTTTAACCATAGTTTTTAAGTCAATCAGTTTTTATTTGTATCATACATTGTGATTCAAACATGTACTGTAATTTTATTATGTTTTTTTTATGATTTTGCTAAATCCTAATCGAATAAAAGTTTTGAAACTGAAACTGTGTCACTCACAGAAGAAGCTTTTCAAACTCTGTCTCAGGCCTGCCACTGCCTGTGTGTGCATTTTGCACCCACTTTGACTTGGAATTTAAAACAACTTGCCAAGTCTTAAACTCCCCTTTTACTACATATAAGTCACGCCTGGGGTAGGCCCTAAGTAACCCTAAGAGCAGGGTGCTGCGTAAGTAAAATGTAGAATATGTTCTTTTTATATTTTGCATGTCCTGGTAGTGAAAGCAGTCTACTTCTTTTTTCACTACTGTGAGGCCTACTCCTCTCATAGGCTAGCATTGGGAATTCTTTAATACAGTTTTAAACTGTAGCTCCTGATCGGAGAGAAATAGCTTTTTCATGTTTCATATGTTTGGAATGGGAATGATAAATCCTCCTTACTGGCGAAGTTGGGTTTAACATTACTGTTTAAGAAATGCCACTCTAGGAAGTGGTCATTTCTCATCACTAACTGCTTTGAATGCCTGACAGCCTTTCTCCAATACATGCCTGGGGTGGGTGACAGCTACACTTTGTGCATTTCTTCTAGACAGTCACAAAACAGGAAGGATAGGAGTGTCTGAGTACCCATCTACATACATCTGCATTCTGATGGCTTTGCCTGGGCCGGATTGAAGGGAGGGGCTAACACTTTATTTGAATAGGCAGTCTCCACACAAAGGACTGATTACCCCCACAGATAGCCTGACAGACAGGACTGGGTTGAAAGGGATACTTGTGCACTTCAGAGAGCTGCTTTGAAGTCACCCCCACATCAAAGACATGTTTGGGTACAAGTGCTGGGTCTCTGACCCTCTAAACAGCAAATACTACTGGACTTGTAACTGAAATTCTGCCAGAAGAACTGCTGTGCTGTTTAAAGGGCTCAACTGGACAGCTGATTTGGAAGGCATCCTTTTCTGTTTGTTTCCCTGCTGCCTGCTGCATTCTGACTCTGCTGAATGACAGCTGGACTCTGCCTTCACTCAAAGTGATCTTCAAGGGCTTGTTGGTGTGCCTCCTGTTGCTTGAGACTCAGTGATATCAAAGACTCTGCCCTTGCTCCTGTGTGTGGCTCACAGGAAGTGACCCAGATACTTGCAACATGGATTTCAGCACATCTTCTGTCTGTATGTAACAGAACCGGTGCATCAACTTAGTTGCCGGAGTAAAAGCTGCTTCTCACATCAGTACCAGCACATTGCCCCCAGACATCGTCGCATCGGATAGCGTATCACTGCCGCTGCAGCTTGTTGAGATCAAAGCATCACCTCAAATGTGAGGCAGAATCCGGTGCATCACTCGACGCCTTTCTACTCCGGCACCTATCTTCAGACGTGATGCCTCACCTTCACTGCTTGGAGAAGATAGACCACCTCGCTGTTTGCAACCCAGGAAAGGTACTTTGTTCACCAGGACCTGCGTGGGTCCTGTAGCCAGCCGGAGCTCCATCGCAGTCGTCCCAAACTTTGACATTACCCTAGTCCAGCATGACCTAAAGTAACCTTTTTAGCACTACTTACCTGTACATACTTTACTGCATTTATTCCCTTAAACTTCAGTATCTCAACTTCTATATATTGGATTTTTGTTGTTTTGATCTTGTTTTGTTCAGAATATAATAATCTATTTTTGTAATCAGTGTGGAGTCTTTTTGTGGTATATTCATTGTGGAACGGTGTGAGTGTTTTGCAAAAATACTTTACACATTGTCTTTTTAGATGAGTCTGACTGCTCTGTGCCAAGCTACCAGAGGGTGAGCACAAGGTATGCTTTAGTGTCTCTCTAGCTTACCCTGATTATAGTGGTGGTTCCTGCCTGGCCTGGGTGCATAACTCAGCAAACCATGAACCCCATTTCTAATGGTAATGTTTGAATATTTTGCCTTCCTGTATTGTGTAAAATGGTATTTTATATGATTTTACATCCTGGGTTTTAATTAATACTACATGTATTATAAATATTGGATTAAATAAATATATTTTTTCTAGCACTTTGGCATTTATATTTGCTATTTTGTGGTTTTTAAGCCAACAACATGCAGAGGTTTAAGCCTTTATGTCTTTTTTTAATCTTTTTTCATATCTTGAAAACCAATGGAGCACCCCTCTACACACCATGAACTAAATCAATGGCCAAGCCTGCTGAAAAAAACTTAGTGAACACTGTAAGAAATCTGAACCCAGGATCGCCGGCCATCTAAAAGCCATAGTCAACGCCATCAAGTTAATAACATTTGACTCTGATGTTCAACCTGAGGCAGTGCTTGGATGATTAGTTAAGTTGTATATTCTTCTTATGTGATACATTCAAAGACCCATCATCCATGAATTGCTGAATCAATCTTTCAAATTATAAAATATCTGTTGAGAAAACTCTGTCCATTTGTAGGGAAACATTTTTCTAAATTACTGTTAAATCTGCTTTATATTTGATTTGAGTTGTATGCTTATTTTCCTAACTCGATGTTTCCTGTGAACGTCTTTGGTAGGAAGTGGAATCCGACTAGTATTATGTAGTCAATGGCATGAACTGCAAATCTTGAAACATGTATGGCCCTCCCCAGTGCCACAAACGTATGAAAAAATATATATGTTCCTCTATAGATCATTAACATTTTTAAATATTCCTATCAACCAATGTGGTGTATTGCAATATTTCAAAATATGAAACATCAGCAGAGGAGAATTAGAATCGATCAATAACCGATATCAGTAAAGGTAAGTACCATATGATTTTCCATAAAAGATTATTAAAGCTCTTCGGTGTCTGAATTAGTTTTGCTGTTCTTTCTGACTTGTGCTCTTATTTATTGCTATTTTGTGGTCAATTCTTGGATTAGATAAAGTTTGAAATATATTCCATCTGTGCCTTTTCTTTTTGTTTTAGTAAACACAAACTTGTAATGGAAGAAGACAACGATTGCAAGAGGCCACGATCCCTTTCAAATATGCCACCTTCACATACTGATACACCTGATAGGCTTAATAGTCCAAGCATTGTAAAGTTTCACCAAGAAGACACCTGCAGGAGAGAAGACAACTATGGCATCAGCATTGCACATGGAGGAAGCACTTCCGCAGGTCTCCCTGAGAGCCCTCAGTCATCTTTGTTTGAGGACTGCCAAATAGGTGAAAACTCAATGAGTCCAAATCAGCCTGAAAGGAAATCAAACATAAGTCCAAGTCCAAGTCAGCAAGAGCAGGAAAAGTTAATTGTGCAATATGAAATATGGCCCCACCTCGACCTTCAGCCCACCCTTAAAAATGGCTCCATAAGCACTGAGCCGTCGCTAAAGAGATACAGGAAACAAGGCCCTGATGCAGAAATCCAAAATGTGAATTTAGTCAATGTTTTTGTGTTTGGGAAGCATGTCAGCGGACATGGTGATAGAGACAAGTGGATAACTGGATTTCATGAGGAGAAGAAAGGTTTCTGCATGGAATGTGGAGGTGTACAGGAACTGAGTACAGCCGAAAACATCGAAATGTATCAAACACAGCTATCTGCGTCAATTAAGATGCTGGCAAACATCTCAGCAGAAAAGGACGCGTTCCAGAAAAAGGTAAGCAACACAGAAAATCACGAACAAAAGTAGAAATGTATGCAAGGCCTGAAAGCAACTAAAATTAGCCCTGGTAAAGATGGTCCAACTAGGTTCCCATTCCAGGGGCCCGTGACTAAAGCGAGCCATGGCGGGTCTCATAGCTGTGTCATGGCTTGTCATCCACGCATAGGTGTGAACCCGACATGCTTTAATTTAGGATTATTTTGTGAGACACGGCTCTTGGTTTTTTTCTGACAGAAACTTGTATCACATTACGCCCAAGTATCTGCATTCCCATGGTCATACAAATTAGCCTTTCACGGGTTCCTTAGTTGGCATTCTTCTCCACAGATTCCCGATTCCTGACGTCAATGGTTTCAAGCATTTTTCAGCGTAGCTGTACACAAGCTGATAATTTTGAGTAATGATGTTGATCAATCACTGAATAACTTTAGTCACAACAGGCTCTTAATCTTGTTAATGCGTAAAATGAACTACTGCTGCGCAAACGAAATGCTGTTACTGTGCTTTCATCACAGACCAAGTACGTTTTCTAAAGCCCTGTGGAAGATCTTGTAAAAAATTCACGAATGATAAAACGTATTTCCTTTCAACGTTTCGGTAGTGCATTAAAGACTAATGGTTTTCAGATTTGTTGAGGGGATAAACGCAGTGGAGTATGTTCACAAACCTTAGATTTAACCAAAAACAAAAGTTAATCGTGTTTAAAATCATACTCCTTTGGGAGAAAATATTAATAATTAGTAAACATAAATGACTTTTTCTTATTATCAGATTTTTGCCATTTCTGAGCTGACCTTGCAGGTATTTGAATTTTATTGTCACAACAGGCGTCAACAATGAATTAAGTCGAGCCACTTATTCATGTTTCCATAAATAGGCAACACACTCCAATTAGACATAAACAAAGGGGCAGATCTACAAGAAACTAACGCAGCGCGGTGCCGCAAGTACTTTTGCTGCGCCGTGCTACGTTATTTTCGAAGCACAGGTATGCAACATATTTACAACAACATGTTGCATCTCTGTGCTTTCCCCTGCACTGAAGCACAAACTGCTTCCACGCGCCAGCTCAGGCACCCTTGCAACATGGTGCAAGGAGGCCTTCGTTAGGGGAAGATTGTTCTTGTGCAGGAAGGGACACCTTCCTGCACAAAAAATATTCAATTGAGGTGATTTCCTCTTCCAATGTGTGCTGTAGAATGCAGCATGCATTGAAAGAGGAAAAAAACGAGGAGAAAGGAAAACATTTCTCCTCGTTGCACCTCGCTACACCATCCCTGGGATGGCGTAGCATTCTGACGCATTTCCAGATTCACGATTTCTCATAAATCTGGAAATATCAGTGGACATGGGTGTTGCTGGGAACTCCCACAGCAACACCTGTGTCACGCGCCCTAACACACAAATTGTTGTGTGAACAGGGGCGATATTTACAAGCACAGGTTATGTCACGCAGGATGACTTTACCTGTGCTTGTAAATGTCACTCAGCAGGCTGCGCCACTGTCGCGTCACGCAGCGTGATGCACCAGTGGTGTACCCGGCTTGTAAATCTGCCCCAAAGTCAATGCACATTAAGGTGAATACAAACCATATTCTTCTGCGTGTTTCTTGTATCCACAGATTAGATCAATGCGGTTTGAGGAAGTCCCTTGCGCCGCCGGTGCGTCCGTTTTAATATGAGAAAAAGTGACAAATCGGAGACCCAAGGGGCGTGTAAATATTTTGTTGTATAAAACTTGTACCTCATTTTTATATGTTCCCGTTTTTATTTTATTTTTTATTTTTACCTCTCTGCTCTGGAGAGAGGCCCACTGAACAGGCATCTGCCTCTTGCACTATCCTAAAGTGGTATGCCTTTGTACTGCCAGTGCAGCCCTCATTGCGGTTGGGCAGACCTGACCTTCAATGAAGGTATCAGGCTGTCATGTGAAAATAATAAAATATTAATAAGTAACCCATTGTAAAGCAACACTAAGAGTGCAGGTCATAGGTGTTTGTTGTGGAGTTGCTAGAGGGATATATTCGCCCATAATGCACTTAAACAACCGTATTAACCTCTGCCAGTGTGTCGACAGTTTCCATGTCTCTTAAGGAGAAACAATAAACATTTTATAATTTAGATCTCATCATTGTTGGCAGTGTGTATTACCAAACTAAAATCTGATACGAACGTAAATCAGTCAAATCTACAGTCAAATTTGATTTACCCATTGGCAAATTATGAGATGTGGCAAATTGTGAGATATGGACAGTTGTGTGGTTGAGCTGGCAGACTCATGAGGTATTCACAGATCTAGCCGGAGGACGTCACCCCCCTCTTAACGTATATTACCGATCCTGTCTGAACTGTGTAACAGACCAGGGGCCTCATTTATGAAAAGTGACGCATCGCTGCGTGAAAACAGCGATGCGTCACTTTTCATTGCGCCCTCCTTGCGACACCAATGATGCGTCATATTTACAATATGACGCATCATGTTGCAAGGAGTTACAGATACGTCAGTATTTCTGACATATCTGTAGGCGCAAAAGTGACGCATTGCTGGAGTGTGTCACAAAAGTGACGCAATTCCAGCAATGTGAAAGGGCTTGCGTTAGCCTTACGCCTGCTGTGAGGCAGGCGTAAGATTTTGACGCATTTGAGTCCTAGAAGTGGCGCAGTGAAATCTCATAGATTTCACTGCGTCACATCCATGACCCTTTCTTGCGTCAATACGCGCCCCCTTGCATACATTATACCTGGCGCAGGTATAATATGGCACAGGGGTTTACAAAGTGACGCATCTACCTAGGTGCGTCACTTTGTAAATATGGCGCAACAAGGTGCATTTTTTACGCCACTGGTGCGTCACAAAAAGTGATGCACCAGCAGCGTAAAAGTGACGCAAGGCCTCATAAATGAGGCCCAAGGGATTTAGGGGATCGCGTGCTGTGCCATGCATTCAGACATATCTGAAATAAGTTGCTGCCATCAACGCGTGCTAGTGAGCAATCTTACACATAGCATGGGTCTTTAGCGGAAAGTGACACTTTTACTCTCTCTGGGATATTCTGTAGAAAGCGGCACAAAGCACCGGGGCCATTAAAGTAGGCTAGGCTGACCTTGTTAGTGATCGATGTATTAGAAGTGTTCAAGGAAGTTCTTAGCCATAACTGGGGGTTTTATTACGTCTCAGCTACAGAGACCGCTTCAGCTGTATATTAGTCGGACCTATTGTTTTCCAATAGAAGACTGGCTTTTACTTCAGCCCCTTGCTAATGATTGATGGATGTTGTTGTCTATCGCACTCCGGTGCTTTCGATTCAATGGTTTCACCTCTATACATGTGTTTGTCCAATCCAGGACCATTTAGATCTCACAGTGTATTGATTGGTTGACTTGTCTCTGTCTACTGTTAACGTTGCTTGCATTCAGGAAAAAAATAAATTCTTTCATGAATAGTACTCCATGAGAGTACACGTATTTTCTTGCTCTCTTTCCCATGTGCTCCCACCACCTCACATTCCTCAACACCCCGCAATCTCGTACATTTCTACCTGTTTCACCCTATTCCTTTGAGCCTAATATTGTCATTATTGTTATTATTATAAATACTAATAATGATAATGATAATACAAATTACATCTCCTCCATTGTGTCTCACCACTTTGCTGTCCCCTCCCTCTCCACTCAGGTCATTTCTAACAATCCATCACCCCTTCCATTTCACGTCCGTTATTTTAGGTCTTGTGTTTGGCAGCGCATGCGCTGCATGCGCTGTCTCAGTGAGACTAAAGTAATCGGTATATTGGCTTCACCTCCATGTAATTTCTCCTGCCCCTCTTGATTGGTTTAAGTTTGGAATTGCTGTTGTTTTCTTGATTTCTGTTGGCTGTTGGCCCTATTGTCACTTCCGTGTAGTCCAGAGGCAGCGGCGCCTAACTACAGTTTTCCTCCACTTTGCTCGCACTTAATCACGTGCAGTGTACCATCTGTTTTTTATCCCTAATGGACGTGTCAGTCTCTGCCGACAAATGCAAGCGCTGGTCGTGGTTGGGGGCGGGGCCCCCCTCCTCTTGTTTAACTTTGGCGTAGATCTTGCAAAGATTAGGCTGTCTGGAGCGGACAAAACCAAGCCGTTATCTCATAACGATTATCAGGCCGAGCAAGCTCATGTCACAAGTAGACAAGAATTTTGCCAGGGGTGTGTTGTTTTTTTTTTTTTTTCGGTGGTGAGGTGGAGGGCGAGCGCCATGGTCGTGTCCTGTGCATATACCGAGCTGCATGCACTAACGTTTAACTTGCACGCCTTTGGACGAAAACAAGACATTATTTCATAACGATTATCAGGCCGAGACAGCTCATGTCATGAGTAGAGAGGAATTTTGAAGGGGGTGTGTTGTTTTTTGTTTGTTTTTTTTGGTGGTGAGGTGCCACGGCGTGTCTTGTGCATGTACCGAGCTGAATGCACTAACATTTAACTTTCATGCCTTTGCGCCGGGTGGGATGGTCACGCGCACAGCGCCATGAGAGGCAAAACACGCTGCAGATAAGAGAAATGTCCTACCAAGGGTTGTCATGAATCCTATGTTACTCTTCGTATTATTTACATTTTCCATAGCGCTGCACCCAGGCCGATGTCTGTGTGTTATCTTTTTACTGTAGTTGAGTCGCAGAGATGTGCTGGTAAATGTCCGCATCCTGTGGCGCCTAAGCAAGGCTGGTGGTTGTGGACACCATGTTCCGAAGGCATTCGTTTTTGGGACTGGCGTGCTTGAAGTGTATAAGCAGTGTGTTGTGGCTTCTTTCATAACATAGCTAGTAGTGTCTTAGGTCTTGGTTCACAACTATATTGGCCTTAACCTGTAGTCTCAATTCTCAAAGGATTAAGTTATACCAATCAAATCTAGATTTTCCAAAATGCAGATACATTAACTAAGCCCATTAAATTATGGATTTGTTTTAATGAGAAGCCCGGAAATTAGTAACGGTATAAATTAATACTGCTGAATGTAAAAGCACATTCTCCGGATTAAAAAATGTCTATGAAAAATATATAACGTGGTATTCCCAGGTCTTTCTCCTTACGTTTACAGACCACTCAATATCACGGTTGCTTTTCATCAGGACTCATCAATTGCATAAATGGGGAACTGTGTACAAAAAAGTTATATTTGTCCTGTGCGATACACAACTATGTAGTGCCTCAGTAGTGCTAGTCAGTGCTTAATTTGAGTATCTGGTTGCCGATGTAGCCCACCTGAATTTACTTTTGGGCCCCAGCAATTATTTTTCCTCAGCAGATTTTGACCCGGCAAGAGACAGAAAAATACAGAAAAGGATAGGAAGGAGAAAACTAAAAGAAATACAGTGGCAGTGGGAGAAAGCAGCGACTAAATAGAGCGTGTAGGAGTGAGTTTGAGGGTTGTGTCTGATGATGGATTGAAGATGCATGAGGGGGAATCTAGGCTATGCAGCCTTGGTATTCAGTACCAAGACCTTCTGCAACGCCAGTGGCAGCTTCTGAGCAAACATGTGGGCCCGGCACCTATTATTTTAGAAATTAAGCACCAATGCTACTGCATTTAAGGTTATGTCAAGCATGAACATTTGATGAACATTGATGAATGAGTTCATTTCTGAAAAGAAATATTCTAGTGGGCATTGTTCGATCCCAGGCATCTTCACCGATCACCTCAATGGATGGATTTCTTAAAAGATTTTATATGAAATATCACCAATTTGCCGTTACATATAACTTCCTTTTGTGAAAAAAAAACTATAAACATTTCTAAACATGGCCAAGTATGATCTGCATAGTTAAAACAAGATCATATTCAGAGAGTATTAAAAACATGAAAAGCTGTGTACCACACGAGGCCAAAGCAAGTTCTACAAGTTTGGTTTCTTCTGAGTCACAATGAAATTGCGATTCTCATATTAACATGACTAGAGAATATGGATTTCATTAAAGACTCGGAGACTGACATTATGCATACACCTTTAATGCAGATCCCAGCAGCCGCATCACAATACAAAGTTCCAAATGGAACAAAGACAACAGCTAAATGCCATGAGCCAACAACACACAGCCTCTTTTAAATGAGGACATCAAAGAAGATAAAGTTCAAAGTTCAAATGCTTGAGGTGGAGAAGAATCAAACTTCGGAACATAGGAGAAGGAAAACAGCATAACTTGAAACTTGACTAGGGAAGGCAGGAAAGGAAGAAGTCCAGGCAGGACGACTCTTGAAAAAGGCGAAGGCAAGATCAGGCATTATCTGAAAAGGAAAAAGGAATTAGTCTAAGAACTCAATAGACACTATTCAAAACATATCATGAAAAACCATATTCAAAGGTCATAAATTAAAGGACAGAAAAACATTACAATAAATTGTACAAGGTAACAATATCTATTGGAATGCCTCAGGAGGAGGGAGGGAGGGATAATGTCACCCTCTGAGTCTTTAATGAAATCCAGATTCTCTAGTCATGTTAATATGAGAATCGCAATTTCATTACAAGACCGGAGGCTACATTATGCATGTTGGAAGCTTCCTAAAACAGCATAAGACATGTGTTGAATGGGTTTACAATAGTGACGAGCGAAGGTACCTGCATTGGACCAGTCAGCAGCTTTCAAGATGTCATCCAACTTACCTCCAGACCAAAGTGATTTGCTAGCCATAGAACCTCTATGGGAATGAGCCTGAAATTTACTCAAGTCAACTCCAGCAAGGTTCATTGCAGACTTAATCCATCTAGCAATAGAGGAGGAACTAATACCTTTATGAGGTTTAACAAAGGAGATAAGCAGTTGATTAACACCAACTGGACGGAGTCCAGACATTCTAAGATCATATTCCTTCATGCACTCAGAGTTTAAGATGAAGGTAAAACCGCAGATAAAATATGGAGTCAGACATGGTTTTAGTTCTACTGTGAATATCGAACTTGACGCCAAATACATTGTAAGAACGATAGGAAATATCAAGAGAACGGATATCTGAAGACCTTCTGCAAGAAACTAGGCATAAAAGAGTAGCCAGTTTAATAGAAAGATTCTTCCTGTTGAGGAGAGAATTAGAAGGCCAATTACTAAAGAGACGAAGATTCAAATTAACATCCCAAAGTATATCATACTTTGGTCTAGGGGTCTTTTAAGATGGATACTCTTCATAACCCTACAAATAATGACATTTTTACCAATTGTCTTTCCATTAAGAAGCAGTTGATGGATCTGTAACTAAGTCCCCTTTCAAACTGTTCAACCAGGAAATTTGTCACATCAACAATAGGGGCTTCCAAGGGATCCAAGTCTCTTTCCATGCACCAACGTACCCAAAGTTTCCAGATTCAGTTGTATCTGTACTGGGTGCCTGGTGCCCAAGATTCCCTGAGGAGGATTGAAGCCGCCTCCGAAAGACCTGAGATTTCGTTAGATCTCCTGACACCACCCAGGCAAGAAGGGATAAACTCTGGTTGAGGATTAGAAGGTGTATCCGACCGTCTGAATCTGTGAGAAGATCTTCCAGTGAAGGGATCAAGAAGGGAAAGCTGCAAGACAGTTCCAGAACTGTGGGAAACCACGCCTGGGAGGGCAAGAAAGGAGTTATCAAAAGGAGGAGACACTGCTCCTGTCTGACCTTCTCAAGCACTCTCTGAATCATTGCGAAAGGGGGGTAGGCATAACCCATGATATCCCTCAAAGGTTGAAGGAATGAGTTGAATGCAAGAGCACCCGGATCGGGCATCCAGCTGAAGTAGTTCAGGAGCTGGGAGGTGAGCCTGCTCGCATAAAGATCCACTTCGAGAGGACCCCAAATCCGATTCAGGGTTCAGAAGACAGAAGGATTCAGCTTCCAATCGCTGAAATCCACAAGGAACCTTGAGTTCCAGTCCGCGCACGAGTTTGCTGCGCTGAAGATATTCCGCTTTGAGAGCGATCTTGTATTCCAAGCAAAACATCCATAGTTTCCTCGACAAATTTGAGAGGTCTGCAGACTTTGTGCCTCCAAGGCGATTGATATGAGCTACCGCCGACATGTTGTCCATTTTTAAAAGGACAGACCTCCCTTGAAGAGAATTTTTAAAGCTCATAAGAGCATAAAGTCCGGCGGTCAATTCCAGGTAATTTATGTGGCGGAGAGATTCTTCCTGGGACCAAAGGCCTCCAGTGTTCTGATTCAAAAGACAAGCACCTCAGCTGTGCAGGCTGGCGTCTGACTCCAGTACGAATTCCGGGGATGATCCGAAAATTGCCTTCCCATTCCAAGCCTCCAGGTTGTTCAGCCACCAAACTAACTCTGAACGTGAGTCTGAGTCCAGAGAAATATGATCCTCGTACCAGAGTCCTGACCTCAGAGGTCTCTCTTTGACTCTCTGAAGAGCCCGATAGTTGAGAGGCCCTGGAAAAATGGCCTGAATTGAAGACGAAAGGAGACCTAGGAGTCTGTCGTGTTAAGGCATGTTTTATTTGTTTCTTTATCTTCGATATTTTCTTCGAAGGAAGGAGGAGGAGACAATGTACGGTGTTGACTGTAAAGCCTAAACATTCTATTGATTTTGAGGGGATCAAGCATGATTTCTCCTTGTTTATGATGAAACCTAGGCTTTCTATGAGTTTCATTGTAAAGTCTAGGGGCTCCATTATGATGTCGGGCGGATCGCCACCGCCATGGTTGAGGTGGCGATCCGCCCAACAGAAATGCCCGCCCGCCACCCATTTCCCCCCTTCCACATTAAAATGGCGGGGGGGACCGCAGCGGGGTGAAACACCGCCCGCCACTTTTCCGCCCCGGTCGCCTTGCGGCCGGTGCGGAAGATGAGTAACATGCAGGCGGTGTCTGTCAGACACCGCCCGCAATATTACTATGGGCATAATTCAATGCCTTTCTGTGGCGGCAATGCCGCCACGGAAAGGCATGCGGTGTTCACTCTGGGGGGCCCATGTGGGCCCCCAGAGGGACGGCCATAGGGGGTGGCACACGGGGGGTACCTGTGGTACCCCCCTTCATTTGCATATACAAAGCGGCAGGCACTGTGCGGTGCCTGCCGCTTTGTATATGCAAATGCTAAAAATGAAGGATGTGCCCGCCACTCTGGCGGGCACATCTTAAAGCCAATATCGGGACCTCCGCCCTGTAGGCGGGCGGTCCCGATCTCCGTTAGGGTGGCGGGCAGACTTATTCCACCCGCCATCCTAATGGACCCCTAAGTGTGATTTTTCTTGGGACATGATGAGGATATCGTCCAGGTAGATGATTAGACGAACGCCTCTCGACCTTAGGTGAGAGACAGCGGCTCTCATGAACTTGGTGAAGCACCAGGGTGCGGAAGAGAGACCAAATGGAAGTGCTTGGAACTGGTACAAGCGATCCATCTATAGAAACTGGAGGAAGCGTTGATGAATCTTTGCCATGGGAATAGTAAAATATGTGTCTTTGAGGTCTAGGTTGGCCAACCAATCCCCTCTCAGAAGGTGAATTCCTTCCATTTTGAAGTGTCTGTAAGAAATTATCTGTTGACCTGTCGAAGGTTTATAACCGGTCTCCAACCCTTGTCTTTCTTTTCGACCAAAAAGAGGTTGCTCACGAAACCCATCAGTTCCATGGGAACCTCCAAAATTGCCCCTTTTTGAATCATTGAAGAGATTTCCTCTTCTATTATGGCTTGTTGTTCTGGGCACATGGGAATACTCTTCGGGAGCGAAATCTGCACAGGTTCGTGATCGAAATCTGCACAGGTTCGTGATCGAAATCTATTGTAAAGTCCTTTACGGTGTTCAGTACCCAAGTGTCTTGAGTAATACATTCCCAATTTTTTAGGAAATACTTCAGTCTGCCGGCTACCTTTAAGGGAGAAGAAAGGGAAGGTAGAGTGGGAACACTCACCTGAGGGATTACTCTGAACGTTTGATCCACGTGATCTGAATTCCCTGCCACGCTGTCCTCTACCCCTCTGAGGGTAGAACTGTGGACCTGGATATTGTTGGTATTGCTGGTATTGCTGGTAGCTTCCACCACCTCCACGTGCTCTATAGTTGGGCCTCTGGAAGTAGAGGCCGGAAGATTGGCCTCGTCTTCCAGCCCTCCCGAAAAGATTATTACCGGTATTAAAAACTTTTCGCATGTTTTGTTGCGCCTTATCAAGGGCGGTAAAAGTCAAAACATACTTGCCAAGGGACTTAATTAAATCCTCGCCAAAGAGGAGCCATTTTTGATTTTTTGCGGGTTCCTTATCAGCAAGATCGCTGAGCTTAGGGTTGATGCGAATGAGAACCACTCTACCCTTTCAGCATTGATGCTTGCATTGGCATTCCCCAAAAGGATAATGGCCCTCTGGCTCCAGCCTCTTATCATTTCAGTATCGAGGTGAGTTCCCTCTAAGTGGCTCTCCTCTGCAGAGTCAAGGATTCTCTTGAGTGGTCCAAGGACGTCAAGTAGACAATCCAAAAAAGCCCTTAAAGGACTTCTCCATACCCTTCCTGGGGTCAGGCCCCAACTTAAAAAGGAATTTAATTAGATCAGGATCAAGATTAGGGGTGTAACAGGTCCTTTCACCCACAGAAGGCCTTGCGCATTCCGCCCTCAAAATATTGCGAGTCTCTCTTTCCAGGGGATATCTAATCCATTTCTTAACAAACTTCGCAACATGATCCTGAGGATACCATTCGGAGCTCCAGGGGTGTTTCAGATTTTGAGGCGAAAGCATCTCTTCACCCAAAGGGTTACGAATTACGTCCTTAGAGGAGGATGTAGCCTCCTCAAAGGCATCCTCAAAATCATGGTTTTCCTCATTAAGATCAAGGACATACTCGTCTAAAAACTCAGAGTCATCTGATTCATGATCTTCATACTCGTGATGAGCATTCCTTGAGTGCCTGTCGCTTAGGACACCTGAATTCTTTGTGCTACCAAGGGCACCCATCGATTCGAGGTGCAAAGACCTCCCTCACTCCTTGAGGTGCTAGGACCTCCTTTATCCATTGAGGTGCCAAGACATCCCATGCCCAAATCAATATAATTGCTCTTCTTGCGCCTCTTACCTCGCATAGAGTCATCCTCCTGAGGGGGGAGTTTAGAACTGGTGATGAGAGAAAGCCCTTCCTTCAAACAGAATTTCATCTCCATCTGGAGCATTTTTTCAAACGTATCATTCCCCATATCTTGTGTGGGGGCGGAAGCCTCCTCTGAGCCCGAGCTAGACATGATGTCAGTATTAAAATTAGGTCGCTCAGGGCTAATGAGGTTAAATAAACACTCAGGAATATATCTAAAATCTTTTATCCCAATAAGTAGAGCAATTCATTAAAACCTGAGCTTTTACACGTGCTCAAGTATTAATTATAACCAAAATATACTTAATTGACAATTTTGCGCAATCGGGGCCAAAGGAGAACAAAGTTGCGCTATGAAAATAGCTTTAAAAGCACACGTTTGTAGTAAGAGCAAACTGCCACTCGGTTATTGGATTACAAGTGCACATAGGCTGAGCCGTTGTCAGGGGAACTCCTGTCTAGCCAGCGGAGATGCGAAGCGTCGAGAAAATGCCATTAGCAACGTGACGATGCGTCGTTGTCGTTGCCTAGGGACATTCCTTTAAAGCCTCTGAGTCTCTCGCGGTGAGCGCGAGAGAAAAACAGAGAAAACAAAATCTAATAAATAACGCTGATACTTACCGTCAAAAACAGAAAAAACAATGGATATCGCCAAAGGAGACGTGCGAGGCACGTTTAGAGTGAGTCATTTCCAGAAAATTCAATTTTAAAAGAGCCAAATTGTAACTCGTGAAAACATTACACCACGCTCAAAGGAGGGGGAAGTGAAGGGGGGGGTAGCGATGATGGAATCTCCGTAAATTGGAGATTGGTGGGAAAGGGTGTGAAGTATTACGGGGGAAGGAAACTGCCACACCATAAGAACACACCCATATCAAAATGTAACAACTTGATATATAACAGAATAGATAATTATAGCACAATAATGATAAGTAAAAGTTCTAAATACCATGAAACAGATAAAACAGAGACTAGATAAAGTTAGACTTATCTGCTTGGGAGCCGCATTTAAAAGAGGCTGTGTGTTGTTGGCTCATGGCATTTAGCTGTTGCCTTTGTTTCATTTGGAACTTTATATTGTGGTGTATGCATAATGTAGCCTCCGGTCTTGTAATGAAATCAGCAATACAAGATGAAGCCGGAAAGTCTGTTTCTTTTTCTTTCTGAAATACAGAATCTGAGTGTAAACAAGAGTACAGTTGCTCTATCAAACGTGCTTTCAGATAATCAAATGCAGATTATACTATCAAATGTAGATTTAAATCCACATAGATCATTAGAATCGTAATCTCATGACTAAATAAGAGCTGAGGCCAATGAAGGAAGAACTGATAAAAAAATGCACATGCATACAGAATAAGCAGGGCATTGCAGAGGAGTCAACTAGATGTGTGAAGTGAGTGAACCACAAAATAACATGTTCGATAGAATATTGAACACGTCGGCACTTCACTAACTAAATATGTAAAGAATAAATATTCAGACTTGACAGCTCCAGGGTTGGATTGGTATTAAAAATCTACCCGGGCATGCTCAAATAAAGTGGCCCACATTTGGATATTGCCTTTCCAATTTCCGCAAAACATTGCTTCGGCGAAACTTTTTAAAAAGAATGGGGGGAGGTCTCTGACTTAGGTAGGTTTTCTTATCTTTACTTAGATAAAAAAAAATGCATGGTTGGTTCACCATGGTGAAACACACCTGAAAACAAGTGAGGCCAGTTTTGCTCAGGTCCCATGCTCAATATGCATATATTGATGGACCAGCCCAGCGAGAGGAAGGAAGTGACACCTCTGCCCCGTTGTTGATAAAAAGGAGGTAATGGATGCCCATTTGCTTCCAGAAAGGCCACTCAAGCACTCACTGGGCCGCCGCCGGCATCCAAACAACGCAGTAATCGCCCAAATCACCCCCCCCCGGCTGCACCAACAAGCATTTGCAATGCAGAAGGTCTCACATTTGCGAAACTTGTAGCTACTGGCATTGTAAATGACAAAGCTTTTATCTATGTGTTGATTTTAAAAACAAATAAATAAAAGGCATTGTCATTTATAATGCCAATAGCTTAAAATTTCGCAAATACGAGACCTATTGCATTGCAAATGCTTGTTTCAAATGTATTTACTTATTTTTTTGGTATACGGAGAGTTGGCAGCTGTAATTTGCTCCCAGTCTGTTCCTGTTTCAAAAAATGCTTCCAAGCACATTTTGTTTTATTATTTTTATTTAACGCTCCAAGTAGTTGGAATGGTAAATTAAAAAAGAAACAACAAAATGGAAGTGGCTTCATGGCGTATGTGCTTGAGTGTGTGCGTATGCGTCATGAAGCAAGAATTTACAGGCCATCAGTACTAAAAGCTCACTGTTCTACACATATAATATTTATTTAATAAAAATGTAATAAATTTCAGTGAAATACATTGCAGTCAGGTGCATGCGCATATTAAATTGCAGTCCGGTTACATTGCTTATCTCCCAAGATGATTTTATATCAGAAACGTGTTTGGAAATACATTTCCTTTCCTTCTATAATGCTAAGAAGACTACTTTTTATGCAGACTTGGAGACGTTCTGATGTCACTACTGAACCGCTCTTGCCGCCTGTACGTCACAAGATCCCTTAGTTCACATTTGTGTCAGATAATAAAGTGCTTGGAGTGCTCTAGAGGTGCTTTCAAGGTCTGTCAGCTGGAGTGTGTGAGGCAGGCTCGAGAGGTGACCACAATCTTCCATTAGCTTCATACCTGCTGGATACATATTGCCACGGCCTTGGTCTGTTTCTCCAGTATTGCTTACGTGGATTAATGCTAAACATTCATTTTGACAGCACCAGTGACTGTACTAAAAGTTGCCCTGAGGCGTTAGACCCATTTTAACAAGCTGAACTTTCTCTAGATGTGCGGGCATATTAGCAAGGGCACTATCACCGCTTTAGCGGGACTTTTTCCTGCTAAAGCGGTGATAATTTTTATCGCCCTATTAGCAAGCTGTCGCTAACAGCAGTTAGCAACAGCTTTTAGGCGATAGCGACCGGTTTGGGGCCCACTTTGCATGTCAGTGATATTTATCGCTAATGACATGCAATGTCGGCGTACCCAACTAGGCTGTGCGAATACAAAAGTCACGCTAAGCGCGATTATCACCAGAACCTAACGCCTGCTCAGACCATGACTTAACCTGTATATCCAATGGGAGGTGGATATTCAGGTTGAGTCCCCATTAGCGTTAATGCCTGAATATCGCTGGATTTCCAGCGATATTCACGCATTGAGCCGCTATCGCCGGATATTTTATCGCATTAGAGATAAACGTTGCTAATAGCATGTTATCTCTGCGATAATATTCGGCAATAGACAGCGATAATAAAAAATGCGCTAAGCGCATTTAGCCATAAATATCGCTATTTGTTGCTAATATGCCCCGTGGTTTCGCAGCAGTGCCCACAAGCAGCTTAGTTTAAATTCCACCTTTACATAACATGAGAGTTAAGAGTTGAGTCCTTTAGGGCCGTGAGCCGGAGCCTACAGTGCACCATTCTTTTTGTGCCTATTCCTGGTTAGGCACTGCTTTCATCGTGCCCATCCCATAGTCAGCGGTCCTGTGTGTGCAGGGTGCAGGGGCGGGTATTGCTCTCTGTTGCCTTCATGCATACAACCCTGTCTCCTCAAATGAGCTCCTCAAGGGTAACAATGGCCCTACCTGTGAGGCTGAGCAATTGTTCAGTGAATATTTTTCACGTGCATCAAGTGAATCTTTAACATGATGAAAACATACAGTGGACATGAAAAGAAAGCTGATAAAAAGAGGCGAAACTAGAATGTTGTAGTTATTGTGTTCTGGAGGCGAACTCCGACTTATTTTTTGTTTTTCATGTTTTACCCTACCTTAGCACTTCTTTTCCCATATCGATAATGATAGCTATAACTCTCACCAGTCAACTGTATGTAAAACCTGTATTACGGGGACAAATTAGTGAGGTTGATTCTGTAAAACATTCCTCTAAACCATGGACTATCAGTGACATACCTTAAAATGTGCACCCCAACAGAATGTGAAGAGGGGCCACTGAGTCTACCATATCTCACAAATATTCATTGACCTTGGGTCAAAATGGGTCCCCCTTGACGGATTTGAGGGACCCTGAAGGGTTGGGGCAGTAGCGGCAGGGGGAGTGGCGGGCAGTATGGGGTAACCGGGGGGCAGGACAACGGACGAAAACAGAACGAAACATAGCTGCTGCAGGCCTGCCGCTTTCCTACTCTGAGTCCTCTGCAGCTCAGACTCCCAGGGTCCCCTGCGGCCAATCCTGACATTGCTCTCACGTTTGAAAGCAGTGTCAGGTTTGTCCTGAGCGCTGTGAATTTGTGTGTTCTCATAGAGCATGGGTTCTCACAAACTTTCTCTCTGGGCCAAATTTACAGTGTGGGTTGTGGCCGAGGGCCGCACTGGTGGGGGCGGGGGTTGAGGGAGGGGGGGCAGGGCTAAAGCCAAAAAGATTGTGACCATGAGGTTGAACACAGGTCCCTGCAGCAGACGCCTTCGTCCACTGAGCCACCAGGCCCGGCATACACACCTCTCTTTCTCTCTCTCTCTTCTCTCTCTCTCTCTCTCTCTCTCTCTCTCTCTCTCTCTCTCTCTCTCTCTCTCTCTCTCTCTCTCTCTCTCACTGTCTCTCTCTCTCTCTCTCTCTCTCTATTTCTCTCTCGCTCTCTCCCACCTCTCTCTCCCTCCTTTCTCTCTCTCCCTCTCTCTGTCTCCCTCCGTCTGTCTCCCTCTGTCTGTCTCCCTCTGTCTGTATCCCTCTGTCTGTCTCCCTCCATCTGTCTCCCTCCATCACCCTCCCTCCGTTGCCCTACCTCTGTTGCCCTCCCTCTGTTGCCCTCCTCCCTCTGTCTCCCTCTTTCTCTCTGTTTCCCTCTGTCTCCCTCTCTCTGTCTCTCTCTGTCTCTGTCCCTCTGTCTCCCTCCCTCTGTCTCCCTCCTTCTCTGCCTCTGTCTCCCTCCCTCTGTCTCTGCCCTCTACCTCGCTCTCTGTCTCTCTCCCTCTGCTCCCTCCCTCTGTCTCCCTCCCCCTCTGTCTCCCTCCCTCTCTGTCTCTCACTCTCTCTGTCTCCCACTCTCTCTGTCTCCTTCCTTTTCTGTCTCCCACTCTCTCTCCCTCTCTGTCTCCCTCCCTCTCTGTCTCACTCCCTCTGTCTCCCTCCCTCTCTGTCTCCCACTCTCTCTGTCTCCCTCCCTTTCTGTCTCCCACTCTCTCTCCCTCCCTCGGTCTCTGTCCCTGTGTCTCCCTCCCTCTGTCTCCCTCCCTCTGTCTCCTACCTCTCCCTCTCTCTCTGTCTCCCTGCCTCTCTGTCTTCCTCCCTCTCTGTCTCCCTCCCTCCCTGTCTCCCTCCTTCTCTGTCTCCCGCCCTCTTACTCCCTCGCTCTCTGTCTCCCTCCCTCTCTGTCTCACACTCTCTCTGTCTCCCACTCTCTCTGTCTCCTTCCCTTTCTGTCTCCCACTCTCTCTTCCTCCCTCTGTCTCCCACCCCCTGTCTCCCTTCCTCTATCTCTCTCTGTCTCCCTCTGTCTCCCTCCCTCTGTCTTCCTCCCTCCGTCTCACTCCCTCTGTCTCCCTCCCTGTCTCCCTCTCCCTCCCTCTGTCTCCTTCCCTATCTGCCTCCCTCTCTGCCTCCATCTCTCTGTCTCCCTTCCTCTCCCTCCCTCTGTCACCCTCTGTCACCCTCTGTCTCCCTCCCTCTGTCACCCTCTGTCTCCCTCCCTCTCCCTCTGTCTCCCTCCCTCTGTCTCCCCCAAACTACCTCTCTCTGTCTCCCTCTGTCAACCTCTTACTCCCTCCCTAAATGAGATTTTCTCTGGAATTTTACTTCACAGGAAGTTCCCTGATGCATGGAAAACAGCTTCCGTGTTGTCCCTGCTAAAAAAAACCACCTGGACCCTGATGACCCCAATAGCTATCAGCCAATCTCCAGAATACCTTTTTTCTCTAACGTTCTGGAGAAATTACTTAATTTTCGGCTCACCACCTTCATCATAGCAAACAATTTGTTAGATCACTCAGAAAATGGATTCAGAGAAGGTCATGGGACTGAATCCACCTTAATCACTTCAAGCGAAGAGCTCAGGAAAGCCTTGGAGGGTGGTGGGAAGGCCGCCTTGATATTATTAGACCTATCGGCGGCCTTTGACACCGTCAACCACAAACTACCAATCAGTAGACTGTCTGAGCTGGGTGTTCACGAATCCGCCATGACTCTACTGTCATCATATCTCTCTGACAGAGCCTTTAGAGTCGAGCTAGATGAAACAAGCTCATAAACTTTTGATCTGCATTGTGGAGTGCCGCAGGGCTCGTCTTTGAGCCCTACACTCTTCAATGTCTACGTAGCTCCACTGGCCGCACTGATCAGACAATTCGGGTTTTCAGTAATCAGCTATGCAGATGACACACAAGTGGTTATGTTATGTTATGTTATGTTAAGGGAATTTTGTATAGCGCACTGTCACCGGAGGTATCATGGCGCTGAAAGGGTGCTGAAGAAACAGAGGGATTTTAGCGGGATTGTGGGAAAAGCCAGGTTTTTAATGATTTGCGAAATTGAATCAGAGTACCGGAAGTCCTAACTGAGAGGGGGGGAGAGTTCCAAAGTTTGGGGCCGAGAAAGGCAAATCTTCGACCCCCAGATCTACAGAGTTTGAAGGGAGGGACCACCAGAAGTGGTAGTGTCATTCACCAACAACGAAGATGAAGTGGCTGAACGCTTTAACATCTGTATATCCCACGTCAGCAAATGGATGCAATCCAACTTCTTAAAATTAAATGGTAGCAAAACTGAAGTCCTACTGCTGAGCACCAACCCATTAAGCTGGTCTTCAAAATGGTGGCCCACTGAACTGGGTGAATGCCCCACACCAGTATCCAAGGTCAAAAACCTTGGGGTGATGTTCGACTGTCGGCTAACCTTCGACAACCAGATTAACTGCCTCACGGCCAGCTTTTGGGCCATATTAAAATTTATTAGGAAGATTAGATCTTTTATTCCCCCTGATGCCCTGAAAACCGTGGTAACTGCCCTTGCCATTTCCAGGCTGGACTATGGTAATGCATTGTATCTAGGGATCCAATCACAATACCTGAGTAAGCTCCAACGAGTACAGAATGCAGCTGCCAGATTGATCCTGAACATTCCCAAGCAGTGTCCCAGCGGCTAGCAGCGCTCCACTGGTTGCCGGTCCAGAAAAGAATCATTTTTAAGTCACTTTGCATTGCGTTCAAGGCACTCCAGGGAAGGGGTCCTTACTACCTGACTTCTAGGATAAAGTACTATTTGCCATCCAGGAACCTTATATCTGCGCAACTAAAACTGCTTCAAGTGCCCAAGTTCAAGCAGGCACGTTGGGGAGGTAGAAGTTTCCTGCTAAGATTTGCTAAACTCTGGAATCTCTTGCCTCTCACAATTAAAAACAGTCCTAATCTCACTTTATTCAGGAAATCATTAAAGACCTGGCTGTTCCGAGCAGACTTCTAACTCTTTCCCGCACTCATTCTAGTCTCGACCCTTAGTCCTCAGCGCCAAGACACTTCCGGGCATTCGCTGTGCTTAATAAATTTAAAAATCAATCAATCAATCCCTCCCCCACTGTCTCCCTCCCTCTCTGTCTCCCTCCCTCTTTCTCCCTCCCTCTGTCTCCCTCCCTCTCTGTCTCCCTACCTCTCTGTCTCTCTCCCTCTGTCTCCCTCCCTCTCTGTCTCCCTCCGTCTCTGTCTTCCACTCTCTCTGTCTCCCACTTTCTCTGTCTCCCTCCCTTTCTGTCTCCCACTCTCTCTTCCTCCCTCTGTGTCCCTCCCCCCCCTCTCTCTCTCTCTCTCTTTGTCTCCCTCCCCCTGTCTCCCTCCCTCTGTCTCCCTCCCTGTCTCCATCCCTGTCCCTCTCACTGTCTCTCTCCCTCCTTCTGTCTCCATCCCTTTCCCTCCCTCTGTCTCTCTCCCTCTGCCTCCCTCCCTGTCTCCGTCCCTCTGCCTCCCTCCGTCTCCCTCCCTCTGTCTCCCTCCTTGTCTTCCTCTTCCTCCCTGTGTCTCCCTCTCCACCCCCTCCCTCTCCCTACCTGGGTCACCCTCCGTCGGTCTCCCTCCCTCTCTGCCTCCCTGCCTCCCTCTCTCTGTCTCTCTCTGTCTCCCTTCTTCTCCCTCCCTCTGTCACCCTCTGTTCCCCTCCCTCTCCCTCCCTCTGTCTCTCCCTGGCTACCTCTCTCTGTCTCCCTCTCTCTGTTAACCTCTGTCTCCCTGCCTCTGTCAACCTCTTTCTCCCTTCCTCCCTCTCCCTCCCTCAGCCACCCTCTGCCATCTCACCCAATGTGTGTGTCGGCACTCAGCCCGGGCTGAGACAGCTCCTGGCGCAAACACGCACCTGAGTACTTCACATGTTTTTTGAAGACCCTGTATTTCACCTCTTATCGCCCCTGCATCTCCACTCTGACAATCACTGGAATCCCCCAGCCTCTACTGAGCAGAGTCTCTCAGAGACCGGGCTGCTGCAACCAGCAGTGTTTGCTAACACTATATATTTTTTTTTTAAACACAGGTAGGATGTCTGCAAGGTCCGCGGGCTGCCAAAAAATGTTTGCCATACTATGAGTACCCGTGTCATAGAGACTTGGAGCCTGTGCTTTGCTTTCTCCAAATCATCAAGGCACCTGGTTGGATACAGCCCAGTGCGCATGCCAGTTTGTTCCCACTGAGATGGCCGACCAACCTGACATGCGCATTGATAGCAGTGCCCACCACTTCCTCTCCTGACTGCCCTCTCCTGACTGCCCCAGCGACTACTCACCCCCAAGACTAGTACTTGAAAAATAAAATGATAATAAACTTGATTTATTATCGGTTTCTTTCACGTTTTGAGTCTGGTGGGGGGGGGGGGGGCAAGCTCTTGCGCCATAGCGGAGCAGCAGCCACTGATTATTTGTTTATGTGACTGTTTGGGGCTTAGAAGAAAACGAGTCTGCAGTGGCACTGAACATCCCCTCCTACATCTCAGGTCCTTCTTCACTCACCAGCCATTTAAATTACCATCCCACTGGCAGAGTGCTGAATATAGATTCCATAAGAGGCGAATGTTCTGCCTCTGCTCAATATGCCTACGGATATGAAACGTTTTATCTGCTATGCCTGTGCTGCTCTCTCGGTCCCATTGGCACATCTGATGTATTACCTCCATGGAGCTTTGTGAATATTGGGTGTGTTTAAATTGCCCGAAGCCCAGAGTAAATGGGTCGCCTTTTAGGTATTATATGAGAATCTGTTTTGGTGATACAGTTTGACATTTGTGATAGCCCTCAGAGGAGTAGCCTTTGTGAGAAGCATCACAGGGCTGGGCCTGTCAAGAACAGGTGAACGGTTTGACATTTTTCATATTAAGAGAAGGGTGACTGTTTCCTTCTGCCAGATTACTATAGATAAGAAACAAAACTGAGAAAAAAGTGCCCAGAGAAATCCTCTGGATGATACTACAAATCTGATGTAGGCAGGCGGGCTTTATTAATTGCTAAGATCAGTCTAAGTCAAAGTATCTTTTCCACGATCTTAAGTATTGATGCTGTCCTGGGAGACTCCAGAGAAATATTTTAGCCTCTGCACCTTTCTACATTGTTTTGGGTTAGTGTGGAATGTTTTTCGACGTGTCTGTGGAGAATGGATACCCTCATCTTTTATTTGACCTGTTGAAAGAAGAAGTCTACTTGCTAATAAAATGGTGGCAGCTGTTCCTCTAGTTTATACATTTTGGAGACGTTATCTTTTTCAGTGAAAAATGTACACTTGGTATAGTTCTTCTCTGCTCCCGACCCATAATGTCTCTATTTGATTTATTTAGTCTCTCCCTTCTCTTTCTATGTTTCTATCTAGTCCACTCTCAGCAGCTGCCTCCTGTGTTTTGTGTGCTGAGCTTGTATCTGTTTAAAAGGCAAAGATACTCTCCTCTCAATTTCTTGGCCCGGCATTCCGCTGTAATTTTTCTGACCTGGTAGTGGGCGACTCTTAGCACGGAAACACTGAATAAGTAGAAAAGAGAAGGAATATGGATAGAAGTCAATGACTAGCGAAGAGTTTCATAGAATTTTTGTGAATCCCCCAAAAGTTGACGATATATGCATATTATTACATTAGGTGCTCATACCATAGATTTTGAACTTTTGAAAAAATTGTGGATTAGCCTCAGTTATTCCCAGCTTCACACACATATTTATCAACTAAAATCCTGGGCTTGATATGTATTAAGCATCCCTTCGTATATATATAAAGACCTCTAGGTTCTTATTTTGTACTTGATATAGTATAAGTTAAATTAATTTAGCATATGTAAACATAGCGCTTATGATTTAGAGTTCCACGTTAGTGTATAATTTTTCCCCTTTGTTGTGAAGTACAGTTTTTTTACACATTGACTTTATTTTTCCCTATCTTGGTACAGGCAGAGCACCTCGAAAAGGTGAACTGCAGGCTTGAGGCTGAACGCCCGAATACTCAGCTTATACCCGTGACTCTTGGTTACCAAGAGAGCGACGGCTTGTACTGGAGCAAAAAACACATGGCCTACCGACAGGCTGAAATAGAGAAGCTGACATCTGAACTGAAGAGGGTGGTAGAGGAAAAACTACAGCTTGAGGAAAAACTAAGCCAAGTCGAGAAACAGCTGGAGGCCCTGAGAGAGACACATTTGATGTGCATCAGCCCAGACAGGGGTGATGTTAAAAGGTGATTCAATGAGAGTGTTTTTCCGTCTAGAATTACAATGGACAGTAAAAAAAACATGTAAAGTGCATTTTGTATATGTATGTATAATGTTATGTGCTGCATTTATATTCGATCAATGAAAATGAAGTACAAAACGCGGATAGGCCCACAGTGATCAGAAAGCTTTACTATACAATCATATTTAAGATAAATGTATTCCATAGTCGCATGAAAACCCTTTGACATTTAACATATTTATCACCATTGCTATATAACACCTTTACGATGGAATATCAATCCTTCAAAAAGCTAGAAAAAAGAAATAATATTTCTATCAATTATCACAAGAATCCAAAGTAGCTTAATGTTTACGATTTTAAAACATATTTCCACATTTAATAAAACAGAGTTTGTGCCACCTAATCCAAACAAAAAACACATTTCTGTATCACAATAGCCATCCGCCTGCTTAAATACTTGGGTGACTTGCTGCTCTCTATAAATCCCTGATTCATTGATTGACCTGCGCTTTTATTTGAATCTAAGATATAGTCTCACAATTCTCAAAAAAATTAAAAGTTTGGGCAATGCTTTGTCCTACATATAAATGTATTTTTAGATTATTTTTACAATTTACAAAGATTCCCTGAAGTACGCATGGACACTTGCTCCTTGCGAATGCCCATTCTCCTGCCACTTATACTCCTCATAAACCATTTTTTTTTTCACAGCTTCAAAGCTGCCACACACACCTCATCAAGCATTAACCCCTTCATTTTGGACTAGGCCTACCTACATATGACAGTCAAAACTCATCCTCCAAAAACCCTCCATGCAACACCCCATTACCAAAAGAAAGTGCTATTTCAGAGTCATAGCCACACTCCTTTACCAATTGTTAATGAAACTTAAGATTCAATCAAACAATTTAATGACAATCTAAGGACAGTTTTCGACAACCATTGCTCTTTACACATGTGTAATATAACCATGCCAACTTCTTAAACTTGGATAACGACTTCCGTTAATTTCACAGTAAAAATAAAAAGCCACTGAACACCTATATGACTACAAGGGAGTTTTCTCCAAGCTAACATCAACACCAAACACTGATAAATCTACGTATTTTTAGAGCTACATATTTTAAGAGTCGCTAATTAAGCCCCCACAGACGCATTCATTACAGCATATAGTTCTTCTACATCTGTGACAGAATGGAACACTGCAGATTTGATTTTAGTAGGACCACCCCCTCAGCCACACTTAATACATCCAAATCCAACCAGTGTTACCAAATTAACGGTCCTGTCTTCTCATTCGAGCTGAACGTATTCGTATACCTAGGATTATTAGTCGAAATTGTAAAACAATCCACCCTCTTCATCAAATTTCTAATTTTATCATTTTGCTTTCAACTCTGACATCAATCTTTAACTATTTCTTCAGTCCCATTACTTACTGTCAATACTTCAAATAGGCCATTGATGTACCCTTACTCAAAACCCCCTCTATTGACCCAATCAGCCAATTGAACTATACTCCATAGGATTAGTCCATTTCCTACTTCCCATAAACTAATTGTTAAAAAATCGAGTTACTGTTTGGGGGAGGGGTGAAACCCTACTCACTCAGCAACCACAATCTCTGTCAGGGTGAAACACAAGCAAACCCCACATTTACCTGTGTTTAATACTCTGACTGCTCAGCAAAAAAGCAGTCAGCCTTAACTTAAAGCCAATGTATAAAGTATGTATGCAGCACTTCAAACCGTAATAATAAAATGAAATCACACAATTTAGAAAAATAGAGTAAAATGTAATAAATTATCTACCACAAAAATGACAAAAACACAATCAGTAGAACCAGAGAAATGGAATTTTAAACATTTCAGGTAAGTCAACCACCTAAAAGCACAAAGCACCATTTGCGTTCATCTGGTGATGCTAGACCGGTAAATGTCACAATTTCAGACTGACCACAATGGTGCATGGATTGGGTACAAGGACCAGGTTAGTCCTGCTGAAAGAGTTACCTTCAAAGACCAGAGCAAAGAGATCTGTTTGCGGTGAAAGGCCCCACGAGGAGCACGTAGAGAGTCATGGATGGTCTTTGAACTAGTGCAAAGGGCAGGGCGAGCATCATCGATGGTCATTGCTTTAGTGCAAAGATCTTGTCAGGCATTGCAAGTGGTTGCTGCTGGAGCTTCACTTTGGCTGTCGTTGCTAGCTGTGGATGCTGTAGTGTAAAGTGCAGATCTCTCATTACTGGGTGTCGCTGACAGTAGCTGTTGCGCGAGGAGTCAGGCTCACTGCAGCTTTGCACTGGCAGGCGGCGAGATCTTGGCACACATGGACCCATTTGTGAAGAGCCCAAACCATCAGTATTTCTCTTTTTCCTGAGAATAGAGCACAATTGATGTCACACAAAGGATCCAGGACCAGAGGGGCACCACTTAGGGATCAGGAACTCACTCCTTCAGAAACCAGCAGGGCTCAGGCAGGTCCACTTGCAGGTCCTGGCAGCAGGTCAGCTGTGAAGTTGCAGGAGGCTCCTGGAGCTTGTTTTGTCTCGTAGCTCAGGACAGGAGGTCAGTCAGATGACCCATAGGGTCACATCTGCCTGGGATGAAGTGTGCAGGTCTTGTCTCCCTTTTCAGCAAGCAGGGCACCAGGTTGCTGGGCAGCAGAGTAGCAGAGCAACAGTTTAACAGTTCTTCTGGCAATAGAGTAGCACCGCAGTCCTTCTTCCGTAGTTTTCACAGGTCCTGGAGTGTACTAACGAGTTTGGGTGTGATGGTCCACTATTCATACCTGGTGCCTTTTTTGAAGTAGTAGATGTTTCTAGATAATTCCCTTTGAAGACCAAGAAGTTTCCTGACTTCTGTGCTCTGGATCCAAGCTGCTTGCATGAACAATGTAGTGGTGAAAAGTCCTTTGTGTGAAGGCCGGGCACAGCCTATTTACTTGTAAGTGGGTCTGTGTCGAGCTCCGGCCTATCTTGCCAGTTGATTTCCCATCCGAGCACACCTAATCCCTCTATTGTGAGGCAGTCTAGGAGGAATAAGCAAAGTACAACTGTCAACCACACCCAGTCATGTGACCCAAGAGCAGACTAAAAGCACCATATAGTTAAGGAAGGAAAATGCCAAATTTCTAAAAGTGACACTTTCAAAATTGTAACTTAAAATCTGTCTTTACCAGAGGATGTTTACTTCGAATTTTTCAGACACCAAATATGAAGTCTACCTACTCCCAATCAAAAGTTAGCTCTTATTAAATGTATTAAAGCAACACAATGTTATCTCTGGGAGAGGCATGACTTTCAGTAGTGAAAACAAAATGTAAGAGTTTTACACTATCAGGACATGTAAAAGTTAAAAGTACATGTCCAACTTTTTAAACACATATGGCTTATATGTATTAAAAAGGAAGGTTAAGGCCTGGAAAAAGGCTTATTTTGGCAGGTTGAAATGGCAGTTTAAACTGCACATACATGCTTCAATGGCAGGCCTGAACATGTTTAGAAGGCTATTTACGTGGGTGGCACAATCAGTTCTATGGGCCCACTAGCAGCATTTAATTTACAGTCCCTAGTACATGTAGTACCACTTTACTAGAGGAGCAAAAGTAAAAATAAATGTGCCAATGGGGTGTAAGCCAATGTTACCATGTTTAGAGGAAAGAGCACACTCACTTTAGAATCGGCTAGCAGTGGTAAAGTGTGTAGAGTCCTAAGGTCAACAAAAACAAATTTAACAAAAATTGGAAGGATGAAGGCCAAACATTGGGGAAGATTCTATAGAGCAGGCCAAGTCCAACATGACTTTCCCGTTTCCAATCTGGCTTTAGAACTCTGAAACTACACTTTGTTGTTTGTCCAACTTCAGCCCATCTGCGAACCACAATATATTCATCCTTACTTATATTCCTGAACCTTCCATTTGCATGTGATACTATTAAAGCAAACACAAGGAGATGATGGACGGAGCGCTGAAACTTTCAGACGCTCACCCGCAGTCATGGATCTGGGTTGACATTGTTCTACATTCTGTCCATCAATTGTTCCTATTGCATTTGTCACACCGAGTGGGATGGGTATGCCAGACGTGGGTCCTGTGCTCTCCATGCCACTGGAGTCAAGCTATCCTGGCTGATGAGGAATGAAACCCCAAAACCTGTCCTAGGATGCGTGTTTCCAGTGAAGGGAACACCTGGCTTGGTAGTTCGGACTGGACTGTTCCCATGAGACACAGGGTCAAGACTGATTTGCTTATGGCTGGGTTCAAACTGGAATGGCACGAGGAGCAAAAAAATGATGGATTTATGATAGTCTTATTTCAACACTCACCACCTTAGTAATGACCCAGCACTCAAAAGTTTTTCTCCTGTCTGACTGATTAATTTCCTTCCCAGTCTCTTTATTCCTCTCTATAACTACTTTTTCTGCCAGTTGATGTCCCCAAAGAATCAATTCTTAGTACTTTCCTTAAGACTGTTTAACTTACATGACAAGAAGATTTCATCTCGTAGTTCAGCTACTCTTATCATGAATATATTGAGTGCATGCACATTTTTTTCTCCATCCAAAAATTCATACCTTAGCTCCAATCCAGAATCTCTGACTGTCTCTCAGCCATTCAACAATTAATGGGCAACTGTTTCCTTTTGCTAAACTCCTCTGAGGTATAAATTAGTTCCCTGTTAAATCAGGACCCACAAATTTGAAGATTCCTACTGTTTCCTCTGACATTCTCCTTCCTACAGCCTTTGCCAAAAACTGTGATGTGTATTTCAACCCAACAATGGACCTAAATTCCATCCTCCAAGAGCCACCTTGTTTCTTTTGATATTATTAACTGAAAATATTGACGTTGTATTCACATTATGTCAATTATTCTCTGTTAAAACATGCAAATTGTGTTGCTTATCTTGAAATTCCTTGTCAGTTGAACCATATTGTGGAGAAGCGTGGCTCAATGGTTAGAGCGGCAGACCCTGATACAGAGGTCTGGCCCGGGACTAGGGTTCAATTCCTGCATCGGTGGCTCTTGGACTCAATCTCCCCGAACCTGATAATTCTCACCTCAGTGCCTAGTCTAATCATGGGTCCCACTCTATGACTATGGGCAATAGCTTGCTTAATCTCCACAAACGCCCCAGCCGCGCTTGGATGCCTGGCTTCACCTTGGGGGTGCCCAGGAGTGGACATCTCACAGGAAAGCCAGGAAGGGTTCCACAGCGGTATGCATACAGCGCTACGAGTCCTCAAGGTAGAAGTTCGCTGTATAAATACAAACACATTTACATTTACATAGTCATTCTGACCCTAGAAGACTGAGTTTTACTCTTAGCTTTGTTGCTTTTTATGTCATCTGCACATAAAAAAGTAATTTTTAGACAATTTATTTCCGTTTGCTCAAGATTGTTAGATAATTAATTTCTAGACTGAATTAATGAGGAAAAACAATCAGTATTGTAACTTTGTCTTGCATCAATAAAGGAATAAGTTGCAACCAATCTATGCTACCTATTCAGAGTCTTACTTGCAGGTGAAGAATCTGTGGGAAATGGTCACTTTCGATACAAAATGGTAAAAACTATTGTTTGGCAATGGTCAAAAAACTTCCCAGACATGAAATGTAAGTCCAATAAACACTGTCATTGACCATGCATACATGCATACAAAGCAGACTAGTGTATTGGGTAAATTTGACCACTGACTAACTGCAGCGTTATACCCCTATAAATTCCATGATCCAGTTGCCACCAACTTTGTCACCATCTGAAGAAAAGTGAAGCTCCAATATAACTATCCAAAATCAATGTTCACTCTTTCCAGGATAGTAGTTGTGTATCCATGTATATAACAATCCTTTTGCATAAATCACAATTATAAAATTGTGAAAATGTTTCTCCTCTTAGAATTGAGTATATTGGCAATTGATAAAATGACAAATAAACCACAGCCAGTTGGTGAACTATGGAATCAGAATCAATTTGCTTGTATGTGAATGTGTAACTTAGACTAAGTTTTGTTTTTAGTGCTTTTGCCTTTCTAAAGATGAGTGAGGATCTTTAGTATGTTATTTTGCAAATCATTATCAAGTAAGAACCCATTCCAAAGTTTGTTCTTTATATCATAGATGATTTGCTCTTGGAGCACTATTATATGATACCTATAGATGTATTGTAGTATTTAAACATGGTTTACATTTTATATTTTTCTTTGAAAAGACTAGATGTATTAGTGAGCCATACTTTCTATTGGTTTCCTTTTGCTCCTTCTTACTGCATCATCTCTCTTGAAATTGATTGAGATCATGAAATTGGGACAAAAGAAAGAAAAGCTTAGATTAAAGAAGGAGAGACCTCAACTGCGACCATGACAAAATAAAAAAATAGATTTATAATGTGAACCTCTAAAACAGTCTGACTTTGATTAAAAAGCAATTGACTCTAGAGGGCAGTTTATATTTCATCATGCAAAGCTAATATTGAAGCTTTTAGCTCCTACTGGAGCTTTAGGCATAAAGAGAGAAATAACCAAGAGCGTGTAAAATGCTCTGATCTAGTGGAGCATCCTTTGACATGTGCAGTACGATAACCAATGATTCATGCATTCCGACTTGCTAGGCACATTGTTTCTGCTAGCAGGTTGAAAATTCTTAGTCGGAAACTCTCCTCAAGAAACATAAGATAGATGTAAAATTTTGTCATACATGTCATCAAGAAGATATCATTTTGGTGTAGGAAACACAGTATTAAAACCTATTTATTTTTAATGGATAATCTGTTGAGGAAGCAAACGAATAAAAAACATGAATTATGGAAGACTGACTATATTCCATATGGAAAATATGTTCTTGATTAATCTATTTTTCTTTTAAAAAAATTATTAGGACATCAAACACAGAAAATACAATGTGACATATACTGACATAAAAAAAGCACCATATCCGATGACCACATTTTTGTATTTTTACGCCCCCAACCCCCACCCCGGTGGATCCCCACAAGAAAAATTACACCAGAACTGACATGGGGGTACTTCCCATCATAGTAGCCATTCATCTTTATTTAACCATTTAGTTAAATGTTCCCAAATCTTTTCCCCTTTTGCCTTTGCCCTTCTTCCCCTTCTCCTAAACACAGAAATCTTCCAGTTATAAATAAATTTTAATTTACTAAACCAAACATGTATCGAAGTATGATTCAGATCAAGCCACACTGTTGCCAAATAAAGCCGCAATACAGCCATTGCTATATATACCATTTTCATGTCGGCTTCCTCCATGTCTCGATTGTAAATCCCTAACATGATAACCTGGGGGGTCAATGGGACTAAATATCCCAATATCAATTCTAAATGCTGTTTGATTTTAGCCAACAATTGAGAGAGGCCAGAACAAGTGGCAAACATATGTGTACTGTCTGCAGCCAGCAACCCACACCGAGGACAATGTATCCCCGAGGCCCCCCCATCACTGAATACGCGCCAGAGTTATATATAAGTTGCAACATGTCTTGTAACATTGTACCTGCAGATTTGCTGAAATGCATGCCGTTTGACTAAACAAAAGGGAGTCTTCCCATTCACCCTGCCCAGCTTGTAAAATCGTTTGCCATCTATCAAAATGTTTGGCTAAATCATCACCCATCTTCTCATTTACAATTTGATATAAAGAAGATGTTTTAGATTGGCCCCCATTAATCAAGTCTAATAGAGGGAATCGGTCCTGATTAAAAAGTCTATTAGTGAGGAAGTCCCATTTCTGTAAGTATTTAAAGAAATATTTATTCTCAATCCCGAATCTCTCTTTCATAGACTCAAAAGTAAGCATTTCAGCATTAGATATAAGATCCCCTATACACTGAATACCTTTCTCAATCCATTTTTTGAAATATACATCTTGAAATATTTCTGGAAGTAGAATATTGTTTATTAGAGGGGAATTTAAATGTAGCTGCCCAATCCTGAACATTTTACTAACAGCTGTCCAACCCTATAAGCACCAAGCAGAACCTTGTATTTGACCCTCTTAAAATAGGCAAAATCTATATGGCACATATGGAGTCCCCTGGCTTCAATCCCATAGATTAGGTGGTAGATTGAAATTTCCACATATCCCAGATTTCCCCCATTTAGCAGTCCCCCCATCTGTTTCAGCGCGGTTGCTCAATAATAAATTTGGAAGTTAGGGACAGACCACCCTCCCCAGTCTCCAGGTAGAGTCATATATCTAAAAGGCCTTCTTGGGCGCTGTCCAGCCCATAAAAACCATGAAACTAGCTGCGCTAGCTTCTGAAACCAAATTTTATTTTTATCTAAAGTAATTGCTCTAAAACAATATAGGATTTTGGGCAGGAATATCATTTTAACAACATTGCTTCTACCAATTAATGTCAAATGTAAGTTGTTCATTCTTCAGGAATCTGGTTTGATTTTTTGTAATAATGGTTTCAGATTAATATCAACAATATCTTCAGCCTAAATATCTGGCACTTGCTACTGTCCGCTGATCCACTAATGTGACTTTATCATTATTAACAATTTGAGTTATACAATCATTTAAATGATAGCCAGCAATCGTGCTAAATTAGGATGTTAAAATATTTATTTCATCTAGAGCCAGGCGGGGTGCAGCTGTTAAAATGGCTAGGTGATCTGCGTAGCTCAAACTTTTGATGTCTCCCCCTCTAGCATGGACAGGTTGGATTATTTGGTCTTCCTGGTTCTTCCTAATTAAAGGGTCAATGTAGCTGGCAAATAACAAGGGGCAACACGGACAGCCTTGTCTCGTTCCTCGCATTATGTTGATTACCCCCGACTGTGCTCCCATCAGAGCAATTTTCGCAATTGGATCATTGTACATACTTTAATTGCTCTTATAAATCCTTCCCCTCTACCTTAATACTTCATAACGGCCCATAAAAAATGCCAGAAGACCCTTTTGACTGCCTTTTCTGCATCTAGCAGAATTAAGACCTGTAAACTTGATATAATCAAACAATGTTATTGTCCGACAAATGTGGTCAATAGTTTCCCTACCAGGCACAACACCGTGTTGCTGGGGAGATACCATTTTTTTAATGACTGATGCCAATCTATTTGCAAAAATCGTTTAATAGATTTTTATATCGCTATTTATCAAAGTAATGGGCCGATATGCCCTTGGGTCGGTCGCCACTTTCCCTAAATATAACAATCTTTGCAGTCCTCCAAGACTCTGGAGGTGTTTCTCCGCTCTGTACTAAACAAAACATCTCAAGCATTGTTGAAGCCAGCTGTGTTTGAAAGATCTTGTAGACTTCACCTGGTAAAAAATCAGGCCCAACAGCTTTACCTGATGGAAGTGAATCTATAGCATGGAGTATTTCTTCCAGACTAAACGGAGCTTCCAAAATATCCCGATTTGAAGAAGTCAATTGATTCAATTTGGTAAGTCAATGTAGGTTTGAGTTGGGTGCAGGAAGAATTGGCACTCTAGCATGTGCATACATAAGTCAAAGAACACAGTATATTGAAGCTACGGTGCAGACAGGTCAGGGGAAACAAACCCAGAGGAAAAATCAACCCCTGCCAGGGTGTGGGTCAAACCCATACAAGAGATAATTCTCAAAGTCCTGTGCACACATAATGAGGGTCAATTGGTAAACCAAATGTATTTTTCACTGTTTGTATTTTCAGAAATGATGGAGGTTGACATCCATTGTTTCATGTGAAAAGCGATATATTTCAACTTGATCAGTACAACAAGAAAATTAAATCAGCCGACACGTGTTTCTTCACACCATGTCTAGATGTGACTCTTAAGGGCTGGGAAGGACACAAATGGAAACAAAATAAAAGAAACAAAACGAGGTAGAGTTGCCAAAGCAGTGTAAATAATAATAAACAAAAACACTTAAGTGAATGAAGTGAACAAAATTCAGAAACACCACTGTAAATGTGGAGACCCTAAGTGCCTAAAGTACAACATTAATGTGACATGTTTGGCATAGAAAAAAACTGTATGCAGCGTGTTTGTGGGTAGTGACATTTAAAATTACAAGTAGAAAATGGTGAGTAGCACCATATATATATATATACAAGACTGTAAATCTTGTACTTAGATTCTGCGTAGTCTAGATGAAGTCAGAATGATGCCATGCATTGTAGCAATGAGATATGGAACAATTCAGTAGTATAGCGAGATAATGTTAAATTGACATTCACTAATAGAATATATACGAGAGAAACGTGCAAAGTACTTCCTACGACTGTAAACAACATAGTCCTAAACGGTAAGGAACTAAGAAATTTAAATATCAATTGAAAGATCAAATGACCTGACCGGACACGTGAGTAAACAGAAGTATGGCCAAACGTAACAACATAAACCAAAGTCAAAATGTAATCGTCAAGTGGACTGACGGTGTGTGCTGGGGACCAAAGTGTCCATATGAATTATATTAAAGTGCGTCTATAACTAAGAGACCATGTTGAGTTGTCACAACAGACGGGTATGGTTTAAGTGCTTAGTTAGTAATATTTGTGAAGTTAAAGAACACAATGGGATATTTCTTAACAAGCGCTTGGTGCGAGACTAGAACAATTAAAAATGGCATGCTGGTGCCTCACATTGGACGAGTATGTATACAAAATCATTGCATAAACACGATCAAAATTTTAAAACAAGTGCCTAAGAAGACGACTATGTATACAAAATCATTGCGTAAACACGATCAAAATGTTATAACAAGTGCCTAAGTAGAGAGTAGAAAACCAGAAAGGAATGAAAAAGAAGAGTGAGTCAAAATTATGGGAACGTGTGGGTCCTAAATGCGTGGTGGGTTAACTGAAGGAGGATGATGTCAATCATACCTGTTGGATGTTGAGAAGGGATCGCGAGGTTCTGTGTAGGGTGAAAGATAAGGCAAAAGTCAGTGTGTGCTGCACGTGATAGCGAGAAAATGCCTGAAACAGAATACTGTACTCACCGCAGGACCGGTGAAAATTCCAAACCGGTCGCAGTTCGGTGTAGACAGGGTAATCGAGCAATGTAGCCAGGACGGGTGTGTCAAAAATAAAGGAGATCTGGAAGAGAATTGGGGGGAAAAGTGAGGGGAAATAAATCAATCTCCTCACGGCAAGGGATAGTAAGTGGGGCGGTCATCCCTAGGAACCCAAACCTTACCTGGGCTCCTTGGCGGTGTGTAAGTATGGCGTCTCGTGTACCGGGTAATGGACACAGAAGACGGCAGGCGTAAGTGCTAAATAAGCATCCACCCCGTAACAACTAGAGCGCTACCGTTCTATTTTGTGTGGTGTGTATTAGTGGGAGGAAACTGGTCTCGTGAAGCCGAGAACCAAAAGCGAGATCGAGGCAAAAAAGTGGAGGCTCTATGTTCAAAAGTCTAGTAAATAAATGCCAGAAAGTACAGGTCAAAAAAGAAAGAGGAGAGAACAGCAGGGTAAAGAGAGAGAGTGACACATAATGAACAGTTTTTTGACTGAGACTAGAAACCAGTAGTGTGTAAATGTTGAAAACGTCATGTGGCCAATACATGATTACAACACATTCAGGTACATGCATCATTGGTACCGTTTGCGATTCCTTAATTGCGAAAATTAAGGAATCGCAATTAAGGAATCGCAAACGGCAATGCATAAAAAAATCGCAAATTTATTAGCGATTCCTTATTATTTCTTAATTGCGATTCACAATTTGCGAATCGCAATTAAGGAATCCCTTCCCATTGATTCCTATGGAAAAGGCCCATAGGAATGAATAGGAAGACAATCTCAATTTGCGATTCGCAATTAGCTAATCGCAAATTGAGATTGCCATTTCAAGGGTGCAGGGGTGTCCAAAGGACACCCTGTTGCACCCCTGAAATCAATCTATGCACATATGTTGTGCACACACATGCCCTAGGGGCATGTGTGTGCACAACATGACAGTTTAAAAAATGCACACAATTGCATTTTTCAGAATTTTCGCAAATTACCATGATGTCCAACCTCATGGTAATTTTTTCTTCCTAATTGCGAATTCGCATTTTTTTAAGGTGTCATGCATTGCATTTAAGGAATCGTAAATTGCGAATCCTTAAATGCAATCGCATTTATAGAAATCGCAAAAAATAGCGATTTCATGTATTGTCAATTGATGCATCCCAAATAGTGATTTACGAATCGAAACGGCCGAATTGTGCGATTCGCACCGTTTGCGATTCCTAAATCACTTGATGCATGTGGCTGTAACTTATTAGTTGAATAAAGTACAGTTCAATACATACCGACATTATTGCTGGATCTGTCTATAAATGACATACATTAATCATAGTGTAAACATTTATGCAAGTCATGTGCGCAGACAATATTCAAACATGCATATAATATATTCCAGATTGTTGCCAGAGACAAGAAAGACTAGGGCCAGCATGGAGCTAGTGGGGGAAGGCCTTGGTGGTCAATCTTTCTATGTGTGTGATGGGGTTCAGACAAATGTACATAAGGTTATACAGAATAATGGAATGACGTTATACAGATTAGTGAAAACGATTAGGATCTCAAGAAATATTGTAGTTTGTGGTCAATGTTGAGATCATGTTTAACTGATTGGAAACGTAAAATCCAAGTTGCTTCCAATCTTCTGAGTCTCAATTCTCGGTTGCCCCCTCTGGCACTTGGGTCAGTGACATCCATACCAAAGAAGAGAAGCTTTTTGGTTGGTCCTTGTGTGGCACATGTGGCTATATGTGAGCCCATCGGATACCTAGCATCTCCATTTTTCATTGCTCTGACGTGTTCCAAGATGCGATCTTTGAGAGCCCGGATGGTGCTTCCCACATAGTACTTGTTGCATGTGCATTCCAGTCTGTATATGACAAATTTAGTGTTGCAATTGGTATTTCTATTGATTTTGTATTTACGTCCCTTCCAGTCTCGGAATTCCTTAGTTCCATTGAGAGCCCATTTGCAAGATCCACAGCAGCCACATTTATGAAAACCTATTGTCTGGGCGGAAAGCCAGTATGGTGCAATAATAGATGGTGGGATCGTAGGGCTAAGTCTGTTTCTCAATGTTTTGCCCCTCCTGAATTTGATTTGTGTAGTTATGCATTCGTTAAGCATTTTGTCTGCAAGTAAGGTCTTCCAGTGTTTGTTGAAGCTTTGTCTCATTATGACACTGACTTCGTTGTAATTGGCGATGAGTCTCACAGGCTGTTTAGATGAAGTCTCTTTGATCTTGGTCAGTACTGTTTTTTCTCTTTTGAGTTTGCCAATCCTCTTTGCTGCCTTGTTTATGGTTTCATGTTTTCACAAATCTCTGTTTCATGTCACACAGACATTTGTCAAATTCACTCTCCTCACTGAAATTTCTCCTGGCCCTGGTGAATTCCCAAGATGGAATCGAATGTATTTGGTGGGGGAGGTGCGAGCTTTCAGCATGCAATATGGCATTGCATGACGTCTCTTTGCAATAGAGTTTGCTGTGTAAGGTGTTATCTTTGATGTAAAGTTCAACATCTAAGAAGGATACACACGAGGATCTAGAATGAAAGGTGATTCTCGTATCCATATCGTTTGAGTTGAAATGTGCGCAGAAAGAGTCAAGTTGGGGAAGAAAAGGCTCACAATGGACAGAATATATAATCTACTGGGGGAGATACATCGATGATTGTCTCCTCCTGTGGTGCGGCACACAGAACGAACTTGACTCTTTCTGTGCACATTTTAACTCAAACGATATGGATATGAGATTCACCTGTCATTCTAGCTCCTCGTGTATATCCTTCTTAGATGTTGAACTTTACATCAAAGATAACACCTTACACAGCAAACTCTATCGCAAAGAGACGTCATGCAATGCCATATTGCATGCTGAAAACTCGCACCGCCTCCACCAAATACTGTCGATTCTATATGGGGAATTCACCAGGGCCAGGAGAAATTGCAAGGAGGAGAGTGAATTGGACAAATGTCTGTGTGAAATGAAACAGATTTGCGAAAAGGGTTACAAGCATGAAACCATAAACAAGGCAGCAAAGAGGATTGGCAAACTCAAAAGGGAGAAGACACTACTGACCAAGAGCAAAGAGACTTCTTCCAAACAGCCTGTGAGACTCATCACCAATTACAATGAAGTCAGTGTCATAATGAGACAAAGCTTCAACAAACACTGGAAGACCTTACTCGCAGACAAAACGCTTAACGAATGCATAACTACACGACCACAAATCAACTTCAGGAAGGGCAATAAATTAGGAAACAGACTTAGCCCTACAATCCCACCATCTATCTTTGCACCATCCTGGCTTACCACCAAGACAATAGGTTTTCATAAATGTGGCTTCTGCAGAGCTTGCAAATGGGTTCTCAATGGAACTAAAGAATTCAGAGACTGGAAGGGACGTAAATACAAAATCAATAGAAATATCAATTGCAACACCAAATATGTCATATACAGACTGGAATGCACATGCAAGAAGTACTATTTGGGAAGCACCATCCGAGCTCTCAAAGATCGCATCTTGGAACACGTCAGAGCAATGAAAAATGGAGATGCTAGGTATCCGATGGACTCACATATAGCCACATGTG
Source organism: Lissotriton vulgaris (assembly GCF_964263255.1). Classification (NCBI taxonomy): domain Eukaryota; kingdom Metazoa; phylum Chordata; class Amphibia; order Caudata; family Salamandridae; genus Lissotriton; species Lissotriton vulgaris. The sequence goes on from NC_141691.1 coordinate 496,160,911, forward strand.
CCACACAAGGACCAACCCAAAAAATGTTCTTCTTTGGTATGGATGTCACTGACCCAAGTGCCAGAGGAGGCAACCACAAATTGAGACTCAGAAGATTGGAAGCAACTTGGATGTTGCGTCTCCAATCAGTTAAACATGATCTCAACATTGACCATGAACTACAATATTTCTTGGGATCCTAATCGTTTTCACTAATCTGTATAACGTCATTCCATTATTCTGTATAACCTTATGTACATTTGCCTGAACCCCATCACACACATAGGAAGATAGACCACCAATGCCTTCCCCCACTAGCTCCATGCTGGCCTTTGTCTTTCTTGTCTCTTGCAACAATCTGGAATATGGTATATGCATGTTTGAATAATGTCTGCACACATGACTTGCATTCATGTTTAGACTATGATTAAGGTACGTAATTTCTAAACAGATCCAGCAATAATGTCGGTATGTATTGAACTGTACTTTATTCAACTAATAAGAATGTGCTCTAATCATGTATTAGCCACATGACGTTTTCAACATTTACACACTACTGGTTTCTATTCTCCATCATAAAACTGTTTATTATGTGTCACTCTCTCTCTTTACCCTGCTGGTCTCTCCTCTTTCTTCTTTGACCTGCATTTTATGGCATTTATTTACTAGACTCTTGAACATGGAGCCTCCACTTTTTTGCCTCAATCTCGTTTCCGGTTCTCGGCTTCACGAGACCGGTTAACTCCCGTTAACACACACCACACAACATTGAACGGTCAGCGTTTTAGTTGTTACGGGGTGGATGCTTATTTAGGACTTCCGCCTGACGTGTTCTGTGTCCATTACCCGGAACGTGAGACGCCAGACTTACACACCGCAACAGGAGCCCAGGTAAGCTTGAGGGTTCCTTGGGATGACCGCCCGACTTAATATCCCTTGCACTGAGGAGATTGATTTATTTCCCCTCACTTTTCCCCCCGAATTCTCCTCCAGATCTCCTTTATTTTGAATACACCCATCCTCCTGGCTACATTGTTCGATTACCCTGTCTACACCGAACCGCACCCAGTTTGGAATTTTCACCGGTCCTGCGGTGAGTACAGTATTTTTCTGTTTCGGGCATTTTCTCGCTATCTCGTGCAGCACACATTGACTTTTGCCTTATCTTTCACCCTACACAGAACTTCCTGATCCCTTCTCAACATCCAACAGTTATGATTGAAATCATCCTCTTTCAGTTAACCCACCACACATTTAGGACCCACAAGTTCCCATCATTTTGACTCACTCTTCTTTTTTCATTCCTTTTGGGTTTTCTACTCTCTTCTTAGGCAGTTGGTATAACATTTTGATCGTGTTTACGGAATGATTTTCTATACATAGTCGTCTTCTTACGCACTTGTTTTAACATTTTGATCGTGTTTACGCAATGATTTTGTATACATACTCGTTCAATGTGAGGCACCAGCATGCCATTTTTAATTGTTCTTGTCTCGCACCAAGCGCTTGTTATGGAATATCCCATTGTGTTCTTTGACTACACAAATATTACTAACTAAGCACTTAAACCATACCCACCCATTGTGACAATACAACATGGTCTCTTAGTTATAGACGCACTCAAATATAATTCATATGGACACTTTGCTCCCCAGCACACACCGTCAGTACACTTGATGATTACATTTTGACTTTGGTTTATGTTGTCACGTTTGGTCATACTTCCGTTTACTCACGTGTCCTCTCAGGTCATTTGATCTTTCAATTGATATTTAAATTTCTTAGTTACTTACCGTTTACAGTCATAGGAAGTACTTTGCACGTTTCTCTTGTATATATTCTATTAGTGTATGTCAATGTAACATTATATCGCTATACTACTGAATTGTTCCATATCTCATTGCTACAATGCATGGCATCATTCTGACTTCATCTAGACTACGCAGAATCCAAGTATAAGATTTACAGTCTTGTATATATATATGTATATATGTGGTGCTACTCACCATTTTCTACTTGTAATTTTAACTGTCACTACTCACAAACAAGCTGCATATGTTTTTTTCTATGCCAAACATGTCACATTGATGTTGTACTTTTGGCACTTAGGGTTCCCAATATTTACAGTGGTGTTTCTGAATTTTGTTTCCATCATTTCTGAAAATACGAACAGTGAAAAATACATTTGGTTTACCAATTGATCCTCATTACACTATATACGTGTGCACAGGACTTTGAGCATTAATTGATTCAATTTGACCTCCTTGAGATATCTTTTTATTTCAACTTGTATCCCACAGTTATCACTTATATCCTCTAGATATAACTTCTGGTAAAATGTCTAAAAGGCCAAAAGAATTGCTCCTGCATCGGTTACTAAACCAATATCTGGATCTAAAATACCTGTAATCCGAGTTTGTGCCTCTTTTTCTCTAGTCACAGCTAACATGTGACCCACCCTTTCATTGCTCTCATAAAGCTTAGACAACCAGGCTAAATATCTACCTTTGGGATTTAGCAAATTACATTTCAGTTATGGCAGATTTCACGATTGTAATCCTATTTTGAGCTGTTTCGGCCTCCCCACCCTCCGATAATACCTTGACGAGATTAGTCTCAGCTTTCCCTAATGCTTCATACAGCTCATTGAAAGTATTCCTCTCTTTCTTCTGAGTCTCCCAACCAAACTGCGTGATCTCACCCCTGATCCCTGCTTTATGGGTATCCCAGACATTCTGAATACCTGTGCTTCCCATTTCTCCTTAAAAAAATCTAGTGATCCACATTGCCATATGCTCTATATAGGAGTTGTCACTTAACAAAGCCCTTGAAAGTCCAGCTGGTTACTTGTTTCTTACATTTAATTTTCACTTCAAGTACCAGAGGGTTATGGTCAGACATTACCCTGGGAAACTTAGTATTTTACTGCCCTGCACCAGACATTGAAAAATGAAAAAGTAATCCAATCTTGCAGGAGTTCTGTGCGGAGCAGAAAAATAAGTAAACCCTGGGTCATTACCCTCTAACTGTGCCCACATATCTACAAGCCTGTGCAACTCTTTCAATTGGGAAAGAGAGTTAAAAACATTTGGTTTCCGCCCTTGATATATTATTTCAGGGTGATTAGATACCGCACAGCCCAAATTTATATTAAAATCACCATACAATATAATCGGGGATGGCCAACCCACCAGTTCTAAACTCAACCAATTATACAGTTCAGGATCATCTAATACCGGTCCATAAACGGAACATAGTATGAACATGCTGTTGTCGATTGAACATTGTAGAATTGCCCATCTGACATATTTATCGGAGAAAGAACGAGTAAAGTTGGCCGTACCCCGATGTGCAAATATAGCTACACCTTTGGTCTTAGCCTCCTGCTCTGTCCATAAAATTAATTGAAACCCATCAAGCTCCATGATTTTATTTCTACTAGCTTCTATGTGTGTTTCTTGGAGGCAGATAATATCTGCCTTCAAGATTCGAATGTCTTCCTTTATCCTGCGCCTTTTTACAGGGTCATTTAATCAGAGTCATTTAATCCACAAATATTAATGGAGACTATCTTAATACACCCCATTATAGATGGCGGACAGATCTAAATACATTATATCCCTAATCATCATAAGAAACACATTAGAGCAATCCGAACCTACAACACATGAAGTCCCCTTTTTACCAAATAGGATCCACCTCCCTCGCCACCACCCATCCCCCCACACCCCTCACTAAGGCAAAAAAGGTCCTCAGACCCTTGTGATGCCTACCGCGTTCCAATGTGCTCCCCAACCTACCTAGAAAAAAACAAAAAAAGAGGAACCCAGCCCAATTTGAGATTTAAAACAACCCAAAAAAGCAGTAATCACCAATATGCAAACAATATACTACATCACTTTGCTTCCACCCTACTCTCTTAAGAAGACAAAAGGAGAAAACCCGAAAATCCCAAACTCAGTCAACCACCAGTTACCTCCTTTAGGTAGTTTTCCGCCTGAATCCCGGAAGTAAACACTCTAACCCTACCCTGATAAATAACTTTCAATTGAGAAGGGTTTATCAAGTATACTTCACATCCAAGTTTTTGGAAGTGGCTGATCAGCTGCCGTAGCTGCCATCTTCTCTCCACTGTTGTGTGGCAAAAATTTGGCCGCAGAAAAAATATCTGCCCCTCAGCAGATTTTTTTCCATCCGGTCTTGCCTTTTCAAATATCACCTGCCACAAAAGAAAGTTCCCTAAAAAAATTAAATTTTCTCGGGGCTTTGGGTTAGGGCCAGGGTTAATTTTTACCATTTGGGGAAATCTATGTACTCGCTGGATCTCTGCTTCCCAGTTCCAGTGTGATAATTCTGGAAAGGTAGATTTAAAAAGCTTTAGCACAAATCCTCGTACATCGCTCCCCTCGGCTTCTCTTCAATACCCAGCGGACGTAAATTGTTTCTCTGCTGCCAATTTTTGGATTTCTCGTTTCCACAAAATGTCCATCATTTCAGCATCACTTGCAGTTGTTTTTTGCTCAGTACTTTCCAAACTGGCCTCCAGTCCTACTACACGTTCCTCCAGGGCAGTAGTTCTTGCTACAACCTCCTAGCAGGCTTTTGTTATTTTGTGATTAGCACCCTGGATTTTTTTAATCGCAAGTTGTGCTCTTTAATGCTCCTGATGAGCCTCTATTTGCATTGCCTTAAGCTTTGCGTAAATTAAACCAATTGAAGGGACCGGCTCAGGTTTACCATCAGAAACCCTGAGATCTTTTTCCTGAAATCCAGGCCCCGGCCCCCCCTCAGCTGCCAGATTGGTAGTGGAATAGTCCCATTGAAGGTGCTCGTTAGTATCTGAATGAGAACTTTCGTGCCGTGAGCCCTTGAGACTTTTCTTTCTAGAATGGTTAGATGGGTTAATAGCCCTCCTTAAGGTTTCTGCTGTCGTAGGGGGGCATCAATATCTGTATTGTCAGGATCACTAGCATTGTAAAGGTCGGATTCTTCTGCCAGTGACAAAAAGTTTCCTCCATCTGGAGTACCAGACATTATATCCCCGAATTCCTGTAGCTCCCCGACACACTCGATGAGGGCTAGAGTGGCAATTACATCTGCTCCCCCTCCTGTTCCCTCCTGTTTGGTGTTCCTTCTACCACCCTCTGCTAGGGTGTTTAAAACCTTTGGAACATTAGGCTGGTTGCTAGTCTCTAGAATACTGAGGAGGTCTGATGTAGCAATTTTTTTGCGTCCCGTATTGCCTTTTCAAATATTGCCTGCCACAGTAGAAAGTTCCCCCAAAAAATTAAAATTGCTCAGGGCTTTGGGTTAGGGCCAGGATTACTTTTTAGCATTAGGGTAAATCTATGTACTCGCTGGATCTCTGCTTCCCAGTTCCAGTGTGATAATTCTGGAAAGACAGATTTAAAAAGCTTTAGCATAAATCCTGGTACATCGCTCCCCTCGGCTTTCTCTTCAATACCCAGCAGACTTAAATTATTTCTCCGCTGCCTATTTTCGGATTCCTCCAGTTTCCACAAAATGTCTATCATTCCACCATCATTTGCAGTTGTTTTTTGCTCAGTACTTTCCAAACCGGCCTCCAGTCCTACTACACGTTCCTCCAGGGCAGTAGTTCTTGCTACAACCTCCGAGCAGGCTTTTGTTATTTTGCGAATAGTGCCCTGGGTTTTTTTAGTCGCAAGTTGTGCTCTTTAATGCTCCTGACGAGCCTCTAATTGCATTGCCTTAAGCTTTGCATAAATTAAACCATTGAAGGGACCGGTTCAGGTTTACTATCAGAAACCCTGAGATCTTCCTCCTGAAATCCAGGCCCCGGCCCCCTCTCACGTGCCAGATTGGTAGTGGAATAGTCCCATTGAAGGTGCTCGTTAGTATCTGAATGAGAACTTTTGTGCTGTGAGCCCTTGAGACTTTTCTTTCTAGAATGGTTAGATGGGTTAATAGCCCTCTTAAGGTTTCTGCTGTCGTAGGGGGGCATCAATATCCGTATTGTCAGGATCACTAGCATTGTTAAGGTCGGATTCTTCTGTCAGTGAAAAAAAGTTTCCTCCATCTGGAGTCCCGGCCATTATATCTCCGAGTTCCTGTAGGTCTCCGACACATTCGCTTAGGGCTAGAGTGGCAATTACATCTGCTCCCCCTCCTGTTCCCTCCTGTTAGGTATTCCTTCTACCTCCCTCTGCTAGGGGGTTTAAAACTTCTGGAACATTAGGCAGGTTGCTAGTCTCTACAATACTGAGGAGGTCCGATGTAGCGATTTTTTTGCGTCTGGTCATGCCTTTTCAAATATCGCCTGCCACAGTAGAAAGTTCCCCAAAAAACTTTAAATTGCTCAGGGTTTGGGGATAGGGCCAGGATTACTTTTTACCATTAGGGGAAATCTATGTACTCGTTGGATCTCTGCTTCCCAGTTCCAGTATGATAATTCTGGAAAGGCAGATTTAAAAAGCTTTAGCATAAATCCTGGTACATCGCTCCCCTCGGCTTTCTCTTCAATACCCAGCAGACGTAAATTATTTCTCCGCTGCCTATTTTCGGATTCCTCCAGTTTCCACAAAATGTCCATCATTCCAGCGTCATTTGCAGGTTTTTTTTTGCTCAATACTTTCCAAACCGGCCTCCAGTCCTATTACATGTTCCTCTAGGGCAGTAGTTCTTGCTACTACCTTCGAGCAGGCCTTTGTTATTTTGCGAATAGCGCCCTTGATTTTTTTAGTCGCAAGTTGTGCTCTTTAATGCTCCTGACAAGCCTCTACTTACATTGCCTTAAGCTTTGTGTAAATTAAACCAATTGAAGGTACCTGTTCAGGTTTACTATCAGAAACCCTGAGATCTTCCTCCTTAAATCCAGGCCCCGGCCCCCCTCAGCTGCCAGATTGGTAGTGGAATAGGCCCATTGAAGGTGCTCATTAGTATCTGAATGAGAACTTTTGTGCCATGAGCCCTTGAGACATTTCTTTCTATGATGGTTAGATGGGTTAATAGCCCTCCTTAAGGTTTCTGATGTCGTAGGGGGACGACAATATCCGTATTATCAGGATCACTAGCATTGTTAAGGTCGGATTCTTCTGCCAGTGAAAAAAAGTTTCCTCCATCTGGAGTACCGGGCATTATATTCCCCAGTTCCTGTAGCTCCCAGACACACTCGCTGAGGGCCAGATTGGCAATTACATCTGCTCCCCTCCTGTTGGGTATTCTTCCAAACACCCCTGCTAGGGAGTTTAAAACCACTGGTACATTAGGCAGGTTGCCAGTCTCTACAATACTGAGGTTGTCCGATGCAGCGATCCCTGTCATATCCAATACATTGTTGCAAACTGTGTTAGTAACAGTACCAGAGCCTGTGCCTGTGTTTTTCAATTTGTTTGGTATTTTCTCCGAAAGCGGCTTGACCTGTTTACCGCTTACTGGCTTGCCAGAGAACATCCCTGGGACCGTCGGAGTCTTCCCTCTCATAGCCCTGTCTGAAAAGTACCGTCCGCTCCCTGGAGTCCCGTTCTTGCTCCCCGCCCTCTCCTCTCTCTCCTGAGAATCATCTATTTTTCTAAAGAATATATATTTTCTGCTAGGATTTGAAAACCAACTAAAACTGAGAGGAATAAGAGAAAGAGTTTAAAATGTTTCAAAACAACAATTTTCTTGTGTCTTGGGACTTTAATACGTGTATGATGAAAAATGTAGTTAACCAACCACAGGTCAATGTCCTTGATTTGATGGAGTAAGAGACAAAAATGGGGACAATAGGGATTTGATAGTGCCTCAACAGATGATTATAATAAATTGATGATTTCATCGATACACACCAATGCAGTGGACAGTTCTTCTCCTATAGAATGTTCTTTTGTAAATGTGGATGAATAAAATCAAGATAACACACTAGCCTCAAAGTATCCAAAAGGATTGAGCACTGACTATAATGTAATGAAAAACATTTGTTAAAATCTGTTACTAAGTAAATCTTTGATGAACTGTATACTAAAAATTCTCATTCCGAAGATGCTCTTTCAAACATAGTATACACTCTGGAGAAAAATATGACAGTAGCTATTGAATCGCAAAGGTCAAATGGCTCTGGATTAGTCAGAGTGGGCATGATGTTATCTGCAAATTCCATTACTCTTTAGTCATCTGACCCTAGTTTTACACACCTAATGTCCAGGTCATCTCGCTCCCACTGTATGAAAGGTTTGAGGGCCAACACAAACAGCAATGGGGATAGTAGACATCCTTACCTGGTTCCCCTGTTCATATCTGTTCTAATGGTGAGTCCCCAGTTTACCTTAATCTGGTGTTTGCATTCTTTTGTTACTGTGCCATAATCCCCTGCATTAAGAGAGGAGCCAATTTGCCGTGGTCACATGACTTTTCAGCATCAAGTAACAATACGGCCATAGCTTTAGCTCCCCTCCTCAGCACATCAGTTATGTGCAATATTTTCTGTGTATTCTTGTATGATTCACAACCGGATTAAAATCCTATTTATTTTAGTGGGTCAGATCGGGTGGTATGCTATATATTCTGAACGCTGGTATTTTAGTGCTTTGCTGCTAGATTAGGCAATCAGATGAGCCTCTTTGTTTGCCGTTTGTTTGGGTCAATATTAGCCTTAGATTTAAGTCGGTCTCTGATGCAGCTTAGGTCAGCAAGGATTTTGAAATGTTTGTGTTACATCATCAGACAAATAAGCATGAGGTCTTTAGGAACGGCATGCTATATGAACCATTCAAAGACCTGAGCAATAAATGTGACAGCATCTTACATTGACTATTATGGAAGAAGAAGATTATGATTAACAAGTCATCAGTCTTAATGGAAGCAGAATTAATTTTATATCAGGGCTCATGACTAATGTTTTATTTGGACCAGATCAGAATTCTCCTCGGCTAATGGTTTTGAGTCTCATTCTTGTTTGTATTTTTGCATTTTTGTATTTATTCATTAGGCTCTAACAAATGAATGGTCTGAGGTAGCAGCTGCTTCTATGTTAGGATGGGGAGCTTGCCTCTACAATTTGCATATTCGTGCAAGGGTGTCTCTTTAGGATTGAAAGCATGTCAGTGTTTTAGTGTCGAGGTGATAAAGCTGTTCTTTTGACCTTTACGCTCAAAGAATTAGGTGAACTGTAATGGACAATACAACCACAATAATTACATCAACAAGGCTCGAGATGAAGGCTGTCATCTGGTCTTCAAAGAGTAGCTGGATCTATGGTCATGGGACATTGACAGAAGAATAGTTCTGTTAGCAGTTTATGTTGTTGTCTTCCTGAATACAGAGTCTCAGAGGAGAGAGAATTGGATGGATCACAAATGGAAACTTTTGATATATGTGCCTCACATGATTTTTGTAGATAAGAGTTACTGCAAGTAGTTCTCTTTGCTAGTGACAGAGAAGCTGATTGCGTTGCTCCATAAAGTTCCCAACATACACAGACTATTTAGGGAATGCATTTTAGATACTATAGGATTTAATCTCAGATATCTCTTTCTAACGCTCCCTTTAATACAGAAGATTCTCTAGAAGATTCATCAGCTCAGGGCTCATGCTGATCTAGTGACTGCAAATTGGGTAAAATGGTCTTGATACTCAGATCTATTTGAACATAGTTGCATAGATTGTTGGCCACTTCTGATGATGGAGAACTTTTATTCTCAACAGAAAGAGCATGTTCTTCTTTCCAAATCTAGCTATTTTCTAAAGTTCATGCTTGGAACTTGACAGGTTAGCCTTCGTTCTTTTCCTCTCTTCCTGATGGTGTTTTGGATGTGTTTCTAGAGGCTTTAAGACCTTTCACCAAGATGATCCAATTCAGCCATTGGCATGCTTTTGCTAAGTGATAATCTGAGAGGGAGCTGGGGGGCATATTATCAAGGGGCTTTATCTCCGCCTTTTTGGCTTTAAAAGCCAAGAAAGCGGAGATAATTTTATCTCCCTATTACCTAGCTGTCGCTAACACCAGTTAGCGACAGCTAGTAGGAGATAGCGACCATCTTGGGCCCGCTTTGCATGTCAGTGATATTTATCACTAATGACATGCAAAGTGGGCGTGCCAAAATGTTAGCGACTGGAAACAGTCGCTAACATCGCTATCTCCTATTACTAACTTTTGGAGATATTCGCGCTAAGCGCGAATATCTCCAAAAGCTAACACCTGCCCCTGAGCAGTTCTTAGCCATGTTATCCAATGGGAGGTGGATAACATGGCTAAGAGCATTAGCTCGATAATTCATGAATATCGCTCACTTTACAGCGATATTCTTGCATTTCGGCCGATTTTTATCGCTTAGGAGATAAACCTTGATAATATTAAGGCTCCTAAGCGATAAAAATCGGCGATTCTCGGCGATATAATTTCGGCCGCTAACCAAGCTGAGCGATATTTTTCGCTCATGCTTGGTAATATGCCCCTGGGTCCCTTGCAGGCTGACATTGTACTTATTCCGTATTTTGCTGTGAGATTTTTCCCAGACCTGTTGTCATTATGTGTTGCTTGTGATCTTACGTTTTCTGAAAAATTAGCACAATACTTTCCCTTCAGTGCTCTCTGTGGTGAGAATTGTCTTTAGTTCTTAACCTTATAAAGGAAACATCCTTTACAACGAGGTATTTACAATGCATGCTTTTACCACACATTTAAGGTAAGTTGAGGGTGTTTTAGTTATATATAAATATCTATAAACAATGTATAGTAATGGCATGCATTGTAAAAGCATATGCGTTAAAATAATGCTGGTTAATAAATGCATTGTAAAGGCATGCAAAGTATTTCCCTGCGTTGTTCTGTGATACTATCCCTTATAATGGGGCACATATTTGAGCCACTGCATTCTTGCCAGTTACATTTTTTTGTGATTCAAACAGCATTTCTAGTTGCCATACTTTGCACTAGGCGGTGAGCCAGGTTTGGGCATTGTCTTCTCCTCCATTTATTCAAAGAAAATGTAACTTCTAGGGTTAGGCCAACTTAGTTTCTGAGGAATAGATTTTATTATGGACGATCATTTTTCGACCATTTTTTGTCCACCTTCTCATCTGTTGAAGGAGGCGGTAATGTTTCCTAGGTTTCTCATAGAAGGACAGTCATTTCAGGATGATGCTAATCTGTTTGTTGGTTATGAATGGGTGAAATATGGCAAGTCTGTTATGAGCACACTGTCTTGTGGTATAGTTCCCTTGTGAATAGCAGGAGTTTGAGAGGTTTGTGTGCTTGGTGAGGGGGGGGGGGTGAGGGGGGGAGGGTGCTGCAGTAACCCCCCCCCCCCCCGAAAGGCCTTGCAGGAATTTAGAGAGCACATTTTATGTTTATCTGGACGCACATGCTACGAGTTCAAGGGAAGAGGTCACTGTTGGGCAATGTCTTCTGGCAAATTGCTGCTTATTTAACACAGAGATTGTTGTTTCCTTTCCCTTCTGGATATTAGAAGGTAATTGGATTCTGTAATGAGAACCAAATAGCAATCTTTCTTCCATACATGAAAGGAAAGGCTGCTGGATGTCAAATGTTTACTAATGCACAACTAAATTAAATATTTATTTTGCAATAAAACTGCATGTCTGATGAACATTGCATGGCCCTTTTAATGGAAACTGTGCTCTCTGTACTTGGCAGTACCCTACGACATCAAGCTTTCATCATATATTTGGGTTAATGGGATCCAAAAGTCAACACTGGTCACACACTGCTCTATGTTTTTCAAGCTGAATGGGCATGGTTTATTTGCTATCCTTGTTGTAAGACATTGGAATATTAGTTGAGAGGAGTGAAAGCCCCACTCAAATAATAAACACAATCCTTGTCCGGGTGAACCAGTGAAGTCACTAAATAAACCTGTACTAACCCTCTTGTAGCTTGGTACAAATCAGTCAGGCTTAACTTAGAGGCAATGTGCTAAGTATTTACGAAGCACTCAAACAGTAATAAAGTGACAATACAACACCAATTTAGAATCATAGTGTAAATCCTAATAAATATAATGACACCAAAATGACAAAAAATCCAATCAATAGAACTGGAGATATGATATTTAAAGTACGTTTTAGGTAAAAATATTGTCAAAAAGTACAAAGCACTATATACAGTTATCTGGTTGCGGTAGATCAGGTAAAAGTTCAGGCTGACCGTAATGAAGCACAAGTCGGATATAGGGGCTTGGTTAGTATCGCTGGAGACTTACCTTCTCAAAGTCTGCACAAAGAGTGTCATTCACATTGATAGGGGCTCCAAGGAGGAGTATGTCAGCACAAAGAGCAGATAGGCATCAAAGACAGTGAAGGACTGGGCTATTCTAAGGCCCAGCGGTGCCAGGGAACAACACCTGAAACCTTCGTGGGTTACCTGTTCCGGCGTACAAATCACAGAGACACAGGATTCTTCCTTCGGCGTCAAAGATCAGAGTTTATTTACTGCAGGGATACAGAGATCGCAAGAAGTACACAATGTGTAGGTTCTGAGAGACTGCTTCGAATTGCAAAAGTGGATCGCTCCTTTTATACACATTTTCGTCATTGCACAACATGGTGAACAAAAGGTTACAACTCAGTTCCCGCAGTAAACTTCAAAAGGGTTGCTTTCATGTTTCAGAAGCCCGGAACATAATTACAGTAACATTGCCGGTTCCCAACTGTAAAAGCACGTTATCCCACCATTAGGCACATTCCATTCTGGCTGTAAACGAACTAAGAGAAGAGACAGAAACAGGTGCAGGGAAGACAAAGACAGACAACAGATTGAAAAAGAGTGTAGGGGGCAATATCGGAAGCATGATTGCAGGATCAAAGGATTCGTGCCTAATGCATGCACGGCTGAAACAATAGACCGGCACGGCAAGATGAGCCTCGAGCGGAGCCATCTGCCTTTGCCGTGTCATCCCCCTCATCATAAAGACACCCTCAAAGGAACATGTGTCTTCCGCAAAAGCTTGGGAATCCCAGGGTCACGAAGCGGACAGTGTCCGTTCGCTGGCTACTTGAGGGCAAGAGACAAAATGGATGCTGTATCTAAAATGGAACCCGTGGGTTCAGATGGAGAAACCCACGAATAAGACGAAAGGTGCAAAGTAGTGTAGCGAAAACGCGTACATCCACTAAACTCGTCATTTGCGGTTCATAGATACCAAACTCGTCCATATTCGAACAAGTAAAAAAAACGTCATTACGAATCTCACAGAACCTCAGACGCTCCTTTTGCCCTCATGTAGGCAAGCACTAGTCGATATCGGAATCGATCTCGATATTCATCAGATCGTTCAGATGTTGCTGCAACATTATTCTATCCATCAATGCTTCTTTGGTAACAGATGGCCGTCTTATACACGTTGTAGCACAGAGGCCACATAAGGCAGGACCACACTACACACAAAGACAACACGTGAACAGAAACGCCACAACAACCCCTACGATCATCAGAATCTTCCAACCCCAAGTCGACATCAGGCCCCAAAACCATCCTAGTAGCGTCCAATCACCTACGTCCACGTGTATGGACTCAGAGATCTTATGCAACTTCGAGATGGCTTGATATACAGTTGGAGCGTTATCAGGAATGAAAATACAGCAACTCGAATGGATCACCTTGCACACTCCACCTCTATCTGCAAGAACAACGTCTAGAACCATACGGTTCTGCACCGTCATAAGCCTATCCGCCTGAAGCTCTGCTGCCAGATTACCAAGAGCACTTGCGGTTATGTTAGCAGTCGATTCTACCACACGAGTCAACTGTCTCAGGTTCCTACTATTAACCATAGGTCCCCAAAACGGCAGGAAACCCTTAAAGAAGTCTCCTGCTTCTTGACCGGCAGTGTCCTCTTTGCTAATAACGCCTCTCACAACTCTAGTCTTGTGATAGTCCGAGGCAACTGTGAAAGTTGGTGGCAAAAGATTTGAAATATAACAGGTGCCCGAGAAGTCACGGGGCAACCACGTATATGCGTGATCATAACATACAAAGTAGGTACCCTTGGCAGTCAGGAAAACAGAAAAAGAGAGCATAGGTAAAACATACGTTTCAGTACAAGCACTCTTCCCAAGCTGAGCTCTCGGATTTTGACCAAGACCTTGCAAACAGAAATTACAGAGGTGGGGTACGATCCAGATCGGAGAAGAGCTCTTAAGCTGTCTATCACCCACTGACATGCTATACTCAGCCTCACTCAGATCCTTGTATGCTCGCACCTCTTCCTTCGGAATAAGCGACGCATCAAAAATATCTCTATCTAAGTCAGCAATCGCTATTGCCAAAGTCTTGTGGTACGGGCCGGGACCAAGGAATGCAGAGCGTGGCTCTCGATGGGGGTAGGAATCTAGTGCACTACGGAACATAGTTTGGAATGCCCGAGCTGACCCCTGGGAGCTGTAAGGAAGAACCAAATACGGAATACCCTTATGCATGGTATGTGGCATTAACCCACACACCCAACAGTTAGTAGCGTTCATCACCAACTGAGGCTGATGTAGGAGCTGGACAAAAGAGTTGTTCATGAATTCCGCACGTCTAACCTGTTCATGTTGGGGCAGAGGATGAAAGGAATGTGGAGAAACAGTGGGAATAGAATTCAATTCAGGAGAAGAAGAAGTAGGTGAAGTGGAAGGCAATAACGACTGTATTCCAAAATACACTCCACCCACCAAGAGTATAGAAACAGTCAGAAACAACAGGAATACCTGAAACAGAAAACATTTTGTTCGTACAACCTTATGCAATTTTGATCTTTGTGCCGACATCCTCTCTACTTCCAACAGCTTAGAGAACTCCATCCTCTAAAAACCGTCCGTAACGTTCTTGACGCACTTCGTTCTGAGTAGCGATTATCAATTCCCAGGAGTTCCCATGAATCGACAAAAGTAACCGACCTAGTGTCAGGAACCTGCTAAACAGAAGGAAGTACCCGCACGGCCCTACGGTCAACCCGGATGAAAGGTTTTCTTAAACAAACATTCAATTTAATACAAGTCTCCTAGCTGTATAAAAAGAGGAATACACGTGAAAAAGAACTGAATAATCAATAAAAGATGCAAGTGTTCATAATGGAAGTAGGGAGACAACATTGGATTTCCCTGTGGAAAGGGGTGTTCGACAATTCTGTTCCATGGCCCCTCTACTTTTCTCGTTATTTATTAACGGGATAGTCGAGAGAATGTTGAAGGCTAGTGTAGATGCCCCATCGTTAGCGGACACCAGGGTTCCGATCCTGATGTTCGCCGACGACACTCTTATTCTGTCTAAGACCCCCATGGGGCTGCAACGTGCATTAAGCATTTTTGATGCTTTCTGCATGGAGCAGGGGCTAGAGGTAAATGTAGGAAAAACTAAACTAATGGCCTTCTCTGCAGGACGTAGGAGTTATCCCAAGATAACCTTAAATAACAGCAGGCTAGATATAGTTAATGAATTCACGTACTTGGGAGTACAGATCGCAGAGGGCATTGGCTGGACGCATCATGTGGATAAAGTAGTCTTAAAGCACCAGCAGCTTTCAGGTGCTCTAAGGGGGGAACACCGTAAATCAAAAACAAAACCTATAAAACCCGCAATGACAGTGTATGATGCGAAGGTTTTGGGTGCCACTCTATATGGTGCGGAGCTATGGGCTTGGGACAGTCTGGTGGCTCTTCAGACTTCCGAGAACAAGTTCATGCGAGGGATTACAGGACTCCCACAGAGCACCCCCCTAATCCCACTGTTCCTGGAGCTAGGTAGACGTACGATTGTCGACAGAGCTCGATTGCGCCCAGTTCTTTACTGGAGACGCCTCTGGACGACTCCAGAAATAAGACAATACGCAGAGGGCTTTCTGTGGATAATCAAGGAAGATATCTTCCATAAGATAAAATGGTTAAAACATCTGAAGACCATGTTGGCAAATCTAGGGTTTTCGAATCTTTGGAACAACCCTGAGGGAGAAATCTTCCCAAGCAAAGAAGCCCTCAAAGAGCAATATTGGGATTGGGTGGGATGTAAGATGCTGAATGACACCAGGGCAGACTCTATGTCTGGTTGCTTCCTGGAGACAAAAATTTTTCCTGTCCTAGAAAATTACTGGGATAATATCACGGTACCCATGGACAGGAAACTTGTCTTTCAGTTAAGGTCAGGATCTATCCCCCTTAAGAAATTGACATCTGGCTGGCACAGACCCACCAACAACTTATGTCCTGCTTGCGAAAATGCCGAGGAGAGCATAGGCCATTTTCTCTTCGTATGTCAAGCCTACGTAAATCCGAGGAGAAAATGGCTCTCGCCGGTATGTAAAAACCTGGAGACACGAGACAGTGTAGTGGCCTTAAGAATCCTATGCACAACAAACCAGGATTCGATAGTCATAGGGGTAGCCAAATACATGGGTTGGGCTTGGGCGATTAGACGACGGTCCTTGGGGGGGTTGCAGGTAATCAGGCATTCCTTTTTAACAAATTTTTATGTAATATTATTGGTATAAATTGCTCTATGAGCAAATGTAGTATGAGCTGTACTGTATGTTTAATGAATTTTTACTCTATGACTATGTATTTTTGTGTAACTGTTTTGATTTTATGTGCTTTTATGAGAATTGTCTCGAATAAAGCTTATACAAACGTTTGTAGCAACAGTAGGGGGGTAATATGAATTCAAAAACGAATAAGGGATTTTTTATTAGTCTTTGTCACGTGAACGAAGAAAATATTGACTTCTTCCAGGTCGAGTCTGCTCTTCAAATAACTGTTCAGATTGCAAAACAGTGTTCGATCGATCAGATGACAGTTCAGACCTTGAATTCTCCAATGCTGACAATTCAACAGATGTATCTGGCTGCGCTGAATTGTTTCCTACAGGTTGAGCGTCACTGAACGGCACATAACGTAGAGGGGTCTCAGTTTCCATTGCGGCAATTCCAGTTCTGACCCAGTTATCTGCTGGCAAAGGAATTGGGACTTTCTTTGTATGAGTGGCATGCACCCAATTCTTCCTGCCTTCCAACCGAACTGCAGTCCTTGTCGCTAGCAGAACTTGAAAGGGTCCCACAAATCTTGGCTCGAGATTACGCTTTCTCCCAAAGTTGCGGGTGACTACCCAGTCACCCGGTTGGAGCCGATGTCCAGGACCCTCTGTCTGTGCCGGTAGAGCTTCAAAGACCTGTTGATGAATTAACTTCAATTTAGCAGTCAGATCATAAAGATAATCAATCAACATTGGATATTCGAGACTATCAAATGCCTTAGGCCTCGGTACTCCCCAAATGTTCGCAGGACGGCCGAACACAATCTCATATGGGCTAAGCCCTACTCGAGAGTGCACAGTCGCCCTGGTCGACAAGAGAGCTAGAGGCAGGGCATCGGGCCATGACAGACCAGTCGTCGCTTGAATCTTAGCAAGTTTCAGTTTCAGAGTGCCATTGTACCCTTCCACTAAACCTGCTGACTGGGGATGATTGGCGCTATGGAATTTCTGCCGTATTCCAAGGCCCTTACACACACTCTTCATCACACTCCCCACAAGCTCACTTCCGTTATCCGACCATACGATCCGTGGCATTCCATACTGAGGAAAGTATTCCTTCAGTAGGACTTTCGCTGTGGACAAGGCAGTATTATCTTTAAGAGGATAGGCCTCAATCCATCTGGAGAACACGCAAACCACAACCAAAACATATTTCAGGTTATTGCATCTCTCCATATGGATGAAGTCCAATTGGATAACTTCAAAGGGACATGTAGGAGGCGCAAAATGACCAGGTGGAGTAGGGGTGCCCTTGCCAGGATTATACATCAAGCATACCATACAATTCTTAACCACCCTCTCAGCACACTTAGCAATACCATCATTCTTCCATACAGGAGACAACAACTTACATATACCTTTCGCGCTAATATGTGACAAGCCGTGCGCCATAGTCACAACGGCTAGCACATATGCATCCGGTAACATCCACCTCTGACATTCTGACAAATCAACCCAACATCCATGCGCATCTAACTTTCCCGTGCTTTCTTTCCACTTAGTCTTTTCAATCTCGGTAGCCTCATTCTGAATCGCTTTCACACTCTCAACAGTGTCCTCACACATACCAGTCTCCGTCGGCCACCTCACTGAACTCGTAACGTACATTCGGGTTGCAAGATTCTTAGCTGTTTCTTTAGCAACCTCATTCGCAAACGCAATACCCCAACCAACATCATCCGTAACCTTTCGGTGCGCGCTGCATTTAATGATTGCCACCTGCTTAGGCAATGTAAGTGCGTCCAAAAGATCGTTCACGAGCTGTCCGTGTTGGATCTTCGTACCATGCGATGTCATAAATCCTCTTTCTCTCCACAATCGACCAAAGCTATGTGCAAAGCCAAATGCATATTGACTATCAGTAAACACATTCACTCGCTTTCCTTTAGACAAAACACACGCTCTTGTTAACGCAATCAACTCTGCCGCTTGCGCTGAATTCTGACTCAATCTCGCAGTTTCCACAACCGTACTCAACGTCACCACAGCATACGCAGTCGTCACATCACCATTCGGCAGCCTAAAACATGAACCGTCAACATACAGAGTACCATCAGGATCTGCCAATGGAGTGTTTTTTAGGTCAACACGACCCTTCGTTTCTTCTTCAGTTCTTAGATAACAATCATGTGGTGGTACATCATCTGATTCCATATTAGTCGGCAACAAGGTCGCTGGATTCAGCACATTACAACGCTTTATTTGTATATGACTTGCCAAAAGTGTCAACTCGTAACCAGACAACCTTGCGCTCGTCAAATGTTGAGTTTTCGTTCGGTTCAAGAGAGTGTCAACTGCATGCGGAACCATCACCGTAAGCATATTATCCATGACCAGGCCTGCAGATTGCCGGATGAACACCGCAGCTGCCTCTGTCGCTCTTAGACAACTCGGCAATGCTCTAGCTACTGGGTCCAAGATCGAGGAAAAATATGCACATGGACGCTGCTTACCGCCAAATTGTTACGTCAAAACATTTAACGCACAACCCTCTCTCTCGTGAACGTATAGTGTAAATGGCTTACTGTAGTCAGGAGTACCTAACACAGGAGCCGAACACAACGCATCACGCAATTCAGAAAAACTTTTCTGACACTCTTCAGTCCATGGCAAAGGAGTCGGAACATCCTTGCACGTGGGAGCTAACAATGGCTTCACTAGCAATGAAAAATTTGGAATCCATTGCCTGCAGTATGACGTGATACCTAGAAAGGCACGCACATCTCTCTGAGTTGTTGGCACAGTCATTCGAGCAATCGCTGCAATTCTTTCAGGGGTCAACCTTCTTCCCTCCTTTGACAATAAGTGACCTAAATAGGTTACCTCTTGACAACAATACTGTAACTTAGAAGGTGACACTTTGTGATGTAAGTCACATAGATGCTGTAACAGCGATACTGTAGCAGTTTTGCAAATCTGCTCAGTGTCAGCAGCCACTAGCAGATCATCGACGTACTGAATCAAGGCCGCACCAGCCGTTAACACAAATGCATCAAGTTGACTCTTAAGGGCTTGGCTGTAGATCGATGGACTCTCACAGTAGCCCTGAGGAGCGCGTTTAAACCTGAAGCTGCGACCACCTAATGAGAAGCCGAATAGATCTCTGCTTTCCTCAGCAATCGGAATGCTAAAGAAAGCATTCTTCAGATCGATTACCGAGAACCAAGAGGCAGAGGCTGGAATCAGAGTCAGCAAAGCTGTGATGTCAGGCATCACAGGAAATTGTGGAATCACAATTTTATTTACCTCTCTCAAATCAATGACAAAACGGTACACAGGAGGCTTGGATGGATCAGTGTGTTTCAAAATAGGTAACACAGGACTATTACACACATTTCCCCGAGTTTCCTCAATAACATCCTTCTTGATAAAGTCATAGATGATCGCTAATAGCGCTCGTTCACCATCAAGAGAGATACGATACTGGGGAATACGTGGTAATCGCACATTCGATTTCAATTGGACAACATAGGTGATATGTCCAACAGGCCCACGTCATTGGGACCTGTTGCCCACAAAGACTCAGGAAGAGAACTCAATTCCAGTGGGAGCTTATCAGTTGACAAGTACATAGGAGAGATTACTCTCTGACCCAATGTAAGCTCCACTCCCGCAGGAGAACAATACAGAGTCGCATATAACCGCTTCAACAAATCCAGGCCCAAAAGATTCTCACCACAACCAGTAGTTAAAATCAAAGGAGCTTCTAGCTCACGCGGCCTAATTGTAAGGGGCAAAGGGCTAGAAACTGGATGGCTAACCGGGGTGCCAGAGAATCCAACAGAAACATTTGTTAAGCCAGACAACGGTGCGCCAGGGAGTTTCGAATGCTTGATGGAACTTTTCGCGGCACCAGTGTCCAACAGAAAAGGCTCAACTACGCCCGATGTGGCAACTGCGACGTAAGGCCCTCTCTGATCAACCGGAACTGATACCACTCCCTCTCTTTGTCTGTGGCTGTCCTAGTAATTACCATCAGCATCAATGTCATGTTCGACGTAATAGTCGTCCACATGATACTGTGCAGATCTACCGGATGATGAATCGCGCTGATCAAAGCAATTGTTCGAGTCCGATGAAGTAGTAGAACGCTCATTCTGATTTTGAGAGATACCGCGATCTCTACCACGAGATGCCTGTTGAGGACCACTACGACCTCCTCGAGCTGAAACACCATTATTTCAGTCACGTAAAACCGGACAATTAAACTTCAAATGACCCTCACCCCTACAATATGCGCATTGATTATACCCCAGCATAGATCTTGGTGTAGAGGAGTCAGTACGCGACTGCGTCCTAGAGGACTGTGATTGCGATCGATTTTGCTGCTGTGAGTCATTTTGATTCGAGCGCGGAGGATACGCTTGCTGCAACAAAACCTTAGTTTTAAGCTCCTTCGTTTTCTTATCTGCACGATCACTTTCTTCCTTTTCTCTATTTTCGTAATATTGAGCCGTGGCTAATATTTGAGCAGTGGTTGAAACAGCCCATGAACTTTCGGAATTTTTCAATTTGTTGCTTAGCTCAGGCAACAAATTTGACACAAATTTATCAACAAACAGTCGCTGACCTCCCTCAGTGCTCATGTCCTGACCACTATGATCGATAAATGCCTCCTCAAATCTGGTAAAGACATCGGAGACACTCTCGTCTTTCTTTTGCTTGCACGCAGACAGTTTATCCCAGTTAACTCTCATTGCTGGCATAAGTGTCTTCATAAGTGTAATGATCCTCTGGGGCAGATCCGTAATGATCTGTTCAGGCTGAGCCCCACCAACTTGTCGTCCATCAGCCGCCGCAAGAGCAGCCCAATCACCACCTAACTCAGCTACGTGATTCTCTTGACGGATTTTTGCCCAAATTGGTTGAGGTACTACGTTACCGAACAACATGTCAATATCGGCGAGGTTCATAATAGTAGCATCCACAAGTTGGGATAACTCCTTATAATAACCTGCCGGATTTTTACGGGGGTCAGGCAAAGATTGTTTCACCTGCAAAACTTCTGATCGCTTCCATGGGAGGTGTATCCAAACTCTCTGGAAGTGTGGCAAAATTGCAGGGTTAGCAGCAGGATTACCTGGCATCCACACTGGGGGAACTTCTCACATGGGATACTGACCAGGTTGTGCTTCCCACTCCTCAGTGTCGTCATCAAACAGTACTCGAGGATGCACTGTAGATCGAAAAGCTAACAGACGCTCTAAAGCACGTCGGACATTACCACCCACAATCATACCGTTCGAAAACTGATTCTGGAGTTCAGTCATTTCGGGCGGTACATTGTCTACCTCATCATTATCCCACTCCTCTCTTAAGGATTTACACATTTTCTCAAACACGAATCTTTGTGTGGGCTCATTAAACTGAGAGAACGTGTCGAAAACTATGCGCGGGGTGTACTTAGCAGGGTGCCTAATCCATTTACGCGTCATTTTCACTAACGTCTCACTCTCCCTACCACCAGGAATTTGACTTCGTTTCCGAGAGACATCAGAAACATCGGACCCAAGTATCGGTCCGAACAGTGGAGAGTAAAGATTAGCCACAGCATTAGGTATGCGACTACGGACAGAAGGAGAAGAGGATAGAAGTACAGGAGCAACAATATGAGGACTAAACGTAGGAGCAGTAGGAGTAGCCAAGATAGCAGAAGAAGCAGGAACAATAGACTGAGAAGGTATAAGCAGTGGAGCAGTAGGAAGAAGGGTAGGTAAGGGTGCAGGGACAACTTGAGGAACAAGAGGATTCGGAAGAACAGGACCGACGGCGGGCTGACCAGCAGCTGCCGGAACAACAGGTTAAGGGACAGGAGGAACCGCAGGGGCTGTAGTATCCTGTGCATATGGAGGTGGCGATTTCAGTAGATAGGACAGCAAAGGGTCCTCTACCGCTTCTTCTCCCTTTTTATCAGAACTCGACGGTAAAACCGGATAACATTTATCCACCGCCATATGATGCAGTCTAGCAGAAACTTCCTTTTCCTTCTTGTCTTTGTCTCGCTGATAATGTTCTGCATTTCGCATCACCGTAATAATACCTTCTCTCTTATTTTTCTTAAGCTGTTTGATTTCTTTCTGCTTGGCCTCTTTGCGCCATAACCGAAAGGAATCAAACATGGCCGGCCTAGCTTTCTTTTTAAACAATTTTGCTTCAAGATTATCTAAAATTGCAGTTTCGAAACTACCATGGGGTGGCCAACTAAGGACACCATCATCTTTAGTGTAACGGATCCAATATTCATTATATACAATAGGGCCTACTCCGTGGCAACTATAAAGCTCATAAATTGGAGTTCCAACTGGAACCGGGAATCCGCACCGCAACATTTAAGGAAACCAAACAAAGTACTACGGCCAGGCATCGTGCACACTAACCGAGTTTACAAACTTCAAGGGTTATCGAATTACGATGTCCTCGCAAAAGTGCAAGACCCTCGGTTTTTGGCAATTGCAATCGTCAAATAAAAACTCAACAACTAAGAAACAACAACTAAGAAACACAAATGCAATGGAACCATGCAAACAACCAAGTTTCAACAACAACAACCAAGGTTTCTGGGAGCGACCCACAAATACTTAACTGAAAGAACAATGGCGTCACCAGGAAGGCCCGTCTATCGTCTCGCCGTACAAAGGACTACGCCAGGCGCCAAAAACAGGTCGACAGTCAGGGCATCAGTCCGTCGCAGCCGTCAGGAGGCGGGAATCTTCGCGGGAAAAGTCTTCGGACCACTTATTTCGACAACAGGATCGATGAAGCGGGGTGCACCTTCCCTCGGAGATTTCACACGAAGTTCCTCACGATCGTCGGGCTTTGGACCGGTACCGCTGATGTCGCCCCACGGTGGGCGCCAACTGAAGGACTGGGCTATTCTAAGGCCCAGCGGTGCCAGGGAACAACACCTGAAACCTTCGTGGGTTACCTGTTCCAGCGTACAAATCACAGAGACACGGGACACTTCCTTCGGCATCAAAGATCAGAGTTTATTTACTGCAGGGATACAGAGATCGCAAGAAGTACACAATGTGTAGGTTCTGGGAGACTGCTTCGAATTGCAAAAGTGGATCGCTCCTTTTATACACATTTTCGTCATTGCACAACATGGTGAACAAAAGGTTACAACTCAGTTCCCGCAGTAAACTTCAAAAGGGTTGCTTTCATGTTTCAGAAGCCCGGAACATAATTACAGTAACATCGCCGGTTCCCAACTGTAAAAGCACGTTATCCCACCATTAGGCACATTCCTTTCTGGCTGTAAACGAGCTAAGAGAAGAGACAGAAACAGGTGCAGGGAAAACAAAGACAGACAACAGATTGAAAAAGAGTGTAGGGGGCAATATCGGAAGCATGATTGCAGTATCAAAGGATTCGTGCCTAATGCATGCACGGCTGAAACAATAGACCGGCACGGCAAGATGAGCCTCAAGCGGAGCCATCTGCCTTTGCCGTGTCATCCCTCTCATCATAAATACACCCTCAAAGGAACATGTGTCTTCCGCAAAAGCTTGGGAATCCCAGGGTCACGAAGCGGACAGTGTCCGTTCGCTGGCTACTTAAGGGCAAGAGACAAAATGGATGCCGTATCTAAAATGGAACCCGTGGGTTCAGATGGAGAAACCCACGAATAAGACGAACGGTGCAAAGTAGTGTAGCGAAAACGCGTACACCCACTAAACTCGTCATTTGCGGTTCATAGATACCAAACTCGTCCATATTCGAACAAGTAAAAAAAACGTCATTACGATTCTCACAGAACCTCAACAGTCACTGCTGTAGTATGAAGAGCAGGAAATTGCTGGAGCATCACGTTAGTAGTCGATGCGGGCCATTGCTGTCGGCAGAAAAAGCAGGTCTAACTGACGTTTTGCGTTGGCGGTTGTAACGGAAGGTCAATTCTCGGTGCAAAGAGGTAACTGCGGTCGAGAGTAGCCCAAAACTTCTGTATCTTCACCTTTTCTTCAGGAAGTGCTGACACTGATGCCAGCCAAGGCTTAAGGTCCTTGGGGTACCGCTTGAGGATAAGGACTCACTCCAGCAGAGGCCAGCAGCAGGGCTGAAGCAGATCCAGTAAGGTCCAGGTGGTGCTGGTCAGCTGGCAGTTGCAGAGAGGGCTCTGGAAATGTGTTGTGTACCTGTATCTCACACAGGATATCAGCCAACTGACCCTTTCAGTCACACTGGTTAGTCTAGGTTCAAGACTAGAAGGTCCAGCCTTTCTCTCTCAGTAAGCAGAGCAGTTCCTCTTCCTCAGACAGCAATGCAGTTCTTCTTTTGAATCTTCCACAGGTCCTGGAGTGATATTTGAAAAGAAATGTAGCAATTTCTCAGAGAAAATCCGTCAGGCAGATGACTCCAGCAAAGTACTCTTTGCAACTGCAGTGTAGCGTTCTGCAACCAACTTGCAGGGTTTCTTGAGGACGAAGTGCTATCCATTTTTGACTCCCTCACAGACAAGGGCACTGACCTCCCAGCTGATACCCCCAACATTACTCTTTCGTGCTCCGCTTATGTTTCGGATTCTTTAGTTCCACCGAACGCAGAACAGATCTTGTAAGTAGTGAGATCAACATAATCCAGAGCACCCTTTGACCCATAGCCTCCTAAAATATTCCATCTTGCATACGAGAGCATTAGCGAGCAACTCAGCATACTCTTTAATGAGATTATCAGGTCAGGCATTTTCCCAAATGCGTGGATAACGGTCTCAATACTTCCTCTACAAAAAAAACCAATCTAGAACCGAGCTACCACAGCAATTATGTACCTATTGCGAACATTCCTTTCCTGGCTAAGGTCTTGGAAAAAAAATCTAAACTCCCAACTCACCACCTTCGTGTCTTCAGAAGACCTGTTGGATTCCTCACATCATGGTCTCCGACAAGGACACAGCAAGGAGACTGCCTTGGTTACGGCAGCAGAGAAGCTCCGATAAATATTTGTCACTGGTGCAAGGGCCGCCCTGATCCTTTTGGGTCTATTGGCAGCTTTTGACACCAAGAACCATGGCATCCTTATCAGAAGGCTCCTAGAGTTGGGAGTCAAGAATTCTGCTCTAAATCTCATCAAATCTTATCTGAACAATAGGTTTCAATATTTTCAGATTGGGGACTCTTGCTCAGAGCAATACACACTTCCATGTGGGGTGCCACAGGGCTCCTCACTGAGTCCCACCTTGTTCAACTTATATGTGACCCCCTTAGCTAATATCATCAGGCAGCTTGGCTTCTCATTGGTCTCCTATGTGGACGACACTCAAATAGTGGTGTTCATCTCAAGTAACTCAGAGGAAACTGCTGATTGTTTTAGTCAATGTATGTCCCACGTAGACCAATGGATGAGTGCAAACTGCCTAAAGCATAATGGTAACAAAACAAAGGTTCTTCTGCTGGGATCTGACACCTCTTTTGGTCACAGAACTGGTGGCCTTCGAGCATGGGAACTCCTCCAGCCCCAGTTCAGAAGGTAAAGAATATGGGCATTATCTTTGATGACAGACTAACTTTCCAACATCAGATCAAAATGGTTGCCTCTCTGGTCTTTTTAGTACTAAAGTCAATCTGGTAGGTGCGCACCTTCATTCCCCCCAAAGCAGTAAAAACACTGGTGACAGCCTTAGCCATGGCCAGACTGGATATAGAAATGCCCTACATTTGGGCCTTCAGACACAGCAGATGCTCAAACTCCAACGAGCACAGAACGCAGCCTCTAGAATGTTGCTGGATATCCCCAAATTCCAGTCTATTTTCCAAGGCTTGAAAAAACTCCACTGGCTTCCGCTAAAAAAGAGAACAGAATTTATATCTTTATGCCTAGCATACAAAACTATGCATGGAACAGAACCTGCGTAACTGAAACAACACCTCACCTGGTATTATCCATGCAGAAATCTACGTTCAGCTCAGACCAAACTCCTCCAGACACCCACATTTAGGAAAATTCACTGGGGAGGAAGCCTTTTTATACTGAATACAGTGAAACTGTGGAACTCCCTTCCATTAGATAATAAAACTTGCTCAACTCTACTCCCTTTTAGGAAATTGCTAAAATGTTGCTTTTCTCGAACTAGTTTTCACCATCTTGCACTGGAATCTTGGTAGACACCTCCGCACAGCGCCTAGACGCCGTTGGGCATTCGAGCACGATATAAGTTTCCCAATCAAATCAAGTCAGGTTCTGAATGCCCCACTTTTATACCTGGTGCCATCTTTTGTGAGTGGCATTACCCCTAAAACAGGTTCTGGTCAATTCTTCCCCTTCCCCTGGTCCTGACTATAGTGAACAAGGCAGGGACAGGTCTGGTGTCAGGTTCCTTTGTCTTTGCTACAGACAAGGCTCTTTGAAGTGTAATTAGGACAGGGCACAGCTCCTCCCCAACCAACCTTTCAGGAAGACCTTAATGTCTGGAAACATTGCACAATCCAAAACAGGAAAACCATTGACCGTCATTTAGGCCAGGTCACTTGCAGGAAGGCCCAGTTGTTTTCGGCATTAAAGATGGTTTTAAATTACTATTCATTTCAGTGTAAACATAATTTCTCTATTTGTTCCCAATCTGAACTTAGCACTTTTTAAGTGTAACAGGGCAACCCAGTGTCAGTCTATTGGAAAGACAGGCTTAAAGCAGTGAAAATCAACTTTAAGAGTTTTTCATTGCCATGACATGTAGAACTTAAATCCACATGTCGTACTTTTTAAATACTGCTTACCCTTCCAATGGGCCTTCAGGACATACCTTAAGGTGATTTAGAAAGGTCTAGGTCTGGCAAAAAATTTATTCTGCCGCGTCAAAATGGCAGTTTACAACTGCAATACAAGCTGCAAAAGCAACCTGAGATAAATGCTGCAACCCATTAGTATTTATTTGACAGGCCCTGGGAACATGTATTGCCATTTACTAAAGACTTACAATTAAATCAAATGTGCTATTCAGGTGTAGGCCGATTTTTCTGTATAAGGGAGATGTAACTAGCACTTTACCTCTGGCTAGCAGGGGTAAAGTGCACCAACAAAATCGAGTTCAGCAAAACCAAGGGCCTCATTTATGAGAAATGACACATCGCTGCGTGAAAGCAGCAATGCGTCACTTCTCAGTGCGCACTCCTTGCGACATTCCTGATGCGTCATATTTAATGTATGACGCATCATGTCGCAAGGAGCTACAGATACGTCAGTATTTCTGACGTATCTGTAAGCGCAAAAGTGACGCATTGCTGGAGTGTGTCACAAAAGTGACGCAACTCCAGCAATGCGTCCTTTCACATGGGGCAATCCCCATGTGAAAGGGCCTGCATCAGTCTTACGCCTGCTGTGAGGCAGGCGCAAGATTATGACGCAACGGCGTCCTAGAAGTGACGCAGTGAAATAGATTTCACTGCGTCACTTCTACGACCTTTCTTGCATCAATACGCCCCCCTTGCTTACATTATACCTGGCGCCGGTATAATGTGGCGCAGGGGTTTACAAAGTGACGCATCTACCTAGATGTAAATATGGCGCAACAAGGCGCATTTTTTACACCACTGGTGCGTCACAAAAAGTGACGCACCGGCGGCGTAAAAGTGACGCAAGGGCTCATAAATGAGGCCCCAAGAGTGAAGGCAAAATGTTTGGAGGAATACCACACTTAGGGGCATATTATCAAGCGAAATATTGCTGCTTTTTCAGCACATATTGCAGAAAAAGCAGTGATTTTTCTATCACATTATTAACAAGGACTCGCTAACACTCATTAGAGCTTGTTTCCTTGAGTTAGCAGCCGTTAATTTTGCCACTTTGCATGTCAGCGATATTTATCGCTAATGACATGCAAAGAGGGCTTCCTCACTAAAACTACATGGAAACAGTCGCAAACACAACGTCCCTCTATTATCAATGCGGACCTACACCTGCGAAGCATTAAAAAAAGTTGTGCTAACTGCGGTTGCCGCTGGAATTTAACACCTGAAAATACTTGACTTAGCCATCTTGTCAATGGGAGGTGGATTGTTTGGTAAAGTCCACACTTGCCAATTAGCAAGATTTTCTTTACTGCAGTAAAATTGTTGCTTTTTACCCCTATTGCTGGATTTTACATCGCCTCTGAACAAAGCATTGCTAATCCGCCGCTAACACGGCGATGTAATCCAGCGATAGACGGCAATAAGAAAATAAGCTCTATGTGCGATTTGCGATAATTATCGCACTGTATCGATAATATGCAACTAAGAGTGTCAGCCCCAACCCTTGTTCTTTGTGTAACACTTTGATGTTTCACAACTCCTATTACTTCAGTGATATAAGATTGATGGAAGCCCCCCACTCCGAAAATTACTCCTGCTCCACTGGTGACCAGTGACTGTTTAGAAGTTGCTGGAAGGGCCCTGAAAAGGGGTTTAGAGTTTGTTCTGCAGGGCAAAACTGGTAGCTCAACTTTATTATGAGGTGTTCCTGTGCAGACAATTTGTCAGCCTGTTACATGATTTTGCTTGCATCCCTTCTTGAAACATTACTGCGTGCATGCTCATTTGAAGTCGGATTCCCAATTTGTAAAGGATGTGTTTCAAAGAATCCTTGTGTATTTCTGTTGTTTACTTTCAGTCATACCCTCTTTTCATCTACTACAAGAGTAGTTCATAAAAGAAATATGTGAAAAATAAGGTTGCTTCTGATGGATATACACCTTTCTGAAGATTTCCTATTGCCCCTCTGGTTCCCCTCTTCTGCCTGATCTTTTGTTACTGGCCATTCCATTCATAGTGCTTCAAATAAGTTATGGTGTGAAAAAATGAAGGATCCTACATCACTGAAGCTCGTGCATTATATCTAATCTGTGACTGCTTCATATGTGGAGCGTCATAGGTCCACATGAAGCTGCTTGGCAGGGTCTGCTTAAAAAAAAATTCTGAATCCTGCCTGGCGCTTGGGAAGGGTTACATACGGAATCTGTAGGAAGAAGTATAGCCATCAGCACATAAAAAGGTAAGCAACTTTTTCTTCTTTTCTATGATGTTGGATGTAGAAAAATGTAGGGGCATTGTGCAGCACACGAAGAAGTTGCAAATCATAATTTTTTAATAATGTGTCCCTTCCTGCACATAAACAATCATTTATGGCGCTTTGCTATTTCTATTGTTGCTGCACAATGCAGCAGACATAGAAGCAGCACAAATGAGTAGAAATTAAAAATTTCTCCTTGTTTCATCAAGTTAAGACCAGGTTATCTTTGGTCCTAATTTTGGTGCTGCCCCATATTTATGCCACCCTTGTAGGGTGGCAGCGTCAAAATCAATGGGTGTTGCGGCGGAACGCCCATGCAACACCCATTGCCCACCCCTTTCACTCTAAGTGTAGTGTGAAAGGGGGCCTTATATTTAAGATGGCGTTAAGCACCATTAAGTGGTTTAACACTGCCTTCAAAATAAGGCAAAGGGTTTATCACCTCAGGAACGTCACAAAAAGTGACGTTCCTGTGGCAATAATCCCTTGTAAATATGTCCCTTAGACTAATACATGTATACATGTGAATATTTGATGAAAAACATGCAAACTGATGCTCATAACCAAACCCCTGCTCTTGCGCAACCCTCAGTGACAAAACAAGTTTGATGTTTCGATTCTGAGTGTCCTGCAATATTGAAACTACAAGCTGTGACTATTATTTTTTTAAATTTAGTGAGGTTACGTTTTATAACTGTGTGTTTATGTATATTGATGATGATATTGGGCCCGATTCACAGAACAGACAGACTTAAGTTAGGATTTTGTCTTAAGTCTGTCTTAAGTCTGTCTTAAGACAAACTTAAGACAAAATCCTAACTTCTGTGAATACCAAAAGTAGTAAGTTTAGGATTTTGTCTTAAGTTAGTTCTGTGAATCGGGCCCAAAGAGTTTAATCACTTTGAAACAGAAAAATACATTGAAAGTATCGTTCAAGTATTCAAAGTGAGTTATTAGATACTTCCTTGTCTTGCAGAGTTTCTTTATAGTATACTATTTATGTAGGGACAGAGTGGAGTCTTGTATGAAAGAAAGTAATCACTCAGTGTTGATTGGACAGATACTCATAGTTAAATATATACCAAGCATTCCATTTATCTCATCTCATCCCTTGCAGGAGGTGGAGAAGATGCTGGGAAATGGGCCAACAGGACAGGTAAGCAACACTCCACTACTACTGAGTATTTTATGATCCAAAAAACCTTATCAGCGAAGCAGATAGCAATCAATGTAAAAGAAACAAGACTCAAAGGATTACTCTTTTGCAATTTATGAATAATTCATAAATAAATGAGGTGACATAGGTGTATTTCACTAAAAAAAGTTGGTGTGTGGGGTTTAACGAGTTCATCTTGTTTCACGGGTGTCTGAGGATTAATATGTTGATACCTATCTTTAATTACGTACAAGGGTATGTTGCAAAGTCATCCTGTGTACCCTATGCACCCCTGTTTGTTGCTGATTGGTACTGGTGCTAACTGACTCTGACTGTCCCTGGGCTCTGTCTAACCAAGCCCAAGGCCATTGCTATGTTGAAAACACAGTGAAAAGACACACATACATGAGGGCACACTATATATTACTGTACACTTATCATTGATACGATCTACCCTATAAGTCCTTAGTAGATAATATGACAAGAGGATTAAAAATACATTTAGGTCCCTAGTATATACTAGGGCATGGCAGTTTAGAGGCCAGCAGCCCTTTCCGCACTTGCGTGTAGGCACTGCTGAGAGCCTGAGGCCATTTTGAAAGCAGCTCTATGTTGCAGCACTACTTTAAATGTAAATGGTGCCCAAACTCATCTTTGGTCGTAGGGGACCCTAAAAAGGGATACATTACAATATTTTGGTGCTTGGCATTTCTGATAGATACATCTGCCAGTGGATTCCTCACCTTGTGAATATCCCCCTTGCGTCAGCAACGTTCGTAAAATTCTTTGTAGCACGCCGGCGTGGACGACGTCATAGGAGCACGTCATCACGCGCAACTCCGTCTGACGTCACCGACCCCATAATAGGCCAACGTCGGCGTGATGACATCAGTTCCCTTTTTTCTGCGTCGTCGACGCTCACGGTTTCCGGGATCTTCTGTGATTCAGATAGTGACTTTGTTACTATTTGTCTGTTACTGTGTTTCTGTTCTTCGTCGAAGATGTCGACTAAGAAGACAGGGTTTAAGCAGTGCGGCTCGTGTGCCCGGATGATGTCTATGACAGATCCTCATGACGATTGTTTGTGGTGTCTGGGTTCAGACCATGATGTCAAAGGCTGTCGATCCTGCTTTAAGATGAACCCTAAGGCTCTGCAAAAATGAGAGGCAAAACTTCTGCTGGTGAAGGTGAAAGGTAAAGAAGCCAAGAGATCTTCGAGGTCAAGGTCTAGGGGCTCGAGATCGAAGCAGAAGTCAAGATCGAAGTCGCGATCAAGGTCGAGGTTGAGGGCCAGGTCGGAGTCGGCATCGAGGTGGGCTTCGGGACATTCTCCGGGTTCCTCGAAGAAAAAACACATGAGAAAGAAGCATAGTTCAAGGCATCATTCTGGGTCATCGGACTCGAAGAGGAAGTCTTCTTCCCGAAGACATAAAAAGCATTTTGTGTCTCCTTCTCCTGTTTGTGAGCCTGAAGGTGGCGCCTTGCCTGTACGACCTTGAGCGAATTCTCCGGATCCGGAGCTGAAACCGAATCCGGATTTGTGTCAGTCTTCGGAGCATGAAGAAGATGTGAAGATTCCTCAGGCACCAACTCCGGTGGATAACCCAGAGGGTCAAGAGGAGCCGAATCCGGAGCAGCCTCCTTCGGAGCAGCCATTGGGTTCGTACCCTCCCTTTCCTGGTCCTGGTCAGGACCCTTTGCATTTTCTTAATGCCATGTTTGGCGTATATACGAGGACAATAGACCCCACTGGAGCACCTGCGGGTCCCATGATCGTTTAACTTGGGTGCCCCTCAAGCTTATGCTCCGGCGCCTTTTCTGTTGTTTATGTCGACGCCATATCCACCTTGGCTCAGTACGGCACCGCCGAGGTCATCGACTCCGCACATGGCTTCGCCGGCTCCGGAGCGACCTCGTGATTTGGATCGGGGTTCGACGCCGGTTCCGGCTTCTCATCCTCAACCTGTTCCGGTTCCTCGTTCAACGCCGGCTCCGACTCCATCATTACCGGATCTGACGACTTCGGTTCGTATGGAGTGGTCGAGGCGTAGAGCCCAGCGTCTCCTGGAGGAGAAGGAATATGAGGACCCTGATGTGGAGGAAGGAGAACTTCAGGAGCAGGAGGATTTTTTGTGGCTCTCCATAGTGCAAGTGAACTAGAACTTTCTCCATAATGAGGGTTGCCTGCAGTTTCGGATGAACCCTCTAAGGATGTGGCGCCATACCATGTGGTAATTAAAAAGGCTGCTGAGCTGCTAAATTTGACTTTACCTACAGTGGAGTACAAATATAATATTCTCACGGAGGTTTTACATTCTCCTTCTTCAGTTGTTGAGCCGACTCTGCCACTCACTGAGGATCTGACTGAACCAATTTTGGAAGTCTAGAAAAAACCATTATCTACTCCAGCGGTGTCCAGATCAGTGGCGAGGCAATACAGGGTGGCACCTGGTGACCCAGAGTTCTTGACTTCCCATCCTTCGCCAGAGAGTCTGGTGGTGCAAGCCGCTTGTTCGAAGAGGTCAGCAGGCTCTTTTCCCCAGGTACCTGTGGATAAAGACTCGAAGAAATTGGATCAAACTGCTAAAAAGGTTTTCTCATCAGGTAGCATGGCTCTGAAGTCTACGAATGCTACTTGCCTGCTGGGCAGATACGTGCATGCCTTAATGGATTCGGTAAAGCAATTGTCATCTAAGCTTCTGAAGGAAGATAGAAAGAACTTTAATGAGGTTGTCTCTGACACTCAGGCAGCAGCCCGCCAGGTTATTCAGAGTGGCATGGACACAGTGGACTCTGTGGCTAGGATAATGGGTTCTTCAGTGGCCACCAGAAGAGCCCCTTGGCTAAAATCTTCTGAGTTTTCGGCAGACGTTCAGGCTACTCTTATGGATTTGCCTTTTGACGTCACTGGCCTCTTTGGAAAGAAAGTGGATGCGGCATTGGAAAGGTTCAAAGATAGCCGGGCGACGGCTAAATCTTTGGGCCTGCAAACTAGAGGCTCTTTCACCAAGAAGTACAGCGGCTTTAGGAGGTCCACTTTTCGTCCCTATAAACAAGGTCCACAACAGCAACAACAACAGCACCCTTTGTATAAGTCATACAGAGGTAGACAAAGGGGTCGTACCCGTGGACGTCAGGCCTCCTCCTCCTCTACTTCCTCCTCTAATACCCACCCCCACCTACAACAGCAAAGCAGCCCTAGATCCACCATTCCAGATCATGCGGAATTGTGGATCTACGGGATTGGGAATCGGTTACATCAGATCTTTGGGTTCTCAATCTCGTAGAAAATGGGTATGCACTTCCTTTTCAGGAGTTCCCCTCCCAATTACCCTCCCTGCCAAGGTTATTGTTCGGAAGACCACCTACTTCTCCTGCAGGAAGAAGTCCTGGCACTGTTCAGAAAGGGTACGATAGAGGTGGTTCCAGAGAAGGAGAGGGGTCAGGGGTGCTACTCCCGGTATTTCCTGATCCCCAAAAAGGATGGCAGACTTCGACCAATCCTGGATCTCAGGATCTTGAACTTGTATCTGAAACAGGAAAAGTTCAAGATGCTCACTCTTGCGCAGGTTCTTCAAGAGCTGTTGGAAGAAGACGATGGTGTCGATCGACTTGCAGGATGCTTATTTCCACATCCCCATCCTGAAGTCACACAGGAAGTATCTCTGTTTTACGGTGGGGTCACAACACTACCAGTTTGCGGTCCTTCCGTTTGGACTTACTACTGCGCCTCAAGTTTTCACCAAGGTGACGGCAGTGGTGGCAGCACATCTCAGGAGGTCGGGGATACCTGTATTCCCGTACCTGGACGACTGGCTGATCAAAGCGGAGTCGCCAGAGAAGGTGCTCCATCATCTGCAAGAGACAACTCCGTTGTTGCACAGGTTGGGTTTTTCGATAAATGTACCCAAGTCTCAACTGGTGCCCTCCCAGTGCAACCTGTTCAGAGGTGTGGTACTGGACACTACTGTATGCCGTGCATTCCCTCCTCCTCAAAGGATTCGCGACATACAAGAAATGATTCCTTTATTCTACAATGGAGCGGTTGTTCCAGTCCTGAAGGTCCTTAGTCTGCTCGGTCTGATGGCTTCTTGTATTCTGTTGTCAACCATGCACACTGGCACATGAGGGCACTCCAGTGGTGCCTCCACAGGCAGTGGTATCAGCACAACGGAGATCTCAGGGAGTCAGTGAGGATCTCCAGAGAAACTGCAGCGGATCTGTCTTGGTGGAGCGTGGAAGGCAATCTGTCACAAGGAAAGCCTTCTCAACTACCTCCATCGGTGGCCACAGTGATAACGGATGCATCCACTCTAATGTGGGGTGCTCAACTTTGGGGGATCTGGAGGTCAAAGGTCTTTGGTCTCCAGAGGAACGGTTGCTTCACATCAACCTTCTAGAGTTGCGGGCGATATATCTGATGCTCAAGGCCTTCCTCCCTTCCCTACGCGGTCAGTCGGTTCAAGTCCTGATGGACAACATGACCGCGATGTGGTATGTCAACAAGCAGGGAGGAGTAGGGTCGCAGTGTCTCTGCAGAGAGGCTCTGCGTCTCTGGTCCTGGGTTCAGGACCACCAGATTTGTCTGATGGCAAATCATCTGGCCGGAGTTCTGAACGTACGTGCAGACATTCTCAGTCGGCAGTTCTCTGCCAACCACAAGTGGAGGCTCCATCCGGAGGTTGTTCACGACATCTTTCAGATGTGGGGGACTCCTCGGGCGGACCTGTTCGCCACTCGCAAGAATGCTCACTGCCTGTCATTCTGCAGTCTCCAGTATCCGATGCAAGGAGCTTTGGGGGAACGCATTTCAGTTGAGTTGGGGATGTTAACTACTTTACTCGTTTCCTCCCATACCCTTGATTCCTCTGGTTCTGAAGAAGATTCGCCAGGACCGGGCCCAAGTATATTTGTCACCCCGGATTGGCCAAGAAGGGTGTGGTTCACGGACCTACTCCACCTCCCCTCTCACCCGCCGCTCCGTCTGCCTTTCAGGGCAGATCTCCTCTCTCAGATGGAGGGGCAAGTTCTACACCCCCACCTCCAGACATTACACCTTCATGCCTGGAGATTGAACGGGGCAACCTGAATTCCTTTTCTCTCCCTCACCATGTGGTGGATGTCATTCTATCGGCCAGGTGTGACTACACCAAGTCCATCTATTCATATAGGTGGACTAAATTTGTTGTTTGGTGTAGGGAGAAGGCTATTGACCCTTTGAGGGCTCATTTTTCCGATATTTTGCAGTTTGCTCTTTCTTTGGCGCAGCAAGGATTTGCTGTTGCCACAGTCAAAGGTTACCTTTCGGCGTTGTCGGCATTTCTCCGTTTGCCGGATCAGCCATCTCTTTTTAAATCTCCAGTGGTTTTGAGGTTTCTGAACGGCCTCACTAAAAATTTCCCTCCTTCTCCATTTATCGTGCCTCAATGGGACTTAAATCTTGTCCTAACATTCTGGATGGGTTCTCCCTTCAAACCCTTGCACAAATGTCCCCTGAGGCTTTTGTCTTTTAAGACGGTCTTCCTAGTTGCGATCACCTCGGCAAGGAGGGTGAGTGAGCTTCAAGCTCTTAGTTCTAAGCCCACATTCCTGACCATTCATGCTGTTCGAATGGTTCTTAGGACCAGGGCTGCTTTTCTGCCAAAGGTGGTAACTCCCTTCCATCTAGGACAGTCCATTACCCTTCCTACCTTCTATCCTCCCCCTCACACTTCCAAGGAGGAGGAGAGACTTCACCGTCTGGACCCTAAGAGGACGGTGTCCTTTTATCTTGATAGAACAAGAGACTTTCGAGTGGATGACCAGCTGTTTGTTGGTTTTTCTGGCTGCCGGAAGGGTAGAGCGGTGCACAAGCGCACACTTTCCAGGTGGAGAATTCTGTGCATCAAGATCTGCTACTCTCTGTCGGGTAAGGTCCCTCTTGAGGGTATAAGAGCTCATTCTACCAGGGCAAGGTCTGCTACTTCTGCATTGTCTAGAGGTGTACCTGTTGAGGACATTTGCAGAGCCGCGACTTGGGCCTCCCTCCACACTTTCGCGAAGAATTACTGCTTGGATACCGAAGTGAGGAGGGACGGCCACTTTGCGCGCTCTGTCCTCCAAGATGTCTTGGTATAGCCGGGTGTACACCCTCCTCCGGGAGTGGGGACTGCTGTGGGACTCTATTCACAAGGTGAGGAATCCACTGGCAGATGTATCTATCAGAAGAACAAGTTACTTACCTTCGGTAACGCTTTTTCTGGTAGATACAGTATATGCCTGTGGATTCCTCACTGACCCACCCGCCTCCCAGTTGTCCACTCTGCCTTACCCATGTTTATGTATATTCTTGTATATTTAGGTAAATGTTTGAAATGGGTTTTCTTACCTTTGCTACACACTTAGGGGCCTATTACAATGGAGGATTTTCCGCATCCTCCGGGCCGGCGGAAGCCACCGCCGGCCCGGAGGATGCAGAAAATCCTCTGCGGACCCACCAAAGACCCACCGCCACATTAGGATGGCTGGTGGGTCCTGGTTTCAGTCCGCAGCTTTTCCACTGTGGTTGGC
This sequence comes from Lissotriton vulgaris, assembly GCF_964263255.1. Classification (NCBI taxonomy): domain Eukaryota; kingdom Metazoa; phylum Chordata; class Amphibia; order Caudata; family Salamandridae; genus Lissotriton; species Lissotriton vulgaris. The sequence goes on from NC_141691.1 coordinate 496,198,053, forward strand.
TTACAACCGCGGCGGAAAAGCTCTAATATGGTGACGGTGTCTCTCAGACACCGTCAGCCAGATTAGGATGGGCTGTGAAACATGCTTTTCCGCGGCGGCTTTTCCGCCGTGGAAAAGCATGTGTAACTTCACTGCCGGGGCCCGTTGCGTGCCCCCTGGGTGAAATGGGGTTGGGGGGTGCACATGGGGGATACCTATTGTACCCCCTGCATTTGTGCGAAGAAATCGGCAAGCACCGCATGGTGCCTGCCGCTTTCTGCATACAAATGCAATGTATGCATTTTTACCATTGCGGCAGATGCAGCTTGAAGCCGCATCCGCCGCAATGGTAGAAATAGAGGATGTGACCGCCAGGGTGGTGGTCCTATCCTAATTGCACAGTAGGGAACTCCGCAGGCCATGCGGAGGTTCCCTCCTACTCTATGGTGGGGTCTGACTCAGGTCCGTACACCATCATAATCGGCCCCTATGTCTGTATAATTTTTAAAAGTATGTACTGTGTACAATGTATTTGTACATATCTACTGTCATTTGTCCGGGTGCCTTGAAGGCACGGAAAAAAGGGCGGAGCTGATGTCATCACGCCGACGTAGGCCTAATATGGGGTCGGTGACGTCAGACGGAGTCGCGCGAGATGCCGTGCTCCTATGACGTTGTCCACACTGGCGTGCTACAAAGAATTTTTCGAACGTTGCTGATGCAAGGGGGATATTCACAAGGTGAGGAATCCACATGCAGATACTGTATCTACCAGAAAAAGCGTTACCGAAGGTAAGTAACTTGTTCTTTAGGTACCCACACTATCTCCACTAGGTGTTCCAGAGTTGGGAGATAATGTAATTATAGGGATGGCCCTTATACAAAAATGTAATATACCCTGAGGACAGAGACATTGCACATTTCACTTTCCCCATTGTAATGAAGTGTCTCCCAAAATCGACTTATGTGCTAGGAGCACTGTGGAGTGAGGATCTACACTATGTATGCATATTCAGGAATCCCTAAAGTCTCCCCTAGGTGTTCCAGGGCTGGAGTGGGGGTCAATAACCTATCAACAAGGGCCTTATAAAAGTTGTTGTATATGCCCTTATGATGGAGAAATAGCTGATTGCAGTTTCCCAATTGTAGATGCTTAGCCCCACAGGATAACAAGGCAATAGTTTATAAATGCACAAATACTGTTAGGGACCAAATCAAAATACCATTCAAGGACTTAGAAAGAATGGTATTGATAAATCAAACAATATGTCATAGTTGATTTTATCCTAAAGTCCACAGAAAAGAAGTCATAAGACTTTTCTATAATTCGGCCTTCCTGCCCTTTTTCCGTGATTGTTCCTGGCCGATGGTTGCAGGGACTGGGAGGCCTCGTTCTGCCGTGTCGGAGGTGAGGTAGTTCCCTCCCCCCCACCCCCCGGGTGCTGCCGGCACTGAAAGCAGTCACCAGACATTTTCCTCTGACAGCGCTGCCTGGAGGTGTGGACGCTTGCCTTACAGGCCGGAAATCCATGCGAAAGGTGGCACTTTTGAGGTGGCACTGACACTACATGAGTGACACTTCTGAGTGACCAGTGGCTGCACACAACTATTCTGTGCTGGTTAGGAGTGGCCCGGAAACACCAAACCTGTGCCCGCTGGATGACCCCCTCACCTGACTTAATCGGCTACAGTGAGACTGTGGGGGCTGACAATTGGGGGCTGATAAACAATCTCAAATTAGGTGCCGAGATGACCCTGCAGTAGGTTTTTTATTGGCAATGGACTGAGTATCTATGTGGCCCCACCTGGGTTTTGGTCCCACTTACTCTAACTTTTGGGCCCCCATGAGACACTTTTCTTTCATTGCCAGTCTACCAGAACTGATCTGCTTCCCTGCCCCCTGCATTTTTTCTCCCCTCCCTTATTCCCTCCTTCCTTTACTGAAGCCTTGATCTCCTATGTTTGATTTTACAACTGTTAACTAATGTAACTTTGCAAATCTGTTATCCTTGTTATACCATGGGTGAAAAACCGAATCTGTTTGTATTTACCGCTGCACCAGAGTACCATTGGCCGTTACCCGGTAGAGCTGTCTTATGTAGCTTTAGAGGAGTCTGGCCATGGTTCACCCCCTCCGCCGTCACCAACCCAGCCGGACATCTGGTATTGTTTTTAAGGGTGCTTCACGGTCTTGTCTATCTTTCACTCTGACTGCTTGTTTCCCCTGAAGTCCCTTCCCCTGGTCTGCCTTACGCTATCTGCATTCCTTTTCACCCTGTTTACCTTTCCCCTTCTACCTTCCATTCCACATAAGACATTTCTGTCTTTGCTTTGTATATTTTTCTACTGTCTGTTCTCACCGCGGAGTCCGAGCAACCTTGGCCGATGCCCGGTGGAGCTGTCCTATGCAGCTATAGAGGAGTCTGGCTAGGGTTCACCCCCTCGGTTGTCACCTACCCAGCCGGACATCGGACATTGTTCTTCACGGTCTTGTCATCCAATCACTTTGACTGCTTGTTTCCCCTGAAGTCCCTTCCTCGCTCTCTGGTCTGCCTGACGCTATATGCATTCCTTTTTCCCCTGTTTCCATTTCCCCCTCTACCTTCAATTCCACATGCCACGTTTTGTCTTTGCTACGTAACGTGAAAATTACTTATGTTATCGTGTAATAGCATGTTTTCTCACTGTCTGTTTCTCACCGCAGAGTGAGAACAACCTTGGTCGATGCCCTGTGGAGCTGTCCTATGCAGTTATAGAGGAGTCTAGCTATGGTTCATCCCCTCAGCTGACACCTACCCAGTCGGACATCTGATATTGTTTTCTTTACCTCCCCGTTATGTTTCCTTCCCTCTAACTTTCTCTGATGTCTATACTTTAAATATGTAACTGAAGTAATTTTGTAATCTTTAACTTGCTGATCCCTATGTAAAGCGCTCTGATACCTACGGGTCTAGCCAGCGCTATATAAAACTTTGCAAATTAAAAAAATAAAACAATTGATTAGATGGCAGCTTTGATGATGTGATTAGTGGCTCACCCAGGGAGAGGCTATCTGGTAGAGCAGATGTAGTAAAACATGAAGCTTCAAAGAGGGAATAGGACAGGCAGGCAATGACATGTACATCTACCCACCAACTCCTCTGACCCAGCAACTAACAAGCTTAAAGGAGGAATTTGAGTCATATTGGAAGTTGTTTTTTTTATAATGAACTTTATTAAATTTCCCTGGAGGCTGGTTTAAATAGTTCCTGCTCCTCTGCTGAGATTTCAGCCATACTCAAGTTTGGAGGAATAGTCTTTTCTGGAAGAAGATTATGCCACACTTTAGAGAAAGAGGTTATGCTCTGGTGTGTTGCTCTGCACCTCATTAGACAGGAGTGTTCTCCTGTTTGACACCAAAGAATTTGCAATATATATGTGAGCGGTGCAGAGCCTCTCAGATCTGCTGCTTTAAACTAAGAGAAGAAGAAGGTTTACCAAGCTGGAAACTTGAGTTGCACCATCAGGCACTGAATTATGACTGACTGCGCCTGCTGCATTATCGGAAACTACGGTCTTTTAGATGTACCCTGCTTCAAGAGGAATAATGCATGGACTCCCTGCAAGATACAGGTTAACAAAACTTCCCTGGGCCATCACCACCACGAATCCCCTGCCTGGGGTGTGTCCAGTGGATTTGTAAGGGTTTTGTCCAGGTGCATTGTGGGAATTTTAGTCCCAAACTTTTAAGAACCATCTTGAAGCTTCCAGGCCCTTGGATTGTGTTTTAGGCACTTTGGTCCCTCAAGAGGAACTGCAGGAAGAAGTTCCAGAAGTTTGGAGAAGTTTGGAGCAACTTTGAAAAAATAGCTCCATAAGGAGACCGACTCAATCGTGTGAGCTAAACTGGCCACCTTCAACTGCAAATCAACCTGACCTTCTGGCCCATTCCACTGAAAAGCTCCGGAGGTCCGACTTCCAGAGTTTGAATGGGAGCTCCCTGAAAAACAAGCCAACGAACCTTCCCTGAATTCAGACTCGTGAAGAGCATCGAGGGACCCCAGCAGAAAAAGCTCCAGAAACGTTTCTAATTCAGAAGCTACCATTTTGACCTTGGCCTTCCACAATGGCTCCATCGTGGTCGGCCTGACACTTTCACTTTGTCCCGGTCAAGTGCAACCAGATGTCTCAGAGTGGTGCTATAGGTTTCTAAGTGCTATATAGTGTTAAATATTTGCAAGTTCTTTTTTTTAACATATTCTTTATTGATTTTATGCAGATCATGCATGCATTGTAGAGTTACATAGCATCAGTTATTATATAGATTTCCTGATTCTTGACATAGCAGCAATTACGCAACAGCTCTTGAATAACAGGCCCATAAATCCATACATAGATCGACATAAACCGCACGTCATCGCACAGATACTGATAACACAAGAACAGGTGACTGGAGCATATTGCAACTTCTACAATTAAGTTTCCCTGTACCTATTGCATTCTCTGTATGTCAACCATATATATAGCTATATCATTTCCATCTGTAATTTAAACATAACAACAAACCCTCCACCGTCCCCACTCCCACTTGCCGCTCGAGCCCTCCCTAGCTAGTAACATATTCACATATGTGATCCTTCCTCCGTATGTACATTATTCTACTACATTCTCTTCCTGTCCCTCCATTAGAGATGAGTGGGTACCTCCGACCTAACCTCTTGTATTCCCTCCTGAAATTCAGGGGCAGCTAGGTAATAGGCATCCCCACAGTTTCAATATGCTACTATATCCACGGCAGCATATTCATACAGTAACATGTTCCATGCCATAGAGATCGGTGACCTGCATAAACCCCTATGTTCTTCCCTATGCAGTTCAGCTCCTTTTGCCCTCCCCCATCTAATCATCTCTGCAGGTCACTCTTGCAGTGATGGAGCTCTACAGGCCTTCCATCTGTAATGTTCCTTTTCGCCAGTATTAGTGCAAGATTAGCAAATCTATGAGATGGATTGCCTTTCTTCCCGCGCGGTCCCAAACCCAGTATGCAATATTCCATTGTGTCAGTATTGCGCAGTGGAATGACGGCAGTCAGTATCCGACACACTGACGTCCAATAGTGCCTTAGTCTTGGATATTCCCATATCATGTGTACTAGACCCGCATTAGATGTACGACAACGAGGGCAAGTGTCCTCCACATCAGGAAACATGATATTAAGCCGGTGTGGGGTAGGATATGCCCTGCGGAACAGCATTAATTGAATACATTTGAATTTAGTGTTGCGAGACACCTTCCTGGAGTAGCCCGTCATATCCCATTATTTATCTGAAAATCCACGACCCACATCCCTTTCAAATTTGGCCCGTAGTGTCTGCAACGAGATCTCCGCACCAGTGCGGATCCCTCGTGATAACCACCTTGTCAAGTGTGCTCTGTTTCCCATTAAATATTGCAGTGTGAAAAGGTTGTTTGTAGTGGGTTCAATGTGCCTGTGTGCCCATGTGTCTCTAATGTATCTCGAAATACCCGCATGAAAAAGGAACAAGGCATCCGAACTCCCATGTTCACTTACAAAAGCCTCATGTGATATCAGCACTCCTTCAGAGAAAAACGCTCCTTTGGTAGATATCCCTGCATCGGACCACATCCTCAATGCACGAGTGGACACCACCCCTGTCTGTAAAGGTATCCCTAACAATGGAATGGTAGGAGCATATGGTGTTATACGTTTGGTATATCGTAATTCATAACACCAGTATAGTAGTGCTATCCGTAGTAAGTGTGGCGCTGTCATAGGAATCTTGGCTTTTGGTAGAAGGAGTCTGTGGATATCACCACTTTCCCTTTCCCGGGGCAACATTCCCACCTCTTGCAGGTTGCGGCCTGCTGGCCAATACTCCAGCCACTGCAGCTGGCTAGCATAGCAGTACGCCTTCAAATCGGGTACCCCCAGGCAACCCTGTCCTGTGCCCAGTTGTAGTTTTGCTAAACCAAGTCTTCTACGCCCTGTTCCCCATATCAGTTCTGTCAGCAGTGAATAGAGCACTGTAAAAACCCCTCTCAGTATCAAGATCGGAAGATTGGAAAAGTAATAAATCAGTTTCAGTAGAATCACCATTTTAGTAATGGTAACTCTCCAAGCCACAGATAGGGGAAGAGAGGTCCAAAACTTCACATGTGCCCAGATGGCAGTAACCGCTCTGGTCAAATTGCCATCCAGTAAATCCGTTGTAGTACGACAAATCTGTATCTAAGTATGGACCAAAAATTCGTTCCGCTCGTGGAATTTGCGGATTTTCTGCAATTTTGCGATCCGTGAATGGCACGAAATTGCGGAAAAATCAGCGAATCCGCAACCGGGAAAAATTTATTCCAGGAAGCACTTACAGGGTTACAGCAGGTGCCCAAGTTGAAGCTAATTTCTTTGTAACCATTTACAAAATGGTTACAAAGAAATTAACTTCAACTTGGGCACCTGCTGTAACGGTGTAAGTGCTTCCTGAGTGGCGCCTCGTTTCCTACTTGCAACTATTCTCTGACCCTGCTCTTACCCTTGAAGCAGGGTCAGAGAATAGTTACAAGTATGGCACGAGGCTCCTATCAATTAAATTAAACCTCAACAGGAAGCACTTACAGATAAGTAAAGCAGGTGCCCGAGTTGAAGCTCAAATTCAGTAACGTTTTAATCAGCCCAAAACATTAGTGAGCACGGTCGAGGCCTGGCAAGTGTGCTTTAACCCCATATCTGCTGTCGAAAATTTTCAGACAAACACACAGGAATTTTATCCATTAACATTTCCAACGCAAAGCGGGCTCGACCACGTCTAGGGCCACAGAGTGGGATGCATACAAGGTCACTGCCCGGGGCCACTGCATACAACAAATAGTGGGGGTCCGCACAACACTACAGAGTGCATTGCATACATCAAAAACAGCGCTAGCGCAGTTATCCCGTGACTCGGACCAGGGCCTTGCCACCTCAGAGCAAGTGACCGCGGCGAAGCTCGTACATGCGGAAACACTCCGAGACCTGTGTAAATACAACTTCCGTATGTACGCTACACGGGTTCACAGGTAGGGTAACAGGGCAGGGGCACTCCTGGCATGGATAGCCAAACAAGACGTGATTACACAGCCTATCACTGAGCTGAGGGCCGGAGAACTCCGAACCTCTCAACTCAACATCCTGCACGTATTTAGTAACTATTATACAGCGGTGTACCAAACTCCCGAGCCGGCCACAACCCAAACGTTGGCACGGTTCCTGGGAACACACACTCCCCACTATCTCAGCGGAGGACAAGAAGGATCTCGACAATAAGATTACACCCCCAGATATTAAACAGGCCATCAGGTCCCTTGCACGGAATAAGACACCCAGGATGGATGGGTTCCCGTTGGTATACTATAGCACGTTAGCGGGCCAAATAGTACCCCACTCAGCGGTCATTTACGAGGAGGCCCTCTCCACGAGGACTCTGCCTGCATACTTCCTCGAATCCATAATAGTGACCCTACTCAAGCCCCATAGAGACCCCACGCACCCCTCTTCATACAGATCCATCACACTACTAAACAAGGAATGTATAATCCTTGGGAAGATCCTAGCGTATCGCTACAGCCAAATCCTCCTGGCCCTAATCCACCATGATCAAAGCGGCTTCGTACCCGGGCGCAATACATCCCACAATCTGAGACGGCTTTTTCACTTCCAAGACAATGCGAAGGACCGGTTCCCCCATGCAGCGTGCCTGATCTTTGACCTAGAGAAGGCGTTCGAAACCTTACTGTGGCCCCACCTGTTCGCGGTCCTCCAGGCACTGAATATAGGCCAGACTTTAAATGCATACACGTGACTCCTATATGGGGGACTTACCTCCAGAGTACGGATCGGTAAACTGATCTCCGCTCCATTCCCGATAGAGAGGGGGACCAGGCAGGGGTGCCCTCTCTCCCCCCTCCTTTTCGCGCTCGCGGTCGAGCCATTGGCCGTGCCCCTGCATCAAGAGGGAGACTCCTGGGGGATTCCGATTGCAGGGATGACCCACTGTGTATCCTTTTACGCAGACGATCTGCTCCTTTACGTCCGTGATGTGATGAGCAACCTCTCACCAATATGGGTTACCCTACAAGCCTTTGGAGCCATTTCGGGCCTCAAGGTCAACTGGGACAAGTCGACCGTTTACCCCCTTGGACCCCATGTGGCGCCGCATGAAGTGTCGCTGGGCACCCAGACATTACATTGGAACGGAGATGCCCCCAGATACTTGGGAGTACGACTCTATCACTACCCGACGGATCTATATGAGGGCAATCACCATAAGGCACTGGCGGGTTTGCGGTCGGCAGTCAATTTTTGTAAGACTCTGCCCCTGGTACCCATCGGCCGAGTGCCCATTGCCAAAATGATAATAGTACCCAGACTGCTATACCACTTCGCCAATCTGCCGGTGATCCCGCCTCTGTCGTTCTTGCGGGAACTAGACTCCCTGCTCACAACACTGATAAGGGGTAATGGCCAACGCAGAGTGGCACTGCACACTCTCTTTTTACAGACCACAGAGGGGGCATGGGAGACCCTTCTTTTTAATCATACTTCCTGGCCACACAACTCAAGTGGCTATCCCATTAGACAGCAGAACACTACGTTGGGGAGATGACGATGGCAACTGGTAAGATACCCCTGCCAGTCATCAGACGGATGCTCCTGCCCAAGACCAAACCGTCCCGCACCCATCCGCTCCAGGTCTCTGTCACACGCAAATGCATGATGCGCATTTATCGTATGTCCAAAGGCCGGCCACTCTACTCCCCACTGTTGCCACTAGTAGGATTCCCCCATGGGGCCTTGAACTACACTACTAGGACCCTGCAGACATGGACGGACCATGATGTGACGGAGGTGGAAGCGTTGTCCGAAGAGGGACAGCTGCGTACCTTTGAACAGCTGGAGGAATGGTATGACCTCCCGCTGGGACAATTCCTTACGCACAGACAACTTGTGGAAAGCGCACGGCCGTTCTGGGATCTCCAGGATGGTGAACACACCCGGTGCTCCACACAATCCTCCGCATGGGGGCCGGTAGACACCTAGTCACGTGGCACTACAAAGCCATCAGGGAACTGGCTAATTCCCCCTGGATGCTCTACGCCAAACCAGGGAGGATGACATCGGTAGGGTGTTCCATGACACGGAATGGGCGCGCACTTTGGAATACACGAAGAAAGTGTCCAGGAATGCACGGTTTAAAAACATACAATTTAACATATTACATCGAGCCTATATCACCCCAGACAGAATTCACCGGTACTACCCGGACACACCATTTAACTACCCGCACTGCCAACTACCAGAAGCGAATTTCCGACACATGTTCTGGGACTGTCCTTCTCTACGCCACTACTGGTCCACGATACATTGAACACTCCTTGCACTAGTTAGCCTACCACACATCGACTCTTGGGAAATTTGCGCACTGGGAATCTACAAACGTAAGAAATCTGAGAAAGTACATTGGCGCTTCACATCCCTATTAGCCAAACGAGCCGTCGCTATGCACTGGAAAGCTCCCTCTGGTTCCCCGGTGGCAGCCTGGATCGGGCGGTGAGCAAATGGGGGGCCACAGAAGCAAATATTATATGTGCAGAAGAGGTGCAGGGAATGTGCAAACACCCCATCTCCCTGGAATGGGCACAACTGCTCCTACAATTTGAACAGGATACAACCCCGGATGACACATTGGAGCCATCCCCCTGTCCTGCACACGCTTCCCCGCAATGCCCTGATTCCCCCTTGCTGCCTTCCCGGCGCTGACATCCCACCCCCCCAGCCATGACAGATTGCCCTCATGCCCACCGCCCCTGGTCAGACGCCCCCCCTTTCACCCCAGGATCCCTTGGGCTCCTGACCCCCGGACCACATGCCCCTACGCCCTCGACCGACCGAGTCCATAGACCCCCAGTCAGCCCGCCGCACGTTATCCCACCGTTCATACATCTAGGAAGAGTTTATCCCCATAGATCCACGTTTAGTTCTCAGTCAGTGGTTTGTCACCGACATGCATGTTTCTATTTAACCACATGTTGGACTTGGCCCTTCCTGCTGGGTCATCCCTAAACTTTTTGCCTTTTTCCTCCTATATTTCCTCTGACCTGTTTTTGTTGGTTTAATGACTCTGGGCACTTTACCACTGCTGACCAGTGCTAAAGTGCATATGCTCTCCCTGTTGTAAATTGTTACATTGATTAGTGTCCATGTTTGGCTTATTTGGTTTACTATCAGTCCCTAGTCAAGTGCACCAGGAGTGCCAGGGCTTGTAAATACAAATGCCGCTAGTAAGCTTGCAGCACTGGTTGTGCCACCCACAGAAGCGGCCTAGTAAAATGTGTCTAAGGTCTGCCATTGCGGAACCTGCGTGCAGTCTGGTACTGTCATACTGACTGCGCAAGTGCACCTACTTGCCAGTCCCTAAGCCTTCCCTTAACTTCATATTAGTCACCCCTATGGATGCCTTCAGTTTCCCAAGCTACACTCCCAAAAATTTTAGCCCTTTCGATGCTCATGACGAAACTGTTCCATCATGAGCATCGGTTGGGCTGTGCTCATGACGGAACCGTTCCGTCATGACCACACCCATTAACATTGGGCCCCAGCACCGGCGGTAAATCGTGGCAGCACGGATGAGGTTAAGGTGCAACTTGCTTCATCTTTCCATTTTATGGGGCGGGCGAGCATATTCATTCTACTGTTAATTTATCATGGTGAATTTTGTGTGACCGTACATTGTGTGAAAACTTGCGTACATGATTGTAACAACCGGATTCTCGGACCAGATAGAATCAGCTCACCAGAGCACCACCAACCCAGCCGGAACGTAATCACCTCCCTCCTTAGGACCTATTTACAACAGGTATCTATGTCTCCTACCCAAGGATGGGGAATTAGCAATATACATGCCTAAGTTTTCTACAATACCATACTCTTACCATATAGTCTCACGGCGACTCAGGCCCAGACTATTCTACCCTAAGGCAGTTCTGATTATGTACCATTACACACTGGCCGCAACCAGTGCTCGCTCAAGCCACAATCTTGTGGGTATAAATACCAGTATCCCCCCTGGTACTCTCTTTTATCTCCGTACAAGCCACAATATTGTGGGTATACACATCAGTGTCCCCCCTGATGCTCTCATTAACGCCGCCTCACAACGACGATCACTTTCCTATGAATACCGTTAGCTCCTCATGTTGGGGAATCTCTCACTATTTACTAGAGGTACAATACTACAATATTATCGATCACACAATGATGGCCAAATTATATGATGCACGACTTATTCTCCATTTCAAGGGCTCCTCTCTCATTATTCAGTTACCATTTACCTGACCGGGGGTTCCGTCCGTTCGCGAAACAGCACCTGACTAGAAGAACAGGTTACCTTTATTATACAAGAACAAGAGGCACATGCCAGTTCACTAAGTACTGGGGTACTTTATTTATCACAATAACAATAGCAATATAACACTATACTATAATATATAGCCTGCAAAGGAATATGAAAGGTTAGAATGTGTGCACACTAATAAGAAAGGGTCGACGTCACCTTATTAATATGAAGTCTGGACTCAGCAGTCATCTGGGTTCCCTTCTCATCTGTGCCTTGGCTCGTCTTAGGGTCACACCTCTGCAGGCACGGATACACGTCTGCACCGCTATGCTCTATCTCCTTCGCCTCCCTCCAAGTCACTGGAACCTTCCTCGTATCAGCTGCTTTCTCCCTGGCTGTTCTGCACTACTCCTCTCTCCTTTCAATCACGGACCATCTTCACTTCTCGGCTTCAATCTTATAACTCAGTTTCTGCCACTCTGGTATTCGTTCCCTCAACTAACTACTTCACTCTGTATGCTCTGATCTTAATGTCAAAGCTCGCCAGCTGCTCCAGCTAAAATAACTTCAATCTTTCTAAGAGAGTATCAGCTTCTCGGTCTTTCTTGGACTTCAAAATGGCGACTGCCTGCCTTGGAATAATGAATGGCATTGATGCTAACGACTAGCTGCCGCCTACAGACTGACTGACTCACTACCTCATGCTTCCGCTAATATGGAAGCTTGTCCCTTCATGGAAAGTTACGGCCAGTAACCTGCCGCCCACCAAATTCTTGTACCTCCCCGTACCAAGGACACGTTCCCAGCCGGCCGGCCTGATGTTGTGTCTTCGGAATGGAGAAAAATACAGTCTTTCGATAAGGGCCAGCCTGAGCCGGTTCTCTCCAAGCGAACAACACCTCGTAACTAAAACATTACATTTGACCTAGAAGCATCTCAAGCTGCCGGGGCAGAAAGAAAGATGGAGTCTCTCCCGTTTGGGGCCTACAAGGCCCGAAATAAACATAACTCCATGGAAGGTATACTAACACTCTTACAAAAGGACGGATTATCACTAATACTAATGAATCTATCCCCTAAAATAAGTTTATAAGCCCTGATCTAAGGAAAAGGGTACGGAATTATATCAACACGCCTTGTAAATAGGCTCTATTTACGATTCTAATCCCTCCATTAGAATGATAGTAGACTGAAGTCACCTCCAATCACCTTCCCTCAAGGAAGGGCCGAAAAAGTCGGTCAGAACACTTCACCCTTGACTTTAGGCTACTAATCATTCGCTAAATGGAACTAACATCTGTAGAAGAATAATATGAAACAAAACTAACTGATCTATTTCTCGTACCAAATCTACAGTACTGGTGTAAGGAAGGAATGCACTGAATAAAGCAGCAAACAGCTACTAAAATGCTAACAGTAATCATAATACCCCCTAATATTTGTCGTAGAGAATGTAAGTCAGGTAACCAATTGAAGAGCCAGTCAAACCAGCCCTGGTCAATGTGTTTTCTGACCTCTTCAGTCAAGTCATGAAGTTTGTCAATATGAGCCTGAATGGATCTAGTATGATCTGACAGATTAAAACAGCAAAGGCCCTCAAAGTCAGAACAGTCATGTCCATGTTTGAGCAAAAGATAGTCAATGGCAGCCCGGTTCTGCAAGATAGCTCTGCGTTCACCCTGGGCGTCTAATAACATGTCAGATAGAATTGTAGAAGTATGATTAATGGATTTGACCATCCAGCAGGCCATTTTCCCAATGGACTTGGCGTTGTAAACCGCTAAAGCTGGAACACCAATAATTGAGAAGGCTAAACTAAGGTATTCAGATTTGGAATATAAATGTAGTGAAGAATCACAATCTTCAGGTAACGGTATGTAGCTGTTACCACGGATTTTTTACAACGCATACCATTACCACGCATACATTTACAACGCAAGTCATTTTACCACGCATACCTTTGCAACGCAATACACTACAACGCACATACTATTACAACGCATACCATTACAACGTAAGTATTATTCTAGGTAAGTTTATTATCTTTTTTTTAAAAGGGCTGGGTATGGGTTTTGGGGTACAGGGGTATTTTTAGGTTTTAGGGCTGGGTATGGGTTTTGGGGTACAGGGGTATTTTTAGGTTTTAGGGCTGGGTTTGGGTTTTGGGGTACAGGGGTATTTTTAGGTTTTAGGGCTGGGTATGGGTTTTGGGGTACAGGGGTATTTTTAGGTTTTAGGGCTGGGTTTGGTTTTTGGGGTACAGGGGTATTTTTAGGTTTTAGGGCTAGGTTTGGTTTTTGGGGTACAGGGGTATTTTTAGGTTTTAGGGCTGGGTTTGGTTTTTGGGGTACAGGGGTATTTTTAGGTTTTAGGGCTGGGTTTGGTTTTTGGGGTACAGGGGTATTTTTGGGTTTTAGGGCTGGGTTTGGTTTTTGGGGTACAGGGGTATTTTGGGGTTTTAGGGCTGGGTTTAGGGTACAGGGGTATTTTTAGGTTTTAGGGCTGGGTTTGGTTTTTGGGGTACAGGGGTATTTTTAGGTTTTAGGGCTGGGTTTGGGTTTTGGGGTACAGGGGTATTTTTAGGTTTTAGGGCTGGGTATGGGTTTTGGGGTACAGGGGTATTTTTAGGTTTTAGGGCTGGGTTTGGATTTTGGGGTACAGGGGTATTTTTAGGTTTTAGGGCTGGGTTTGGGTTTTGGGGTACAGGGGTATTTTTAGGTTTTAGGGCTGGGTTTGGGTTTTGGGGTACAGGGGTATTTTTAGGTTTTAGGGCTGGGTATGGGTTTTGGGGTACAGGGGTATTTTTAGGTTTTAGGGCTGGGTATGGGTTTTGGGGTACAGGGGTATTTTTAGGTTTTAGGGCTGGGTATGGGTTTTGGGGTACAGGGGTATTTTTAGGTTTTAGGGCTGGGTTTGGGTTTTGGGGTACAGGGGTATTTTTAGGTTTTAGGGTATTTTTAGGTTTTAGGGCTGGGTATGGGTTTTGGGGTACAGGGGTATTTTTAGGTTTTAGGGCTGGGTATGGGTTTTGGGCTACAGGGGTATTTTAAATATATATTTACAAATACTAAAATTAAAATTAATTTCATTAATATAATTATTTAATAATTAAATAATGAATAATTAAATTAAATATTACAAAAATAATTATTTAAAATATATATTAATATTATATACTTAATGGTATGCGTTGTAATAGTATGTGCGTTGTAGTGTATTGCGTTGTAATGGTATCCGTTGTAAAATGACCTGCGTTGTAAAAAATCCGTTGTAATGGTATGCGTGCTAAAAGTACGCGTTGTAACATCATATATCCTCAGGTAACATCACAGCATCACGAACAACACGGGAATATGTATTAGGATGTGAAGAAAACATCAATAAGCTTAGTCTAGTGATGGCACACGGTCCTCCAGAAATGTTTGCGGGAATGTAGGGCCAGGAAGTATTACCACAAGAGAAAAGCCATCCAGAAGGTAACAGCATTGTACGATAATGACTAGGGGTAACTACTAAACTCTTACAGGTCATATTATTTCTAACAGAAGTACATGATTTCGGGGATCTTCGGGAACAGAAAGTTCGTTCATGAGCTGAAAAGGAAGTTGCTGCTTTCAATTTCAAACGCACACATTCAGTAATTGCATTGGGATCACAGGTAAGGAAAAAACACAAGTCTCCTTGGGTGATATTATAAGAAGTGATTTGGGAATGAAAGAGTACCGTATATAATGGACAGTACTCATGGGTGGCGAAATCTCTTAGGATTACATTGGGGCGGGCATTTGATATATTAAAGATATGGGCTAGAGTCTCCAACGAAGCAGGGACAGCAACCAAACAGGTCGCTAGAATGTCAGTCACCGAACGCATCGGTGTTAAACAAAAATGTGGAGAATTGGTAACTCGTTTAGCTAAAGTAGTCCAAAAATTAGATGATGAATCCCACGCAACAAAGGAACGCGGTGCTCGGGTTATCGAATCAACCAAAGTCTGTGGGTTCCCTCCTCTTCCGACGTAGCCGACCAAATGGAGTCCAACGCCGACACGACCTGCAGCAACAGTCCAGAGAATGATCTGAAGGAAAATCAAATACAGGCATTATTCATTCTCGTAAGTAATATTTGTCAGCCGGGACAGCTTCCCAGCTATCTTTCCCTGGTCTCATGACAAAAGTTGTATTATCATGACCGGTTGCAATAAGTTCAGCTTGTTCAGGGGGATTTTTAGGCGATTGCACCCACACTCTTGCTCCGGGATTATCCGTGGAGCCAAAACCTTTTTGTCCTCGTACAGTTAGCAACGTTGGGGCAATGCCTTTTTGAATCTCACCACTGAAAACAGGCATTATTAGCAACTGAGCAATTCGGTCAGTTTTGTGAATTGGTAAATCAACCTCACTGCTATTCAGCAGGAGCACCTTAATCTCTCCCTGATAATCGCTGTCAATGACTCCTCCGAGCACTTGAATGCCTTTTAAGGCCAGGCCCGATCTAGGGGCAATCAGTCCAAAATTTCCAGTTGGTATACAGACACCAACACCAGTTTCAATGATAACTCGATTATCTGCTTTTAATAGGAGTGTCATTCATGGCATGCAGGTCCAAGCCTGCGGAACCTGGGTTGCTCTGCATGGAGCTAGTGCTCCGGGGGAAATTTCCCGGTACATTACAGTATTGCCAATGGTGTTTGGCTTTGCATCAATAGCTGGAGGAAATAAACGCATTAATGGAGATTCAGCATTCAAAAAGGGATGATTATTTAGAATTAACAGTGCTTGAAACAAATAATCTCTCCAATTCTTATATTTATTGTCAGTTAATTTTCCTAATTGATCTTTTAACAAACCATTCATTCTCTCAATAAGACCCGCTGCCTGTGGATAATATGGTATATGAAAAACCCATTCAATGTTATTTTCCACACAAAATTCCTGCACCAATCTTCCTTGAAAATGGGATGCATTATCAGATTGAATTTGAAATGGAACTCCATAATAGAGCATAATCAATTCCAATGTTTTAATGGTATTCACTTGGGTAGCTCGTTTACAGGGAAAGGCCACTAAAAGGCCACTGTATGTATCAACAATGGTGCAAACATATTGGCAGCTTTTACTCATAGGGAGTGGACCAATATAATCAATCTGCCAAATTTGTGCCGGCAATTTTCCTCGATGTAAATGACCTTTAACAATTTGGGGTACTTTTCGTTGTCTAGAATGTTGACAGATAGGACAATGCAATATTGTGTCTTTAATCAAATTTAAAGGAATATAAATTCCTCGATCGGCGGCCCACCTTCTAGTGGGTCTCTCTCCAAAATGTCCTGCTTTCTGGTGGGCCCATTTCACCAATCCCGCCAAATTAGAATCTTGCATGTCCACCACTGCCTCAGCAATTTTAGATTTCTCATCTGCAATGTTATGAAAGAATTTGTCAAGGGAGTCTATCGGTGTATGAGCATCCACATGAAAGATTGTAACAGTACTTTGTGGGAGAATTTCCCAAATTTCTTGCCATAATTCTTTTCCCCACAGTTCTTTTGAATGCAATTCCCAATTATGAGAATGCCAAGTTGGTAACCAAACCGCCAGTCCATTAGCAGTGGACCAAGAATCAGTGAAAATATGGCATGTACCAGGTAACTCTTGTTTCAAAACTTGATAAACAGCATATAATTCAGCAAATTGACTGCTCTTTCCTTCACCAGTTGTACTCAACAATTTTTGTGTGATGGGGTTATAGGACACTGCCTTCCAATGTCTTTTCTCTCCTATGTACCTCGCCGAACCATCTGTAAACCACACATGGTTTCTGTCCTCCGCGGACAGATCGTCAAATGGCTTACCCTACTTAACAGGGGATTCCTGTACTACAGGTACGGAGCAATCACTCCCAGTCTCAATCGATGGAGCCTGCGCCACTTGCTCATGTAATGATGCTACACCTTTCGGTCCCACACGTGCCCTGTCTTGGATATACCATTTCCATTTAATCACACTCGCCTCAAGAGCATGTCCAATTCGATGAGTTTTCGGCGAACTCAAAACCCACTGCATAATAGGAATTTCAGGTCTCAAAATCACATCATGTCCCAAAGTTAATTGCTCGGTATCCACCAGAGCCCAATAACATGCAAGCAACTGTTTCTCAAAAGGTGTATAACGCTCACCAGCATCGGGTAACTTTTTAGTCCAGAAACCTAATGGTACTTTATTTCTGCCTTGTTTTTGCCACAAACTCCAATTTGCATAAAGACCTTGCACGGACACATTCAAATCCACATCACCATCGCACACAGGCCACAAATCCAAAGCATACTGAATCACTTCTTATGCCAAATTAAACGCATCTTGCTGTGGTTTACTCCATTCAAACACATTCTTTTTGCGAGTGACTCGGTATAAAGGGGCCAATATCTGACTCAAATGTGGAATATGCTGGCGCCAAAAGCCAAATAAGCCAATGAAGCTTTGAGCTTCTTTCCTATTTCTTGGGACTGCAAACTCAAGAATTTTCTGTTTCACTTGTGGAATCACCTCTCTATGACCCTCATGCCAATTGATGCCTAAAAACTTTACATTTTGGGACGGACCTTGCAATTTTTCGGGATTGATTTCCCAACCTTTTTAGCGTAAACAATCAATGATTTGATCTAACTGGGTTTGGACTTGGTCTTGTGTCTCACCTTGAATCAAAATATCATCAATATAGTGACATATCTGAATTTGCGGGTGTACAGGTACTTCAGACAAATGTTCCGCCACCAACCGGTGTACCTGAATGTTTTTGAATTCTCTCAATTAAAGTAATGATGTCTGGTACTGCAACAGTCAAAGGGGGTGTATGTTTATTCAATTCGCGGTAATCAACAGTCATGCGCCAAGAATTATCACTCTTACGCACGGACCAAACAGGATTATTCCAAGCAGAAGTAACCGGAGTTATAACTCTTGCATCCACCAAATCCTGAATCGTAGCACTAATTTCTTCATGGCCACCTGGGATACGATACTGCTTTTGACAGACAACCTGTGTAGCCTGAGGAATTTTCATAGGGGGCATTCTCAAATGCATAAACAAGAAGAATCCTACTACTAGTGTGAGGAAAAAGGGAGGGGAAGCACTCAGTGTTGTGTAAAATACCCCTCACACACCAACAGGCCCCTTGGTGTCATGCTTCATCATCGGGGTCTTCGCACCCCGCTAGAGGGATGCGGCACGCTGCGACCTACGACTACGTGGGAGCGTTGACAGGTGTTAACTATGTGTGGTGTGTGTTGATTGTGAGTGATAAGAGGATTAAATGTGAGTGGGAAACGTGGTGAGGAAATTAAAAAGTACCTGGCTAGTGGGAAAAATGAAAAAAACTTTATTTCGTACCCCTAGCTGGTGCTATTAAAAGGTGTGCAGAAAAAGACGAGGTTGGTTTGTCTTAATTACGGACAAAACCTCTGGTGTGCGTCGACATGTTTCGGTACGTGTGTACCTTCTTCAGGACGGGGCACAACTCCCAACCCTACTCACATATTTCTAAAAAAAGGGGGGTAATTATATTTAATAAAAAGTGAAATCACTCATTTTAAGTTGGCTACAATGTGCCTACAGCGGTTCTTGGGATCATGTATTTACATGTCCTGCAAAAAAGGAAAAAAACCATTAGGTTTGGTTACCATGAGGTATTGGCTCAGACAGGTGCAGTCACCTGGAGCCCCAAACAAAGAACAATCTGTAAAGGAAAAGACATACTAGACACACAACACATAGGACACACTTAGGTTTTTTGTACTTATTGTTTTTCAGACATACTCGTAGTCTTTGATGTCTACAGCATCATGAGCAAGTCCTGAGCATCAAGGTGGGTAGGTGGATCCACAATCTACAATGATAGAGAGGTGGACTCAGTGCTGTTACTTATATTTTCTTCTTACCTCGTCCATCTACCTAGAGAGGCTGGATTCTGTGTGGAGAGAATACTCACGGAATCCGCCTGTATTGGCCTCCTTCTACCACCCCGTGCTGCTCCGCCGTGAATGAATTGCGGACGTATTTGGTGGTATTTAAGGAGAGGCTAGGTGTATTGTCATTGGTTAATTGCCGGAAGTCACAGGGACCATGTATGACGACTATCTGTTTTCGCCTTTATGCATGTGATCTAATTAACTTTGACATGTGACCCATTGTTGTTTATTTATTACCGGAATGTCCATGTATGGTCTTTCCGTTTCATTCACGGCGGAGCAGCACGGGGTGGTAGAAGGACAAAAAACCTAAGTGTGTCCTATGTGTTGTGTGTCTAGTATGTCTTTTCCTTTCTGCACACCTTTTAATAGCACCAGCTAGGGGTACGAAATAAAGTTTTTTTCATTTTTCCCACTAGCCAGGTACTTTTTAATTTCCTCACCACGTTTCCCACTCACATTTAATCCTCTTATCACTCACAATCAACACACACCACACATAGTTAACACCTGTCAACGCTCCCACGTAGTCGTAGGTCGCAGCGTGCCGCATCCCTCTAGAGGGGTGCGAAGACCCCGATGATGAAGCATGACACCAAGGGGCCTGTTGGTGTGTGAGGGGTATTTTACACAACACTGAGTGCTTCCCCTCCCTTTTTCCTCACACTAGTAGTAGGATTCTTCTTGTTTATGTATCAGTGCCCGTGGAGTAGGAATCCTATTTTGTACTCTACCTCCCTTCTTTGTTAAAAATGGCATTCTCAAATGACCAACTCGTACAGGCCTGGACGATATATAATTTTTGCTTCCAAATTGATAACAGCCGTCATCTAAATGCAATGTCATTCCTTTCAAAATGTCAATTCCAATTATGTATTCCAGAAGTGGCACAACTAATACAGAATACTCTTTTCGGGGAATTCTACCTATTTTCACTTCAAGTGTAGTTTGCACTGCAGGGGTTTCCTTTCCACCTAAACCAGCAATTGTAAAAAATTGACCTTTAAATTTCTTTGATTTTCCATGAATAAGAGTGGCCTCCGCTCCCGTATCTACCAATGCTCGGGCCCTTTGGATATTACGATGTTTCTAGAAAATTTCAATATCTACATAGGGTCTATTATCTTTGTGAGCCCACCTGCGTACTGGAGCTTGACCTATTTCCTAGTCATTTTTACTGCGTTCTGCCAACCAGGATAAATCAGGGTAAATGCTCTCATACTTCTTGGGTGTTAAAACATCATGTTCATATCCATCTCCATGACGAAATGGATTCTTGTCATCTGCCGGGTACTGTGAATTTCGATCGGAAAGTCTGTGTCGATCCTCCCTTCTCCTCAACTCAGGGGACTGATCCCTTTCATCTCTATATCTGCTGTTAACACGGTCGTCTCTCCCCCTTTCTCTTTCCCCCTCTCGCCTTCTCTCCTTTGCACGGCGAGGGGACATATCACGCTCATGCCGTCGTTCACCACGACAATCAGAATCATCACGACGTCTTTCGTCACCACTGTCATCAGAATATCCACGATCAAAATCATTCTTTCGCACACGTCGGGCACCCTCCTTCCGATCCAAACCACGCTTGCAAAACATATCCCACAAGCGATTATTAGGTTCACCATCAATGTCTTCCTGTTTCACAGCCAAAAGTGCAAGAAACATATCACGTCTAGAGAACTTATAATCTCCATCAGTACGACCCTCTGGTCTGGACTGTCTCTCAGGTTTAAACCAATCACCCAACTCACCAAGCTGACGGACAGATTCAAGCACCATAGACAAAGGATTTCCAGTTTGATTAATTAGCAAAGTCATCATAACCTGCTTATAAGCAACAGGAGAAGAACGGATAATGCGATTGCGCACAGAAGATGTCAACAAACCGTCCAACAATCAGTCAGCAGTACTCAGAAAAATCGCAGTTTTCATCACCTCCTCTTTCAGCCGTTGCGCCGCATCGCGCAAGGTGTACCATGGCTTGTCATTCACAGGCCAATCAGATTCAGTAGGGTATTTGTGATTACAGCCGTCAGTCGCTAACTGGAGTAGACTAGTCTGACCGGCACCATTAAAATTCCGAAAATGATCCTGCACAGTAGAATCGGAACTCAAAGAACAAAATTTCAAGGCATCTCCTGCATCTAACATTATACCTGCAGCGCCTAACTCATAAAGGCGCACCATCCACGTAAGTAAGGCCTCACCAGGCCGTTGTCGAAATAGTTGCAAAATGTCACTAACTTCCTGTTGTGTAAAATCTTCTAAACTATCCAAAGGAATACCATTTGGATTACCAAGAGCTTGTTGTAATTTTCGTCGAAAAACCGGATGTGCAGAAACCTCCGGACGAGCATCAGAAGAAGCCCGATCCATAGATTTAGAAGAACAATCAGAATGAGAAACGTTATTAGAATGGGAAGAGCGACCACGGTCGCCGGAATCATCATGTTTGTCACAAGAAGTAGATTTACAGTCACATCCGGAGCGAGAAGACTCGCGCCTGTCAGACTCCTCAGCCGAGGAACCAGAATCATTTGAGTCCCAGATATTACCATCCCATTCATCAGGATTCCAGTCCAGATCGGCTTTCTCCACGACTAGACGCACCTTCCGTTTGCAAACACGACCACGACGATTCTTATATTTGTATTTCGCAATTCGAACTGCAGCCCTTTCGTCTATTGTCTGATAAGTTTCAAGTTTGTCGGCAAGCAATTTATTTTGACATCGCAAAAGAGTATGAGCATTTTGCACTTCAACAAACTTTTCTTCCATATCCACATATTGCCTCTGCAATTTCAAAAACTTCTCATGTACAATCCTGTACGCAGTTAAGACAATCCAACCTCTGCGTCCTAAAATAGGAAGTTCATCACCCTTCACTACCGGCGCTTTCTGCAAACAAGAAATCACATTAGCCGGCTCCGCCAGCTCAAAACAAGAACTCCAATTTTCACTCAAACCAGTAGAATTGGCCCACTCACGGGCCAAAGCCTCGTAAGGCGTCGATTCCGAGCCGGGAATTTCAACAGGCAATTTGAAAGTAGATTTCGATCTCCACAAAAACATTTTGATAAACCAAAAAGATATATACAACTATTAACAAATAATATACAAAAGAAACTTCGTACGAGCCGAGCGCAAACAAACAAGATAAAAACAATACAGGGCACACAGGCTTCGTAAACAGTTTGTGACGCCAGATGTAACGACCCGATTCTCGGACCAGATAGAATCAGCTCACCAGAGCATCACCAACCCAGCCGGAACGTAATCACCTCCCTCCTTAGGACCTATTTACAACAGGTATCTATGTCTCCTACCCAAGGATGGGGAATTAGCAATATACATGCCTAAGTTTTCTACAATACCACACTCTTACCATATAGTCTCACGGCGACTCAGGCCCAGACTATTCTACCCTAAGGCAGTTCTGATTATGTACCATTATACACTGGCCGCAACCAGTGCTCACTCAAGACACAATCTTGTGGGTATAAATACCAGTATCCCCCCTGGTACTCTCTTTTATCTCCGTACAAGCAACGACGATCACTTTCCTATGAATACCGTTAGCTCCTCATGTTGGGGAATCTCTCGCTATTTACTAGAGGTACAATACTACAATATTATAGCTCACACAATGATGGCCAAATTTTATGATGCACGACTTATTCTCCATTTCAAGGGCTCCTCTCTCCCTCATTATTCAGTTACCATTTACCTGATCGGGGGTTGCGTCCGTTCGCGAAACAGCACCTGAACAGGTTACCTTTATTATACAAGAACAAGAGGCACATGCCGGTTCACTAAGAACTGGGGTACTTTATTTATCACAATAACAATAGCAATATAACACTATTCTATAACATATAGCCTGCAAAGGAAAATGAAAGGTTAGAATGTGTGCACGCTAATAAGAAAGGGTCGACGTCACCTTATTAATATGAAGTCTGGACTCAGCAGTCATCTGGGTTCCCTTCTCGTCTGTGCCTTGGCTCGTCTTAGGGTCACACCTCTGCAGTCACGGATACACGTCTGCACCGCTATGCTCTGTCTCCTTCGCCTCCCTCCAAGTCACTGGAACCTTCCTCGTATCAGCTGTTTTCTCTCTGGCTGTTCTGCACTACTCCTCTCTCCTCCCAATCACGGACCATCTTCACTTCTCTGCTTCAATCTTATAACTCAGTTTCTGCCACTCTGGTATTCGTTCCCTCAACTAACTACTTCACTCTGTATGCTCTGATCTTAATGTCAAAGCTTGCCAGCTGCTCCAGCTAAAATAACTTCAATCTTTCTAAGAGAGTATAAGCTTCTCTGTCTTTCTTGGACTTCAAAATGGCGACTGCCTGCCCTGGAATAATTAATTACAAAAAACTATTTGATGGACAGAATGTAGATCAATGTCTTACATTCACCCCAGTACAATGATCTGGGCCTAAATCCATTGTTTTTTGCACTCCACACCACCCTGGGTTAGATAATGGCTTTATGCAAATCAGCTCTGACCCTGTGCCCCATGGGAACAGTCCAGTCCGAACAACACAGCCATATCTTTCCCAGACCGGAATCAAGCATCCGAGGACCGGACCGGTTTCGAGGTAACACCTCTCATCAGCCCGGCTAGCTTGACTCCAGTGGTGTGGAGGCTCTGGGACCCACGTCTGAGCTACCCCAGTACACTCAGGGAGAAAATTACAAAAAACAATTTGATGGACAGAATGTAGATCAATGTCTTACATTCACCCCAGTACAATGATCTGGGCCTAAATCCATCGTTTTTTGCACTCCACACCACCCTGGGTTAGATAATGGCTTTATGCAAATCAGCTCTGACCCTGTGCCCCATGGGAACAGTCCAGTCCGAACTACACAGCCATATCTTTCCCAGACCGGAATCAAGCATCCGAGGACCGGACCGGTTTCGAGGTAACACCTCTCATCAGCCCAGCTAGCTTGACTCCAGTGGTGTGGAGGCTCTGGGACTAAGCATGGGCGAATTTTGCGGATCTCGCGTTTGCGGATTTTGCGGATTTGCGAACTCGCAATCCGCAAAATCCGCGAATTCGATTTTTTATTTTTTTTTATGTTCGCACGGGTTTCTGCAAGTTCGCGAGGGTTTTGTACAATTTCGCAAATTGCGAAATTGTACAAAACGCGTGCGAACTTGCAGCAACCTGTGCGAACACAATAATATGAAGAGAAAGAAGCTCCTGGTCACAGGAACAGCACGGGGATTGCGCTCATGAAAGTCAAGGATGCAAAGGCCTCTACCCAGCATCACAGCTGACTTTCCACGGTAGATTTGGGAAGAGGCACACCTGTCCAGCCTCGAAGACGCTCATGATTGTTTTTGGGCTAATGAATGAGTCACTGAATTTGAGCATCAACTAGTTCGAGCGACCATGTGTGTGTTACTATGCAATCGCCCCGAAGGGCGCAGGGTTCCCTTGAGTGTGCTGTAGAAGTCACAGGAAGGGCATGGTAAATATTTTAGGATGGCGCCGGCAAGCTGCCAGCGCCATCCTAAAATAGTTACTAAGTTAGCTTCAACAGGAAGCTCTAATAGATAAAATCGAGCACCTGCTTTATTTTATCTATTAGAGCTTCCTGTTGAAGCTAACTTAGTAACTATTTTAGGATGGCGCTGGCAGCTTGCCGGCGCCATCCTAAAATAGTTACAACAGGCCAGGCTTCAAGTTTTGAACTTTTGCCCCCGGAAAAATCCGCCGCTCGCGGATTTGCGAATTCTCTGTAAATTCGCGGGAGTTCGGCGGATTGCGAATTTACCGAAAATCCGCAAAATCCGCGAGCGTAACGGATTTTCCGCCCATGCTTATCTGGGACCCACGTCTGAGCTACCCCTGTACACTCAGGGAGAAAATTACAAAAAACAATTTGATGGACAGAATGTAGATCAATGTCTTACATTCACCCCAGTACAATGATCTGGGCCTAAATCCATCGTTTTTTGCACTCCACACCACCCTGGGTTAGATAATGGCTTTTTGCTCTGACTCTGTGCCCCATGGGAACAGTCCAGTCCGAACTACACAGCCATATCTTTCCCAGACCGGAATCAAGCATCCGAGGACCGGACCGGTTTCGAGGTAACACCTCTCATCAGCCCGGCTAGCTTGACTCCAGTGGTCCTCGGATGCTTGATTCCGTTCTGGGAAGGACATGGCTTTTGTAGTTCGGACTGGACTGTTCCCATGGGGCACAGGCTCAGAGCTGATTTGCATAAAGCCATTATCTAACCCAGGGTGGTGTGGAGTGCAAAAAACGATGGATTTAGGCCCAGATCATTGTACTGGGGTGAATGTAAGACATTGATCCACATTCGGTCCATCACCTGTTTTGTTCTGGAATAATTAATGGCATTAATGCTAACGACTAGCTGCCGCCAACAGACTGACTGACTCACTACCTCATGCTTTCGCTAATATGGAAGCTTGTCCCTTCATGGAAAGTTACGGCCAGTAACCTGCCGCCCACCAAATTCTTGTACCTCCACGTACCAAGGACACGTTCCCAGCCGGCCGGCCTGATGTTGTGTCTTCGGAATGGAGAAAAATACAGTCTTTCGATAAGGGCCAGCCTGAGCCGGTTCTCTCCAAGCGAACAACACCTCGTAACTAAAACATTACATTTGACCTAGAAGCATCTCAAGCTGCCGGGGCAGAAAGAAAGATGGAGTCTCTCCCGTTTGGGGCCTACAAGGCCCGAAATAAGCATAACTCCATGGAAGGTATACCAACACTCTTACAAAAGGACGGATTATCACTAATACTAATGAATCTATCCCCTAACATAAGTTTATAAGCCCTCATCTAAGGAAAAGGGTACGGAATTATATCAACACGCCTTGTGAATAGGCTCTATTTATGGTTCTAATCCCTCCATTAGAATGATAGTAGACTGAAGTCACCTCCAATCCCCTTCCCTCAAGGAATGGCCGAAAAAGTCAGTCAGAACACTGATTGATGTATTCCCCCCCTTTTTTGGGGGCTTATACCTGTAAAACCTCAATAAATATATATAAAAAAAATCTGCAGTCGAAAATTTGCTGTAATAGTTGAGGGAGGTCTTTGCATCCATGAGTTTCTCGAGCACGATTCCCTTGTAGTCCCTGTGGCCAGGAGGCTGCTTTCTCCTCACCTGCATCCCTGCTCGCTCTCTGACCCTTTACACAAGAGGAATGTGCACACGCATAGAAGCCCCGCACCACACACTAGCAGTATCAAACGTTTTTCCCACCCTTTCTCAACTATGATGGACAGCTCACTCAAGGGACCTCAGCGCCTTTCGGCGCGGTGGCAAACTTACAGGCACACATGTATGTATGTATGTATGTATGTATTGCACACTTGTATAGCGCTACTATCACCCAGAGAGCATCCTGGCGCTTTGACTCTACCTGACCAGATACACAATCACAAAATTACACTACCCTGGGAAAGAGGTAAGTCTTAAGGCCTTTTTTAAAAGATGTAAATTCCCCCAGGCTCCTCAAGAATAGGGGGAGGGAATTCCAAAGTTTGGCAGCAGCATATCCAAAGGAACGACCACCCATCCGTAATCTCTGGACTCTAGGAACTGCTACCAAACATACCGTAGAGGAGCGTAAAGGCCTGGCTGTGCGGTGCCAGGAGAAAAGATTCTGCAACAGGACTGGTCCCTGATCATGCAGGGCCTAAAAGACCAGGCAAGAAGCCTTGAAGTGAATACGCTGCAAGACAGGTAACCAGTGAAGGTCTTTTAGCGCCAAGAGGAAGAAGCAGACATGATCACTGGTGACAAATGATCTGGCCCTTTACTCAGCTGCAGTGTAGGAAAAGCACTATACATTTACCCAACGAGGTAACACTTACTGATTAGCCAGTACTCCAGTTGAGTATAGCTATTGCACAAAACTGTGGGATTCATTCTGTCACGAGGCTCCTGTCACAAAAATAAACCTCAACAGGAAGCACTTACAGATAGCTGGTGCCCGAGTTGAAGTTCAAATTCAGTAACATTTTTAATCAACCCAAAACATTACTGAGCACGGTTGAGGCTGAGCAAGTGTGCTTTAACCCCATATCTGCCGTGAAAATTAGCTGTAATACTCGAGGGAGGTCTTTGCATCCATGAGTTTCACGAGCGCGATCCCCTTGTAGTTCCTGTGGCCAGGAGGCTGCTTTCTCCTCACCTGCTGCCCTGCTCGCTCTCTGACCCTTTACACAAGAGGCATGTGCACATGCATAGAAGCCCCGCACCACACACGAGCAGTATCACACGTTTTCCCCGCCCTTTCCCAACTATGATGGACAGCTCACTCAAGAGATCTTGGCGCCTTTTGGTGCAGTGGCAAACTTACAGGCACACATGGTCACTGGGGACAAATCATCTGGCCCTTTACGCAGCTGCAGTGTAGGAAAAGCACTATACATTTACCCAACGAGGTAGCACTTACTGATTAGCCAGTATAAAGTACTCCAGTTAAGTATGGTGCAAATCGCAAAAAGAAAACGCGATGTCGCTGTAAAATCTGCGAATTCGCGGATTGTTTTGCGACTTCGCACGAATTCCCGGACCGCAGATCCTCAAAAATCGCCCATACTTATCTGTATCCCCAGGTATCGGAAGGTGTCGGGTGCTATATCAAATGCTGCTGACCAAAACGCAATCGTCTGGTGCGTGCAGGGACATCAAAAAAGTAAGCATAAGACTTTGCAGCATTGATCGTGAGACCAGACAACTCTTGGAATGAGTCAAAAACTGCCGACAGGGGTTCGAGATCCATATCCATGTCTTTTATATACAATATAATATCATTGGCATATGCTGAGACTACATGCGTCAACGGGTCTCTTGTTATTCCCCAACCCTCAGCCAGGGAGCGGAGTCTGTGGGAAAGGGGCTCTAGTGCCAATATAAACAATAAGGGCGACAGTGGGCATCCCTGCCTGGTGCCTCTGGATACTGTGTATGGCGAGGATAGATGCTGTCCAGTGCGCGCACGAGCTGTGTGATGCGTATATAACAGCCGCACCCAGGCAATATATTTGCCTGGTACGCCAAACCTGGTAAGGGCATAAAACATGTAGTTCCAATGTAGTGAGTCAAACGCTTGTCTGAGATCAAGTGAAATGCACTCTTCTGCTGTCCCCGAGGCAGTCGTACCTGCCATAATCTGGTGTAATTGTCTGATATTGAGCGCTGTACTCCTCCCTCGCACAAATCCGCATTGATCAATATGGATCAACCTTGGAACAAACTGGCAGAGCCTATTAGCCAACATCTTACTCAGGATCTTATAATCCGAGTTGAGTAGGGATAAGGGTCTATACCCAGACATATCTGTCCCATTTCTACCTGGCTTCAATAGTGAGACCACAGTCGCTTGTAGCGTAGTAAGGGGGAGCACTCCCGTCTTGAGCGACTCCTGGTATAAACTTTGCAAATGTGGCACTAGTAAGTCAATGTATTGTGCATAGAATTCAACGGGCAGACCGTCGTTGCCAGGGGACTTCCTCACACAAGAACTTTGTGTGCTTGTCTGATTTCTGGCCCAGTTATCAGCCCCTCTAGGTCTTTGCATTGCTGCTCTGTGAGTTTCGGTAGTTGTACCCCGTCAAAGAAGGATGGAAAATCGGTGTCAGGTCAGCTCCTGGGTTGTCTGTATAAATGTTCATAGTATACTCTAAATGCGGTGTTAAGTAATATCCAGCTGTGTGGTGGCCATGTTACCTTCACCATGACGGAGAAGCGTGGCTCAATGGTTAGAGCGGCAGACCCTGATGCAGTGGTCTGGCCCGGGACCAGGGTTCAATTCCCGCCTCAGCGGCTCTTGGACTCAATCTCCCTGGACCTGATAATTCTCGCCTTGGTGCCTAGTCTAATCATGGGTTCCACTCTGTGACTCTGGGCAATAGCTTGCTTATTCTCCACAATGGCCCCAGCAGCGCTTGGATGTCTGGCTTTACCTTGGGGGTGCCCAGGAGTGGACATCTCACAGGAAAGCCAGGAAGGGTTCCACAGCGGTATGACTACAGCGCAACGAGACCTCTGGGTAGAAGGCGCTATATTATTACAAATACATGACGAATCTCCAGAATAGGGTATGGTGTGGGGGCATTTCTAACCAGTTTAGCCAGTAGTGGCCCCGCCTTGTCTGCATGTGCGTGTTGTTCCTGCGTGTAGAGTTTAAGGTCTATCACTCGCAGTTCTTCCAAAAGTTCTGCATGTTGTATGTTAGCTTCCTGTAATTGTGTTAACTGTTCATTTATCCCCACTGCCTCCCCTTCCAGTGCGTGTAGCCTCCCCTCCACTTCCTTTATCCGCTCTACAAGGGTGTGTCTGACTCCTGATTTTGTACTTATTGCCACGCCATGTATAACTGTCTTAAAGGCGTCCCACTGAATCTGACGCGTGCCAGCTGACCCTGCGTTCTCTGAGAAATAACTAACAACCTCCTCTGAAAGTATGGTGCGAAAAACCTGGTCCTCCAACAGTTGGGGTTGCAATCTCCAGGTCGGGATCGGGGTCGGGACTTTACCCCATCGTAGTTATAACTCCACTGGGTTATAGTCTGACAGTGTTTTCCCCATGTGCAGCACGCAGTCAATAGAAGTAAGCACCGCCTCCGAGCAGAAAAGTCTGTCTATTCTATTATGTTAACGGTGCGGTGGGGAATAGAAGGTATATCTCCTATGTTCCAGAATTTGCACCCGCCAGGCGTCATGCAGTCCCCATCCCTTAGCCCATCCCGTAAGTGCAACTGCCTGCTTCCGACTTTCAGCCACGTGCAGTGGGGGGTGTGACCGGTCCAAATCTATATCTAACACCGCATTGAAGTCGCCCTCTAGTACCCATTGGTAATCAGACCATTCCGTAAGTATCACACTAAGCATCTCTAGGTATCTATCCTGTTCTGTGTTCGGGGCATATAAACTCCCTATAACAATGTGTACCCTGTCTAAGATGCCGTGTAGTAAGACACATCGTCCATGTAAATCAATTCTATGTTCCAGTAACTTAAAAGTAACGGTGTTACGCACCCATACCACCGCCCCCCAGGCAAACGCAGAATACGTCATGGAGAACAGTTGACCCCTCCACTTCTTTTGCACTTTAGTCGCCTCATTGTGATTCAGATGTGTTTCCTGAAGGAAAGCTATATCTATCCGTCTTCCGTTGAGCTGAGCTAAAATACGATGTCTCTTATGTATTGACCCCATGCCTCGTACATTCCAGGTGCAATATTTGTACTAGCTATGTGATGTCATGGTAAAGTCGAGATGGCAGCAGGGGTGTAAGGGCCGAGCTAGCATTCCCCATGAACTTCCCCAACATTGGGTTCCTCCTAGCAAAAATGAAGGACCAAGCCTGAAACATAAGTCCAACATGCACTCCCAAAAAGAAATGCCATATTGCAGTCGCTGTGGGGGAGAAAGTGGCAACTGCCCAGCTATGAGCAGGCATTGCACTGAGCAACAAGAGAAGAAACCGTACAAGTCTATGCATTACCCCATTCAGTAACAACCATCTGGACCCCCTCCCACCAGTCTCACATAATCAAGTAGTATGCAGAGCGTCATATACATTACCACTCCCGATCGTCCCCAGGAGTCAGTTCTAATAGTCTCTGTCCATTTGCGCAGTAATTGAAGGAAACAGTGTTAGGCTAGACTCAGAGTCCGATCACAACGTCACCGCGTCCGACGACTGGGACGAGGTAGCCTCTGCCTCTGCCTGCGCATCATGTGCGGCCAATGCCGCTGCCGTCAGAAGGGTGTTGTTTTGACTGTTCATGATTTTCTCTGGGGTGGGGCCTTTGTCCAGTGCCCCCGTAGCTTGTCCGCCGTCCTCCGTGTGGGCTCCTGTGCTCCACGGTGTGTGAATCCGGTGTGGCTGTCCTGACGGTAGCGAGGTCTGTGACGTTGATGGTGTAAATGTAATTTCCAACCAGTCCGCCACCTCCTCTGCACATTCAAAGAAGACAGATTTTTTTCCATAGATTACCTTCAGCCTGGCCGGGAACAGCAGCGCAAACTTCAAACTACGCACTCTCAGTTTTTTCTTCACGTCCTGGTATGTAGCTCTAGCTTTTTGCACCGCCAAGGTGAAGTCCGGATAAAGGGATATTGTTTTATTCTCATAGCGTATAGGGGCATTCTCCCTCGCCACCCCCAGTATGTTGTCTCGATCTTTATAGTAAAGTATGCGCGCTATCAGTGGTCTTGGTGGTGCACCTGGTTGGGTCGGTCTTGGCGGGACTCAGTGTGCTCTCTCCACACTGTAGAGGGCCGACAACCCTCCTGTTGCCACGAGGTCTCGCTGTCAGTTCTCCATGAATAGAGTGGTATTAGACCCCTCACTTCTCTCTGGAATACCAAGAATGCGGACGTTATTACGTTGGGATCTTCCTTCTGCGTCATCCACCCTTTCTTGCAAGCCCCGCAGTTGGCGTGTGAAATTGTTCCAGCTGGGAGGAATGCATGGTCTGTTGCGGTATCAAGTCATCCAGGGCGTGTTTATTCAACGTCTCTTTGTCCATTAACTTTTTATGGTCCGCCTGTAGTAAGTTCAAACTAGTAGATAGCGCTCCCATTCGCGATTCGATCGCGGTGCGTGAGTCTCAGTATTAAGTCGAGCTGGGCAGCATGCTGGTCGGTCCCCGTGGGGGGCACCACCTCAATATCCGAGGTGTTCGGGGTCCCTGTTAGGCTCAAAGTGGGCATCATCACTGGCCGCCGCGTCAGGTTGTTTTCCTTTATTGCGCCCCATGTTACTACGTTGTCCTCTTGATTTCCTGAGCTCCAGTGTAACTCTAATGCAGTCCGTGCGGGTGGAATTATGGACATCCTACACTCCGCGTCCAAGCAAGTTAGTTAAATGGCAGTCCTGGACAGAAGCGACCGGCATATACTGTTGTGTGTCTACACTCCCCACCAGCGCCTTGGCTCTTCTCCCGGTCAAGACACCTCAGACTCCAACCACCCTCCAACACTTGAGGCTGCACTCCACCACTGTCGGTGACACCATCTATGTCACACCCTCATACCTGCCACTCCAGCACGCAGAGGCCTCTTCTGTGTCCTAAGTAGCTGAATGCATTGTCTCTATACACATTATGCAGCCCCTCCACTGCCAGGGCTTTTAGTGTCAAAGTATTAATTCTCGTGTGACTGTCAGAGATACACACTGCATGCACTCCTTAAATTCTGTGTCTGTTGCATCTCAGTACTCCAGGCGCTCAGCAGAAGTTTATAGTACATGGCAGATCGTTGCGCTACACCCCCCAGCACGCCGAAAAATAATTTATGTTACTGCAGCCTTTGTCCCAGCATCTGTGAAGATTGCAGGGGGTACCCAGAAGATAGGCGCATCTGGTCACCCCAGGCGTCCCAATCGCCAGACACGATGAGGCACCACGACAGTCCCGCACCTTCAGGGCGATCAGGGAATGTCCTCAATGCTGCCGCCCGCCATGTTTTTTGAAGCATATCAGTGCGCCAATCTCCGAGCAGAGGTCTCCTGTATCCGCCTCAAGCCGCCCACAGCTCTGACTCCCACGGCTCTGCAGCTCAACCTTTTGTGGGGATTAATCATCAGGGGCACATCGCTAGTCCAGGCGGAACTCCCACAGGGCTCCGTGCCATCGGCCGCGGCTCCGCCCTTCGTCTCCCTGCACGCGTCTCGGAGCCTCAGGCGGTGCGCAGTCTACACAGTTCACAGGGTCCCAAATCACTGCCAGGGACGACAGGAACAGCCTGCATTCATCAGGTACGACCTTTGTGGCCGTGGGTCCAGTTATTGACAGGATACTATGACAAGTATCGGGGTTGTGGGACGGAGCTCCTCTAGCTCATGTCCTCCATGTTCGGCTGTTGGTCACGCCCCCCACAAGTTCTTATCTCCAGTTCCCTGCTTTGGATTTTTGTCATTTTGCTGTAATATTAAAGATAAAACTATTTCCTTTTTGTATCATTTAGTGTTGGATTTTTATTGTATGTTGTGTCTTAATTATTTACTGAATTTGTGATTTTAAATGCTTTACTTACCTGTTTAGTGAGTTGAGTCTGCCTGCTTGCATCCAAGCTACCCAGAGGTGTGCATGGAAATAGTTTGCTGAGACCTATTCTGAGCCCTAGACTGTTTTAGTGTCCTTATTGCCAGTGGTAGATGTATATGTACCACCAGTGGCGGCTTGTAAAGGTAACGCTGTAGGGCGGTGAGGCGAAGTGGGGCTGGGCTGGGTGGGGGGTAGTGGAGTCCAACATACGATGGCAGATATTTATATTTTTATTTACGTTTCCCTTTGCCATTGTATGTCGACACCACTACCCCCCACATTGCCCCGCCCCGCCTCAACGCCTCACAGCATTACCTCTGTGAGCCGTAACTGTGTACCACTACAAATAACCCACTTTCCAACAGGAAAAAATTGTGACTTGCAATGGTAATGTTTTATGGAGGACTGACCTTTTGTACCAACCAAAATGACTAAATCATTCTTTTCTACTTCCTGTGAGGTCACTAAAAGAGCTGTGTGTTATATATTACACCTACTAGATTGAACTCTCTGTGATGCTACCTGCTGCCTACAGAAAGTCTGCACCTGGGCTTACTTTTCTGCCTGCCTTTAGTCCAACTTCATCAAGGGTTTATCTTCTAGGACTTTTTCTATCAAGTCAGACACTCAGACTTCTTAATTGCGGCAGCTTCTTCCATTGTAAGCGCCTGCTATGGCTTGCCTCCATCATCACTGCCATCAACGTTATATGCTTCTTTTCAGGTTTTCCAAGGTACTACATCAATTTTAGAGGTGACCAGTACGAACAGTACAGCAAAGAGTGACAACTAAGAGCTTTAAGCTGATTGCTGCTGTTCACTGATTGAGACAACCGCTGCTGCCATTCTGCTTTCATTTTCATTTCATCATCATCTTCCGTGACACATTTATGATACCACCCAAGGTACTCTGCTATGACAGGTGCTACTGTCATTTAGGGGAGGTCCTTTGCATTCTGCATCCTGAACCGTGGCATCCTCTACCTAATTATGAAAGGCAGCAAGTTAGAAACGAGTATGATGGTGCAGAGCGGGCGGGCCAATCTCCGGAGGAAATGTGTAAAGCATCCGCGCAGCACACACAGGCGACACACAAGGCACACTACAAAAAGTGACTCCACACCAGGTTAGGTGAAAAACAGTATGTGTCTTGTAAAATAAACATATTGGAAGGGAATCACAGGTGCAGATAAACTGTGCCAGCCAGCACCGGGGAATAATTCACAGGGGGACTATATACAGGGCAGCGCCCATTGGGCCACTGCCAAACCATCACAAATCCAAGATTAACTGAAAGTCCATAAGCAATAACGTCTCACAAGCCGTACCTACTGGTGAGTAGACATGCACTTGGCATAAATCACTTTAGGCTTCTGTCAAGGTAGGCCTAAACATGAAACCAGCCACGTAGGCATTAGGGGAAAACCGTAGCATAAAGGCTTTAATCATGAAAACACATTATGCATAGCTTCAGGCATAAATCATCTTTACCGTAGCCTGGAATGTGAAACTCAGGTTTGGCATAGTATGCAGAACACCAGCATTGCAGCCTTATGGGAAAAGAAACTATTAGCACTAGTCATAAAACACACAGTGGTCAAGCATAAAGCCTGACTCAACACCTTAGGCTTACCGTCACAGTGGACCTGAAAACACGAATGCCTTAGGCATAACGGGTGAGCAGATTCTGCATATCATTAGGCACACCATACTCAGCTGGGGCCTAAACCATGGGAGCATTAAATCACCTTAGATTAGGCACTATACGCAAGACCCCCACAAGGTAGCATTAGGGTAAAAGCATTGCCAGCATTAATGCATTAGGCATACAAACAGTATGAATAACCTACGAAAACAAAGAAAAGGCTTAGTCAGCACACCAAATGGTAGTCGTCTATATGTCATTTCTAGACAGTACTAGATCTCCATTGGAGAATAGTAGAAAATCACCGTAGAATTAGAATTTCAAAGCCAGATGAGCACAATGTCCAATTCTTGTCTTTTATATGGATTTAGAGGTCCAAACCAAAGAGTGTTCTTCAGATTCTTTATTAAAATTTCATATACAAAAAACTTCACAGCTCACACAGCTAACACGTGTTTCGTCTCTTTCTGAGACTTTTTCAAGCCTGGAAGTATCAAACAAATACAGGAATAAGTGGTCCATCGAAAAGAAACTAAGTGACAATCCACCATCCAAAATCACATACAAACATTAGGATACAAAAATCCATACAAACAGTTAAAATACACAGAATAAAAAAGGCTGCTGATGTACTGAATATTACGTAATATCAACATTCTAAGCTAGAACAAACACATCATCCAAGTTATTACAAAAAGCCACTTATGCATAATTGTGTACAATTTATGTAAACAAACTTCTATTTAGGCATTATAATCATTAATTTGTTCGTAAATACCACACACATAGAAATTGGGCTGCCAGCAGAATCTCTAAAAAAAGAACAAAAATGTAGTCCAATATGGGGAGAAACAGGTAACATGCATTAAATACCAATAAACCGGAATATATATTCTTCAACATAATCACTGCCATTTTTCTTATCTATATATTGGTCTCACATCTCACATCTCTTACTGGGAATTAATCAACCTGGATTGAGGGACTAGTACACTCACATTAAGAGTACCCTGGTTCTATGTCTACTCTTATCTAGAATTTATACAATAATCAATTTTCATGGTAGGTCCCAAACCAATCATAAAAGCGACCTACCAGATATTGTTAAAGAATCTTTGGTAATACAGCAGGTCAACCCATCCGTAGAGGCAACAATCCAATGTCCTATTCATACGCCCCAACAACCCTTTCAGTAAGTGACTTGATAATCACCCGGAATATCTAGGGAAAACCAATAATAATAAAACAAAAGAAACAATACTCGAGGGAAAAGCATCACCAAATGATTCCAGTGACCGGCAAAGTCTGGTAAATTACGTCTAGATCAAAGTGAAGAACGCAAAGACATGGTTCCTTCCATTAATAAATGGCCTCGGATGGCCTCGGATCTCCCTAATCTGTGAAAACATTAGACCAATCTCCTTTTACTAGCAAGAGATGATCCTTGACATATAGAGCCCATGTCACACCTCTTAACGCTTCCCCCGGCCAGAGCAGTTAAAACAAAATAGTATGGCAGCACCTATAGAGAGAGTAGACAGTATATATAAGCACATCTACTACTATTATGTGCTTATAGGCACTGATTAGTCAAAAAAAGAGCATCATGCTTGGCTAGAGAGGCAGACCAAACAACTCACCTCTCAACGTGGATGAACAAAGAGGCGAGGAAATCCTTGACAGTGATGATCGCT
Organism: Lissotriton vulgaris; assembly: GCF_964263255.1. NCBI lineage: Eukaryota > Metazoa > Chordata > Amphibia > Caudata > Salamandridae > Lissotriton > Lissotriton vulgaris. Next base: position 496,234,767 of record NC_141691.1, read on the forward strand.
TCTAATAATCGTCAGTCGTGCAGTCTCTGCGATAGAGACAATCATTAAAAGACTCTAATCTTTTTTTATATACAATTGGAAAATAGAGTATATACATGAAGCCAACCACTCACCGCGTAATCACACGGTATTGAGATAACAGTGTGCCCCCTTGAGATACTGGAAAATAGTATCCCTCTTTGTTCAATATTGACTGCGAGTGTGGGTAGTGCGTCTAAATATAAAATCAAGAGAGCAGAAGACAACATTTACTAACCCGGTCCTACCTTTCATCACGAGCAAAGGAAGATCAGAATGTGGTAAACTTACTGTGTAACAACACGGTGTTACAGGTAACGGCAACGTGTTCTTCAAAAAATAACACAATATCTAATAGGCATATAAGCATAGACATTTAAACATACCCGACCTGTAAAAATTAAAACAAATAAACAAAATAACTCTCTAATGATTTCTCCCAGTTTCAAAAAATGTATATATATATATATATATATGTATATATATATATATATATATATATATATATATATATATATATATATTACCTACTGGCTATCGCCAGTAGGTATATATAGTTAGAATTTTTTCTCTATGGGACTTTTGAAAATTCTATGTCTAATAACTTTGGCGTTTGTGGACGGAATCGGCTGAAATTTTCAGGAAAATGGCACATTTTGTTTCTGAGCAGCCTGAAAATTTGGTGGGGTTTCGTCAAGGGGGGGCTGAGAAAAAAGGGGGGTCCCAAAACGCGTTTTTTGCATTGAGTTTTCCATAGGGCGGTTGGACTCACTTTTAGCTCGAACGGCTGAATGGATTTGCACGAAACTTGGCAAAATTGTAGAGACTGTTAGCCCGATGTGCCTTTGCTAGGTCTCAATATATGTGCTCCAGTAGTTTTTGAGAAATTAACGTTCAAACCAAGATATATATCTGTAACAGCGCTCTGGGCAGCGATCCGGTCCGCTTACTTTTCGCTTATCGGAACTTTGCGCACAGAAAGCTGATTGGCTCTCCGGTGTCTGTCAACATTCTAAACAGTCCCGAGCGGACGCCATCTTGTCTCTCGGTAGGATCGAGAGAGAAGAAGAGGTGGAAAACGAAGGGGGAATTTAATGAAAGGGGGCAAGGTATCCCCCTCTTGACCCCCTAGGAATGTTGTTGGGGTTATTAAAGGGTCCCGTGGGGAAAATAAAAAAAAAAAGATTTTTCACGGTAGAAGCGCGGCCGCGAACTGGTAGCGAAACGGGAATTCGCCATTTTGTGCTTCGTAAATTAAATTACTAGTTATAAGTGGGTGCGGGAGACGTATCCTAATCCCCTATGTTTCCTGAGGGTGGGTGAGGAGGCTGATATATGTTGATACATCTCTTCCAGCGGCTGTGCGTGAGCTTTTTTTTTTTTTTTGCTGCGTGACAGTCCGGAGCGGCCGCCATCTTGTCTCTCGGTAGGATCGAGAGAGAAGAAAAGGTGAAAAACTAAGGGGGAATTTAATGAAAGGGGGCAAGTGTATCCCCCTCTTGACCCCCTAGGAATGTTGTTGGGGTTATTAAAGGGTCCCGTGGGGAAAATAAAAAAAAAATGATTTTTCACGGTAGAAGCGCTTCACGGGCCGCGAACTGGGCCGCAAACTGGTAGCGAAACGGGAATTCGCCATTTTGTGCTTCGTTAATTAAAGTACTAGGTATAAGGGGGTGCGGGAGACGTATCCTAATCCCCTATGTTTCCTGAGGGTGGCTGAGGAGGCTGATATATGTTGATACATCTCTTCCAGCGGCTGCGCCATCTTGCCTTTTTTCGAATGCCACAATTTTGTCGTGCACGGCAGCCATTTTAGATGCCAGGCTGGTCCCAGGCTATCACCTAACCCTGCGGATGTAGTTTATGGCCCCAGCTGTAGAGAATTCAGACATGCCAATCCTCCTGATTCAGGCGTGTGAGTACTGATTTCAGTGCTAGTCTCCCGCCTCCCGATTTCTGCAAGCAAAAACCCGGGGGCATATTACGAACAACTAGCGATAATTTTTGTCTCTAACTTGTTTAGAGACAAAAATTATCGCCGCACATCGGCGATTTTTATCGCAGATAAACCTTGCTATTATCGCAGAAAAGTCAGCGATATTCATGTATTATCGACCTAATGCTCTTAGCTATGTTATCCACCTCCCATTGGATAACATGGCTAAGAACTGCTCAGGGCAGGTGTTAGATTTTGGAGATATTCGCGCTTAGCGCGAATATCTCCAAAAGTTGGTAATAGAAGGTAGCGATGTTAGGGACTGTTTCCAGTCGCTAACATCTTGGCACGCCACTTTGCATGTCATTAGTGATAAGTATCACTGACATGCAAAGCGGGGCCCAAGATGGTCGCTATCTCCTTTTAGCTGTCACTAACTGGTGTTAGCGACAGCTTGATAATAGGGAAATAATTTTATCTCCGCTTTCATGGTTTTTAAAGCCAAAAAAGCGGAGATAAACCCCCTTGATAATATGCCCCACGATTCCTTGGGGGTTTCAGCTGACAGGGCTTGGTATTGTGTTACATGGTAATTTTTCCATGAAACGTCAGAGGGTCGATGCAGGGGTTCTAGAAGAGGTGATAAACCATTTAAGCCTCATGAACAAGCGCATGGTCTTTTAAAGATTTGTGAAGTACTCGGGGCGGCGGTGTGTGTGTGCCCTCTTTCAGGAGCGGGCGGGGGGGCACTGCCAGCAACTTGCCAGGTCAGGTAGTGTTCAACACGTGCATCACCCTTTCTCTGCCTGCTATTGCGCTCCATGCTTCGGAAAGGTAAGAAAAAGAACGTGCATTTGAGTTTGAAATGTCCGATCCTGCAGCAGCACACTTCCAAAGCCCACACATGACAATAACCCGATTCAAGGCCCCATTCACCCGTTTTTAAAAAAATAGATAACACTCCAACAAAATAAGGTTATAAAACTTTATTAACTACTAACTTTAACGAACGGAACAAAAACTAAAAACATTTAAACATTTCTCAATACAAAAAGCAACAATGGTTAGAAGCTGTCTTTTGTGCGAATAGTCCCAAGGCAGCACAACGTGCAGAGTTCTGGACGGCACCCAGGTGATGTCGCCTGGGTGCCGCACTGGTTTAGGGATCCTACAATGCTGCTCCGAAAATTGGCGTGGGGCGTCCCGGGTGGGGCGGGGGGAGGCCTCGTCAGTAGCGGTCTGTTGTGCGAATAGTCCCAAGGCAGCACAACGTGCAGAGTTCTGGACGGCACCCAGGTGATGTCGCCTGGGTGCCGCACTGGTTTAGGGATCCTACAATGCAGCACAGAAAAACAGCGTGGGGCGTCCCGGGTGGTGCGGGGGGAGACCTCGTCAGTAGCGGTCTGTGTCTAGTGTCACATGGCTGACACAACATGTACGACAGGCACCCAGGTGATGTCCAGTAAACTGCCGCACTGGTTTTGGTATCCTACAATGCTGCTCCGAAAATTGGCGTGCGGCGGCCCGGGGGGGGGGCGTGGGGGAGCCGGCGTGAACGGGCCTCCCCAGGTGGCGGCCATCTAGCTGAGTTGCGCTCGCTCTTGCGGCCACAGCGTCTCGCTCACCATGTTGTTGAGTTGCTCCCACTCTTGCAGTGCAGCGATAGGCGGCTGCCACATGGCTCTTAAAATGGCGGACAGCTCCTCGGTTTTAGGCCTGGTCCACTGAAATGGTCCTGGGACACTTTGGAACTCGGACGCTTGCCTGCTAGGGCTTGGGTTCCATTCTCGAAAAGCGTCCCCTCAGCCGTGAAGATTGTATAATAGTCTTGGGGGCCCCCGACTCCCGCAGGCTTCCGGTGGGGAGCAGCTGCCATGATTGCTCGCGGAATGACCACGACGGAGCCACGAGATGGTGGTGCTCTCATGCTGACGCCAGCTTCAGTCTGAATGATCCAGAAACAAGGTGGGGCTTTCATCGTTTGGGAAAAAAAAATGTTCTAAACCAATGAAAAGTGTTATTTTTAGGTCATATGACCAAGCCTTCCATCTTTAGGAAACCAAAAGTAAAATGAACCAATGAAAAGTTTTATAAACAAGTCACATGACCTGTTATGCGGCATAGGGCTACAAAAAGCGTAGAAAATCCGTTGGCACGTGAGGCGGCGTCAGTAGCGGACCGATGTGCGAATCGGCCGAAGGCAGCACAACGGGCCGAGATCCGGATGGTACCGAGGTGGTGTCCAGCTAATTGCCGCACTGGTGTGGCCATCCTACAATGCTGCGCCGAAAGACGGCGTGTCCAGCTGAATTGCGGTCACTGTTGCGGTACAGTGACTCGAACGCGCCGAGATCCGGATGGCACCGAGGTGGTGTCCAGCAAATTGCCGCACTGGTGTGGCCATCCTACAATGCTGCGCCGAAAGACGGCGTGTCCAGCTGAATTGCGGTCACTGTTGCGGTACAGTGACTCGAACGCGCCAAGATCCGGATGGCACCGAGGTGGTGTCCAGCAAATTGCCGCACTGGTGTGGCATCCTACAATGCTGCGCCGAAAGACGGCGTGTCCAGCTGAGTTGCGGTCACTGTTGCGGTACAGTGAGTCGAACGCGCCGAGATCTGGATGGCCCCGATGTTGTGTCCAGCAAGTTGCCGCACTGGTGTGGCCATCCTACAATGCTGCGCCGAAAGTCGGCGTGGGGTGCCCCGTTGGCTTATGAGGTGATGTCAGTAGTGGACCGATGTGTGAATAGGTCGGAACCAGCACAAGGCACCAAGATCCGAATGGCAAGTCCTGGATGTTGAGTGCCTCAGTTGAGATTTCTGAGCAGTGCTTGTAAGACTGTCTGAAGCTTATTTGCACCTGCTGCAGCTTCACTAGGTCCGGCGGAACTTTTTGCCTTTTCCTTTCTGCTTCTTTTCCTACAATGCGTTTCATCTGAAGACACGACCAGGTCCCTGAATGTGTGCAGGGGGACGCTATTGATTGAATGAACGCGCCGAGATCTGGATGGCACCGAGGTGGTGTCCAGCAAATTGCCGCACTGGTGTGGCCATCCTACAATGCTGCGCCGAAAGTCGGCGTGGGGTGCCCCGTTGGTTTATGAGGTGATGTCAGTAGTGGACCGATGTGTGAATAGGTCGGAACCAGCACAAGGCGCCCTGCACTGTTGAGCCTTTTTCAATGCCTGTTTTTTGTTGTTTCCCCTCCATCAAAAACAAAACAAAAATACAAGGCGCCAAGATCCGAATGGCAAGTCCTGGATGTTGAGTGCCTCAGTTGAGAGTTCTGAGCAGTGCTTGTAAGACTGTCTGAAGCTTATTTGCACCTGCTGCAGCTTCACTAGGTCCGGCGGAACTTTTTTCCTTTTCCTTTCTGCTTCTTTTCCTACAATGCGTTTCATCTGAAGACACGACCAGGTCCCTGAATGTGTGCAGGGGGACGCTATTGATTGAATGAAAATGGCGGCTTGACACAAAGCTGACTCAAGCGTTACTGTTGGTGCTATACAGACAAAAATTGGTTTTCAGTTTGTACATTCTTCAGGTTTTTTTTTTCCATCCGAGTCTGATTGAGAGTTTGTAGAAAAATGGCTTCAGATTTTCCACATACTACTCTTCAACATTCTTCCTAAATGTAACAATGTGAAACTCACTAGGAGAACGGCTGTTTCTGTTTCCTTTCAAAATGCTGCCACCAATATTTTCTGAATGGAAGACACCATCTTGTAGCATAAAGGGCCGAAAGGGGTTCTGGTCTGGCCGATGGTTGGTGGAGACATTTTGACTATATCTTGGACCTGCCCGGCCTCGCCCAAAATGGCGCCGGTATAAATGGGACTCGTAACTCTTTGCCCGCAAATGTATATCTAGAAAATGTTATTGTAAGTGGCCCTGTCGTATTTTAATTACAAAATGTACGTCCACCGATTCCGCAACTGTTAGACACTTTTGTTCTTGTCACCTAATGGCCCGCTCGTTACGTTCTTCTACAGTGTAAATGTCTCCTCATCATATACGATTTCAGTTTGCTCCGTGGCCGGCCCACGTGGTTATAGGCCCGTATTTGTATACTGACATTTTCACAATAAAGGTTTTTAAAACAAAACACGGTAGTAGTATTTTCATTTGTAAAGTTTTTACTTTTAGTGACTGTTTTCGAATCAGTAAAAGGCAAGTGAAATAAAGCAGTCCAATTACATGACGGATAAAAGGTATAATATGTAGGAACGCAGTAAAGATAAATGGTCAAGGGCAGTTGTGTTTTTCATGTCTGCAACATAAAGTGATCGATAAGAATCTGATAATCAGGCGTATCGGCGACTAAGACAGCAGGCCGAATCTCTTTTACTCAACGGCTCCGTCATGGAAGGAAGCAACGCCCTTTTTCTCGAAAAAGGAATATATTTTACTTGCAAGACAGTTGTAAATTTTCCGGGAAAGTACATTAGCCTGGAATATTATAACATATGTTTGAAAAAAAAATATTGTTCGAAAATAATAAAAAGCGTAATTTTTAGGTCATATGACCAAGCTTTTCATCATTAAATTAACAAAAGTAAAATGAACCAATGAAAAGTTTTATTAACAAGTCACATGACCTGTTATGCTTACGTTACGCGCTGTGCGCCGCGCCTCGGATCACTTCCGGGTGCGCTAACGCGGCGTGTCATAAAACGCATTACGCGACAACGTAGGTCAAGAATATAGTCTAAATGTCTCCACCAACCAGCGTTCAGAACACAACCCCTTTCAGCAGTCCAAAAAGTTCTGTTAAATGACAACAGAGGGGACAGGCAACAAGAACCATCAGTCAAAGAGGGGAGGGCAAGTTCTTCTCTTCCGGGTCATGTTGGGGCGCTACCGGAACTGATCGAATTGGTAGTCTACAGTGTTTCTGGATGTTTCAGACTAAAGCTGGCGTCAGCATGAGACCACTACCATCTCGTAGCTCCGTCGTGGCCATTCCACGAGCAATCATGGCAGCCGCTCCCCACCAGAAGCCTGCGGGAGTCGGAGGCCCCCAAGACTTTTGTAGAATCTTCACGGCTGAGGGGACGCTTTTCGAGAATGGGACCCAAGCCCTAGCAGACAAGCGTCCGAGTTCCAAGGTGTCCCAGGGCCATTTTAGTGGGCCAGGCCCAAAACCGAAGAGCCGGCCGCCATTTTGAGAGTCCTGTGGCAGCCGCCTATCGCTGCACCGCAAGAGCGGGCGCATCTCAACTACATGGTGAGCGAGACGCTGTAGTCGCAAGAGCGGGCGGTAAACAGCTGAATGGCGGAAGAGGCACAGTGTAGCAAAAGCGGGCGGAATGGCAACTAAAACGATAAAGGGGCGCCCCACTACAGCTTGTCTTCAGGTCAAACGGATTGTGGGACAAGGTCCAGAATTGAAGAGTCATCAAAAGGCAAAAAGTTCCGCCGGACCCCGGGAGCCGGCCGCCTATGTCGGGGGCGATCTCAGGCTACACCAGTGCTATAAGACTTGGGGAGGGTGTCGGAGCAAAGCGTCTTCTCCGAGTCCATGGCCATCACACCGCCCCTCAGGGGCCTCCGTCAAGCTGTTTAGGAAGGTAACATATCACATTGTTTTCTAATGCAGTCAGGTCCACAAACGACACTCACTTACTTTGAGAATAGTGAAGCTGCAGTAGGTGGAAATAAGCTTCAGACAGTGTTACAAGCACTGCTCAGAACTCTTAACTATGGCACCCAACATCCAGAACTTATGCTATTTGAGAATGGTAGTGACATCGAAGCATCTCAGGGACCAAAACCATTAACGTACTTTCACGTATGAAAATGTTACTTGGGGAGGGGGCAGGAGCGAAGCGCCCCCTCCCAGTCAGCGCCACCACACCGTATGTTGAAAATCTGAAGCCATCGTTCTACAAAGTCAACCAAACTTGGATTGAAAAATCTAGAAAAATGTACAAACTGAAAACCAGTTTTGGTCTGCATAGCATCAGTAACAACGCTTGAGTCAGCTTTGTGTCAAGCCGCCATTTTGATTCAACAAAGCACAGGCATTGAAAAAGGCTGAAATTCAGAACTCTAAACTATGGCACCCAACATCCAGGAGCTTGCTATCCGGATCTTGGAGCCTTGTGCTGTTTTCGATCTATTCACACATCGGTCCACTACTGACATCATCTTATAAACCAACGTTATGTAAATAGTTTTTTAATAAAATGTTTTACCCTGTTTCTTTGCTGGTGTGTTGTCTATATTTTTAATATTGGCATAGGGTTTGTCGTTATTTTGTGCGGGATGGGTGATGGAGCCGAGCTGTCTTGCAGCCCTCATGGTGTGGAGCTCAGTTCATCTCACTATTTTCGTATTTCTCAAGAAGGGTTGTTCCTAATATTTCTATTTTAGCGAGGTCAAAAAGAGATCCAATTAGTGGCCTACTGATTTTGCTCGATTACTTTTATTTTTTTACACGATTTTTCACTATCTGCAAAGACTAAACAGAGTATTGCGACTTTGTGCTTGTTTGTAAATAGAGAATGATCCAAAGAGAACCAATTCTAAAACAGTAAATGCTTGGACAACAATCAATCAAATGGAGAGACAAGGAGGCACGACGGATTACAACGGGGGTAAAGGCCTGCGTTAACTACCCTTCAGTATCTGCAAAGAGAGAGTACTACTAAGGCAAAAGAGGGGAGGGGGGGGTGCAGCGTTCAAAGCACATCAGCGTGCATAAATACGAAAATGTTTTTATCTATCACGTACTTGACATTTTAAAGCTTTTCATATTTGCTATTAAAAAACCAATGAAATTCACAGAAAAAACCATAGGTTATAGTGGATATATAGTTAGGAATTTGCATTTACAAAACCTTGAAAATTCAATGAAAAAACCATAGGTTATAGGCCATATATAGTTAGGAATTAGCATTTACAAAACCTTATTTTACTCGCATAAAACCATTGAAATTCCATATATAGTTAGAAGCGCTAACTATATATCGCGCACCCGCAATCCACTGCTGATGATGTCACATATTACATCATTCATGACATGGTCAGTGACATCACTGATGACATCACTGATGACATCTCAAATGACATCACTGATGACAACTCAAATGACATCAATGATGACATCTCAAATGACATCACTGATGACATCACTGATGACAACTCAAATGACATCACTGATGACATCTCATTTGTCATCACTGATCACATCACTCATGTGATAATACAATGAACCTCTTCAGACTCTAATATAACCTTACATACACTCAGTATAAACAGACACTCACAGACTGTCACTCATCCATGGAGTTACTCACACACCTAGTCAGTCATGCAAAGAATCAATCACACCTCCATTTCCTCAACTATACAGTTATACACATATTACTTATTCAAACATATAATAACACATATTTACTCTCTTATATAATCCCTGATACAAGCTCACAGTGATCGATACAGCCACTCACACATTCACTGGCTCTTATGTTCAGTTATTTATATATCTCAACTCTCACATGTATTGTGTTTTACATACGTACTTACTTGCACATGTAGCAATGAGAAATCCATTCACTCACCAACACACCCATGCACAGTCAACCGCCCATATAGCTGTTTCCACATGCACTCTTGAACTCATACTCCTAGTGAATCAACTGCTTACGCATCTATGCACAGAGTCACGCACCTCCCAGCCACCCACACACACACTCAGCCTCCCATTTAAATACTTGGGCAACCAATCAATAACCCATATGGCCACTCTTATAGCTACTGATCAACACATGCAGCAGCTTACACAACAACAAACATACTGATGCACGAATTAAGACAGTTTAGTCACTAACCCATGTACTCAGTGAGACACATTTAATCACTCACTCATACAGTCAGTCATGCACCTACTAAATTCTTCATCCAGACACTTATACATCCACTCATTCTTCAATATGTGAAACATATTTAAACTTTACAGACACATACAATCACTGGATGTTGTGATCAGTGATGTCATCAGTGATGTCATTTGAGATGTCATCAGTGATGTCATCAGTGATGTCACTGACCATGTCATGAATGATGTAATATGTGACATCATCAGCAGTGGATTGCGGGTGCGCGATATATAGTTAGCGCTTCTAACTATATATGGAATTTCAATGGTTTTATGCGAGTAAAATAAGGTTTTGTAAATGCTAATTCCTAACTATATATGGCCTATAACCTATGGTTTTTTCATTGAATTTTCAAGGTTTTGTAAATGCAAATTCCTAACTATATATCCACTATAACCTATGGTTTTTTCTGTGAATATATATATATAGGGAGGGAGACATAGTATGTATGGACACCAGCACTTACTGCGTCATAACATGGCATCAAAAACGTAATGTGTCTTCTTCCAATAGAATTAGGGATGCTGTCCTCACAAGTGTAGATATTAACCTCGAATAAAGAATAATAAAACATATATATATATATATTGCAATCTGAGGAAACAAAATAGGGAAACATGTAGTTGTAATTGCAAAACCTGTCTTTTACTCTAGACAGGGAGATCAAATTTACCGTGTGAGATACATGGTGTAGCCTATAAGGACCCCCCCCCCCTATTCCAGTACCGTAGGGGTAGTCCTAGTGTGTTAATAAGAGAACCTGATAAGTCTGAAAAGTAAAAAAGAGAATAATAATGACAATAATCTCTTAAAAGTAGTTATTGTTGCCTAATTAGAGGTTCCCATAGACGTATCACTCGCATCAAAAGCGTGAGGCCGGCCTAGCCATAGATTTCAAATTCATCATACTACCCGTAACCTAACTACAAAGTCATTAGTCGCATAGCAGGTAATGTCACACCCCAGGGTTTTTTAATATAAACAAATGTAAGTTGCAAGTTCTAACAGCATAGGCACATTGTACTGCAAACACGCCAAGTTCATTTACATAGATAGCGTGAGCACACAGTGATCCCCGTTCCAGAGTAACCCTGACACAGATGTACCTTCTTAGTCCACACTCACGGTAATAGGAACATCTAGTCACCGAAACAAAGTGGTAGCCGCGTAGCAATTTATCATGACAAAAGCACCCATTTTAAAAAATAAAGATGACTCCGCCTTTCTAATAATAATAATAATAATAATAGGGACATTTATAAAGTGCTGAGTTATGCGCACCGGCGTGTCCACGCGCTGAAAAAGTGGGAGAGGCGGCAAGCAGGGAACACAGCTGCCGAGCAGGCAGTTACTTACATAGAGGTGGGTTTTTAATTTCGCTTGGAACCTCGCTTCCTCAGGTTCCAGGCGCAAGTCCACTGGGAGTTTATTCCAGTAGTTTGCCGCTAGGCACCTAGAGGATCTGCCTCCCAAGCGAGCTTTCTTAACCCTGGGTATCCTCAGCAGACCCCCACCAGCGGATCTGAGCGCTCGAGCGGGTTCGTAAACTTCAATCAGTTTCCTCAATGGTCGAGGTACCCTGTCATTCAAGATCCGGTGACAGGTGCAGAGGGCCTTATATTCGACTCTGCTTCTCACAGGAAGCCAGTGTAACTTCTGCAGTGCCACCTTCGAAGGCGCCCTTTTGGGCAGCCTAAGGATCAGGCGTGCTGCCGCATTTTGCAGCACTTGGAGGCGTGCCATGGTCTGGAACGTCATATACAGGAAGTAGACCCCCACCGGTACAAGCAAAGTAGCTAATGTGGCCATCTTGAAATGGTGTCCAAAATAGTTGCTGTATAGAAATATAGATAGCTTATTTCCTGAGAGGGGAATAAAAAATCCCGCTTGACTTATAGTTAGTATCATAGAAAGTTATTCCCTGTTGTTGACGCCGCATGATTAAAGTCAACCGATATATGATTGAATAATACCCAATACATCTAGCGCATTGTCGCCATGGCGGCCATCTTTAAATATGGAAACTCACCACTGACTACCAATACGTTACTCGCGAATCTACGCAAGCTATTCCTTACCTCATTCCGTATTCAGAGCTGAATGTGTGGTCCCAATTCAAGTCATTAATAGTATCCCTTCTTACTTAATATAAAGCCTGATACAAGTACTTAAGTCTATTATCAGAGCTGACATATCTCTGTCCCCTAATTCAATCATTGCGATTGGCCCTCTCGCTATGTAAAGAGCCTTAGATTACAAGCATCCCCTCTATTTTAGAATCCAGTAGGGCATATATATTCACCTTATACCAGTAGTAGTTAAAAATACTGTACAATGGCCAAAGTAAAATGTATCTCCCTCAGATCGTCCAGGCTCTGATCACTAAACAGTTCCTTACAAAGGCCGTTTTCATTTTAGGCATCAACCTGTTTCCATAGTAGGCATGAAGCATTCTCATTAGGTTAAAAACGCTAGGCAAACTCACCTTAGGCATTAGCATATGCATAAGGCACCTCCTGCTGTACATGGGGCCTAATCATATTAGAATGGGGCATACACATGAGGCATTTCATCATTGGGAACATTAGGACAGAACATTAGCATAATGGTGCATCCCTAGTTCCCCCCAAATATCCTGTAAGCATTAGGGGGAAACGAAACCATTAGCGATATAACCACATTCATTAGGCATAAGCAACATTAACAGCACACTTTATGTAAATACACCTGGAATAGCTGCCCCAAGGTTGCAGATTCGCTTCTGGCGCTACTGCGCCTGGGGAGCCCCTACTCGGGGGCTCTCAAATTACCAATGGCCCAAAATCAGTACTGCAAACCGGAAGGAAACGCATTAGGTACCATCCTAAGTACAAATGCATTATGCAACAGTTTTATGCAAGAAATCATATGGGCATTAGGCCTCGCCAGCAGACGTCCGCTCCTCTTCTCCTGGGCACAGTTGTAGCACCTTGGCAGCAAGCAGAGCACAGTCAATGCAAAAATGGCACTCTGGCAGCACCCCAATGCAGCACACACGCAGGGGAATTGAAATATAGCGCTTTGACAGCACAGCACTGCAGGCATCTACTCCTCTTCCCCTGGCACCTTGAATATAGCGCTTGCGAGGCACTAGGTCCCACTAGAATTTCAGGGACAGAAGATAGTGTAGCTCTTCTGGTAATCTGGAAAACAGTGCCCACCAGGCACTAGGGTGCAGGCAGAGCAGCACAGTGACTTCAAATATGGTGCTCACCAGGCTCTAGGTGACTCACAGTTCCCGGGCTCCCACCCGTGGGAGTAGCACCCATGCTCCTCACCACCTTGGAGTGCAGGCCGTTAAAGTATAGCACACACAAGGCGCTAGGGCAGCAGAGCAGGCAGGCCAGGCTGGGCAAGATGAACAGACAGTGGGCACTCATCAGTACAGAACAGCCGCTCCTAGAAACAGTCCTCTACTGCTCCCATAAAGTGCCACTCCTCCTGACACAGCAGTCTTCACTCCAGCAAATGCTCTCACTGGCCCTGTGGACAGCAGAGGGGTACAGATCGGCTCAGGGGCCAGCACACAGGCACATGCGGCGGTACCTCCAGGCAGATTGTCCCCTCTCAGTCAAGTCCACCCTCAGTCTGAGCATATTGCATCTCTACTGCTCTACATATACACCCCTCCTCCCACCTACCAGGAAGAGCTGGAAGCTTCTAGAAGGTCCATGGCTGTTCCAGCATCACTGTCACTGGGGGAAGTGTAGAGCAGTTTGTCACTTCAAACACTAGACCGCCAACTCACCTCAGGCAGGCGGCACAAGCAGACAGAAATAGCGTCCATTTTAAAAGTGACATTTCTGCAATGGTGAAAATAAAGCATTACACAGCATTTATTATTTTCCTCTCACACCACACATGGCATATACATTTCCTACCAGGGGGGATATGTCCACTAAAGGGGGGGGGTCCTAATATACCTATGTAAGGCAGAAAGCACACACACTTTGTGTTCGCCCCTATCTGGGGCACAACACTGTGAAACTGGCCCCTGCCCAACCGGCCTCTCTCCGGGGCTCAAATGCCCTGTGTCCCGCAAAGTCAGGGCTGGCTGCAAAAACAGCAAAAGCAAAGTGCGCAAAGCACTGGGGCAGGGCAGGAGTGTCTCTCACTCCTCTCTCTCTTTTCCTGAGGAGTACAATGCCCCCCAATACGTTGCAGCTCCCCACTTCCAACCAGTCAGGCAGGGGGGAATCCCACAGGCCGGGATCCCCTCGTTGCGCTCTAGAATCCCGGCACTGCAGACGTCCGCTCCTCTTCTCCTGGGCACAGTTGTAGCGCCTTGGCAGCAAGCAGAGCACAGTCAATGCAAAAATGGCACTCTGGCAGCACCCCAATGCAGCACACACGCAGGGGAATTGAAATATAGCGCTTTGACAGCACAGCACTGCAGGCATCCACTCCTCTTCCCCTGGCACCTTGAATATAGCGCTTGCGAGGCACTAGGTCCCACTAGAATTTCAGGGACAGAAGATAGTGTAGCTCTTCTGGTAATCTGGAAAACAGTGCCCACCAGGCACTAGGGTGCAGGCAGAGCAGCACAGTGACTTCAAATATGGTGCTCACCAGGCTCTAGGTGACTCACAGTTCCCGGGCTCCCACCCGTGGGAGTAGCACCCATGCTCCTCACTACCTTGGAGTGCAGGAAGTTAAAGTATAGCACACACAAGGCGCTAGGGCAGCAGAGCAGGCAGGCCAGGCTGGGCAAGATGAACAGATAGTGGGCACTCATCAGCACAGAACAGCCGCTCCTAGAAACAGTCCTGTACTGCTCCCATAAAGTGCCACTCCTCCTGACACAGCAGTCTTCACTCCAGCAAATGCTCTCACTGGCCCTGTGGACAGCAGAGGGGTACAGATCGGCTCAGGGGCCAGCACACAGGCCCATGCGGCGGTACCTCCAGGCAGATTGTCCCCTCTCAGTCAAGTCCACCCTCAGTCTGAGCATATTGCATCTCTACTGCTCTACATATACACCCCTCCTCCCACCTACCAGGAAGAGCTGGAAGCTTCTAGAAGGTCCATGGCTTTTCCAGCATCACTGTCACTGGGGGAAGTGTAGAGCAGTTTGTCACTTCAAACACTAGACCGCCAACTCACCTCAGGCAGGCGGCACAAGCAGACAGAAATGGCGTCCATTTTAAAAGTGACATTTCTGCAATGGTGAAAATAAAGCATTACACAGCATTTATTATTTTCCTCTCACACCACACATGGCATATACATTTCCTACCAGGGGGGATATGTCCACTAAAGGGGGGGTCCTAATATACCTATGTAAGGCAGAAAGCACACACACTTTGCACTGCTAACCAGAGACAAAGTGTCCGACATTCTGAACCCACCAATTCTATCACAGCAAAAGGGCTAGGGTAAAGGCATAAAGTTTCGGGATGACCCTGCAAGCAGGGCCAAGTCCAACACAGCTTCATTCAGCTTTATTTTCGCACCATAAGGAATCTTTTTAGCATACGTTTGTCTTGTAATGTGTTTACCCCCAATGTCACTTCCTGCCTCTTGCATTGCTCCGCTACCTTCCACTCGGGTGGAACAGATAACACATTCTGTCATTGCTTGATTTGATTTCTACTGTTTCTGCCTGTTATTCATTTCTAACTTTGATGAATTGTATTACTAACACTTTGACAGAGCTACTAATTTCATGTCTACACAATCTCGCAATCTCTAGAATCGATTATGTGCCCACTCGCCTCAAAGAGCATCTACTCAAGGATAGCTCCCTAAAAGCTTCTATTAAGGTCTCTGCCATTAATCCGTGAATCTGGTCTATTCACTTCTGTATACATTAAAGAAATGTATTACCCAGAAGAAACGCCATATAAGTCATTCCAATTGTAAATCACTCTTACCCCTATTGTTCAGGATTCTTATTGTTAGAATGTGTGTCTGTAGTTGGCATAGGGTTGCACCCTCTAAAAGTAGGGACCACAAACCTAAATTATCTTGTGCTCACACTCTGGTAGCTTGGCGCAGGGCAGTCAGGCTTAACTTAAGAGGCAACGTGTAAAGTATTTGTGCACACTTAAGGTATAGTAACAGATTGAAAACACCACAAAAACATTCCAAACCAGTTTAGAAAAATATAGAATATTTATCTAACTGAAACAAGACCAAAACAACAAAAATCTAATAAATAGAATTTAAGATTATTATTTTTTAAAGAATAAACTGCAATATAGTGCATAAAAGTAAATTGCCCTTAAATGATACTTGAGGGTAAGGTAGACTGTGGTAAATCCAAACTTTCATGCCAATCACGATGGACAGCAGGCAGGCTACAGGTGCCTTGCAAGGCCCGCTGTAAAAGTACCTTCACTGGAGCAAGCGCCGGCTTCAAAGACTCAGTGCATCTGTTCTGAATCACACATTCGGGTCAATGCGTCGAAGTCTAGCCTTGCAGATAGGCCCGCATTGTCAAACCCCTTACGATACAGGCACGGCATCATTGTCGAACCTCACAGGGGTGTCTTTGGATTGGCACTGCGTCATTGATGAGCTGCACAGTCAGGACCGATTGACAATGTGTCATCATCGAACCTCGCAGTCAGATTCCGTGTCGTCATCAAGCCATGCAGGGATGTCCTCGGATTGGCATTGCATCGGTGTCAAATGGAACTGTGTTGGTTCCAATTGGCGCTAAATCATCACTGCGTTGATTTTTTTCAGGAAAGTAGCTGCAGAACCCACTTTAAAGGCCCAGTACTGGATTGGCACCTCTTGGCAGGGCAGGACTCACAGTTGGCAGAGCCCAGCACCTGGAGCAAACAGAGGGAAGTCTGTTATGGGCCTAAGGCTTCAAGAACAGGGGGAAAGCCAGGTCTTGGAGAAACTTATGTTCAAGGATGTAGCGAGCAGATTCAGTCTTTCAACCTCCCAAGCAAGAAGCAGCAGGTAACATGCCAACACCACAAAGCAGGTAACAAAGTGCCAGTCCCTCCTGCAGCACATCAGCTCTTCTTCCAGGCAGAATGTCCTTGGTTCCAGCAAAGTGATTCTTGTGTGGTGGCTTTGAAATAGGGGAGACTTACCAGAGACCTTTGAATATCACAAGGTCCCTGCTTTCCTGTCCTGGCTACAGATTCACTACAGGAAGGCATGCACTCTTTCTGTGGGGACAAGCACAGTCCTATTCAGATGCAAGTGTCAGCTCCTCCCTTCCAATCTACCTCAGGAAGTCCCATCAGCCTGGGGATCGGCCATCCGGATCCAAGTGTCACACCCCAGAACCCTTTGTGTGTGACTGTCTAGAGGGAATGACAAAGCCCAGCTATCACCCACACCAGACGAGTATTCAGAGACAGGCAGAGGCACTGAATGATTGAAAAAAGAAAATAACAACTTTGCAAATGTGGCATTTTCAGACCTGCAATTTAAAATCCAGCTTCACTGTAAGTTCTGATTTTAAATGGTGTGTCCAGAGTCCAGAGACACCACACTCCAAATCTCTATCTTTTCCTAGTTGAAAATTAGCTATATATTTTTTTGATATTCAAGTTTTTATTGATTTTAAACACATACAAACAAATCAGCAAAATCACGGATAGCAGATATTCATTTACATTATTAATATCCATATGACCCCCAGATCTGCACCCCGCGGGGTGTACAACCACAGAAAGAATTAGAGTGCCATTCACTTTCTTCGGCAGCGTTTCCCAGAGCTGGTGGATTGGGACAAATCCATGCTGCCACTATGTCACGCTTGGCAACTATAATAGCTGTGTTAAAGAAGGTCTTATCGTTCCGGGACCCATCTAGCCCATCTGTTATCCCCAATAATGAATGTTGTGGATCGTGAGGAACTGTCCACCCCAAGACCTCTGTAAGTTCCCCTTCAATGGCTCTCCAAACATTTTCCAGCTGGGGACAGCATCGGAGGGCAGGCCCGCTCGGTGAAGGCGTACCAGAGAGGTAAGCGTGTGCAAGTAATATAATTGGATTAGTCTAAGTTTGGCGGAGGCGGTGATTGTTTTGGGTGCCATGATCGTGCTACGCCAGTCCACCTCATCCAGAGGCCCCACCCAATCTGTCCATCCGTCCTTCAATTTGTCCAACGAGGTGGGAGTGTTGTTGATTAAAGTGCGTGTATATGGGAGATGCCCCCCTGCCCAAGTCCCCCAATAGAGTCTGGGCTTTCGTGGGGTTGTATTCCGGGAGCCGAGTGTTGTCTATGATGTGTATTTGAAGGGCATGTCTTAACTGTAAATATTTATAACATTTGGAGGGGTGCAGGGAATAACGGGCGCGCATATCTTGGAAGGAAAGCATGTGTCCCCTAACCCAGATGTTCCCCAGCTGTGTTATGCCTATGAGGTCCGAGGTTTTGAACCCCCGTAGACCACTCACCTCCCAGAGCCAAGCCCCTTGCCAGAGGGGGGTGCACTGGGTCAATTTGCCGGTCCAGCAGGTATGGCGCAGCGAAGTCCGCCAAGCCAGGAATACCGAACGTGTCACGTCTGGCAGCTGGATTGAGACGGGTCCCCCATACAACATGGCCTGTACTTTAGACCATCGCAGCTAGCACGTCTCCAGCCGGTAGGCCGGGTCAGACTATCCCCCGTTGAACCAATCGTGGACCACCAGCAAACGTGTGGCTATAAAATAGAGGTACAGAAGCGTAATGCCCATGCCCCCATCAAAAGAAGGGATCCAACATGTGGAGAGAACCAGACGTGACCTCCCGCCGCCCCATAAAAATTTGGTAAGTAAGCCGTCCAACTCCTTAAACCAGGATCTGGGGAAACAGAACGGGGTGTTCTGGGGGACATAGAGGAACTTGGGGAGGATCGATATTTTAAACAAGGCAACCCAGCCCAGAGGGTTCAGGGGCAGTGTCTTCCATTTCTGAAGGACTTCTTTGGCCTTTTTGACCAATGGGGTTACGTTGAGGGACCAACCCAGTTCCAGAAGCAGGTTAATCCGTATTCACAGGTAATTAAAGGAGTTGTGCTGGATCCGAATTTTAGACTGCCTATCGTAACAGTCCCGTGACAGGTGAAGTGGGACCAGTACTGATTTCCCGAGGTGCAGCCAAAGACCTGACACTCGCCCAAACGACTGCAACAACCGGAGACAGTGCGGCCAGAGGAAGCGGGCTTGGCCAGAAAGAGCAGGACTTCGCCCACGTAGAGCATGATCTTGTCTATTTCGGTGTTTTGCGACTCCCATCCCTTAACACGGAGGTCAACCCGTACCAGGGCCCCCAGGGGTTTCATTGCCAGGGCAAACAACAGGGGCGAAAGGGGAGAACCATGCCATGTGCCCCTAGCAATGGGATAGGCCTCGGTCAGGACACTGTTCACCAACACCGGTGCCCGCGACTGCACATAAAATACTCGGACCAATGCCCGGAAGTGGGGCCCGAATCCCATCTCAGTAAACACGTCTTGGAGATATGCCCAATCCACCGAATCAAAAGCTTTTTTCAAATCTGTAAGGAGGAGGGCCAAATAAGGAGTGAGTAAGTGTCGGTGGGCCAAAGCCAGTTGTACCCACCGGAGGCAATGACGGGTCATGCGTGCTGCATTAAGTCACATTGATGCGGATGAACCAGCATGGGCAGGTACGGCGTTAGCCGTTTGGCCTGGATGGTGGCATACATTTTGATTTCTGTATTGAGGAGGCATATGGGACAGTAGTCTGCACAGTGACAAGAGGGAGGCTGGGATTTTGGAAGGACCACAATAGTGGCAATGTCGGTCTCCGGCTGGGAAGGAGCCCTGATTAAGGGCTTCTTGAAAAAGGGCAGTCAAGTGGGCCACCAGTGTGTCACGGTAAGCTGCGTAATATTCTTGGGGAAGACCATCTGGTCCCGGAGTCTTGCCCGGGGATGGGAGAGAAATGGCTTCCTTAATTTCTTTTCTAGAGATGGGGCGGTCTAGGACTTTCTGGGCTGTCGTCTGCAACCGGGGCGATGTTTCGGGGAGTTTGTGAAGCATACAGGCGCTGATAGTAGCTGGCAAATGAGTGTGCCATTGCTGAGGGGGAAATTAGATATTTTAAGGCATTCCAAATGTTAACCTATGGGAGAGCTAGGCCTTGCAGTTGTAAATGTAAATGTAAATGTATTTGAGCTTATATAGCGCACAGCTACCCACAAAGGGTTTCCCGGCGCTTGCTTAGGGAACCCGTCCTGGTATTCCCCTGTGAGATAACCCCGGCAGGGTATCCACAAGGTGAAAGCCAGGCATCCCGCCGCGAGGGGCCGTTGTGGAGATTAAGCAAGCTATTGCCCAGAGTTGCAGAGTGTGAACCCATGAGTCGAGAAGGCACCGGAGCGAGAATTATCGAGTCCGTGGAATTTTTGAGCCCAAGACCCGCCGAGGCGGGGAATTGAACCCTGGTCCAGGGCCCATCTCAGCTTCCGGGTCTGCCGCCTCTAACCCCTGAGCCACACTTCTCCAACGAAATTAGGTGTTATTCACTGCAAGGAAATGTACATGTCCTACCTCCTAGGTACCCATCACCCTGCCCAAAGGGATGCCAAGGGCCTACCTTAGTGGTGACTTATATGTAATAAAAGGAAAGATTTGGACCTGCCAAGTAGGTTAACCTGCAGGTGGTCGAAATGGCAGTTAAAAACTGCACACACAAACTCTGCAGTGGCAGGCCTGAGACATGTTTAAAGAGCTACTGAAGTAAGTGGCACAATCAGTGCTGCAAGATCACTAGTAGCATTTAATCTACAGGCCCTGGGCACATATAGTGCACTTTACTAGGGACGTATAAGTAAATTATATATGCCAATTGTGGATAAGCCAATGTTACCATGCTTTGAGTACAGGGCATATACACCTTATCACTGGTTAGTAGTGGAAAGTGACCAGAATCCTAAGTCAGCAAAACAGGAGGTCAGAAGGCAAAATGTCAGGGGAAATCACACAAGGGTACCAGGTATAACACTTATGTAGAAGGTCATCAAACGGAGCTCCTATACCATGATAATAGCTGCTAAATAGAGTACTGTGATGGGGAAAACAAAACTGTGAACTCCCCCAAAGCCCTCTTTTAATTAGTATCTGCTGCCACCTGCTCCATCTACCCCCAGAAGTGACACCATCACAGAAGTTGTGTGATACCACTCAGTAACTACTTCTCTACCAAAGTCCAAACAATCAGGCTTATTGTCACGGCCTGATCAGAGACCAGTATTTTTCTGACGAGTGCTGTATTTTGTGAATTTACATATGCTAATAGGCCTGTTCACAAAATATGGAATCGTACTGGGTCGCAATGTGACCAACCTCATTATTAGATTGCAAATTGTGACCCAGTACGATTCACAGCCATCACAGGGATGATGTCCTACTGGGCTTAGCAGACCCAAAACCACAAACAAAGAGACAAGGAAGTGAGCCTTTTCTGACTCACATCTTAAAAGTACCATAACTTCCAAAAAGAGAAGGACTAATTAATAACAAAAAGAGCCACTACCATGAATTATTCTGTTAATTATTCTGTCAGTATCTCTATCCAACCAAAAATGTAGAGAAGGGGTTAAAGAGGAGGGGGGTAGAAGGGGAAATCAACAGATTTATTAATACTGTCCTCACCCACTATGTACTGGCATACTTCATCATTGGGCCGCTTACGACGCCCAGGTGCAGACCAACACACTGGATGGGGCGCTTATTTATTTTATTTGTTTCTTAGGTGAAATAAAGTAAAAGCGGAAAGAGTAAAGAGTTTTCTCTGGGAGAGATCACTGGTGCAAAAAGAGAGAAAGATAAAACTGCCTCAGGAGGTACCACCTGAACTCCTTTATTTGTGGTACTCCGCAGAGTTGCTTAAAAGGATACACCGACCCATGATGAAAGTGTGACTACAGGGCGGTGTCCTCACAACAGTCCTGGGTTGAGAGAATGATTCATGAGACTCAGATATAAGTGACGAATGTGTTATGGAGAATAAGTAAGGTTGATTCAACCACTCAATATTTTTTACCAATTGATTACATTGTGATAAGGACCAGATGTTAGAGGGATCTATACCCTGAAGTAGGCCAATGACCTAATAGGGCAAAGGAATAATGCTGAAACATGTTGGTAATTGCAGTGGGGTTCTAGGAGTAGTTACTCCTCCCTTACACCACGTATTTTGATTTTTAATCCTGTCAAGGTGGACCAGAAGGCGGCTAGCAGTTGAGGGTCACCAGCTTAGCTGGCTAGAGTTGGTCCACTTATTGAGCTTTTTAAAAAAGTTGTTCCATAGTTCTCCATGCTTCTGAAAATGCTTCCTGAAGTTCCCCAAAGTGTCCAGAATGTACTCCAAGGGTCTGGAAGCTCCAAGATTGGCCTTGAAAGTTTGTGACTTCAGTTCCCACAATCCACTTGAACAAAACCCTTATAAATCCACTGGTAGTACTCCAGGCTAAGGATTCTTGGTGGCGTTGTTCCAGGTGAGCTCTGTTAACCTATAGCTTGCTTGGAGTCCACTCTTTAGTCCCTTTGAAGCATAATAGTCCACAGGGCTGTAATTCTAGAGTGAGCACCAGGCACAGTCTTCACCTTTCATGGCCTGGTTGGTGCACATCAAACTTCTCAGCATGGACTCTTCTTCTTCCTTGAGTTTCAAGCAGCAGATCTGAGAGGCTCTGCCCCTCTCAGATATGTATTCCAAGTTATCTGGGTCAAGCAGGGTGGCACTCCTGTCCAATGAGGTGCAGGGCAACACGCCAGGGTATGACCACATTCCTCAAAGTGTGGCACTATATGTTCCCAGAGAGCACCTTTTCTCCACACGTCATCGTTGCTGATTTACCAGCAGAAAAACAAGAGCTGGCTAAGCCCTCCTTCAGGATGTTTATTTCCATACTGCCCTCCCCCCCCCCCCCTTTACACCTGCTCAGTCCTTCCTTAATAGTGTCATCTGGCTAGATTCAAAGAGTAAAGGTGTAAATGAAAGTGGCTTCTCCTGCCAGTCTCTATTGACTATTATTGTTTATGACCTCCCCCCCCTGCTCTGGCATTATCATGTAGCAGAACCCTTCCCTCCCAGAATGGCTGGCTAACCCTATGGGCTATTTGTCACCTCAACAATGTAGCCTGGCTAATCCACTTAACTCTGACCAATCTGGTCTGATCACTGGAAGGCTGAATTTTGGATTACACCTTAGAAGAAATTCAACAATACCATATTGTTGGATTTATAAATACCATTCCTGGAAATTCGGGAATGGTATTCTTTTTTATGATTCTCCTAACGGGAATTATTAGTTAATAACTTTTTGCCATGTTAACCTTTGTGGCAGGGGATTTTCATTGGGGAAAATGAACTGGGCAATTTCTCCAACACCAGGACTTATAAAACAACTTTTATAAGGACCTTGCCTATATCTACAGGACCTCCCACCCCTGGAACACCTAGGGGAGACTTTCAGGGAATCTGGATATACAAAAATACTGCAGATCCCCACTTTACAGTGCTCCTAGCACATAAGTCAGTGTTGGGAAGCATTTCAATGCAATGTGGGGAGTGAAATGAGCAATCTCACTAACCTCAGGGCATATAAAAACCATTTTATGAGGACAGCCTTATAGATACCTGACTCTCCAGCCCTGGAACACCTAGGGGAGACCCTGGGGGTACCTAATATGCCCAAACATTGTAGCTTATTAATTGTTAAGTGCCCCAAACACCAAAGTCGAGTTTGGGCACAATTTGAATTTTAAAAGCAACCCTGCAAAACAGGATTACTGTTAAACTGACTTCAAGCTTCAACAGTGCACACATGCAAGTGCAGTAAGAGCAGCTTGCCTCCAAACTGCCATGCCCTATTTTATACTAGTGACTTAAAGGTAATTTGAATCCCCCTGCCCTATTATGCACTTGGGCCTTATAGGGGAGGTCATGCCAATCACAGAGGTACCCTAACCCCTACAATATGTAGGTGTTTTCACTGTATTCTAAGTGTGTTTTTAGCATAGCACTGGCCCTGGGCCTATTTAGTCAGAGTCCAGGGTCAGTCACAGTCAGTTACCACCAGTACCAGTCATCGAAAAAGTTGTGGGTGCCCAGGGCACAGGAAAACTTTGCAACAGTGATTGAGTGCCATGTCAAGGACATGTCCATTCATGTGTTAGTATCCCTTTTGTCTGACACAGTGTGTTATCTGTTTGCTTGTTCTGCCTCCCAAACTGTTAGTAAATAAGTATCGATAGTGTGAACCAAAAGGGATATTCAGTTTAGAGAAAGACGACTTTAGGGGAGGAATATTTTGTTCACATCCCATTTTATTTCTTAGCTACATGTCACTAGTTCAGGTGCCACTGCACTGTGGGGAGCAACATAACATCACTATATCATGGGGCATTATACCACCCACCCACTAAAAAATGTTCAAACCTCGTAACATTATTTATTTAATGTTTAGCATTGCATTTTCATTAACACCTACCCTTTATTTGTTCTGTTACTTAACTTCATTGATGCAATGTCCCACGATGTAGTAGAAGTGACCTGGTGTCTCATGGTGTAGGGGACTAGATTTACTGTGAATATAGCTCCTTTCCTATCAAAATCCATGCTGCAGAAAAAGTAAAAATATGACAACTAATCTTTGTTTGCATAAGCCAAAATCTTTAATTAATTCTAGAAACATATAAATTATAATGGTGCATAGTCAACTAATCATATTCATTCCTTTTACTTGTTTTTTACATAACAGTACGTTTGAAAAGCTCAAAAGTCTTCGAATGAATGTCATCCGACTCTTGACCACTCTTCTTCCACACCTGAATATGGACCTGGTTTTTTGTGACTTGGAACAGCTTGATGACCTCCTCCAGGCTGTACTTCAAAATAACAAGATTGTTGAGTAGTGACACATTATATAAATGTATTCCCAATAAATATAGAGCCTGTTAATTCATGTATAGCTCATATTATGCAGTTTAGCTTGTCCCATTTGTAAATACAAATAAAAACATGGATTTAAATTAATCTATCTATCATATTTTCTGTGCTAATGTGTTTCTGTGTTCAGTAGCATTCAAAGTTTCACCATGTTGTGGAAAGAAGTTTATACAACAGAATATGACATTCTGTATTTTGTGTTCATTTGCCCACATTTTGACATACACTGGTCAGCTGTAGGCAATGTCTCAATACAGTGTATACGTCTTTAGACCGTCATTCAAAATTGTTCTATTGTATGAAATTTTGGATTTAGAAGGTCCACACCTTGGGAATAGCTGCTGAAAATATAGTGGCACTGCAGCACTCCCACAATAACTATGATGAAGTTCAAAGGATGAATGAGCAATAAAGATGCCTAAAATATTGTTTCTATCTGGTAGCATGTTTTTGCATTACAAATTAAAGGTCAAATATCAGGCAAAATCTTCACTCAACCAGCTGTTTTTTCTTTCAACATGAAGACTGGTGTTTGCTTTGCAAAGATAGATGTCATTTATTTCTAACGCATATTGAAGTGTAAATACCTGGAAATGAACTGTGCAAAATGTTCAAAATATATCAGCAGTTCTGAAAATACAAATGACATATTACATATTTTTTTAAATTCTGAGATGTGATGAAACACAGATTTTAATAAGATCAAAATATTTCATGGCGGGGCGTGGCTTGCAGGCCGAGGAAACATGGCGGACCCGCTGTGAGCTCCATGTTTGACGTGGGTCTCTGACGCTATCCCTCAGCCTCATTCCGGTATCTCAAGCGGTGAGTGATGGGCCCGGCTCTCTGAAGATGCGGTAAACTTAAATACCGCTTCTTGTTAGTTTCTTGCTCTTTTTCACCAAATTATAAGTTGCAGTGAACTTCTCATCAGGAAAACGCGAGTGGCCGCCATTTTAGATCGCGGCACTCCCGCATCTGTTTTTGCCGATTTTTTACTTTCTTCAGTGACGGTAATTATGCCTCATCACTTCAATTTTTTTCCTCCAAGCTCCAGTACTGGCTAAATAGAATTTGCCCTCAAATATGCAGTCTTTTCTGCACACTTGTTATTACATAGTGGCATTATAGTAAGTTTAGCCTTACAAACATGGAACTCTGCATTTATTGTTGTTCTACTTTGGAGGTCCACCTATTGACTATTGCCTAATGAAGAAGTTACCACATTGACTTTCCTATTGTCTTCAGGTATAATTTGATTTTCACAGCAGTTTCTTTTTACCGACCTTTGCTTGATATTGTCCATGCTCAGCTTCTTCTTGTGTCTTCTTCTGAATAAGATGATTAACGAATGCCACACTGTTACAAGCTCCTCTGGATAACAATAGCTCATCATTATGTTGTTTTTCTAACTTACCAGCTGTTATATGGTGGTCCTGGAGGAGTTATTCTTCTTTAACATGTTATAACCTATTCTTTGAGGTGCCACGCTGAGGTTTGAATTTTCTACAACATTTGTTGCCATTAACTCTCTTTTCCTCAACCATTTTGGTGATTTCCTTTACAAATTACAATGGCTAACGATATCCACAATGCTAGATCTTCCTTATCTGGTACAAAACCAAAAAGACATAAAAATGATGCACCTTCTCCTATTCATTCCTCTCAGAATCCTGTTTTGGACTCTATACTACATGAAGTACGTGGTCCTCAATCTTTTATGTCCACTACAAACAATAAACTAAAACAGATTGAGGAGAGATGGATAATTATGGAAGGAAAGGTCTTGGAATTGGAACAGCGTGTTAGCGACTTACAGGATGTTTCTACAAAAATTCCGTTACTTGAATAGGAAATCCATAAATTAAAAAGCACACTGAGGACCTTGAAAATCGCAACCATAGAAATAACTTACGCCTTTATGGTCTTCCGGAAAATATTGAGGGTCCTAACATGGTAGCTTTTCTACAGAAATTCCTTCCATAGCTTCTAGATCTTCCAGTTTCGACGAGTCCCCTCAACATACAAAGAGCACATCGTCTGGGTCATCGAAACCCTTCTGCTAATAAACCACATGGAATTATAATGCGCTTCCTAGAATTCACTGAGCTGATGGATGTTTTGAAGGCTGTAAGACTTAAACGTCGGCTTCTTTGGTCGGGCCATAATATCTTCATATCTCAAGACATGTCCAATGCAACAAACGCTCGTCGCAAAGAATTTCTTGCTTTGCATCCTCGGATAACACTTCTCAACATACAATATGGAATCCTACATCCTTGTCTCTGCAAGATTACACATGATGGTCGGTCACGTTCCTTTAATGATCCGGAAAAACCTAAACTTTATCTTCACAACCTTTCACCTCATGGAATGGATACCAATGTTTGACTTTTCTATTCTTTTAGGCTTGTTATCTTGAATCCAACCTACATGCATACTAAATGTTTCATGATTATGGGTTCTTCCTTATATTTATGAGGTTCTCTTTTTCTCCTCTTCTTTTTTTACTTACTATAGTGTTCCTTGTCCTCTGGCGACACTCTGCTCCACCCATCTCGATTTCTTCTCTCTTCACAGATCTGGATATTATTCCTTGATCTGTTTGCTTGCTTCTTCATTCTATTTCTTCCTTCTTTTTTTTCTTCACTCCTTTTATTGTTCTATCTCACTTTTAGACTTGATTTTTGGTAATTGTCTTAGTTTTAATAGTTTGTCTGTTTTAGTTTATACTTGCTTTTCCCTTCTGTTTCTTTTCTTCTTTCCCTTCTTTCCTTTTTTCTACTCTTACTATCACTTTGAATTTCTAGTTATGTTTTATAGTAACCGTTATACTTCTAATAGTGCTTTTTTCTCATCACATATCAAATGTTGTCTTTCTCTCTTTTTTTATTTTCCTGTTCCAGCAGTTTCATGGTTCTGTATCCTCATGTACCCCCTAATCCAACATTATGGTTAATGTGGTCTTGTGGAATGTACTTGGTCTTGGTCATCCTGTTAAACGTCAAAAGGTATTGTCTAACTTAGCTAAACTTAACGCCCAAATTGCTTTCTTACAGGAAACCCATTATAATGATGTAGAATCTCTTAAACCTTAACGTCCTTTGGTTAATCAATTTTTTTTTGCTCCTGCTACAAAGTGTCATGGTGGTGTTGCTATACTGTTTCATAAATCTACAAATGCACAGATATTATCATCAGAATGTGACTCAAATGGTCGTTGGGTACTGGTTGACGCTATCATTAACAAATTGCAAATTACCTTTTTTAATATCTATGGTCCTGTTAAACCCGATACAGACTTTTTTGTACTCTATAAAAATTAAGCTATTATCTATCTCTAATCGTAATGTGGTGATAGGGGGTGACTTCAATAAATGGTTAGATCCTTTTTCTGATAGAGAATCCAAATGTAAATTCAAACCAGATAAAACTCATAAATCATTTCAATCTGCCATTTCATCCCGTCCCCTATTTGATGCATGGAAGACATGTAACCCAGATGCTTCATAATTTTTTTTTTTCTCCTGTTCACCCTAAAATGTCTCGTATTGACGATATTTTAGTTTCCAAATCATTAATACCTTGTCTCCACTCATCTGAAATTGGTGCAATTTTTATTTCTGACCATGCTCCTGTATCAATTTCTATTGACGTATCCGTCACTATGTGTAAACAAGGTCGCTGGCTTTTTAACAATTACCTTCTTTCAGATCGTACTTTTATTTCAAAAGCGACCTCTTTCATTAATTAATTTTTTGTACATAACAATTCCATGGATACTTCTGTACACAATAATTTAGATGCATTTAAAGCATCTTTTAGAGCATTTACTATTGCTTATTCCTCCTAGAAAAAGAAACTATTGAGGGCTAAATATAAAGAAACCCTAGCTTTAATTAAATCTTTGGAACATAAATACTTTTCTTCCAAATCCTCCACTTCACTACAAGAGTTGTCAGTCAGTCAATAAAAACTTTATTTGGTTTGTTACAACCATAAAAGTATACTCTTTACATACTATAAACCTTTATCAAAACACATAACATAATATATTATTAAAACACTGAAGCAGCTCCTAATCCTTGCATAAAAAACCCAGCTCCTTTAAGTGTCGATCAGAATTCTTCTTAAAAATATTATTATCACAGTGGTTTCAATCATATATACACCATCCTTCTAAAATACATTCCATTAATATTAGTCTTTAAAATCACTCTCATATTTTACTCAGTATCTGATGCACCTGTTACTCTATGCCCTGGAGAAACACCCTAATTTTACTCATAAATTTACCCACAGCTCAGGCTACATCTAACTCTTTCAGTTCCACTAGAACATTAGCAGCTTGCATCCTATTAATAATTCTACATTTTTTAAATATCGGGCATAAAATCTCTTTCTGTATATCTATAATCGACCAGCAGTCCAATAAAATATGTAAAATATCACAGTGGGTACCTAACATACAAGTACATTTACCATCGCTATTTATCATGCGTTTTTTGACCCTATTATTTCCGTAACATGACCTAGCTGCGGGCATAACTTTAGTCCCAGCCTTCCATACTCTTTCTTCAAAGAGGCTCTTATTTCTTTTGCCCATAACAATTCAATAATGGTAATTTCTCCTCGACACCACCGGAAGATCTTTTGTAACTCCCCTGCCCCTAGTCGCTGCCAAAGCATATCAGGGCCATGCAAGCGGGGACTGCCCAAGAGGTGAGTCCCGTCTCAATTCTTGCAGCTTGTACCATTGATGCCTTTGGTAGCGAGAACACGCTTTTAAGGATATTGCCCTCTTCTTTATCCCAACATGTTTTCCCACTTAAAAGAAGTACCTCTTCCCCATATAAAAATTGTGCAGGAATCATTGCTAATTAGGCCTTTATTAACGGCCCATCTGACATTTCACCATAAACCCTGTTGAATCTTTTTAGACCCTTCACGGTAACCAGTGCCCTCATTTTCAAAGCCTCCAGTTGGGTGGACCATTTCAGAAAACTCGTAAACCATATTCCCAGGTATATATATTCTGTCACCCTCTCTAGAAGAGCTGTGCTAAGGCACCAAGGGAACCTAGTCCTGCTTTTACCAAAACATAATATTTTGGTCTTCTCCATATTCACTACAAATTTTTTGTTTAAGCAGTATTTGTTAAGAGTTCATATGCTGCTGTGCTTTAGAACCACTTTAAATATCTCTTTTGTTATTACTGAATTAATTGTATTGCTATTGTATTCCCAAGATATGACTTTCTGGCATCATGTTTGTTGGGAGGTGTTGTATGTAGCCCTGTTGTTGTTGCACTGTTTTATTTAATCCAGTAGTGACATTTGCCAATGCTTGTTGGGATGCATTGGGTCTTGCTGGCTCACTCTGTTTCCCCTGAAAGTCCTCACGTGGAGTAACTGACTAACGATGTTATCCTCTCCATGTGAGATGCATGCAAATGAGAGCCCAGAGGATATAAAAGGAACTGCTCGGCTCGTGACGGTGCTTCGCTTTCCAGCACAGTCTCACCACGACCGTCCGGACCTCTCATTTCCCAAAAACCTTCCGCCCTTAAACAACCCTCAAACCCTCACTTACCTGCTTTTCCTGGTTTCGCCTCAGCCTCATACGATCGGCAATCTTGGCTGCCAATTCCAGTTTCAAGACATCCAGTTTTCACCAGTCGGCCGACGAGCTACAGAGAACAAGTAAGGATTTCTGGTTGCTAAGCAACTGTAAAAAGTTGGTTTTCACGGACTTGGGAACATTCAATATTTAAAGGATACAATCACATTGTGAAATTGAGTTTGGACTATAGTTTACTTTCAGATTTTGAATTTTGGGCATTAAGTAGATGTTATTTGGAGAACACACGTTGTGAGAACAATAGCTGAAAGTAGTAAACAAGCATTGCCAATACAAATGCAAGACAATTCAACAAGCATTGGAATAGACAATTATTAAAAGAAAACTATTGAACACTGTTAATTGAAGAAGATGTTTAATATAGTCATGTTTAGTTGAATTAAGGATGAAACATTATTCAAGCTAGACTCAATTTTGTGCAAGGTTGCTTGTGTTGTTCTCCTTTGAGTATCTTTTACAGATCAGAACCCCACTTGAAGATTACCACTAAAGGCAATCAGGTATGACCTCTTGACTGGGTTATAGTTTGTTTACTGACCTTAACTAACCTATTAACCAGTTGATCATTTAGTAGTTTGTGTGAAGATACGTGTAGAAAATAACTTAATCTTCACAAATGTGATAATATTGTCTTATATTATTTAAGGTTCAATGATTGAAGTCAAGGATCAGTTTTTACCTGCAAACTGTGAAGTTATTGCATGGGCCATCCGAAAAGCGGTATGTAAGAATTTACTTGTGTTATTGTTTAACCATGATTACTCATTTCATTTCATTGTGTTAAAGCTATTACAAGTTAAGAAGACACCGGCTGGCAGAATCTTCACAAGGCCCAGAGAACTTCAGTAAGAGGAACTCACATCTAGACTCACGAGACAAGGATCCAGTGTTTGTCTTGTTTCTCTCTCCACTTCCCCTTTCCCTTGGAAACAAGCTGGTTCATCAAGCGTTACCTTCCTTGTTGACTGGCTGGTTGACAGGGGAATTGGGACTTAACGACATCAAGAAGGAAATAACCAGAACGATGTGTGTGATTGCGTAACAGAAAGCGAAGCCACACACTCCCTTGTTTCCTCTTGATGTTGTAATCGTCTAGTTTAGTTAAGATGGATGTTAATCAATTAACCCAATTTGTGCAGAAACTCAATGAAGAAATGCAAGACTTGCGTTTAGAGAACCAGTCTCTTAGATAGGAATTAGATAAAACCAGATTAGGGTTTACCTCCTGGAGGGAATCCTCAGAGGAAGGAAAAACCTTTCTTGCCTCGCCCAAGTTTGGTACAAATACCTTTCAATCCCGGACTTCTTTAAGCCAACCCACTGAACAGCCTGTACAAGTCACCGTTGTTACCCCTAATCCAGTTCCTTTAGCTAACCCTGGGAGATTTACAGGAAACAGTAATTGCCATGCAACAATTTATGATTCAGTGCCAACTACACTTCATGTGTAAACCACATATTTTCAATTCTGATACCTCAAAGGTAGTGTTTATTATCTCCTAATTAGGAGGTGTGGCAGCTAATTGGGCCATGCCTTTAGTAGATACAAACGACCCTATCTTGCATAATGTACACAATTTTAAATTAGCCATGTCTAACCTTTTTGCTAAACATGTGTTTATACAAGCATCCGATATTGAGCTCTTAGGTCTCCGTCAAGGATCAAAAGGTCTGATTACATACATCACCACCTTTAATAGGTTGTTGGCAGAAACTCATTGGCCAGAAGAAAAGAGGGCATCCTTGTTTCACCAGGGTCTCAGAGATGATCTGAAGGATTCTTTGGTGCATATTGTCAATTTACCCAAAGACTTTTCTGAATTCCAGGATTTAGTGGTTAAACTAGATCATAGACTGGGAGAACGAAAGAGCGAAAGGCCAAGAGGAGACATAAGAAATCTACACTTTAAATCAGAAAGAAAAGAGGTTGAGGATACGAGTGCAATCACAGAACCAATGCAAATTGGTGGCATAAAGGGACCTCTGTCATTAGAAGAAAAAGAACGAAGACGAAAAGAAAACGTATGTCTTTATTGCGGAAAACCAGGTCACTTTGCCAGAGAGTGCCCCATAAAACCAGCTAAAAAGAAAGTGTTAGTAACCGATAAAACTTCACCTCATTTGCCGGAAAACTAAGTACCTCGGGGAAAGTAGAGATCGTTTCCCCGGAAAGTAACGTGACAGAGATCTCCCAATATGCAACTAATGTAATCAATCATATTCCTAAACACTTAACTGCTAGAGTAATTTTTATCCTATCCACACAACAAAGACATACTATACCTGTGTTAATTGATTCAGGGGCCACTGGGAATTTCTTAGACCTGGAGTTGGCTCGGTAGTTACAACTGATTCAAATACCCAAAAAAGAACCAGAACCTGTGAGAGCAGTGGATGGGTCTGCTTTATCTTTAGGATTAATAAAATGTTATACCGAACCTTTGACTCTAGTCGCTGATAATGGCCATACCAAACATACCATGTTCGATCTCATTGATACCCCAACTTTTGGGGTAATTCTAGGAATTCCATGGCTAGAAGTCCATTATCCTAAAATAGATTGGGTAAAACGTACAGTCACCTTAGATTCATCCCATTGTTAACTTCATTGCTATCAAGACACTAAGGATCCAGTAATACCTCTTTTTTGTGCAACTTTAGATCAAGAGACAGTTTGCTTTCGTAGTGAATATCAAGATTTCTCCGTTGTTTTTGAACCTGTCAAAGCAACTAAGCTACCACCTCACAGAATCTACGATTGCAGAATAGACTTAATTCCCGGAGCAGTACTACCGTGTAGTAGGATATATGCATTAAGCGAACCTGAAAATCAATACTTAAGATCATACTTGGATGAACTATTAGAGCTTGGATTTATCGTCACTCCACATCCCCAGTCTCGTCGCCTCTCTTCTTCGTGGCTAAGAAGACAGGTGATTTGAGAGCGTGCATCGACTATCGCGCTGTGAACAAGGTAACAATTAAGAATAGATATCCCCTACCATTGATTCCTGCACTTCTCAATCAAGTAAAGGTTTCCAGCATTTACACCAAGCTGGATTTAGGGGATGCCTACCACTTAATTCATGTAAAAGAAGGCGATGAGTGGAAGACTGCTTTTCGCACTAAATTTGGCCTCTTTGAGTATACGGTTATGCTGTTTGGTCTTTGCAATGCCCCGGCTGCGTTTCAGTACTTCATAAATTAAGTACTGCATGATCTATTGGACATTTGCGTCATAGTATACATTGACGACATTCTGATTTATTCAAAGAATACAGAAGATCATGTGCAACATGTCCGTTCATTATTGCAGAGACTAAGAGACAATTCTCTGTTTGTAACATTAGAAAAATTTATTTTTAATACTTCCAAGGTGGAGTTTTTGGAATACCGGTTGTCCCCTGAGGGGATCATCATGGATCCAAAAAAGGTGGAAGCAATTCTTCAGTGGTCAGCTCCAACCTCGATAAAAGACACGCAAAGAATTTTAGGATTTGCTAAGTTTTACAGACGATTTATCTCCAAATTTTCAGAAATAGTAACTCCAATCACTCAGTTACTTAAGAAAGGAAAGAAGTTTCAATGGACCCCAGCTGCAGAACAAGCCTTCGTAAGCTTAAAAAAGGCTTTTACCCCCGCTCCTATCTTGGTTCACCCCGATCCTGATAGACCATTCTTTGTTGAGGCGGACGCCTCACAAACAGCTCTGGGAGGAGTACTGATGCAAAAAAACAATGATACTGGATATTTGCATCCAATAGCCTTTTCTTCTCGTACGCTTTTGCCAGCAGAAAAAAATTACACCATTACTGAACGCAAACTTTTGGCTACAAAAGCAGTCTTTCAAGAATTGAGACATCATCTCCTAGGAGCCAAACACACCATTACTGTCTATTCTGATAATAAGAATTTACAATTCTTTTCAACTGTAAAAGCATTTACTCCAAGACAAATGCGTTGGTTACAGTTCTTTAGTGAGTTTGATTTTCTGATCACCTATGTCCAAAACAGCTCTTGTCAGACACTTTATCACGTCTGGTTTGTGAAAAACATCCTGTTCAGAGTAAAGAATCACAAAGTATAATTCCTAAAGAAAGAATTGTAGCTGAAATACATTCAGAAGATTTTTTATATCAGATTAAAAGAATAATAACAACCCTAGATCAACAACAATGGTTAACCCAAAAACATAATTCTGTCCTCGACGGTTTTTTGTTTCATAAGGATAAACTTTTCATCTGTGCGAAAGATTTGCATCTACAAGTGCTTAGTTGGAACCACGATTTAGCTATAGCAGCTCATCCTGGGGTTAACAAAACCCTTGAGCTCTGTCAAAGATATTTTTGGTGGGATAACATCAAAATAGATGTTCAACAATACATCAAGGCCTGTCCAGTATGTGCTCGACAAAAAGCCTTACACACTTCACCAATGGGAAGTTTACAACCAATGACAATCCCTCCGTACCCTTGGCACACAAACAGTTTAGATTTTGTTACAGATCTACCTAAATCTAATGGTTTGACCGCAATCTTTGTAGTTGTTGATCTTCTATCTAAAATGGGGCATTGTATTCCGCTACCTAAGTTGCCGTCAGCAGCTGAGTTTAGTAGCATATTTTTAACCAACATTGTTAAACTACATGGCCTCCCAAGTAAAATAATTTTGTACAGAGGCCCTGAATTTATTTCAAAATTTTGGACTCAGCTTAGTAAACAACTTGGTATTGAACTGGCCTTGTCATCAGCTTTTCATCCCTAGACCGTTGGTCAAACAGAAAAGTTGAATCAATACTTAGCACAAGGCTTGCGTTGTTTAACCTCCACTATGTCAGGTACTTGGGACGAAGTGTTGCCTTGGTCAGAATTTTTTTTTTTTTTTTTTTTTTGGTGTAAGATGTTTATTGCACTTTCCGTCACATAAAAAAATACATACATTGTGTACGCCTACAACCGCAGTGGGCCGGCTACATGTTCCCACAACAGAGAAAATTGACGTTAGTTGTACACGGCCCATCAGCCGACATCCAGCGGACCGGCGGCGTGTTATCTGATAGCCCACAGATTGTCGTCAGTGCTGTATTCGCTTACTTATTCGTCAGTAGTCTTACATTTTCACATTTTTGTTTAACTGAAATAAACATAACAATATACTACCCAACCTGTAATTCTCCTCTTGCTACAAACACTTTGCATCACAGCATCCTCCCTCCTCAGTACCAATATTATATAGTCTTTCGCTCTATGTCTTCACCTACAGATGTATACATTACTCAGTGTCCGCTTCCGATTCTGACGTTCCATGTTCTAGTAAATAGGTACGCAGGAACCCCCAATAGTCTTTGGGCCTGGATCTGACTGTCAACTCCTCCTCGTATGTGTTGAGCGTGTCCCGACAATAAACCATATCCTCAATCCAGTGCTTTACATCTGGGGCTCTCTTGCTGTTCCAGTGGAGAGACACCCTTCTCTTGGCTAGCAGTAGTGCAACCGCGCAGAATTTGCGTTTCAAGGCTCGAAGCTGTGGAACAATACCCAACAGACATACTTTCGCCTCACACTGCATGGAAACTCCGAGCATTTCATTTAAAATGTGTGTAACCTGTTCCCAGTATCCCGCCACCTTACGACAGTGCTATGCTAGATGCATGAAGTCCGCATCTTCTTGTTTACATCTGCAACATTGTGAATCCTCCCTCAAGCCGTATTTATACAGTCGCTGAGGCGTATGGTACACCTGATGTAAGTACTTGTAATGAATGATTTTCAGGTTACCGTTTGGTGTCAACATGCCAGTAAGCATGCAGCATGAATCCCATTCTTCGTCAGTTAGGGGTTCTATCAGCCCAGCGCTCCATTTGTCCCTAGCCTTGTGTGTATTGCCCCCTACCGCCCCCCTGTATACTTGTATACAGCTTGGACACTAGGTGAGACGCTGTGGGTGTAGTGAGGAGCAGTCGTAGGGGTTCAAGTGTTTTTGGCTCTTCCGGGTGTGTAGGGTAGTGCTCCTGGAGTGCCCTCTGCAGCCTGTAGTAGTTAAATCTGAAAAGTGGGGACGGGTTGCTGATGTATTTTAACTTATCCAGGGTCAGGAATTCATCATCTATATACAAGTCCCCCATTGTGTCAATGCCAGCCCTCTTAAACAGATCCATGCCAACCTGTTCTTGTGTTACCGAAAGGGCCGGGTGATGTGCTAGTGGAAGCGTGAGTGCATAGAGTGGTAGGCTGTCTGCTGCTTTCCCCATCAGTCTCCATGCCTCCGAGGTAGCGTTAACTGGATTGATGTCGTGGTCGTGTAGCCTAGGGCGTTTATGCGTCAGTATGCTGGCTAGCGGGATCGGGTCAGCATCGCCCGCTTCTACTGTCACATTTGTCAAGAAGGGTATGTCGTGGTACCAGAAGTGTGAGAATTGTGCCTGAGCGCATAAGTAGTATAGGTAGAAGTCTGGAACTTTGAAACCCCCCCTAGCATATGGCAGTGTCATGGTGCGCAGTTCCATCCTCGCTTGTTTCCCCGCCCAAAGCAAACTAAGTACCAGCGTATTGATATTACGGAATACTGCAGCTGGAGGTTTTATCGGAATATTGTTAAATAAATACAGGAACTTCAGTAGAAGTACCATTTTGACGATCGCGGCCCTGTCCGCCAAGGATAGAGGAAGTCTGTTCCATCTTTTAATTTTGTCTTCAAGGGACGCTATGGTTCGCCCGTAATTTGTCCGAATGACCAATTCAGGGTCTCTGTGAAACCATATTCCTAAATATTTTGTTGG
This sequence comes from Lissotriton vulgaris, assembly GCF_964263255.1. Taxonomy (NCBI): domain Eukaryota; kingdom Metazoa; phylum Chordata; class Amphibia; order Caudata; family Salamandridae; genus Lissotriton; species Lissotriton vulgaris. Next base: position 496,271,940 of record NC_141691.1, read on the forward strand.
TTCCTCCTGCCATTCCAGCGGGTAGTCCAATTGTGTCGGACGTGTGCTGTCCCTCAGTGATAGGACAAGGGATTTATTCCAGTTTATCTGCAATCCGGATTGTTGACCACATTGTATGTATTCTCTTAGTAGCGGGTTCAAGTGCTGTTCAGGACTTTTGACATACAACACCATGTCATCCGCATAAAGCGAGATGTGTATGGGTCGGGAGGGCATTTGAAGTGCCGAGTAGTGATGGTGTTGCCGGATTTTACAGGCCAGCGGCTCCACGATTAACGCGAAGAGCATCGGTGAGAGTGGGCACCCCTGCCGAGTACCCCTGCAAATTTGAATGGGTTCCGAGATGTACCTGTTCACTCTGATGCGTGCAGTTAAGTTTGTGTATAGCATCGACACCCATCCCAGAAAGATCAGCGGAAATCCCATACGCACCAGCACTGCTTGGATAAAGGGCCAGCCAATAGTGTCAAACGCCTTAGCAGCGTCAAGCAACACTGCCACAGCCTTCGTCTCCGGCGCCAGATAGTGCGCCAATGCGAACAATGTGCGGGTGTTATGCGTGGTGGCCCTATCAGGGATGAATCCGGATTGATCAGGCCTTATTAACAACGGCATAAGCGGTTTCAACCTATCTGCCAGCAGACTAGCTATGATTTTTGTGTCCACATTTAACAGTGAAAGGGGGCGGTACGAGTCACATTTATTGTCCTCCTTGCCCGGTTTCAGTAATACGATGAGCAAGGCTTCCCTCAAAGATGCCGGCAGCGTCTGGGCCTCGTGTGCTGCCCCATATAGTTGCACCAAGTGCGGGGCGAGTAAATCAGCATACGTTTTATAAAATTCCGTTACGAAGCCATCTGGCCCCGGCGCCTTGTTATTAGGTAAGCGCCTAATGGTGTCTGTAACTTCTTCTACTGTTATAGGGCGCTCTAAGTATTTCCTATGCCCATCTGCTAGCCACGCCATTTCTATATCCTCCATGTACTTCAGTAACTCAGCCTGTGATGGTGACGGGCGGGCCTCATAGAGTGTGCCATATGAGTTCATGAATTCCTTTAGTATCCCCTTAACATCCGTAATCACCTCCCCGGTTGCAGTACAAATGGACGCTATATTTTGTGGTGGTTTACCGGAGCATATTTTAGCGGCCTGTTCCCTGCCCGGCCTGCCCCCCTCACCATACCGCCTAGCAGTTGCCCGCTTGGTTACCTATTTTAGCTCGTCTGTTGCAAATTTGTTATGTTCCGTCAGTAGCGTTTGAATATCCCCCAGTACTCTGGTGTCTCCTGTTTGGGTGTATGTCTGTTCCAGTGCTTGAATGGCTGCCTCGCGTGTGTGCAGTTGCTGTCGGATATCTCTGAGGATGCCTGAGGTCGTGCTAATGCAGACTCCCCTGATCGTAGCCTTAAAGGCCTCCCATAGCAAACCTGGGTCCTCAGTTGTCGGTCCGTTTAGGTCAAAGTAATCTACTATTGCCTTATGTATGGTGGTGACGTATACAGCGTCTTGCAATGCAGCTGCATTGAAGCGCCAAGCGAAGGGTGGTGGGTCATAATGTGGGATAACTACCTCCAGCAGCACCGGGTTGTGGTCAGACAGTGTTCGTGGTAAGTGTTTGATATCTACAACCCATGAAAGTACTTCCTGTGACCCAGCCAGTAGTCCAGTCTGGACCAACTGTTGTTCGCCGCATTTATGTGTGTTGCTGTTGCCATCCCTGGATTACGCATTCTCCACAAATCCACCATATGCAGGTCCTCCATGGCGTCCTGCAGCATTGTCCTGGCATTCCCATGCTGTTCCAAAGTATGTGTTGCCCTGTCCAAGTTGTCGCGCAGGGTGACATTGAAATCTCCCCCCCATATTATGTGATGTGTCTGTAGGTCAGCGATGGTGTGCCATACCTTACTGAAAAACCCCGGGTCGTCTACATTAGGGCCATACGTGTTCACCAACAGTACCTTCTGTCGTCTAATCGTGCCTGCCACAACAACGCTCCTCCCATCTGTATCCCTGTGTATGTTTGTAATCTCAAAGTTTGTCCCCTTTCGTATTAGGATGCTCACCCCCCTAGAGTAAGACGAGTAGCTCGAGTTGGTTACAGATTCTGCCCATTTAGCACCTAGTGTGGATGTGCCGTCTCATGCCAAGTGTGTTTCCTGTAAGAAAACGATGTTAACATTTAAGCGGTCAAAATAAGCAAACAATCGCCTAATCTTTTTCGGGTTGCCTAGACCCCGCACATTCCAAGTGAGGAATTTTAGCATACTACTGCGTGACATGAGCATGTGTGTGAATGGTGATTATATACCATACTGCATAGCGCCTTTAAGTAGTCTTACTACTTGGCGTGTTTTTAATCATTGACACTTGGCCCTCTATTGTAATGTTCTTCGGTGTCCTGGTAGTCAATTTTATTGTAAACTATTTTCGTTTGAGCACTGCACTTTGTCCATTCATAAAATTTCATGGTGTCACAACAGGACTATTTCTTGACAGCCTTTTCCCGTATCGACACTATTTGGTCGGATTTGGGATAAGATGATCAATTATTCCCATATGACGTAAACTCCACCACATGGGTGGTCTGATGGGAATTATTTTAGCCTTTTTGTGACTCATAGTTTTCAGTTCTGACAGCCCTATGTCTCATGCGATCACCACCAGTGCCTCACGGTCGCTAATGCAGCGACACATCATGTGTAGACCTTGCCTGCTCTTTTGTGTGTTTTTTACCTAGGCATAGGGGAGCGAGCAGGAAGGTCAGTAAATATTTCCCCCCCGACCCTCCACACACCTGTTTTGTTTTAGTGGTGATTATATACGCCAGGCATCGAGCCTGCTTCCTACAGTGTGTGTGCGCAGTGATACACCACATAACAATCGAAGGTGACATTAGTATATGTTGAAAGAAAACATAGTCCACATGATAATACACGACTAAGGAGTTCGCCATGCTTCTCAGACACAAAGGTTGTAGTTGAATAGTTCCTGAATTCTCTGCCCTCCCCCCACCCACTTTAGCACCCAAACTTTGCTAAAGCCATCCCTGAACAACTTTTAACTTAGGTATCAAACATGTCTTGGGGTACACCCTCATGGGGGTGTCACCAGGTTCACACATCTCCATCCACATAGTGGATGTGGACAGTCGCTTGCGTAAGTAACAATATACAACATACGTGTAACCTTTCCTAACCCCCAAATCCCACCAATATGACCAACCGCGTTGAAACGGCACCAATACAGACTTTCATACCCACCACAATAATGTGTCTTAGTTCATCGGATATGCGGTACTGTGCCACGGACATTGTCCCTCATGCCAGGCAAGCTGTACTACGACAGACCCTGCCAAAGTTCCTGCTAGGGGCTTTCGGCCCAACACCCCCATCAGCTGGCCTACTTAACCACCCCCATCATTGACAGCACTCCTAATACTCACATCCTGAGTGTCCCTGCAGCGGCATATCGTTAACAAGTTCCGTACTCACAGTAAGTTCGTAAGTGCATAGCCAAGCCATCTCCCAATATATTCGCAGTCACCTAGTCCCGTAGGAGTTCCCACAGTCGGTTGCAGCATCTGCCAGCCTGCGTCTTTCATATGAGTTCCGAAGCTCAGTCCAGCCTTGCCTCGAATCAAACTTTATCATTCAACATCGCTCGTTGGTTCATTTCGATCCTGAGGTTTTCTTCGCTTTACTTGTTGTTTGATATACTCCTGTGCCGCCTGTACCGTCTGAAGTATGATCGGTTTCCCGCCATTGGTGATTTTGAGCTTCGCCGGATACAGCATGGCGTACTCCAGGCCCAGCTCCCTCAGCTTCTTTTTCACCGGAGCGAATTCCTTCCGAGCCAGTTGGACCGCCATGGTGTGATCAGGATAGAACTCCAGAGTGTTTCCCTGATGAGTGATCTTACCCATTTCTCTGGCCAGCCGTAAGATCGTGTCTCTATCTCTGTAATTAAGCATGCGAGCAATGACCATGCGTGGGGCAGCGCCAGGCTTTGGGACGGGTGCCAGTGAACGATGCGCACGCTCCACCAGGAACACTGGGGACAGTTTTTTGGAGCCAAAGATCTCTCTCACCAGCGCCTCAACGTAGGTCTCCATCCTCCCTGTGTTTGTGGATTCCGGCAGACCCGAAATCCGGATGTTATTGCGCGTGGACCTGGCTTCCTGGTCCGCCACCCTGGCTCGTAGGCTCTCCACTGTTTTCACAAGGCCACTGCAGGTCTTCGTCGTGGTTCTGTGGTCATCCTCCACCTTTGAGATTCGTTGCTCGGCTTCCACTATGCGTTCGTCGTGCTTTTCAATTTTCGCCATAGTTGTTGTCCACCCTCTGTACCACGTTATCCAGTTTACCATTCATCTCCTGTAGGCTCTGCTGGATCGCCCGTAGCACCGATTCCACGCCCGTGCTCTCCGATAGTTCTTGGCCCCCTTCCGCTTCAGGGTCCGCCGCGATATTCTTGCCCTGCTTCCGAGTTTCAAACTGGAGCTTGGTCTGCTGCCTGTCCGGTTTCCCCATCTCGAGGTGTGGCTTTGGTGAACTGCGCCCGATTGTCTTAGGGCTGCTAGCCGTCGTCGCACTGGCCGTGGAGTTGGCGCGATGAGTCATTGCAGTGGCCCCCACCTTGCTGTGCGCGTGGTCATCAGCTGGTAAATACGAGTGTGGGTATTGCTGGGCCCGTGATGGTATGGTGCCCTATAGGTTCAGTGGGTGTCGCTGTCTGGGGACCTCATGGGGCACAGCAGAAACAGATCTCCGCACCTCTGCACCCTCTCGCTGGAGATAGACACTCTCTTGGTCCAGCGGGGCTGGTGTGTTTTTTTGGGGCCAGATTGCGTAGGTCTGTGGCGCGGCCTCGGGCAACTCCCACAGCGTGGACTCCCCCAGCCCTGTGTGAGTAACAGTCCGCCCCGCTCACCTCGTTGTCACCGCCACAGGAACGCCGTCTAGGGGTCCGCTGCACAGCTCAGCCAGTCACAAGGGCAGGGAGTTCTCCGTTCCCACACACCTCCAGAGCTACTCACAGCTACCAGGCATCAGAGGGGAACATCACCGTGTCCGCCTCGGTCGTTCGTCGCCGCCGATCATTTGCGTTTCAAGGGCGCCGCCATCTTGCCTCTGGTGGAACGCACAGCAATGCACGGCGCTTCCGAACCCAGCCGCGGTCCTCGATCGTCTCTCCGCCTCGTATGGTGGTCAGCGCCCTCAATCCTTGCGGCACCGGGTGGGCACCCGATCCCAATTCACTTGCATGTCCCGTGAGCTCCGATCAGCTGATCTTCGCGAGCGGCCATTTTGGATCGCCGCAGTCAGCTCTTCGCCATTTGGGTCAGATCTCCTCCAAACAGCCCATTTGGTGTCACCTCCTTGCCATGGCGACGTGGGTACCGAGTTCCGATGTCCAATTCTCGGCTTAACTCGGCGGTAGCGGGGGATTGAAGGGGTTAAAGGCCGCTAGGTTTGCGACCGTCCGGTGGAGCCGACTCACTAGCCAGCCATTCCACAGTGCGCCCTCTAGCGCCCCCCGCCTTGGTCAGAATTTTCATACAATAACACCTTACTTGCTGCTTTAGGCTGTTCACCCTTTTATTTTCTAACTGGTCAACATCCACGGTCCATTCCAGTAGTAATTCCTGAGAGTCAACAAATCATGCCAGCAGTTTCTGAAAGACTGAAAAAGTTGCTAATATTTCAGGAACACATGAAGAAAACTTTGGCTAAAAACAAACATAAAATGAAAACTTCAGCAGACAAACATAGGTTACCAGCTCCACCATATAAAGAGGGAGATTTGGTTTGGATATCAACCAGGAACATTCAAATTAAGGTCCTAAAAAATTAAAACCAAGATTCATTGGTCCTTTTCCTGTAGAAAAAATCCAAAATCCAGTCTCAGTTAAATTGATTCTACCTGAGGATTACACTATTCATCCAGTGTTTCATGTGTCCCTCCTAAAACCTCATGACCCCTCCACCAGACTAGATAATCCACCCCCACCAGTTGTGGTTGGAGACCATCTTGAGTATGAAGTAAAATAAATTCTGGATGCTAAACGCATTCAAGGTCGTCTGTATTATTCAATTGCTTGGAAGGGTTACAATCCGTCTGAAAGGTCCTGGGAACCAGAAAACAGCGTACATGCCCCAAGATTAATTAGATCGTTTCATGCCCTTAATCCAAGAAAACCTCGCCCTGTGAGAAGGTCTTTGGGGGGAGGAACTGTTAAGGGTTCATATGCTGCTGTGCTTTAGAAGCACTTTAAATATCTCTTTTGATATTACTGAATTATTTGTATCGCTATTTTATTCCCAAGATATGACTTTCGGCCATCATGTATGTTTGGAGGTGTTGTATGTAGCCCTGTAGTTGTTGCGCTGTTTTATTTAATCCAGTAATGACATTCATTTGCCAATGCTTGTTGGAATGCATTGGGTCTTGCTGGCTCATTCTGTTTCCCCTGAAAGTCCTCACGTGGAGTAACTGCCTAACGATGTTATCCACGCCATGTGAGACGCATGCAAATGAGAGCCCCGAGATATAAAAGGAACTGCTCGGCTCGTGACGGTGCTTCGCTTTCCAGCACTGCCTTACCACGAGCGTCCCGGATCTCTCCGACTTTGCCGAAGAAGCCGTTTGGTTTCCAGCTCCTGTTTTTGCCCTCAGCCCTGGTCTTTCTACCCCTCTTGCTTCCCAAAAACCTTCCGCCCTTAGAACAACCCTCAAAACCTCACTTACCTGCTTTTCCTAGTTTCCGGTTTCGCCTCAGACGATCCGCAATCTCGGCTGCCAATTCCGGTTTCAAGAAATCCGGTTTTTACCAGTCGGCCGACGAGCTACAGAGAACAAGTAAGGATTACTGGTTGCTAAGCAACCGTAAATAGTTGACTTTCACAGACTTGGGAACATTCAATATTTAAAGGATAAATGGCCACATGCATCATTGTAAGGTTTTGCGATTCCTTATTTGCGATTTTTAGGGAATCGCAAATAAGGAATCGCAAAATGGGATGCATGATTTAAATCGCATCATATTTGCGATTCGGTAAAAATCGCAATTTTTACCCAATCGCAAATATTATGCGAATTCTAATTTGCGATTTCGCAATTCCCATTATTCCTTTGGGCCAAAAGGCACAAAGGAATCAATGGGAAGGCATTGACATTTTGCGAATTTCAATTAGCGATTCGCAAAATGTTAATACATTCCATGGGTGCAGTGGGGGGTCCCCTGCACCCCTGAAATGTATTTTGAAGTGCATATTTCACACACACATGTCCTAAGGACATGTGTGTCTTTAACATGACAGTGTTTTAAAATGACATTTTGAGCATTTTAATAAATTTTCGCAAATTACCACGAGGTTCACCCTCGTGGTAATTTGCACCCCCTAATTGCGAATTCGCAATTTGAAACACAATCATGCATTGCTTTTAAGGAATCGCAAATTTGCGATTCCTTAAAAGCAATCGCATTTTTGGAAATCGCTAAAAATAGCGAATTTCACATGAATGCATGATGCATCCCAAAAACTTATTTAGAAATCGCAAACGGCCAAATTTACCGATTCGTACCGTTTGCACTTCCTAAATAGGTTGATACATGTGGCCGAAAATCACATTGCGAACTCTTTGAGTTTGGACTATAGTTTACTTTCGGATTTTGAATTTTGGACATTAAGTAGACGTTATTTGGAGAACACATGTTTTGAGAACAATAGCTGAAAGTAGTAAACAAGCATCGCCAATACAAATGCAAGACAATTCAACAAGCATTGGAATAGACAATTATTAAAAGAAAACTATTGAACACTGTTAATTGAAGAAGATGTTCAATATATTCATGTTTAGTTGAATTAAGGATGAAACATTATTGAAGCTAGACTCAATTTTGTGCAAGGTTGCTTGTGTTGTTCTCCTTTCAGTATCTTTTACAGATCAGAACCCCACTTGAAGATTATCACTAAAGGCAATCAGGTATGACCTCAGTAGTTTGCGTGAAGATACGTATAGAAAATAACTTAATCTTCACAAATGTGATAACATTTCCATATGTTATTTAAGGTTTAATGATCGAAGTTAAGGATCAGTTTTTACCTGCAAATTGTGAAGTTATTGCATGTGCCATCCGAAAAGTGGTGTGATTGTTTAACCATGATTACTCAGAAGAAAGAGTGAAGGTTCATTTCATAGAGTTAAAGCTATTACAAGTTAAGAAGACTCCAGCTGGCAGAATCCTTACAACGCCCAGAGAACTTCAGTAAGAGAAACCCACATCTGGACTCACGAGACGAGGATCCAGTGTTTATCTTGTTTCTCTCTTCACTTCCCCTAGGAAACAAGCTGGTTCATCAAGCGTTACCTTCCTTGTTGACTGGCTGGTTGACAGGGGAATTGGGACTTAACGACATCAAGGAGGAAACAACTGGAACGTCTTGTGTGATTGTGTAACAGTATTCATTAAACACATTTAATGTTCTCTGGAGACCTATCTCTGTCTGGTCCACAATCACCAGGTCATCTGCTCATAGCAGGCAAGATATATGGTTTCCTCCTACTTTTGGTCTTGCCCCTCTGACCTCTCCTAATTTCAATGTTAGGTTTGCAATAAACAATGAAAAAAGGAGGGGGGCCAGTACGCACCCCTGCCTCAGGCCTTTTCCAATCTGGATCCTCCCTGACAATCCTCCCTCCTTGTCCAGGATTACCTGGGCCCAGTTATTTGAATGCAGGTCCTGTATAAGGGCTAGCAGGTCATCCTGTATTTTATAGCCTACCAGGTTTGACCACAGCTGCTCCCTGCTCACAAGGTCGAACGCCGTGTGGAAGTCCACAAAGCAGCAAAAAAGATTACCCCTCTGCTCTATCAACTTCTGCGCGACCGCCCGGAGAGCAAAGCAGTGGTCCACAGTTGAATGCCCTGCTTTAAATCCACCCTGTTCAGGGGGTACTAGCAAGTTATCTTCTGCCCAATCTTTCAGTAGCCCTAGGAGGCTAGTTAATGCGCAAATATTACTCATGAGTAAAGAAACTTTACGGGAGACTCTAAAGCTAGGATTATCGCGGGGGCAGTACTTTACTTCCTGGTGCTTAGAAGGCCTCGCGGCTGCTCACGCTGTTTCTGCTGCGGTGCCACTGCATCGCAGGAAGCAGTACTTATGCTTACTTCCGGGTTAGCGATATCATTTAGGGCATGCGGAATGGCTGGAAGAATTAGTGCGCCTGCGTGCGGGCTAGACCACATGGATTTGGGCCTGCGCATGTATGATGGGCTAGAGGTGAGCAATAAGAAAGTGGACGCCGCCTCTGTATGTCAATTGTTAAAAACAATATTAAGCGAGGAAGCGGGTCTGGAGTACGTACTGGTTATTATTAGTACTACTCGCACAACTATATGAATCGTACATGTTTCTGGTAAATTTTACAATAGTGCCCGGTCAAACGAAGGCAACCGGCGTACAAAGTGACATTTTAGTACATTTTATACATAAACAGAATTATATTTACGGGCATATCAACCAATACCAGTTCCAGCGAATGTCACAGGCACATTAGACTGACCAAACCAGCTGTATATACGGGCTAACACATTTGCATATATACTGGTCAGAGGAGAGAGTCCACGTTAAGGTATATAGATTTAAAGCAGAGTTTTTCACATAAGAATAAAGGCATCAGGTATTAGCAGCACGTGTTCCACTCATCAAGAGTGTTCAAACCACTTTCAATAGTTTTGCAATTGAAAATCCATTTACATTCCAGGCTATTTAGTATAGACTGCTGATTGCCTCCCCTTGTGCTGGGGAGCAGGCTGTCTATTACCTGCCAGGTGAAGTCTGATTCAGAGTGGCCTTGCTGCAAGAAATGTTCAACCAGAGGCGCTGTCTGTACTTTACACCGAATTCGATTTTTGTGTTGCGAAATCCGTGTCTTGATTTGTTTCGTTGTCTGTCCGATGTAACGTAATCCACACGGGTGCTGGATGCAGTAGACCACATTTCTTGAGTTACAGTTTGTGAATGATTTAAGCAAATGTTTACAGTTGTTATATTCAAAGACTTTTGTGTTACAGGTAAAATGGCATGCAATACAGTTATTACATTTGTAGTGGCCGATGACTGGTGGTAAGTTAAAGCATGCTTCAATAGTGTTACTTTTTTTACTTGGAACAAAAGCTTTTACAAGGTGATGCCTTAAGTTACAGCCCCTTTTGAAAGAAAAAAGGGAGGTACCATTGTCGAGTTCCAGGGGATCCAGAACTGACCAATGTTTTTAAACCATTTTGGTAAGTCCACAAAGCAGCAAAAAAGATTACCCCTCTGCTCTATCGACTTCCGCGCAACCGCCCGGAGAGCAAAGCAGTGGTCCACCGTTGAATGCCGTGCTTTAAATCCACCCTGTTCAGGGGTTACTAGCAAGTTGTCTTCTGCCCAATCTTTCAATAGCCCTAGGATTACTTTGGAGAATAATTTTTCCCCAATATCCAGAAGATTTATTAGGCGGTATTTTTTTAGGGGAATTTACATCGCCTTTTTTATGTATCGGTCTTATAATTGCCCCTTTCCAACAATCTTTTATACACAGAAACTACTAATCTCACTCAGGTAGATTTTGTATCTTTCTTTTAAGAGACTCCTAAACCTAAAGTTTTACTGGATATCTTTTCACCACTGGAGGAGGATCTTTATCTTCAAGAAATAACTGATGCTCTTAAATCCATGGAAAAATCTAAGGCTTCTGGCCCTGATGGATTTTCAGTTTAATTATTTTTATCCTTTTCTTCAACTTTTGCTCCAAAATTATTAGAACTTTTTAATTCATTTCTCTCTAAATCTAAGGCATATGGCTCTTTTTTAGAAGCCCTCATAATTGTCATCCCTAAACCAGGCAAAGATCCCTCCTTTTTTAAATATTTCCGTCCCATATCACTAATTAATTCCGATTGTAAGATTTATGCAACGATTTTGGCTACCCGTTTGGAGAAAGTTATTCCCCTTCTCATTAATCCAGATCAGGCTGGTTTTTTCAAGGGTTTCTTAGCTTCTGATAATGATAGAATGTTTTCCAATATTCTCTCTCCAAGTGCAAAATATCCCTTTCCCTTAGCTGCATTATCCTTTGATGCAGAGAAAGCCTTTGACCGAGTTAATTGGGATTTCATGGTTCACACTTTACAATGGTTTGGTTTCTGTCCAAAGTTTATTTCTTATGTAAAATTATTATATTCAGATCCAAAAGCATGTTTTTTTGTTAATGGCCTTTTTTTCTCCTTATTTTGATTTACAAAGAAGTACACGTCAGGGTTGCCATCTTTCTCCACTTCTTTTCTTGTTATGTTTATAACCTTTTCTTGAACAAATTAGAAATAACCCCCTTATTACTGGTTTTACACTTAAATCACACCAAGATAAACTCTCTGCGTATGCGGATGATATTCTTATATACATGTCCAACTCTGTTTCTTCCTTACCCCCTTTTTTTACATGCAATCTGATTATTCTCTAATGTGTCTGGTTTTAAACTTAGGGGCATATTACCAAGCAATAGCGATAATTATCGCTATTGCTTGGTTAGCGTGAAAAAATTATCGCCGAGCTGCGGCGATTTTTATCACAGATAAACCTTGGTATTACCAAGGTTTATCGCAAATGCGATAAAAATCGGCCGCAATGCATGAATAGCGCTGAAAAGTCAGCGATATTCATGCATTAGTGAGCTAATGCTCTTAACCATGTTATCCACCTCTCATTGGATAACATGGCTAAGAACTGCTCAGGGCAGGTGTTAGCTTTTGGAGATATTCGCTCTTACCGCGAATATCTCCAAAAGTTGGTAATAGGAGATAGCGATGTTAGCGACTGTTTCCAGTCGCTAACATCTTGGCACGCCCACTTTGCATGTCATTAGTGATAAATATCACTGACATGCAAAGTGGGGCCCAAGATGGTCGCTATCTCCTACTAGCTGTCGTTAACTGGTGTTAGCGATAGCTAGGTAATAGGGAGATAATTTTATCTCCGCTTTCTTGGCTTTTAAAGCAAAAAAAGCGGAGATAAACCCCCTTGATAATATGCCCCTCAATTTTTCCAAGACTGAAATTCTACCCTTAAATTCTTCATGTTATCAGCATATGTTCGATTCAAACAACTTTACATGGTGCCCTCAAAAAATTAAGTACTTAGATACTTGGTTCTCCTCTAATATTCGTGATACATTATCCCACAACTTTGCTGCTTTAAAACTTACAATTACCAATCTGTTGTCATTGTGGTCTCCTTTATTTTTATCTTGGTGGGGCAGACTTGATACAATTAAAATGATGATTGTTCCCCAGGTATTGTTCACCTTATCAATGTTACCATTTAAAATTCCCCAATATTATTTTACTCAGATTAACTCTATTTGTACTAAGTTTTTGTGGAATAATAAACATGCACGTATTGCCCTATCCAAATTAATTTGTTCCAAATCTGAAGGGGTTGTTTGTTTCCCTTCTTTAAACTTTATCAAAACACTTTTCTGATTCGTCAATTTTATGCTATGTCCAAAGACTATCAAAATTTACCTAAACCTTCTTGGGTTACTGTTGAACGTTCATTGTTAAAAGCGTTTTAAATTCAGGATGTTGTATTTAGGACCAATTGTACGTTTATTTCTAAATATCCAATTTTAAAATACTCACATTATCTCTTACATTCACTTTTCTTTAAGCACTTTTACAATTATCAATTTTTCCTAGCTTCCTCATTATGGTATAAAAAGTATATTACATTTCGTCACAAAATATTTTATTACAAACATTGGAAAGAAAAGGGCATTTTTTATGTCAATCAGATGATTGTTAATAATGTGATTATGCCTTTCCACCAATTACAAGAGACGTACAATCTCCCGGATTCAGGTATTGAACAATATAATATTTTAGTTCCTGTACTCCAGAATTGTTTACAGAATTTCGTCTCTCAACCAATTCCACGTTCTTTCACACCAGATACTCCATTATATCAAACTTCTGCTGAGGTTATTCCAAGTGCATCGTTCATATATAAATCTTTATCTACACCTAATTGCACTCGAAATAAATCTAATATTGAACTTGATCGAGAGAAGGATTTATCCCAAACTCTATCTATATAGCATTGGGACAAACTTTGGCAAAAACTCTTCAAGACATCCAAAGCTGCAATTATGACCCAATCCCTCCTTTCTATCTATAATAGAGTAGTTTTTACTCCCCTCCTTCTGCAAAAATTCAACACATCAATTCCTTCCACTTGTTGGTCATGTCTTACTGCTGAAGGTTCTTACTTTATTATTGTCCCAAGGTTCATGCCTTTTGGAAAGTTGTATGGTCAGAGTGTTTAATAATTTTTTCTTATAAAGTCTAACTTCTTAAAAAGTCCAACTTAACATATATAATGTATTTTTAGGTACTCTGTCTCCTGACTTTGATCAAATTGCTTCTAAAACAATTGTATTTGATATATTCATTGTTGTTGCTTTTAATGTTATATTACCTTGCTGGAAAGACCATTCTAAGTTATCTTCTTTATGCTGGTGGAACTTAATATGTGATGAACATAGAATTGCTTCGATAGCCCATGCTTCAATTCAGCTACAGATTAAATTGGACCTATTATGGTTACCATTCACTACTTATCTGTCATTAAACTGACCTTCTCCAAAATGTCCTCTTCTATTCTCTACTCTTTCCCCTACTTCTCTGTTCCTCTTTCTTTTTATTTCTTTATCTTCTCTTTTTTCATCTCTTCTATTTCACACTCCTTTCTTTCTTTCTTTCTTTCTTTCTTTCTTTCTTTCTTTCTTTCTTTCTTTCTTTCTTTCTTTCTTTCTTTCTTTCTTTCTTTCTTTTTATAATAAACTATTCATTTTCCCCCTTATTATCCTTGTTTATACTTGCACAGGTGTTTATTATTTCATAGTTCAATATGCAGTTCTAATAAGCATCTGTGCTATTCATTGATGTTCTATAAGAGTGTTATATAGTCATGAACTTTTCTCTAACCTTTTGGAACACTTGTCTTATAGTTGTCATTAATGTATAATGATATCTTCATACTTTTTCTCTGAACAAACTGTTGTATTTGTATTTCTGTGCTCTTTATTATTAATAAAATATATTTAACTAAAAGTGTTTTTAAAAACAAAAAATAATTCATGGCATGCTAATTTCCTGAAACTGGATTTCCACGCGAATTTATGATATGATATGATATAAAGGCTTTTGTAGTGCGCTCTATTACTAAAATAGTATCCTGGCACAGGAATGTGAGGGCGATTCAGAGGGCAGAAGGGAAGAAGGTAGTAGATTACAGAGTGATATTAAACAGGTGGGTTTTCAGCCCCTTCTTAAAGGCCATGATTGTCGGGGCAGTCTTAAGGTGGAGGGGGAGAGCATTCCAAGCCCTCGCGGCTCTGACCGAGATGGACTGACTGCCTAGTCGGGAGTACTTAAATTTGGGCACGGTCATTTGGCACTGGTTGGCTGACCGGAGGGATCGATTAGGGATGTAAAGGGTAAACTTTTTTCTCAAGTAGACAGGGCCAGTCTGATGGACAGCACGATAAGAGAGGACAAGAGTTTTAAACAAAATCATGTGGGCAACTGGAAGCCAGTGGAGGCTTCGGAGGAAGGGACGGACACTGGATCTCTTGGGTAAGTTAAACAAGAGCCTTGCAACCACATTTTGTATGACCTGGAGGCGTTGAATCAAATAGGCCGGTAGGCCACAGAACAAACCTTTTGCGTAATCCAACCTGGAAAGTATTAGAGCATGTGAGACTGTTTCTTTAGCCTCTCTTGGGACGAGGGGAAAGAATCTACGTAGGGCTTTAAGGGTAGAAAAACAGACCACTGTGAGTTTTTTGATGTGGTCCTCAAACTTGAGGTCGTTCCCGAACCAGATTCCCAGGTTTTTTGCTGGGCCACCAATGGATTTTGGACAGGGCAGATCACTGGGCCATAGGAGATCATTAAAGTTATCGGGAAAAGAGCTATAAAAGAGAACCTCAGACTTGCCTTCGTTGCATTTAAGCTGGGCGAGTGCTAACCAGCGGAAGACCGATGAGAGGCAAAGTTGGACCGCCGATGTATCCAAATTGTCCTTAGGCCAGGTGAAAAAAAGTTGGGTATCGTCAACGTAGGCCATAATTTTAGCCCCTAGCTGTTCTGCTAGATAAACCAAAGGGGTGAGGTAGACATTTAAAAGCAGGGGGCTCAGAGTAGACCCCTGAGGAACCCCAGTAAAGAGTTTCTTTGGTGAGGAAGCAAATAGAGGCATCCAGACTTGTTGCGTCCTATTATCTAAAAAAGAGGTCAACCAGTCGAGTGCAAGGCCGGTGATGCCAATGGTGGCTAATCTAGTAAGAAGAAGAGAGTGGGGCACCGCTCTGCCACCTCCGTCCAAGCACTCCTGGATAGCCTCCGACATTTCGACTAGGGCTGTTTCGGTGCTGTAAGCAGCCCTAAATCCAGACTGTGCTGGGTGCAGTGCCTGAGATGTTTCAACAAAGTTTTCCAACTGTTTAAACACGATCTTCTCGCAAACTTTTGCTAAGGCTGGCAGTAATGAAATGGGCCGATAGTTGGAAGGCACAGCTGGATCCAACCCAGGCTTTTTCAAAAGTGGTAGCAATTTAGCTTGCTTCCAACAGAGCGGAACAGTTGCGGAGAGAAAAGAAAGATTACTAATCTGGGTAACCTCATTGCCAACTGTTTCTGCTATCCCCCCGAGGACTCTGGCAGGGCAAGGGTCAGAAGGAGACCCCGACTTCAAGGCCGCAAGGACAGCAATGATGTCGGACTCAGTAGACAGAGCAAAGTTAGCAAACTGTTCGACTGGATTGGGCATGGTTGAGGGGGGAAATGCAGGGGGAGACAGAAAGCCGTCACAGACGGCATGCAGGTCATCCTGGATTTTGGCAATTTTATCAACAAAGAACGAGGAAAGCTCTTCACACCATTGCTCAGATGAAGGCAACAGAGGTTGTGCGGCACATGGTGATAAAAAGCTTTTTACAATTGCGAACATTTCCTTGCTATTATTATTTGCTTTATCAATTTGCCCTGCATAGTAACTGGTCTTGGCAGATCTGATGGCCGCATAATAGTTTTTTTGTGCAGCCTCTCTTTGCCTCGGGCAGATAAGCTTGTCTCCACACCCGTTCGAGTTTCTTACATCCCAGTTTCAATTCCCGAAGGGTGTGTGAAAACCAAGGTTTGGAGGAGGTAGATCGCAGCCTACGGATGCAACCTTTATTGATGGAGGTGGCGGACCCGTTTTCTACCCAAGCATTAAAGGTGCTAACCGCCGCTTCAATCTCCAAAGACAGTAGTGGACGGGTTAAAGATAAAGAGTCCATCAGGGTGTCCAAATTGATCCTCTGTGAATGGGTAAGTGGAGGGCCACTCTCCGAAGCAGCAACCAAAGACCAGGAGAACCTGATCAACATATGGTCCGACCAGGTCACGTTCTCAGGACGGGCCATAACGATGTCGAAGTTGGAACAGACCAGATCTAAGAGATTGCCCCCCACATGGGTGGGTGCAGCAACCCACTGTTTGAGGTGGGCCATAGAGAGGGCTTCGCCTAGGCGAACAGCCTCAGTGGAGTCCAAGATATTGACATGAATGTTAAAATCCCCCAGAAGGAGATACCTTGAATATCTTAGAGCCCGCGGAGTTATAGCCTCCTCTAGTGCCCCCACAAAGTTCCCAGCATATCCCGGAGGCCGGTATACCAGTGTACCACCTACGGTAAAATGTGAGTTAAATACGAAGGCAAAATGGAGCACCTCCCCGTCCTCCAGCTGATCCTGGGGCTCGCAGGAGAAAACTAAGTATGGGCGAATTTTGCGAATCTCGCGTTTGCGAATTTTGCGGATTTGCGAACTCGCAATCCGCAAAATCCGCGAATTCTCGCGAATTTGCGGATTTTTTTTTATGTTCGCACGGGTTTCTGCAAGTTCGCGAGGGTTTTGTACAATTTCGCAAATTGCGAAATTGTACAAAACGCGTGCGAACTTGCAGCAACCTGTGCGAACACAATTATATGAAGAGAAAGAAGCTCCTGGTCACAGGAACAGCACGGGGATTGCGCTCATGAAAGTCAAGGATGCAAAGGCCTCTACCCAGCATCACAGCTGATTTTCCACAGTAGATTTGGGAAGAGGCACACCTGTCCCGCCTCGAAGACGCTCATGATTCTTTTTGGGCTAATGAGTGAGTCACTGATTTTGAGCATCAACTAGTTCGAGCGACCATGCAAAGGCCGCCCTCTACCCAGCATCACAGCTGATTTTCCACGGTAGATTTGGGAAGAGGCACACCTGTCCAGCCTCAAAGACGCTCATGATTGTTTTTGGGCTAATGAATGAGTCACTGAATTTGAGCATCAACTAGTTCGAGTGACCATGTGTGTGTTACTATGCAATCGCCCTGAAGGGCGCAGGGGTCCCTTGAGTGACCTGTGTAAGGCTGTGCCTGTAACTATTTTACAATGGCGCCAGCAAGCTGCCAGCGCCGTTGTAAAATAGTTACAAAGTTAGCTTGTACAGGAAACACTTAGATAAAATAAAGCAGCACCTGCTTCGTTTTATCTAGTGGTTCCTGTGCAAGCTAACTTTGTAACTATTTTACAACGGCGCTGGCAGCTTGCTGGCGCCATTGTAAAATAGTTGCATGAGTGGGGGTTCAACTTTTCAACCCGTTACGCTCGCGGATTTTTTTTGCGGATTTTGCGGGAAATCCGCAAAATTCGCGGATTTCCCAAAAATCCGCAAAATCCGCGAGCGTAACGGATTTCCCGCTCATGCTTAGAGAAAACCCATTGGTCCCTATGAACCGCGGCAGCACCGCCCCCTCTTCCAAGCGGGCGGTCCAGCCTCGTGATTTTAAAGCCCCGTGGAATGGCTAACTCCACCACCGGGGCACACGTGTCATTTAACCAGGTTTCAGTAATGAAAAGTAGGTCAAACTGTTTCTCTGCCAACAGTTCAAAAATGTCCACAGCGTGCTTGACCAATGACCTAGCATTAATTTAGAGGTCATTTCAATTGAAAATGTGCTGTCTCTACCTTACACTGCACTTCCGTACCATGCTTCAATAATATATTTGAGTCAGTGTTCTAAAAAAAGCACCACCAGCAGCGCACCACACGCCCATACCGCTCTCCTCTCCTGCTGAATACATTTGCTTGTTTGTTGTGGGACACTTGCATTTTTCACAGTCCCTATAACTTCAGTGACGTAACACTCATGGCAGTAACCCCACTGTGAAAAATGTTCCAACACCACTGAATTTGGGATGGGGTGTTACATCTCTGGCAGAAGCAAAAGTATGTACTCTTAAACACTGGACCTGTGGCCTCATGACACAGACAATGTCCTCATCTGAAAGTCTTATCTATCAACAGAAAGATCAATTGCCTGCTGTGAAAGACTATATGGACATTTTCTAGATATCTGAGCTCATGAAATTCATCCACTATTGGACTGATATTTTTTTACACATTATATAACTACTATAGACCTGAATCCTGGTATGGAATTCCGCTCTGCTCAGTCAGAAATGGGCCATTGTCACTGAACCCAGATTTACAAGGTGCAGGGACAACGGGCTGTATTTTACCAGCCAGTGAAATCACTTTGCAAACAGGCTGCATTGCAGTGTGGAGCCGTTTCCTGCCCTGACCTATTCTCCTTCACAGGGGTGGAATGGCCTAGTGGGCATTGGGCATTACCATGCAAGGTCGGAATGTTTGAGTCAATTTTATTACTGGGGGCCGGTTTTGCAGCGGTCCTGCTGTATTGGCCCCCCAGTAACAAAAGCGGCAGGGGGGCTGGTCCGTTAACATTGCCATGGCTGCTTTGGGTTCCCAGTCCGGTCCTGCTCCCTCAACCATGACACAGGGTGAGCATGTATCTAACCCACCAGACTACGAACTCGCCTGTCCTTCCCCACCTGCCTCCCTGCACACACACCAAATCATCCCTACTCTCACATTTACCATCTGCAGAAAGCAGGAAAATGTGAGCTATCATTCAAACAAAAAATGTAATACTATGCGTAATTTAAATTCTGCCAGTAAAATAGGATCTAGAGGGTTATTCCCATCTAATGGCCAGAACTGGTGGAATATTACAGTATAGTGACGATATTTATGGGTGTGCCTTTACCACTGCCAGTACAGCACGAGTTGTGGCTCTAATCCCCCGCGCTCTAGTCCCGCATAAAAGGGGTTTCCTGAGACCTTACGCTTGTTTGATTGAGTGTTGTGTGTTCCTCCTGAGGCAGAAGCCAGGAGGCTGTGCTGCTTGTTTTAAACTTTACCTGGAAAATTAATACCACTGTAAAAACAGCGTTTTTTAAAACTTATCTGCAACACTGCCTTAATTGCTTGACTTAAGAAGCTTTCTTCGTTGATGCCTTCCCGCTGTTCACCGCTGCCCTGGGCCACTCCCAGCCGGGAATCGACGCTGTGGAGTTGGTCCCAGGTTCAGACGAGCGGCGGCCATATTGTGTGTGGCTCTAATCCCCCGGGCTCTAGTCGCGCATAAAAGGGGTTTCCTGAGACCTTACGCTCGTTTGATTGAGTGTTGTGTGTTCCTCCTGAGGCGGAAGCCGGGAGGCTGTGCTGCTTGTTTTAAACTTTACTTGGAAAATTAATACCACTGTAAAAACAGTGTTTTTTAACTTATCTGCAACACTGCCTTAATTGTTTGACTTAAGAAGCTTTCCTCGCTGACACCTTCCCCCTCTTCCCTGCTGCCCTGGGCCACTCCCAGCCGAGTATCGACGCTGTGGAGTTGGTCCCAGGTTCAGACGAGCGGCGGCCATATTGTGTGTGGCTCTAATCCCCCGCGTTCTAGTAGCGCATAAAAGGGGTTTCCTGAGACCTTACGCTTGTTTGATTGAGTGTTGTGTATTCCTCCTGAGGCGGAAGCCGGGAGGCTGTGCTGCTTGTTTTAAACTTTACTTGGAAAATTAATACCACTGTAAAAACGGCGTTTTTTTTAACTTATCTGCAACACTGCCTTAATTGCTTGACTTAAGAAGCTTTCTACGTTGACGCCTTCCCCCTCTTACTCCCTGCCCTGGGCCACTCCCAGCCGAGTATCGACGCTGTGGAGTTGGTCCGAGGTACAGACGAGCGGCGGCCATATTGTGTGTGGCTCTAATCGCGCATAAAAGGGGATGTCCATGCCTTCGCGCAGCGGACGCGAGCAGCGGACGCGCCGGACCTGCGCCGGAGTCGTGCCAGAGTCCTGCCCGTCTGTGCCCGTCCGCGACCAGGATGCAGCCGCAGACGCAGGTACTGTTACATCCAGCGATTCCCCTCATTCCATCTCCTACGACAGTGCCACGCTTAAGACCCTGAAGCCCAAACATTGTATCTTACCTCCTATCACACCCCAGGATGTTAGCCCCCATCTACCTTTCAAAAAATGTCTCCCAGGACAACCTGATGATCTAAAGCACAATTGCTTCTTCATGCAGACAACTCCCAACTTGGCACGAATAAAGTCGGGTATGATCAACTGTCGTTCCCTAGTAAAACATACCCTTGACATCGCCCAAACTTTAGAAGAGGATAACTGTGACCTTTTATTCCTAACCGAGACTTGGTTAGGGGATGAAACCAACCCCGCGATGCACTTAGCCATTACCTCCGGCTACAGTATACTTTGCGCAAATAGACAGGGCTCTCACCCTGGAGGCGGAGTTGCCATAATATACAGATCCCATTGGACTATATCCTCTTTTACTTACAAACAACTGGAACGCATTGAAGCTCTCCCCTTCTGTATTAAAATAGAGGCCAATTTTACCTTCACTGGCCTCCTGGTTTTTCGTCCCCCAAACTCTAAAACATCTCATCTCCCCGTATTCCTTGATTATGTTCTGCAAGTAACATCGCGATATGCTAACTTCACCCTTCTTGGAGATTTTAATCTCCACGTAGACAACCCTTCGGACTCCACCTCCTCTAACTTCTTGCCCACTTTATCAGATGGAGGGCTAAAGCAACTTATTAGTTATCCTACACATAAGGCACCCTTGACCTGATCTGCACCAATTTGGATGGTCTAGCCATAAGTGATCCCCTCCCGGTGATCTGACCTGACCACCTCTTTGTCCCTTTTTCGTTCCCCCGGCACCGCCAAGATTGCCACATATGCCCGGCCAAACTTCAGGGCAGAAATTGGAGTAAGATCTCCCCTGACAGCCTTGCCGCCCATCTCCAATCTATCGGCCCCCAGACACGTTTTCTGACCTTGACACTCGTTTGACTAATTTTAACGGCTGGATTTCTTCCACAATTGATCTCCTTGCCCCTATTAGGCCCCTCAAAACCTACTGCTCTGCCCCATCTGCCCCGTGGTACTCCGACGAACTCCGAAAATGCAAATCGGAATGTAAACGCCTCGAGAGACGTTGGAGAATAACCTACTCACCTGACCGTAAATCTCTCTATAAATCTGCTTTAAAAGAATATAGGAAAAAAATTATTGAACACAAAATAACTTGTCTGGAAGAAAAACTCAATCGTTCACAAGGATCATCCAGGGAAATATTTGACACAGTTAGATCTTTCACCGACTCCTTGGCTTTAAAACGACCCCCACTGGTGTCTCAGACACTATGCAACGGTCTCTCTCATTTTTTCGAGAACAAAATAGCCACCATTCAAGACTCCTTCCCTAGTAATACTAACTCAGACAAATGTACTACCAATATCATCATCACTGGATCTGACTGTACGTTCTCTAACTTTAAAGAGGTCACTTTAGATCAATCTCTCAAAGAACTCTACAAAAGCAAATCCGGATCCCCTCTTGATCCTTGGCCCGCCAAGCAATACAAGGCCCTAGCACCCATTCTCAACCTCACACTGAACGGGATTTGGAACGACTCGCTACATACGGGAGTCTATCCAGACTCCTGGAAGCACGCACGGTTAATCCCCATTATTAAGAAAGCCAATGCGGACCCGAGTGAACCTTCCAACTACAGGCTGATCTCTCTCTTACCAGCCCCCGCCAAAGTGCTCGAACAACTTGTTCAGCAACAACTAGCGGGTGTTTTTAGAAACATCAGGTGCCTACCATGACTCTCAGCACGGCTTTAGACCAGGGTATTGCACTGAGTCAGCACTAATCGAGATGGCAGATGCAGTACGCTGGAGGATGGACGAGGGATCAAGAGCGGTGTTGGTGCTGCTTGACTTGTCAGCAGCATTCGACACCGTCTCCCACCCCCTCCTCCTAGACCGCCTACAATCCAAAGGCATCCAGGGTACGGCCTTAAAATGGATTGCATCCTTCGTGTCCAACCGTACGCAGGCAGTGTTCACCCCCCCATATACCTCAGATAGCCGCCCACTTTGGTGGGTAGTCCCCCAAGGCTCCTCACTGAGCCCCCTCCTATTTAATGTTTATTTTTCACCCCTTTTTGACATCATCGCCCAAACTGGAATAAAGGCCACCTCCTACGCCGATGATATTCAACTTTTGTTGTCATTTAACAGCATTACCCAAACAACCTTCGACCCTTTAAAAAACTGCCTTCATACAATCGCCCAGTGGATGGACAATAATTTCCTACGGCTAAACGCAGGAAAAACGGAGGTACTTTTCTTTCATCAGCCGTCCCCACTAGATACCAACATCTGGTGGCCTCTTGATATAAGTGCACCACCTCAGCCCAAAGACTCGGTGAAAAACATAGGGGTCATATGGGATTCTAACCTCACACTGCATCATCAAGTTCACACAGTCTCTGCAGCATGCTTTGCCAAGATCAGAATGGTGAAAAAGTTAATCAATTTCTTACCCAACAACACCAGGAAGATTGTAGTCCAGGCGTTGATCGCCTCACATGTAGACTACTCTAACGGCATGTTCACAGGTCTGTCTGAAGGTCTTTGCCATCGACTTCAGACAGTCCAGAACGCTGCAGTACGACTGGTTGGTGGCATTACCCTACGCGAGCACATCTCACCCCACCATTGCAGACTTCATTGGCTTCCTATACAAAAAAGGGCAGAATTCAAAGCACTGGTACTGGCTCAAGGTGCATTGCGAGGCAAGGGCCCTGCCTACCTTTCCACTTGTCTCACCCCTTACAACAACACCAGGACTCTTCGTTCTTCTTCAAAAAATGTCCTCACCACCCCCAGATAAAAAAAAACGATTAGGCGGGAAAACTTTTCAAGTATATACTTCTGCCCTCTGGAACAAGTTACCTAATTCCATCTGGTTGATCCAGGAAGAACTACCCTTCCGGAAAGCCTTAAAAACTCACTTGTTCTGTTAACCATCACCTTTTTAAACAACACCTAATCCTGCATAAGATCGCACAGGAGCGCAGGGACACCCTGTTGGGGTATCTGTGCGCTATAACAAAATACACTAAATAAAAAAAATAGTTGGGACTTATGTCCTTCGACTCTGTCATTAAGGGATAAGGATCTTGTTATGAAGAGCATGGTTATAGTGCAAGATGTGTTATGTCTACACACAACATGGCAGTCACCATAGAAGTATAGTACATAGCGTTCTAAGATGGCCACCATTGCCATTTTAATTTGACAAAGATAATAATGTGGGGCAACCAATTTGGAAAGTTATGTTCTATATTTTTAAGAAGCTGGCCATGAAGGCACCTTGAAGGCCCTCCTAGAAGTATATATTTCAAGATGGCACTCTGCCACTATTAGCCAATGGCAGCATAAGTGCAGAGGTGGGCAACGGGCAGAGAGTATGTAGAGAGAAAGAGAGGCAGTGGAGAGATAAAGGGGCATATTTACAGCAGAATGGAGAAACGTGGTTTTAAGCAAACATTGCTAGCACCACGCTTCCCCATTCTGAAAACGCAGGGGTGAGCCGTATTCACAAGAATGCAGTGCACCCCTGTTTTTCCACTAGAACTGAGTTCACCATAGTGCAAGGGTGTCTGCGATTGGGCGAAGATTGTTTATGTGCAGGAAGATCCCCATAATAAAAAATATTTAAATGCCTTTTTGTAACTTTTACGTGTGCTGCTTAATGCAGCACACATTGAAGTTGCAAAACGGCATTTTTTTAATATGCACAAGGCAGCACACATGAAAACAGCAAAAACGAGGAGAAATTAAGCATTTCGCTTTGTTTTGCCTGTTTAAGACCAGGCTTCCCTGGTTTTAATTTTAGCGTTGCCTCCTATTTATGCTGTCCTTGTAAATAGGGGGCTGTGTCAAAATCAATGGGTGTTGCGGTGGAACGCCCACCACAACACCCATTTTACTCCCCATTCATGCTAACTACAGCATGAAAGGGTGCCTTATTTACAAGGCAGCAATAAGCCACGGTAAGTGGCTTAACACTGTGTTAGAACCGGCTGTCTCTAGTTGGCAGAGGTATGCACTTCTGACAAATAGGGACACTCCTTTTCTAGTCAGGGCAAGGGGATCACACCCTTTGATAACCCCTGCTCACCCCCTCGGTAGCTTGGCAGAGCAGAACAGGCTTATCTCAGAGGCTGTGCGTTAAGCAATTATGACCACATACAGTAACACAGTGAACACGCTACAAATGGACACGACACCGTAGTATTATAAAAATAAGTATTTTTATATAAGGCTTAGCACAAGACCAAATAACGGCAAAACTGTACACAATCGGAATAAATACGTTCGGGAAGGAAAAAGGATAGTTCAAAGGTAGTTTCTTCTTTAGCACAAGAGTCTTTTAGTATCAAGCAAATCTTCTTCTTTAGCAACGCAGTTCTTAGCAACAGGGTAACTCACACGGGAGCTACACAACGTCGAGGCAAAGATAATCCACAGGTGTGGCGTCGACCGCGAGGAGCGCTACGTCGGGCCTGGAGTCACACGGACCCCCAACAACACAGTACCTTAGGAAAATGAAGCACACGATGATCGGCGGCGTCGGGCAATCCGGCGTCGCGTCTTCGGTGTCGATCAGGCCTCAGCAGGTGTCGTCGATGATGCGGTTGCACAGAGTGAGCAGCGCTCACGGCGTCGAAGGGCACACGGTTGATGCGATCAGCAGCGGGGCAGACACGAGGTCCTCTGGAGTTAGAGCCGGACTCCCACTCACTGGCGTTGCTGCTGGCATCGGTTGGGCCCAGCGTCCGGTCGTCGTGATTGCTGGTCCTTTCAGAGGTGCTGGATTCACACTTCCAGCGAATAGCACTTTTAGCAGATTAAGTCCTTTAGCCCTGTGACTTCAGCAGGAGACTGGCACTCTTCCAGTCCTAGGAGATTTTCTTAGCAAGCGTGAGAGTACACACACAGTTCCTCTCTCCTGGTTCCTTGGCAAAAATAAAGAAGCACTGCAGGAGTCCCCCAACAACAGCACACTGGCAGAAGGGGTAGGCAGTCCTTTAGATCAGCAGGCTTCTTGTCCTTGGTTACAGGGTTCCTTGTCAGAAGTGATCTGATTTCCTAGTTCAGGGATCCTTCTCTTATACCCCTTTTCGTCTTTGATCCCTTTGTCTATGCCGGGGGTTTCCCAACATCCTGGGTCTGCGGTGGGTGGAGCTAGGCAGTAGCACCTGGCCTATTCATTGAGCCGGGCCGGGTCCTCAGACGCCCCGCAGGAGGTGGAGCCAGCATTGACACTGGCAGGAGCAGAGCTATCGCCCTCCTGGCAGGAGGTGGGGCTAGGATCGTCCATGGCAGGCACAGAGCCATCAGTCGCTTGGCAGGAGGTGGAGCCAGCATTGTATCAGGCAAGGCAGGCTATCAACAACTACTCTCCCCCTACTCTCAACGTAATGTCCCACTCATCCCACACTGACTCATCCAGACCTCTTGGAGCCACCCAGCTCCTGTCACACACACGCAAGACCAGCAGAGACCAGATATGGTTAGACAAGAAAATAGACACTTTCTAAAAGTGCTATTTTCGAACCCAGAGTCCAAAAACCATCCACACCACCGGATGCGTAATTAAACCCCGAGTTCAGGGATACCAAACTCGACATTGCACCGTACTCTCCGAGCCAGCTAGGATCATAGCATTAATAATCCCGGCGGCCCATTCTAAGCAATGGAGAGCAGGCTACCTCGCAATAGTGAAGCACTTCACTATCAGGACATGCCAACTTGGTCAGGCGTGTCCTACCTTACACTTACAATGCACCCTGCCCACGGGCCTACCATAGGGGTGACTAACAAGAAGTTAAGGGAAGGTTGGAGTGGCTGGCAAGTAGGTATACCTGCGCAGCCGGCGTGACAGTACAAGACTGCACGGGGGTCTCGCAATGACCGACCCGTAGACATTCTTTTACGAGGCCGCTCCTGTGGGTGGCACAACACGTGCTGCAAGCCCACGAGCGGCATTTGTATTTACAAGCCACGGCACTCCTGGTGCACTAGACTAGGGACTGACAGTAAACCAAATAAGCCAAACATGGATACAATAGATACATCAATTTAACATAGGGAGCACTTGCGCTATGGCACTGATCAGCAGTGACACGGCGCCCAAAGCATATACCAGCAAAACATCGTAAAACAGTAGAGGCAAACAGAAAAAATGGAGGAGAGACTCAAGCCAATGATGTCAGGTGTAACACGTGTCCCCTCCAGCTGAAATGTGGGGAGAACTACCCTTAACCTAGGGAGTCCTCATCACTAAGGCAGAAAAATCTGGACAGACCATCAGCATTGGCGTGATCTGTACCAGGGCGGTGTTCCACCGTAAAGTCCATCCCCTGTATAGAAATGGACCACCTCAACAGTTTCGGATTCTCACCCCTCATCTGCATCAACCATCTGAGGGGCCTGTGGTCTGTCTGAACCCGGAAGTGAGTCCCAAACAGGTAGGGTCTTAGCTCCTTCAGCGCCCAGACCACAGCAAATGCTTCTCTCTCTATCGCACTCCACCTCGTTTCCCTGGGAAGTAACCTCCTACTGATGAAGGCTACAGGCAAGTCTCGGCCCTCTTCATTCACCTGAGCTAGAACAGCCCCCACGCCATGCTCTGAAGCGTCCGTCTGAACAATGAATTCTTTCGAAAAGTCGGGTGCTTGGAGTATAGGTGCTGTGCACATTGCAGTTTTCAGGGTGTCGAAGGCCGTTTGACAGGCATCAGTCCAGATCATGTTTCGTGGCTGCTTCCTGGAAGTCAGCGAAGTCAAGGGGTGCACAATGTTGCCGTAATCCTTGACAAACCTCCTGTAATAACCTGTGAGTCCTAAGAAGGCTCTCACCTGCGTTTGGGTTTTGGGCGGTGCCCAAGCCAGGATGGTATCAATCTTGGGTTGCAGGGGGGCCACCTTACCGCTCCCTACTTGGTGCCCCAAGTACACCACAGAACCCTGCCCAATCTGGCACTTACTGGCTTTGATTGTGAGGCCTGCTCCGCGCAGGGCCAACAACACTTCCTGGAGGTGGCGCAAGTGTTCCTCCCAGCTGGCGCTGAACACTGCGATGTCGTCCAGGTAGGCGGCACTGAATTCCTCCAGTCCAGCCAAGACCTGGTTGACCAACCTCTGGAAGGTGGCAGGGGCATTCTTCATCCCAAAGGGCATTACCCGGAACTGTTATAGCCCATCTGGTGTGGAGAATGCTGACCTCTCCTTTGCCCCATCAGTCAAGGCGATCTGCCAGTACCCAGACGTTAAATCGAACGTACTAAGGTACCGGGCAGCCCCCAACCGATCGATGAGCTCATCAGCTCTGGGGATGGGGTGCGCGTCAGTCTTCGTGACCGAATTGAGTCCTCGGTAGTCCACGCAGAACCGGAGTTCCGGTGAAGCACCAGGCGCTGCAGCCTTCGGGACCAAGACCACTGGGCTGGCCCAAGGACTGCTAGAGGACTCAATCACCCCTAACGCGAACATTTTGGAGACCTCCTCCTTAATGTACGCTCAGACCTTGTCAGTCACCCTGTAAGCCTTGTGCTTCACAGGAGGGCTGTCTCCGGTGTCAACGTCATGGACACACCAATGCGTGACACCCGGAACCAAGGAAAACAGATCCGGGAATTGCCCCAACAGTTGGTGACAATCCTGTTTCTGTTCAAGGGTCAGTGTGTCAGAGAGGACCACACCGTCCACTGACCCGTCTTGCTCTTTAGCACACAGGAGGTCAGGAAGAGGCTCACTCTCCTCCTCCATTCCATCATCTGTAGCTAGGAGCATGCCCACTTCGGACCTTTCTAAGTGGGGCTTCAAACGGTTGACATGCAGGACCCGCAAGGGGTTCCTGGGAGATTTCAAGTCCACCAAGTAGGTGACATCACTCTTCTTCTCCACAACCTTAAACGGTCCAGTCCACCTGTCCTTGAGCGCACAAGGTTCCACAGGGGACATGACCCACACTTCCTGACCAGGCTGAAGCTCTACCAGAGTGGCATTCCGGCCGTACCATCGCTTCATCTCCTCCTGGCTGGCCTCCAGATTTGCCTGAGCAAGTTCTCTGAAGCGCCGAGTCTGGTTCCGAAAGGCCAGCATGTAGCTGTATACATCCTGGGGAGGTTTCCTGGGAGATTGCTCCCAGCCTTCCTTGACCAGACTCAGAGGTCCTCTTACCGGGTGACCGTATAAGAGCTCAAAGGGGCTGAACCCTAGAGACTTCTGCGGCACCTCACGGTAAGCAAACAACAGGCATGGCAAGAGGACGTCCCATTTCAGCCTCATTGGTTCTTCAAGACCCATAATCATGCCTTTCAGGGTCCGGTTGAATCTCTCAACCAGCCCATTTCCTTGAGGGTGGTAAGGAGTGGTGAACTTGTAGGTTACCCCACACTCCTTCCACAGAGACTTCATATAGTTCGAAATGAAGTTGGTGCCTCGGTCGGACACCACCTCTCTGGGGAACCCCATCCGGGAGAAAACACCCATCAGTGCTCGTCCCACCACGGGGGCCGTCACTGTTCGGAGAGGGATGGCCTCCGGGTACCTCGTGGCATGGTCCACCAAGACCAGGATGAACCTGTTGCCCAGGGCTGTCTTGGGGTCCAGGGGCCCAACAATGTCAATACCCACCCGGTCAAAGGGGGTGCTGACCACTGGAAAAGGTTGGAGGGAAGCCTTCTGCTTCCTTCCGCTTTTCCCACTTGCCTGGCAAGTGCGACAAGTCTTGCAATGGATGTCTACATCCCTACGCATCTGAGGCCAATAAAAATGGGTGACAAGCCTGTCATAGGTCTTGTCCTGCCCCAGATGTCCAGCTAACGGAACGTCATGAGCCAAATCCAGTAGGAAGGCTCTGAAGCGCTGGGGTACCACCAGCACACGGGCTGACCCAGGCTCAGCAGCCTTAGGCTCGCTATACAGGAGGTCGTTCTCCCAATACACAAAATGTGACCCTGAGTGATCACCTGAGGATTGGGCTGAGGCCTGCTGCCTCATGCCCACAAGAGAAGGGCACACCTTCTGTTCCGCACAGAATTCCTCCCTGGAGGGACCACCATCCTGCTGCCAGTGGGTCAGCTCGGGCAGATCTCACAGTTCGGCAATTTGTTCCCCTGTGGGCTCCAGGGCATCCCCCTCAGGGTCTACCTCCTCCTGGACCACGGGAACTACGGGGGCCGGTTTCCCGTGCCTCCTGCCTCTTCTCTTCACAGCTGGGTCCTGGGCCGTACTTTCAGGCTCCGGGACCCCATCAACACCCTTACTCGCTGTCATGGATCGAGTGGTTGCACACACCCACTCTGGCACACCCAACATTTTCAAGTGCGCAGCTCGCTCCACCTTAGCCCAAGGGGAGTCTTCCAAATCATTGCCCAGGAGACAATCGACAGGCATGGCGGGCCTCACAGCAACCTGAAGAGTACCTGAAACTCCCCCCCATTCAAAGGAAACCTGAGCCACCTCACACTCTTTCTGGGAGTTATCGGCAGCTATCACGGGGTAGAATGCGTGGGGAACCACCTGCTCTCTGGACACCAAGTGACACTTGACAGCTGTCACACTCGCTCCGGTGTCTCTGAGAGCTTCCACTCTATGGCCATTAATGGTCACCCACTGCCTATATTTACTAGTGTTACTAGGCAGAGGGGGTGGAGGGACCATTTGCATGTCTCCTAGTGAGACCAGGGACATCTCTGCGGGACCCCTCCCACCATGGACAACCATCTCCTCCCCTCCCAAGGCTACACTCGCCAACTGACGGGGGGGTGCACTCGATGGTGCATTTGATTTCTTCATGGGACACTGGGGATCGTAATACCGGTGTCCCACCTGCCCACAAGTGTAGCAGGTTAGGGGGCCCCTACGAACAGGTTTACCCGTCGGGGCCCCTGGCTTCTTCTCAGGGGGAGGCTGGGAACCTTTCTCTTGGTTCCCTTAGGTATTACTTTGGGGCCCTTTCTGGGACTCCTTCTGTTTACCCTTGTCCCCCCCACTCTTCTGCTGGGGACCCTGCCCACCTTTGGCTGAGTCTCCCACTGGACCCTTGTGGACCCTGGTACTGACCCAGCGGTCCGCCTCCTCAGCAAGTTTTCTAGGGTTAGATATCTTGCTATCAATCAGGTGCTGGCGCAGCTCTGGAAAACAGTTATTAGACAAGTGCTCCCAAGCAAACAAATCATAAAGAGCTTCATAACTTTCCACTTTGCTGCCCTTTACCCAACCATCCATGGCTCTGCAAAAATAAGACACATATTCAACCCACGTCGTACCAGGCAATTTCTTACATTCTCTAAAAGCTTGTCTGTACTGCTCGGGGGTTAAGCCATATCGCAACATTAAAGCATCTTTCATATGAGTATACGACATCCTATCCGCAACAGGCATATCTAACAGGGTATCTCTTCCCTCATTCACAAAGCGACCCCACAACCCCGCTCCCCAATTCTTCTCAGGGACCTGGTGGGCCAACAATGCTAACTCATATGCTTTAAACCATTGACCAATATCTTCATTCTTATTGTAATCCTTGATCACATCTTTCGGGAAGTAAAACTTACTTTCTGCAGGCTCGGATGGAATGCTGCCACCAGAGGGATTCAACTCTAACTTTTTAGCTTGGATATCCAGCTCCCTCAACCTGGCTTCACGCTCCAAAGCTAACTTCTCTCGTTCAAACTCCAACTTTTTGATCTCTAACTCAGCTTCCCTTCTACCTCTTGCATTTTCTAACTCCAACTGCCCATTTATTTTTAGCCTTGCCATCTCCATGTTGTAAGCTCGCTCTTTCGCCCTTTCTTCTCTTTCTTCAGGGGAAAGACCTTTGGAGGAAACACTGCTTCCGGGAGAGGGCACAGGTCCATTCACTGGCAACTCCTCATCCCCTTCCTCTGTGGGTACCACCACCACATCAGAGGGATTTCTGGACTCCCACCAGGCCTGCAATGCTTTATAAAAATCATCTTTTCTCGAGAGGCCGGTGGTAGGAACTTCAAACTGGACGCAAAAGTGTTTCAGCTCATCTTTCTTGTATCTCTTTAGCTTACTCCTCTCGAACTCCTCCACAACGATAGCAGGGGCAGTGACTCCGTTGTCACTCATGGTTAAAACTGGCAGTGTTCAGAAAATCAAGTTTCAGAAAAGCGGAGAACAAAAATAGGATCCTTCCGAATCAGATTGTGACTGCGCTATGGTCTGCTTTCACTATGTAGCGCACACTAATCACTGTACATGGGTCATAAATGCAAAGTCCAAATCCTCACCGCTGACCCACCAATGTTAGAACCGGCTGTCTCTAGTTGGCAGAGGTATGCACTTCTGACAAATAGGGACACTCCTTTTCTAGTCAGGGCAAGGGGATCACACCCTTTGATAACCCCTGCTCACCCCCTCGGTAGCTTGGCAGAGCAGAACAGGCTTATCTCAGAGGCTGTGCGTTAAGCAATTATGACCACATACAGTAACACAGTGAACACGCTACAAATGGACACGACACCGTAGTATTATAAAAATAAGTATTTTTATATAAGGCTTAGCACAAGACCAAATAACGGCAAAACTGTACACAATCGGAATAAATACGTTCGGGAAGGAAAAAGGATAGTTCAAAGGTAGTTTCTTCTTTAGCACAAGAGTCTTTTAGTATCAAGCAAATCTTCTTCTTTAGCAACGCAGTTCTTAGCAACAGGGTAACTCACACGGGAGCTACACAACGTCGAGGCAAAGATAATCCACAGGTGTGGCGTCGACCGCGAGGAGCGCTACGTCGGGCCTGGAGTCACACGGACCCCCAACAACACAGTACCTTAGGAAAACGAAGCACACGATGATCGGCGGCGTCGGGCAATCCGGCGTCGCGTCTTCGGTGTCGATCAGGCCTCAGCAGGCGTCGTCGATGATGCGGTTGCACAGAGTGAGCAGCGCTCACGGCGTCGAAGGGCACACGGTTGATGCGATCAGCAGCGGGGCAGACACGAGGTCCTCTGGAGTTAGAGCTGGACTCCCACTCACTGGCGTTGCTGCTGGCGTCGGTTGGGCCCAGCGTCCGGTCGTCGTGATTGCTGGTCCTTTCAGAGGTGCTGGATTCACACTTCCAGCGAATAGCACTTTTAGCAGATGAAGTCCTTTAGCCCTGTGACTTCAGCAGGAGACTGGCACTCTTCCAGTCCTTGGAGATTTTCTTAGCAAGCGTGAGAGTACACACACAGTTCCTCTCTCCTGGTTCCTTGGCAAAAATAAAGAAGCACTGCAGGAGTCCCCCAACAACAGCACACTGGCAGAAGGGGTAGGCAGTCCTTTAGATCAGCAGGCTTCTTGTCCTTGGTTACAGGGTTCCTTGTCAGAAGTGATCTGATTTCCTAGTTCAGGGGTCCTTCTCTTATACCCCTTTTCGTCTTTGATCCCTTTGTCTATGCCGGGGGTTTCCCAACATCCTGGGTCTGCGGTGGGTGGAGCTAGGCAGTAGCACCTGGCCTATTCATTGAGCCGGGCCGGGTCCTCAGACGCCCCGCAGGAGGTGGAGCCAGCATTGACACTGGCAGGAGCAGAGCTATCTCCCTCCTGGCAGGAGGTGGGGCTAGGATCGTCCATGGCAGGCACAGAGCCATCAGTCGCTTGGCAGGAGGTGGAGCCAGCATTGTATCAGGCAAGGCAGGCTATCAACAACTACTCTCCCCCTACTCTCAACGTAATGTCCCACTCATCCCACACTGACTCATCCAGACCTCTTGGAGCCACCCAGCTCCTGTCACACACACGCAAGACCAGCAGAGACCAGATATGGTTAGACAAGAAAATAGACACTTTCTAAAAGTGCTATTTTCGAACCCAGAGTCCAAAAACCATCCACACCACCGGATGCGTAATTAAACCCCGAGTTCAGGGATACCAAACTCGACATTGCACCGTACTCTCCGAGCCAGCTAGGATCATAGCATTAATAATCCCGGCGGCCCATTCTAAGCAATGGAGAGCAGGCTACCTCGCAATAGTGAAGCACGAAGATGGCGGCACTTCACTATCAGGACATGCCAACTTGGTCAGGCGTGTCCTACCTTACACTTACAATGCACCCTGCCCACGGGCCTACCATAGGGGTGACTAACAAGAAGTTAAGGGAAGGTTGGAGGGGCTGGCAAGTAGGTATACCTGCGCAGCCGGCGTGACAGTACAAGACTGCACGGGGGTCTCGCAATGACCGACCCGTAGACATTCTTTTACGAGGCCGCTCCTGTGGGTGGCACAACACGTGCTGCAAGCCCACGAGCGGCATTTGTATTTACAAGCCCCGGCACTCCTGGTGCACAAGACTAGGGACTGACAGTAAACCAAATAAGCCAAACATGGATACAATAGATACATCAATTTAACATAGGGAGCACTTGCGCTATGGCACTGATCAGCAGTGACACGGCGCCCAAAGCATATACCAGCAAAACATCGTAAAACAGTAGAGGCAAACAGAAAAAATGGAGGAGAGACTCAAGCCAATGATGTCAGGTCTAACACACTGCCTAATAAATAAGGCAAAGTGCCTACCACCACCCCAACGTCACTAAAAGTGATGTTGTGGTGGCAATATGGGCTTGTAAATATGTCCCAAAGTGTCATTGTGCTGCAGCAGTCCCCAATGTTGGTGATGTAGGTAGGGTACAGTAAAATGGATGCATTAAGGGGAGGTGGTTGAACAATGATTAATGGCAAGAGAGGGAAGAGAAAGCATGAACAAAAGCCTAAGAGAGAGAGAGAAGTAGGAAGAACCAGAGCATGCAGTCCTATGGAGTATTAAATGCTCACACAGCAGAGAGAAAAAACCCAAAACGAAAAAAGTTTAGCAGTGGAAGGACACACTCAACCAATTAAAATGCTCCAGGACCTTGGGAGGCAGACAAAAATGGAGGAAAGCTAGTAAATCATGAAGAGAGATTCGAAACACAGACAAGAAAGGCATTAAGAGCAGTGGGCAGATCCACCCCCCCTCCTCAAGTATATATTAAGGTATTGGATATGTGTCCATCACATTTGCATGACTCACTCTCCCCTCTACAATAAGCACTTCCTCCCCTCTTTAATTTTCTCAGTAGTTTATTTTTTTTAAATACGCGTCAGATGCATACGTTTTTAAAAAATTGTCTTCACAGAGTTTAGTATCATGCATCAACACTATATCGCCAATAACAAGCACAATGATCTTATGATACTTAACGAACATTGAAATATTGTTCCAAAAATTAGTCCTACTGCATCATCCTTCGCTTCTGACCCTGCAAATTGAGCACAGTTATGCCCTTGTACAGGGGTTTCTGTTGCTAACACTTCACTAAGTGTGAAGATGTTTAAGTTAGTAGATTTAAAGGGGGACCGCAAAATTAATGGTCTTGCGTGTTTTCTAAAAATCAAAAGCGTTCCCATGTTTGTTTAGACAGAGAAGAGCCTTAGCAGCAAGAAAAGAGAATGCGATCTGCATTAATTTGTAGTCCGGGAAGGGTAAGTAGGTTGGCCTTGAAGGACCTTAGCATACATCTGGATTAACAGTGTATGGTAAATTGGTTTACAATAGAAGCAAACCTTTTATTGTAAAACGTTTCATAGAAGAAATACAGGGGGATATTCTCAAGAACCTGTGATAATAACCGCAAAATAAGCTTAATACAACTTTTCATATCCCAGTCCATCGAGGGAATACAACGCCATGTTAAAGTAATATTCACAACACAGAAGTACTATGCGATAGGGCCACGACAATGTGTCAAATGTCCGCGAAAAAGACAATGCAATCCTGCAAAAATGCAAAACACCAACGCAAAAAAAGTTGCAATGAGGCCAATCGCGAAACAAAAAGCTGTGAAAAATAGCAACAGGCCTGCAAATCCCGCACGTCAGGTGGGAAAATTCACTATAAAAGCAACAAAAAGAACAAACCAAAAACAATTCTAACTGCGTAGCACCAAGGATGCACCCGGACCGAGTGCAGAGGCCAACACGAACCCCACAAGCCCCACAGACCTCCAGCAAGGAACCTCAGGGTCGGAGAAGGCCAAGGAGAAGAGGAAGAGGAAAATGGGGTGCAGTCTGCAACAAAACTAGATCAGCGTCACAGAGGTGACAGTACACTACCATCAACTGACCCACAATTAGACTAACATGAATGCAGTCGGAGTGTCAAGGAGGTCAATGGAGGAGGCCAAGAGGTACTTGCATGATGTGAAAAGCAAAACCAAGCGCAAACCCGCTGCCAACAGGAAGGCAGCAACCTTGACAGGAGGCGGGAGTCCTGCGCCACAGGAGGAGATGGAGTAAATGGAGGCCACAGTCACGGGCGGGGAGATGGTGCAAGGAGTTGGGACTACGGGCACTGCTCGAGAGGACCTGACACAACATCAACAGGGTGAGTAACGACCAGGGACTGAGGGGACGGGGAGAGATAGGCAAAGTGACAAACATGCACAACCATGTGTAGCACACTGCACACCCACAATGGACCAGGACCATGTCCCTGATCCCGTGGCACCATGCAGCACACACACATAGCAATCACAGCACATCTCACGACAATGTGGTACAAAGTGCAACACTGACACTGCACAACAGGGGACACAACTGGGTCCGCCCATGCACCGAAGCAGGCCACTCGCATCTAACGGAGCAGGAAACTGTGAGATTTAAATGTATGTATACAACCTCACATCCGTCACGTAGTTCAAATATCCACTGTCCCGCATCCAATTGTCATCACCTCGAAAACTATCATAATGTACATTGTCATACAGTCTACATGTCAACAAGAACAATGCACCAACATTGATGTCAACACAGTGTCAACATGCATCTTCCCTTCACTTTGCAGAGGGACACAACACATCCAGCAGAGCAGACTAGACAGCTCATCAATGATGCTGGAGATGACCACCACACTTTCGACACCGAAGCCCTACAACAGCTCATGGACATGTTAGGCAACCCAACCCAAGGAGCAGGGAAGCCACGCTACATAGAGGAGACCCAATCCACTGCACAGATCACACAGCAGGAAGCACCCGCCACCACGGCTGGCTCCCACCACTTCACTGAGGCACACATCACATTCAGAAGCCAGATGTCAGAATGCCAAAAGGAAGTGTCCGAACAGGTGCAGGTGGTGTCAGAGCTCATGGAAGTGGAACTACATCACATACAGGGTGTCTATGTTGCATCAAGGACCACCTACACCCCACAAAGTGGACCCACACTGCGATAGAGACACATGCATTTGCACATTTCCTTTACTGAACCACGCCCAGAGCCCCGAAATTACCATTCACACACCCACGCTGGACCTCCATACAACTTCCAAGTCCCCCCCTCTTACGTATTGAGTGGCTGACAACAAAGCTACATGTCCAAGGTCATACCCTCTGTGAGCGGGGGCACGGTTGCATCCACTGTACACAGCATAATGTAATGTTGTAGGGCCCGGGCCCAGATGTATACACAAGGACACACTTATATATTTGGTCGCACTGGCTACAGGCATGTGCGCCTTTCTGGGCAGGGTCACATGTACAGTGACGCCTGTGCTGGTTGTGGGTAGGGTGAGTATAAGCCAACCCTCACTTCATTGTTGGTGCAGGGAACAACCACAACAGTGATCACTATTAAAAACGGAAACAGAAAACACCAGCATTAGAGAGACAACAGTGGTGCATTATGGTGGTAGCCTGAGCAAGTACAGAGATCACCTAATGAGAAAACAGAAGTGTCTGTGAGTTGCATTGCACTGAGGTTGGGGCACTAGAGCTGAGCGCGCTGAGTGAAGAAAATGTCTAGGATTGTGTCCCTTTGAGATATTCCTGCTGCAGCTGCAGTGGTGGGTGCAACACCTGCATCATCATCCTCATCATTGTCCCAGGGCTCCCACAATGCCTGAGGTGACATTGCTGCGTGAGCTCTCCACAGCACATAACCAAAACAGAAATGGACGGTGACTCATGGTGGACTGAGTTAATGGCACCTGGAGTGCTGAGCATGGTATCAGACAGATGATGACATCCACAGCAGGTGTGAGCAACTCCGTTAGTCTGCCAGTACGGCTGTTTCTACTCTGGCAATTGGCATTTGGAGGTGGTTCTAGAGGTGGTGGTGTGTGCCTCCTGCGGTGATGTGACGTCTGGGCTAGTCAGGACTTGATTTGATGTGTGAGACCTGGTAAACCGCAGTGTAGGCCAGAGGCAGCGGACAGTGCAGGGCCATAGACACATGGCGTTGATGACCCAAGGCCATAGTTTCAGAGGTCATCCAATATCTCAGAAGACAGGGTCCCTGACTTGAGCTACACAGAGTTAGTGGCCCTGGATGCACAGTGCCCGGCACAGGCACATCGCCATGCGACGGTGACCTGCGTTGCACTGATGTAGGGCCACGCGGACTGAGCTGGTCCTCGTCGCTGTCCAAGGGGAATGTGGCAGAGGGTTGTGGGGGACAGTGGAAGGTGTCCTCCAGGGCATTATGTAGAGGGCAGAAGCCATCCGGAAGTGGCAAATTGAAGAGTGGAATGCTACTGCCTCGCTACTACCACCAAGTCTGTATCAGCTACATGAGGATTAAGACAACCCCCAGTCCATAGACTCAGATGCCACCAAACTTCAAACAGAGAGTGTCCATGAATGTCGGTAAACAGACTCAGTGGCACCGGGGCTGAGAAGGGATGCCAACTGCGATGAGGCAGGTACAATGATATGGGCTCTGCCATTGCTAAATCAAGACTCAGTTCCAAATGTTTGACCAACTTGACTGCAGTGTATGCAGAAGGTGTTTCCTACAAGGGGCCACAGAAAGGCATGGTTGTGATGCTATTTAAAGACTTGGTTGCACCACATCAAAGGGAGTATAGTGATTTAAAGTCTGCATTGCCATGTGTACTCAGCCATTGCATTATGAAGACTCAGTTCCAAATGTGTGACCTACTTGAGCTTAGAGTGGCCCGAGTGCAGCAGTCCGTGTGGGCCCAAAGACACGTCTGGTTGTAATGCTATGCACAGACTTGGTGGTACCACATCGAAGGGAGTATAGTGACATAAAATCAGCAATAAATAATGTTCTCTGCCATAGTGCTATCAAGACTCGGTTCCAAATGTGTGATCTACTAGTCCCCTGTGTATGCCGGTAGAGTACGTAAAAGAGAAAGGAGTACTGTGGGCCTTGCTCGTGGAGGCCGTGATGCTCGTAGCAGGTTTCCAGGGTTGCGGGCCTCGGGCTTGGAGCTTGCACCAACACCTGGTGGGCCCTCTTCGACACACCCGGTGTCGGTAGGTAAGCAGTGAGGCCTGGGTGCCCAGGGGCGGGCAAGACAGGTTTGGGGACCAGCGGCCTGCGGTGCAGCAGGCGCACAGGATCGCAGGCAACAAAGCTCACGGCAATGGCCTCATGGGTGGGTGAGGGGCACTGCCGTGGCAGAGACATTGGGCTTTCCAGAAGAGAACCACGCCCAGAGCTATGTGCTTTTTATTCACACCCCTACACTGACCTGGCGTACGCTGGGCACGCCCACTCTGCTCACGCTTACAGGGGGGACGTAACAAGCTACATTTCCGTGACCTTCCCCACTGGATTGGGTGACATGGTTGCGTCCACTACACACCAAACACCGACGGTGTATTTCAACATGGATATGTGTGTGGTCTGGATACTGCAATATGACCAGCACATCCACGGCATTCTTGGCATGGTGTAGATTCTCATTCATGGGTCACTTGCCTCCTTCGCATGTGCCTGGGCACCACCTCTTACCACAATCTGCTAGTGTGGCTCAGGTGCCATGCCATTGATGGCTTATGTGCATGGCTGGCCCTGGTTCCCACATTAAGTTGTGCTGTCATGTCTGGTGGGTGGGCATGTTGTTTGGCATGTTGTATGTGAGTTTGTAACATGCACATTTCTAGTGTTGTGAGTTGCATGATTGGGGAGTTGAGGTGTGTGGTGTGTTCTTTTGGAACTTGCCAAGGAGCAGTGCATTTCCTTTGGTTCCATACTGGAGCGCCGGTTGATGATGGAATGTCGGAAGATGTAGGAATCATGCACACTGCCTGGGTGGTTGGCATCAACGTTGGTGAAGAGTCCCCTGTGATCCACTATTGCCTGCACATTGATGGAATACATGTGCTTTCTATTGTGGTTATTGTGTGCAGTGTTGCAAGGGGGCACAAGTAGGACACATGTGAACTCAATTGCCCCAACACTTACAGGAAGCCAGCTATGGTGTGGATGCCTTGCTTGGGCTCCAGCTGTTCCTGCGCAGTGTGGAGGAAGTATAGATAGTGGGGTACCAAGGTGAAGATGTAATCCACAACCGTTGTGAGGAACTTGGTTTAGGTTGGCTGTGAGACTCCTCCGACTCTGGCAGTTGTTGGTTGGAAGGTACCAAAGGCCAACATGTGCAGCACCGCCAGCAGCTTTGTCTGGGGCGGGATGTTGGTTGTCCGCTGTGTTGGTACCTGTGGACAATGGTGGTCATGATGTGGAGAATGGTTGTCCCTTTGAGCCTAGGTTGAGCAATGACATTCTCTGGTGTTGGGTCTGTGAGTATGGTGCATTTTCAGGGGGTTGCTGTCTTTGTCTGTGCTGCTTCAGTGTTGGTCCGGGGGGAGGTGGTGGAGGTCCAGGGGGTCGGGAGGTCCTGGGAGTAGTGGCGGTGGGGGTTGTGGCCCTCTTGGGTGGGTGTCCAGGCTGCATGATCAGTGGCTCCATTGCATCTGTTGTTCTTCAGGTTTGGCTCTAGCCTGGGTTCCCTTTTCTGGTGCAGGTTGTCATCCAACTTTACACCAGGTTAGAGCAGGTGTTAAATTACTGCTGCTTACGTGCCTTACCACCTGTTTTGTGATCTTATCGCTAATCTGGCTGGTCATTGAGAATGTTGCGGAGTGGTGTTGTTACGGCTTTTGGCATGGGAACGCCTACTCTGCATATCATTAGTGATAGTTGCCGGGGTCATCGGTGGCGATGTTTTTTGCAGCTGCTATCGCAGGTAAACTGGAGATATGGGCTGTTATCACCAGCTTGTGAATGGGGTATTACTTTTATTGCATCTTTGGCTGCGATAAAGTGCCGATAACGGGTCGATAGTTCTTAGAGAATATGCCCCGCAGTTCCTTGAAAGCAGAGCGTTTCGACATGAAGGGGCTAGATGGAAAGAAATGTATGCATGTCTGTTCAGTTTTAGAAAAATTCTACCTGCGAAAGTCTGAGTATGATGACGTCTCAGAAGAACATTGTGAGTCAGGGGATTAAGAACTGTTATAGCACAATCGTGACAGAAAGACAAACTGAACAACTGTTTTGCTTTTGAAAGTTGATAGTAGAGGTACATTTAACAGAGCAGATTCGTAAGAGAAACATAGGTAACAATAAGCCTTCAATATTTCTTGTTATTTTGGAAAAGGGCCGAAGGCACTGAGGCTTTGCACCGTGCATGTCTCATCCCGAATCATATGTTGTTTTTGAATTCTACTATTTCTCAGACAACGTGCTTTGGATTAGCTACTTCAAAAAAGTTAAATGCCCCTGCTGTCCCTGATTTGGAAGAATATCCTGGTTGGGATAATTACACAATGTTTTCCATTAGAGAATTGCAGACATTACTAGGTAATGCATCCTTTAATGTATCCAGTTTTGATCCAAGGGTTGGCTGCTATGGCACAGAAGCTCTGACTCTTGCCAGCATCGCTTTCTGGGTTTAACTGAAGGTTTTACACAAATCAGGCCTGATCCACGTTTTGATCCTGACCACACTGTCACAACATATTCAGTTGGCAAATTATGTCAAAATTGGTTACAACATTCTACATTAGCTGCTGTTAAATTACATCTATCTAAGCTGACTGATGAGGTGGATATTAATGATTTCATTAAAGGCCCGGCAAGTGGTAGATCTAAACGTTGGATTTATGCTGCTTACAAAGAAATTTGGAAGTTATCACAGATTGAGGCTGCTAAACGCCTGAGAGCAATTGATCAAGCAACTTTAGAAAAGGTGCTTGCAGTTGTAGATAACAGTATTAACATGCTTTCTTCCCGCATATACACGTTGAATAACATTGTTTCTTCTGTAGTTGATATTGTTAATGATGAGGTGTCTGTTTTATACCATGGCCAAAATCAACTGCGTTCTGTGATGCAGTTTGCATAGACTCTACAGACTCTCAAATCTGGCCATGTGCCATGGAATTATATGAACGTTTCCTCCCTCTTTGCCCCATTTAATTTGACTGACAAACAGCGCATGCTTTCAATGAGAGATGCATCATTTTCCATGTTACACATTGAGAGGTTGGAATCTTTACCGTTCTCTCTGTTGCTGAGGCCGCTGATGCAACGTGGCTTATCCACGGATTAATTACATTACCATTCGCGTTGTACAAATTCACTAGTTGTATGCGACATGTGGCAATAGGACGTTATGAACCGTTAGGAGGTGCCTTCCTCCATGAAGCATGGTCTCTTCCCTTCACATATAGGTCCTTGAAAGACGGCAGAGAAGTTTATCTGAATGGAGAAGAGTGCACAGAGTCCCCTGACCATTCATTAATATGCAGACACATTCAATTGCATGGTTCCTGCAACCAGGAACGGCCTAATCTGGCCTGTGTTTTGAAAGGGACTCCTGTGCCCGCAATTGATCCCACGTTTACACTTTTGGCAAATGGTAGTTATTTGATGTTGAATAACGAGGAGTGTTGTGGGCTTATTGTCGGTATCGCTTATGTGGTAACTGTATCTGAGCGTGTTATATGCTGCAAAAATGTAATGTATCTCCCTACGCATGGGAACTCAGATGTTTCCATCGGGCCGCGCATCCCAACCTTGAAAGCAGAGTTCAATGGTATGACAAGAATAAGAGCCCTTTTGTCTCAGAAAGAGTTGGCCCTGAGTTCGGCCCGAGAAACATTCCTCCTTCACATAGCTAACACACGCACAGAAGTGCAAGCGCTTTTAAATACTGATTTACCGTCACATTTCAGCGAGTTGGTTCATCAAATCTTTAATGCCTCCTCCACTTCCGGCCTGGCTCACTTTTTTAAATTAGTTTGCAGTGGTCTCGTGACTTCATTTGAAAAAATATTTGGGGTCATCCCTGCCTTTTTTCATTCTATTTTTTCGAGCTTGTTCGGAGGATTCCCTGTCTTGATGGCTTTAGCTGCAGGCGTTTTGGTGATATTTTGCTTCATTACAAATGGCTGCCCATTCTGCATTAGGAGGAGAAGAGCCCCTCCTGTCACTGCTGCGCAACCGGATGCTTCATTATTATGGCACCCTGCTGCTTGCGACCTTAAGCACTGCGTTTGGATTATCGTTTCGATTTTCCTATTTCTCATGTATCCAGCCTGTGTTTCATTGCCTGAGCTGCGATTTCCACTGGGCCCTTGATTTGTGTCTCTACTTGGAGGTGTCTCCTGAAGTCGACTTTAATCATCTGATGAGCCCCGTAGTTGCTCACGAGTTGGTTTGTACTGGCGAAAGGATTATGGCCTTGGCAGCGATTTATGGACTAATGGGTCGTTGGGATATAATAGCAGCAGCGCATGAGTTCTTGGCAAGGAGCTTTCTTGAGAACCCACTGAGTTGTCCTCTGATGTTAATAGTGGATCCAGTGACGGAGCAGCACGTATGTTCCTTCCCACTACTTAATTGGATGGCTGAACTGTTTTCGGATGATGACAGTGATTTCTTATTGGAGGCTGTGGCTGCATATTTTGCATACTCGATCCTATCGTGAGATGCAATTGAGTTTATTTTAATTATTTTGGCACGTGATTTTTATATTTTTGGACAGTGCCCTGGTTTAATGTGTGAACAATTTTTATATACGTCCCAGACCTATTGAATTATATTTTCAAAGGTTTGATCAATTACGTTTGGCCACTATAGGCCTGCATATATACGTTTGGAGAATAGTTTAGTTCATTATTATTGAACTCTGTTTTCAGGTTAAGCCCCTTCCGGGTTCTGCCTTTAGATGATTTTTGACAGTGCTCTGATCATTGGGGGGGTGTCATATAGCTACTTCTTTTCTATATATTGTGTTAAGTTAGCATGAGTTTATTAAATGTTTGCACACCATTTTTCATTCTTGCTTCACTTTTGCACACAACACATAATTGTTGTTTTAGCTTTCAACCCAGAAGGGCTTCGTGATTTACTAGAGAAATAATATGTTATTGCTCTGATATCAGTTTTGTTCTGCACTCTGTCTGCACACCGAGTGCTGAAGGCTACATGGATAACTTAACCTAGTGTTGTTGTAAGGTATGATCTTCGCACCCTTATAGACATAATACACATGCTGTTGCCAAAATCGAGCTCTAGGCGAGTTTTATATTGTGATGCTGAGCGCACAAAAACACACTTGATATGCTTCGCATGCAGAGAGCTGGTGGGAGGTGATGTGATCGTCCTGCCACTAAGATTTTAAGGTATGGGCCCGCTCTGCTAGATCCCAAATGAGACCTTCATAGATATAATATACTATGCTAAATAGGGAGAGTGTGAATTAGACATTGCTAATTTCTATTCATTTCAGCATATTAGTATGCTCTCACCATTCACCATTCGCCTTTTATGGACTGATAACTATGCTGATAACTTTGTTGCTTATAATATGTTTGTTAGTATTATACAAGATACTGTGTTTGAGAACCTTGCATTAGTAAATAAATATTTCATACGTGCACGTGTCCTCTTTTACTCCTAGTTCTGGTTTGTGATGATTATATAACGAAAGAGTGTTCATGTGTTCCACGATTCCTGAGGTACTCTAAGTTCATGTTCTAGTCTGTCTAAGCATTGGGAGTCTGTTATGACCAATGAGACACTGTAGCTAGCTCGGTAAGGGGATTTTGGGTACTGAGGTGAGTTTTGGGCCATCCTAATTCACCGAGGTTCCAGGTCTCTATGCACAGTTCTGTAGGAGAACGGAAATCCCGCTACACTGCGTATTCCGATCACGAGTTCAACTTCTCTTTGATCTTGAAAGGTGTAGGGGAAAGTGGAGACTGGTATTCTGATCTACTGACCCCATTTTTGCAGGCTTTACAAGTGGAACAACGCAAGAAGCCCCTACTACCGGACAACCACGATCCCGTGGTTACTTCAGGGCTACTGGAAACTAAGTTATCTTGCATCGACCTGGCCTTTCTGTAGGTGATATTGGGGGAATTATTAAGCAATTCTCTTATTATCGGATCACTTTTAATCAGGGACCAATGTTGTTTTATAATTTTATGTATGGCCTGAGGTTGGTTGCTGTATCCAATAATAAGGCAAACCTCGTTATTTGTTGTTTGCTTGCGGACCCTGATGATACTGGTTGTTGGGTCCAACAGAGTCTTTCTGTCATAACTGTTCGCTCTTTTTATGGCACTATCAATGCAAGAATTAGTATAACCCCTATCCAGGAATCTGACCGTGCATGCGTTTTGTGCTATCACACAGTCAGTG
The DNA here is from genome assembly GCF_964263255.1 of Lissotriton vulgaris. Lineage (NCBI taxonomy): Eukaryota > Metazoa > Chordata > Amphibia > Caudata > Salamandridae > Lissotriton > Lissotriton vulgaris. Next base: position 496,316,804 of record NC_141691.1, read on the forward strand.
CTATTGCTGCAAATTCTCTTGATGCGGAGCATTTCCCCATAGGGGATGCTCCTTATCAGGTGCGCTGGGTGATGACTGCTGGCATGCAGTAAAGCGTTGCCTGCCGTGGGTTTGCGGTAAAGCCTGCTTTGCAACTGACCTTCATTAACAAAGAATTCAACATCTAGGAACACAACAGCTTCCTCACTCATATTACTTGTGAACTGTAAATTTACTGTATTGACATTTAGTTCCTGTGTACAAGATATTGCCTCTTCAATAGAGCCCTCCCAGATGAAAAAGAGGTCATCTATGTATCTCCACCAAGTTTTGACCTTTGTCCTCCCAGTAACCCATGTGAAGACATGTGTAACTTGCAGAGAAGCAGGTTCCCATAGCCACTCCCCTGATTTTCAAGAACAACTGGTTAGAGAAAAGGAACACATTGTTTTCTAGACAGAGTGCAATCATAGCCAATAACATTTTAGAATGTTCCTGATAACAGGGGGGTCTTCTCCTGAGTAAATGTTCAACTGCCGTAATGCCATCCCTGTGTACAATGCTGGTGTAAAGGGACGACACGTCCATCAATACTAACAAATAACCTTGTTGCCACTTAAAGTTGGCCATTTTTTTAAGCATATCACCCGTATCCAGGACAAAGGAGGGCAGTGTTTTGACATGTTCCTGCAGGAAGAAGTCTATATATCTGCTTACATTTTCTAGTATACTGTTTCTTGCAGATTTGATAGGACGCCCGGGTGGTCGTTGGTGGTCCTTATGGATCTTCGGAATAAAATACCTAACTGGTGTGGTTGGACAATCAACTTTTACATATTTGTATTCCTCCATAGTCAGCAGGCCAATGCTTCTCAAAGCAATCAGTTTGGAGTAGATGTCTTTATGTGCCTGTTGTACTTCCTTGGCACCAATTCGCTTATAGCAGTCCTGGTCTGTCAATTGGCTCAATGCTGTTTCCATGTACTGATTTCTTGCCCAAAGGACAACATTGCCACCCTTGTCCGATTGGCGTATGATCACATTTTTGTTTGCCTTGAGTTTTTTGATCAATTTAAAGTACTGAATGTCTTTGTAATTTCTTCTCATGGTCGCGTTGTATGTCTTGATATGCAAGTTCTTTAGCTCAGCAGACACCCTATCGTGGAAACTATCCAAATTGTCTTTCAACAGTAGTGGGCAGAATTTAGATTTAGGCTTAAAAGGGGTTGGTTGCAATGCTAGTGTCAGTCCCCAGCCGGGAACTGATTGCGTGGGCACCCCTTCTTCTTGTTGCAGTTCCATAAGCTCCTGAGTAAGGGCCATCCCCCTAATGACAGGGGATTCCGTAGTAGGCGGTGTCTCAGTGTCAATAGGTTTGGATATTGCAAAATGTTTTTTCAGCTTCAATTCGCGAACGTACTTGAACAGGTCTATTTTAGTGCTCGCATAATTGAAGGCGCAACGGGCACTCTAAGACAAACCTAAAGCTAGAGTAGAGATTTCACCAGGAGTGAGTACGATATCAGACAGATTGACAACTGTTCGTGCATCAGTTATTGTTGTGCCTGATTGCACTGCCACTTCGCTCGTTGCCTTCTCTGCCTCCCTCCTGCGTTGCCGCCTGCGGCTGCATTTGCGCCTTTCTGCGCGTTTCCTGTTGCAGACTTGTTTGTGGATGTTCCATGGCTACCTGATCGGAGAGTCATTTTTCTGTCCATTTGCATTACCTCCAATTCTTGTCTCATGGTACATTTTCGAAACCCCGACCTCTCTTTTCTTTTTTGTTCTGAATCAGACTCACTATCTATTTGGGAGCTTTCTCCCGACATGAATGATGGTTCAGCCTGAATGTTATTAGTTGCTGGGCCCAAGGGTTTTGCGCTGACAGAATCGCTGGTCGCCTTGCGGGCTTTCAAGTTGTCATATTTCCTGGAAAATGTAAAAATGTGTCCATTCTCATAATCAAGGCGATCACGCTGGAATTTGAACGCCTTGCATTTTTTAATTACATCTTCCTCGCGCTTGAGCCTCATTTCCATATCTTCCCGATATTTGATTATCGCCGGAGTACTGGGTAGTTTTTCAATTTCTCCAATGATTTTGTCTATTTCTGCCAGAAGTTTCACTCTGTCACTTTCGGCATATTGCACCAGTCTTAACATAAATCGCAGCGATGAATCTAGGTTACACTGTACCCAGTCCAACAGCATTTGTGGGTCAGGGTTCTCATAGGATGGGGTCAGCATGCATCTGAGACCGCGGGGCACTCTACCCACTTCGAGATAACCCGAAAGGGAAGAGTGTTCCCACCATTTTGCCTGTTCTTGCTTACAACATTTTTCCAGGGCTTTGAATAGTTCCTTAGCGTTGTTCTGGGGCACGGGCAGTGATTCTGCAGTTGTGCTGGTTGAACCTTCCCCAGCCGGAGGGTCCGTGAACATACCCCTCGATGCCTCCACACGCCCCCTGACCGTGTCTGCGGACATGGTAATTAGTTTAGTTGGGTAAAATCTATTAGAAAGGCTATCGATACTCTTACTTGTGCTTGTGCCGAAGAGTAGAAGCCTCGCACACCCCACACAGGATTATCCGCGGGATCCTTCAGCATCCCAGGCGTTCTCGATGCGGCCCCCGTCCACGATCAGCCTCCGCTGACCTCTGACCCGGAACCACCACCGTCCTTCCTGTTTCACTGAAGAGAATGTCCGCAGTTCCTGGGGCTCCGACGGCAACTCCTTCTCCCGGAGTACAACAAATAGAGTTCTGAGAACAGAACAACTGCTTCAAGCCGTTCCTGGCGGTCGCTAGTATGAAGTTATAGTTAGGATTTTTTTAATGCAAAATCTCAAACTTCTATTGTGAATAACTTTGACTTCGGTTGACGAATCTGCCTGAAAATTTCCTCAAATTTGCCTCGCAAAGCTCCGGTCCTTCCTTGAAAGTTTGGGGGGGACTCGTCAAGCGGGGGCCGAGATAAAAGGGCGGTCCCAAAATGTGTTTTCCCCATGTTAATTTTCATGGGGCAGTCGACCACACTTTTAGCCCGAACGGCTGAATGGATTTCCACCAAACTTGGCAAAATTGTAGGGACTGGTAGCCCGATGTGCCTTTGCTATGTCTCAAGAAATGTGCTCCAGTGGATTTTGAGTAATTTAGGTTCAAACAAATAACAGAAAGCTGATTTGCTCTCGGTGTCTGTAAACATTCGAAACAGTCCGGAGCGGTCGCCATCTTGTGTCTCGGTAGGATCGAGACACAAGAGGTGGCAAAAACAAAGGGGGAAATGACCATAAGGGGGCAGAGTAGGCCTCCCCTGACCCCCCTAGGTTTGATGTGGGGGCTATAAAAGGGCCCCGCGGCGCAAAAAACATTTTTTTTTATTTGCGCGGGGGAGCGCCCGGTACGCGCACCGCGGAGCGTACCGGGAAGCGTTCCATGGTAAAAAAGAATGATAGAGTTTTAAAAAAATGTAGCCTTTTTTTATAATTTGGAGGCAGTTCTAAAAAGAACTGTTTTTATTCTTCTTTTTGTTGTTTCATATTTTTTTTATGTTTTTTGAACATTTTGTACTTTTTATGGCTTTTATGAACTATTTTGTATTTTTTTTTGTTATTTTTATGGGGAGAAACAAAAAACAGGGAATTGAAAATGGCTCACCTGGAGTAAAAAAAATTCAGGAAAAAATTAGGGTTTTTTGGGGCAATTGTGGTTGTCACCAGCAAGGAGGATGAGCTTTAGGCTCTGCTCACCATAGGAGATGGTCTTACCACAAAAAATACACGTGACCCTAAATTCTCCAAACTGTGGATGTATGCAAGGGATTGTCTCCCTTGTCTCTGGTCCCGATGGAGTGGGTTGTTTTCGTTTGGAGGTGCTGGGTGTAGATTGGGGAGGGTTGCTGGCCAGTTCTCTCATCTCTGCGGCAGCATAGTTGTTCGGATGCTTGCGCTGCATGTGCCTTATTATGGTATTATTCCCAAATGAATATTTTTTATTTGGGTTACCCCTTGAAAGTTCCATGTCACAGATAAGGCAAGTCACCTTTGCCGCATTCACTTTCTTTTTTCCCTCAGGGATGGCAAAAAACTCCCATACAACGTGTGGCTTGGGTTGGTATGGGGTTTTGTGTTCTTCCAGCCACCTCCTCCTCCTCCCCTCCTCCTGTTCCTCCTCCTCCTCTTCTTCTTGACCACCAATGTGATGTTGTGGTGGTACTCTTGGTGGTGGTGGTGCAAATGCTCCAGCTGATGCTGCTACTGTAGCCATTTCAAAGTACAAAATATACCTCAAAGATTTCAAAACAGGTCTTCCTCAGTCAAAGGACAAAGTTAGAATAAGGAAAAAAGGTGAGGGCTTTCATCATTTGGAAAAAAAAAATGTCCTGAACCAATAAGAAGTGTTATTTTCAGGTCACAAAACCAGGGGTTTCATCATTATGAAACCAAAACTGTTCTGCACCAATTAAAAGTGTTATTTTCAGGTAACATGACCCGACACGCTTACACGATGCGCCCTCGGGCACGCGTCTCGTAAGCGTGTCGGGAGCATACGTTGCGCGATCGTATGCGCTCGAGTGCTTCCGGGTGCGTTTACGCCATGCGTATCACGTGGACGCGGCTACGCCGTACAACACAATAATGTTTTCGTTTGCGGCAATAGCGCTAACGGGACGCTCCCCGGTGCGCGACCCGGGGCGCTTCAAAAGACTGCGCTTTCCGGGGCGCTATATATATATTCACTGAAAAAAACATAGGTTTCACACCAGTTATAGTTAGGAATTAGCATTTAAAAAACCTATTAAATTCAACGAAAAAACCATAGGTTTCACACCAGTTATAGTTAGCTGGAAATTTTACTGACATAAAACCATAGAAATTCCAATGTTATAGTTATTTGGACTCACTATAACAAGCGTGCCTGCAATGCACTGCTGATGACGTCACATAGTACATCACTCATGACATCGTCAGTGACATCACTCATGACATCACTGATGACACCAGCCAGTGAATGTGTGTCTTTCTTTAAAATTAATATGTTTAATATTTGTATTTGTAAAGGTTGATGGAAGAATAAATGGTTAAATAAGTCTGTAAATGGATGTTTTTTAAAAAAAATGATTGGTTAACTGCTTTATTAAGTGTATTTTATTGAATACATATATTAGCGAGTAACTTTTAAATATTGAAATATATGTATCAGTGTTTCACTTTGTGTATAAGTAGCTGCATGGGTTGGTGACTGACTCACTGTTTGTATATGTTTTGAAGACAGCATATGTGCAGGACTCTATGGGTGGATGAGTGTGTATATGTGTGTGTTAGTGAGTGAATGACTGTCTCACAATTGTGTTTTTTAATAACGACATACATTTTATTCTAGTGTATGTGAGTTTTGAAGTATATAAGTGAGTATATGTGAGAGTAAGAGATTGTAAGAGTTCCTGTTTAAATAAGTATATGTTTATATAAATGGTTTTTTAAGAGAGTAACTATGTGTAAGTTTCCTTAGAAGTAAAGAGGTAGTGTGTGTATAGTTTGATATGCAAATAAATGGATGTTCAATAATTTATTTGCATGTGTGAGTATGTGTGTGAGTAACTTTTGGATGACTGTCGGTGTATAACAGGATGTATAGATGTATCACTACATATGATGAGTGAGTATAGGTATGAGTGACTATATAGAACTGTTGGTAAATGAGTGGATGTGTATATAGATGGTGGAATTACTGAATTGGTTGTTGTAACTGGTATGGGTATCTTCATTTTTTTGAAAATATTAGTTTCTATGTTTGAATATCTATTTCAAGGGTTACATTACACTAAAAGGAGGTCTGTCACTCTGTCACAAGGATGGTGTCATAAGTGATGTTATGAGTGATGTCACTGACGATGTCATGAGTGATGTAATGTGTGACGTCATCAGCAGTGCATTGCAGGCACGCTTGTTATAGTGAGTCTAACTAACTATAATGTTGGAATTTCTATGGTTTTATGTCAGTAAAATGTCCAGCTAAATATAACTGGTGTGAAACCTATGGTTTTTTCAGTGAATTTAATAGTATTTTTAAATGCTAATTCCTAACTATAACTGGTGTGAAACCTATGGTTTTTTCAGTGACTTTCAAAGGTTTTTTAAATGCTAATTCCTAACTATATATAGGGCCTCAAACCTATTGTTGCTTTTTTATCTAGGTTCCTGATCGATACTGTGACCTTATGCCCCTATTCGGCTATAAATCCATTTATTCCCTATATTGGCATAACCGTTCAAGTGCGATTTTCAGAAAAGTCATCTCTGGCCTCACACGAACAGAGCCACATTCCAGCATAGTTCTCTCTGCCACTTCCTTTGCGACCAATTAGTGCAATGACAGAGCAGAAGTCACTATCTGATATTCCTAGATTAACACTCCGAGTTCTTCAACAAGATAAAAACTCAGCAAACCTGGAAATCCCCGCTTGCTGTGTTTTGATTAGTAATGGAACTCTAATGAGCAACTGATAACTATCACTTCCTAGCGACATCTTTAATTGACGTCTTATGTCCAGCAAACTTGCGTCAAACCCGGCACCTGTCAGGTATAAATATTACCAACGTTGCCTTAAGCAATGAGCTACTGTTGCTGATGCTAGCTGCCTGCAAGACCCCGTGTTGGTGAATCTAGCACTCTGTCGCTGCAGCCTGCTGTCCCTGTGGTGGTGAAGCTACTGATACCATTATCGCTGCTAAAGCGCGAACGATGGTGTAGTACGCTTAGGAGCTGAACAGCCGTCCCTCTGCGAAGACATCCAGCAGATTCCAGCTGCCCGCGGACGCTGTCCCCCCTCCTTCCTCGACACGCTGAAGAGAGCCGCTGCCTTTCTCCTGCAGAGAAATCCAACTCCGGCGTTTCCGGTCTGCCCTCGCGGGTGACTGGGATATCGAGAGTGACCCCTGAAGGAGATACCAATCCTCCATCATTCTATTCAGAGGTATGGTGTTGACTAAACCCTTAGACGAGAATTCTTGAAACAAACCTTGGCAAAACCAACTTAACTTAAAGCTACTTACTTACTCCCCTTCCACGTGTTAGGCTTATGTCAGGCACACTGAGGTAGGCGTAGTTAGAAGCACCAGTTGAGTATGTTAGCCTAATGTATATATGACTGTATATATGTTTTATTACTTTTAAACCATTGTATGGCTAAGAAACCATATCAATGCTTTTACAGTTCTATTTCGCAATCCTTATCTTACTGTACGTACTTTTTATCATAACAAGTCTTGCAATTGTGGCAATACATTTCTCTTGTACGAGAAGAAAGACTGTTCAATAAATGTTAACCCTTTATTGACAAACGCCCGTCCCTCTATTCTCTACATCTCGTGAAAGTAAACTGCACTAGACTGACTGAGTGAAATACATGTCTATTGTTTCACACGACCCTAGAGATTGACTCTTGATCTGAGGAGCAAAGTTGTCATGTTGCACGGTTGTTGGAAAGCTGAATCCCTTCTTGTCTGTGCCAAGGAAGCTGATCACTTCCCATGCAGAGAAGAAAGTTTCCAGTGACCTCTGAGCTAGTTGGTAACACACCCAATTAAGTTTAGCATAGTCAGTGGAGGCCTAGAATATCCGCAGTTCCACGTCGATACTACTGTTTATGTTATTCCAATGCGCAGGGCCTAGTGGGAAACTAGGAACTACACTACATGGCGCCCAACGTTTGGTAAGGCAATAAACTAACGCAAGACGTTAGAGTAACTCAGTCGTGCATATTTCACACAGACCCCTTTCTCCCGTAAATACTCCAATAGACGTCTGGAGTGGGTGAAAGGTTAAAATCCGCCCGACCTTAGTAGGAAGAGATTCCTATGTAAAGCTCTGGTTTATTCAACGTTGAAGGATACAGTGTTCCAAAATATTGTGCACCTAATCTTTGTCTCCTTGGAGACCTACTCTGCAAAGCCTGCATTTATAAAAAATGACAGACAGTGAAGAAGAAAGGGAAGCAGTTAGACTGGCAACCCAACTAATAGAGGAAGACACGAGTCTCCTAGACACAGACCCGGATGCTATTATCATCCCGGTCCACTTAAGAAGATCTATAACTTTAAAACTTATAGAAAACGGACTGACACCTCAAGGTGGTACAGTAATTTTCATGATAGAGGCTCACGAGTATCGGCAGACAGAGGTATTCTATTCATGGATAAACTTTCCAGCGGTAAACGCTATAACAAAAGAGTTTCACTATTACAAAATAGAGAAACCTCCGGAAGAGTACGCTCCTTTCGAGGAGATTGAAATGCCACTTAAATTTCAAGAGCACCTGCTCTGGTTTAATGGCGCCCTAAAACACAATGATCACATTACCAGGCTCGGTCCACTAGGTAGACCAGGAGCAACGTGGCCGGTTCTAGCCAGCTACACACCACATCCTGACATTGTAAAAATGTCTAAGGAAGAGCTGTTAGCACAGCTCAAAACACTAATAAAAATACATAGGCAATTAGTCCAATATGTAATGCGGACTGCAACAGTCCAACCAGCTGTTAATACACCACAGCTGACCCCTCATCAGTGAAACACAAATAAAATTACACCACAGAACATACAGTCATGTCGTGGTAAAACACCCGTAAAACGGGAACAAATTCCTTTCTGGTTAGCACAGAAAATCATTTAAATAGAGGCAGTATTTCATGATACTACCCCTATTGAGAAACACAGAATCTTGTCCATCTGCCTTCCTATGGGAATCGCACCATACGTGGAGGACTGTGACACTTGGGGTACAGTCTTTGCTTCCATTTACACAAAAACACACGGTGTTCCGTCTATGGCGGTAGTACCAGAAGTGCTAAAACAGGTTCAAAATGAATTCGGTCCAGAGCCCGCTTTAAATCTAGGTATGAAATTACTGAAAGACTTTAAGCAGGTCTCGGCTATATTACTAGCCAACATTAAAGGAGAAGCAGCATCTGTGGCGATCCGCCAGAAGTTGAAGGAAACAGATATAAAAGATCCTGTTGAGCTTGCAAAAATCATAGAAAAATGCTATGAAGAATTAGGTAGAGACAGCTTGGGTGGAAAACCGGTAATGCCCCAACTGCTCGAAAATCCTGAAAAATTATTTATTAAAAATAATTTAAACACTCCTAAAAAGAGCTGGGATGGAAATAAACAATCCACTCCCAAGGAAAAAGTTTTCCAGTCCAGAGGAAGGTCTCCTTGACGGAGGGAAAGAACTCCGACTCGAGAACGCCAGTCTCCCCAGAGGGAGCCCTCTGAGAAAAGATATAACCTTAGAAATAGGGATAATCTGAAAAAACCTGATAGATATCAAAGTATTGATACACGTCCCTCTCGATCTTTTCCACAGAATTCGGAAAGAAGAGGACGGTCAGACCCAGGAGAGCACACCAAGTCCAAAGACAAGGAACCTGCTCAAAATAAGAAATCTCAATTTCAGAAAAAGAAGGTAGCCAGTATTAGAGTAATCAACCATGCCGAGAATACTGAGGACACAGTTGAAAAACGGGGAGTGGGCATTGACAATGTTGGACAGTGCAGCAGAAATCAGTATAGCACGCAAGATCTTGATGAGTCATGTGGAGACAGTGGACACGAATGAATACATTCAGGTTGAAACTGCCGACGCCAGACTTAGCGAGCCCCATAAAATATACGAAATAACATTGCGTATAGAGGGTGATAAGACTAGGAAAATTAAGGGTCTATTTTGGGATAAGCTCTTAAAAGGCTATGATATTCTGTTAGCTGAAAAAGATTGGCCCCCAGAGTTTGTCAGGGAGTGCCCTCGTGGCGAAGAAGTGATTATGCCTGCCTTCTCGAATCACATTCCGATTCACAAAAAATATACATATGCAAGGAAATGGGCAGTAGCCCAGGCACCTGCATTATATAAAAATCATGTAGGATGGGATGAGGATTCACCTCCTCACAAAATCCAATTGAAAAGTGAACCAACTGCCCAACGGCAGTATCCCATAAAGCAAGAAGCTAAAAAACAAGTCAGGGAGATCTTAGATCAACTTGAGTACCAGGGGGTGATTGAAACATGCACCTCTCAAATGAACAATCCTTTGTTTCCTGTCTCCAAGCCAGACAATTCATATTGTCTAGTTTTGGACTACAGACATCTTAATACATGTTGCAAAACTTTTGCAGTACAAAACTTGCATAGTGCAGCCCTAATGAATAATATAGTTAGGAAAAAATATAAAACGACATTAGACATATCTAATGGTTTCTTTTGTCAAAACATTGCACCAGAAAGCAGATATTTGACCGCTTTCTCCGCATTTGGGTCACAGAAAAAATTCTGTCGACTCCCACAGGGGTTCAAGAACAGCCCAGGACTATTCTCAGCTAGGGTAACAGAGTTACTACAAATCTATGATGATGAAGCATTATCTTACGTAGATGATATTTATCTCACAGACGACGACTTGGATACTCACTTGAAAAGAGTGAACACCATTATACTTGGGTTCGCAGCAGAGGGTTACAAATTCAACTTTAAAAAGTCCCGAATTGCCCATCTGACAGTACTGTTTTTAGGGTACGAATTATCAAGTGAAGGGAAAAACCTAGCGGACAACTTCTTAGAGAAGTGCGCTGTACTCCAAGCTCCAAAAACGCTGAAGAATTTACAATCCATACTAGGTTTTCTGAATTTCGGAAGAACTTACATCCTAAATTACGCAGAGAGCGTTAAACCTCTCTACGAACTAATTAAACATGATTTTAAACAAATCAATTGGACTCAAAAACACACAGAAATTTTGAGATCACTGCAAACAGACATGTTAGCAAAAACAAAATTAGATACACGTGACAACACACGTGATCTTGTAATCCGAGTCATCCCAGGAAGATGCGGATTCACGTACCTAACCTCTAATGAGGGAGAAAAGGTACCAATTTCAATTAAATCTCACTTGTACACACAAGCAGAAAAAGCATTCAGTCACACAGAAAGAACTGTGAAAGCAGTGCAAATCGCATTAGCAAATGAACGAGAACTAGCACACGGCAAACGGATTAATATCCTTACAGCGGAATCCGCCTTCGAGGCGCTATTCAGCCCAGTAAACCTGCCTACAGTGTCACTGGATCCGAAATGGATACAGTGTATAGATTCTCTAGGAGCGGAAGATGTGAAATACTATTTCGCCCCGCAATTCGAAGAACTGAATGATTTAGAACATGAAGAAGAATATCCTCTGCCAATCGAAATTCTACCTCTCCCACAATACGCCTGTATAATCTATACAGATAGCTTTGTACAGCATTTCAACGTAGAGAGAAAGTCCTACGATGCAGCATGTGCGATCATTAAAGGTCGTTGGCTGTGCGGTAAATTCAGACCGAAAGTAACAAAAACTGAATCTGAAAGAAACTGTTCGGTTCAGAGAACTGAAATCAGATCTTTAAAGATGGCGCTCGAAAATGCAGAACGTGAATTCCCGACACTTATAGTGTGCGATTCTCATTTTTGCGTCAACTCTTACAACAATAAGCTGCAGAGTTGGATCGAAAACGACTACAAAGATGACACCGGTGCCACAATAAAGCATAAAATGCTCTGGAAACAGGTAGCTCTTTTACACAAAGAACTACAAAAGACTCACGTGATTCACGCACAGAGTCTTCAACGTGATGGCGTTCACGTTGCAGGGAATTCATTGGCTAATACAGCCACAGTGGAAGCAACTAAACCGGCTTCCGTAGCCACAAAAAAGCGTACAGATAAATACATAGACGGGGAAACCATGCTGGCAGTAAAAACGTCCGAAAAAGGCGACTGTGCAGCACTACCCGTGAACTATCCACTCAATTATGCATACGTAATCGATGCAAACTCCGTTCCTTTTGCTCGAATCCCTGGAGTGGGGGACAGAGTAATTCCAAACAGGAGCAGGAGGGGCTTCCTCTTACTGGAAGCACACATGGGGTTGGGTCTGAGACACCAAACAATCAAAGCCTCTCTGAAAGAATTACAATCAGAGTACTGGTGGCCAGGAATGAGTATAGATATTCAATGTTTTGCTCAAAATTGTGAAGACTGCAACAGAGATCGCAGTAATGAACAGGCCAGTGTAGTTTCAGGATCCCTGCTAGACAGCATAAGGCGGTCTATCTGCGCAATCAAAGAAGAGAAGCGCGTCCCAGTGTACACCATTAAGACTAAAAGCACTTAAATAATGAGGCCTCCAGCGCTCGGCTGACGCTAGAACGGTTATAAAAGATTTGCGAGTCTATATCGGCATATACGCAATTACCACGTTCCATTCTGACCAGGGTCCTGCTTTCAGCTCTCGAGCTTATAAGGAGGCCATGGCTAGCATGGGAATTGGGTTGCGGTATTCTTGTCCGTCGCACCCCGAAGGGAATAGTGTGGTAGAAAGAAAAAACCGTGACATAAAGCAATCTATAACAGCGAAGGTATTAGGTTCAGGCGCTGGGTGGGTCAAACATTTAATAAGTGTCCAGACTAGTCTTAACAACATGCCAAGAAATTCTCTAAAAGGTTTCAGCCCATACGAACTATTGTTCGGAATTAGAATGCGTGTTGAGGACCTCGATAGTCAGATGTCAGTGGTATAAGAAAAAACAACAGACTTTGACATCAAAGATCGTTTGGCTGTTTTACAGGAACTGAATGAAACAAGAAAATCCTTAAGCAAAATAAAGTTAAAGCAACAGCCAAGTACCACTGACTAGGCACCACCAGCAACAGCCCCAGCAAGGCCTGTCTGGATTCCAAAGATTGGGGATCTAGTCAGAGAAAAGATCGCGGTTAAGAAGGAATTTGGGCCTTCTTACAGAAAAGCAGTACCTGTCTTGGCAGTCACCGGAACAAGATCAGTTGTGCTACCGCCCCTTGCTGGTAAAAAGGAGAACAGAGTCGTGTCTATCGATCTGGTAAAACCACAAGCATGTGGCCTATAATCAACAGTAGGCCCAGTGGACTCCCAAGAAACAACAGAATACCCAAACTTGCAACAATCCAAGAGGTTCAAACTGAAAGACTAATCACATTCGATCAGCCTGCAGTGCACAATGAAGGACTATGCAATAATGCCATGGAACTCGTGCCTCTTGAAACACAGATTGAAACAGTTCGTCAAGAAACAACACCAGTCTACAATGATGTGGCATCAGAAAGTGCTACCGAAAGACAGATTGAAAGAACAATCCCATCAATTGACAGAACTGCCTCTGGTTATTTCATCAACTTCGACAACTTCTCTGAAGATCAAAATGACCCCGAAGTGATGCCAGAATCAAAAAAGACTTTTAAAGAAAAAGCAACGGAACTCTTTCATCAACTGAAGGGAATCTACCTTATTTCCCCTTGGCTAGAGTTCTGGTTCGGTCTAGGTGTATTTTTCCTCCTGCTGTGGCTCATCATGGTACTGTGTTTGGGAAAATTCATTGAAGGAAAATATATTACAAAGGACACAGCAAGTCAGAACATCAACCTAGTCCTGAAACCACACAGATCATCCCACGTGAAGAAAAGAGAACTGTCAACAGTAAATGTCACAGCAATTCCAATACCTGGTGGGGTAGTATGGGAGAAAACAGACTATGAGATCTATGGTCCGGTCGAAATCCTGAAGTATCCTCATCAACTGAAGGTTTCCTTAAGTGACTTTGTGACACCTAGTACATTCTCTGATGATTGGGACTTTAACAGTATTAATGACATGATGTCTGATTTAGTAATGTCAGCTAGATTCACAGATCATGATTATTTACAAGGTTCATCTAGTTATGAGCAGTTATTCTGTTACACCCACTAAGGGGATCATTACTTACATAAATCTGCACAGCCTAGAAATGTTTTTATGTATAATCAATGGGAACATTGTTCTACACCACCTAAAAGCAGTTCTAAAGCATTTTTTGAGAAATTCAAATACTTCTCAGGGTTTAACACCAGTGATGCAGAAACGTTTTATTACAAACTGTTAGATAAAACAGGAATGAAAACAATGCTGACAAATTCTAAATTGATATATTCAGAAGCATTTTATGACAAAATGATGACATTTGGTTTTGATTATTGGAAAAATAATATTGAAACAAAAACAATTTGGGGTACAAAAGATTGGCAGGTGCAAGGCATTGAAGCACTATTTAGAACCTGCATGATACCAGAACAAATGTTGTTTTTAAATGACACAATACACCAAACATCTTGTCTTGGCCTAGCTAAGATCAAAGACCTTAAAACACCGTCTATACCAAAGCCAATACCTGAGAATGCAACCACAGATATTGAGTTAGACGTGTCACATATTTTACATTTCAACAGAACAAATCCTGATTGGAAAAAGTGGTTAATCTGGCCTACTGACACAAACAGCTGTCAAGATAGATTCCTGAATAAAACACAGGGGTTAAAAATGACCAGATTAGACTCGAGATATTCCCAGAGACAACATCCAGGGATTATAACAACATACAGTGTAGGGAAACTCTGCCTTGAATGGCTAACTTCGTCCACACTGGCTGAAATTAAGCAACACTTGTCTTTACTAAAAGATGGTGCTGATTTGCGCGATTTCATTCTTGGACCACGCAAACATCGTCAAAAGCGTTTCATAGCGACCAGTATCTATGCTGCTTACAACGAGGCTTGGAAAGTCAAACAAATTGAAACTGCTGAAAAAATACGAGAAATTGATTGTATTAATTTGGAGAAATCACTTTCTGTAGTAGACAATGGGTTAATGACTCTGTCTTCCAGAATATATTCGTTGGACAATATTGTATCCTCTGCCTTTGATGTGATAGACAGAGACTTGCTAATGTTACAACATGGCCAGTCTCAATTACGCTCTATTATAGAATTAGGCTGGACGCTGCAAAATCTTCGTTCAGGCTATGTGCCTTGGCGTTTAATCAACGTCATTATTTTCCAGTTTTAACCTTACTGATAAACAGATCAGTTTGGCACAGAAAGGAGCAGACTATACAATCCTGAGCATCGAAAAACTCGAGAGATTACCATTGACAATGTCAGAGAGTCCTGTCATGGAATGGATAATACACGGAATTATCACAATTCCGATAACAACTTTCCGATTTAAAAAGTGCCTTGAGTACATACCTGCTGGCCAGTATGAACAATTGGGTAAAGGATATGTAAAATCTATATGGAAATTACCATACACTCATTCTTGCTACAGTGACAGCGACAAAAATGTATTTCTTAGTGGTGACAACTGTAAACATTCACTAAGCGGTATACTTTTGTGTCAGGGTATTAATTTACACGGAGCATGTGATGGAAATTCAAACAACCTTTCATGCCACCAGCTAGTCACACCTGCAACTCAGATAGAGCCCTTCTTTATGCAACTTTCGAACGGGAGTTACATTCTTAGAACGGATCACAGATGTTGTGGCCTCGTGCCAGGGAAAAGTTATCTAGTAGAAGTAACATCCATGGTCAAATGCTGTATGCAAGCATTATTTCCGAGTGGGCCTGCAGACACAGTGACTCCCATCTGGCCTCGTCTGAATCTCTATTCTATACGAATTGATACATTAAGCAAAATGAAATCTGTACTTTTACAGACAACAGTGCCTATAACGTCATCAAAAGAGACGTATGATCTTCTAGTTGCAAGGACAGCTACTGAAGTTCATGACCTTTTATCAACAAATTGCCCCGTGCATTTCGTAGAAATGTTCAGCCAACTCCTTAACATGTCTAGTGCAACAAGCATCCCAGGCATATTTAAGACAGTCTTTACGGGACTGCTAACACCCTTCGAAGCAATTTTGGGAATCGTTCCTAATTTTGTGCACTCTGTTTTTGGCGGCATACCATTATTTTTGGGACTTGTAGCAGGGATTTTATTTTTGACCCTCCTGCTTCGTTATGGCAAGCCTCGGCTCAGACATAGCTCCCATGGGAATGGAAGAGACAATCCTAGCAATGCGCTACCGGGACAGGATAACTAACGTCCTCGGATTGGCCAGGCTGAGAGATCTAAACATGACCTGGTTCCTTTCATTCAGACCGATATGGCAAAATTGCATTTTACCTGTGCTACGGTGTATGCTATGCGGCGATGAATGCGTGTTGGACATCTGTCTTTCACTTCCATCAGCAGTACCAATGGACGTCGATACTTTGCTCAGTCCAATAACGGCTCACGCATTGTGTTGTCCCCAGCGGCTACCAATCCTGATGACGGCATTCGTGGAGACTCCTGTACTACAGCCAAGTGGTAACAGTGGAGTGAGTGACAAAAGCAACATCATCCAGGTACAACGTTCTGTGAGCACTGCTGCTCCCGACTATGATGACAGCAATCATTCTCACACCTGCCAAGTTACAGCGCTATCTAATTTGGTTGAACTGTCACCTGAATTTGTAGACCAATTCTTTGAGAGCCTGTCTGATACGATGTTCTCACCCGTACAGAAACAATAACTTTTAAGAAGCTTTCCGACACACAGCGTTCCCATGAACTCTGAATTCGGCCTTCAGTTTTGATCAACAAAAACTGCTAAAAGCTTTGGAACTCTATTTCCACGTTCAAGCATTAATTCTTTTGAATTGGACATTTTTAATATTGACCTTTTTTTGGCACGAACAATTCTTTGCTTAACGTAAAAACTATTCTTAGAGAACAGAAGCTTCACACTTCAATTTCTAAACACAACTAGAGACATAACAACATTACATCAGCCTCTAGCACATGTTATTACAATGCATTTATATGTGATGATTTATCTCGCCTTTCTTCTGTTAGAGATACTTCATGTGTAATTCTTTTTGCATAATCGTTCATTGATTTCATATGCAATAATTTTTGAATGATTTCTATGCTTCAAAAAACGTACAGTACCTAAATTTCATGTATTACAAGTACGCCTATTTCGAATGCATTTATGTATTTTGGGGTGGGCAATGTTACACATGCATCTAATTGCTTAGTTTTAGTAATTTTGATGGACATGAACCCGTGGAGTGGGTGTTGCGTGTTTATCTAGGTTCCTGATCGATACTGTGACCTTATGCCCCTATTCGGCTATAAATCCATTTATTCCCTATATTGGCATAACCGTTCAAGTGCGATTTTCAGAAAAGTCATCTCTGGCCTCACACGATCAGAGCCACATTCCAGCATAGTTCTCTCTGCCACTTCCTTTGCGACCAATTAGTGAAATGACAGAGCAGAAGTCACTATCTGATATTCCTAGATTAACACTCCGAGTTCTTCAACAAGATAAAAACTCAGCAAACCTGGAAATCCCCGCTTGCTGTGTTTTGATAAGTAATGGAACTCTAATGAGCAACTGATAACTATCACTTCCTAGTGACATCTTTAATTGACGTCTAATGTCCAGCAAACTTGCGTCCAACCCGGCACCTGTCAGGTATAAATATTACCAACGTTGCCTTAAGCAATGAGCTACTGTTGCTGATGCTAGCTGCCTGCAAGACCCCGTGTTGGTGAATCTAGCACTCTGTCGCTGCAGCCTGCTGTCCCTGTGGTGGTGAAGCTACTGATACCATTATCGCTGCTAAAGCGCGAACAATGGTGCAGTACGCTTAGGAGCTGAACAGCCGTCCCTCTGCGAAGACATCCAGCAGATTCCAGCTGCCCGCGGACGCTGTCCCCCCTCCTTCCTCGACGCGCTGAAGAGAGCCGCTGCCTTTCTCCTGCAGAGAAATCCAGCTCCGGCGTTTCCGGTCTGCCCTCGCGGGTGACTGGGATATCGAGAGTGACCCCTGAAGGAGATACCAATCCTCCATCATTCTATTCAGAGGTATGGTGTTGACTAAACCCTTAGACGAGAATTCTTGAAACAAACCTTGGCAAAATCAACTTAACTTAAAGCTACTTACTTACTCCCCTTCCACGTGTTAGGCTTAGGTCAGGCACACTGGGGTAGGCGTAGTTAGAAGCACCAGTTGAGTATGTTAGCCTAATGTATATATGACTGTATATATGTTTTATTACTTTTAAACCATTGTATGGCTAAGAAACCATATCAATGCTTTTACAGTTCTATTTCGCAATCCTTATCTTACTGTACGTACTTTTTATCATAACAAGTCTTGCAATTGTGGCAATACATTTCTCTTGTACGAGAAGAAAGACTGTTCAATAAATGTTAACCCTTTATTGACAAACGCCCGTCTCTCTATTCTCTACATCTCGTGAAAGTAAACTGCACTAGACTGACTGAGTGAAATACATGTCTATTGTTTCACATGACCCTAGAGATTGACTCTTGATCTGAGGAGCAAAGTTGTCATGTTGCACGGTTGTTGGAAAGCTGAATCTCTTCTTGTCTGTGCCAAGGAAGCTTATCACTTCCCATGCAGAGAAGAAAGTTTCCAGTGACCTCTGAGCTAGTTGGTAACACACCCAATTAAGTTTAGCATAGTCAGTGGAGGCCTGGAATATCCGCAGTTCCACGTCGATACTACTGTTTATGTTATTCCAATGCGCAGGGCCTAGTGGGAAACTAGGAACTACACTACACTATGAAATGTAATATTTTTTATAATGAATCCTATATTGTATATTTTTTTGCCCTGGTGCGCTCCCGGTTCGCGCCCCGGTGTGCGCACTGGAAAGCGCCGTTTTCCAGAGCGCCCTGGGTCGCACACCGGTGAGCATTCCGTTAGCGCTATTGCCGCGAACGAAAACATTGTGACGTATCGCGTAGCCGCGTCCGCGATATACGCACGGCGTAAGCGCACCCGGAAGTACTCGAGCGAATACGATCGCGCAACGTAAGCATCTGACGCGCTTACACGACGCACCCCGTGGCGCGCGTCACGTAAGCGCGTCGGGTCATGTGACCTGAAAATAACACTTTTTATTGGTGCAGAACAGTTTTGGTTTCCAAATGATGAAAGCCCGGGTCATTTGACCTGAAAATAACACTTTTCATTAGTTCAGGACAGTTTTTTTTCCCAAATGATGAAAGAACTCACTTTTTTTCCTTATTCTGACTTTGTCCTTTGACTGAGGAAGACCTGTTTGGAGATCTAGGAGAAATATTTTGTACTTTAAAATAGCTACAGTAGCAGCAGCAGCTGGAGCATCTGCACCACCACCAAGAGGACCACCACAACATCACATTGGTGGTCAAGAAGAAGAGGAGGAGGAGGAGGAGGAGGAGGAGGGGAGGAGGTGGCTGCCAGAAGACAATACCCCATACAGGCCAAGGCAGCACATTGTATGGGAGTTTTTTTCTATCCCAGAGGGCAAGAAGAAAGTCAATGCGCCAAAGGTGACTTGCCAAATCTGTGGCATTGAACTTTCAAGGGGGAACCCTAACAAAAAATATTCATTTGGTAATAACACCATGATTAGGCAAATGCAGCGCAAGCATCCCAACAACTATGCTGCCGCAGAGGTGAGAGAACTGGCCAGTAACCCTCCCCAATCTTCAACCAGCACCTCCAAAAGAAAGCAACCCACTCCATCGGGACCAGAGACAAGGGAGACGATCCCTTGCATACAACCACAGTTTGGTGAATTCAGGATCACATGTATTTTTTGTGGTAAGACTGTCTCCTATGGTGAGCAGAGCATAAAGCTCATCCTCCTTGCTGGTGACAACCACAATTGCCCCAAAAAACCCTAATTTTTTCCTGATTTTTTTTTGGTCCAGTTGAGCCATTTACAATTCCCTTTTTTTTGTTTCTCCCCATAAAAATAACAAAAAAATATATAAAATAGTTCATAAAAGCCAAAAAAAGTACAAAATGTTCAAAAAACATTAAAAAAATATAAAACAACAAAAAGAAGAAAAAAAACAGTTCTTTTTAGAACTATCTCCAAATTATAAAAACAGGATACATTTTTTAAAAACTCCATCATTTTTTTTCCCCCAGTACGCTCCGCGGTGCGCGTACCGGGCGCTCCCCCTGCGCAAATAAAAAAAAACAAAAAATGTTTGCCCCGCGGGGCCCTTTTATAGCCCCCACATCAAACCTAGGGGGTCAGGGGGGTCTACTTTGCCCCCTTATGGTCATTTCCCCCTTTGTTTTTGCCACCTCTTGTGTCTTGATCCTACCGAGACACAAGATGGCGGCCGCTCCAGACTCTTTGGAATGTTGACAGACACCCGAGAGCCAATCAGCTTTCTGCGAGCAAACTCGCGTAGCGCGCTGGTTAGCGCCCCGGTGCGCGTACCGGGGAGCGCCTATAGATATATATATTTTTTGGAACCTAAATTACTCAAAATCCACTGTAGCACATATCTTGAGACATAGCAAAGCACATCGGGATACCAGTCCCTAAAATGTTGCCAAGTTTAGTGGAAATCCATTCAGCCGTTCGGGCTAAAAGTGAGGTTGACCGCCCTATAGAAATTAACATGGGGAAAACACGTTTTGGGACCCCCCTTTTATCTCGTCCCCGCTTGAAAAATCCCCCCCAACCTTTCAGGGAAGGACTGGGGCGCCGAGAGGTAAAATTGGGGAAATTTTCAGGCAGATTCCTCAACCGGCGCCAAAGTTATTCACAATTCGTAATAGTGACGCCGTGAAATCTATGAGATTTCACTGCGTCACTTTTAGGATGCTGTTGCGTCAAAATCTTGCGCCTGCCTCACAGCAGGCGTAAGACTGACGCAAGACCTTTCACATGGGGCTTTCCCCATGTGAAAGGTCGCATTACTGGAGTTGCGTCACTTTTGTGACGCACTCCAGCAATGCGTCACTTTTGTGTTTACAGATACGTCAGAAATACTGACGTATCTGTAACTCCTTGCGACATGATTCGTCATACATTAAATATGACACATCTGGAATGTCGTAAGGAGTGCGCACAAAAAAGTGACGCATCGCTGTTTTCACGCAGCGATGCGTCACTTTTCAGAAATGAAGCCTCCAGTTTATTCACTGTGTCACCTCTACGACCCTTTCTTGCGTCAATACGTCCCTTTTGCATACATTACACCTGACATAGGAATAATGTGGCGCAGGGGCTTTCAAAGTGATGCAACTACCTAGATGTGTCACTTTGTAAATATGACTGAATAAGGTGCATTTTTTACAGCACTGGTGCGTCACAAAAAGTAACGCATCGGTGGCGTATTAAATTTATGACCTATTATGTTGGAAGTTCTTTTTGATACGTTAGTCATGAGTGATGTCACTGACCATGTCATGAGTGATGTAATATGTGACGTCATCAGCAGTGCATTGCAGGCGCGCAAGTTATAGTGAGTCCAACTAACTATAACGTGGGAATTTCAATGGTTTTATGTCAGTAAAATTTCCAGCTAACTATAACTGGTGTGAAACCTATGGTTTTTTCAGTGAATTTAATAGGTTTTTTAAATGCTAATTCCTAAATATAACTGGTGTGAAACCTATGGTTTTTTCAGTGAATATATATGTATTACCTACTGGCGGTCGCCAGTAGGTAGTTATAGTTAGGATTGGCTACCATAGGAAATTCCGAACATTCTATTGGGAATAACTTTGGCGCCGATTGAGGGATCTGCCTGTAATTTTCCTTAAAAGTGTCTCACTGCGCTCCTTCCCTGAAAGTTTCAGGGGATTCGTGAAGTGTGGGCTGAGAAAAAAGGGGGGTCCCAAAACGTGTTTTCTCCATGTTAATTTCCATAGGACGGTCTGACAAGTCTACAGCCCGAACCGCTGAACGGAATTACGCCAAACTTGGCAAAATTGTAGGGACTGGTACGCAGATGTGCCTTTGCTATGTTTGGTGAAAACTGATCCTGTGTTTTTTATGAAAATTAAGTTCAAAAACACATATATATCTATAGGCGTGCTGCGGGCGCTCACCGGTGCTCGTACCGGGGAGCGCACCCGGCGCGCTACGGGAGTGCGCGAGCAAAAGCTGATTGGCTGTCGGGTGTCTGTCAACATTCTAAACAGTCCGAAGAGTCCGCCATCTTGTGTCTCGGTAGAATCGAGACACAAGAGGTGAAAATTTAAGGGGGAAATTATTAAAAGGGGGCAGGGTAGACATCCCCTGACTCCCTAGGTTTTCTGAGGGGGGCCTAGAAGGACCTTGAAGGGCTAAAAAACGTTTTGTTTTTTTAAAATTTTCGCGGGGTAAGCGCTGGCGGCATTCCCCGGTACGCGCACCGTGAGTGCACCACAGGTAAAACAGTGTAAAAAAATAGAGTAAAAAAAAATGTTGAGTGTTTAGAGCAGGCGTCTCCAAACCGGTCCTGAAGGGCCCGATCCATGCCAGATTTTTTGGATATCCCCATTGAGATACATGTAGTTATTTTAAAAATCTGGCACGGATCCGGCCCTCCAGGACCGGTTTGGAGACCCCTGGTTTAGAGGAAAGTGATGCATTGCTGGAGTGTGTCATAAAAATGATGCATCTCCAGCAATGCATCCTTTCACATGGGGCCAGTCCCATGTGAAAGGGCCTGCGTCAGTCTTACAGCTGCTGTTAAGCAGGCGCAAGATTTGGATGCAACAGCGTCATAAAAATAGTCGCAGTGATATCTCTTAGATTTCACTGCGTCACCTCTATGACCCTTTCTTGCGTCAATACACCCCTTTTGTATACATTACACCTGACGTAGGTATAATGTGGCGCAGGGGTTTACAAAGTGACGCATCTACCTAGATGCGTCACTTTGTAAATAGGACTCAATAAGGTGCATTTTTTACAGCACTAGTGCGTCACAAAAAGTGATATACCGGTGGCGTAAAAGAGATGCATGGCCTCATAAATGAGGCCTTCAGTCTTCTACTCATGCGTCATATTAAATATATGACGCAGTATGTCGCAAGTACTTACAGATACGTCAGTATTTCAGACGTATCTGTATGCGCAAAAGTGATGCATTGCTGGAGTGTGTCACAAAAATGATGCAACTCCAGCAATGCATCCTTTCACATGAGGCCAGGCCCATGTAAAAGGGCCTGCGTCAGTCTTACAGCTGTTGTTAAGCAGGCGCAAGATTTGGACGCAACAACGTCATAAAAATGACGCAGTGATATCTCTTAGATTTCACTGCGTCAACTTTACGACCCTTTCTTGCGTCAATACACCCCTTTTGTATACATTACACCTGACATAGGTATAATGTGGCGCAGGGGTTTACAAAGTGACGCATCTACCTAGATTCGTCACTTTGTAAATATGACTCAATAAGGTGCATTTTTACCGCACTGGTGCGTCACAAAAAGTGACGTACCAGTGGCGTAAAAGTGACGCATGGCCTCATAAATGAGGCCTTCAGTCTTCTACTCATGCGTCATATTAAATATATGACTCATTGTGTCGCAAGTACTTACAGATACGTCAGTATTTCAGACGTATCTGTAAGCGCAAAAGTGATGCATTGCTGGAGTGTGTCACAAAAATTATGCAACTCCAGCAATGCATCCTTTCACATGGGGCCAGGCCCATGTGAAAGGGCCTGTGTCAGTCTTACAGCTGCTGTTAAGCAGGCGCAAGATTTGGACGCAACAGCGTCATAAAAGTGACACAGTGATATCACTTAGATTTCACTGCGTCACCTCTACGACCCATTCTTGCATTAATACACCCCTTGTGTATACATTACACCTGACGTAGGTATAATGTGGCGCAGGGGTTTACAAAGTGACGCATCTACCTAGATGCGTCACTTTGTAAATATGACTTATTAAGGTGCATTTTTTACAGCACTAGTGCGTCACAAAAAGTGACGTACCGGTAGCATAAAAGAGACGCATGGCCTCATAAATGAGGCCTTCAGTCTTCTACTCATGCGTCATATTAAATATATGACGCATTATGTCGCAAGTACTTACAGATACGTCAGTATTTCAGACGTATCCGTAAGCGCAAAAGTGATGCATTGCTGGAGTGTGTCCCAAAAATGATGCAACTCCAGCAATGCATCCTTTCACATGGGGCCAGGCCCATGTGAAAGGGCCTGTGTCAGTCTTACAGCTGCTGTTAGGCAGGCGCAAGATTTGGACTCAACAGCATCATAAAAGTGACGCAGTGCTATCTCTTAGATTTCACTGCGTCACCTCTACGACCCATTCTTGCATCAATACACCCCTTGTGTATACATTACACCTGACGTAGGTATAATGTGGCGCAGGGGTTTACAAAGTGAGGCATCTACCTAGATGCGTCACTTTGTAAATATGACTCAATAAGGTGCATTTTTTACAGCACTGGTGCGTCACAAAAAGTGACGTACCGGTGGCATAAAAGTGACACATGGCCTCATAAATGAGGCCTTCAGTCTTCTACTCATGCATCATATTAAATATATGACGCATTATGTCGCAAGTACTTACAGATAAGTCAGTATTTCAGACTTATCTGTAAGCGCAAAAGTGATGCATTGCTGGAGTGTGTCACAAAAATGATGCAACTCCAGCAATGCATCCTTTCACAATGGGTCAGGCCCATGTGAAAGGGGCTGCATCAGTCTTACGCCTGCTGTGATACAGGCGCAAGATATGGACGCAACAGCGTCATAAAAGTGACACATTGATATCTCTTAGATTTCACTGCGTCACCTCTACGACCCTTTCTTGCGTCAATACACCCTTTTTGTATACATTACACCTGGCGTAGGTATAATGTGGCGCAGGGGTTTACAAAGTGACGCATCTACCTAGATGCGTCACTTTGTAAGTATGACTCAATAAGGTGCATTTTTTACAGCACTGGTGCGTCACAAAAAGTGACGTACCGGTGGCGTAAAAGTGACACATGGCCTCATAAATGAGGCCTTCAGTCTTCTACTCTTTTTTTTTCTTTCACTTTCTCTGTTTCTTCGCTGCTTTACTTACCTGGTCTCACACTTACTTGTCTTTATCCAGTCTTTATCTCCACTCTTTCCAAAACATCACTGCTATTTTCTTACCCTTCCACACCCCCGTTCCTTTACTACATTTTCTTCGCATATCCACATTCCCCATGTTCACTCTCCTTCTCCTCACTCTCCTTCCCCACACTCACCTTCTTTCACTCCCCCTACTTCTCTTCCCTTCTCCTCTCGTCCCTTTCTGTGCGTTCTTACTCATTTTCCTCTCCTTTATCAATGCACTCCACTTCACTTACTCTTTTTCATTTTTTTAAGAACACAGCTCTTTGATGAGAATTGGAGTTAGTTCTGAAAAGAACTTTTTTTTTTCTTCTTTTTTCCTTTTTCAGAACAGGAACAAAAACAGGGAATGGGAAACTGCTCAACAGGAGCAAAAATGAAAAAAAACAAATTTAGGGCTGGGAACGGCAGCGATGGTTCTCCAATGCTCGAACCATGAGCAGAACACTTTGTTCACCATCGCAAAGTAGGTGATCACAGTCTCTGCATTTAAGGACGCCTTTGTTAAAAGCAGGCTGAATATTCGGAACCAGCTCTTGCGATCGCCCCCTCACCGATGTTGTTGGTCCTCCGGTTGATGTAGAGGCCCCATCCCTGGGAGCCTCTTGTGCTAGAGCCCTAACACTCTCCCGGGCATAGTTCTTGGGGCGCCTCCTTTCTACGTGACGAATCATAGTTGAATTACCAAAACTGTACTTCTTTCGGGGGTCTCCACGGGGAAGTACCATTTGGCAGATTTTGCATTCAACTTTTGGTACATTTACTTTTTTATGCCCGTCAGGTATAGAAAAAAATTTCCAGATGAAATGTTCTTTCACCTTCTGCTGAGGAGGCTCTTCATCGATGAATTCATTTAACTCCTCACTGCTGCTGGATGGTCTGGCAGCCATTCTCTCCACAAATTCTTAGCACAGAAAAAAAGAGGTCTTGCTCTCACCAAAGTGAAAGAAGAAGTGAAGGAAAAGGGTGGGGTTTTCATTAGTTGTAAAAAAAACTGTTAGCAACCAATGAAAAGAGTTATTTTAAGGTCACATGACTTGACGCGCTTACGCTGCGCGCACCGGAGCGCTTCTGGGGGGCGCTTACGCGGCGCGAACGTAGGCGCTTCCGGGGTCGCTTACGCGGCACGAACGTAGGCGCTTCCGGGGACGCTTACGCGGCACGCAAGAGTGACGTTTTGATAGCTTTACGAAAATGAAAATTCATTTTCATTTAGTAAATTATAAATATTGCTTTTATAAGTATGGTACTAAATGTCTTACGTTATTATTTACTTTTCATACATATTTTTTTAAACGAACGCAGAAATAGCGCTCTCGGTGCGCTCTCGGGAGAGCTTACCGGTGCGCGCACCCTGAGCGCCCCAGGAAAAAATGTTTACAAAAAAAAAAACATTGACAAAATATTATTATTAAAATATATATATTAATAGTTAATACTTACACAAAACAGCAAATAAAAAAAAGGTTACGAACTCGATATAGAAAGGAATTAGCTTTTAAAAAACCTTTGAAATTTAGTGAAAAAACCAGAGGTTTCATAATCGTTATAGTACTCAAAAGAAGCAACGGTGAGGGCAACACACACTGTAGCACAGAAAATAACCCAAATGTATAAATGGAAATAACACAACTGTCTATTTTGATTCAGTGTCCGCTCTAAATATCCAAAGGATCCACCGTCCTAAGACCCAAAAAATGTCCAATACAATTCCAATGATTAGAGGGAGCGGTCCATACTTCTTGAAAATATCACAGGGCCAAAGAATGTTGATTCCCAATTTCATTGTTCACGTTTCAATCACCAACTGACGACAGCTTCTTCAATCAGTTTCAACACAATGAATCCAAATTCTACTCAAAACATCAGACAGCCGACGCGTTTCGTCCAATGAAGGACATCATCAGGGCTTTCAAAATAATCAGTTTGTCAGATAAATCTCTCTAGTCCCAGTTAGCAATAGGTTTTTGATCGTAACTCGATATCTCTTTAGTAAATAAAATCCAAGTCAGGACCTCAACTTCCCTTTATTTTCTCCACGTCTTCTGCTATAGTCCTCAAGGCACGGAGGACTGAAGATATGCCCGTCGCCGCTGACTGAGACTTCCCGTATCTTGAACTTTTTGATGTTGAAATAAGGTACTACAGGCAAGAGGAAAAACGAGACCTGAATGGGAAATATAGAGATTGGTGATTGGATTAAACGCTGAAGGGAATTATGGATAGTTAAATAACATTGTGTTGTATCTTACAGAGACTATACAGAAACGTGAACAATAAAATTGGGAATCAACATTCTTTGGCCCTGTGATATTTTCAAGAAGTATGGACCGCTCCCTCTAATCATTCATAATCGTTATAGTTAGGAATTAGCATTTAAAAAACCATTGAAATTCACTAAAAAAAACATAGGTTTCACAATCGTTATAGTTAGGAATTAGCTTTAAAACCTTTGAAATTCACTGAAAAAAACATAGGTTTCACACTTGTTATAGCTAGGAATTAGCATTTAAAAAACCTTTGAAATTCACTGAAAAAAACATAGGTGTCACACCAGTTATAGTTAGCTGAACAGTTTACTCATACAAAACCATTGAAATTTCCACGTTATAGTTAGTTGGACTCACTATAACTCACGCGCCCGCAATCCACTGCTGATGATGTCACATATTACATCATTCATGACATGGTCAGTGACATCACTGATGACATCATCCATGTGATAATACGATGCACCTCCTCACACTCTAATGTAACCTTTGATACACCCAGTGTTAAATACAAACTGCTATTCCTGTAATTATTGACACACCAATACCAGTAACTACATACGCACTCACTGATTCCTAGGTCTACACACACATCCACTCATTCACCCATACAATCACTCATACATAAAGAGACTCGTCAATACAACACTATCATATTGACTAATACACCTATACAGACACTTACATGCTGACACTCATCCACAAAGTTACTCAAACACCTAGTCAGTTAGACAAAGAATCAATCACACTCCCATTTCCTCAACTACAAACTTATACACACTAAACCTTACTTATTCAAACATATACTAACACATACTTACTCTCTTTTACAATCACTAATACATGTATACATTGATCTATACAGTCACTTACGCAATCACAGGCTCTGATGTTTAGTCATTTATATATACCAACTCTCACATGCACTGTGTTTTATATACATACTTACATGGACATGTAGCACTGATATATCCATTCACTCAGCAACACACCCATGCACACAGTCAACCGCCCATACAGCTGTTTCTATATGCACTTTTGAACCCATATACCTAGTGAATCAACTGGTCACACATCTATGCACAGAGTCACACACCTCACAGCTACACACACACACATACTCACCCTCACATTCAAATACTTAGGCAACCAATCAATAACCCATATAGCCACTCATATAGCTACTGATCAACACATGCAGCAGCTTACACGACAACAGACATACTGATGCACACATTCAGACAGTTTAGTCACTAACCATTGCATTCAGTAAGACACATTTAATCAGTCACTCATACAGTAAGTCACGCACCTACTAAATCCTTCATCCAGACACTCATACATACACTCATTCTTCAATATGTTAGACACATTTTAACTTAACAGGAACACACATTCACTGGATGATGTCATCAGTGATGTCATCAGTGATGTCATTTGAGATGTCATCAGTGATGTCACTGACCATGTCATGAATGATGTAATATGTGACATCATCAGCAGTGGATTGTGGTCGCGCGAGTTATAGTTAGTCCAACTAACTATAACGTGGAAATGTCAATGGTTTTGTATGAGTAAACTGTTCAGCAAACTATAACTGGTGTGAAACCTATGGTTTTTTCAGTGAATTTCAATGGTTTTTTAAATGCTAATTCCTAGCTATAACAAGTGTGAAACCTATGGTTTTATCAGTGAATTTCAAAGGTTTTTTAAATGCTAATTCCTAACTATAACGATTGTGAAACCTATCGTTTTGTTAGTGAATATATATATATATATATGAAAGAAGAACTCGCCAAACAATCCCAGCCCTGCCACGTTTCACCGGACTGGAAAGACGAAGAGAGGAACCTGTTTTCTTGGTGCCAAACAAAGTGAGTTTATTCAAGCTTGTTTTTGCTCAGCATGCCCGCCATTACGCGTTTCGACAGTATCCACTGTCTTGATCACATTATGTGATCGCAAAGCAAAATGGGAAATTTAAATACAAGACACAAAGGGCGGACTAATAGTTCCCACCCACATATGTACACAGGTTCCAGATAGGGAAACAGAAAAAAGACTGCAATTGTAGTTAGAGTCTTATCGGTCACAAATACAACCCAAAGTGGGTCTTAATTCCCTCGTGTAATGTCAAATATATACAAATGTGCAACATTAAGCAATAGAATAAATACGTATATAAATAAATTAATAAATATATAAATATATAAAATATCCTAGACACAATGATGATATCGTTACATTGAAGACCAAGTTTCCTAATTAACAAACCTGTGCAAAATAAATCCCAAGTGGGGATCTACATTAAAGTGTTTTGTGCGAATGTAAACAATGACCTCTGTAAACATAAGCAAGTTATCATTTTTTCCCATTTCATAGCAAGGAGCAGTTATCACAGCTAAGTGTATATATATATATGCCACAAAACTTTCCTGAGTTGAAAGAACAGGAGGGACACAGCGGGGAAATCGGGAAAGGATTTATTTTTCATAAAAAAGCCTCGGCATGAAGCGTTTCGGACTGTGCCTTTTTCAAATGCCTACTCCAACATCGCTCTCACAACAGTTCCCTTTAAGTAGTCCCAGTCATTCTACCATGTGGTCTATCCAGATGGGCGGAATAAGAGTGATAAACAGACCCGCAGTTGCATCGGCAAACTATGAATCCCAGCATGCACCTCTCACAGCATGCTAGGTAAGTCACTCGGCTCCAGTCTTATATAACCCTCCTTGGGTACTGGAATGCCTAAAGAATGCTTTTGGGATCTGTGGCAAACGTTGTTGTGGAAAACGAATTCCTTTCCCGGGTCCCCAAGATGCCTTCAACCACACTAACCAAAGTCACCTGGGCCTGGAATACATGGATGTACTAGTCTATTTATATAAATATACAACATTTTATACAACTGTTATAATTAATGAATATCTATATGAGATTTAGGGCCATATGTAGGTAATCTCTATTTACCGATTCTTAAATACCGAATTTTACCGATTCGATATTTAAGAATCGGTAAATAGTATGTAGGTAAAAATTCGGTAAATTTTACCGATTCAGTACTATTCGGTATTACCGATTCGGTATTTACCGATTCGGTAACTTCCATTCATTCCTATGGGCCTGGATGCCCATAGGAATGAATGGAAAGCCATTCACTATTACTGATTCAGTAAATACCGAATCGGTAATATGGGGAACATATTCAAGGGTGGCAGAGTGTCACATTGACACCCTGTTGCACCCCTGAATCGTGCATGTGTGCACATGTGGCACACATACATGCCCTAAGCGCATATATGTCTGCCACAAGGCACTTTTAAAAAAGCACAAAACTGCTTTTTGAAAGGTTTTCGATATTTACCACCAACTTGTAGTTGGTGGTAAATAACGAATCCCTAAATAAAAAATGCACTCACTTGAGTGCTCCCCACATAGACTTTAAGGGTTTGGTAATTTGCTGATTCAGTATTTTAAGGATTCATGATTTACCGATTCCTTAAATTACAGAATCGGTAAATTACCGAATCCTTAATTCCAGCCACCTACATTAGAAAAAGCTAAATACCGGTTGGTAACCGCAAATTTACAGATTTTTGGAAGTTACCGACCGGTATTAAGCTACCTACATATGGCCCCTAAAGCTGTTTGCTGTCCTTTTAGCTTCTTTAGAGTGCAATATGTAATCTTCGTGTGGCCATTTTGTGCAAACAAAATTCTTTATACCATTCAGGTATTATTGTTCATCTTTCTTTTTGATATTCATTCATTTTGGTCTAATTGGAAGGGCTTCTGAGAGACCATAATTTTGGATTTTATCAGGACAGTTCTTTTTCTGATATTTCTCTATTGTCGTGAAGAATGCTGATTGCATGGCTTTTGTCTTGCACTTGGCCTTTGTGGTCAGCGAGTTCTCTTTCCCCTTGTGGGACAGATGATACATGCCTGATAACTGTCATATATTTGTTTAGTGGTTTCCCCTTTTAGGGCCATATGTAGGTAATTTTTGTTTTGTGATTCTCAAATTGTGATTTTTTGGGAATCGCAATTAGAGAATCGCAAAACGAAATGTAGGTAGGATTAGCAGTTTGTTTTGCGAATCCCAATTATTCCTTATTTGCGAATCGAAAATTGAGATTTGCAGATAAGGAATACCTTCTCATTCATTCCTATGGGCTAGAAGGCCCATAGGAATGAATGGGAAGGCATTCTCAATTTGCGATTCTCAATTAGAGAATCGCAAATTGAGAATGCAATTTCAGGGTTGCAAGGGTGTCACATGGCACTTTGAAAAATGCCAAAAAGTGAATTTTTCAAAGAAATCGCAAATTACCACCAACCTGAAGTTGGTGGTATTTTGCGATTCCTTAAGCCAAAATTCGCACAACTTGGGTGCTTCCTACATTGCATTTAAGGAATCGCAATTTGTGATTCCTTAAATGCAATTGCAAAATAAGGAATCGCAAATTTTGTGATTCCTTATTTTGCATGTGGGTTTTAGTGTGCTACATAGCACACTGCCCTAATTGCGATCGCAAATGCTGAAATTCTGCGAATTTCAGCATTTGCGAGCGCAATTAGGCTTCCTACATATGGCCCTTATTTCAGAGGTTTAATTCACAGACCCTCCTCCATGGGTTATAGCTATGGCATTTAATTCACAAGTTAAGGAATCTGCAGCAAGA
Source organism: Lissotriton vulgaris (assembly GCF_964263255.1). NCBI lineage: Eukaryota > Metazoa > Chordata > Amphibia > Caudata > Salamandridae > Lissotriton > Lissotriton vulgaris. The sequence goes on from NC_141691.1 coordinate 496,348,578, forward strand.
TGTCTCGATGAACCAATTACTTACCTTCGGTAACATACTACCTGGTAGAGGCACAGTCTAGCCGCAGATTCCTTAACGCCATGCCCCTCTTCCCCACTCTGTGAATGATCTATGAGGTAACGGTTACACCCCAATGGTGAGTGATCAGTAGAGTGGGTGGGTGATTTCTCTTTATAGTGACTTAAACACCAGTGAGCAGTGTTCATTCATTTGGTTCTTTCTTTGAAAGTCTTTATCTAGTATCTTCATACTTTGTATTAGCACTGTCACTATGTCACGTAATGGTGTGATTTAACAAACAGCTTGGTGTTGTTTTTTATTTGTTTTATTTGCTATTACAATGCCAATCATTACCATTGATGAATGGTCTGTAGAGTATAATATATTAATTTCCCTTGCTTGCTGGTTATCACCAGGGTTTTACATAGCCCTGTGCTTCATTGAATCTTTTTTTTTTTAAATCCATGTCTAATATCATTATACAATTTTATGTTCTTCTTTATTAATGTTTCAAAGATCTTTTTGGCAGACTGTTTTCCTCAACCAGTTTCTATAGTGGCTCTGCATTTTGGCATGGAAGGTTTCCCAGAAAAACTGATGACCGAGCGCCAGAGGAGACTTATATGACATCCCTAATGTCACATCAAGAGACAATGTCATGGCAGAGCTGTACAGCGATGTCCTAGGATGTGCAGAGGTACTGCTGAAAAATGTCCAGATTCAGTCTGATGCCTAGGGAGAATTCACAAGTTATGGAATCTGCGTTTAGACTATGCCTCTATCAGATATTATGTTACTGCAGGTAAGTACCTCGTACTTTGAGTCCTCGAATTACATTTTGAGCTTGCTCCTGTCAATAATTTTACTTAGATAAAATATTCCAATGTTAGGCTACGGAACTAATTTTCAATGTGGAACCACGAAATTGGCAGTTGTTTCCTCAGCAGGGCATATACAATATATTTTATAAAGACCCTGCTTATAATTACATGGCATCTTACCCTTGGGCACCTAGGTGAGACCTCAGGGGGGCCTTATATGTAAAATAAGGTAGATTACTACTTTGGAAGTACCTTTAAATCCAAAGTCGAATTTTCATTTATTTGCAATTTAAAAGCAGCCTGTAAGGCAGGGTTGACTTTTAAAATGACAGTAGGCACCACAGTAGTGCACACTCAACTGAAGGAAATCTACTGGACCACTAAACCCCCCTGCCCTATTATATGCTTGGGACTTATAGGTAGGTGGAAGTGGAACCCCCTTTAGGTTGGGACTTAAAGGGGTCTTTCCTTGACAATTGTAATTAAACCTAGTTACCATATACTTAACAAAATAATAATATTAAGGATTTATTAAGGAAAAATGCAAACAAGTCTATACAATCATTTTGAATGGTATAATGTGTAGAATAGTGTAAAATTGCTCAATAAAATCAAAACTGTTGCATATAAAGAAGTTAATATGTATCAAAAGGAAAGGATGGAAAAGGAATAATATATTCATTCTATTCATTTTAAAAAGTGACAAATGAGTGTAGAGCAAACATAGAAAATATTAAAACATGAACCTAGCAATATAATATCTTTAATATAAAGTCATAAAAAGATACAACAAAGAAATAATAATGGAACATTTCACAGTGGTTTTAGAACTGTTTAAGAACTTCTTCTAACAGTGGATTGTGATGAGCAAAAATGTCTAAAAATACAGTTAGAGGGGACTACATACTATCTCTTTTAATTAGAAGGGATAATGGAGAGGCATATGCTTGGTCTAATCAGCGATTGTAACATACACTATACCACCAACCTTGAAAAGAAAGTCGTGAGGATTGCTTCAAATTTTTAGTTATATGTTGAAAGTCAACGGCAATTAATAAATCTACTATTGCTGTACTACATGCAAGGGAATACCAATGATACAAAAGAGTTCTTAGTAAAAATATTTGTAGAAAAGGGGACATATGTATGAAAAATAGTATTAATTTAAGACATTTTAACCAAAAGTGGTGAATATATGGACATGAAAAAAGAAAGTGATGTAAATCCGGATAAAATTTATGTAGATTACTTAGAGTTATCATGTTATGTTATTGTTAATGTTAATTGGATTTGTAAAGTGCACAGCTACTCATGAGTGTCCTGGCGCGATGAGTTTAGGGGAGCAGGAAACTAGCAGATGAAAAAATGCGTTTTGAGATTTTTATTGAATGCAGACAGGTTTTCGATGCTATGTAGAGCCATGGAAAGTGCATTCCAAGCTGCCGCAGCCCTCCGAGTCAGAGACCTGCCTCCCAACCTCTGAAGCTGAAATCAGGGAATCATTGCTAGTTGAAGGGAAGCTGATCGCAACAGTCTTGGGGGCACGTAGAAGGTGAAACGCTTTTGCAGATAGGATTGGCCAGTGCCATGAAGGGCACCGTGAGCTAGGACCAGCGATTTGAACTTTACCTGTTCTGTTACGGGAAGCCAATAGAGCGAGCGCAGGTGGTGCTGCGCGCTATGTCTGGAAGAGATGCCCAGCAGAAGTCTGGCTGCCGAGTTTTGGACAACCTGCAGTTTTTTAATCAGGTAACCAGGGATGCCAATGTAAAGTGCATTGTCATAGTCCAGCCAAAACAGTATGAGGGCACAAGTGACCATTTGTTTAGCTGCTTGGGGCAGGAGAGAAAAGAATATTCTTAGAGTCTTGAGAAGGCCAAAGCAGGTGCCGGCAAGCTTTGCGATGTGGAAAGAATAGGAAAAACCCTTGTTGAACCAGACCCCCAAGTTCTTTGCCAGCTTACCTTCAGACGAGAGCAGGGTTAAATCAGGTGGCCACAGAGTTTCCCCGAACCTAGGAGGGAATTTACCAAACAGAAGAATCTTAGATTTTTCCTTGTTACATTTTGGTTGTGCTTCCGAGAGCCACCTGAAAATTGAGGAGAGACACTGATGAACTACGCTAACAGAATTTTCATCCCTGTCCCAGGTAAAGAGTAGCTGTGTGTCATCGGCGTCAGTCAACACCTTAGCTCCCAAACTCTCAGCCAAAAAGACCATTGGGGGATCACACAGATATTAAAAAGAAGGGGACTAAGAGAGGACCCCTGAGGGAATCCCATCATCACAACCTGATGAAGAGAGGCGGATAGAGACAACCAGATCTGCTGGGCCCGACCCTCGAGAAAGGGCCTGAGCCAATTCCAGACCGTCCCCCACACACCTCAAAGAGAGTTTGACTTGTGATGGCTTATCTTGAGGTTTCGCAAAGTTTTAACCACAGTTTTTCCCAAAGTGTGACAGGGCATGAAATCTGAAAATCTCATTCCTATTGTAGTTCAATGTCTGAGATTGTTCTGGAAGTTCGGTAAGTGATTTTTAGATGGAGGAGGAATTTGGATGTGTGGTTAATATAGGAAGAATATTTTAATGTGGTAATAAAGGGGGAGAACTTGATCACAATGAAGATAAGGTGGAGAAAATAATTTGTATTAAAGTAGTAAATTTGTGAGAATATGATTTTGGAAAATGATATAGTAATTGTGCTTCTGAAAATTGAAGTAAGATGTAATTTGAGTAAAGTTGATGAACCCAAAGTAGACCTTTCTCTCTCCAGGATTTCCAGAAAAGAGATTTATTATTAACATTTATAAGATTATTGTGCCAGATCGAAGACTGTAGAAACTGTTCGCTCTCTAAAAGGTGTGCAAAAAGTATAGGTTTTAAAATCTTATGAGTAGTGTTATGAATAGGAGCCAATAGACAGCGTGTTTTATTGGTAAATGAAAGAATTTCTTGAAACGTAAAAGGAGAAAGGTAGGAAAGTTCAATATTTTTCTATAGAGGAAAGGAGTCTGAATGCAAGTCAAATAAGCGTTTCGAAATTTGCTTAAGGAGAAACGCAGCATAACATTGAAAATCAGGAAAATTCACACCGCAGTAGAGTTTATGCGCTTGAGCTTGAGCTTAAGAATACATATACACGTTTTTTTTTTAATGATTCGATAAAAAGGAAAACATTATAGGATAAATCATTTTGAAGAAGGTTTCAGGAATAGTGATGTTATAAATAACAATGGGTGCGAGCATCATTTTAATAGTGTCAAGTCTACCCCACCAGGATAAATAAAGAGGATGCCATTTAGCAGTTGAGTAGGATAAAACAGTAAGAACTTCATTCATATTTAAAGTTAGAGTATGTTTAATGAAAGGTGCAAACCAAAGTTCTAAATATTTATTTTTTGATGATTCCATGAGAAATCTTGTTTAAAGCATAAAACATTTAGAGGAAGAATTTCACATTGATCATGATTCAATTTATAACCACAAAGTGTAGAAAAGTATTCAACTTCTGCAAGGAAAGCAGAGAGAGAAGAGTTAGGTTTGGATAAAAAAAAAAAATTTCATCAGCATAAGCAGTCAGGGCCTTATTTATGAGGCCATTATTCCGCCATTGCTTCACTTTTCTGACGCAGTTGCAGGGTAGAAAGTGCGCCACACTGCACCATATTTACAAAGTGACGCATCTGGGCAGATGCGTCACTTTGTAAACTCCTGTGCTACTTTATATCTCCGTCCGGTATAAGGTATACAGGGTGGGCGTTCTGTCTTAGCAAAGCCATGTAAAAGTGAAGCAGCGAAATCTATGAGATTTCACTGCACCACTTCTAGGGCATCACTACGTCAAATTCTTATGCCTGCTTGAAGCAGGCATAAGGAGTGACAAATGTGTGCAGGAAAATACCATGGGTTTTAAAGTCTGATATCCGCCACTATGTACACAATTTAAGCATACCATTTGACAGCATGCATACTACAAGCATTCAAAAAAATATATATATTTATTGCTTGATAAACAGTCCTAAAAATGTTTTCACTTAAGCAGTTTTGAGTATCAAATTACCTTCAATATACAACTTCTTATCCTACTCTGATATTATCAATTTCTGACACTTTATGAGAAATATGGAAACGGGATAAATTGACAGTGCTAATTCAGTACTTATGTAACCAAACTAATAATATACTTGGTAGCAATAAAGCAACAGTGCAGAAGAACTTAATATTAGCCAGATAACAAGCGGTATAAAGTGACAGTGCAAAGCGATAAGGCACTTACTTCCCTTTAGTCAGCACAATAAAATGACAGTGCAGATAATCAATCAATCAATCAAAGACATTTATATAGCGCACTACTTACCCGTAGGGTCTGAAGGTGCTGGGGGGAGGGGAGTGCAGTTACTGCTCGAACAGCCAGGTCTTCAGCTTCTTCCTGAAGGAGAGGTGGTCTTGGGTCAGGCGCAGGTCGGTCGGGAGGGAGTTCCAGGTCTTGGCGGCCAGGTAGGAGAAGGACCTTCCTCCTGTTGTCGCTCTTCAGATGCGGGGGACGGCGGCGAGGGCGTGGTTGGCTGATCGGAGGTGGCGTTTGGGAGCGTAGAAGTTGATTCGGTTGTTGAGGTAGCTCGGGCCTTGTCGTGTAGGGCTTTGTGTGCGTGGGTGAGGAGGCGGAAGGTGATTCTTTTGTTGACGGGGAGCCAATGCAGGTCTCTCAGATGTCCGGAGATGTGGCTGGTACGTGGGATGTCGAGGATGAGTCTGGCGGAGGCGTTCTGGATCCGCTGGAGTCTCTTCTGTAGCTTGGCGGTGGTACCGGCGTAGAGGGCGTTGCCGTAGTCCAGTCGGCTGGTGACGAGGGCCTGGGTGACGGTCTTCTTGGTCTCGGTGGGGATCCACCAGAAGATCTTCCATAGCATGCGTAGGATGTTGAAGCACGCCGAGGAGACGGCGTCGACTTGCCTGGTCATGGATAGGGAGGAGTCCAGGATGAAGCCCAGGTTGCGTGCGTGGTCTGTCGGTTTGGGTGCGGTGCCCAGGGCGGGGGGCCACCAGGAGTCGTCCCAGGCGGAGGGTGAAGGGCCCAGGATGAGGACCTCCGTCTTGTCTGAGTTCAGTTTCAGGCGGCTGGTCGTCATCCACTCGGCTACATCTTTCATCCAGCGGGAGACAGCGGGAAACCTACCTGAGCCGCCGCAAACGCACAGGACGCCACAGCCAGCCAGGCGCCATTGTCCATGCCGCCACCGCCGAGAGTCACCTTCTCTGGGCACAGGAAGCGCCGCCGCTCCGGGACTACGAATCCCGGCAGCCTACGCGGCGGCGCACGCACTGACACCACGAGGGCGCCAGGGGAGGTGCTCATAAGCGCACCAGGACCGGCGGAGCTCTGGGAGACAGCGGGAAACCTACCTGAGCCGCCGCAAACGCACAGGACGCCACAGCCAGCCAGACGCCATTGTCCACGCCGCCACCGCCGAGAGTCACCTTCTCTGGGCACAGGAAGCGCCGCCGCTCCGGGACTACGAATCCCGGCAGCCTACGCGGCGGCGCACGCACTGACACCGCGAGGGCGCCAGGGGAGGTGCTCATAAGCGCACCAGGACCGGCGGAGCTCTGGGAGACAGCGGGAAACCTACCTGAGCCGCCGCAAACGCACAGGACGCCACAGCCAGCCAGGCGCCATTGTCCACGCCGCCACCACCGAGAGTCACCTTCTCTGGGCACAGGAAGCGCCGCCGCTCCGGGACTACGAATCCCGGCAGCCTACGCGGCGGCGCACGCACTGACACCGCGAGGGCGCCAGGGGAGGTGCTCATAAGCGCACCAGGACCGGCGGAGCTCTGGGAGACAGCGGGAAACCTACCTGAGCCGCCGCAAACGCACAGGACGCCACAGCCAGCCAGGCGCCATTGTCCACGCCGCCACCGCCGAGAGTCACCTTCTCTGGGCACAGGAAGCGCCGCCGCTCCGGGACTACGAATCCCGGCAGCCTACGCGGCGGCGCACGCACTGACACCGCGAGGGCGCCAGGGGAGGGGCTCATAAGCGCACCAGGACCGGCGGAGCTCTGGGAGACAGCGGGAAACCTACCTGAGCCGCCGCAAACGCACAGGACGCCACAGCCAGCCAGGCGCCATTGTCCACGCCGCCACCGCCGAGAGTCACCTTCTCTGGGCACAGGAAGCGCCGCCGCTCCGGGACTACAAATCCCGGCAGCCTACGCGGCGGCGCACGCACTGACACCGCGAGGGCGCCAGGGGAGGTGCTCATAAGCGCACCAGGACCGGCGGAGCTCTGGGAGACAGCGGGAAACCTACCTGAGCCGCCGCAAACGCACAGGATGCCACAGCCAGCCAGGCGCCATTGTCCACGCCGCCACCGCCGAGAGTCACCTTCTCTGGGCACAGGAAGCGCCGCCGCTCCGGGACTACGAATCCCGGCAGCCTACGCGGCGGCGCACGCACAGACACCGCGAGGGCGCCAGGGGAGGTGCTCATAAGCGCACCAGGACCAGCTTCGCGGGACGCGAGCGGGACGCCCGGGGCGAAGCCCGGGCAAAGGGCGGGCCCTCTACGGCCCTCATCGGCACGAGGAGGCAGGGGCAGGGCCAGAAACCCTGTCAGAAGCATACGAGGCAATCTACGGACTAAGTAAGACTGATCTGTTTTTAACAGCCCCTTGTTTACCCTTAGCTGCCTAGGCTTTGCGCTATATTATCCACAATGTCTAAAAAGAACCCAGTACCACAAGCAAACAACATGAAGAACTATTTGGTGCAGACTGTGGAAAAAATTAACTCACAAAGGAGAGAATCACTGGGTCTTAGTCAGTCACCTGACTTACGTTGCTTATCCCCCTCCTTAACTCCATCACCTGAGGATACAGTCTCTTTACAGACTTTCCCTGATGCTAGTTTTATGTGCCCTACAACACTGGAATCCGGCCCTGTAACCAGTAATGTACCATCCGGATCTGGTTCTGAGGTTCTTATAGTGGACCTTGGGAATAAAGCGGACAGTGATGAGGATCAGGAAATTCTTGCATCCCCCACAGATGAAGATACCTCAATCACTGAACTACCTTCCCGCTCGGATTCCGGGAAAAATAAAAACCCGCCTAGGCGGGGTGGACTAAGATCTGGGACTAGGAGGAAGAGGGTAATTACCCCAAAAGCTCCTCCTAAGGAAACTAGAGGGGGACGTGCTAAGCCTACTACTAATAGTTTTGATGAGGACTTATTCGATAGACTCACTGAGTTAATTGATACGAAAATTAAAACCATTGTCAAGCCTCTGCTCTCTAAAATTGACAAACTTCAATCCGAGATTAAAAAGTTGGGAGGGCAGATGAACAAATTAACTGAGGGTGTTGACTGTGTTATGACAACTGTGGCAAATATGGGTAACAGCAGTAGGCAGGATGACGACCAAGAGAGGGTGAATTCAGTTGTAGCCCCAAGTAATCCACCACCCCAGCTTCTTGACCAAACCATTAGCGGTTCTGGTACTAGCAGAGGGGAGGGCTCTTTAATGGTTGAGATACCCCCTGTTCAAGCTCAGCCAACCGATCCACTTCAATTTATAGTTGAAGCCTCTCCTGTCGTTTTAGTTCTGGCTAACGTTCCACCATTAGAAGCTGGTATTGAGGAATCCTCATCCTCACTGTCTAACAAAGCCCTACAGTGGCTTACAACAAATATGAGATTAGCTCCAGGGGGTGGCCGGCAGCTGGCCCAGGAAATCAAAACAGCTAAAAGGGTCTCATGGCTGGGCAATCGCCCTAAAAAATTCAAGGGAGATTGTGTAGCAGTAAGTTTTACACACACAGGGGTGTTACCTAACATCCTAATTAACTTACTCCCACCACAACGTAGGCAGGGTTCTGTTGTCCCACTGACAGTTAAATTCTTCTATGGTGAACAACAGAATGTCACATACCCTAAAACACCAGCCTTTGGATGGGATTCTAACTCAGATACACACCACAGATGGGGTTTTGAACACACTCGCAACATTGTGAATCATTCAGTACCCCAAGGGTTTCAGAATCCTTTTGCTCAACCCCTCTTATTGTCCAACCGTTTTGCACCCCTTTCCTTTTTGGACCATAATGATTGACATCAGACAGAACACCTTGTAAAGTCTAGGACCAATGTGCCTGTTTTTAGCATTCTTACCTGGAATATTGCTGGCATTAAGTCTAAGGCAGATAATGCAACATGGCTAAATTTTATATCCAAGTATGACATTATCGCCTTTCAGGAAACCTGGGACACTAACAACAGCTTTTCTCTTGATGGCTTTAGTTATTTTAGTATCCCTGCCGTGGCTAGCTCAGCAGGAAGGGCTAAGGGGGGCTTGATTAGCCTGTTTAAACTTGATATTAAGGGTTGCCTCAAGGTACTAGCCTCAGGTTCCGAACATTGCCTTATCGTTGAATTGTCTCGTGCTGAGTCTCCTAATATTTTGTTTATAAATTTTTATAACCCCAATGCTGCCGATTGCACGTCATACAGTCTCGGTAGATTGGATGATTTTCTGTCAGTCTATAGTGAGGATGTTATTGCATTCGAAATCATCTTTTTAGGGGATTTTAACATACATCCTTGTTTACTATCATGTGTTTGTGATGACGTAGATTCCCCCCCGAATAGTGCAATGTTCCATCTGGTGCACAACAAGCAGGGGGATTGTCTAGAAAATTTTCTTGCCAGATGGAACCTATATGAATCTAGTTGTGGGGAGGGGGAGGTTAGGGCCCCTACGTTTAAGGGCTCAGACAATGGCTCTATCATTGATTACATTTTTATTTCTGCATGTTTTTTATCTAAAGTTTTTATGTATAGAACTGTGGTATCTGCTTTTAGTGACCACAACCCAGTTTCTCTGGACATTGGAGAGGGTGAATTATTAGGACGCATCCATGGCTCAATTTTTATGGATGGACCATTTAAAGTTAAGGACCAAAGACGCAGACTCAAATGGGATAGTATAACCCCAGAACCATTTATTCAGGAAATTTTGTTAGAGGCTGAGGAAGAGGTTGGGGTGTGCCTATCGAACGATGCTAATGACGGGGATGTAATTCTCGCATTTACTAACATATGCTGTAAGATAAACGGTAGGCTCTCTGTGATCAGCAAGCCCAAAACAAAACCTCTTAAAAGATGGTTCGATCATAGTTGTTCCCTAGCACATTCTGTGCTGCTCAACGCTCTTAAATCCGATCCAAAGGATCGTGATCTTATTAGGACTAGCAGGGCCTTATACAAAAAAGCCATTGCAGCCAGAAAGAAAGAGCTTAAAGACGAAGCTTGGGCGCAACTTACAGACCCAGCCATAATAAAAAATAGCGGGGAGTTCTGGAGGATCGTTAACCAACCCCTTCTTACAGGCGAGGATAACTCTCCCCTAGAAACTAATATCCCAGATCAGGATTGGATCAAACACTTTAGAGACATATACTCAGGCCAGTCTTTAGTCGAGAATAGTGCTCATGAAGAGTCTACTACTATATTGGGAAACCACTTGCACTTTGAAGTTGAGGAAGTTTTAGTTGCTATTAACCGCACTCTGACAAAAAAGGCACCGGGACCGGATGGTGTTCCGGCTGATGCCTTTAAATGCTTCCCTAACTTCTGGTCAAGACTGCTTTGCAGGGTTTTTAACGCCTTAAAACGTGACAATATTCCTGAGTCTTGGAAAACCTCAACTATTATTCCGGTTTTCAAAAAAGGCAATAGGCAGGACCCTGCATGCTATAGGCCTATCTCATTGATAGACTCCTCAGTCAAGATCCTAGGGAGAGTCTTATTAGCGAAATTGAATGAATGGGCCTCTGAGAATAATATCTTGAGCAACGTGCAATACGGGTTTAGACCCAAGAGAAGCACCTTGGACCAGTGTCTCAATCTTCACCTATTGATTGAGAAATACACCAGAGCTAAGGATGGGTCCATGTACCTAGGGTTCATGGACCTCTCCTCCGCATTTGATATGGTCAATAGATCCAAGCTCTGGGGTAAACTGGTCGACTTGGGCCTGGACAGATCCATAGTCAACTTACTGTCCGACCTCCACTCTGGCCTGTCTGCTAAAATTAGAGTCTCCACTGATGGAAGATGTACTGAAGTGTTTGCATCTGAGAGGGGAGTCCGTCAGGGATGCATTTTGGCACCACTACTGTTCACGTTGTATGTGAATGCTTTAGAGCCCACCCTAAGTGGGGTTACAAGCGACATTCCACGTGCAGGGGAACAGGGTATACCAGTTCTTCTGTATGCGGATGACGCGGTGCTACTGGCCCGAACAGGTGTGGGGCTTCAACGGCTTTTGGATGCTTTCGAATCCTTCATGGGTTCTTTAGACCTGAAAATAAATGCAAAAAAATCTCAGGTCATGCTCATGGGCCGGGCTTCAAGGAAATCCCTCCATAAAACTTTTTTCTGCGGAAGGGAAAAACTTGTTCGGGTCACTTCTTTCCCTTACCTGGGGATCACCTTTGACGAGAAAGGTAGCTGGGGTCCTCATGTAAAAACTAGAGCAGCTACACTGGCCAGAACTTCCGCTGCCCTTCATGGCTTTTCAAAAAGACTGGGGGGTAGGCCTTTTGAAGCTATTAACAAAATATACAAAGCTAAATGTATCTCTGTAGCCTCATATGGTGGCTCCCTCTGGGGGTATAAAAGAGTTGATCCCATTCAGACCGCGGAAAACAAATTTTTTAGATCTGTTTTGGGCGTTCCGCAGTCAACCCCATCTTATACTGTCCACCAGGAGTTAGGAGAAGGCTTCATTAGCGATTTGGTTAGAACAGCACCATTAATCGCATGGCTTAAGATGTGGCTCAACCCTGAAATCCCTTTAAACCATACCATAATAAGGGACTGTCTGACCCTAGACAATGTACATAGGATTGGATGGTTAAAGTACATCAAGGACAGTTTTTGTAGGCTGGGGAGGCCTGAATTATACACAGCCACTGACTCCATAACATCCAATGACGTCGTCCTTACCAAGGTTGCTATGAAGGAGCTCCTCTCCCTGGAGAGGGAAGAAACAGAGCTAAAGAAACCCTGTGTTAGGGCCAGCCTTCTGCTGGCTATACCTAGTGGTCCTGACAACTATCTCAATGTGGTGACTAATCCCTATCATAGGTTCATTTTAACCCGTTTTAGACTTAACCTGATTCATTTTAACTTGGGTTTTTACTCTGAGTGGAGTACCCCTGAAAAGGCCCCGCCCTGTCCTTGTGATCTTTTTTCAGAACAGAGCACAATGCACTTTACAATGTTCTGTAGTTATTATAATGATGCCCGGAGGTTGTTTCTCGTTCCTATACTTAAGGAAGCGGGATTTATTTTTGTCCGACCTGCTCTTATTTACCTACAAATGTTGCAAACTCCCAGGATCATGTTTTTTGTGGCAAATTTCCTGGTGAGAGCAATAAGAAGCAGGAATTTCAGACTTAAAAATGCAGACTCGCTTATTAACTAGTCTGACTGTTGGCAACTTCTGGTTAATGAATTCTAGATCACAGTGTATCAGGGCTTGTAGTACCTTATTACCTTATTACCTTATTACAATATTTATGCGGGGACCCACCCTTGGAATATTGCACTTTATTATGCACTTTAATACTATTGCACTTTAATACTATGTAATTACAAATAGCATTAATGATCTGTAATATGGTACATTGATTTTTATCTAAAATGTTCTTTTTAAATGTTTTTAACTGTTTTTATTCATGCTATTTGTTGTTTGTGATTTTATGCCATTGTCTTTGTATGATATTAAGTTATCGCAATAAAGAATTTTGACTGACTGACTTTCATCCCTTCGTGCAGGTTGGCTCTGGCGGCGGCGGGGTCGTTGATCAGGGAGAGGATCAGCTGGGTGTCGTCTGCGTAGGAGATTATGTTGAGGTTGTGTTGGCGTGCGATGGCCGCGAGGGGGCTCATGTAGACGTTGAAGAGGGTGGGGCTCAGCGAGGATCCTTGAGGGACGCCGCAGATGACTTTGGTGGCCTCTGACTTGTACGGTGGTAGGCGGACTCTCTGTGTTCTTCCGTCGAGGAAGGAGATGATCCATTCCAGCGCCTTCTCCTGGATTCCGACGTTGGTGAGGTGCTGTACTAGGGTGCGGTGGCAGACAGTGTCGAATGCCGCGGAGAGGTCTAGGAGGATGAGGGCCGCTGTGTCTCCGTTGTCCATCATGGCTCGGATGTCGTCGGTGGCAGCGATGAGGGCGGTCTCGGTGCTGTGGTTGGCTCGGAAGCCAGACTGTGAGGGGTCGAGGGATCCATTTGTCTCGAGGAAGGTGGCCAGCTGCTTGTTGACTGTCTTTTCGATGACTTTGGCTGGAAACAGGAGGAGCGAGATGGGGCGGTAATTCTTGAGTACGGTGGGGTCCGCTGTGGGTTTCTAGAGTAGAGCGCTGAGTTCGGCGTGCTTCCAGCTCTCAGGGAAGGTGGCGGTGTCGAAGGAGGTGTTGATAATGTCCCGCAGGTGGGGTGCGATGACAGCGTCGGCCTTGTTGAAGACGTGGTGGGGGCAGGGGTCGGTCGGGGACCCGGAGTGGACGGAGTTCATCATGCGGACGGTGTCTTCGGTGCTGATAGGAGTCCAGGCGCGGAGGGTGGTGGTGGGGGGCGGTGGTTCGGTCGTGGTGTGCGTTGGTTGGGTGCTGAAGCTGTTGTGTATGTCCGCGATCTTGTTGTGGAAGTAGGAGGCGAGGGAGTTGCAGAGATCTTGCGATGGGGTGATGTCGTTGTTTCCTGCGCTGGGGTTGGAGAGCTCTTTCACGATGTTAAAGAGTTCCTTGCAGTTGTGTGAGTTGTTGTATAGTCGGTCCTTGAATGCAGTTTTCTTGGTGGCGCGGATCAGCTGATGGTGCTTCCGGGTGGCAAGCTTGAAGGTGGTCATGTTGTCCGGTGTTGGTTCCCTTCTCCAGACTTTCTCGAGGGCTCGACAGTTCTTCTTGGAGCTCTTGAGTTCGTCGGTGAACCATGGGGCTTTCTTGCTGCCGGGTCTGCTGGGCGGGGTCATCAGCAGGGCGAGTTCGTCCGCGCAGTTGCTGATCCACTTCGTGAGGTTGTCAGGGGCCTGGCTGGGGTTCGCTGAGCTGGCAGGAGGGTGCTGGCTCAGGGAGGTGGTGAGCTGGTCGGCTGTGATCTTGTTCCAGCTTCTGCGGGCAGCCTTTTGCTGGCGGTGGTGGAACGTCGTTCTTTTGAAGCTGAAGTGGACACAGCTGTGGTCCGTCCATTGAAGTTCTGTGGTGTGGCTGAAGGCGATGTCTGTGCTGGAGGAGAAGACGGCGTCGAGTGTGTGTCCGGCGAGGTGGGTGGGGGTGGACACCAGCTGCTTGAGTCCGAGATTGGCGAGGTTGTCGAGCAGGGTGCTGGTGTTGCGGTCGTTGTTGTTCTCCAGGTGGAAGTTGAGGTCCCCCAGGAGAATGTAGTCAGCGGAGAGGAGGGCATGCGGGCTGACGAAGTCGGCGATGTCCTCGCTGAATTGAGTGCGTGGTCCCGGAGGACGGTAGATCAGGGTGCCTCTGAGGGTGGTCTTCGGGTCGGTGTGGATCTGGAAATGCAGGTGTTCGGCGGTGGTAAGGGTGTTGTTGGTGCAGGTCGTGATACTGATGGTGTTCCTGTGGCTGATGGCGATGCCTTCTCCCATCTGGTTGGCGGTGCGGGCCCTCCGGGTGATCTTGTAGCCCTCAGGGATGGCGATGGCGATGTCGGGCGCTGAGGAGGCGTTCAGCCAGGTCTCCCTGAGGAAGGCAATGTCCGGGGCTGTGGTGTCTAGGAGGTTCCAGAGTTCGATGGCGTGTCTGTGGACGGAGCGGGTGTTGAAGAGAAAGCTTATACAATCGGGAAGAGATTTGAAGCCAATTACGGTCGCAGAGCAAAGTGACCATGCAGAAACCAAAATACTGGCATAATGTTGCTAAGGTGCTAAACAAAATCTATATCTAGTTCACCTTTGCCACATCTCCCAAAAAGAGAATGCCCCCCATATCTTTATAGCATTATATGTTGATCACCAGGCCTGGGGCTGATTTTCATCATCTTACTTAACAACTACGCAAATGTATGCTTCACAGGGGACTGCCAGTGAATGGTAATAATATACTGAGCCACCACAGTAAAAATGTAAATAAATTGTGCACATTGCTGTTCAAACTGTGAAGGGATAGTAGGACACAACAAAATGGTACTAGGTGAGATCTTAACTTCACATGCTACCTTTAATGAAATAGTTTAAACCTCTGCAACATGAATTCAGGAATGGCCTTGCAAGACATAAACATATGGCCCAAATCTCAACTCCCTTACATCTGGAGCACTTCCTGCTGGTTGTTCGGAACATTTTCTTAAGTCTCTCCAGGGTGTAAGAGAGCATCCAGGCATTAACAAGCATTGGCAATGTAATCAGTCTCTCCTTTCAGACCTTATAAGTATTAATTCATACAGGCATAGACTAAATACACTCAAAAACAATAGAAATATCCAATTAAATCATGCTGATAAAAAAATGAATAGACTTTTTCTGCTTTAGTAATAGATGCTGTTACTACTAAACTGCAGCGTGCCAATACTATTGACTTCAGAGAGATAACAAACTCTGCCACCTATTAGTGTTTTAAACAAATCATCCTCCCAATTTGTTCAGAAAAATAAATACAGCAGCGCTTGCTGGCAAAGGAGTAGGTTTATTATGCACCAAATCTGCAATTGCAAGCACTCATTTAACTTTTATGGCACTAAAGACATTAATCATGCGCTTGAAATAGCAAAGATTGCCGTCGAGTTTAAAGTCTAAAAAAATACAAAAAGGGAAAAATCAAAGCAATGGCAGTGCTTTTTACTAGTGAACGACATAACTCGACTTCACAGGCTAGCAGCACGTAGAACAGAGTGATAAAACATAGAATCACCTTATTTTTTTTTTAGAGAGAGCCATATCTAATTCATGTACAATGGAATAATAGAGAAACATTGGAGCTTCCCAGAGAAGAAAATATTAGCATTCTTTTAGGTTTTCACTGAGTGACACACGTGCTCTCTGTTTTGTATATTTCCAGCCTCAACCCAGAGACAGACCTAGAACTGCTGTGAACATATGGCTGAGATACCCGCCACCCCCTCTCAACACAATCCCCAAGGATGGGAATACGGAAACAGTTCTGAACTTTTGGAAGGCGGGAGGGAGTTACCCTCCCGGCCGTATTTATTAAAATATGAAACAAAAAAAAAACATCAAAATAACAGTTTCATATCATGTACAATTTCATTTCCACATTACGATGTTTTGGCTGACCTTAACACATTTCTAATACAAAGGTTCTCCTAGCCGATACTAACATCCTACAAACGCATTTTCAAATTGAAATTGTACATCCTAACGTTAAGGGCCAACGGCAAGGTCGTAACCGGTGTCAGATCCCTAAACCAGAACTCCCCCCTCACTTGTGAGGGGCGGCCGCACAGAGGACTGCACCTCATGTGCACATACCAATTTCCCTTTTCTTGACGGGGGCCCCAATTAACTCGACGCCATCTTAATGGTCGTCCGAGGACTCGTGTGAGGTGTCTAGAAGGTAGCGTAGACCCCCCTCCCCACCCCACACAACTTACCACATCTGCCGTCGCAGATGTCCTGGCCCCGGGAAATTCCCAGGAGGGGCCCGTAGCCCCTCCTATCCAGGGAGGGGCCTTGACCGCCTTCCCTTTCCTTTCGGCGTCCCATCCTTAGAAGGGACCGCCTCCCCGTTGAGGGGCCCAATGGCCACCTCCCCCCAGGCGCTCCCATCCGTAATGGGTGACGCCCCCCCTAGGGATCTTCCAATTACTGCTCACCGATCATGACCTTACCGCCCGACCAAATAATAAATACGACAAACTAAACTAAAGAGGCTAATTACTAAAGAGGAAAAGACAAAAGATATTCAAAGTATGAACTGCCTAACATCACTGATCAACTCTGGTGCAAATACTTTTATTCGATAAAGAATACTGTCAAGAATTATCCACTTTATTGCATACCGAATCACAACTTTATTCAGAACAACCTGTAAGAAAATTGAATTACCACGTCAAATAACTTTATTTCAAAAAACAACTTGCTGTCCTCAGGGGCTGGTGGGTGGGTCAAAATTGGCTCTTCGTTCCGTCTCGAGCTCACGTGCAGCGGGGAGGAGCAGCTTCAGAGCACAGGAACAAGAGGATGCTTCCTTGGCTTGTTGCTCCTTTTATCCTTCTTCGGGCGGGCGTAAACCCGCCTTCGCCCGCCTCCAGGGGCGTGGCTGGTGGCTTCGGTGTCTAGGACAACCCACTCTTGGGCGGGAAAAAGCGCGCCCCGGCTACGCCGCTTTGGGCATAGCAGCCGAGACTCGCCTCCCGCCCAAGATGGCTTCCCGGGGGGATCGGGGTACTCCACCATACGTTCGGGGGGACCGAGTGGTCGCCCCTTTCCATATGGCTGAGATACCCGCCACCCCCTCTCAACACAATCCCCAAGGATGGGAATACGGAAACAGTTCTGAACTTTTGGAAGGCGGGAGGGAGTTACCCTCCCGGCCGTATTTATTAAAATATGAAGCAAAATTAAAACATTAAAATAACAGTTTCATATCATGTACAATTTCATTTCCACATTACGATGTTTTGGCTGACCTTAACACATTTCTAATACAAAGGTTCTCCTAGCCGATACTAACATCCTACAAACGCATTTTCAAATTGAAATTGTACATCCTAACGTTAAGGGCGAACGGCAAGGTCGTAACCGGTGTCAGATCCCTAAACCAGAACTCCCCCCTCACTTGTGAGGGGCGGCCGCACAGAGGACTGCACCTCATGTGCACATACCAATTTCCCTTTTCTTGACGGGGGCCCCAATTAACTCGACGCCATCTTAATGGTTGTCCGAGGACTCGTGTGAGGTGTCTAGAAGGTAGCGTAGACCCCCCTCCCCACCCCACACAACTTACCACATCTGCCGTCGCAGATGTCCTGGCCCCGGGAAATTCCCAGGAGGGGCCCGTAGCCCCTCCTATCCAGGGAGGGGCCTTTACCGCCTTCCCTTTCCTTTCGGCGTCCCATCCTTAGAAGGGACCGCCTCCCCGTTGAGGGGCCCAATGGCCACCTCCCCCCGGGCGCTCCCATCCGTAATGGGTGACGCCCCCCCCCTAGGGATCTTCCAATTACTGCTCACCGATCATGACCTTACCGCCACAGGCCGGATAGTTGACCGGCTATCCAGACCCCCCACAAAACTCCTACCTAAAGGTCATGCTGTAAACTCTTTAACCAGGCTACGATGTCTCCTATGAGTAACGAATTCCCCACCCGGGACAAATGGACCCCATCCTCTAGATCCATATGGTCCCCCCTGATACACCCATGAGGAATCGAATGCAATGTACTTGTACGGAACAGTCTACCAAGCTTGTTATTTACCTTCTTCACAGAATGATTTATAGCAGACACTGAATTAGCCCCCGCCACACCTTTCGTGGAATCATATGGGACCATGCAATCGTGCACCCTGGAACCCTTCTCGCCAACCAACTTACAGTGGATAGTATCGCCTCGAGAAGTAGTCGTCTACCAGTGGCCACCAAATCATTGCCCCCAAGATGCACTATGATTATAGATGGCGGTGACCTTGTCCGCCCTAACAAACCCTCCAAAAAAGTTTGAAACTGGTCAATACACAGCCCGCCCCTTCCGTAGAAGGTCACCCTGTACCCGTATTCCCCAGCCATGTGAATCATGTCACCTGCTTTGAATATGTCCGCGGCACGCCTCACGTATGAGTGGCCCACGACCCACACCACTTTTTCCTCAGCCGGTGATCTTTGACCGCTGGTTCCCAGGTGTCGGGTCGACTGCACAGTCCGCCCCGCCTCGTAAGCTTGTGAAACTGTAAACCAAACAAAAACAAGAAGCGTGAGTACATGATATCAGCTTCACAACATGTGCAACCGCACATACCTTTTGTAACAATTCGAGGACCAACGCCCCAACTGTTTAACCTTTTCCACACTCAGACCCCTGGCTGTAGCCTCTGTAGCAGCCCCTATCCGGAAGGAATGGGTCCCAAACTCGCCCGGGTTCCAGCCCGCGGCCGAAATTGCCATTGCAAGCACCCGCTGGAACTGAAACCTCGTCAGTGGGGTGGCATCAGCGTGTCTCAGCAAGGTCCCCCCCCATGATGCCGCCCTCTGCGCCAAATATTCCTCAACGCATACGACAGGGCACATGGGAGATCCGGGAATCCGATGGACTACTACACTGTCCCCGATCGCACCCTGATCGGTCTTGGACCTGGCAAACGAGACAATCATCGTCTCCCCCTTAACTTGAATGTGCTCTCGGCACAGTCCTCCCCCCGTATCCTGCTTGTTCTTCGCCACCAGTTCGCTTACCCGCATAGCCCCATGGAATGCTAATGCAAAAGCGGCCCGGAATAACACTGTTTCTGACTGGGATGAACATGTCGCAGGGAGTACGGACAGTAACAGGGCCAACCTTTCCAGACCTATCGGGTGCCTTTCATCTACTCTGCGACCCTTAAGGCGTTGCCACCCACGCAGCGCTTTCTGTACTACAAAAGACGCTGTAGGGTCCTGGATACCATGAGCCCGTGCCATGAAGGAAATGGCGGCCCGATGCCTCTGGGCCGTGGCTACCGATTTGCCTGCCTGATGTAATGACAGCAAAAACTTTACGACAAACTCTTCCTGGCCCCAAAGCTCCCCCCAAGCTGAACCCAAAAAGGACCAATAGGAACGGAACGCCCCTTCATATGCCTTCCTTGTCCTGGGTGCTAAACTCTCTCCCACGAGGTTTTGTAGTTCGGGGCACCGAGAGACCAGAGAGCTTCGGGAAATGGTGCCGCCACCGGGTCCGCTGTGGGCAGAAAACCCCAGAAGGCCTGCATACGGAAACGAGAAAGCGCATCAGCAGCCTGATTCAGCACCCCTGGCACATGTCTCGCCCTAAAGAGCATGTTCAATTGCATACATAGTAAGACAATTTCCTTGAGCAATCTCAGAATCCATTTGCATCGTGCTGCTTGAGCATTGATACACTCCACCACGGTCATGTTATCAGACCAGAACACCACAGATTGATCCCGAAACCCCTCAGGCCATGTTTTTAATGCCACCAGAATAGGGAACAGTTCGAGAAAAGCGATGTTACTTGTAAGCCCACACTCATGCCACCATGACGGCCATGTTTGAGCTGACCAGTGATTACCAAATATGGCGCCAAAGCCTACACTCCCTGCCGAATCTGTCCACAACCCCAACTCCTCGGCGGACACCGCCGGCTTATTCCAGACAACCCGACCATTGAAATCCGCCAGAAATGCCAACCAAATGCGCATGTCCTGGCGAATCACTGCCGAGAGCCTTGTGCGGTGGTGCCCCTCTTTAAGACCAACCATGGCTTGTGCAATCGAGCGGGAAAAGGGGCGCGCCATCGGTATCACTCTAAGGGCAAAATTCAACTGACCCACAGCCTGCTGTAATTGATGCAAATTTACCTTATTCTCGCTAATACATGTTTCAAGCGAGGCCCTGAATTTCATTACCTTTTCTTTGGGCAACCGGAAGCAACCCTCTTCGGAATCGAGCTCTATTCCAAGAAACTCGAGCGAAGTAGATGGCCCCACAGTCTTACCTGGTGCCAATGGCACACCAAACTGACTCATCAGATCACAAAATTCATTTAAAGCTTGTGCACATTCCGGGTCCCCGGCTGCCCCCAGGAACAGAAAATTGTCAAGATAATGCATAACATGTTGAAACCCCGTCTTTCTTGTGAACGTCCATTGCAGAAAACTACTGAATTTCTCAAAATACGCACAAGATATGGACCATCCCATTGGCATACATTTATCCATGTAATAGCGTCCCTGAAACATGAAACCAAGGAGACGTTGATCGTCTGGGTGTACCGGGATCAACCGGAACGCTGACTCGATGTCTGACTTGGCCATCAGCGCTCCGGGCCCCAGGCGATTCAACATGGCGACGGCCTCATCGAAAGATGCGTACCGCACCGAACAAATTTCCGGGTCTATCGCATCGTTCACCGAAAGACCTCTCGGGGCTGACAAGTTGTGTATCAATCTAAACTCACCCGGGTCCTTCTTGGGGACCACTCCTAAAGGTGAACAAACAAAATTAACAACTGGTGGCGAGTCAAAAGGTCCAGCAACCCGACCCCGGGTCACCTCCTTCCCAATCTTTGCTTGTACCACCGCCGTATTCTGCAGGACCGACAGTTGGTTCCTACACTGTGCTTTACCCTGAAAATCCTCCACTGGGATGCGGAAACCATATGAAAAACCGTCTCGCAACACCCCAGCGGAGACATGATCCGGGTATTCATTGAGCCAAGGAATCATTGCCATGGTATCAACCGGGGTAGGTAGAGGCGCCCCTCGGACTATTTCAGACCTGTTTGGCGCTTCCCCTACCTCCGTTATCACCCGTTTTGGCTCTGCACATGGTCTTGGGATGAGAGGACTGTCCACACCCCCCACATTCGTGCCTAAACTTGCATGAACCCTGGGGCCTTGTACACTTTCCCCTGTTAAAACTCCAGCAGACCCCTTTTTTACCTGTATTGCCATTCGACCTTGAATGGTGCTCGTTACCTGATCCCGCCCGAAAGGGCGCCCCAGATGAGTGGCGGGAAAACTCGCCCC
This sequence comes from Lissotriton vulgaris, assembly GCF_964263255.1. Taxonomy (NCBI): domain Eukaryota; kingdom Metazoa; phylum Chordata; class Amphibia; order Caudata; family Salamandridae; genus Lissotriton; species Lissotriton vulgaris. Next base: position 496,370,124 of record NC_141691.1, read on the forward strand.
CGTCCCCCCCCAACAATGGCGCCTTTGCCATACCTGATTTCTCCATTTTCTGCCAGGAAATGGAGTCGTAACAATCCCACGTCAGAGATGTGTCAAACTCCTTGGCCTTACGAAAAATATTATCATAACAAAACCACTGATTACCCTCATATGTCTGAGAAAACTCCATAATACGTGTCTGGTACACAGGTAATAGTTCAGGCCTTCGTTCCCCCATAATTGCAGTGAATATCCCAAACGCTCTGCCCCAATTACCTATCGTTTCATCGACTCTGAAAGCGGCCATCTTGGCGCGCCAAACACTCGGGTGCAGAAACTCCTTTTGAATTTTCACATGCTCAATCTCGTAATGATCAGTTAATAAAGAAAACATGTTTATATATTTCTCAGCCCATATCCTCTCTTTGATTTCCATCGGAATATCCTGAGCAACTTTCTCCCTTCTCGAGGGTACTGACCCCTCCCCCGCAATCGGCAATGGCTGCTTACCTGAACTGGGAGCTGTGACCATAGTCGCTGCCGAACTCATGCCCGCTGCGGGTTGTCCTACTGGAGCCTGCGGGGAATAAAAGGACACGGTGCCTTTGCAGCCTCTCTTGATTGCCGCAACTGCCTCATTACTGCCCTGGCGTCGTCTGCCGTTGCCCCCTCACTCTCTTTCCCCAACCATGCTGCCAACTGTGCAGCCAGCTCGGGAGGCATATCCTCCCCATTCGCTGGGGTGACTATAACAGGAATCGGTCGCCCTTCGTTCGGGACCGGGATCGGCGCCTTGGTCGGTGTATCAGGGTGCGCCGGCGGCGCCTCGGGAACCGGGGCCTCTCCCCCAGTTGCACCCCTCTTGGCCCTTCTACCTCTCCCGTTAGGGACTACCCCCGGCAATGCTGGTCCGACGACTCGCTTAGGGCCTTCTACACCGTTCATTGCCGCCATCTGCTTCTTCATCTCGGCCATGTCTTTCACGAGCATGCGGAGCATCTGATCGGTACCGACCCGCTTTCCGACCTTCTTGCCCGGCATTGTCCAACGCTGATTCTCTGAAAGAGTAAAGACACAATTAAAACGCTCAAAATTGGCTCTTCGTTCCGTCTCGAGCTCACGTGCAGCGGGGAGGAGCAGCTTCAGAGCACAGGAACAAGAGGATGCTTCCTTGGCTTGTCGCTCCTTTTATCCTTCTTCGGGCGGGCGTAAACCCGCCTACGCCCGCCTCCAGGGGCGTGGCTGGCGGCTTCGGTGTCTAGGACAACCCACTCTTGGGCGGGAAAAAGCGCGCCCCGGCTACGCCGCTTTGGGCATACCAGCCGAGACTCGCCTCCCGCCCAAGATGGCTTCCCGGGGGAATCGGGGTACTCCACCATACGTTCGGGGGGACCGAGTGGTCGCCCCTTTCCAGAAGTGTCATCCCCATGCGGAAAGCCACATAAAATATCCAGCCAGCCTCCAAATCTGGAGCACGGCATGTTTGTTGCATGTTTACAGCGTTGCGATTTTAAAAAGCTTTGCGGGCCGCATATGTAGAACGCTTGTAACAAACAACTGCTAAGAGTTGTATGAAAGGGGTAAGATACTTTACATAAATGGAATTCCAAACACATATCTTTTCCAGTGCATGCACTTGTGTATCACATATAACTCTGAGTTAATATTAACTCTTTCTCTTCCTGTTCGGCAGCATGTGACGGCGGCCCACATGTCAGTCAGTATTGTGGGCGGGGACATAGGGTGGCACACATCTTGAAAGTCACTAATTGTAGTTTAAGGAGGAGGCTGATGGGGACCCGCTCTCCCAGTGTAAATGTGAATGCTTAGATTGGAGTGAGGTTAGCAGCGGTTCCCTAACCCTCAAAGACACCCTTATTTTTTCGGATAGACCAGATATTATAAGTGGATGCTTGCATCAGTGCCAGTGTTGACATGGAAAACAGCAATGGGAGCAAGTCCGGTGTTACTCCTTATCATTATCATTATAGCGGTGCCGGTGACAGCAGGTTCAGAAATGGCAGGGATTATCAACCCGAGGAGGTATACTCCTGCAGCTGTGACTAGCTGGTCCTCGGCAACCCAAAGGTACACAACCAGATGGAGAGGCCTGAGAGAGAACAACATGAACATATTGACGTCAGAGCGTCGACTGCTCATCTTCGTGTGCAGCCCTTTTAAACTTGAGTCCGTTTTTTTGCTGATATGTAGGTGGAAAGTCACCAATTAATAAATAATCAGTTTATATATTGTTGGGAAGTTTATGCAGCTTTTTTGAAAGATACTTTGGTTTGGGGATCTCACTAAACATGCATCGAGTATACACATCTCAGTTTGTTGTTAGGTGCGCAGCTCGGCTGAGGCAAAAACGGGAGGAGCGTCAGGGAGGGTTTATTTCTTGAGTTAGATTGGAGGAAGCTACGAGGGGAGGGAAGAGTTGGGGGGTGGGAGGCACCAGCAGATTCAGCAAACTGAAAACAGCGATGTGCACTCGCGAGCAGAAGTGTAAAGAAAAGAAGCTGGGAGGGGGGGAGGAGTTGTTGGGGGGGGAGGCATGGGGAGATTCAGTGAAGTTAAATCAGCGTCACGCGCCTGCGAGCAGAGGGTTAATAAAAGAAGATGCGAGGGGTCGGTCGGAGGAGGTGTTCTGGAGAGGTAGGCACTAGGAGGTTAAAAGAGCTGAAAGCAGAGTTGTGTGCCAGTGAACAGCGAGGAGAGGGTTAAAGAACAAGCATTGACTTTGCAATAGGACTCACATTTATGCAAGACATATTGCATTGCAAATGACAAATTCATGTGGGCGACGAGCCACGAGGGAGGTGGGCGGTGAGAAGGCATCGGACTGTGGGAGGAGTGCATGGGAAGAAAGTAGTCTGTGAATTACGGGGGCCAGTAGCCATGGATGGATACAAAAGACTGACATGGCTGTCATGGGGAGGGACTAACAAGCTTAAAACCAATCGGAAGGCAGCATTTATTACCCAAGCCAGTAAAGAAGATGGGGTGGAGAGTGGGCGGAGCTTCCACAAAGCTTCCACACTATAGTGTATACTGCATACCTCGCAAAGCGATGACAGCGCATTCGCGCTGCAATGCTAGGCGAGACCTAAAAAACATAATTCTATGGAAGTTAGCCCCGCTTAACAGCAAAATAACATACTCGAAATAGTTCAACGAGGCATCCCCATCAATCTCTATCTCTATATGTTCCCACCATTTCATCTAGATATTAGCTGTACTAGAAGAACTGTCTAACCAAAGTTCCCTATACCAATAACTCAATATTTCACTTTTTTCAGGCCTGAAACGTTTCCTAACCAGCCCGGCTGTAGAATATACTACACATAGGGAGATACTATTAAGGGCACAAACCATGTGTCTGTAAAATAAATTAAGATACTAAGATACGTTATATACAATATTGCGAGAGCATATCTCTGCCACTGACATTACTCTATTCTGGTCTAAGATGTCTACGATTTTAAAAATGTTAATCTTTCCCCACTTCTTGACAGTCACTTCAGTGCTAACTTCAGCACGGTCTTATACCTTACTGTCATTGTTATTTTGGGTTCATTAATGGATTTCATCAAGCTGCTATATTATTGTGACAAATCATATATAATATTAAAGACAAATTTCCAATTGAGAACCCTGCATTGAAAAGTGACACTAGGAGATTTAGTGCCCCATATGAACGATGTAAAACGGCTCTCCAGCTTGTGAAAAAAACCTGCTTACAGAGGACATTCATTAAAAGAAATAATATGAGAGGTATGATCAACATCTTTAATAATGATATACAACCAATCAGAGAGATGGGATTTCTATGTCTAAAAGGAGTGGATTTTGGATAGTAACAGTACACAATCTAAGCAATAACTATCTAAAACGGAATCAGAATAAAATATCCCTGAATATCTTTTGGGCTGGGAATTGAAGTTACATCTGATGTCTGGGGGTAGCATGTCAGTTGAGGTGTTAAGCAAAAGTGATAAATTCTTAGATTCATTGATTTATTAGCTCCTCAACTGTGATATCTTATGATTGGCTCAACAGCTGTCTTGATATTCTCCCTATCTGGGAGTAAATACAAAGCAACGTCATCTACATAAAATTTTATTTTTGCCACACCCGGTAATGGGGGACGAAAACCATTATGTAGGCAGATGTATTGTGTCAAGGTTCTGTAGATAGGGTGAATAAGGTCAGCAATAGGGGACAGCCTAGGCGTGTTCACCGGCTAGGAAACACTGTCAAGACACACAAAAAAGTTTAGATAGGGTCGGAGGCCAAGATTTAAAGACTAACTGGAATATGCACCCCAAACTGACCTATAAACACAAAATATATACCAGCGTCTAGAGATAAGAGAAAGAAGGGTAATACTTAACAATATTCAAAAATGTATTTTCAAAATAACATAAAATGTATGTGTATGGATTCCCATCATTCACCAAGCCTGGTGTTTAGCTTCATCATTTGGGTATCCTTTTGTATGGAATGTCATTCTAGCTCTATAGATATCAGAGCTCTCGGATGTCAAAAGGTATGGTTACCAAGATGAGCAGGATAGAATATATGGGATCAATATATAAGTGCAGTGCAAAAGTGAAGTGAAAAATTATAAAATTGATGCGTGATCGGACTGTAAATTTTATTGGTGTCTGTTACAATCAAAGATTAAAAACAGAACTCCAGGACCAGTTTTAACAAATAGCTGTCCTAAACAGAAGTGGTCAACATGTTTCAGCACTCAACGGAAAAATTTAAACCATGTGCTTTCATCAGGACCTCTAGAAATAATAAAGCTACTGCTACTACAATAAACCCAAAGTTTCAAACAACAAAAGGATATGGTGTGAGTATAGCGTCTCACAATCCAGAATTCCTCGGGAACTCAACAAAGATCTGTGAAAAGAAGGGGGGGGACACAGTACATAAATGAATCTTGAGACAAAGATCACCCATTCGCTCTCTAATTATGCGTGGTAAAAAAGTTTTAAACCATCACACACGCCCAATCAATGGGGCAAACCTCCATCTTACCTTGTTCGTATGGAGGACAAACCCTCACCCCACCTGGCAACAGCTCAGGGAAAAGGAGGCACTGCTCTAAAAGGAAAAATACACCAAACTCAAATTTCTGTGGTGTGACATACCCTAACATTAAAAACAGAAACAATTGTCAAGGGTTTATGGCACAAAAAACCAGACAGATACAACTACACACTCAATCTCAACACTGTTTGTGAATTGTAATGTACAAATTTGTTGCTTGCCAAAACGTAATACAGCCCTAAGCATCGAAAATAGTGGCCATAAACCTTATAGAAATGATTTATTTAATTTTTTGATTGATTTTTTCGGTTTTTTGCCCCTGAACTGGGTCAGACATGATCATAATACGCAATTCGTCCCTTATGTGATGTTAGAGCTAAAGTACAATGACATTAATAAGCAAACATGAATGAAGACTCCTGATAACATGTGAGCCCATATGCATACACTGTGTACTAAACCACCGATAATAAGGTAATGGGTAAAGTTAAAATTTAAGCCTTATGGTAGCCCAAGACTAAAAGTTAACATAGCATGGTCACCAATGTCTCAAAAGATCATAATGCGGCAGCGCATAAGAGCGCTATCTCTTACCTATCCGTCGGTGAAGTAAGATGTCATTTGAGTAAAGTTGATGAACCCAAAGTAGACCTTTCTCTCTCCAGGATTTCCAGAAAATAGATTTATTATTAACATTTATAAGATTATTGTGCCAGATCGAAGACTGTAGAAACTGTTCGCTCTCTAAAAGGTGTGCAAAAAGTATAGGTTTTAAAATCTTATGAGTAGTGTTATGAATAGGAGCCAATAGATAGCGTGTTTTATTGGTAAATGAAAGAATTTCTTGAAACGTAAAAGGAGAAAGGTAGGAAAGTTCAATATTTTTCTATAGAGGAAAGGAGTCTGAACGCAAGTCAAATAAGCGTTTCGAAAATTGCTTAAGGAGAAACGCAGCATAACAGTGAAAATCAGGAAAATTCACACCGCAGTAGAGTTTATGCGCTTGAGCTTGAGCTTAAGAATACATATACACGTTTTTTTTTTTAATGATTCGATAAAAAGGAAAACATTATAGGATAAATCATTTTGAAGAAGGTTTCTGGAATAGTGATGTTATAAAAAACAATGGGTGCGAGCATCATTTTAATAGTGTCAAGTCTACCCCACCAGGATAAATAAAGAGGATGCCATTTAGCAGTTGAGTAGGATAAAACAGTAAGAACTTCATTCATATTTAAAGTTAGAGTATGTTTAATGAAAGGTGCAAACCAAAGTTCTAAATATTTATTTTTTGATGATTCCATGAGAAATCTTGTTTAAAGCATAAAACATTTAGAGGAAGAATTTCACATTGATCATGATTCAATTTATAACCACAAAGTGTAGAAAAGTATTCAACTTCTGCAAGGAAAGCAGGGAGAGAAGAGTTAGGTTTGGATAAAAAAAAAAATTTCATCAGCATAAGCACTCAGGGCCTTATTTATGAGGCCATTATTCCGCCATTGCTTCACTTTTCTGACGCAGTTGCAGGGTAGAAAGTGCGCCACACTGCACCATATTTACAAAGTGACGCATCTGGGCAGATGCGTCACTTTGTAAACTCCTGTGCTACTTTATATCTCCGTCCGGTATAAGGTATACAGGGTGGGCGTTCTGTCTTAGCAAAGCCATGTAAAAGTGAAGCAGCGAAATCTATGAGATTTTACTGCACCACTTCTAGGGCATCACTACGTCAAATTCTTATGCCTGCTTGAAGCAGGCATAAGGAGTGACAAATGTGTGCAGGAAAATACCATGGGTTTTAAAGTCTGATATCCGCCACTATGTACACAATTTAAGCATACCATTTGACAGCATGCATACTACAAGCATTCAAAAAAATATATATATTTATTGCTTGATAAACAGTCCTAAAAATGTTTTCACTTAAGCAGTTTTGAGTATCAAATTACCTTCAATATACAACTTCTTATCCTACTCTGATATTATCAATTTCTGACACTTTATAAGGTAACTTTGCTAATTTCGTCAACCTTATTAGACACTACAGACAAGAAATCGAATAAATAATATAAAGAACAATAAGGTGACAATGTAAAAACAGTACTAAAGATAAAGGTTTCCCACAATTTAGACTGACAGTGCTGGTGCAATACACATGGCCTCAACATAAAAATAGTTGAGAAATATGGAAACGGGATAAATTGACAGTGCTAATTCAGTACTTATGTAACCAAACTAATAATATACTTGGTAGCAATAAAGCAACAGTGCAGAAGAACTTAATATTAGCCAGATAACAAGCGGTATAAAGTGACAGTGCAAAGCGATAAGGCACTTACTTCCCTTTAGTCAGCACAATAAAATGACAGTGCAGATAGAAAGCTTATACAATCGGGAAGAGATTTGAAGCCAATCACGGTCGTAGAGCAAACTGACTATGCAGAAACCAAAATACTGGCATAATGTTGCTAAGGTGCTAAACAAAATCTATATCTAGTTCACCTTTGCCACATCTCCCAAAAAGAGAATGCCACCCATATCTTTATAGCGTTATATGTTGATCACCAGGCCTGGTGCTGATTTTCATCATCTTACTTAACAACTCCGCAAATGTATGCTTCACAGGGGACTGCCAGTGAATGGTAATATTGTACTGAGCCACCACAGTAAATATGTAAATAAATTGTGCACATTGCTGTTCAAACTGTGAAGGGATAGTAGGACCAAACAAAATGGTACTAGGTGAGATCTTAACTACACATGCTACCTTTAATGAAATAGTTTAAACCTCTGCAACAAGAATTCAGGAATGGCCTTGCAAGACATAAACATATGGCCCAAATCTCAACTCCCGTACATCTGGAGCACTTCCTGCTGGCTGTTCGGAACATTTTCTTAAGTCTCTCCAGGGTGTAAGAGAGCATCCAGGCATTAACAAGCATTGGCAATGTAATCAGTCTCTCCTTTCAGACCTTATAAGTATTAATTCATACAGGCATAGACTAAATACACTCAAAAACAATAGAAATATCCAATTAAATCATGCTGATAAAAAATGAATTGACTTTTTCTGCTGTAGTAATAGATGCTGTTACTACTAAACTGCAGAGTGCCAATACTATTGACTTCAGAGAGATAACAAACTCTGCCACCTATTAGTGTTTTAAACAAAGCACATTCCCAATTGTTCAGAAAAATAAATACAGCAGCCCTTGCTGGCAAAGGAGTAGGTTTATCATGCACCAAATCTGCAATTGCAAGCACTCATTTTACTTTTATGGCACTAAAGACATTAATCATGCGCTTGAAATAGCAAAGATTGCCGTCGAGTTTAAAGTCTAAAAAAATACAAAAAGGGAAAAATCAAAGCAATAGCAGTGCTTTTTACTAGTGAACGACATAACTCGACTTCACAGGCTAGCAGCACGTAGAACAGAGTGATAAAACATAGAATCACCTCATTTTTTTAGAGGAAGCCATATCAAATTCATGTACAATGGAATGAAAGAGAAACATTGGAGCTTCCCAGAGAAGAAAATATTAGCATTATTCTAGGTTTTCACTGAGTGGCACACATGCTCTCTGTTTTGTATATTTCCAGCCTCAACCCAGAGGCAGACCTAGAACTGCTGTGAACAGAAGTGTCATCCCCATGCGGAAAACCACATAAAATATCCAGCCAGACTCCAAATCTGGAGCACGGCATGTTTGTTGCATGTTTACAGCGTTGCGATTTTAAAAGGCTTTGCGGACCGCACATGTAGAACGCTTGTAATAAACAACTGCTAAGAGTTGTATGAAAGGGGTAAGATACTTTACATAAATGGAATTCCAAACACATATCTTTTAAAGGTGCCTGCACTTGTGTATCACATATAACTCTGAGTTAATATTAACTCTTTCTCTTCCTGTTTGGCAGCATGTGAGGGCGGCACACATATCAGTCTGTATTGTGGGCGGGGAGATAGGGCGGCACACATCTTGAAAGTCACTAATTGTAGTTTAAGGGGGAGGCTGATGGGGACCCGCTCTCCCAGTGTAAATGTGAATGCTGAGATTGGAGTGAGGTTAGCAGCGGTTCCCTAACCCTCAAAGATACCCTTATTTTTTCGGATAGACCAGATATTATAAGTAGATGCTTGCATCAGTGCCAGTGTGGACATGGAAAACAGCAATGGGAGCAAGTCCGGTGTTACTCCTTACCATTATCATTATAGCGGTGCCGGTGACAGCAGGTTCAGAAATGGCAGGGATTATCAACCCGAGGAGTTATACTCCTGCAGCTGTGACTAGCTGGTCCTCGGCAACCCCAAGGTGCACAACCAGATGGAGAGGCCTGAGAAAGAACGTCATGAACATAATGGCATCAGAGCGTCGACTGCTCATCTTCGTGTACAGCCGTTTTAAACTTGAGTCCGTTTTTTTGCTGATATGAAGGTGGAAAGTCACAAATTAATAAGAAAATCAGTTTTAAATATATTGTTGGGAAGTTTTTGCAGCCTTTTTGAAAGATACTTTGGTTTGGGGATCTCACTAAACGTGCAACAAGTACACACATCTCAGTTTGTTGTTGGGTGTGTCATGCCCCCCAAATAGGACAGGAGCCAGGAGTAGTAGTCGACACGTCTTTACTCATCTGCGTCCTACTCGTAACCCACTTCCCATTACCGGTTCCCTGCTCCTCCCTTTCCTGCTCCTCCCACGAGTCTATCCCAAACACTAGACTGCTGCACACGATACTACATCTCCCCCTTTCTTAACAAAATAGAATTAACTTCACACATGTTTATAGTTCCTTGACTGGCCGCACAGGTCTGCGGATTGTCCGCATGGTTCATAGACACGTTGCCGTTCCAGGCTTAGACTCAGTCAGCTCCTCAGGCGTTGGCAAGGTATAGTCTGTTGGAGACACTGCATTGTTTGAGCTGTCAGCTGCCTTGACAAGAGTATCCTTGACTGCAGGAGTGCGCCTTTGAAAGTGCGAGATATTGTGTGTGATCCTCTGGTTCTCAGATGCGTTGCGGTTTCCAATAATCTTCCAAGTTACCCACTCATTTACAGATTCTGACGCGATCGTGGTTGCCTTTTGTGAAGTGACAGTTGATGGCTCAGTTTGATAGCGACAATCTGTCTTTCTTGGTAGCCCTCGTTCAACTGACGCTCAATCTCCTTCAAGAGTGGACGGTGTTCTGGTTCTCTTCCGAACATCTGCATGAGATTTTGCTTCCTTTTGTCTCTTCCGGTCGGGGGAAGCAGGGTCCTCTTGTTCTGAGTCGTGCATACCAGGCAGTAAGACACTATCTGACATGGGTGGCTCAGTTTGGTCTCTGGTCTCATTCGTTGACCCTGTTTGTCTCACCCACTCCCACTCGCATTCGGGACAGGTGGACTCTTTGATCATCCGGGCATGTGTGTTTTTCTTCCTTATCCACCCATTTCGCCTTCCTTGCTGAGTGGTAGGATAGTCCTTTCTCACCCGGTGGGTGCTGTCCCGTATATCTGGTTTCCTTCTGCAAGCGCGTTGAGTCAGCCTCGCTGACCCCTTCAGGGGTGCCGGGATATTCTTTATGTCTTGAAATAACTGTGACTGACATGACGTGTTGTATTGTGGGGTGATCAAATATTCTGAGTCATGGACGTGAGATGTGCTGGTTGACTGGAGTGACCGTACAGACATGCTTTCTGAGTTGGAGGAGCCTTTTGCTGATTTCCTCTGAGAACGTTTCTTTGAAATTGTTTTGACTGATACATTTCTTGAGCTGGTAGTCTGTGATGACATGCTCCTGGAGTCGGAGTCATCTGTGAGACATTTTTGTGAGTGTCGCTTTTGAAGTGTCCTTTGTGTTATTGCTGTGGATAGGTTGTTTGCTAGCCACACGTTTATTTATTTGGACTGGTCGTGGAGCATTTGGTCTTTGTCCCTCTCACATGACATTAACTGTCTCTTCCCAGTTTTCTCACTGTTGTGGATGTCTTTAGTGCACATGCCTATGCCTTTTCGGTTCCTGAGTGGCTTACCACGCCCTATGTGATTTGTTTCTTCTTCTCGTTCGTTGGTTGCACTGAAGGCAGTGACACTCGTGTAATGTGTCCTCCTGCTGAGTGCTTCTTCAGAAGTGTCTACGACATTTGATGGGCAGTGGTTTGCTCGAGTGTGTTCGTATACCGGTGTCCAGAGTTGGCGTCATTTGTCCACTCATCTGTATTTGGTCCTTTCCACATATCCATTGAGCAGACTGTCATCTGTCTCCTTTGTGTGGTCTGTCTCACTTGATGCTTCATTCGAATAGTTTGTGATGTCTTTTGAATGATTCAATGAAGACGTATCAGTGAGGTTGTCGTAATCATCCTTCACTGCCTGTTGTATTGTTAACTCAGGGTGTTTCACGTCACTTAGTTTCTTCCACTGTCTTGTCTCTATTCTGCCTTCGCCCTCCCTCTTTCTGGTTTTGTTTGTTACTTGGGCTTTTTCCACAGACATGAGAGACGTCTCCATTCCTTTATCTTCGTGACTTGCATTCGAGTGCAGTTCTTTCGCTGATTGTCTTGCTTTAACTCGCTCTCCAACGTCAGCCCTCCTAATGATTTCTTGTAGCGAGAACTGCCCTTGAAGGATCTTGCGTTTTGTTTCAGGTTTTGAGCAACCTTCAATTACCCGGAGTCAAACTGCTTCCTCATCTGTAAATGTGTTGAAATGGCAGTGGTGCACTAGACTTTGTAGCCTTGTTATGAAGTTTGGTAATGACTCTCCGGGTTCCTGCCGTGCCGTGTTGAAGGCGATGCGTTCATGATCCACGTCTTCCTTTGTGTCGAAATGAGCGCGTAGCGTCTCTTTGAGTTTTCCATATGTCTCTGTGTCTTTTGCTGAAAATGTTCTGATTAAGCGTCGGCCTTCGTGACCTACAAGCTGACGTAGCAATAGTAGACGTTTTCCGTCCCTTCGCTTACCGGTTGTTTCAAGAAAGTCATCCAGTGATTCCAGCCACCTGTTCCATTGGTGACCCAAACTCTGATTGTTGGTCTGCGTCACTGGGGGTGGTATTTCAATGCAGGGTTTGGATGTGTGTGTTTCTTTTCTCAACGACATGATGGTGAAATGTATAACAATGTCACAGGACTGTTCCCTTTTCTTCCTGCATTCTTTTGCTGACCCCCCCCCCCCCCCCCCCCCTCGGCCGATAGTCTTTGTTTGGTCGTTTCCTTTGGTTTTGGTAAGATTCGCTGCGCTAGGGTGACTATTGTATTTTGTCCGCCCCTGGCGCGACTGTCTCGGTATGCTTCAGCAAGTTAGGCTTGGATCTCCTGAGGTCAGATGGCCACCATTCAGCTGCACCATGCGTTACTCGTGGCTCTGCGAGTTCCCGCTTTCGCTTCTTCTACCTTTAATTATTTGTCTTCATGTGGTTCTGAAGTTTACTTTGGTATTTGCCTTTGCTCGTGCTTGTTCCGTTCGGGATCCGCATTTGCTTGTGTTTATTCTGTTTGCTATTGCCAGTGCTTGTTCATTGCTTTTATCAGTGCTTGTTTATTCTGTGCGCCAAAGCTTGTTTCCTATGTTTTTTTGTCAATGCTCATTTCCAAGCTCTGCTTGCCTGACTTAAAGATGGCCACTTGGGCATTTGAGCAAAGGTGTCTCTACAGGCTGCCTGACTTCAAGATGGCCGCCGTCGCTGAAGTCTCAGTTCACACAAGACTTCCACTCCATTCATTCCAATCAGTGCTGATTCGCCCAGGACTCACCGACAGCCGGTCTCAGAGGCAGCAACTCTTCTCCAGGTCCCTTCACCTTTTTGCAGCGCTGCAGCATCCAGGTGAGGTCGGGGTGGGCTCCCACCTCACTTTTCTTCGGTCGCGCGCTCACTCGGCGACCGCGTGCCAAATCTCATGCATCGGGGGTGAGCTCCCAATTTTGGGCGCCAAACAGCGCTCGGTTTCAGGCGGCTCCAGCGCTCAACATCGTTTGCTAGTCAGGGCTTCACACGATCCCCTGATCATGGAGTTGGCTCACTTGCCCGGACTTTAAATTGAATTTATGGGTCTTTAAGACTCACCCTTGCACTGCCGATCGTGGTCGTGGGGCAGCATTCAGGCGCGACGTGTAGCGCGTTTCGTTTTCGCGCTTCTGACACTCGGCGCCGACACAGGCTGCAAGCTCTCTGGTCTTGGGCCATTCACAAACGGCAGGGGTTTTGGGCAAATGTGGATTTTGCCATTAATCCCACCCTCGTCGCCAGTGTCATGCCCCCCAAATAGGACAGGAGCCAGAAGTAGTAGTCGACACGTCTTTATTCATCTGTGTCCTACTCGTAACCCACTTCCCATTCCCGGTTCCCTGCTCCTCCCTTTCCTGCTCCTCCCACAAGTCTATCCCAAACACCAGACTGCTGCACATGATACTACAGGGTGTGCAGCTCGGCTGAGGCAAAAGCGTCAGGAGCATCAGGGAGGTTTTATTTCTTGAGTTAGATTGGAGGAAGCTGTGAGGGGAGGGAGGAGTTGGGGGGTGAGGGGCACCAGCAGATTCAGCAAACTGAAAACAGCGATGTGCACTCACGAGCAGGGGGGTGAAGAAAAGAAGCTGGGAGGGGTGGGAGGAGTTGTTGGAGCGTGGGAGGCATGGGGAGATTCAGTGAAGTTAAATGAGCATCACGCGCCTGCGAGCAGAGGGCTAGTAAAAGAAGATGCGAGAGGTGGGAGGAGGTGTTCTGGAGCGGTAGGCACTAGGATGTTAAAAGAGCTGAAATCAGAGTTGTGTCTAGTGAGCAGCGAGGAGAGGGTTAAAGAACCAGCAATGGCATTACAATAGGACTCACATTTATGCAAGACCTATTACATTGCAAATGTCAAATTCATCTGGGTGACGAGGCACGAGGGCGGTGGGAGGTGAGAAGGCATCGGACTGCGGGAGGAATGCATGTGAAAAAAGTAGTCTGTGCATTACGGGGGCCATTAGCCAATGGATTGATACAAAAGACTGACATGGCTGTCAGGGTGAGGGATTAACAAGCTTAAAACCAATCGGAAGGTAGCATTTATTAACCAAGCCAATAAAGAAGATGGGCTGGAGAGTGGGCGGAGCTTCCACAAAGCTTCCACACTATGGTGTATACTGCATACCTTGCAAAGCGTTTGCAGCGCATTCGAGGAACCCGAGATATTCATGATGGTTCCCGAGAACTAAGGCTGATAGTGCCTGATCTTACATATAAAGAAAACTACACTAAGGATGACAGTAACTATTGTCATAATTGAAAGACCATTTGAAGGCGACTTATAAAATATAGGTCTTTGATACGAGCCAGATTGGTTTTGACACTAAGAGTGAGGACAGTTTTAGGCCCTGAAGAAGTCATTGGGTAATGTCCCTTGACGAAACACGTGTTGGCGTTTGGCTGTTATATACTGTATCAAGACTGTACTGCTGTATCTACAAGTCTTCGTGAACATCTTGGACTGAGAAAATACAATAAGGACATCTCATAATATGGATGGACAGATATGGACAATGATTTTTTGGATTGTACTTTATCTGTAAAACTCACAGATACGTGTACTCTTGTGCTCAGGGAATCCTATTTGTTTGTTCTGGTGCACAATTAGCTGGCATACAAGGGTGCCTGCCTCAAGGGGATGATTGTTTTTGTGCCAGAAAGGACACCTTCCTGCACAAAAACAATCACAAGAGGTGATTTTCTCTTCCTATATGTGCAGCAGAATGCAGGAAAAAAACGTGGAGAGATGACATTTCTCCTCGTTGCCTCTTCCTATGTCTCCCCTGGGGAGGCGTAGCATTCTGATGCATTTCCGTAAATCTCCTAAAATCGAGAAATGCGACAGAAGCCATGGGTGATGCGTGGGAAATGGCCATATTTAAAAGGACGCGAAAAGCCATGCAGGGTGGCTTTACGTGTCCTTGTACATATGGGGCAGCAGGTTGCGCCCCATTGCATCACAAAAAGTGATGCAGCGGCAACGCAAAAGGCTTGAAAATAAGCCCCTTTATGTTTTACATGTGTGCTTTATCTTTTGTTATCTGCATGGACCACAAGCCTCTGGTTCATACTTTTTAACTGCAAACAGAAATTGGAGTCTAGAGGGAAAGACAAAAACTAGGACGCCCTCCACTCAAAGAGTCATTAAACAAACCAAGTCCTAGTTCTCACTGCAATATTTCTCTAATGATATGTAGACATCACTGGTTACTCATAAATCACACCAGGGAGTTCCCTAATCTAGGGATACTCACGAAGTCTCAATCAGAGAGGTGTAGTTCACATATTCAAGTGTGTTACTGTTTGCAACAAAGAAGGGAACATAAGTAAAGTTTTAACGTCCTGGTTGCACTGTATCTTGTATGTCTAAATGTTTAATGTTGTTAGTTTCTGTTACATATAAGTTGTGTTCACTGCACCATGCACTGTCTTTCTACTTTGGGTTTGAGACACGTTTCCGTTAAAGCTTGATGGCACCAATGATGATAACAGGGCCATCCTGGTGAGTTCCAGCCAGGGGTCCCATTGGTGTTGCGCCCGTGAGGTGCCATCTCGCTCTTCACATATTTTTTTGTCCGTTCAAAGTGTATGTGAGTCCTGTGATGTCTCGTACTGTCTAGATCAGAGCTAGGTTGCTTTTTATTTAAGTAATAGATTGAGACTTCGTGAGTATCCCTAGATTAGGGAACTCCCTGGTGTGATTTATGAGTAACCAGTGATGCCTACATATCATACTTTTTAACACCAAAAGTTAAAAAAATATCAATACCATGGAGTATCTCCCAGTTGTAATAAACCTGGTGACTGAGTGTTTATCTCACTTGCCTCACGATGAGGAAAGGGAAGATGTTGAGGCAGAGGAGAAAGGTATTGGCAGATTCACTTAGTGATATTGACCAAGATGAGTGGTGGTACTCGAAGAAACAAAATGACACCCTAATCTATATTAAGCAGTATGTGCTCTTTAGTTGCAAAAATGTAAGTGATAATATGAAAACATTTCAGGAAATCAAGGATGAATTGAGTATTCAAGGTGGGAAACCTACAAGAAGGGTGAAAGTAATATTCCCCTCTGAGCTGAGATAAGTACAAAGTGGTACTGGTAGATAGGGGACACCTAACACAAAGCCTATATAAGAGACTGGTTAAAAACCGCTACCGGTTTGTGGTGATGATTGACATTATACAGTGCATTCCTGTCATTTTCATGCGCTCAATTGTGCTGCCTCGCACCAATGCAGGCACCCATACACCAGGGTCCCTGCATTACAGATTGAATTGTGTTTGTGCAGGAAGAAACACCTTACAGCACAAAAACAATCCTCAAAGGCAGAATGCAGCACTCATAGAAAGAGGAAACAGTGAGGAGAAATATAGATATTTCTCCTCATCTGATAGAGACTTCTAGCTGCAGATTCCTCACCTTTGAATTTCTCATGCGTCATACTGTGTCCGGAAACTCTTGCTGAGCAATACCCCTTGTGCCCATGGTTGGTTGGTTCGATTCGGCTCTGTGTGTCGTTGTCAGCGTCGCAAGCATCAGTTATAACATTGCGGTACCAATATAGGCACCTTCCAGGTGCACAGAGATCAGTTCTTTTCTTTACGCGCTAGTTAAGCACCGATCCAGGAAGAGCTACCCCTCTGTCACTTTTTGACAGGTTTTTTCTCAACTTTTTGTCAAATTTGGAATTATTTCCACCTTTGTGTGTGAGGATTTCTTCGGGGAAGACAGGGTTCAAGCCATGCAGTGCCTGTCACTTCATGATGTCGGTAACCGGCCCCCACCTCGTCTGCCTCTGGAGAGTCCACAATTCGAAGTTATGCTGGGACTGTTGGGCTATGGTTCCGAAGGCCTTGCGGGAGTAGGATACGAAGCTCATTGCAGACCGGCAGTCAACACTGTCCAGCGAGACTCCACGGAGGTCCCCAGCCCGATCGAAGAAGAGGAGGTTGAAAGACTACTCCCAGAGCCCAAAGTCCTCTTCGTCCCACTCGAGGTCTTCGGGACACTCAGAGAAGAGGTACAAGAAAAAGAAGAAGTCCAAGTGGACTTCATCTTCACCTCAGCTGTCATCTGTCGATGAAAGAGGTAAGAAGCACAGATGCTCTAGGCACAGTTCTGAGGAGCTGGAGCTAGGTTCAACTTTGTGCCTCCATATCTTTCAGGGAGCCAAAGCAACCCCCGCTCAAATTAAAGATTTTTAAGAGGCCATGTTCAGCGTATTCGAGCAGGCAAACCCTCTGGTGAGTCATTGGACCCTGCAGAGTCGGAAGGGGCCCCATCAGGTTTGACACAGTTGGCTCCAGCCACGACACCTCTGGGGCCTCGGTATTCCAATTACAGATCTGGGTTGATGGCGACGGACCCAAAGTCGGTGCCTTTGGTGCCTCCGGTGCCCACTGGTGGCACCAGCTCCATCCTTATCCCCGATGACACAGAAACAGAACGATGTCACTCAACGCCTATTCTGGCGCCAATTGAACCCAGAGGTTCTATGCTGTTGCCTGAACTCTTTGAGGATGTGTTAAGCTCGGGAGAGGAGTGGGAGGGTTGTATGGATCCTTTTGAACACCAGGATGACTCTGTGGAGCAGTTGGACTGGCATGGGGAACTTGGGGAAGCCAGTGGACTGGACACTTCTCCAGATAATGGCATACTCTCTCCACCAACTGTGGTTTCAGAGGAGGGGGCATCCTATGCCATTGTAGTTAAGAGGGCAGCCGAGGTCCTCGTACTAGAGCTACCCTCTGTGCAGGTTAGGACTAATCTCCTGACAGTAGTGCTTCAACCTGGGGCTTCCACCTTGTTAGACCTGACATCATCGGCCTAAGTCTCTCCCCCATTTTTTCTGTTTGCCTCCTCTGTTTACGATGTTTTTGTTGGTATATTGCTTTGGGCACTGTGCCACTGCTGATCAGTGCCACCGTGCAAGTGCTCCCTATGTAAAATTACTGTATTGATTGAATTCCATGTTTGGCTTATTTGGTTTACTGTCAGTCCCTAGTCTAGTGCACGAGGAGTGCCAGGGCTTGTAAATACAAATGCTGCTAGTGTCTAGTATGTCTAAAGGTCTGCCATTGCTAGACCTACGTGCAGTCTGGTACTGTCACGCGGACTGCGCAAATACAGCTACTTGCCAGCCCCCAAACCTTCCCTTAACTTGATGTTAGTCACCCCTATGGTAGACCCGAGGGCAGGGTGCATTGTAAGCCTAAGGTAGGACAAGCCTGACGAAGTCGGCATGTCCTAATAGTGAATTACCGCCATATTCGTTTTTCACTATTGTAAGGTTGCCTGCTCTCCATAAGTTAGAATGGGCTGCCGGGATTATTAATGGTATAATCCTAGCTGGCTCGGGGAGCATGGTACAATGTCGAGTTGGTTATCCCTGAACTCAGGGTTTAATAACACATCCGTTTGGGTGGATGGTTTTTGGACTCTGGGTTTGAAAATAGCACTTTTAGAAAGTGGCTATTTTCTTGTATAACTATTACTGGTTTCTGCTGGTTTGGTGTGTGTGTGACAGGGGCTGGGTGGCTCCAGAGTTCTGAATGAGTCAGTGTGGGGTGAGTGAGGCATTTGCATTAAGAGTAGGGGAAGAGTAGCTCCTGATAGCCTGCCCTGCCCGATACAATGCTGGCTCCACCTCCTGCCGGGTGACTGATGGCTCTGCTCCTGCAGTATACAACCTTTAGCACGCATCTTTTAGCACGCACTACCATTACCACGCATCTGTTACAACGCATACCATTACAACGCATAGCGCTTTGAGGTGATCTGACTTAGGTAATGGCTAGTGAATAGGTTAATTTACTATCCAATAACCTTCCCTAGTGTCCACGGGGACTGGTGTTGGAATAGTAAATTAAACTATTCACTATCCAGCACCCAAAGCACTATGCGTTGTAAAGGTATCGCGTTGTAAAAAATAGGTGGTAATGGTATGCATGGTAAAAGTGAGCGTGCTAACATCATACATCCGCTCCTGCCAGTGACAATACTGGCTCCACCTCCTGTTGGGCGTCTGAGGACCCAGCCCTGCACAGTGAATAGGCCAGGTGTCTCTGCCTGGCTACACCCACAACAAACCCGGGATGTGGGGAGTTCCCCTGCATGGACAAAGGGATCAAAGCCAAAAAGGGGTATAAGAGAAGGACCCCTGAACCAAGACTTTAGATCAATTCTGACAAGGAACCCTGAACCAAGGACAAGAAGCCTGCTGTTACAAGGACTTGCCTACCCCTTCTGCCAGAGTGCTGTTTGCTGGGTGGAATCCTGCAGTTGCTTCTTTATTTTTGCCAAGGAACCAGGAGAGAGGAACTGAGTGTGTACTCTCAATCTTTGCCAAGGAAATCTCCAAGGGCTGGAAGAGTGCCAGCCTCTTGTTGAAGTCACAGGGCTAAAGGACTTCACCATTTGCAGAAAGTACTTGTTGCTGGAACCTGAAAGTCCATCACCTCTGAAGAAATCCAGCAATCCCGACGGACGCCACTGTATCCAGCTCGACATCGTGAGCGCAGCTCCCGTGTCCCGCCTCTTCGACGCCGGCCGCTGGGCCCAATCGACGCTAGTAGCGAAGCCGCTGCCGACGCCTCGACCCCGAGCCCTCTCGATGCCGTGAGCGCCGCTCACTCTTGCAACATCATCATCGACGACGACGCCGTATCCCGCTTCACCTCATGAGCGCTGCTCCTGCCTGACATCTGTCGACACCGCTGCAGATCGCCCCGACTCCGAGGCCTGATCGACGCCGAAGACGCGACGCCGGACATCTCGACGCCGCTGATCATCGTGTGCTTCGCTTTTCCAAGGTACTGTGTTGTGGGGGGTCCGTGTGACTGAGGAAATATAATTTTTGATCAAGTAGTGTTCCCCAACGCGTACCCCACCGTCTCCATGTACTAGCTTGAAGTGCATGTAATTTCCCTCCTGTGTCAGCTATGAAGACGCAAATACATTTGCGTCCAACTTTAACATGTCCTCTTTTAGATCCGCCATGAACGGATTGAATATTCAGTTCCTATATATGCCATGCCACCGTCTTTTTGTGGTATACTTTACACGTTTTTCAGCTTCTGGCGAAGTAGGCCCTGACTCTGCCATCGAGCCTCTTTTTCCTGCCTTCTGACTCTGAGGGCCTCAGCCCAGGCTGAGCCCAGCCCAGGCTGCCTCTGTACCAGTGACCCCTGCCTTACTTCTTGCGCGGCTCACGGCGCATAGCCCAGCCTTCTGCCTGCCAAGACGGTATTCAACCTTCGTATTATCTGCTCCACTCCTCGAAAACACATTCCTGTCTCATAGCTCAAGTAAACATCTTCCCAGCTGCAGGAGCCATGGGCCCGGCCTTTCTGTCTCCGTGCAAGTAATTCATAGACTCCGTTGCCATGGTAGGCCCATGCCCCCTCACCTCACATGCAGACACGTAGACACATATACACGCACTCACAACCAGTATAGAGTAGCCTCTGTCCGAGAGACCTCTTCCCTTCCAGATACTGCAGTTCCTTAAACATACGATATCAGATACGATTTGGGATTAGGTTGATCTGACATCCCAGACTTATGTCTACACTTGTAGGGCTAAATGTCAAGTCCCCTTCACCCTCCAGTTACACGTCAGACACACGTCAAGCTGCTGCGCGCGCATCTCTGCCATGTATTTCTGCTGACATTGCAGGATTCTCTTATGGATCCACCTATTTGTGACCTCATGATAAATGACGTTTCTAGTACACGCCTTTATGCACGCCTATTGCAACGCCTTTTCTATTGCGTATGAATATGTTATCTCTCTTTCCAGCTGTTACGCCTACTGCATATGTCTTTACTGTAATGCATTGACTATATATATGAATAACTGTCAATAAAATGTTGTCTGTCAGTCCCTTCCCGAACCTATGTGGTGACGGAATGGTATGCCACCTTGGCTCGAGCCAATTTCCCCAATTCCTTTTTAAGGAATAAAACCCTTTTGAGTAAACCTCAATATCCCGGATTTTGCCTCTTATTTATCTGAGTTATTCTTATTGATTTTACCGTATAAATTAAGCATGGGTAATTAATTTTACCACAGAACTGGCGCCCGAATAGGGACCCCTCCCCCATCTCACGCGCCGGCGGTGCGTTGCAGGCCTGGCCCCCTGCCACAGCCGGACGGACAACTACGCGTACCCGCAGGATTTCCTGTAT
The DNA here is from genome assembly GCF_964263255.1 of Lissotriton vulgaris. Classification (NCBI taxonomy): domain Eukaryota; kingdom Metazoa; phylum Chordata; class Amphibia; order Caudata; family Salamandridae; genus Lissotriton; species Lissotriton vulgaris. The sequence continues at coordinate 496,391,352 of NC_141691.1, forward strand.
CTCCCTCAGGCCAACGGAGGTGACTGAGGCTGCGATCGACACCCAGACGAGGCGGTGAGGAGTGCGGAGGACCCCAACCAGAGCCTAGCTGAGAGAGCAAGATCCGAGGTATACGGAGGCCCACCAGGTTCCGAAGTTCCGAAGTATCTGCGTCAGGATGCGAGTCCGAATCCAGTCCGAGTCCAGTCCAGTCCAGGGTTTCCGAGGCCTTCTGTTTCCGTGCTTCCTGGTGAGTACCGTTGCTAGGGACGCATCCAGACGTGCGCATTAGTTTGTGCCGGTCAAGACGGGTTTGGGTACACAAGCCTGGTCTGCACTGTTTAGCAGTGTATCTGTACTGTTTAGCAGTATATCTAGTTTGCATCTGTATACGGTGTATCTGTACTGTTTAGCGGTACATCCTGTTTCACGTAGTTAGTAGGTTTTCATTATAATTAATGTGGTTCGTTTTTGAAATGTTTTAATGTGTCATTCAAATGTCGTGGTATGAGTGAATGTTCGATCTTCTTTATTGTGCTTAATCGTGTTCATGTTCAGTGTGTTCATATCTGAGTAAGAACCAAGTAGCCAGATTTCAGAATGCCGTTGTTCTCCAAATTAAGACAAATAAAAACCCGAAAAGGGGTACTAGAAGAAGCTGTTCCCATTCCACCTAGGGACACTCCAGGGTACTTTATGTACCATAAACATGGCCTAGATGCCGTTTTATTTCTTGACTTATGGGTGGACTACACTAAAGAACTGTCAGAGAATCAGAGATGGCCCGCTGCTGGGACATGGGATGCAGATTGCATCATGAGAGTAGAAGAAGCATTATGGAAAAAGAAAGCCAGACAGTCACAGAAAGATGCCATTGAGTTATGGCGTAAAGAATCGCATAGGCGCACAGAAAAAGCACACAGACTAGAAGAGAAGAGTAAGGAGGAGTCCGAAAAGACCCGAGAAAACGTATTAGTTGAGGAAGGTGTCCGAGTAAAATTAGAACAAGTAGACAGACAGCGAAACACACTCATGAATGGCATGTACCCCCTCTTGACTGAGGGCTTGCCTAAGGCCTCTCCGGAAGTACCGAACGACCTACCACCCCCACTGCTCCCGACTAAAAAGCACCAGAAAACAGCAAAGGACATTTTCCTTTCTTCCTATCTAGACGATGTAGCTCCCGCATATGTTAATACCGCACTGCCACGAGTGCCTGCGCCTAACGGCCAGGATGATCAGTCCCTACCTCCCCGACAAGCTACTCCTCCTCGGATTCCTCCTGGTCTTCCAGCCCTCCTCCCACCTCTTACTGGACCTGTTCCCCTTGATACGAACCCGACAAACCCCTTCGGAGCCGGCGCCTCAGGTGGCGCGTCCGGAGACACGATAGGTTTCCAGACCCCGCCGCCCACCCATCGCATGACCTTTAGAGAACAAGCACAACAGCGTACACCTAGAGTAGATATTACTATTTATGGAGATCGCCTTGCAGACTGTAGATATGATCCAGTACCCGGAAAAAAGAATGACGAGAGAATGTTACTCGCATCAGTATGTTTACGGCGCGTCACGAACTTCCTATTAACACTACCTGGAATGATAGATCATTTAGATCGAATATATAGGTTTGTCCAGACAGGAGTAGGGCCTGAAAGTATTAAGGAGGCCATGGCCTATCAGAAAGTGGATACTAAAGCCAAGATATTGCGGTTTCTTATAAACTGTTTAATAAGAGAAGTGGATAGGCCGGGTATGAACCCGGACGACGTAAAAGCACTCCACAGATGGGGTCAAAATATAGCAGATGGGCACCATGATAAAGAGGCCTGCGTAGATAATATGTACCGAAGGATCAGAACTGCAATAAATAAGATGCATGAGAAAAGACAGCCCGCACCGGAAGTAGATTCAGACAAACATGAATCCTCAGAGGAGGAAGCAGAGGAGGAAGCCGAGACACCAGAGCACACACAGTTGCCGGCCAGAGAAGTGATAGCTTATGTAGGTAAAGGAAGACCATATAATAATTCGATGCGCCCAGTGCGCCCAGAAAGTAAAAGGATTTTCCAGGAAGCCATGTGTAATCCGAGAACCCCCGAACACTTATTCCAAGCCACTGATAGAATACTTCAAGAACGAATGGGGTACCATGTACTCGATTCTATGGACGAACAAGAATTAGCCAGGTCAGCCGTGCAATGGGCTGACAATTCTGAGAAATATAGTGATGATGCGTTAGCACATACGTTTTTGAACTTGACACCGAGTGAACAGCGTTTAGCTGGTACATACATGATACAACACCTGCTCTTATTGTATAAAAGCCAACATTCTGATCCAGGCCCTCTGCCTGATATATTAATAGAACTGCTCACGAACAGATGGAGAGGTCTAGGTACCGATCTAATTAAAGTAATTCTAGAACATCGTCACAAGTATAGTACTTTCTTATGTCCGCAGATCGACTCAGCACCTGTTATGGAAAGAAAAATGTATTACATGGACAGACAGAATCCGTTGCGAGAGGTGCACCCAGTACAGAACGCAGACAGCACGCTTAGACGCGTGTTTGTGTATACACCCATAACTAAAATTGAATTATTGGAAATGAAGAAATTAGTACCCAGTCATGACAAAGATCCCGCAGGTTTTCACCGTGAAATAAAGGATATGTTATTAATGGGCGATTACACTTTTCCCGACCTTATGAAAATATTGAAAGTATTACTACCTCCAGGCATATACGAGAAACTCAAAGAAAAGGAGTGGGAGGTGGGAGACGCAAAGATTGATTGGGCTGGATTACAAAATGAAGAAGATACTCGAATTCCAGGCCTAGGGCTTGGAGACAAAGTTAAGGCGTTACCAGGTTTATTAGTACAAGTATTGCCACGTTTATTGAGTACGAAAAAGGAAGATTGGGGTGCAATTTCAGCATGCAAACAGAAACCTGATGAAGACACTAGTGATTTCTATACACGATTTGAGAAATGTTTTGGTATTAATAGCGGTCTGAAAGCAAGTAGCGAGTCATATCCACATCTTTTTGTAACGAAATTAGTCGAGAATTCCCTGCCCCAGGTTAAGAACAGAGTATTGAAAGTAGAAAGCACTTGGCAAGCTAATACTCCTTCACAAATGTTACAAATGTTACAGTACCACCAGAATAGACTTAGAGAAGAACAAGAACACGAACAAAGGCGTATGAAAGATACAAAAATGAAAATGTTAGTTGCTCAGTCGGTTCCTGCCGACGGTCAGAAAAAGGGTGCGACCCAACCCAGTAATTCGACAGTTCCTGTTAAGGGTATATGTAATTACTGTAAACAGCCAGGTCATTATATAAACGATTGTGCAGTTCTGAAACATTATATCGCCACGGGTAAGACCAAGGAGAGACCGCGTCCTCCTAGACAAGATCAGAGTCTACAACAAGTACCCCAGAATATACAACATATTCCGCCCATGCCAGCCTCTTCACAGACCGTAGCGATACCCCAACAACAGCCCATTACCGCAACACAAAACACGACACAACAGATGTACCAGTATGCACAGAATGATTACCCCGATTACCAGCGATACACATGAAACAGCCTAGAGAGGGAGTTTCGCTTGCCTCTTATTGAGGTTCCTGTAGATCAAAATGGTCCTTATGTACACAGTCAAGTATTAGGAAAAGACAGAAAGTTTCTCATTGATACAGGGGCAAGCAGAACCACGATAAGCCACAATGAAGTACCAGGGGCACCCCTCTCAGGCTCACAGAACGTGTCCCTTGGATTTTCAGGAAAACCCATTATTAATGAAGTATCACAACCCCTCCCTCTTGCAGTTGGTCCTTTGACACGGACTACAGATTTATTGCTTACGAAATCATGCCCAGAAAACCTGTTAGGCATAAAGACATTGAAAGCTCTAGGAGCTATTATATGCTGTTCTCCGGAAGGAGTACGATTGTTTTTGCGAGATTTCAAAGGCCATTACGTATTGAGAGACATGGATCACCGGCTACAGAATGTCCCTGCACACCTGTGGGCGCAGGGCCCCACTGATGTAGGTTGTATGCACATTACACCATATCGAGTCACACTCAAGGCAGGAGTGGTATTACCACGAATTCGACAATACAAGTTACCCCCAGATGCTGTAGTGGCTTTACTGAGAATCATTGACGAGCTCATTGCACAAGGAGTGGTTGTGGAAACCGACTCCAATGTATGTAATTCTCCTATTATTCCCGTTCTTAAACGTACTGACCCAAATGCTCCACCTGTTTATCGATTAGTTATTGATCTGCGCGAATTGAATAAATGTATTGTACCACAGTATCCCGTGGTCCCAGATATCTCCTCATTACTGACAGCTATTGATTCAGAAGCGACGTTCTTCACTGTGATTGACCTCAAGAACGCCTTTTTCAGTGTCCCAATCGATCCGGAAAGCCAATATTTGTTCGGATTTAGTTTAAATGGACGATCTTTCAAATTTGCACGCGCACCTCAAGGATTCACAGAAAGCCCGAGCATTTATAGTCAAGCATTGAAAAAACAACTCGACAGTATCCACATGCCAGTTCACACTGCCCTGCTTCAGTATGTCGATGATCTGCTGATCACCGCTCGAAGCGAACCCGAATGTGAAAATGCCTCACTGACTGTTTTAAACTTCCTGGCTGACAAGGGGCACAAGGTGTCCCCTTCGAAGCTACAATTCTGTGTTCAGCAAGTTGTGTACCTGGGTCACTTGCTGTCCAAAGTGGGGAGGCAGCTCACTCCTGATCGCATTCAGTTAATTGTAAACATGGCACCACCCAGAACACAAAAGGAAGTACAGGCTTTTATAGGCCTCACTTCATACTGCAGACAATGGATTCCTCAATATGCATTTCTAGCGAAACCACTCATTCAGTTGACGACACAGGAGGCAGCGACTTCGACTGTCCTCCCTTGGACTCAGGAACATACACAAGCTTTTGAAGACTTGAAGAAAGCCTTATGTCAAGCACCTGTTTTAGCAACACCATGTTACAGTAAGCCTTTTACACTTTTTGTCACAGAACGTGAAGGTACTGCCTTGTCAGTCCTCACTCAGGAACAAGCAGGTTCACACAAACCATGTGCTTACTTTTCTAGCACATTAGATCCAGTAGCCCAGGCCCTTCCGGCGTGTTTGAAATCAGTTGCAGCAACAGCTTTAGCAATCAGACAGAGTGATTCCATTGTGTTAGGACATCCATTGACAGTACAGGTTCCACATTCCGTGGAAGTCCTTTTAAATCGAACTCAGACCCAACACCTGACCATAGCAAGATTGACAGGTTACGAACTGACATTGTTTCAACCACACATTGAAATCAGACGCTGCAGCACATTAAATCCTGCCACGTTATTGCCACTAAATGGAGTAGATCCATTGGCACATGATTGTATTGAAGTCATTACTATTACAACAAAGCCCAGACAAGACTTGACAGATGTTCCGTTACCAGATCCAGACCTGACACTTTATGTGGACGGTTCATGTATGAGAACAAGGACAGGTGAATTAGTGGCAGCCTATGCTGTCACGACAGACACCGAAGTTATTGAAACCAATTGTATTGACACTTTGTCAGCTCAAGCAGCAGAGCTTATCGCTCTGACACAAGCATGTATTCAAGCCAGAAATAAGAAAGTCAACATATACACTGATTCACGTTATGCATTCGGAGTCGTTCACGACTTTGGAGTCCTCTGGCGAGAGAGAGGTTACTTAACTTCTCACGGTGCCAACATCCAACACGGTCCCCTCATTCAAGCTCTGTTAGATGCGATACATCTACCTACTGCAATCTCTATCATGAAATGCAAGGCACATACAAAGGTTACCGATACCATCTCCCAGGGTAACGACCTGGCAGACCGAACAGCAAAGCAAACTGCTCAAAACCGAACTCATGTAACTGACCAGACACAAATAGTTGTACTATCACACTACATGACAGTCAGGGATCCCGCACATGATGTGATTGACATACAGACACATGCTACACCAGATGAAATTAAGGAATGGACTAAACTAGGAGGGATCCAAACAGACCAGGGATGGATGACGAAGGGAAAATCTACATGGTTTCTCCCCGACTCTATGGTTCAAGTCATCATTAACACGATACATAGTCCCGCACACCTAGGAGAGAAAGCAATGCTAGACAGTATTCAGCACATATGGTCCAATAAAAACTTACGAGCAGCAGCCAAACAGAAAGTGCGTACTTGCATGATTTGTGGTCAGTTCAATCCAGGTAAAAGCATCCCCGTAGAACAAGGTGGATTTCAGCCTCCCGAACACCCTTTTGAAATCCTCCAGATGGATTATATCCAGATGGAACGTTGTCGAGGATTCAAGTATGTCCTCGTAGTCGTATGTGCTCTTTCCCGATTACACTGCTCCGACCACTGCCAAGCAGCTGGTTCGTGAATACTTCCCACGGTATGGTTTGCCCCGTATCGTGTACTCAGATAATGGCCAGCCATTCTCATCCGAACTCGTGAAACACATTACACTCCTGTTAGGCTATCAGTGGAAGTTCCATTGTGTCCGGCATCCCGAGGCAGCAGGTCTCGTGGAGCGCCATAATCAGACTCTAAAAATCCGACTTTCCAAGATCTGTAGAGAGAAGGGTGTTGATTGGATAGTTGCTTTGCCGGTCGCCCTCTTCTATATGAGGATGGTGGCCCATTCTCGAACTGGGCTATCCCCGTACGAAGTGGTCTTTGGCAGACCACCGAATATGTGGGGGACGCCTATTCCACGTAAAATAACAGATGTTGATTGTCTTATGCTGACAGATTACCTTGCTTCCTTGATGTCTGCACTACAATCTTGTCGTTCACAGGTAGCTGCAGCCTTTCCCGACAACACCGAGGTGAAACCCCACGAAGTGGTCCCGGGTGACTTCGTCTTCGTGCGCAACTTTGATCGGAGAAGTCCATTGGAGCCCCGCTGGCAAACCCCGAAATTGGTTCTGCTTACAACGAGGACAGCGGTCAAAGTAGAGGGCAGGAAGGGGTGGCTGCATTCCAGCCACGTGAAAAAGTATTACGGACTTCCTTCGGACTTGGACTCTAAGCCCTGCCCTCCTACACGAACTGATTCAAAACTCCCTTTGGTTGAGAAAACTGCTTCTGAAGAATACAGATTGAAACTACGATCTAGCAAGTCAGACAGTTTAATTGTTTAAGTCCTCCCCTAGGTGAATCGGTTAAATTAGTTTCTGACATGTATCCCCTAGATCGAGATAGAGAGAGAGATAGACAAAGACAACTTAAGAAAAGTGCATATTGTAAATCACTTCGTAGTCACTACATAGTGACGCTACTTATTATGTTTTTTTTAAGTCTTCTAATTATTACTGCTAGTATTGTATTGCACATATATTACCCTATATTCAAGCGTGCACAATCTGCTTATAACGTCACTGCCGAACATTCCTTTAGTGAATTACCCCCACACGAATTGTCCTACAGACTTGCGCTGCGTAATAACACTTTCATTAGTATGTTACATCACTCCCATCAGACTACCAATGCTACAAATTGTTGGATATGTGGTCGACTCCCTCCCTACCAAGAAAACAAGGGAGTTCTGCCCCTTTTTCCGTACCCGTTCACTCACAATGGTACCTGTGGTGCATGGTTTAAATTGCTTAATTCCCTAGTTTCTGATGCTGCTGTATACGAAGGTAACTGGGTTTGGGGAAACCTGAACTTAGTCTTGCTTAAAGTCTGCTACCCTGACAAGGAGGGACTTCCCGTAGAGACTGGAACTGATCTAGAAAACGAAGTGTATGGATTAGGTAATTACACAGTTTCTTTCATGATTCTAACTGTCGAATCCGAAGCTGCTCCTGTTCTACCTGCTATGGCAGTATTACCAGTTACAGGTGAACTATGTGTTCGAAAAAATGGTTCCGTACACTTAGGTCATAGTAAATGTACTACTGTGGTCGATTTCAGTGATCATGGTAAATCCACGTTTAGGGCTTTACGTCATTCCTATTTTGTTTGTGGCCATACTGCATATGTCCGCTTGCCTCTAGATTGGGATGGTACCTGTTACATTGCATTCCTTCTGCCACCTGTTTTCCTAGCCCCTCCTGACTACCATAGAAATACTAATCTAGTAAACCATAGACTCCGAAGAGATCTCCCGCTTGTCGATTATACTGAAACGGCATGGGAACAATATACAGATTTTAATAAAGGTTTCTTCCCCTACCTAGGTACTGTTTCTAATAGTAAACTGATCCGTAGATTAACCAGAACTCTCGAAGCAGTAGTGCTTGAGACCACTTCAGCTCTAGGTAACTTAACGGAGGAGCAGTCCGCCATGCGGGTTGTTGTTCTTCAAAATCGTCTCGTTATTGACGTCATCTTGGCAGATAGGGATGGAGCTTGTAAGGTCATCGGGTCAAGTTGCTGTGTTTTCATCCCAAATAACGCGCCAACTGTGTACAAAGCTATCACACGTCTCCATAAAATTGCAAGTTTAATACACCAGACTCCAGGCACCTGGACTTGGTCCGGTTGGTTCTGGACAACGTTAACTGCTTGGGGGTGGAAGATCCTATCCCTCCTAGGTATTGGCCTTCTCATAGTATTCAGTTGTTGCCTGTGTCTACAATGTGGACCGGCGATTTGCGGCCTGTGTGCCACTTCATGCATTCCGCATCCAAATTCCCATTCAAAACGCGAAAAGAAGAAAGAAGAGCAAATGATGTTACGTGAACAGATTGATCAATTGATGAGAATCGATGTATCATGAAGGGTCCGTGGGGAACAAGGAGGGAATGAGGAAATATAATTTTTGATCAAGTAGTGTTCCCCAACGCGTACCCCACCGTCTCCATGTACTAGCTTGAAGTGCATGTAATTTCCCTCCTGTGTCAGCTATGAAGACGCAAATACATTTGCGTCCAACTTTAACATGTCCTCTTTCAGATCCGCCATGAACGGATTGAATATTCAGTTCCTATATATGCCATGCCACCGTCTTTTTGTGGTATACTTTACACGTTTTTCAGCTTCTGGCGAAGTAGGCCCTGACTCTGCCATCGAGCCTCTTTTTCCTGCCTTCTGACTCTGAGGGCCTCAGCCCAGGCTGAGCCCAGCCCAGGCTGCCTCTGTACCAGTGACCCCTGCCTTACTTCTTGCGCGGCTCACGGCGCATAGCCCAGCCTTCTGCCTGCCAAGACGGTATTCAACCTTCGTATTATCTGCTCCACTCCTCGAAAACACATTCCTGTCTCATAGCTCAAGTAAACATCTTCCCAGCTGCAGGAGCCATGGGCCCGGCCTTTCTGTCTCCGTGCAAGTAATTCATAGACTCCGTTGCCATGGTAGGCCCATGCCCCCTCACCTCACATGCAGACACGTAGACACATATACACGCACTCACAACCAGTATAGAGTAGCCTCTGTCCGAGAGACCTCTTCCCTTCCAGATACTGCAGTTCCTTAAACATACGATATCAGATACGATTTGGGATTAGGTTGATCTGACATCCCAGACTTATGTCTACACTTGTAGGGCTAAATGTCAAGTCCCCTTCACCCTCCAGTTACACGTCAGACACACGTCAAGCTGCTGCGCGCGCATCTCTGCCATGTATTTCTGCTGACATTGCAGGATTCTCTTATGGATCCACCTATTTGTGACCTCATGATAAATGACGTTTCTAGTACACGCCTTTATGCACGCCTATTGCAACGCCTTTTCTATTGCGTATGAATATGTTATCTCTCTTTCCAGCTGTTACGCCTACTGCATATTCCTTTACTGTAATGCATTGACTATATATATGAATAACTGTCAATAAAATGTTGTCTGTCAGTCCCTTCCCGAACCTATGTGGTGACGGAATGGTATGCCACCTTGGCTCGAGCCAATTTCCCCAATTCCTTTTTAAGGAATAAAACCCTTTTGAGTAAACCTCAATATCCCGGATTTTGCCTCTTATTTATCTGAGTTATTCTTATTGATTTTATCGTATAAATTAAGCATGGGTAATTAATTTTACCACATGACTCCGGGCTCGACGTAGCGCTCCTTGCGGTCGACGCCGAACCTTTGGATTAACTTTGCCTCGACATCGTGTGACTCCTGTGTGGGTTACATTGTTGCCAAGAACTGTGATTTAAAGAAGAAGAGTTGCTTTTGTTACTAGAGACCCGAGTCCTCTCCCGGTAGCAGTGTTTCCTCTAAAGGTCTTTCCCCTGAAGAAAGAGAAGAAAGGGTGAAGGAACGGGCATACAGCCTAGAGATGGCAAAACTTAAGATATATGGGCAGTTGGAGATAGAGAATGCAAGAAGCCGGAGAGAAGCTGATATGGAGATCAAAAGATTGGAGTTCGAAAGAGAAAAGTTAGCTTTTGAACGTGAGAAAATGGCGAGGGAGATGGAGCTTAAAGCGAAGAGTTTAGAGTTGAATCCCTCTGGTGGCAGCGTCCCATCTGTGCCTGCAAAAAGTAGGTTTTATTTTCCCAAAGATGTGATCAAAGATTTTCATAAGAATGAAGATAATGGCCAATGGTTTAAAGCGTATGAGTTAGCATTGTTGGCCCACCGGGTCCCTGAGAAGGATTGGGGAGCGGGGTTGTGGAGTCGCTTTGTGAATGAGGGTAGAGATACCCTGTTGGACATCCCTGTAGAGGATAGGATGTCTTATACTCATATGAAAGATGCTTTAATGTTAAGGTATGGCCGAACCCCAGAAAAGTACAGACAAACCTTTAGAGAATGTAAGAAATTGCCTGGTACTACGTGGGTTGAATATGTGTCATTTTCTTGCTGAGCCATGGATGGTTGAGTAAAGGGAGTGGAAAGTTATGAAGCTCTTTATGATTTGTTTGCTTGGGAGCACTTGTCTAATAACTGTTTTGCTGCGCCAGCACCTTATTGATAGCAAGATATCTAACCCTAGAAAACTTGCTGAGGAGACGGACCGCTGGGTCAGTACCAGGGTCCACAAGGGTCCAATGGGAGACTCAGCCAAAGGTGGGCAGGGTCCCCAGCAGAAGAGTGGGGGGGACAAGGGTAAACAGAGGGAGTTCCAGAAAGGGCCCCAAAGTAATCCCCAAGGGTACCAAGGGAAGGGTTCCCAGCCTCCCCCTGTGAAGAAGTCAGAGGCCCCGACAGGTAAACCTGTTCATAGGGGACCAATGACCATCTACGTTTCTAAGCAGGTGGGACACCGTTTTTACGATCCCCAGTGTCTCATGAGGGACTATAATGCACCACCACGTGCACCCCCCCCCCGTCAGTTGGCGAGTGTAGCCCTGGGAGGGGAGGAGATGGTTGCCCCTGGTGGGAGGGGTCCCGCAGAGATGTCCCTGGTCTCTTTAGGAGACATGGTAATGGTCCTTCCACCCCCTCTGCCTAGTAACACTAATAAATATAGGCAGTGGGTGACCATTAATGGCCATAGAGTGGAAGCTCTCAGAGACACCGGAGCAAGTGTGACAGCTGTCAAGTGTCACTTGGTGTCCAGAGAGCAGGTGGTTCCCCACGCATTCTACCCTGTGATAGCTGCTGACAACTCCCAGAAAGAGTGTGAGGTAGCTCAGGTTCCCTTTGAATGGCGGGGAGTTTCAGGTACTCTTCAAGTTGCTGTGAGGCCCGCCATGCCTGTTGATTGTCTCCTGGGAAATGATTTGGAAGACTCCCCTTGGGCTAAGGTGGAGCGAGAGACACATTTGAAAATGTTGGGTGTGCCGGAGTGGTTGTGTGCAACCACTCGATTGATGACAGCAAGTAAGGGTGTTGATGGGGTCCCGGAGCCTGAAAGTATGGCCCAGGACCCAGCTGTGAAGAGAAGAGGCAGGAGGCACGGGAAACCGGCCCCCATAGTTCCCGTGGTCCAGGAGGAGGCAGACCCTGAGGGGGATGCCCTGGAGCCCACAGGGGAACAAGTTGCTGAACTGGGAGACCTGCCCGAGCTGACTAAGCATGGGCGAATTTTGCGAATTCGCGATCCGCGAATTTGCGGATTTGCGAATTTGCGAACTGCAAAATTCGCGAATTTGCGGATTTTTGTTTTTTTGCGTGTTCGCTGGGTTTTTTGCGTGTTCGCGGGGTTTTTTGCGTGTTCGCGGGGCTTTTTACGTCTTCGCGAGCCGCTTGCATAGCGAAGTTACCCATGCGGTTGTTTATGGGAGAGGGAGAGATAGATAGATAGATAGATAGATAGATAGATAGATAGATAGATAGATAGATAGATAGATAGATAGATAGATAGAGAAATAGAGGGAAAGAGAGAGGGAGAGAGAGAACGAGAGAAAGAAAGAGAGGCCGGATCTCTGAAGGGCCAGATTCCTGAGTTGCCCCTACAGAACATACAGCTTTTTATTTTTAGCAAAATGCATATGAAAATTGTGCTGTAAAGGTCTCTTTTAGTTTAACCCCTCCTGACAACTCAAAATGGGTGTATTTGCCATCCTCTCCTTTCTTCCTGTTTTTTATATCTGTAAGTGCTTCCTGATGAGGTTTAATTCCTTGGACAGGTGCCTCGTTGCCTACTTGTAACTATTCTCTGACCCTGCTTCAAGGGTCAGAGCAGGGTCAGAGAATAGTTGCAAGAAGGCAACGAGGCGCCAGGAAGCAATTAGCAGCAGGTGTCCAAGTTGAAGTTAATTTGTTTGTAACCCTTTTGTAAAATGTTACAAAGAAATTAGGTTCAACTTTTGCACCTGCTGCTGTAACCCTTGCTTGGCTGAAAATTCGTCCCCGCTGATTCGCGGATTTTACCGCGATTCCGCGAGATTCGCGGATCGCGAAATCGCAGAAAATCCGCAAATTCACCCGTGAAACAGATTTTACGCCCACCCTTAGAGCTGACCCACTGGCAGCAGGATGGTGGTCCCTCCAGGGAAGAATTTTGTGCAGGACAGAAAGTATTCCCCTTCTCTTGTGGGTATGAGGCAGCAGGCCTCAGCCCAAACCACAGGTGATCAGTCAGGTTCACATTTTGTCTACTGGGAGAACGACCTACTGTATAGCGAGCCTAAGGCTGCTGAGCCTGGGTCAGCCCGTTTGCTGGTGGTACCCCAGCGCTTCAGAGCCTTCCTACTCGGTTTGGCTCATGACGTTCCATTAGCTGGACATCTGGGGCAGGACAAGACCTATGACAGGCTTGTCACCCATTTTTATTGGCCTCAGATGAGAAGGGATACAGATATCCATTACAAAACCTGTCAAACTTGCCAGGCAAGTGGGAAAAGCGGAAGGAAGCAGAAGGCTCCCCTCCAACCATTTCCCGTTGTCAGTACCCCCTTTGACCGGGTGGGTATTGACATTGTTGGGCCCCTGGACCTCAAGACAGCCCTGGGCAACAGGTTCATCCTGGTCTTGGTGGACCATGCCACACGGTACCCGGAAGCCATCCCTCTCAGAACAGTGACGGCCCCTATGGTGGGACGGGCACTGATGGGTGTTTTTTCCCGAATGGGGTTCCCCAGAGAGGTGGTGTCAGACCGGGGCACCAACTTCATTTCCAATTATATGAAGTCTCTGTGGAAGGAGTGTGGGGTAACCTACAAGTTCACCACTCCTTACCACCCTCAAGGAAATGGGCTGGTTGAGAGATTCAATCGGACCCTTGAAGGCATGATCATGGGTCTTGAAGAACCAATGAGGTGTAAATGGGACGTCCTCTTGCCATGCCTGCTGTTTGCTTACCATGAGGGTGCCACAGAAGTCTCTAGGGTTCAGCCCCTTTGAGCTTTTGTATGGACACCCGGTAAGAGGACCTTTGAGTCTGGTCAAAGAAGGCTGGGAGCAATCTCCCAGGAAACCTCCCCAGGATGTATACAGTTACATGCTGGCCTTTAGGAACCAGACTCGGCGGTTCAGAGATCTGCTCAGGCAAATCTGGAGGCCAACCAGGAAGAGATGAAGCGGTGGTATGACCGGAATGCCACTCTGGTCGAGCTTCAGCCTGGTCAGAAGGTTTGGGTCATGTCCCCTGTGGAACCTTGTGCGCTCAAGGACAGGTGGACTGGACCATTTGAGGTTGTGGAGAAGAAGAGCGATGTCACCTACTTGGTGGACTTGAAATCTCCCTGGAACCCCTTGATGGTTCTGCATATCAACCGGTTAAAGCCCCACTTAGAAAGGTCCGAAGTGGGCATGCTCCTAGCTACATATGCTGGAATGGAGGAAGAGAGTGAGCCTCTTCCTGACCTCCTGTATGCAAAAGAGCAAGATGGGTCAGTGGATGGTGTTGTCCTCTCTGACACACTGACCCCTGAGCAGCAGCAAGATTGTCGCCAACTGTTGGGACAATTCCCTGATCTGTTCTCCTTGATTCCTGGTGTCACTCAGTGGTGTGTCCATGATGTTGACAACGGGGACAGCACTCCTGTGAAGCACAAGGCCTACAGGGTGACTGACAAGGTCAGAGCATACATTAAGGAGGAGGTCTCCAAAATGTTTGCCTTAGGGGTAGTTGAGTCTTCTAGCAGTCCTTCGGCCAGCCCAGTTGTCTTGGTCCCAAAGGCTGCAGCGCCTGGCGCTTCACCAGAACTTCGGTTCTGTGTGGATTACCGAGGGCTCAATTCAGTCACCAAGACTGATGCGCACCCCATCCCAGAGCTGATGAGCTCATAGATCGGTTAGGGGCTGCCCGGTACCTTAGTACGCTTGATCTAACGTCTGGGTACTGGCAGATCGCCTTAACTGATGGGGCAAAGGAGAGTTCATCATTCTCCATACCAGATGGGCTCTACCAGTTCCGGGTTATGCCCTTTGGGATGAAGAATGCCCCTGCCACCTTCCAGAGGTTGGTCAACCAGGTATTGGCTGGACTGGAGGATATCAGTGCCGCCTACCTGGACGACATCGCAGTGATCAGCACCAGCTGGGAGGAACACTTGCGCCACCTCCAGGAAGTGTTGTTGGCCCTGCGCAGAGCAGGACTCACAATCAAAGCCAGTAAGTGCCAGATTGGGCAGGGTTCAGTGGTGTACTTGGGGAACCAAGTAGGGAGCAGCAAGGTGGATCCCCTGCAACCCAAGATAGATACCATCCTGGCTTGGGCACCGCCCAAAACCCAAACTCAGGTAAGAGCCTTCTTAGGTCTCACGGGTTACTACAGGAGGTTTGTCAAGGATTATGGTAACATTGTCTTGACTTCGCTG
The DNA here is from genome assembly GCF_964263255.1 of Lissotriton vulgaris. Taxonomy (NCBI): domain Eukaryota; kingdom Metazoa; phylum Chordata; class Amphibia; order Caudata; family Salamandridae; genus Lissotriton; species Lissotriton vulgaris. The sequence continues at coordinate 496,406,513 of NC_141691.1, forward strand.
ACTTCCAGGAAGCACCCACGAAATGTGATCTGGACTGACGCCTGTCAGACGGCCTTCGACACCCTGAAAACTATAATGTGTACGGCACCCATACTCCAGGCACTCGACTTTTCTAAAGAATTTGTTGTCCAGACGGACGCTTCAGAGCATGGCGTGGGGGCTGTTCTAGCTCAGGTGAATGAAGAGGGCCGAGACTTACCTGTAGCCTTCATTAGTAGGAGGTTACTTCCCAGGGAACAGAGGTGGAGTGCGATAGAGCGAGAAGCATTTGCTGGGGTCTGGGCGCTGAAGAAGCTAAGACCCTACCTGTTTGGGACTCACTTCCGGGTTCAGACAGACCACAGACCCCTCAGATGGTTGATGCAGATGAGGGGTGAGAATCCAAAGCTGTTGAGGTGGTCCATTTCCCTGCAGGGGATGGACTTCACGGTGGAACACCGCCCTGGTACAGATCATGGCAATGCTGATGGTCTGTCCAGATTTTTCCGCCTTAGTGATGAGGACTCCCTAGGTCAAGGGTAGTTCTCCCCACATTTCAGCTGGAGGGGACACGTGTTAGACCTGACATCATTGGCCTGAGTCTCCCCTATTTTTTCTGTTTGCCTCCTCTGTTTACGAAGTTGTTGCTGGTATATTGCTTTGGGCACTGTGCCACTGCTGATCAGTGCCACTGTGCTAGTGCTCCCTATGTAAAATTACTGTATTGATTGAATTCCATGCTTGGCTTATTTGGTTTACTGTCAGTCCCTAGTCTAGTGCACGAGGAGTGCCAGGGCTTGTAAATACAAATGCTGCTAGTGGGCTTGCAGCACATGTTGTGCCACCCACAAGAGCGACCTAGTAAAAGTATGTCTAAAGGTCTGCCATTGCTAGACCTACATGCAGTCTGGTACTGTCACGCGGACGGCGCAAATACAGCTACTTGCCAGTCCCCAAACCTTCCCTTAACTTCATGTTAGTCACCCCTATGGTAGGCCCGAGGGCAGGGTGCATTGTAAGCCTAAGGTAGGACAAGCCTGATGAAGTCGGCATGTCCTAATAGTGAATTACCCCCATATTCGTTTTTCACTATTGTAAGGTTGCCACCTCTCCATAAGTTAGAATGGGCTGCCGGGATTATTAATGGTATAATCCTAGCTGGCTCGGGGAGCATGGTACAATGTCGAGTTGGGTATCCCTGAACTCAGGGTTTAATAACGCATCCGTTTGGGTGGATGGATTTTGGACTCTGGGTTTGAAAATAGCACTTTTAGAAAGTGGCTATTTTCTTGTATAACTATTACTGGTCTCTGCTGGTTTGGTGTGTGTGTGACAGGGGCTGGGTGGCTCCAGAGTTCTGAATGAGTCAGTGTGGGGTGAGTGAGGCATTTGCATTAAGAGTAGGGGAAGAGTAGCTCCTGATAGCCTGCCCTGCCCGATACAATGCTGGCTCCACCTCCTGACGGGCGAATGATGGCTCTGCTCCTGCCAGTGACAATACTGGCTCCACCTCCTATTGGGCGTCTGAGGACCCTGCCCTGCACAGTGAATAGTCCAGGTGCCTCTGCCTGGCTACACCCACAACAAACCCGGGATGAGGGGAGTTCCCCTGCATGGACAAAGGGATCAAAGCCAAAAAGTGGTATAAGAGAAGGACCCCTGAACCAAGACTTTAGATCAATTCTGACAAGGAACCCTGCACCAAGGACAAGAAGCCTGCTGATCCAAGGACTTGCCTACCCCTTCTGTCAGAGTGCTGTTTTCTGGGGGGAATCCTGCAGTCGCTTCTTTATTTTTGCCAAGGAACCAGGAGAGAGGAACTGAGTGTGTACTCTCAAGCTTTGCCAAGGAAATCTCCAAGGGCTGGAAGAGTGCCAGCCTCCTGTTAAAGTCACAGGGCTAAAGGACTTAACCATTTGCTGAAAGTACTTGTTGCTGGAACCTGAAAGTCCAGCACCTCTGATGAAATCCAGCAATCCCGACGCCGACGGACGCCGCCGAATCCAGCTCGACATCGTGAGCGCAGCTCCCGTGTCCTGCCTCTTCGACGCCGGCCGCTGGGCCCGATCGACGCTAGTAGCGAAGCCGCTGCCGACGCCTCGACCCCGAGCCCTCTCGACGCCACGAGCGCTGCTCACTCTTGCAACATCATCATTGACGACGACGCAGTATCCCGCTTCATCTCGTGAGCGCTGCTCCTGCCTGACATCTGTTGACACCGCTGCAGATCGCCCCGACTCCGAGGCCTGATCGACGCCGAAGACGCGACGCCGGACATCTCGACGCCACTGATCATCGTGTGCTTTGCTTTTCCAAGGTACTGTGTTGTGGGGGGTCCGTGTGATTCCGGGCTCGATGTAGCGCTCCTCGCGGTCGACGCCGAACCTTTGGATTAACTTTGCCTCGATGTCGTGTGACTCCCGTGTGGGTTACATTGTTGCCAAGAACTGTGATTTAAAGAAGAAGAGTTGCTTTTGTTACTAAACACTTTGTGCTAAGAAGAAACTACGCTTGAACTATTATTGTTTTCCTTCCAAGAGTATTTATTAAGATTGTGGTATATTTTTGTCGTTTTTTGGTCTTGTGCTAAGCCTTATATAAACATCCTTATTTTTATAATACTACTGTGTCGTGTCCATTTGTAGTGTATTCACTTTATTACTGTATGTGGTCATAAATGCTTAATGCACTGCCTCTGAGATAAGCCTGCCTGCTTTGCCAAGCTACCGAGGGGGTGAGCAGGGGTATCTAAGTGTGTGATCCCCTTGCCCTGACTAGAGGAGGTGGGTCCCTATTTGTCAGAAGTGTATACCTCTGCCAACTAGAGACAGCCAAGTCTAACACACCTCCGAACCCGTTTTTCCTTTAACCAAGCATTAAATGATGTCCTTCTGCACCCGTGGTCCAAGCCTAGCACAGGGGCGTCTGTGAATAGGACAACTGCACACGCCATCGTCCAGCGCCGGGTGACCCAAAGTTCCTCAGCCAAGATCCCACTCCTGAAAGTTTGGTGGTGCAGGCCTCTACATCCAAGGATGCATTCTCTTCCACCCCTCCAGATAGGGAATCCAAGAGGCTAGATTAAATTGGTAAGTAGATGTTTTCTTCCTCCAGCCTGGCATTGCGGTAGGTGAATACTGCATGCTTATTCAGCTGTTTCTCCCACTCCCTTTGGGAGACGGTTGCACAAGTGCTGGCAAGTCCTGGAGGAGGCCCGGGCTGTGCTCTCTCAAGCAGTTAAGGATGGGAGAAATGCAGCAAAATTCACCATAAGGTGTGGCCTTGATACCACGGAGTCTCTGGGCAGATTTCAACAACAGTTGCCTTGAGGTGCTACACCTGGGTTAGGACAACTGGCTTCTTGGCCAATGTCCAGGTAAATTTGACGGACATGCCTTTTGATGGAACCCATCTTTTTGGCGTAAAGGCAGATTTGGCCCTTGTGAGGTTCAACAACTCTTCAGCTACAGCCAGATCCTTGGGCCTCTTTTCTACTCCTCATGGCCAATTTACCTTTTGCCCCTTTTGTTGCCACAAAAGGGGTTTCCAGCCATGTCAGCCCTATCCCAGCCAAAGTCCTGTGCATGCTTCCCAAACCATGCACAGATGTGGACACAGTTCATTCCGACCTAAGAAAGGAAGCTAGAAGTCGTTGGCCACCCTTCCCCCGGCAGCTGCAGCCTCCAAGTGCTCCTAGTCTGACTCTGCAAGACCTCACCACCCCAGTTGGTGGAAGAATCCATCATCATCTTCCCCACTGAAGGTCCATAACATCGGACAAGTGGGTCTTGCAGATCATTCAGGAGAGCAATTCTCTGCCTTTCCTTTCCTCCCCACCATTCTGCCAGATCATGAACTGCTGACAGAGCATCATCTAAAATTGGTGCAGGAGGAAGTTACAGCTTTCTTGGCCAATAAAGTTATAGAGAGGGTTCTTGTTTCAGAAGTAGGCAGGGGCCGTTATTGCTGCTACTTTCTGATTCAGAAGAAGAACAAAGGGTTATGGCCCATTTTAGATCTTCGGGCTGTCAATCTCTTCCTCGAGAAGGAGAAGTTCAAGATGCTCACTCTCGCTCAGCTCTTGTCTGACCTAGATCAAGAAGACTGGGTGGTAGCTTTAGACCTGCAGGATGCATATTTTCACAACCCCATTCGTCCGGCCACAGGCATTACATGTGGTTTATGGTAGGCAGCAAGCCCCTTCAGTTTACTGAGCTTCACTTCGGCCTTACCAGTGCCATTCGTGTGTTCACCAAGGTGATGGAAGCGGTTGAAGCGCATCGGCACAGGTTAGGAGTTTCAGTCTTCCCCTACATCGACGACTGACTGTTGAAGGCTTCCTTGCCCCAGGCTGTTGTCTCCTACTTCAGACTATGGCAAACTTCCTGCATTTGCTGGGATTCTCTATAAACGTGCCTGAGTCACACTTGACTCCTTCTCAGTTGCTCCCTTTCATCAGAACTTTTCAGGACACAGTGCAGTTTTGAGCCTATCCTCCTGAGAAGCCAATCGAGGATATTCAGGTTATGATTCTGATGTTTCCATCTCTAGCCTGGATTTTGGTAAGACTGATTCTGAGGCTGTTGGGTCTCATGGCCTTCTGCATCCTGTTGGAAAAGCGTTCCAGGTGGCATACGTGGGCTCTGCAGTGGCACCCGAATTTCGAATGGGCACAGCATTGAGGAAATCTCACTGACATGGTCCAGATCTTGTAAGAAACTGTGAGAGATCAGCAGTGGTCGTTGATGAACCGCAATTAGGTTAACCGCAGCACCCTCTCCTTTCCCCAACCAGATCTCACAGTCATAACAGATGTGTGTCTTCTGTGATCGGGTGGCCATCTGGGAGAGGTGGAGATCGGGGGGCACCAGTCTCTGGCAGAGTCAGAGTTCCACATACATTTGTTGGAGCTTCAATAAATTCAAATGACATTGAAAGCATTTCTTATCTCAGTCAAGAAGATGTTAGTGCTGATGTTTATGAACAATAGCACCGCCATGTGATACTACCCTGCATCTCTGGACATGGCTGGAACAGCAGTGCATAACCCTGGTGGTTCAACTCCTGACAGGTTCTCTGAATGCCAAGAAGGATGAACCCAGCCATCGATGTCTATCAGATCAAGAATGGCATCTCTAGTCGGAGGAGGCGCAAGGCATCTTTCAACAGTTGGAAGAACCTTAGTTAGATTATGTTGCCTCCAAAGACAACGCACAGTATCAGCAAGGCGGCTAATGCTCAGCAACGCCTTTCGTCGTGAGTGGTGCTCAGACCTGCTGCACACCTTTCCGCCCATACCACTCCTGCCCAGGGTTCTGAAGAAGATCAGGAGTGACTGGCCCAAGTCATCCTTGTGGCCCTGGACTGGGCGAGGAGAGTCTGGCATCCACAGCCTCTGACAATTAGCATCGATCCTCCGATCAGGCTGCCCCCTTGGGAGGATCTGCTGTCACAGCAGCAGGGGAGGGTTCTCCACCCAAACCTGTCAACTCTGTGCCTCCATGCATGGAGATTGAGCATCAGTAGTTGATGGCTTTTGTCCTTCCTCCAGAAGAATGTCACTTTATTGGTCAGCCAGATGGCCCTCCACTAAGACAATGTGCGCTTGCAGTTGGCAGAAATAATAGATTTTTAAAGGGGCTGGCACACTTGTTTCCACCCGTGCCCTTTGTTATGCCGCAGTGGGACCTTAACTTGGTCCCTAGTTATCTTATGTGTGCTCCCTTCAAGCCTTTACACAACTGTCCCCTCTGGCTGCTTACCATCAATACAGCCTTTTTAGTGGCGATTACATCTGCCCGGAGGGTGAATGAGTTGCAGGCATTATCTTGCATGCCTCCCTACATGATGTATTTTCCAGACAAAGTGGTGCTTCGCACCCGTGCATCATTCTTTCCAAAGTTTGTTACCTCATTCCAGCTGGTTCAATCCATCATGCTGCCCCCTTCTTTGCTCTTCCGCATCCCTCTAAGGAAGAGAAGCATCTCCACCGCCTGGACCCAAAAATAGTGTTGTTGTTCTACCTTGACGGCACAAAAGAGTTCCGGGTGGAAGACCAACTCTTTGTGGGGTAGGTGGGAGCTAAGAATGGGCAGACATACCATATTTTGCTTGGTCGTTCTCTGCATTAAGATCTGCTATACCCTCACCAAGAAGCAGCCCCCTGAGGTATTAAGGGCCCATTACACCAGGGAAAAGGCTGAGACTATGGCCTTGGCTCAGGGTGTCCCAGTCCTTGACAAGTTTCAAGTTTAAGTTTATTTGATTTAGTTCTCGACTGAGAATCACAAATATTTAATACATGATATAAAAATGTAAGCAGTAAGATGATTAAAATATTCATTCTAATACAAAGTTAAAAAGGATTTTAAAAATGTAAATAAATTATAATATACAAATTCATTTGGCAGAGCCTTGCAAAGTGAGATCAAGTCCTGAACAGAGGTAATTCTACATTTTATATAAATTGGTTGTAGAAACCTTTTTCTAGCTGCTACGACTGTTGGATTTGGGCAAGTAAACAACAAATGTTCCAAGTCTTGCTCGCCACTGGTACAGAGAGCACTAGATTTTTCTTTTGGTAGCCACTTGTAAGCAAAAGATTTTAGAAGAAGTATCTCAAATCGGAGCAATAAGATCGATCTCCTGACTCCATGCTTTAGGTTGAAATAAACATGCTGTTGTGTTTTCCTGTAGACCAAAGTTTCAGCATATTGTTATACTGTGACAATTTGATGCAATGCTGAAAGTCAAGGTCAAAGCTTAGTCTTGGAGTGAAGTTCTTTAAGAAATGCTTCAGCTGGGCAGGATTCCAGGATTGTAACATATTGATATTTACGTTAGATAATTTAAAAGCAGTAGAGATTTTTCTACAGAATACATATTTTAAAGATCCTTGGTCAAATGTCTCAGTTTTGAGTAGGGATCGTAGTGTTCCTTCTTCTGCGTGGAAGAGGTTATATGCCCATCTGATGACATTGCTGATTCCTCTAGCATAGCAACTGACTAGTGAAAATTCAAGGCAAAGAGCTTGAACCGGGGCTGCTTGGGACATCTTTGTGAATTTCCGTAAGATCTTTCCGTATTTTAGATCTAGGTGTTTCCATTGACGTATTGGTATGTGTTCTAGAGCAAATGAAAATACCGGTGGAATCTTGGCGCTATATACCTGGAATAGCGAAGAGAAGTGTCGTTGACCGGTCGAGGCAAATAAACGTGTTAGTGCCCCCGCGTGAAACGTCAGCATTCCGGTTTAGATTCTGTATATGGAGCAAATTTTGAAGGGACTTTTTAAAGATTCGACCTAGATAGATGTACTCGTCTGTCACTTCTACCAGTTTTCCCCCTAGAGTCCAATTGAATTTGGTACTCCATTTCCTTCCCGAGAATGGAACTATTTTTGATTTTGCTAAATTCGGTATTAGGTCATTTTCCTCTGTGTAGCTGTGGAGAGCATGCAGGCTTCTTTGGAGGCCAAAAGGTGTTAGGTCTAATATGATTACATCATCTGCGTACATTATGGTGTAAATTTTGTGGAGAGCAATTTTGGGTGGAAAGTTGCAGATCTGTTTAAAGCATTCAGGTAGGTCGCTGAGATGTAGGGAAAACAATCAGGGAGCTAGAAGGCATCCTTGCCTAGGGCTGTTTGAGGTCGGAATTGGGCTTCTCAGACCCATCTCCCTCCCCATTTGGACCTGACACAACGTCCCGGAATGTAGTTACGTTATTACATGGAGTAGGTGATCCGGGATACCCATTTTGCTGAGTTTTCTCCAAAGTGTTCCTCTATCTACCCTATCGAATGCAGTGGTAAAGTCGACAAAAGCGGCGTACATGACCTGAGATTTTGAGGACACATATTTGTCTAGTATTGTTTGCAATACAGCCATGTTATCAGCAACGGAGTGCTTTTGTCTGAATCCAGCTTGATATAAAGGAATTAGACCTGATGAGAAAGTCCAGTCCTTGACATCTGTCAGGTGGCAGCGTGGGCATCTTTGCACTCATTTGCTAAACACTACTGCCTAGTTAGGTCCATAGGAATGGGCATTTTGCACGATCAGTCATGCAGGATTTCCTAGAATAAGGTATTGGTTCGCAACCCTCCGTCAGGATGGTATGGCTTGGGTATCTAATTCAAAGGTAAGAAATCTGCAGCTAGAACGCTCTATCAGATGAACGAGTTACTTACCTTTGGTAACTTATTATCTGGTAGAGACTCTATCTAGCTGCAGATTCCTTACAGCCCCACCCATGCTTTCTCGCTTTGCGGACAGATTATATTAGGGCTAAGGTTAGGGCTCAAGTTACTCCCCTTTTCAGGGCCCTCGTTTTGCAAACAACTACGTCAGTTACTTCGTGGCTCTGTGCTTCAGGCGTGGAAAAAACAAAATTACTGACGTCCGCGCGTCTGGGTGACGCCTATATAGGTACTAATACCCAAATAATTGCACAAAGTTCCCCTGGAGGTGATACCTATGTAGTGAAGAGTGGAAGAGTTCCCTCTCTCTGGAAGTGAGGTTGTATCTGGAAGTCAGGGGCGATCGTCCCTTATCGTAATTAGGGAAACCTCACACAACAGGTTGGTTCTATAACTACTGTCACATTCCCAACCAGTCGCTTTGTGTCATCATCAGCTTCCTGCTCCTGCGTCAAGCCGGCACTGCAATGCCTGACGGGCAGCACTTAGTGCTGCACTTTAACGGAGATGTTTTATTCCAAAGCCGATGTTTGAGTGGGTGTGAGGGGCCCTAGTGGTGAAGTAGTGAGCGTGAAAAGTACTGATTCTAAAAAAAGTTACTGCACTCTACTCTGGGTACTTTATTCCTGTAGCTGCCTACTTTATTAAAACTAAGAGGGGTATGGGATTTCGACCAACCTATGTGTGGGAAGCCAGTTTCAACCCTCAACAAGTGAGCTGGTCGACATGTTTCGTGCCATCAAGGCAATTCATCAGGACCAAAGGAAGTGCTCATAAACTTAAACCAGAGCCCATAACGGGCTGCGGGGTTAGATAGATACAACCTTTGGTTGGGTTTTCCCGCCGCCGCGCTGCAGCGCTTTTTGAGTGGCGCGCTGGCGCGGGCCCCTTTGGCTGAATCACTACTTTTCACGCTCACTACTTCACCACTAGGGCCCCTCACACCCACTCAAACATCGGCTTTGGAATAAAACATCTCCGTTAAAGTGCAGCACTAAGTGCTGCCCGTCAGGCATTGCAGTGCCGGCTTGACGCAGGAGCAGGAAGCCGATGATGACACGAAGCGACTGGTTGGGAATGTGACAGTAGTCATAGAACCAACCTGTTGTGTGAGGTTTCCCTAATTCCGATAAGGGACGATCGCCCCTGACTTCCAGATACAACCTCACTTCCAGAGAGAGGGAACTCTTCCACTCTTCACTACATAGGTATCACCTCCAGGGGAACTTTGTGCAATTATTTGGGTATTAGTTCGTTGGGACATGCACACTGGACCCCTATAAATATTGTCCCCCCCCTTTTGTCCCCCTTTGTTGTTAGCCTATATAGGTACCCCAACATCTTAACCGATGCTGCCGACGACATCACGTGGAGCCCAAGGGAGATACCCAACGGTAGGCGCAAAGGTATTGCGCAGTAAAAGTTTCCGGATCCAGTCTGATGCCTGGGGAATTCAAAGGTAAGGAATCTGCAGCTAGACAGTGTCTCTCCCCGATAATGTGTTACCGAAGGTAAGTAACTTATTCTTTACGCCACACCCAAGGAGGCGTAGAATTTTTACACATTCCCAGGTCTGCCAGTAATGTTAAATGTGGGAATTTGTGAACAACCAACGGTGGATGTTTGGGAACACCCAGGCTGCTCTCCACAGCCGCCACTAGGATAGCTTTTTAAAGGGTGTCTTTGACCTCATACATCATAAGGATTGTTTGGACTGGTGCAAGGTGCCCACTTTAATTAGTGGACAGCATATACCAGGCTAACTTCTCACATTGGTATGCAGCAGTTGGGATTGAAGCCTGCATTGTTTTACCAGATAAATCTTAGTATTGATTAACTGAAAACCACTAAGTATTAGGTACATATAATACCAGCCTAGAATAAGTAAGTTCTACTGAACTTGCGGTTGGGGAGTAAAGGGGCTAGCACACCCTTTCTCCAACCAAAAAAGAGTTTAGTTTTCCACTAAGTTAGGTAGGTGCATTTACCACACCACACTTAAGGGCCGATCAGGATCGCGGACGGACTTGCGTCCGTCCGCGACCCCAGAGCAGGAGGGAACCTCCGCATGGCATGCGGAGTTCCCTCCTGTGCAATTAGGATGTGACCGCCACCCTGGCGGTCACATCCTCTTTTTTTAACATTGCGGCGGGTGCAGCTTCAAGCTGCACCCGCGGCAATGTTAAAAATGCATGCATTGCTTTTGCATGCAGAAAGAGGCAGGCACCGTGCGGTGCCTGCCGCTTTCTGCATGCAAATGCAGGGGGGTACCATAGGTACCCCCCATGTGCACCCCCCACCCCCCCTTCACCTAGGGGGCCCGCAACGGGCCCCCGCAGTGAAGTTCCGTATGCTTTTCCACGGTGGGAAACGCGCCGCGGAAAAGCATAATTCACTGCCCATCCTAATATGGTGGACGGTGTCTGAGAGACACCGTCACCATATTAGAGCTTTTCCGCCGCGGTTGTAAGCCAACCGCGGCGGAAAAGCTGCGGACGGAAACCAGGACCCACCAGCCATCCTAATGTGGCGGTGGGTCCTTGGTCAGTCCGCTGCGGTTTTTCCGCATCCTCGGGGCCGGCGGTGGCTTCCGCCGGCCCCGAGGATGCGGAAAAACCGCAATCCTGATCGGCCCCTTAGTATGTCTTCTAAAAGAGAAGCCACCAGTGACTCTCTGCTTGCTAGATACTATGAGTTTACATTCCAGGAATTAAAATCCATATGTGTCTGTAGAAAGTTGAAGACAGGGAGTAATGCCAACACTCAACGCCTCATTGAGGTGTTACTGTTAGATGATCCTAGGAAGACACCTGGGTCTGATGAACAGGAAAGAGTGGGTGGGACACAGAATGAAGACAGGTCAGGAGGTGTCACCTTTTATGACCTAGATTCAAACCCTGGCCAGGAGGTTCAAGATGATTCCTAACTAGACAACTCAGATCTTCAGGGAGATGGTGGAGAAGGCCAAAATGGCCCTCTCTTCACTCCTCTTGTAAGAGTGCAGAGTTTATCAAGGAGATCTAGATCTCCCTCTGCAGAGTCACATCACTCAGGACAGTCTGTAGGGATCTCTATATCTCGCAAGAGGGACCATTCCTTAGACAGGGAGTATCAACTGCTTGAACTTGAGAAAGCTAGGGTTAGGCTCAGGCAAGAGCAGCTGACCCTAGACAAGGAATCCCTAGAAGTCCAGCGAACAAGAAATACATTAGGACTAGAGTCCCATGGTGGCAGCAACAGTGTCCCTAGAGTTAAGGAACATTCTTTTGACAATAGGAACCCGAGCAAGATTGTCCCTCCCTACCATGTTGGTGAGGACATCCATAAATGGATAACTGCTTTAGAGAGGGCCTGTAAAGTTCAGAGGGTCCCTCAAGAGCAGTGGGCAGCTATCTTGTGGCTCTCCTTTGCTGACAAAGGTAGAGATAAGCTCCTCACTGTTAGAGAAGATGATGCTGACAATTACTCAGTACTGAAGAGTGATCTTATTGATGTGTTTGGCTTAACCACTGAACAGCACAAGATTAAATTCAGAGACACGCAGAAGGCACAGAATCAGGACATGGGTAGACCTTGTGGATAATGCTATTAGGGCTCTGGCAGGCTGGTTGCTTGGCAGCAAAGTGAATGATTTCAAGGGACTGTACAGTTTGAGTATGAGGGAGGAGATCCTTAATAATTGCCAAAATCAGTTGTTGCATCAATACCTGGTTGACTCTGATATGACTTCTCCCCAAAAATTGGGAAAGAAGGCAGATAAGTGGGTCAGAACCAGAACCAGGGTGAAGCAGAAAACCCAGAACTCTGGTAGTGACCAGAAGAAGCAGGATTTTAAAACTCCAGATAAGGGACGGGACAAGGGTAAATATCAAAAGTCTTAATCAGGGACCCAAAAGCCTGCATCTGGGGAGGAGTCACAATCCAACAAAAAGGCAAAAATAATCTTTGGTGTTACTTATGTAAAGAAAAGACTCATTGGATAAAAGATGACAATTATCCAAAGGCCAAGGATTCAACTCCAACCACCACTGCTCCTAAGGCAACTGCTCCCCCTAGTACAGTTTGAAGTGGTGGTACAGGGAACAAGGGATTAGTAGGGTTAACCTTGGAATGTGAGGTGGTTTCTAGCAGAGTAAGAACTTCAGCTCAGGCTGTGCCTGTCTGTGATTGTGGCATGGATGTTACCACCTTATTTGTCATCCCAGTAACCTGGACAAATACAAACAACAGCCTTTGATTAATGGTAAGGAGGCCATGGCATACAGGGACACAGGTGCAAGTGTCACTATGGTGACAAAAGATCTTGTGGACCCTGACCAGATCATACTTGGTGAGATGTACCAAGTGACAAATGCTAACAATGTCAGGGCAGACAATTTCTTGGCAGTTGTTAATGTCAGCTAGGGAGGGGTAACTGGCCCAAAGAAGGTTGTAGTTAGCTCAGCCGTCTCTGTGGAATGCTTGTTTGGCAATGATTTAGAGACTTCAGCCTGGGGGGGCTGAAGTAGAACTCAGGACACATGCAGCAATGTTGGGCATCTCTGCAGATGTGTCTGATGTGACCAGGCCACAGGCCAAACTGATGTCTACTGAACAGGCCCTGGATCCTGAAAAGATAGACCAGGTGCCTTGCAAGAGGAGGAGCAGGAGGGGTAAGGCTGGGTCTTCCCCCCAGGCTCAGATAGAGGACCAGTCTCCTGAGGGAGATGACCCCTGTCCCTGGGAAGGAACTGTCTCAGATTAACTGGAACCTGATCAGGTTGAGTTCTTGGGAACAGTGGGCCCTTCCAGGGCAGATCTAAGTTAGGAGCAGCAAACCTGCCCCTCTCTTGAACCCCTCAGACAGCAAGCTGCTGCTGAGGCTGCTGGGAGTATAAGTGGGTCCCACAGGATCTATTGGGATGAGGGACTCCTTTACTCAGAGGGTAGAGACCCCAAGCCTGATGCCACCAGGAGGTTGGTCATAGCTCTGAGGTTTAGGGACTTCCTACTCACATTGGCACATGATATTCCCTTGGTAGGACACCTAGGCCAAAGTAAGACTTGGGACAGGCTTGTCCCTCACTTTCACTGGCCTCACATGTCAGAGGATACTAAGGAGTTTTGTCGCTCCTATACCACCTGTCAAGCCAGTGGTAAGTTAGGTGGTACCACAAAGGCCCCTCTAATACCCCTACCTGATGTGGGGTTCCCTTTGAGAGGGTTGGGATTGACATATTTGGTCCCATGAACCCTCCAAATGCTTCTGGGCACAGTTATATTCTAGTGGTGGTGGACCATGCCACTAGGTATCCAGAGGTTATACCCCTTAGAACCACTACAGCTCCTGTGGTGGTCAGGGCCCTCTTGGGAATTTTTTACAGAGTCGGTTTCGGTAAGGAGGTCTGAACTGGCAGAGGTGCAAACTTCATGTCTAGTTATATCACTGCAATGTGGAAGGAGTGTGGAGTGAATTACAAATTCACCACACCCTATCTCCCACAATACAATGGGTTAGTTGAAAGGTTCAACAAAACCCTAAAGGGCATCATCATGGGACTCCCAGAAAAGCTTAGGTGAAAGTGGGATATCCTGAACCCTGCCTCTCTTTGCCTACAGAGAGGTCCCACACAAGGGGTTTGGCTACAGCCCTTTTGAACATTTGCTTTGACATCCAGTTTGGGGCACCTTGTGCTTGGTGAAGAAGGGATGGGAGTTACCTCTCAAACCTTCCAAGCAAGACATAGTGGACTATGAACTTGGTCTCCTCCTAAGGATGGCTGAGTACATGAAGAAGGCCAGCAAAAACCTTGAGGCAAGCGAAGAATTGCAAAAAGTTTGGCATGACCAAAAGGCTGTACTGACTGTTTATCATCCTGGACAGAAAGTATGGGTGTTAGAGCCTGTGGCCCCAGCAGCTCTCCAAGACAAGTGAGTGGACCCCATACTATCATTGAGCAAAAGGGAGAGGTCCCCTACATGGTAGGCCTTGGAACTCCCAGGAGCCCCCACAGGGTGCTCCACGTAAACACACACTCAAAACCTATGTGGACAGGGCAGACATGGCTACTTATGAGGGACAGGAGAAAGAAGGTGGCACGCTCCCTGATCTCCTCTCACAGAGCCCTTGGCAGGCAGCCTGACCGAGCAACAGCAGACTGATTGTCGGAAGGTCCTCAATCAGTATAGGAATATGTTTTCTCTGAAAAATGAGATTTAGAGGCAGCCTGAACATGTCATAGATTGCATCAGGACTGAGGTCCAAAAGATGTTGGAATTGGGAGTAATTTAACCCTCAGATAGCCCTTGGGCTGGTCCACTGGTCCTGGTACCCAAACTCCATACCCAGGTTGGGAAGAGAGAAATTAGGTTCCGTGAGGACTACAGGGGGCTCAATGCAGTCACTAGGACTGATGCTCACCGTATTCCCAGGGTAGATGAACTCAGAGACACTTTGGCCTCAGCCAAGTACCTGAGCACATTTGACCTCGCTGCTGTATATTGGCAAATCAGACTAGCTGAGAATGCCAAACGAGAAACAGCATTTTTAACCCCTAGTGGGCATTATCATTTTATTGTGATGCCATTTGGTTTGAAGAATGCACCTGCCACATTCCAAAGGTTGGTGACCAAAGTCCTTACAGGCCTGGAAGCATATAGTGCAGCATATATTGATGATATAGCTGTCTTTCGCTCCATTTGGGGTAGTCACCTGGTCCCCCTGAAGAATGTTTTGGAGGCTCTGCAGAAATAAGTTCTCACTATCAAGGCCACACCAAGTGCCAGATAGCACAGAGTAAGGTTGTATTCCTGGGCCACCTTGTTGGTGGAGGCCAGGTTCAACCATTGGAAAGCAAAATCCAGACCATAATGGACTGGGTTGCTCCCACTACCCAGACTGAGGTCAGAGATTTATTGGGCCTGACTGGGTACTAACGGAGATTTGTCAAGGAGTATGGGTCCATAGTGACTCCCTTGAATGATCTGACATCAAAAAGAATGCCCAAGAAAGTTTAGTGGACAGTTCGCTGTTAGAAGGCATTTGATGATCTCAAGCAGGTCATGTACACTGCTCTCATTCTGCAAAGTCTGGTCTATTCCATACAATTCATTGTCCAAACAGAGGCATCTGCGTTGGGGGTAGGGACTGTGTTGTCACAACTTAATTCAGAGGGTCAGGATCAACCAGTAGCTTTTATTAGCAGAAAGTTGACTCCAAGAGGGAAGTTGGTCAGCCATTGAGAGGGAAGCCTTTGCTGTGGTTTGAACTCTGAAGAAGCTGAGGCCATACTTGTTTGGCACTCACTTTGTTGTTCGGACAGACCATAAAGCCCTCTTATAGCTAAAACAGATGAAGAGTGAAAACCCCAAACTTTTGAGATGGTCCATTTCCCTACAGGGGATGGTCTATACAGTGGAACATAGACCTGGGAGTAACTATGCCAATGCAGATGGACTCTCCAGATATTAAGCGTGTGCGTGAAATCAGTTTTGCGTGCAAATTTGCGGATTTTTGGAAATTTTGCGGTCTGCGAATCACGCGAATTTGCCCAAAAATCCGCAAATTTACAAGCTGCGAATTATTTTGCTTGGTCGTGCTTGAAAAATACCATATCGCGCGCGAGGCATTGACTTACCGTGAATCTGAGTCCGCCGAGTTGTTTTTCTCCCGGTTTGCGTATGCTGCGCCATTTTCGATCTTGCTGCGCGATCGCACGAAAGTTTTTCTAACGCATTTACGTCATCGCTGCTCGTCATCTTGCACAACGAGAGTTTGACAACGCTAGTACGTCATAAGGGCCCGCGATCACGCGGGAGTAAACAATGCCGAACATGTAGATGTGGACTTTGGAGTTTGGATCACTTTTGGACTTGAGATTTTACAAGTAAGTTGGTGTTGTTTGTTTGGGGCATTGCAGTTGAGGCAACTACAGTTTTAAAACTTTTTTCACAACTTTAAAAAAATATATATTGTGGGTAGCCACAGTTTCCAGTAGGCCCAGGGTTAGTCATGGGTGCATGATACAACTGTTTCTGTGGTTTTTTTTAAACTTAATTCTCATTTATGTCATGGGATTTTAGCTCACTGTTATATGTTGATTTTTCTTTTAATTTTGGAGTGCCTGTAAAGCTTTTCCAGCCAGTAGGCCCAGGTGTAGTGAGTGGTACATGGACCTAGTCTTTCTGTGGGGTGTCTTGAATTTAAACATCATTGAAGGCATGGATGGCATTGGATTGTGGTGATTTTTGTGTGTTTTTTTACTTTTTGGGGTGTTGTTGGGGCCTGGCCATGTGGGTGGGGGCCATTTTGAGGCCTGGTCCAGGCAGGGCCTGGCCATGTGGTGGGGGTCAAGGGGCCATTTTGAAGCCAGGCAGTGTGCTCAGAGCTGCACCCAGTTTGCCTTGCTTTCAACCATTATGCCCAGGTGTAGTGAGTGGTGCATGGACCTAGTCTTTCTGTGGGGTGTCTTGAATTTAAACATCATTGAGGGCATGGATGGCATTGGATTGTGGTGATTTTTGTGTGTTTTTCAAATTTTTGGGGTGTTGTTGGGGCTGGCCATGTGGGTGGGGGCCATTTTGAGGCCTGGTACAGGCAGGGCCTGGCCATGGGATGGGGGTCAAGGGGCCATTTTGAAGCCAGGCAGTGTACTCAGGCCTGCACCCAGTTTGCCTTGCTTTCAACCATTATGCCCAGGTGTGATGAGTGGTGCATGGACCTAGTCTTCCTGTGGGGTGTCTTGAATTTAATCATCATTTAGGGCATGGATGGCATTGGATTGTGGTGATTTTCTGTGTGTTTTTCGACTTTTTGGGGTGTTGTTGGGGCCTGGCTATGTGGGTGGGGACCATTTTGAGGCCTGGTACAGGCAGGGCCTGGCCATGTGGTGGGGGTCAAGGGGCCATTTTGAAGCCAGGCAGTGTGCTCAGAGCTGCACCCAGTTTGCCTTGCTTTCAACCATTATGCCCAGGTGTAGTGAGTGGTGCATGGACCTAGTCTTTCTGTGGGTTGTCTTGAATTTAAACAACATTGAGGGCATGGATGGCATTGGATGTGGTGATTTTTGTGTGTTTTTTCGACTTTTTGGAGTGTTGTTAGGGCTTGGCCATGTGGGTGGGGGCCGTTTTGAGGCCTGGTACAGGCAGGGCCTGGTCATGTGGTGGGGGTCAAGGGGCCATTTCGAAACCAGGCAGTGTGCTCAGGCCTGCACCCAGTTTGCCTTGCTTTCAACCATTATGCCTAGGTGTAGTGAGTGGTGCATGGACCTAGTCTTTCTGTGGGTTGTCTTGAATTTAAACATCATTGAGGGTATGCATGGCATTGGATTTGGGTGATTTGTGTGTGTTATTCGACTTTTTTGAGGTGTTGTCGGGCCTGGCCATGTGGGTGGGGGCCATTTTGAGGCCTGGTTCAGGCAGGGCTTGGCCATTTGGTGGGGGTCAAGGGGCCATTTTGAAGCCAGGCAGTGTGCTCAGGCCTGCACCCAGTTTGCCTTGCTTTCAACTATTATGCCCAGGTGTAGTGAGTGGTGCAGGGACCTAGTCTTTCTGTGGGGTGTCTTGAATTTAAACATCATTGAGGGCATGGACGGTATTGGATTGTGGTGATTTTTGTGTGTTTTCCGACTTTTTAGGGTGTTGTTGGGGCCTGGCCATGTTGGTTGGGGGATATTTTGAGGCCTGGTACAGGCAGGGCCTGGCCATGTGGTGGGGGTCAAGGGGTCATTTTGAAACCAGGCAGTGTGCTCAGGCCTGCACCCAGTCTGCCTTGCTTTCAACCATTGTGCCCAGGTGTAGTGAGTGGTGCATGGACCTAGTCTTTCTGTGGGGTGCCTTGAATTTAAACATCATTGAGGGCATGGATGGCATTGGATTGTGGTGATTTTTGTGTATTTTTTGACTTTTTGGGGTGTTGGGGCCTGGCCATGTGGGTGGGGGCCATTTTGAGGCCTGGTACATGCAGGGCCTGGCCATGTGGTGTGTGTCAAGGGGCCAATTTGAAGCCAGGCAGTGTGCTTAGGCCTGCCCCCAGTTTGCCTTGCTTTCAACCATTATGCCTAGATGTAGTGAGTGGTGCATGGACCTAGTCTTTCTGTGGGTTGTCTTGAATTTATATATCATTGAGGGCATGGATGGCATTGCATTATGGTGATTATTGTGTGTTTTTTTACTTTTTGGGGTGTTGTCGGGCCTGGCCATGTGGGTGGGGGCCATTTTGAGGCCTGGTACATGCAAGGCCTGGCCATGTGGTGGGGGTCAAGGGGCCATTTTGAAGCCAGGCAGTGTGCTCAGGCCTGCACCCAGTTTGCCTTGCTTTCAACCATTATGCCCAGGTGTAGTGAGTGGTGCATGGACCTAGTCTTTCTGTGGGGTGTCTTGAATTTAAACATCATTGAGGGCATGGATGGCATTGGATTGTGGTGATTTTTGTGTGTTTTTCAAATTTTTGGGGTGTTGTTGGGGCTGGCCATGTGGGTGGGGGCCATTTTGAGGCCTGGTACAGGCAGGGCCTGGCCATGGGATGGGGGTCAAGGGGCCATTTTGAAGCCAGGCAGTGTACTCAGGCCTGCACCCAGTTTGCCTTGCTTTCAACCATTATGCCCAGGTGTGATGAGTGGTGCATGGACCTAGTCTTCCTGTGGGGTGTCTTGAATTTAATCATCATTTCGGGCATGGATGGCATTGGATTGTGGTGATTTTCTGTGTGTTTTTCGACTTTTTGGGGTGTTGTTGGGGCCTGGCTATGTGGGTGGGGACCATTTTGAGGCCTGGTACAGGCAGGGCCTGGCCATGTGGTGGGGGTCAAGGGGCCATTTTGAAGCCAGGCAGTGTGCTCAGAGCTGCACCCAGTTTGCCTTGCTTTCAACCATTATGCCCAGGTGTAGTGAGTGGTGCATGGACCTAGTCTTTCTGTGGGTTGTCTTGAATTTAAACAACATTGAGGGCATGGATGGCATTGGATGTGGTGATTTTTGTGTGTTTTTTCGACTTTTTGGAGTGTTGTTAGGGCTTGGCCATGTGGGTGGGGGCCGTTTTGAGGCCTGGTACAGGCAGGGCCTGGTCATGTGGTGGGGGTCAAGGGGCCATTTCGAAACCAGGCAGTGTGCTCAGGCCTGCACCCAGTTTGCCTTGCTTTCAACCATTATGCCTAGGTGTAGTGAGTGGTGCATGGACCTAGTCTTTCTGTGGGTTGTCTTGAATTTAAACATCATTGAGGGTATGCATGGCATTGGATTTGGGTGATTTGTGTGTGTTATTCGACTTTTTTGAGGTGTTGTCGGGCCTGGCCATGTGGGTGGGGGCCATTTTGAGGCCTGGTTCAGGCAGGGCTTGGCCATTTGGTGGGGGTCAAGGGGCCATTTTGAAGCCAGGCAGTGTGCTCAGGCCTGCACCCAGTTTGCCTTGCTTTCAACTATTATGCCCAGGTGTAGTGAGTGGTGCAGGGACCTAGTCTTTCTGTGGGGTGTCTTGAATTTAAACATCATTGAGGGCATGGACGGTATTGGATTGTGGTGATTTTTGTGTGTTTTCCGACTTTTTAGGGTGTTGTTGGGGCCTGGCCATGTTGGTTGGGGGATATTTTGAGGCCTGGTACAGGCAGGGCCTGGCCATGTGGTGGGGGTCAAGGGGTCATTTTGAAACCAGGCAGTGTGCTCAGGCCTGCACCCAGTCTGCCTTGCTTTCAACCATTGTGCCCAGGTGTAGTGAGTGGTGCATGGACCTAGTCTTTCTGTGGGGTGCCTTGAATTTAAACATCATTGAGGGCATGGATGGCATTGGATTGTGGTGATTTTTGTGTATTTTTTGACTTTTTGGGGTGTTGGGGCCTGGCCATGTGGGTGGGGGCCATTTTGAGGCCTGGTACATGCAGGGCCTGGCCATGTGGTGTGTGTCAAGGGGCCAATTTGAAGCCAGGCAGTGTGCTTAGGCCTGCCCCCAGTTTGCCTTGCTTTCAACCATTATGCCTAGATGTAGTGAGTGGTGCATGGACCTAGTCTTTCTGTGGGTTGTCTTGAATTTATATATCATTGAGGGCATGGATGGCATTGCATTATGGTGATTATTGTGTGTTTTTTTACTTTTTGGGGTGTTGTCGGGCCTGGCCATGTGGGTGGGGGCCATTTTGAGGCCTGGTACATGCAAGGCCTGGCCATGTGGTGGGGGTCAAGGGGCCATTTTGAAGCCAGGCAGTGTGCTCAGGCCTGCACCCAGTTTGCCTTGCTTTCAACCATTATGCCCAGGTGTAGTGAGTGGTGCATGGATCTAGCCTTTCTGTGGGTTGTCTTGAATTTAAACATCATTGAGGGCATGGATGGAATTAGAATGTGGTGATTTTTGTGTGTTTTTCGACTTTTTGGGGTGTTGTTGGAGCCTGGCCACGTGGGTGGGGGCCGTTTTGAGGCCTGGTACAGGCAGGGCCTGGCCATGTGGTGGGGGTCAAGGGAAGATTGGAAGTCCCTGTAATTATCGTAGCAGACTAGAATCGCTGAAGGAATTATTTAATATTATGGGGAAGGGGGTTTGTTTGTGGATCTAAGGTAGTAGGGATGTTATAAAGCAAGCTCCATAAATAAACCAAGATAAGTAACTAGAATACACTGAAGTAACTGGCAAATACAACTGAATTATAAAAACAATGTGCAAAATTTATTCACAACCTCCCAGTTGGGTTACATTCTAAAACATAATGCGAAGCAATTAAAAAGACCACCCAAAGTGGTAGCACAATCGATAAAATTACAGTCAAAGTATTAAAAAAGTCGACGCGGCGTTTCGGTGCTAGTAAATCTTGACACCTTCATCAGGACATTAAGGACATTTGACTCCGTATCTGTGTTTTCGTTTGAGAAAGCTTTTCAATTTCTTATCAACTCAGTCTGAGCTGCTCAAATAGTTTCCACTGTTGTTTTTAAATCATGAAAATAGTCAACAATCTTTTCCATGTGCACGGAGGAACCACCGTTGTCAATAGGAGTGGCTACTTCTTAAATACTTGTTGCTTTAGATAGTTTTTTTTCCCTTTTCCCCGGACCAACTTTGTGTGAGTTGGGTGTAAGAATACAGTTAGTAAGTCTTCACCAAGCATCAGGATGTATTTTTTATCCGAGGAGATTTAGCTCTTATCAATCGAACTCGGCCTCCCTGTTCCTCCGTGCTCTGTTCTTCATTCCGATCAGAAGATAGATGGGGGTCAAGGGGCCATTTTGAATCCAGGCAGTGTGCTCATGCCTGCACCCAGTATGCCTTGCTTTCAACCAATATGCCCAGGTGTAGTGAGTGGTGCATGGACCTAGTCTTTCTGTGGGGTGTCTTGAATTTAAAGATCATTGAGGGCATGGATGGCAATGGATTTTGGTGATTTTTGTGTGTTTTTTTTACTTTTTGGGGTGTTGTTGGGGCCTGGCCATATGGGTGGGGGCCATTTTGAGGCATGGTACAGGCAGGGCCTGGCCATGTGGTGGGGGTCAATGGGCCATTTTGAAAACAGGCAGTGTGCTCAGGCCTGCAACCAGTTTGCCTTGCTTTCAACCATTATGCCCAGGTGTAGTGAGTGGTGCAGGGACCTAGTCTTTCCTTGGGGTGTCTTGAATTTAAACATCATTGAGGGCATGGATGGCATTGGATTGTGGTGATTTTTGTGTGTTTTCCAACTTTTTGGGGTGTTGTTGGGGCCTGGCAATGGGGGTGGGGGCCATTTTGAGGCCTGGTACAGGCAGGGCCTGGCCATGGGGTGGGGGTCAAGGGGCCATTTTGAAGCCAGGCAGTGTGCTCAGGCCTGCACCCAGTTTGCCTTGCTTTCAAACATTATGCCCAGGGGTACTCAGTGGTGCATGGACCTGGTCTTTCTGTAGGGTATCTTGAATTGTCATGTGTGGCACAGACAAGACAACTCTGCAACTCGTGCAACTGCGGCCTGCTGTTCTGACATCTGAAGAAGATGGCCCCAAAGAAAGGTGGCCATAGTGGCTCAGCGAAAAAAGTTGCCAGTGCCACTGCCAGTAAGAAGGAGCAGAAGAAGCAAGTGGCACCACCTACCAAGGAGACTGGTGTGCCCACCAACACCTTTTTTGGGGACAAAAACTATGCCTGCAGTAGCAGCGGTGTCCGCCGGGGACCAAGCTGAAAGTAGCACCTCCGCTTCATTGGGCTCAGTGCCACCACGCCAAGTTAGGTCCAAGACCATGAGTGCTGTTAACAACACAACACTGTTGGGGCAGCCACTTTGGTTGTTCAATCACCATCGACCAGTGATGTTGGCTCATCACAAGAAAGTACCATCCAATCAACGCCGGGTGTAACTCAGCTGACGAGTGTTCAACAACCATGGCCGCAACGACAACTACAGGTGCAACTAGTACCAGAGCAAGTACATGGGCAAGAAGAGGCGCAAGGAGAGGCACAAGGAGAGGCACAAGGAGAGGCGCAAGGAGAGGCGCATGGAGATGTACAAGGAGAGGTGCAACGCTTGTTCCTCCAGAAGTAGGGGCACATCAGGAAATTGATATTCAAGCGTTATCATCCGAGGAAGCCACTCCTCCTGAGGATGATCCATTGTCTTCCAGATCCCCAGCAAGAAAAAGGTCAAGGAGGGCTACTACTACTACAAGTTCTTCTTCAAGCCCCCTTCATTCTGATGACCTTGATCCTGATTGGAATCCACAAATGCAGTCTGAGAGTGAGGCACGCCATGAGCCGACAAAGGTAGCTAAGCCTAAAAGGAAGGCACCCACAATGCTTCTACTTATGTGTGATGACGACGAACAAGAAGTGGTGTCTTCTGCTGCTGATGAACAGTCTGACGACGACCCAGTCATCACAGACTTCACTCCAGCCCCAGCGGGCATGGAGCAGACAGACATTTTCACCCTATCCGGAATGGCTGCTGAGCGGGATGTGGGCGGCGTGGCACTGGTACCACCACCAATGCAGATAACTACAACACCAACACGACCTACAGCTTCCATCTTTTTTAGTCAGAAAGGCCGGCAGGAACCTCCATCCAGCTCGACCTCCATTACCTCAAGTAGTGGTGCTGTAAGTAAACAACAGAAACGAATTCAGCCACGCTCATCCTCCACTTCATCTGTTATTGGAAGTCAAAGTAGCACATCCACCACCAGCAGACATCTCCAGTCCCCAGTTTGGGACTTCTTTACTGTTAGCAAAAAGGCGGAAAACATGGTTGTTTGTTCGATTTGTAAAGTATTCGTTAGTCGGGGTAAGCTTGGTACCAACTATGGTACTGGAGGCCAGAGAGGTCATCTCAAAACACACCACCCATATTCAGTGGTACGCGCAACTAACTAAGATCGAGGAAGTCCAAAGTAGAACTGATCCAAATGTATCCATTCACATTGCATCTGATTCTGACGAGGGGCTGATTGTGCAGGGGGGAAGTCAAGAACCGAGCAACACTTTTTCTAGTACACCCAGTACCCCTGGCAGCAGCACTGCAGTGGTAGCCCCCACACCCTCTACCCCTGCAACATGTATGGGGCACACTAAGAGTCTGGGACAGACACCAATGCAAAAAAGTCCATCAATGAGCCTAACTGGTTTGAAGTCTGCATCATCATCATCATCATCACGTACACGGTCCAGCCCACCATTAGAAGCATGTTTTGGTCTTAGGCGCCATTTGAACGCAACCACCCAACGGTAGGTCTGTATAACGCAAAGCTGGCTAAAATGCTAGCGCTGGACCTTCTCCCTTTTTCTTTCGTGGAAGGGGTGGGGTTTCTAGAATTTGTGGCAACAGTCTGCCCTAAATGGAAGGTTCCTAGCCGGTCCTATTTTGCCAGAGTTGCAGTTTCAGCACTACATCAAGATGTGCTGGAGGTGATTGGGGCAGCTTTGCAGAAGTGCTGTTCACACTATCCACTTGACAACAGACATGTGGACCAGTTGACAAGCCCTTGATTGCATATGCATCACTGCACACTGGGTCTCTTTTGCAGGGGTTAGAGACAAGTCAAGTGCAGGTGTTGACCCGGACACACTTTTTCAAGCTACTCGGAAAGATGCAACATTAGCCATGTTTGCCATGGAGAAAACTCATACTGCACCTAACCTTTTGGAGGAGTTTGATAAGATGGTCTCTGAATGGCTGCATTCAAGAAATCCCATAGTTGGTTATGTTTCCACGGATAATGGCAGTAATATAGTTACGGCCATGCAACAAGGTGACTATATCAGAGTGCCGTGTTTGGCGCACAGTATTAACATCGTGGTGCAAGATTTCTTGAAAAATTAAAACACAGTCAGCAAGTTACTGACCACCTGTCGAAGAATCTGCACACATTTTAGCCATTCTTTTAAGGCTCGGAAGGAGCTGAGGACCATTCAACATGAAGGTAGACTGCCAATCAAAGGACTCATCCAGGAGGAGGCAACACGTTGGAACTCAACCTTTTACATGCTTGAGCGTCTGTCTGAGCAGTGGGGGGTAATAAATGATTATGTCTATAAACTGGGTTCTACTTTGAAAGACATGAGGCTAGAGTTGGAGGAATGGAAGCTAGTTGCAAGCCTGACAGACATGCTTCATCCTTTTGAGGTCTTCATGCGTGAAGTCAGCAGGGAGGACTGTTCTTTGGGCAAAGCTATCCCATTGTTGGTCATGCTAGAGCACCAACTGAAGGCAGTGTCTTCCACGTTCCGAGATGATGCTCAAAAGCAAGATGCATATCATTTGACAGAGAGGTTATTAAGCCGCCTAGTTGACAATGAAAGGCTTATAAACATACATACAGAACAACATTACATTTGTGCCACTATTATGGATCCACGGTATAAAAAGGCAGTGGCTAGCAAAGCATTCATTCCTTTTGATGAAGCAGATGTTTCAAAGTACAAACATTGGCTAGCTGTGTCAGCCAGTCAGTTTGAAAAAGAGCGGCAGAAAATTCAAGGAGCCGGCAGAAGTACAACTGAATCAGCAGGCCATCCAGCGTCAAGTTCCACTTCTGAATCTGTGGCCAAAGGGAGTCACTTTCCCTCACAGCCGTTAACCACACCAGCAGCAACCATATCATCGCCCTCACCTGCACCAGGGCCAGCCATAATATTGTCGGAAGAGGATTGGCTAACTCATCAAGGGTTTGCTCATTACTGTGCTGCAAAGGCCACAGATGGTACGCAAAGTGGAGCAACCGTGGAGAACCTTGAGTCGATGGTGCAGGCCCATCTGGATGACCCAACAGAGGTCTTTGTTAATAAGAACCCATTGCTGTATTGGTACAGGAAAATGCCTCTATGGCCACTGGTCACCAACCTGGCTCTAAATTATTTGTCTTGCCCACTCACAAGCGTGTCTTCTAAACGTGTTTTCAGAGCTGCTGGTGCCATTATACTTTCAAAAAGGACCCGCCTCTCGCCCAAAAATGTGGAGAGGTTAACACTGATCAAGATGAATCAGCACTTTATACCACGAGATTACAAAATACCTGAATGCACGCAGGAAGAAGAGGACTCCGACTTAGGTGACGGAAGTTCCTCTCTGTTAGCTGACCTACTCCTGTCTCAATTCATAGAGTTTGAGGACGAGCTCTACTTCCCTGACACCGAGGCCTGAAAATGACTTCCTTTTTTTCGTCCTTATTCACTTTTATTCCTGTGTGTCTTTTTTTGTTTTTCAACTTTTATCACAACAAAACTCTAATCACCTAATCACAACAAGTCCATCAGCAGCACTGTCTTCATCTAATTTTCCTTATTGATTTGAAGGTGCCGCAGTCTGCATCCCTGAGGTTCACAAGTTCACAACTCAATCATGATCCTCTATACTCCTCCTCCAAACTCCGCCTATCCATTTCCCTCGAGGCACATGGATGGATTACGACGAGCCCCCTCAAGTGGGACTGAAATTACTGACTGACTGCATGCTTGCTGATTGCTGACAGAGTTACTTCTGATATTGACAGGAGAGGCTGCCCTGTGGGCCCTCACTTTCCGAAGAAGATGCGGACAAAAAGTAGAACAGGTAATGAATAATTGAGAAGATGGCATGCAGTGGACAGCAATGGCTGTCTGGCTCTGATTAAACCAATTGCTGTTTGTTTTTGTGCATGAAATGATGAATCATATGTCTTTACTTAGTTATTATTTAATCTTTTGCACAGAGAGCCAGAAACGCCAGAGACGCCGACCGCCATTCTCGCAAGCCAGAGCTGCAATCTGCAGCGTCTACCCGCAGCACCGTTCACAGAGCCCCACTCAGCCCCACGCCGAGCTAGGGGACTAGGTAGGACAAGGTGACTGGTGTTCAGTGAGCGGCATCGGCAGTATCAGTGGGGGCCTCAGCAGCAGCTTCACCCCAGCGGCAGCAACAGCACGTCACAATACCGGCATCGGTATCAGCACCAGTATCGGCGGCCGGAATCAGCCCTGCCTACCAACCTACCAGCCTCAGCCTACGGCCTCAGCAGTGGACAGCAGTGGTCCGCTGGCCAGGGGGCCACTGGAGAGCCGAGAGGCGAGAGGCGAAAGGCAAAATCGGCAGAACGCCAGACCGAGCGGTACGCACAGGTTACTGCGGGAAAATGGGCTACCGGGCTATGGGGTTACCGGCGGTCGGGGGCACCATTAACATGATCGGCCTGCCGCGAAACACGATTTGCCCTGCCTAGCCCAGAGAAAGCACCGCACCGCTGGGGGACCGCGGGAAACATCTGCTGGGCATTGCCCGCCGAAAACCACCCGCCGACGCTACTGAAGCTACGGAAACTGAAGCTGCGGACCTCACCACAACATCTCCCCCTCCACCGCAGCTTCTGGGCCACACCTCTGCCGCCGAGCAGCCGAATGTGTCTTTTGAGGGAAGGGGTAAGGGGCAAGGGGTCACCGACTCCAACCCCTGCCCTCGCCCAGGCCCCAGGCTCCAGGACCTGGTTATTGCGGGGGGGCCTCAGGTTTACCATCGGACAATCCCTTTGACTGCTGGATCTATAACTGCCACAACAGTCACAGTAGCAGCGGTTCTGCTAACCTGGCCCCTCTATAATTCACGGCTAACCACAGCAGAGCTCGGCTCGGATAGTGGTGCCTAATACCTGGCCGCGGCAGGTGGAAAAGGAGATCCGGGGTGTGCTGCGGAGCTGTGGGAAGCAGCTGACAACCACGGGGGTTTAAGTGGTTCAAAGTATTACCCGTGTGCAGGACGAACAGGAAGGAGTAGACTTGTAAGCATGGGCGAATTTTGCGAATCTCGCGTTCGCGAATTTTGCGGATTTGCGAACTCGCAATCCGCAAAATCCGCGAATTCCCGCGAATTTGCGGATTTTTTTTTTTGTGTTCGCAAGTGTTTCTGCCAGTTCGCGAGGATTTGGTACTAGTTCGCAATTGCGAACTTACTTGTCGGCTCGCAACGGTTGCGACTATGTTGTTTCTATGTCTGGTTCATCATCACAGCCTCCCAGCACCCTCTGTTTCTCCACTGCCACCTTCTCTTTGACCCATGCCACCCTCTGTTACATCAATGCCACCCTCTGGTTCATCATCACTGTAGAAGATGGGGGGGAAAGCAAGCCCACCTGCCCTGCTTGAACTGACATTAATTAATTTGGGGTTAGTTTATTAACAACACCTGCCCTGCCCCAACTGACAATAATGAATTAGGGGCTAATTAATGTGTCACTGAATTTGAAGTTCCAGCCTGGCACCTGGTTGTCTGCTCCCTTAGCTGTAAATCAGGACCTTTGTGGCATACAGTTAAGGTCAGAGCAGGGTCACACAATAGTTGCAAGCAGGCAACCGAATTCTGGAGGGCCCCCTCAGGAAGCACTACAGGGAATTGTTACAAATCATGAGGTTGACCTTTTGCACCTGCTCATTGCTTTTGCTTTTGCAAAAATAGTTTTTCGGTTTTTTCGCGCTATTCGCAAGGCGCGGCGTCATGCGAAACCGACCGCGGAAGCCGCCAATTTGTGCGAATGAGCTTTATATTTTTTTTGCGGCTTGTTAATTCGCGAGTTTTTTTGCAGTATTCGTGAGCCGCTTGCAGCGCAACACGCAAATTTACCCCAAGGTCAAGTACGGGCGCAGCCATTTTGTTTGCGTGACGTATTTCCGTTTCCGCCCGCTATGTATAATCTCGCGAAGTAAGCGCATTGCGAGTACAAGTTCGCACGAGATCGCGAGGAAAATCTTGTGCGAACTTACTTTCGCGCTCCTGAACGGGTGGCCATCTTGTTTTTCATTCATTTCCTGTGTCTGGGCATGGTGTTTAATCCTCTTGCTATCTGTGCCATCCTTTGCTTGTTTTCAGTTTTATTGAACGATTTTGCTTCTTATCTATCCCTCTCTTTTCCTAGCTGTATATTTTTGTCTTTTCTGCTATTTTTCTTTACTTTTAAACTACTTTTTTAAACTCTTTTCTTTTCTTCTTCCCTATCCTATTCCTTCTTAATTTTCTACTTCCTACCTTACTTGCCCAGACCATGGTGAAGCCAGGCGCCGTGAAGCTGCCCAGGCACTTGAGGGCTGCAGCGGCGGCGGGGAGGAGGAGTCCTGGACCCCGTGCCAGGACAGCATGCGGTCGATTGAGGGGGGAGCAGGAGACGCGACGGGAGATCTTCAGCCCGGAGGAAGTGGGCGCGCTGGTCTACTTCGTCCAGCGCCGCCTGCCCAGGACCATCGCGGGAGGCGGCAGGATCGCGGCCAGCTACAACATCCGGGAGCGCCGGAAGCGGTGGGAGAAGGTGTGCTGGGCCATGTCCCAACTCTCCGGGGTCCAGCGCACCTACAGCCAGGTCACCCACCGCTGGACAGACGTCCTGGACAGGGAGCGCGACCTGCTGGACCAGCTCGGCTTGGAGATCCCCGGGCTTGGTGAGTAGTAGTAGCTATTTCATCACTCACTACTATGTTTTCTCCTGCTCTGTGTTGTTGTATTGCAAATATTTGTTTTTTACATGGAGCAAGCCAATAATGCTGCTGACGATTACATTGTAGTTAAATCATATTTCAAAATCTTCTGTGCATTTCAGGTGCACTGCTCTACTTCTCAGTGGCGTTGCTACTATGCTTATTTGTTTTCTATTTTGTGGTCTCATTGGCCTGAGTAACAATTATGTATGAGTGTACTTTACAGAACTGCGTAATGCTAGACACTAGGGGGCAGATTACATTTACAAGCCCCATGCGCCACGTTTACGTTGCCTTGCGTGACGCAACAGCGGCGTAAATGTGGCGCATCCCTGCGAGTCATTTACAGTGTGACGCATCTAGGGAGATGCGTCACGTTATACAGCCATGGGCCTGCGCCACAATGGGTGCGTTCCTAGTATTCAGGGTGGGCGGTCCTGCGGCTGTGCGCCTCACAAAAGTGCCTGCGTGAAATCTACAAGATTTAACGCAGGCACTTCTGCGACGCTGCTACGTCAATTCAATTCCTTATGCCTGCTTGAAGCAGGCGTAAGGACTGACACAGCATGTTAAGTATTGGGTGGCCCTGAGCATTACTGGAGTTGCATTGCGTTGGCGACGTGACTCCAGCGATGCGCCGCTCTTACGTGAGGAGATGCGTCACGCAAGTGCCTACCCTTGCGCCAGGGCGCGCCGCATTGTAAATGAGGCGCATCTGCCGTGTCGCAAGGGTAGTTTTGCGTGACGCATTTGATCTGGCGCATCTCTGGAGATGCGCCAGAAAGCGTAAGTAAGTATGCCCCTAAGGGGCAGAATTGCAATTACCGTCGCATCCCTGCAAAGTAGCAGGGATGCGCCAGTAATTGTGCAGCCCGCTACCACCACCAAACATGGTGCGCCGTATTTGCAATGCGGCACACCATGGGCCCAAAACATCAGCGAAGCTTTACTGCTGGAGTTGCGTCGCAACGATGGCGCAGCTCCAGCAATGCTCTGGGGTACCCTATCTCCCCAATGCTGGTTCAAGCCGTACGTCTGCTTCAAGCAGGTGCAGGCCAGGGTTTGTGTGACGCATCATTGTCCTAAAGGTGACTGATTGAAATTTTGTAGAATTCCCTCAGCCACTTTTAGGATGTGTTCCAGCGCAGGAATGCCCTCCATGGCGCCTGAACGCCCCCTGATGGCGCAGGGCTTTATAACGGGATGCATCTCCCAAATGCGTCACGTTGTTATAATATTATACGCCGCACCATGGCGCCTCTTTTGTTTAGCTGCTGCGTCACAAAAGTCACGCAAGAACAGAGCAAAAGAGCCGCTAGGGGCTTAAATCTGCCCCTTCCTTTGTACCCCTGACAATAAGAAAAATAGTGGCGGTGGATTGATAGTTTGACTGTTTAAATGACTGGTTATGTAGCAGGCAACTGTTAGTGTTGTCACTGATCTGACTGAAATCACAATGGAGTTTGTCTGTCACTTTGCGTCTTGCCTGCGGACTGCTGCCTGCCAGTCCTAGGTGAACCTTTCAGTACTTTGTTTAGTGAGTTACGTGACTTTCGAAGTCGCAGGTCCGCAAATCAATGAAAACTAACCCTAATCAATATAATTTCCCGGAAATATTTTATTATTGTTGTTTTGAAATGTTTGATTTGGTTGACATTGACAAGCAACAATCATCCATGTTTTCTGTTCTTTCTTTCATGTTGTACGTCAGCTCCCCCCAGGTGCGAGGGGAGGACACAGGAGCAGCAGGCGGATGCTGTTGAACAGGGCCAGGATCGGGCAGGCGAGGGCTCCTTTGCTGGCCCCAGTAATTTTCATTTTAGACTAGTACCTACTTTTCCTAGCGTTCTTCATTTGATTTTTTCAAAATCGTCTTTGATCTTCTTGTAGACTGTATCTAAATTCTTATCCTGCCTCTACTATGACTCCCTGTGGTATTACTAGATTATTCTTATTAGTCTGTCTGTTTTGCTAACTAAGATTGCACGGTTGGCGAAACTCCCATTCTAGTCAGCAATAGCTCTATCAACTTAGTGCAGTCCTCTGGGATTGTCCATAATGTCTTTTGAAGTGTTCTATCTGCTTTGAAAATTCCCAACTATAAAATGTGCATGACCACCAAGAAAGAATAAGATACTACCTTTTGGTTTGGAAAGGAGGACAATCCATACCACTACTGTTGCGGGGACAATTCTTCTGCAGAAACAGAACTATGGACAATAAATAGTGCATTGCTTATCAATTATAATAGGCGCTGTTAGAGTTTCCACATACCTCTGTGATAACAGACTTTGAACCCCCAATGTCCTTACTGACTGACTACATAGTGTGGCACAGTCATTTACCTCCCGAATTCATCGATGATTGATCTCCAATCATGATTATCCAACATAGCTCAAGAGTACGGACTCGGAGTCAGAGTCAAGAAGTGTCAGAGGCACGGACTCATGCTTGCAAAAATTGCAAAACCTTTCGCTCAGTCACTCTAGTCTGGACCAAAAAACACAGAGTCTATTTAAGTTTAAAAGCTTTATTAAAAGTAAACACATTTATTAAAATGAAGTCATAATAAAAAAACGAAACGTTTAACTGAGACTGGAAAAGTGGTTAGTGCTGACGATTAATTGAAGACATTTCTTGTGGTCGAGCCGAGCTCTCACCTTGTTTCAACTTGATCTTGTTGTTAGAAGTCCATCTTCTGTCTGTGTGGAGAAAAATGGTGCGTGTTAAAAAGCCATCCTTCATCAGTTGTGCCAAAAAGTGCAGCAAGACAACACCCTTCCCTGGAAAAAGGGACATATTTTTTTACTTTAGAGTACACAGTCACAAATTACATTGTTTTCACATGTCTTCATTCCTAGACCAAATACTAGTGAGTGGTTTATTCTAACATTCTTAAATGTACTTTGTAGGTGGAACATCTGGTGGCGGGGCCAACGCGGAGGTGGTGGTGCTCGACACGGAGGCGGAGGGCAATTCCTCAGGGGAGGATGCGGCGGTTCCAGTGCCGGCTGTGAGAGTTCAGACGATGGTGGTGGCGGGCAGAGGTAAGCTCTTATATATTCCTTACTTATTGAGATTGAAGACGTGGCTGGGAAGGAAAGAATATGAGATGCATGGCTGGGTGAATGATGAAGCAATGATTGGTGGAAGGACAACAGCCTGGGTGGGTGACACAGAAACTGTATGTGTCCATAATATACCTGGATCATGCTACTATCTGACTCTTAGATAGCATATGTGTATAGAGCAGGGGTACTGATAGTACGGCCCGCGGGCCGGTGGCGGCCCGGCAAGCCTTCCTTGGTGGTGCACAGACCTTGCAGACAATCACTGCTCCCCCGGCCCCCACAGAGCAGAGGCTTTGTTGCATTTCACCTGTTAGCGTCCCTGCATCTCCACTCTGACAATCACTGCTCCCCCGGCCCCCACAGAGCAGAGTGGAGATGCAGGGCCACAAAGAGGTGAAATAGAACAAAGCCTCTGCTCTGTGGGGCCGGGCAAGCAGTGATTGTCAGGGTGGAGATGCAGGAGCGCTACAACAAACAAAGCCTCAATAATATGTTAATGGTCTTTTAAAGACCTGTTAAGTACTTTGGTGTGGCTGTCTGTGTGTGCGCGTTGAGGAAGCTGTCTCAGCCCGGGTTGAAGGCTGACACAGACAGACACACACACAGTGAGATGACAGAGGGGGAGGGAGAGGGAGGGCAGGAGGGAGAGAGAGATGGAGAGGGAGGGCAGGAGGGAGAGCAGGAGGGAGAGAGATGTATGTAAATGCTGGGTCTGGTGGCTCAGTGGATGAAGGCATCTGCTGCAGGGACCTGTGTGCAACCTCATGGTCACAAGTTTTCGTTTTGCTTTAGCCCCGCCCCCTCTGACTCCGCCCCCACCAGTGCGGCCCTCGGCCACAAACTACACTGTAAATTTAGCCCCTGAGAGAAAGTCTGTAAGTACCCATGATCTAGAGAGAGTAGACGGTCAGTGGATGAACTAAGTGTAACTTTGAAGAGCATGTAACACTGCACCCGCACGTCCGTTCCAGTGTAGGAAAGGCAAGGAAAAGAAGTTGTAATTTTGTCCAAATACTACCATCAATAGTAGCAGTAGTTTGTATTGCAAGCACAGCATAGATCCGGTTATTACGGTGGCCACTCCCTACCTCTCTTAATAAGTTTAGTAGTACTCAGTCATTCATGTGAGGATGTATCACTGGTCACTCAATAAAAAGCAAAGCACCTAAAGTCATCCCATATGTAAGCAAAAACATCCCATGTGAGGTAATAGATAATCAGATTATTTATCTTCTTCATTTTCCATTTCTAGTACTCATTCGCACTGTAGAGTGAAAGTTAAATTAATTAAGCAGTAGCCCTTGTAACAGAGTATTCTCAGTGCCACCCGTAATAGAAAAGTAAGAGCTTCACCACCTGCATGTACTGGACCGGTACAGTAACACAAGTCTAGGTCACTCATCATGGCGTGCGTCTCTTTTTCTCGGGGGCAAGTTCACTGCACTGGCATTATGCCGGCTTGCAGAAGATAACGTACCAATTTTCCTAAACAAGAGACAAGAAGAAGAATAAGACTGGTGTACTTTCATAGTCGACTCCAATGGAAGTCCATAGTGCTCGTAGAATTTGTTCCTTAAACTCCCACTAATGTTAGAGCAAGGATGAAGAAGTGGGAGGTTAGATAGATGCTGGCCTCAATAGTTATGTAATGCGCTTGCAAGTTGCTAGTTGTACTGCAACACAAATGTCTGCTGAATGACTGAGTTAATCTTAAAGAGCATTGGTTACAGACTATGTCTTTCTTTCTTCATATAGATGCTCCTTCCAAACGAACAAGGAGGAAGGAGCTGGCTAGAGCGGCCCGGCAACGGAGGATCGCTGCCACTGTTGCAGAATATCGGCGGCTGGTGGCCCTGGAGGACGACGAAAGTGTGCAGTCGACCACAACAACAACGTCGTCTGCATCGGCCTCCGTGCCCCCACGGGCTGCCACCCAGCACAGTGCTCCAGCCAGACTGAGCCGGGCTGCCAAAGCCAAACGCCACCGCCGAGCAGCAAGGACAACAGCTGCCTCTCACAGCCATTGTAACTGCAAGGCACGCCTGTGCTGCAGTACCCTGAGGGTGTCCCGCCTTCAGCAGGAGCTCCACCACTTCACAAACGTGTTGGAGGGGCTCCGCGTAGAGCACGCCTTGCTCCGCCAGGAGTATGATGCCCTGGCCCAAAAAGTAAACAGCATCCACCCATAGTGTCCCTTGCCCCTTTTTTAGAGACTTTTGGGGGGTGGGAATCGGGAGTTGGGTTTGGGACTTTTAATGGACAACCGTTCGGGTTCGGGAGGGTCTTGCGGGAGATTATTTTGTTAGGGATATAAATATACTTTTTCAAACTTTATCTGAGCATACCTGTTTTTTACTGCTTGCCTGGTGGGTGGGGGTTTAACAGTAACTTTGTTTTCCTGAAAGTTTAGTTCCATTTTCTTCCTTTAAGTGTAAATGCCCAAATGTTTTCAACACTAAGTGCCTCTCACAGAGTAAGTGAAGTGAATTCAAGAGTCCTAGGACTTTAGTAGTACTACTGTCAGTCTCTCGTCTCTCCTAATACTCCATTGTACTCCCTCCCACCAAACGCTTATCTTACCTGTAATTTGTGTTTTAAAGTAGGGCTAGACCCAGGGCTGGCTCCAGGGGAAACAGCGAATAAGGTTGGCGATCCTGGGCGGATAAAATTTCCTCATAGCGGTGGTACTAGTGGTGTGACACAGTGGCAGTTGCATGCCTATGAAAAAAAAGAAAATGAAATATGGTTTGATCTCCTGAGCAATACAACGGTACAATAGAGAATATAGCAGGTTACAGTACACTAGAACAGTGCCACATTGTAGCCTAACAAATGGTAAAGTATAACTACTAATTTGGTTGAAGTTCTTTGACATTAGCCATGGGTCTTTATCAAGCAGAGTAAGAATATATCCTCGGATTTCTTCACCTGACTGTTGCTATCACCTTATCCTCCCCAGAAAGTGTGTGGATTTATTGCTGTAATTTAGTCACACATCAATCAAAACCACACAGCCCGGGGGAAGAGGGTTAGGGTTTGAAAAATGGATGGGTACGGGGGTTTTTGGGAAAGGTTTTGGGAGACAAGAAAAAATAGCACAGCATGGACAAACAATTGTGAACATAAACAAATTTTTGGGTACAAACCTATCCATCAATCTTTGAAAGTGCATGCACTACTGCATGCATGTCAGTGAAAAGTAAGTAGTAATTTCGACAACTGTGGAAGAAAGAATGCGACAGTACAGGGCGTGTGTGGAATTATTGATAACTATATTCAACATAAGGTCTCTGTTGCCAGATACCTGAGAGCCTTGCTGGTCACTATAAATCCATCCACAACACTCAATGGGGTTGGTCTGGAAGGTGTAGTAGATAGAAAAGGAGAAATTGCTCTTTTTCTAGGTGTCCCCTCACTCACCAGGGTTGCCCCTTGGTGACATGCTTCATCATTGGGGCCATCCCAGTCCTCTACGGGCTGGGGCGTGCTGCGACTTGCGAATTACGTAGGAGCACTTACAAATGACTATGTGTGGTGCAGATGTGATAGTGGAGTGGACTAAGTGATGTGTTAAAGGATCAATTAAGAAGCAGAGAGAGATCCAAGAAATGCAGTCACAGTCCTAGAAAAACACAATGGATACTGTATCTGTATGTTGTTGTAGTTGTCCTGTTGAATTTGGTAAGTAAGTTGCATGCAGAAAAAAAATCCTCTTATTAGCGGCACTCCTCCATTGCAGCTGACGCTTCGTCCATCGATGTTGGTCACCACCAGAAGACACCCTGTAAAAAAAAGCACAGCATGGACAAACAATTGAACATAAACAAAGCTTTGGGTACAAACCTATCCATCAATCTTTGAAAGTGTATGCACTAGTGCATGCATGTCAGTGAAAAGTAAGTAGTACTTTCGACAACTGTGGGAGAAAGAATGCGACAGTACAGGGCGTGTGTGGAATTATTGATAACTATATTCAACATAAGGTCTCTGTTGCCAGATACCTGAGAGCCTTGCTGGTCACTATAAATTCATTCACAACACTCAATGGGGTTGGTCTGGAAGGTGTAGTAGATAGAAAAGGAGAAATTGCTCTTTTTCTAGGTGTCCCCTCACTCACCAGGGTTGCCCCTTGGTGACATGCTTCATCATTAGGGCCATCCCAGTCCTCTACGGGCTGGGGCGTGCTGCGACTTGCGAATTACATAGGAGCACTTACAAATGACTATGTGTGGTGCAGATGTGATAGTGGAGTGGACTAAGTGATGTGTTAAAGGATCAATTTAGAAGCAGAGAGAGATCCAAGAAATGCAGTCACAGTCCTAGAAAAACACAATGGATACTATATCTGTATGTTGTTGTAGTTGTCCTGTTGAATTTGGTAAGTAAGTTGCATGCAGAAAAAAATGCTCTTATTAGCGGCACTCCTCCATTCCATCTGACGCTTCGCCCATCAATGTTGGTGACCAGAAGACACCCTGTCCACTCCCTGCCTGGCGGATGCTGAATTGCGGCTCGCTAATGTGAAGCCTGATTCCATCCTTTTTTCCCCATTGCACAGACTGAAACCCGGCCTGTAATTATTCAACGAAAAACAGGAAGTGATATAATATTACAACACCACTGATAAATAAATATAAGGTATGTAGGCTGTGGAGTGCAAAAACTCACACTTTGATTTTCCTAGTAGACAGTACAATATTTTTGACAGTGCGTACTCTGTCTGAGTCACCTTTTGAAGGATAAATAAGTATGGGCAAATTAATGTAGCGGATCTTTCCCCTTAAGCTAGGTGTACTGTAAACTGTGTTTTAGAACAAAATTAGATCTTCCCAGCAGTGCTCCCACCCAGACCCTTACTAAAGCCAGTCGCAAAAATGTAGAAGACCCCCAATCAAATCGCAAAAAACGAGGCCTAGCAGAAAACTGGTAACAAAACGAACTTTGAAAGTAAAAGTAGGCCCAAATACCCCCTTACCCACCGTGGCTTGCATTCAAACCACTTGCAAGCAACCAAGCAAAAGTATCCATAGCCAGCATCGCTCCAAGACTCGAAAACCCCCCACCCAAACACATGCAATCGAAATACTGCTAACCCTAACGAACCCTAAGTTAAGAATAGTGGCAAAGGCTTTCTTTAACTATGCCAAATCCCCCCTTTCCCACCATGGATTTTCTTCAAATGACTTGCAACCAAAATTACACATTCTCACGAGTGCTCTAAGACCCCAGAACTCAGTTGCAAAAATGTAGAACACCCCGAAACACATGCAATCCTGCTGCTAGGGCTAACGAACCCTAAGTTACAAAAAGTGCCAAAATGCTTTTCGGCGTGGATTTTGTCCCAACCACTTACACCCGGTATTAGACCTTCCCAGGAATTGCCCAAGACCCGCCAACCCACCCGCCAAAAAGCATAACACCCCCAAACAGGCCAAAAGCAACATCTACTTACAATATTTCTCGGCCTTCGGTTCAAACGCGCTGCGTAGCTTGGCCATAAGTCCGTTTTGCCACCACGGATTTCATGAAAAGCAAATGCAATCAAGATTAGAGTGTCCCAGCAGTGCTGACAGACCCCGAAACTCACCCACAAACAGACGGAACCCCCCCTAAGAGCACCTCAAAGGCAAGCATGTCACCAAAAACACTAAAACATTTGCGCCTCGGATTTGGTCCAAACCACTTTTATCCGGTATTAGAGCTTCTCAACAATGGCCCCAGAGCCGTCAACTCAAGAGAAAACAAGTAGAAGACCCCCAAACAGCCAAAGAGCAAAAGTACAAAAATGGGGACTTAGTAATTTTTTCCCAAATTTCCCAAATTGCTCCGCGCGCGCTCTGCAGCTAGGCCCTAACTCCCCTCTGCCACCATGGATTTGCTTCAAACCTCTTGCAAAGTAAAGTATCCATAGCCAGCAGTGCTCCCAGACCCCGAAACCCACCCACAAACACCAGGAAGCCCCCCAAACCGGCCCCCAAAAACGCTACATTGAGCAAAATGTCAGAAATAGCAAAAAAAAAATCGGCCTGGATTTTGTCTCAACCACTTCCACCCGGTATTAGACCTTCCCAGGAATGGCCCAAGACCTGCCAACCCACCCGCCAAAAAGCATAACACCCCCAAACAGGCCAAAAGCAACATCTCCTACTTACAATATTTCTCGGCCTTCGGTCCAAACGCGCTGCGTAGCTTGGACATAAGTCCGTTTTGCCACCACGGATTTCCTGAAAAGCAAATGCAATCAAGATTAGAGTGTCCCAGCAGTGCTGACAGACCCCGAAACTCACCCACAAACAGACGGAACCCCCCCTAAGAGCACCTCAAAGGCAAGCATGTCAGCAAAAACACTAAAAAATGTGCGCCTCGGATTTGGTCCAAACCACTTTTATCCGGTATTAGAGCTTCCCAACAATGGCCCCAGAGCCGTCAACACAAGAGAAAACGAGTAGAAGACCCCCAAACAGCCAAAGAGCAAAAGTACAAAAATGGGGACATCCAAAATGTTTTCTGCTGTGTGACGTTACTCCAAACCAAACATGGCTAGTGTTGCATGTTTCCGAGCAGCTTTAAAAACAATGTCCGGGTCAACACCTGCGCTTAGCTTTGCTTTAGCCCCTGAAAAAGAGACCCAGTGTGCAGTGATGCACATGTAATCAGCGCCTGCGCCACTGGTCCACATGTCTGTTGTCAGATGTATAGTGTGAACAGCACTCTTCTGCAAAGCTGCCCCAATCACCTTCAGAACATCTTCATGTAGTGCTGGAACCGCAACTCGGGCAAAAAAGAACCGGCTAGGAACCTTCCATTTAGGGCAGAGCGCTGCCACTAATTCTAGAAAACCAACCCCTTCTACAAAAGAAAAAGGGAGAAGGTCCAGAGCTAGCATTTTAGCCAGCTTAGTGTTATACAGACGCGTCAGTGGGTGGTTGCGTTCATATTGCGCTTCTGTAAACAACATCTTTTTAATGTTGCCCTGGACCAAGGATTTACGGGATGATGATGATATCTTCGACCCAGTTACGCTCGCTGATGAACTTTTTCGCATTGATGTCTCACTCTCTCCCACACTCTTGTGTGGCTCACATGGGGTGTTCTACTGACAGGGGTACTGGGTGTAAGTGAAGTGTTTGAATCGTCTTCTTCCTCCTCGTCATCATCAGATGAAAAATCAACGTTTTCATTACGTGCAATTCGGGCTTCCTTGACCGCCTCTAGGTGCGCAAACCATTGGACAGGGTGCGCTCTCCTAAGATGACCTCTCTGGCCTCCGGTACCATAGTTGGTACCAAACTTACCACGACTAACTCGAAGCTTACAAATGCTACAAATGGCTACGTTTTCCTTTTTTGGGCAAACACTAAAGAAGTCCCAAACTGGAGACTTGAAATGTCTTTGGGGGCCGGAGGAGGCGGCGATACTGGTGGTGGTGGTCCTGCTGCTAATGCCAGATTAAGTGGAGGATGTGGATTGCCGAACTACAGTACGTTTTGCACTTTCACCACCACTAATTGAGGGTCGAGGTGGATGGAGGTCCCACTCCCTTCTTGCGAGGAAGAAATATGGAAGCGGTAGGTGTTGGTGTACTAGTTAACTCCAAATCCAATGATTGTTGTGTTTCCATTGACTCCTCGTCAACATCATCATCACGCTCAGCAGCTTCTCGGGATAGGGTCAAAATGTCTCTTTGCTGCATGCCCGCTGGGGCTGCAGTGACCATTATGATGACTGGATCGTCATCGTGAAGGGCTTCATCAGCAGCAGTATGCGTCACTTCTTGTTGAGCCTCATCACACTCCATAGCTATGAGTTTTTTGACGACCTTCCTTTTACGCTTAGGTATCTTTGTCAGATCATGGTGTGCCTCACTCTCAGACAGCCTTGGTGGTTCCCAATCTTCATCCCGATCATCAGAAGGAGGTGTGCTTGAAGAAGATGTAGACCTCATCCTTGATCTCTTCCTTGCTAGGGGTGTGGAAGACAATGAATGATCATCAGGAGGAGTGGCTTCCTCAAATGATACCTCGCCTTGATTGTCGATTTCCTGATGTGCCCCTACGTCGGGAGGAACAACTATTGTGGGCACTTGTGACCCTCCATGCACCTCTGCTTGCGCATCTCCTTGCGCTGCCTCTCCTTCCACATGTACTTGGGCTTGTACTTGCACATGATGTTGTTGTTGCGGCTGTGGTTGTTCAACACTTGTCAGATGACTTACAACAACCTGTGTTGATTCTGGGACATTGCTGCTACTTTCTTGCGATGAGCCAACATCACTGGTCAATGGTGATTGGAGAAGTACTCTGACTGCCTCTGAAGCACTCAAGGGCTTTGACTTAAGTTGGCGTGGTGGTGGAGGCACTGAACCCAATGGAGCGGGGTGCTGCTCCCAGCTTGGTCCCCAGCAGATCCTGCTGCTGCTGCAGGCATACTTTTTTTTTTGCTCCCAAAAAACGCGGCGGGCAGCACACCAGCCTCCTTGGTAACTTGCTTCTTCTGCTCCTTACTAGCAACTTTCTTGCTAGAGGAGCTACGGAGACCTTTTTTTGGGGCCGTCTTCTTCAGAGCAGGTCAGACAGCAGGCCGCAGTTGCACGAATTGTAGAGTTGTCTGAGGCCAGACGTGACGTCGCGTGACGTTATGCTGCACACACACACCGCTGCAGGACTTCTTCCTGGCACTGGTGGTTCTCTTGAGTCTTGTGCACCTAAAAGCAATGGAAGACAGAGGAACATCAGTTCAGTTATACACCCCAAATAAATCGAAAAAAAACCCAGAAAAATCAGCACAATCCCATTCCATCCATGCCCTCCATGATGTTTAAGTTCAAGACACCCCACAGAAAGACTAGGCCCATGCAAGACTCAATACCCCTGGTGAAAAGGCCACAAGTACAGCCCCCAAAAACGAAAATGACTGAAAAATCTGCACAATCCCATTCCATCCATGCCCTCCATGATGTTTAAGTTCGAGACACCCCACAGAAAGACTAGGCCCATGCAAGACTCAATACCCCTGGTGAAAAGGCCACAAGTACAGCCCCAAAAAACGAAAATCACTGAAAAATCAGCACAATCCCATTCCATCCATGCCCTCCATGATGTTTAAATTCAAGACACCCCACAGAAAGACTAGGCCCATGCAAGACTCACTACCCCTGGGCATAAAGGTTGAAAAGTAGGCAAAATGGTTGCAGCAGGCCTAACAACAATGCCTGCATTCAAAATGGCCACTTGCCTCCCAGCACATGGCCAGGGCCTGTAGCAGCACTCAAAATGGCCCCCAGCCACATGGCCTGTCCCTCCCCATGAACACCCCCAAAAAACGAAAATCACTGAAAAATCAGCATAATCCCATTCCATCTATGCCCTCCATGATGTTTAAGTTCAAGACACCCCACAGAAAGACTAGGCCCATGCTAGACTCAATACCCCTGGTGAAAAGGCCACAAGTACAGCCCCAAAAAACGAAAATCACTGAAAAATCAGCACAATCCCATTCCATCCATGCCCTCCATGATGTTTAAATTCAAGACACCCCACAGAAAGACTAGGCCCATGCAAGACTCCCTACCCCTGGGCATAAAGGTTGAAAAGTAGGCAAAATGGTTGCAGCAGTCCTAACAACAATGCCTGCATTCAAAATGGCCACTTGCCTCCCAGCACATGGCCAGGGCCTGTAGCAGCACTCAAAATGGCCCCCAGCCACATGGCCTGTCCCTCCCCATGAACACCCCCAAAAAACGAAAATCACTGAAAAATCAGCACAATCCCATTCCGACCATGCCCTCCATGATGTTTAAGTTCAAGACACCCCACAGAAAGACTAGGCCCATGCTAGACTCAATACCCCTGGTGAAAAGGCCACAAGTACAGCCCCAAAAAACGAAAATCACTGAAAAATCAGCACAATCCCATTCCATCCATGCCCTCCATGATGTTTAAATTCAAGACACCCCACAGAAAG
Organism: Lissotriton vulgaris; assembly: GCF_964263255.1. NCBI lineage: Eukaryota > Metazoa > Chordata > Amphibia > Caudata > Salamandridae > Lissotriton > Lissotriton vulgaris. The sequence goes on from NC_141691.1 coordinate 496,448,570, forward strand.
ACTAGGCCCATGCAAGACTCCCTACCCCTGGGCATAAAGGTTGAAAAGTAGGCAAAATGGTTGCAGCAGTCCTAACAACAATGCCTGCATTCAAAATGGCCACTTGCCTCCCAGCACATGGCCAGGGCCTGTAGCAGCACTCAAAATGGCCCCCAGCCACATGGCCTGTCCCTCCCCATGAACACCCCCAAAAAACGAAAATCACTGAAAAATCAGCACAATCCCATTCCGACCATGCCCTCCATGATGTTTAAGTTCAAGACACCCCACAGAAAGACTAGGCCCATGCTTGACTCAATACCCCTGGTGAAAAGGCCACAAGTACAGCCCCAACAAACGAAAATCACTGAAAAATCAGCACAATCCCATTCCATCCATGCCCTCCATGATGTTTAAATTCAAGACACCCCACAGAAAGACTAGGCCCATGCAAGACTCACTACCCCTGGGTATAAAGGTTGAAAAGTAGGCAAAATGGTTGCAGGCCTAACAACAATGCCTGCATTCAAAATGGCCACTTGCCTCCCAGCACATGGCCAGGGCCTGTAGCAGCACTCAAAATGGCCCCCAGCCACATGGCCTGTCCCTCCCCATGAACACCCCCAAAAAACAAAAATCACTGAAAAATCAGCACAATCCCATTCCATCCATGCCCTCCATGATGTTTAAATTCAAGACACCCCACAGAAAGACTAGGCCCATGCAAGACTCACTACCCCTGGGCATAAAGGTTGAAAAGTAGGAAAATGGTTGCAGGCCTAACAACAATGCCTGCATTCAAAATGGCCACTTAACTCCCAGCACATGGCCAGGGCCTGTAGCAGCACTCAAAATGGCCCCCAGCCACATGGCCTGTCCCTTCCCATGAACACCCCCAAAAATCGAAAAACAATGAAAAATCAGCACAATCCCATTCCATCCATGCCCTCCATGATGTTTAAGTTCAAGACACCCCACAGAAAGACTAGGCCCATGCTAGACTCAATACCCCTAGTGAAAAGGCCACAAGTACAGCCCCAAAAAACGAAAATCACTGAAAAATCAGCACAATCCCATTCCATCCATGCCCTTAATGATGTTTAAATTCAAGACACCCCACAGAAAGACTAGGCCCATGCAAGACTCACTACCCCTGGGCATAAAGGTTGAAAAGTAGGCAAAATGGTTGCAGCAGGCCTAACAACAATGCCTGCATTCAAAATGGCCACTTGCCTCCCAGCACATGGCCAGGGCCTGTAGCAGCACTCAAAATGGCCCCCAGCCACATGGCCTGTCCCTCCCCATGAACACCCCCAAAAAACGAAAATCACTGAAAAATCAGCACAATCCCATTCCATCCATGCCCTCCATGATGTTTAAGTTCAAGATACCCCACAGAAAGACTAGGCCCATGCTAGACTCAATACCCCTGGTGAAAAGGCCACAAGTACTGCCCCAAAAAATGAAAATCACTGAAAAATCAGCACAATCCCATTCCATCCATGCCCTCCATGATGTTTAAATTCAAGACACCCCACAGAAAGACAAGGCCCATGCAAGACTCACTACCCCTGGGCATAAAGGTTGAAAAGTAGGCAAAATGGTTGCAGGCCTAACAACAGTGCCTGCATTCAAAATGGCCACTTGCCTCCCAGCACATGGCCAGGGCCTGTAGCAGCACTCAAAATGGCCCCCAGCCACATGGCCTGTCCCTCCCCATGAACACCCCCAAAAAACGAAAATCACTGAAAAATCAGCACAATCCCATTCCATCCATGCCCTCCATGATGTTTAAGTTCAAGACAGCCCACAGAAAGACTAGGCCCATGCTAGACTCAATACCCCTAGTGAAAAGGCCACAAGTACAGCCCCCAAAAACGAAAATCACTGAAAAATCAGCACAATCCCATTCCATCCATGCCCTCTATGATGTTTAAATTCAAGACACCCCACAGAAAGACTAGGCCCATGCAAGACTCACTACCCCTGGGCATGAAGGTTGAAAAGTAGGCAAAATGGTTGCAGAACTAACAACAATGCCTGCATTCAAAATGGCCACTTGCCTCCCAGCACATGGCCAGGGCCTGTAGCAGCACTCAAAATGGCCCCCAGCCACATGGCCTGTCCCTCCCCATGAACACCCCCAAAAATCGAAAAACACTGAAAAATCAGCACAATCCCATTCCATCCATGCCCTCCATGATGTTTAAGTTCAAGACACCCCACAGAAAGACTAGGCCCATGCTAGACTCAATACCCCTGGTGAAAAGGCCACAAGTACAGCCCCAAAAAACGAAAATCACTGAAAAATCAGCACAATCCCATTCCATCCATGCCCTCCATGATGTTTAAATTCAAGACACCCCACAGAAAGACTAGGCCCATGCAAGACTCACTACCCCTGGGCATAAAGGTTGAAAAGTAGGCAAAATGGTTGCAGGCCTAACAACAATGCATGCATTCAAAATGGCCACTTGCCTCCCAGCACATGGCCAGGGCCTGTAGCAGCACTCAAAATGGCCCCCAGCCACATGGCCTGTCCCTCCCCATGAACACCCCCAAAAATCGAAAAACACTGAAAAATCAGCACAATCCCATTCCATCCATGCCCTCCATGATGTTTAAGTTCAAGACACCCCACAGAAAGACTAGGCCCAAGCTAGACTCAATACCCCTGGTGAAAAGGCCACAAGTACAGCCCCAAAAAACGAAAATCACTGAAAAATCAGCACAATCCCATTCCATCCATGCCCTCCATGATATTTAAATTCAAGACACCCCACAGAAAGACTAGGCCCATGCAAGACTCACTACCCCTGGGCATAAAGGTTGAAAAGTAGGCAAAATGGTTGCAGGCCTAACAAAAATGCCTGCATTCAAAATGGCCACTTGCCTCCCAGCACATGGCCAGGGCCTGTAGCAGCACTCAAAATGGCCCCCAGCCACGTGGCCTGTCCCTCCCCGTGAACACCCCCGAAAAATCGAAAAACACTGAAAAATCAGCACAATCCCATTCCATCCATGCCCTCCATGATGTTTAAGTTCAAGACAGCCCACAGAAAGACTAGGCCCATGCTAGACTCAATACCCCTAGTGAAAAGGCCACAAGTACAGCCCCCAAAAACGAAAATCACTGAAAAATCAGCACAATCCCATTCCATCCATGCCCTCTATGATGTTTAAATTCAAGACACCCCACAGAAAGACTAGGCCCATGCAAGACTCACTACCCCTGGGCATAAAGGTTGAAAAGTAGGCAAAATGGTTGCAGAACTAACAACAATGCCTGCATTCAAAATGGCCACTTGCCTCCCAGCACATGGCCAGGGCCTGTAGCAGCACTCAAAATGGCCCCCAGCCACATGGCCTGTCCCTCCCCATGAACACCCCCAAAAATCGAAAAACACTGAAAAATCAGCACAATCCCATTCCATCCATGCCCTCCATGATGTTTAAGTTCAAGACACCCCACAGAAAGACTAGGCCCATGCTAGACTCAATACCCCTGGTGAAAAGGCCACAAGTACAGCCCCAAAAAACGAAAATCACTGAAAAATCAGCACAATCCCATTCCATCCATGCCCTCCATGATGTTTAAATTCAAGACACCCCACAGAAAGACTAGGCCCATGCAAGACTCACTACCCCTGGGCATAAAGGTTGAAAAGTAGGCAAAATGGTTGCAGGCCTAACAACAATGCATGCATTCAAAATGGCCACTTGCCTCCCAGCACATGGCCAGGGCCTGTAGCAGCACTCAAAATGGCCCCCAGCCACATGGCCTGTCCCTCCCCATGAACACCCCCAAAAATCGAAAAACACTGAAAAATCAGCACAATCCCATTCCATCCATGCCCTCCATGATGTTTAAGTTCAAGACACCCCACAGAAAGACTAGGCCCAAGCTAGACTCAATACCCCTGGTGAAAAGGCCACAAGTACAGCCCCAAAAAACGAAAATCACTGAAAAATCAGCACAATCCCATTCCATCCATGCCCTCCATGATATTTAAATTCAAGACACCCCACAGAAAGACTAGGCCCATGCAAGACTCACTACCCCTGGGCATAAAGGTTGAAAAGTAGGCAAAATGGTTGCAGGCCTAACAAAAATGCCTGCATTCAAAATGGCCACTTGCCTCCCAGCACATGGCCAGGGCCTGTAGCAGCACTCAAAATGGCCCCCAGCCACGTGGCCTGTCCCTCCCCGTGAACACCCCCGAAAAATCGAAAAACACTGAAAAATCAGCACAATCCCATTCCATCCATGCCCTCCATGATGTTTAAGTTCAAGACACCCCGCAGAAAGACTAGGCCCATGCAAGACTCAATACCCCTGGTGAAAAGGCCACAAGTACAGCCCCAAAAAACGAAAATCACTGAAAAATCAGCACAATCCCATTCCATCCATGCCCTCCATGATGTTTAAGTTCAAGACACCCCACAGAAAGACTAGGCCCATGCAAGACTCAATACCCCTGGTGAAAAGGCCACAAGTACAGCCCCAAAAAACGAAAATCACTGAAAAATCAGCACAATCCCATTCCATCCATGCCCTCCATGATGTTTAAGTTCAAGACACCCCACAGAAAGACTAGGCCCATGCTAGACTCAATACCCCTGGTGAAAAGGCCACAAGTACAGCCCCAAAAAACGAAAATCACTGAAAAATCAGCACAATCCCATTCCATCCATGCCCTCCATGATGTTTAAGTTCAAGACACCCCACAGAAAGACTCAGTCCACCCACCACTGAGTACCCCTGGGCAAAAGGCCCCAAAACAGCCCAAAAATCGAAAATTCCAAAATTGTAGTTGCAGCAACTGTAATGCCCCAAACAAACTTACTTGTGAAATTTCTAATCCAAAAGTGATCCAAAGAAAGTCAAAAAGGCCTCAAATCCAAATATCCAGCAGCATCCACAAAAAGTAATCCTTCCAGCTCCAGATCCAAATGAAAAGTGACCAGGAGATGGACAAAGCACTGGGAGGAGCCTGCTGGACAGGAACAGGAAGTTGAAGACTGTGGGGCACTTCCTTCCTCCCACTCCCCCCCTCCCCAAAATGGACTCCTCGCAAAAAAAGTGCAGGCAAATGTCAACCTAAGGAGTTATTCAGATAAAAATCATCATTTCAAGAAGGTTTATGCTGCTTGCTGGTGGATTTCTTGTGCAGAATTGCAAATTTTATATTTTCGCGTCTGCGAGATTGTTGCTGCTCGCCGCATCTCAAAGCTCGCAATTGCGGAGTACCGCGATACGTGATCACGGCGTACTCACGTTAGTTTGCAAGCTGCGATTATGTAATCGCGCTTGCCAAATTCCCGCGGGATCCCGCAGCAAGATCCAAAATGGCGCAGCACTCGCAAAATATCAAGAAAATAACTCAGCAAGCGATGATAAACGCCGCGCGCCGCAAAATTGTATCACCAAGAAAAAAAAATCCGCTGCGTGCGAATTTGCGGATTTTGCGGGAAATTCGCAAATCTTGCGGATTGCGAATTTACCGAAAATCCGCAAAATCCGCGAGCGTAACGGATTTTCCGCCCATACTTACCCGGTGTTAAGGGGAGACGCCACACCGCCACCAAGCCGCCACCAAGCCGCCAAGTCCGAGGGGGGCCGCCAGTCAAGAGGTGAGAAGCCTCTGCCCTGGTATTTGTTGTCTGGCTCTCTTTCTCCACCTCTGGGCACTCACCACTCTTGACGGGACAGGAGGAGTGTAGTCGCCCCCTGTTAAACCGGCGATTAACATCTTGCGGGCTCGCTGTGGAAAACTCCAAGCAACTTAGAAAACTCCCACGGAGGAAGGGCACTACCCTCCGCTCCGCCTCACCCGGTGGGGCTCAACAGGAGTCGCCACCACCCCAAGTCAAAACATCATACACAGGCGGCCCACCATCGCAATCGCAACCTCGGATTAGCGACTTCTTTGTTAAAACCCCTGTCCAAGAGGGTTCCTCCCCTACCCAAACATCTCAGCAGGATACAGACTTGAAAGCTGATGTCCATACTGATAACTACTGCTCCCCCGGACCTGCCTACATTAAAAACTCAACTCCAGAGAAACCCTCTCTACCCTCACCCAAATCTTCCATCACTCACGAGATACTCCATGAGTCACTCCATGAGTCACTCCATGAGACACATCAGTTGCTCATCCTCTACCAGGAGGTCGCGTCACAACTCATGACAGCTCTTTTGTCTCACTGAGTGCCTTCTCTGTAGCTCCAGGAAATCCATCCTCACCAGTTTTCAGCTCAGACTCTATAAACATTACAATTTTAAACACCGCGACTAAGCTAGAAGTCCAAGCCCAAGTCTATGGCAGCGTCCCGTTTACACCGTCTGAACACATTGACAACTGCTATATTGCAGACTTAACATCGAAGGCTCTATTACAACCCAGCCCAAGCTCATGCTCAGGGGCACCCTCAATTAATCGGAATGACCCCCTACCTTCAAACAAGAGCCCCAAAAATGATGGCCCCCCATTATCTCACAAACTATCTAACCGATTCCTGGCCTCTTTAGAAAGACCAATTGAAGAATCACTCGCCCACTCACCGGCCTTCAGCCCTTCCTCAAACTCCTTCAGAATCCCTCCAGGGGACCAGGAATCATCCGTGTTTATTTTGTCGGACCCCACAAACTCTATCTCGGTCTCACTGACAACCCTCTATGCCAAACAAGACGCGATTGCCAAGCCCACGCTATGGCAGTCGCAGAAAATGGAGCTGCAGATCGATCTAATGCAAACTCCGGCCTCAGCACTGTTGGATCTGGGCTCCAGGATAAGCACCCTCGAAGGTTTGGCGGGGACAATGGGCACTCGGAATTCCTGTCCCTGCAGCCCAATAATCAACAAACTCTTGTCCCTCCCCGAAATCCTGGGTGCAATCTTAAACAGCGTGCCACAGCATCAGACATGGAACATCTCCGCCCACGCCCATGCAAGAGTCTCAAACTCCATCCATCCTTGAAGAGCCTCTATGCTCCGCCACACCAGCCGGCCCATGCACTGTGAGAAAAAACACTCCCCCTCGCGCCCACCAAACTACCAAAAGTTCGGCCAGTCTTTCATCAGGGACTAGCCCCAGCTCACTTACAGCGGGCTTGGAACTCACTGAAACCACATCAACGCAAGTATCAACCACGCAACCCGATTGCTCCGACACTACCCACACGGGCCCGACTCACAGCGTTTCTAAGCCTCCAATAAAAACTTCATTGTCAAGGAGGGAGAGAAAAAAACTTAAAAAACAATCTAAAAAACAACGCTTAGCGAAAAGAAGAGCGTGGCTTGAAGGGTTAGCGGCGCCCAGTCTACCAGTTAATAAATCAAGGGGTTTCCCCTATTTCCCCATCTTCAACCCACCTCTAAAACCCGAAATAAAAAATATCGAGACAAGTACCACCCCTGCGGGCTCAAAGGACACCAGCGAACAGCCCGGGCCATCAACTCTGGGCAGTCCCGGGATCACAAGAGCTACTGAAGCGCACACCACAACTACAGTAAACGTATCACCGCCAAACAAATCTACAGGAACAAGTACCCAAGATTACAGCATTGGGAACCAGAATAACCCTGTACAGACCACTGAAGCAATAACGGAAGACCGGAAAAGTCCACCTAAACCCCAGGTAATGGCAGAAACCACAAACATGGATCTTCATAGCTCAACAGCGGGCAAGGCAACAGACCGCTGTGCGCCCCATCCATTAGAAGACCCAACTAAAGCCTGCTGGGACTTCCACATGCACCCGCAGAGGCATTTTTTGCCTCCAGTGCCACAAGTCCCAGGAATGACAAGTCAACCGGGGGGGACTATTTACCAACCTGAAGCACACTTCCAACTCTTGATGGCGACAGCTCCTTTACCTGGAACAGCCAGGAGTCAGGATCACCAGATCCCGGAAAAGGGAGAAGAACTATTCTTTTATCCACACTATGAGCAGAAGGGCCCACACGACACTCTTAACAGATGCAACCTCCTCCGCCTTTTCAACTGCATTCCAGCGCTGGCCGGGGTCACCTCCTCAGACCTTATATCAGACAAGTTCTGCACAATACCAGGGAAAGGGGGCTCAGAGGCCACCACTACAATGTGGTCCCAGGAATCCATCAGGAATACAATTTTCAAGGAAGCCAATCGATTTGAAAACTGGGGCATTGAAATGTGGGTTCCTACTCAACAAAAATACCCCCACGTTCTTCTCCCACAGGCCCCTGTGAAACAGCTCACCAGTGTACTGAAGGGGTCCCGGGGCGAAACCCATGCTTGGCTCCCAGATGCGTCGAAAGCTGACAATCTCTTGAACATTGCATGCTATAACAATCAACACATGATAAGCTGAAAACTTAACTGCCCTGTCCCCCATGCCAACGACATGCGCCACGGAGACTCCGTCCCAGAGCCGTCAATCAACTTCGCCCAGCAACAGCGATCCTCCTAACAAGAACACCAACTGGCCCGATTCCAAACTAACTATCATATCTTGGACCACGTGCGAGCTAAAGTCAACCCTTGCTTCAAAATCAGCCGTGGAATTCCTGAACAAAAACGACATCTTTTGTTTTCAGGAGACCAATCTCTATATCCATCGCCTCTGCTTGGCTATTATGAACTCTTTCAACTGGCCGCCCAGGTCAATTCTCATGGAAGTCCCTCAGGGGGCCTTTCTATTTTCATCAGTCACAGGTGCAAGATAACAGCCACACCTATCCCTCGGAACCTGACGGCAGGGCAGACGGTCCTGATCATCGATCTGTCATTTTCAGGCAGGGCATGCTCTATCCTCCTAATTAACATTTACCACAATACAGCAAAAACCGCAAAATCAACTGTAACTGATCAAATGATAAAACAACTGGAAGATCTTTTAGTGGAATTTACATCCACGGAGGTACTGCTACTAGGAGACTTTGACATCAAAGACTTCGCAATCAACGGCCTCTTAGCAAGGAAAAACAAACAGCAAGAAGCGATGACGACTTTTCTAACAACTCATAACTTCCGCTCGGCTCAGCAAATTTCGCTGGAACAGCACCCGGACGCTCATTTCTTGCCAACATTCAGGAGAATCGCAACTATCGATTATATTTTTCTCTCACCGCTCCTGGGCAATCAACTGGCCAGGAGGGAAATTCTCTAGCGTTTGGAGAGCGACCACAACCCCATAATGACTACACTGCACCTGCAAGTGCAAGTCGCCCTCGAAACGACAGAAGTGGGGCACTCAACGCGGGCCGAACTGCACACCATGGTTAGAAGAATCAAATGGAATTTACGGGGATCTGCCAAGGTGGGAACCTGGCTCAAGAGCGAAACACTTAACTTCAGACACAGTGCTCCGACAGAATCACACTATCCGTGGGATAAGGCAATTGGCAAGCTATAGGATCTCCTGGCAGGGCCCGCGGTTCATCACAGAACACTCGGGCCACATCCGAAGCAAACCCATGACCCATTGTTAGCCTCCCAACGAAAGATCCTCAGGAAGGTCATCCACCAGCACAAACTGACTGGAACCGTACGCACTGCCAACAAGGTGGCATCACTGCGGACGACCTACAAGAAATCCTTATGGGAGACCAAGAGACTCAAAGAACAGTCTTAGTGGGTAAAAATGTTCGCCCTACTCAAGGGCAAAAACCAGTCCCAGTTTTGGAATCATATGAACAAACTCCGTTCCACCAACAAGACAAGAGGAAATGCAGTCTGTGAAGAAGCCTGGGCCCCGCACATGTCTGATCTTTATCGCAGTGACCCTGGGGACCCCGCAGTGATTGAATTAAGAGATCGCGCTGTTTCCATTCAAATAGAAACTCTCGAACCGACCACTGCAGTCGAGGTGGCCAAGTATCTCCGAACCATGAAAAAAGACAGAGCTCCAGGGCCAAACGGACTCCCTGCCGGGATATTCAAAAGTGCCCCGGAAGAGTGGGCGGACCTTTTGACTCCCCTATTTAACAACGTGTTCGCGACAGGCCAGCTACCAGACTCTAGGTTAAGTTCGACTCTATGCCCCACATTCAAGAAAGGAGACCCTGCAGCACCGGCTAACTACCGCCTCATAGCCCTATTAGATCTGGAGGCAAAGGCATATGCCCGATGTCTTCTTTGGTTGCTTGAAAAATGGGTCGTAGAAAATAACATAATTCCATACTACCAAACTGGGTTCCTGACATCGGCCTCCTCAATAGACAATATTACTACTCTAGCCATTCTGAGTCAAAAAGCAGTACAAAAAAACCATCTTCCACTCTATTTCTGCTTCATAGACAACAGCGCGGCTTTTGGCAAAGTGTCTCGGAACATCTTGTAGTGGAAGCTGAACAAATGGGGGATTCCGCACGACCTACTAGGAGCACTAATTTCCCTGCATAAGAACACGTGGGTGCGAATTAAAACCGACCCAAAGACATTTTCTTCAAGAATTGCCGTCGAAGATGGGCTAAAGCAAGGCTGTGTTATTGCCCCGCTGTTGTTCAATCTCTACACAGCTGATCATGGTACATTCCGGGAAAATAGTAATCTTCTCCCACCAAAACTAGGATCCGCCAAAAAGCCTCTTCACATAATACAATACGCAGACAACATCATAATAATGGACCAAGCAAAATCGGGTCTCCAACGGGCACTAAGTACGCTCCATATATATAACACCGCCAATGCTCTGAAAATCAACCAGGCAAAGACGAAGGTACTGGTATTCGGCAGATGCAAGAATAAGAAAAGGCTGGTATGGAACATCAGGCCTGCCAGGATTAACACAATAGTAGAATATAATTACTTGGGAGTCTGGTTCAATGAGACGTCCAGGCCTACAGCTCACCAAGCTGCCTTGCAAAAGAGAGCAGGCGCAATTACATACTTCCTGACCCGGCTGAACCAAACCCTGAGTAGCCCTTCTGCAGAAGCCATCCTGAAGGTGACTAAAGCTATTCTACTTTCTGCGTTAACCTATGGACACCAGGCCTTTCCTGGCGCATGCTCCCCCAGCCTTGAGCTCGCCCAAATCTCCACCTACAATTTTTTTTTCCTTCTGCCAAGTTTCATTCAGCGGGCAAGACTAGGACTGGAGCTGGGTCTACAAAGACAATCTCTTTACTGCGAGGTCGACACCTTGAAATATTTTATAAGGACCCTAAAAGCAGGTGATAACACTCTTAAATCCCAGCTAAAAGGAATCCTGTCCAGTCCTGGCAATCCCTGGAACACCCAGAATGTAAAGGCCATAAGAGTGTTAGAGATTGACAAGTCATCTCTCCTCTCAGTCACTATTCCATACTCGGCCTGGAAAAGCACCATCAACAAGCAAGTCAAACTTATGCCTCAGTCTATGGAACTGCAGGCTGTAAAGTCATCAACCATTCTGCTCCCCTTGAACTCTTCATATCTTCCTGGGATCCCACAAGCATATTTCCAGGAAAATTTAAGTGCAGTGGCTCGGAAGAATATAATGTTTATGCGACTTCTAGGTCTGCGCTCGACGGCCTTCAACAAATGGGCCCCAACAAGCGAGGGGGGGGGGGGGCTGTAGGCTGTGCAAATACCACTCTGAATCATGGCTGCATCTCCTGTGCTGCTGCCCGGCACCAGCAGCCCCCAGAAGGTCCCTCTTGAAACCCTTGTTTTTAAAATGGGGTGCTAGGACGTGCCGGGAGGCCTCTGCATTGTGCTTTACATCTACTAACATCCAAGTGCTCGCAAGGTTTGGTAAATTTGAGAGACTTAGGACAATCTTCTATTACCTCCCCTGGCCGCCATGCTTCCTCCCCTCCCCCTCAAAGACTTATTACAGACTTTTTCCATCCTTTGGCCCAGTACCCTTTGTCTTAATTATTTTTATCAGGCCAAGCACAGCAAAACGTTCACACAGGCAACTATAACGCTGTTCTTTCAATAAGCATACCGGTCTCTAAGCCTGGAAAATTGTTTTTTAGCCCTGTTTTTATATGATGAACATGCTAAAAGCTAAATTTTATAACTGTGCTAAAGTAGATTCTGTATAGCAATGGTTTTAAGTAACTGTGCTAAATTAATAAAACTTAAAAAACTTAAAGTTTTACACAGTAATTGTAACTCATGTCAACTACTCTGTTTTTTTACCTTGTTTAATTCAAATTGTACTTAAAATTTAGGGGCCACTATGTTGCATTTTACAATGTGAAAAATTTCCTTGGAGTGGACTCACTTGCAATATACAATGATGATTGATTAAATAATATATCTTTTTTCTTTACAGTCACTCACTGGGATAGATGGATCATCAGCGTCCGTTTACGGAAGAACTATGGCCAATTCGTGAGTGGCAAACAGGTAAACCAGTCTACAACAATTACTACAGCAGAACTACATATCTGTCTGTTTGTGGTATGTAGTGGTCGAGGGCGAGGCAGTGTACTGTTGTTGTTATGCCAGGCAGAGTCCACTCCCGTGAGCAGTTCATGTAAAATTAGGGCTATGTGGCTTGCTTCATACAATTAGATATACTTTGTCTGTCTGACAAAGAGCCTAGGTATGCTACATCAAGTTGCTTCACTCAGTGGTGCCTGCCTTGACCGTCTGCATGGCACTGCCTCAAGCTTGGGCCAAACATCCGTTATGTTTGTGAAATTTGCTGTTTTTCGGTATTTCGCGAATCTCGCGAAATAACCGAAAAGTCGCAAATTCTTGAGCGGAAGGGATTTTTGGCCCATGCTTGCGGCAGGGCCATGCAGACGGTCAAGGCAGGCACCACTGAGTGAAGCATCCTCCTGATGTAGCATACCTAGGCTCTTTGACACAGACAGACAAAGCATATCTACGGTTTAGGGTTCAGTGTGATTAACTAGGGTTTTTGGGTTTAAGTTGGTAGGGTTCCAGCTGAGTCTAGAGCTCAGGGCCCGATGCAGGCTCATTCATAATGATGTTGGCAAGGTTTTAGGGGGGTTTGGTGTTTTTTGGTCCAGAATTGGCAGAATTTTGGCCTTTTTTGGTGTTTTGCAGGGGCGTGTGTTTGGGTGAAAACTGAGTGAAAACTAGTCGTAGACCTTCATCTTTTCCTTTTTCTTCTTCTTTAAAGAGCGCAGTGGTTCGATTTTGTTCTGCCTTACTGAGGTTCTTGGGAATCACTGGAACAAGTTTCCAGGTAAGTTTCAAGAGTATCGAAGTAGTGGAAGTGCTAAAAACAGCAATTTGTTGTGAACAGCACAATTTGCCATGTTTTGAATATCCCAGTATTGCATGTTTTTGGGGGGCTGTTTGGGGGTGTTCTAGATTTGTGGGGGTGGGTCGGGGGGTCTGGGAGCACTGCTGGGATAGTCTAATTTTGATTGTGAGTGGTTTGAAGAAAGTCCATGGTGGAATAGGGGTGTTTGGGCCTAGTTACAGACAGCGTTTTGCCACAATTTAAACTGAGGCCTAGAAGTATTGTTTTTTTTGGGGGGGCTGTTTGGGGGTGTTCTAGATTTGTGGGGGGGGGGTCTGGAGGTCTAGGAACACTGCTGGGATAGCATCATTTTGATTGTAAGTGATTTGAAGAAAATCCATGGTGGGAAAGGGGAGTTAGGGCCTAGCTGCATAGCGCAATTGGACCGATGTTGACTGGTTGGCTGAAAATTTTCTGTGTGAGTTTTTGCATTTTTGCTTTTAGCCTGTTCGGGGATGTTCTACTTTTTTGCGGGTGGGTTGACGGGTCTGGGGGTATAGGTGGTAAGGTCTAATATCAGGCACAAGTGGTTTGGATAAAATCCATGGTGAAAAAGTGTTTCACTTTTCAGACTTTTCGCTCACTTTCGTGTTTTGGCGGGCTGTTTGGGGGAGTTTGGGGGGTCTTGGAGCAATGCTGGGAATGCCTAATTTTGGTTGCAAGTGGCTTGAAGAAAATCCATGGTTAGAAAGGGGAGTTAGGGACTAGCTGCAGAGCGCGCATTGAGTGATCTGGGAACTAGGCCTAAATTTTTCTAAGTGGCAGTTTTTGCATTTTTGCTTTTTGCCTGTTTGGGGGTGTTCTGCTTTTTTGCGGGTGGGTTCAGAGGCCTGGGGGCATAGCTGGGAAGGTCTAATAACGGAATCAAGTGGTTTGGACAAAATCCATGGTGAAAAAGTTTTTCACTTTTCAGACTTTTCGCTCACTTTCGTGTTTTCTGGGGGCTGTTTGGGGGGGGTTCCTGGTATTTGGGGGGATTGGGGGTCTTGGAGCAATGCTGAAAATGCCTAATTTTGCAAGTGGTTTGAAGAAAATCCATGGTTGGAAAGGGGAGGTAGGACCTAGCTGCAGAGCGCGCATGGAGTGATCTGGGAACTAGGCCTACATTTTTCTAAGTGTGAATTTTTGCACATTTGCTTTTTGCCTGTTCGCGGGTGTTCTGCTTTTTTGTGGGTGGGTTCAGGGGTCTGGGGGCATAGCTGGGAAGGTCTAATATCTGGCGCAAGTGGTTTGGATAAAATCCATGGTGAAAACGTTTTTCACTTTTCAGACTTTTCGCTCACTTTCGTGTTTTCGGGGGTCTGTTTGGGGGGGTTCCTGTTGTTTGGGGGGTTGGGGGGTCTTTGAGCAATGCTGGGCATGCCTAATTTTGGTTGAAAGTGGTTTGAAGAAAATCCATGGTTGGAAAGGGGAGTTAGGGCCGAGCTGCAGAGCGCGCATGGAGTGATCTGGGAACTAGGCCTACATTTTTCAAAGTGTGAGTTTTTGCATTTTTGCTTTTTGCCTGTTTGGGGGTGTTCTGCTTTTTTGCGGATGGGTTCAGGGGTCTGGGGGCATAGCTGGGAAGGTCTAATATCGGAATCAAGTGGTTAGGACAAAATCCATGGTGGCAACGTTTCTCAATTTTTAGACTTTTCGCTCACTTTCTTGTTTTCTGGGGGCTGTTTGGGGGGTTCCTGGTGTTTGGGTGGGAATGGGGGGGTCGTGGAGCAATGCTGGGCATGCCAAATTGTGGTTGCAAGTGGTTTGAAGAAAATCCATGGTTGGAAAGGGGAGTTAGGGCATAGCTGCAGAGCGCCAATGGAGTGATCTGGGAACTAGGCCTACATTTTTCAAAGTGTGAGTTTTTGCATTTTTGCTTTTTGCCTGTTTGGGGGTGTTCTGCTTTTTGCGGATGGGTTCGGGGGTCTGGGGGTATAGCTGGGAAGGTCTAATATCGGAATCAAGAGGTTTGGACAAAATCCATGGTGACAACGTTTTTCACTTTTCAGACTTTTCACTCACTTTCTTGTTTTTGGGGGGCTTTTTTTGGGGTTCCTGGTGTTTGAGGGGGTTGGAGGGTCGTGGAGCAATGCTGGGCATGCATAATTTTGGTTGCAAGTGGTTTGAAGAAAATCCATGGTTGGAAAGGGGAGTTAGGGCCTAGCTGCAGAGCGCGCATGGAGTGATCTGGGAACTAGGCCTACATTTTTCAAAGTGTGAGTTTTTGCATTTTTGCTTTTTGCCTGTTTGGGGGTGTTCTGCATTTTTGCGGGTGGGTTCAGGGGTCTGGAAGCAATGCGGGGAAGGTCTAATATTGGAACCAAGTGGTTTGGGCAAAATCCATAGTGAAAAAGTTTTTCACATTTCAGACTTTGCATTCACTTTCGTGTTTTCGGGGGGCTGTTTGGGGGGTTCCTGGTGTTTGGGGTGGGGTTGGGGGTCTTGGAGCAATGCTGGGAATGCCTAATTTTGGTTGCAAATGGTTTGAAGAAAATCCATGGTTGAAAAGGGGGGATTTGTCCTAGTTGCAGAAAGGGTTTGGCATTATTTTTAACTTAGGGCTTGTTAGGGTTGGCAGTATTGCATGTGTTTGGGGGTGTTCTACATTTTTGTGACTGGGTTCTGGGGTCTTGGAGCACTCGTGGAAATGTCTAATTTTGGTTGCAAGTGGTTTGAAGAAAATCCATGGTGGGAAAGGGGGGATTTGTCCTAGCTGCAGAAAGCGTTTGGCACTATTTTTAACTTAGGGCTCGTTAGAGTTAGTAGTATTGCATGTGTTTGGCGGTGTTCTACATTTTTGCGACTGGGTTCTGGGGTCTTGGAGCACTCGTGGGAATGTCTAATTTTGGTTGCAAGTGGTTTGAAGAAAATCCATGGTGGGAAAGGGGGGTTTTGGGCATACTTTCTGAGTGTGTTTTGGCACGATTTGAAATTAGGCCTCTTAAATTCTCCTTATCTTTTAAATGAGAACTTGAACTTACTTCTACGAGTGTGACTCTGTGCGTTTGTTTGATCTCTGCTTCAAATTCATCCTACCAGCTATTTGATACGTCTTTGCTATTTTTAAAACTAATTTAATGTTTTAATAATGAGTCTTTATTCTCTCTGAGGGCAGAGAGGCAAGTGAAATTGCGTAATTACTGCAGCCCTGTACTCTCAACTTGTTTCTTCGTAGTTACTAGTAAGTTGCAGTAAGTTGTAGTACTACTTTTCTGTAACCTAACCATCCATTTAGCAAACAACTTCATGCATGCAGTAGTGCCCTTCCTTTATGGTCCTAAGATTTTTCAATATCTTCAAATCCTAAGATTTGTTTCTCTTCATTTGTTGTTTGTACATGCTGTGTTTTTTTTCCTTTCTACCAAACTTTCCCAAAACCCCCCATTCCCATCCAATTTGTAAACCCTAACCCTCTTGCCCCGGGCTCTGTGGTATTTCATTTAGGTATGACTGACAAACACAATAAATTCCACACACTTGCTGGGGAGGATAAGGTCAAAGCAACCAAAATCATTCCAAATCAGAAGTTCATGTGTGCCATCGTGGATTGATGATGATCATCAAGAACATCCTCCTCCTACACGACGTGAAGAATCAAATGCTTAATGCTCACGTTACGATGATGTGTCCTTTGCCTTAATTTCTTATAGCAGTCAAACTCCACGCAACTACTACTTATATTTACATTAATTTACCACTGCTTAGGCTACAATTTATGCCACTGTTCTCTACCGTACTATATATTGTACTGTTTCTAATGCTACGCTCAGGCCACTCAATGTTTAATTTCCTTTTTTTCATATGCTGCTACTGCCAGTGTGTACCACTACTGCTACCAGCACAACAATGATATTGCATCCATCGAGGATTCAAGTCAACAAACAACCTCAATCAACATTTGGAGTGATCTGGGAACTAGGCCTACATTTTTGAAAGTGTGAGTTTTTGCATTTTTGCTTTTTGCCTGTTTGGGGGTGTTCTGCTTTTTTGCGGATGGGTTCAGAAGTCTGGGGGCATAGCTGGGAAGGTCTAATATCGGAATCAAGTGGTTTGGACAAAATCCATGGTGGCAAAGTTTCTCACTTTTCAGACTTTTCGCTCACTTTCTTGTTTTCTGGGGGCTGTTTGGGGGGTTCCTGGTTTTTGGGTGGGAATGGGGGGGTCGTGGAGCAATGCTGGGCATGCCAAATTTTGGTTGCAAGTGGTTTGAAGAAAATCCATGGTTGGAAAGGGGAGTTAGGGCATAGCTGCAGAGCGCCAATGGAGTGATCTGGGAACTAGGCCTACATTTTTCAAAGTGTGAGTTTTTGCATTTTTGCTTTTTGCCTGTTTGGGGGTGTTCTGCTTTTTGCGGATGGGTTCGGGGGTCTGGGGGTATAGCTGGGAAGGTCTAATATCGGAATCAAGAGGTTTGGACAAAATCCATGGTGACAAAGTTTTTCACTTTTCAGACTTTTCACTCACTTTCTTGTTTTTGGGGGGCTTTTTTGGGGGGTTCCTGGTGTTTGAGGGGGTTGGAGGGTCGTGAAGCAATGCTGGGCATGCCTAATTTTGGTTGCAAGTGGTTTGAAGAAAATCCATGGTTGGAAAGGGGAGTTAGGGCCTAGCTGCAGAGCGCGCATGGAGTGATCTGGGAACTAGGCCTACATTTTTCAAAGTGTGAGTTTTTGCATTTTTGCTTTTTGCCTGTTTGGGGGTGTTCTGCATTTTTGCGGGGGGGTTTCAGGGGCCTGGAAGCAATGCGGGGAAGGTCTAATATTGGAATCAAGTGGTTTGGGCAAAATCCATGGTGAAAAAGTTTTTCACATTTCAGACTTTGCGCTCACTTTCGTGTTTTCGGGGGGCTGTTTGGGGGGTTCCTGGTGTTTGGGGGGGGGGGGGTTGGGGGTCTTGGAGCAATGCTGGGAATGCCTAATTTTGGTTGCAAATGGTTTGAAGAAAATCCATGGTTGAAAAGGGGGGATTTGTCCTAGTTGCAGAAAGGGTTTGGCATTATTTTTAACTTAGGGCTCGTTAGGGTTAGCAGTATTGCATGTGTTTGGGGGTGTTCTACATTTTTGTGACTGGGTTCTGGGGTCTTGGAGCACTCGTGGAAATGTCTAATTTTGGTTGCAAGTGGTTTGAAGAAAATCCATGCTGGGAAAGGGGGGATTTGTCCTAGCTGCAGAAAGCGTTTGGCACTATTTTTAACTTAGGGCTCGTTAGAGTTAGCAGTATTGCATGTGTTTGGTTGTGTTCTACATTTTTGCGACTGGGTTCTGGGGTCTTGGAGCACTCGTGGGAATGTCTAAGTTTGGTTGCAAGTGGTTTGAAGAAAATCAATGGTGGGAAAGGGGGGTTTTGGGCATACTTTCTGAGTGTGTTTTGGCACGATTTGAAATTAGGCCTCTTAAATTCTCCTTATCTTTTAAATGAGAACTTGAACTTACTTCTATGAGTGTGACTCTGTGGGTTTGTTTGATCTCTGCTTCAAATTCATCCTACCAGCTATTTGATACGTCTTTGCTATTTTTAAAACTAATTTAATGTTTTAATAATGAGTCTTTATTCTCTCTGAGGGCAGAGAGGCAAGTGAAATTGCGTAATTACTGCAGCCCTGTACTCTCAACTTGTTTCTTCGTAGTTACTAGTAAGTTGCAGTAAGTTGTAGTACTACTTTTCTGTAACCTAACCATCCATTTAGCAAACAACTTCATGCATGCAGTAGTGCCCTTCCTTTATGTCCCTAAGATTTTTCAATATCTTCAAATCCTAAGATTTGTTTCTCTTCATTTGTTGTTTGTACATGCTGTGTTTTTTTTCCTTTCTACCAAACTTTCCCAAAAACCCCCATTCCCATCCATTTGTAAACCCTAACCCTCTTGCCCCGGGCTCTGTGGTATTTCATTTAGATATGACTGACAAATACAATAAATTCCACACACTTCCTGGGGAGGATAAGGTCAAAGCAACCAAAATCATTCCAAATCAGAAGTTCATGTGCGCCATCGTGGATTGATGATGATCATCAAGAACATCCTCCTCCTACACGACGTGAAGAATCAATTGCTTAATGCTCACGTTACGATGATGTGTCCTTTGCCTTAATTTCTTATAGCAGTCAAACTCCACGCAACTACTACTTATATTTACATTAATTTACCACTGCTTAGGCTACAATTTATGCCACTGTTCTCTACCGTACTATATATTGTACTGTTTCTAATGCTACGCTCAGGCCACTCAATGTTTAATTTCCTTTTTTTTCATATGCTGCTACTGCCAGTGTGTACCACTACTGCTACCAGCACAACAATGATATTGCATCCATCGAGGATTCAAGTCAACAAACAACCTCAATCAACATTTGGAGTGATCTGGGAACTAGGCCTACATTTTTCAAAGTGTGAGTTTTTGCATTTTTGCTTTTTGCCTGTTTGGAGGTGTTCTGCTTTTTTGCGGATGGGATTAGAAGTCTGGGGGCATAGCTGGGAAGGTCTAATATCGGAATCAAGTGGTTTGGACAAAATCCATGGTGGCAAAGTTTCTCACTTTTCAGACTTTTCGCTCACTTTCTTGTTTTCTGGGGGCTGTTTGGGGGGTTCCTGGTTTTTGGGTGGGAATGGGGGGGTCGTGGAGCAATGCTGGGCATGCCAAATTTTGGTTGCAAGTGGTTTGAAGAAAATCCATGGTTGGAAAGGGGAGTTAGGGCATAGCTGCAGAGCGCCAATGGAGTGATCTGGGAACTAGGCCTACATTTTTCAAAGTTTGAGTTTTTGCATTTTTGCTTTTTGCCTGTTTGGGGGTGTTCTGCTTTTTGCGGATGGGTTCGGGGGTCTGGGGGTATAGCTGGGAAGGTCTAATATCGGAATCAAGAGGTTTGGACAAAATCCATGGTGACAAAGTTTTTCACTTTTCAGACTTTTCACTCACTTTCTTGTTTTTGGGGGGCTTTTTTTGGGGGTTCCTGGTGTTTGAGGGGGTTGGAGGGCCGTGAAGCAATGCTGGGCATGCCTAATTTTGGTTGCAAGTGGTTTGAAGAAAATCCATGGTTGGAAAGGGGAGTTAGGGCCTAGCTGCAGAGCGCGCATGGAGTGATCTGGGAACTAAGCCTACATTTTTCAAAGTGTGAGTTTTTGCATTTTTGCTTTTTGCCTGTTTGGGGGTGTTCTGCATTTTTGCAGGTGGGTTCAGGGGCCTGGAAGCAATGCGGGGAAGGTCTAATATTGGAATCAAGTGGTTTGGGCAAAATCCATGGTGAAAAAGTTTTTCACATTTCAGACTTTGCGCTCACTTTCGTGTTTTCGGGGGGCTGTTTGGGGGGTTCCTGGTGTTTGGGGGGGGGGGTTGGGGGTCTTGGAGCAATGCTGGGAATGCCTAATTTTGGTTGCAAATGGTTTGAAGAAAATCCATGGTGGGAAAGGGGGGATTTGTCCTAGCTGCAGAAAGCGTTTGGCACTATTTTTAACTTAGGGCTCGTTAGAGTTAGCAGTATTGCATGTGTTTGGTGGTGTTCTACATTTTTGCGACTGGGTTCTGGGGTCTTGGAGCACTCGTGGGAATGTCTAAGTTTGGTTGCAAGTGGTTTGAAGAAAATCCATGGTGGGAAAGGGGGGTTTTGGGCATACTTTCTGAGTGTGTTTTGGCACGATTTGAAATTAGGCCTCTTAAATTCTCCTTATCTTTTAAATGAGAACTTGAACTTACTTCTATGAGTGTGACTCTGTGGGTTTGTTTGATCTCTGCTTCAAATTCATCCTACCAGCTATTTGATACGTCTTTGCTATTTTTAAAACTAATTTAATGTTTTAATAATGAGTCTTTATTCTCTCTGAGGGCAGAGAGGCAAGTGAAATTGCGTAATTACTGCAGCCCTGTACTCTCAACTTGTTTCTTCGTAGTTACTAGTAAGTTGCAGTAAGTTGTAGTACTACTTTTCTGTAACCTAACCATCCATTTAGCAAACAACTTCATGCATGCAGTAGTGCCCTTCCTTTATGTCCCTAAGATTTTTCAATATCTTCAAATCCTAAGATTTGTTTCTCTTCATTTGTTGTTTGTACATGCTGTGTTTTTTTTCCTTTCTACCAAACTTTCCCCAAAACCCCCATTCCCATCCATTTGTAAACCCTAACCCTCTTGCCCCGGGCTCTGTGGTATTTCATTTAGATATGACTGACAAACACAATAAATTCCACACACTTCCTGGGGAGGATAAGGTCAAAGCAACCAAAATCATTCCAAATCAGAAGTTCATGTGCGCCATCGTGGATTGATGATGATCATCAAGAACATCCTCCTCCTACACGACGTGAAGAATCAATTGCTTAATGCTCACGTTACGATGATGTGTCCTTTGCCTTAATTTCTTATAGCAGTCAAACTCCACGCAACTACTACTTATATTTACATTAATTTACCACTGCTTAGGCTACAATTTATGCCACTGTTCTCTACCGTACTATATATTGTACTGTTTCTAATGCTACGCTCAGGCCACTCAATGTTTAATTTCCTTTTTTTTCATATGCTGCTACTGCCAGTGTGTACCACTACTGCTACCAGCACAACAATGATATTGCATCCATCGAGGATTCAAGTCAACAAACAACCTCAATCAACATTTGCAATGCAGGCAGCCCTGTGGTTACCCCTATTCTCAAACACGAATCACAGGTAAGATAAGCATTTTGGAGAGGTAGTATAATGGGCTAGGACTGGGAGGAGAGCAGAGACTGACAGTACTACTAGTAAAGTACAGAAGTAGGGCTACTGAATTCACTAACTCGGTTACTTGCATTTTGGTACATTTCAGGATTAGATGTTTCATTCATGCTGGTAAGTTTAATGAAACCAAACGTCCAGTAACCACCGCCAACCCCCACACAAAATAATATGAACGCGTATACTGTATTTTGGTGGTTTGAAAAATATAATTATTAAGAAATATATATTATTGATGTTGTTGCCACAAAAATAAAATAAATTACCCCAACTCACCCCCTTCACTAACCAAACCAATGTCCAAAAGTCCCCTTTCCCAAACACCCAATTCCTACCCCCCAACAGTCTTTAAAAAAGGGGCAAGGGACAGTCACTTCTTCCTGTGGCGTAGTGTGGACAGCTGGTGCTGCACGTCCCGCAGCTCTTTGCGGAGGTCCCGGACCTGGCGCTGATGTTTTTTGCCCAACCGCTCCAGGCAGTCCACTCTTTTACGGAGCCGGCGCTGATGTACCATCCATGATCTGGGGGGGGGGGGCAGCTGATTTTGTTGCTGCTCTGCAGCGGCAGCGGGAGGCTGTCGGGCCACGGCTCTGTTTGGCTGGAGGCTTCTGGCTGGTGGACCCGGGGGCACTGGAGGAGGATGTAGTGGTTGCTGTCTCCTCCTGCTCCCAAGCCCACAGCCGCCGATACTCAGCACAAATAGCATCCAGCTTACTGGCCCTGGCCGGACAGCCATCTTCTTGTGGGTGAGCTTTTTTGGAGTAGCATCTATGAAGGAAGAAAGAAAAATACTGTAGCCAAAAGTCTTTAACATAAAGTTAAAATAATTCAACGGAAAGTTGACTCTCAGTAGCACCAGCAAGTAGCAAACACAGTATAACATTTTGGCATGTATCTTTCCGCCGTCTTTGTAAGCCTGTGACATTACTGGGAGTTTCAGCAATTCCACTAGCAGCACTATGGGTGGACTCACTACTACATACATAGTCAGAGAGTACTAAAAAAAGGCCTTTTTTACTTTTTTCTCCTGTTTTGCAAAAGAAATTACTAGTACGTGAACTTGTGGTAGCCGGCATAATGGCAGCTCACTCAGCTTGCACCCAAGAAATACAGACACAAGCCATGATGATGCAGACTCGCAGTCCTTTAAGCAGTACATGCAGGTGGGGATAGGAAGGTATTACTTTTCTACATGGTTGGCACTGCCACTGGCCATACTTCATCCACTCAGCGTCTGCTCTACTACATCATACACCTCTGCTATTGATGAGGAAAAAGAAGATAACATCCAGGCTTCCAAAGTACGTCTATGATTCTTCTTAATGTCTCAAATGTACTAACATTTCTTTTTGTCAACAACCAACTAACACCCTTGTCATTATATTTTGGAATCCACCGTCTTCTTATCTTGACTTGCATTAAAAAAACATTCTTTACAGTCATAAATATTAAAACTCGCTCGTCCTTTGTTTCACCCTTCTTTCAGTTTTCGTTCTTCACATCCCTAAACTACATCTGATATGACTTGGCTTCACAAAAAAAAATGCCAGCTGAGTTGAAGTGAAATAGAGGGGGCCATTGCTTAACCGAGAAGTACCGCCGCTAATGCTATTACAAGTCAAGGTTGACTGTCTTCTCCGTGATAGCCCAAAAAGTAGTTCTAAATTAGTAACTGTTCTTAACAGTACAGTCTACTTATACTAGTGTACTGGTGTACAGTACATCATACACTCCTTTGCGGGCCTACTCAAAACAATTTCAATTAGTAAGGAGTATAATAACTTACCACTGTCCGCCGCCGCTGAGTCTTCCCCCCCAGCTCCTCCTGTTGGCGCCGCCGCATCCAGCTCTAGGGTGGCCCCCTCCGCACTGCTGGCCCCGGCACTGGTGGTCATTTGTGCCGCATCAGATGTTGTGACGTCTAGGAAAAACATGTCATATTTTCAGATTCCATACACAACCACCTATTTTGTCTCGTAATTTAAGAAAATGTTACATAAGACATTTTTTATTTCTGGGATGGAAAAAAAGTAACGTTTTTGGGGAGGGTGTTAACCTTTTATATGCTATTCCATTAAATGCTACACTTCTTATGACAACTGATGAATGCTTGCTTAACGTGCACCATTTTTGGAATTATAGACAGAAGATTCCATTGCCCTTCTGCCAACAGGACGATTCACCAACTACTAGTAAGTCATCACCAGCAGTACTTTAAGTACTTTAAAGAAGGTGGGGGCTCCCACACAGTTATTCTAATAATGTCATGTGTCTGTTAACTATTATTAAGTTTGAGTAATACTAATTTCATTCATGGGAATGTTGTTTAAACTTTAACGTCATCTTCATCCATCACCATTGCTCGCTCCGAATACTACGTTATTAAAAATAAAGAAATAATGTTTTCATTTCTTAATTGAAAATAAAACTTTAAAACTAACAAACACTGTGTGGTTTCTGTTCAGGAGTGAGTGGGCGGAAGGGTTTGAACTACTGCACTTGGCAGTCATGTTTCAGTGACTCAGATAGGCCGGAACTCGGCGGTAGTCTTCTTCTGTTCTTCTGGGTTGTAAAATCATTGGTCAGACACACTAGATAGTCGGCAGGGGATTGGGGGTTCAACTTCTATTCGGACTGAGGTATTTCGAAAGTCGAACTGCACCTATCATCAACAATGTCCTATTTCTCTTGTCCATATTTCTTTATGCGCAGAATAGTCCCTGAAACACTAGCGCAATGGGATATGCTCCTCTCAAATCAAAAAGGCAACTGCTACCTTTTACTTGGAGTAAACAAAGACGAGCTTTAAAAGTTAGGGAAGTATAAGTATTAATATAACAATAGACCAACTAACTGGGGCCAGCAGAAGAGCCTGCAAGGGACCGATCCTGTCCACCTTCTTCCACTGGAGTATCAGTCGCCTTGCCCCTGGAGGGTGCTGATGATCATGAAACACAACATGGATGATTGTTTTTTTGAAATATTTGATTTCTTTGAACACAATCTAAAATGATCTCAGGGAAACAAATTAACAACAATTGCATCTGATCTGGTCAACTAGGAGGATAGTAGTACAGTATTGCAGGATTCTCAGGCCGTCTAATAGGAAAGTTATGTAATTCACTAACTACACCAACAACAAAAAGGTTCTACTACGACTGCCATCACTCAGCAGCACGAGACGTCGTGTGACAGACACAGTCCGTCATCATGATTGCAGACCACTAATAAATGTCTTATAACAAGTAATAAATAATATACTCAACGTATCAATCCACCACTATCTCTTAAAAGTGGCAGCAGCAAGAGTACAAAAAAGGACTAGACTTGAGTCTACTTTCTCTAGCATTACGCAGTAATGCTCTCAAATGAGCAAAAAGTTGCAAACAAGTAAGCATAGTAGCAACGCCAATAACCAGGCGAGCATCTGCAATGACAGAAGCTATTTAAACATTAATTTACCTGCAATGTAATCGAATCAGGAGCATTCACACTCTTCAGGAAAAAAATAGATTAGCAATATAACAGAGCAGAAGAAAACAAAGTAGTCATTAAATAGCTACTCACCAAGGCCAGGGATCTCAAATCCGAGCAGGTGGAGCATGTCCTGCTCCCGGTCGAGGATGTCCGACCACCAGAGCGCCGCTTGCTGGTAGGTGCGCCGGACCCCAGACTCCCTATGCATCGCCCGGCACACCATCTCCCACAGCTGGCGATGCTCCCGGAGGCCATAACCGGAAGCAATCCTCCCACCTGCTGCCACGGTCTTAGGGAGGTGTCGCTGAACATGAAACATCAAGGCTGACTCCTCCACCGCAGAGAAGATCTCCCTGGCCTGGACTTGCTCCCCCCTCAAACGCCTGTAAGGGATCCGGCTACAGTGTGCTGGACCCTTCCCCTTGTCGGCTCCCTTTGCCATGGTCCTGGGCAGAAGAAGTAAAGAATAGGTGTGAAAATGAAATAAAATAAGAGAGAGAGCTAAACAAAAAAAGTAGGTAATAAAGTAACAAGAAGTTGAAAAAAACACAAAATATAGATGTAGGAAAATAGAGAGATAGATAATAAGTAAAAAAGTGCAAAAAAAAGTTCCGAAATTCAAAGGATTGCAAAGATTAGAGATCGATTGAAAGGATAGCATGCCCAAAACCATAGCAATGAATGAAAAACAAGATGCGCCCATAGAGGACCGCGTGAGTAAGTTTGCATGATATTTCCCCTGCGAGCACGCAAAAACCCCCGCGAACTCGTAAGCGCGCCACATGCACAACGCGAGCATGCAGAAAACCCCCGGAACCGGAAATACGCAATGATAACAAGATGGCCACGCCCATGTAAGACCGCATGGGTAAGTTCGCGGTTGATGTGCTGCAAGCGGCCCGCGAATACGCAAAAAAAACAGCGAACACGCAAAAAAGAAATCCGCAAATTTGCACGAATTCGCGAATTTTGCGGATCGTAAATTCAATTTCGCACAAATTTGCAAACCACAAATTCGCAAATTTCACCCATACTTACCAGATATTTCTAATTAGAACATGAGAACTCAACTGGGCAAGGTTAGTCTCATCTCGTTTGGGGGGTCATTGTGTAGGAAAGTAGGATCTGCTTCTTATGGCAACCCCCACTTGGATATTACCCTGTTTTTGACTAGTCTGACTGGGATCCTGCTCAGAACCCCAGTCTAACTGCTTTCTCCTGAAAATGTTAGACCATATACTTTGTCACACTCCAGATTGGATACTGGGGTACCCTTATAAGTACCTAGTATTTGGTACATATGTACCCAGTGCATTGGTACCCCAGAGGCCTCCCATGGGCTGAAGCATGTATTATGCAACCAATGAGAGGCCATGCAAAATGGAACTAAAGGTCTGCCGTTGCAGCCTGTGTAAGCTGGTGCTTGCACCACTTACTTTAGATACAGGTTCACTATATCTATAGGTCACTACACTTAAAACGTATAAGTCACCCCTATAGCAAGCCTTAACAATTCTGAAGGCAGAGTGCTGTGTTTCTCATGAGAGGGTGTCCCTGCATGAGCAGAGCCCTTCTGCAGCATTCTCTCAATTTGTCTGTGACTCAGCCAGACATAAAGGTAGATATGCATTATAACCTCACGGTAAATGCTATCCTGAAAATTGCTGAAACAAAACATGTTGGATTTGGTATCATATACCTTGGAATCATACCTCCACACCAGTAACCGGTGTGGAGGTATGATTCAACCTTTCTGAAGCGAGCTTTGTGGGGTCACTGTTCTTTCCAGTCCAGCCTTCTTGATCCAGGCAACACAAAATTGTTGCTGCCGACCAGAGACACATTTCTGCTCTCCTGCTGCTGAGCCAAGCTCGAGCAGGGGGAGGCAGGACAATAGGCATCCTGTCACAGTGAGGCATGACCACCTCCAGACGGGATTAAGTGTACTGGGAGTGGGTGGGTGCACTTCCAAAGTGTCTGAAAGTCTGAAAGTCTGAAAGTCTGCATAGGGGGACACTTGGTATCCCTGTGCATAGTCCAGTTCAAACCAGTCCAGGGAGATGTTGGCTCCTGCTCCGGCATGAAACTGGACAAAGGACAGATGAGTATCCTCCCCATTCTCCAGACCCTCCTCTGGGTGGGTCCCCTGAATCTGTCCAACCCTCTCCCGTGGGTACTTATGGGCTTACCTGGCTGTAGGACCTTAGATCTGATGTGGACAAGATTCTGAACAAGAAACCACTGACTTTCAACCATCTGGACACTCTGGACTTCGCTGGACTTTGACTGGGCCCAACTTTGTCTCCCTCTCCGTACAAAGCCTTGTCTGTGCCTGTGCACCATAAGGGTTCCATGCAGGACCTTTGGGGCTTTAAGGTCATCTGAAGGATCTCCCTTGGGGTGAAGGAGTCACTCCCCTGCATTTGCAGGCACCGTAAAGCAACTGACCAGTCTGCTGATCCTCATCTCCTACAGACTCTGAAGGCACCAGCAACACAGGAGGTATTCCTCGAGGCATTCCTTGAGGTTGAGCTGCCCTCTCACTGACTTTGAGCCTTCAGGCTAGTATCCCTCGTGGGGACAGCATAACTCAAACCCCTGTGTACCACATACTTTCTCAAGTGTATATGCTTGTTGGCAATTCCCAAGCTTGTGCATTGGTTCTGTGTAGTCCTGACCCTGAGCAGTGTTTCCACCAAAGAACTCCAGCCTCCTCACACTGAGTGCTCCGTGGGCTGGTACTTTGTGATCCTCCTCTAGGTCCCCTTGCGACTCCTGGTCATTGAGCCTGTGGGTCCTCCTGTAGGTCATCTGGTTGCTCCAGATGTGCCCAGACCCCATTGCCTGGTTACTCCCCTAGACCTTGCTGGTCCACACTGTAACCTGCTTGACCTTCCTGCATGGGTTGCTGTTGCCAAGGCTTGTTGGTGCTCTCACCGGGCGCCCACTCCTCAGCATTCTACATCCTTCATGTGACAGCTTGCATCCAGCTCCTGGTCATCCTCGACATCTCCTCGTCCTCGTGGCTGTAGAGTCAAGCATCCCTTCTTCACACCTGATGCACCCGACATCAGTGAGCATTCGTCTTCTGAGTCCCTGGTCACCCTAAAGTGACCCAGACTCTGTCCCCTCTGCTTTAAGGTTCCTTCCATCCCCAATTCCTACTTGGATTCCAATTGACACTTTCTTCCTTCCCGGCAGTAGTTCTTCTTTGAAGTCCTCCAATTTCTGCACTGTTCACTGGTGATTTTAATCTGCTGCACTGTGCAATTTTTTTAACGGAGCTTTGTGGGCTGACGACGAGACAGCGATTTAGGCATCACGTCTTGTGAACTAAGAGCGCGGCTCCTGAATTCTCCCCGCACTTCCCAGACTTATCTTTAGCGGACGCACACGGGGGGGCTGATCTCGTCTCCCTTCCTTCACGCCCCGGTCCGACGAGGTGGCTAGCACCGTTGTGGGCGTGGAGGTGAGAGAGAGCCACTTCTGGTGCGCGAGGGGGCCGGGTAGCGGTCCAGTGTTTGGGAGGCAGCCAGGCTGCGGGCTACTTAAGGCGGATGCTACCCCGGCAGCGCAGCGGACGAGCGCAGCGGGCGCGACGAAGGCGCGCCAAAGTTGCGCCTAAGTTAAGCCAGTCTGCGCCCGTCCGCGGACAGGCGTGGGCTAGGGCGAAAACCCCTGGCCCAGGAGGCAGAACTTATTGGACCAGAGATCGGCTTCTCAGCCTCCACACAGATATCCCCAACTCATGTTTACATAGCATAGATGTGGGAGAAAAAGCAGGTTGTGGATGCTGTCAGTTTCGATTTAAAACTGGTTCATAGGGCACTTGTTACCGAGTTAGTCTGTCCTGTGGACTGCTGAATGTGAGGTCATTGTGTAAGCACAGGCTTGATGTATTTGATCTGCTCACGGATAAGCAATTTGACCTGCTGTTCCTCACAGAAACGTGGCTGGACACATATTCTGATTCGGACATCATTGAGGCAATGCCTGATAATTATTCGATGGTGAAGCAAGATAGGCCTGTTGGGAAAGGAGGGGGGATTGCAATTATTTTTAAACAGAACCTTGGATGTCAAATGGAGCCAGTATCGGTCCAGGACAGCGAGGCAGGCACTTTCACCATAAAAATCGATGGGGGCACCACAGTTAAGGGTTACCTTATTTACAGACCACCTGGGCCCTATACCAAGTTCACGGAGAGCCTGTTGGAAGGTATCACTGAGGCTGCTTTGCGTAGGGATAAATTCATGGTGTTGGGGGACCTCAACATTCATTTGAACTGCACGGCAGACAAAGGGGTTGAGGAGTTCCGCAGGGATATCCAGGCCTTGCAGTTAGAATTGAAAGTACTGACCCCACCCATCAACAGGACCATTTATTGGACCCTATATTTGCGAACTGGGGGGACGTTGAGGTATTTCCGGTAGTACCGATTCCCTGGACGGACCATTTCCTTGTGCCGTTTGCGATATACATCTCAGACACTAAAGGGCCTAACCAGGCACCCATGAACCACCAGAGCAGGAAATGGGCTAAATTCTCCCGGGAAAGATTCAACGAGGCACTGTTAGCAGGAGGTCAGCCAGGTGGGGAGGATGTTGAGACGGCTAATAGCAATTTCAATAAACGCATTACAGAGGCGTTAGACCGCACTGCCCCGCTTTGTCAGACCACGGATGGTAGCCGCACTAAGAGAACGGCGCCGTGGTTTGAGGAAGAATTGCGGCTGACAAAAGCAGAATGCAAACGGGCGGAAAGGCAGTGGAGGGCAGCCTTCAACAGTCAGGCTAGGGAGACTTATCTGGCAAAAAGGCGAATATACCATAGGATGATTAAGAAGGCGAAAATGGCCTTCTACGCAGAGCGGATTATGGAGGCAGAGAACTCTGCTAAAGAGCTTTTCTGCACCTATAAGTCCCTTGCGACCATAAAATCATCGGCAGGACCTGAGATTTGCTCAGTGGAAACATGCATCCGTATAGCAGATTATTTCTCGGATAAGGTTGCAGAGATTTACACATCTTTCCCGGGTCAACCCGCCACGGGGGCAGAGACCGCCGAAGCACCGGGGGGAGCAGAGGACCAGTGTGCCTTAACCCGCTTCCTCACCCCCTCTCCTGAAGAGCTAATCGGGATATGTAGATCGGTGATGTTGAGTTCTCCTCATGACCCTATGTCACCCAGGTGGCGTGGGGACAGTCTAGGGGCTCTTGAACCCTATATAAAGCATATTCTGGATGTCTCCTTTAGGACCAGCTTGCTGCCTAGTGGCTGGAAACAAGCAGTCGTGCTCCCCCTCCGGAAAAAACAAACAGCAGTTTTGAGACATTAGAAAATCTTCGTCCAATATCTCTGTTGCCCTATATGTCCAAAGTGGCTGAGAAGGTTGTGAATGCCCAGCTGATGCAATATGTGGAGGAGGCGAACTTACTCCATGACACTCAGTTTGGTTTTAGGCCCCGCCACTCAATGGAGTCGGCCCTACTCATGGCAACTGAGACCTTGAGGCAGGGTGCAGATGAGGGACAAACTATGGCCAGCGCTGCCTTCGACACTTTAGCACATTCCACCTTGCTACAGTGTCTGAATAAAGGGGGAATATCAGGTGCAGCGCTGAGATGGATCCAGTCCTTCTTGGCAGATCGTGGATTTCAAGTCAGGCAAGGGGACTGTTATTCCAGAGTGGTCACTCTGGGCCAGGGCGTGCCCCAGGGCTCGTCCCTGAGCCCAACTTTATTCAACCTATATGTTGCCCCTGTTGCAACTATTGTTGAGAGCTACGGCTTACGAATAGTGTCCTACGCTGACGACACGCAGCTGGTCATCTCCCTATCGTGCGCGCCCTGTCTTGCCGCGGACAATTTCAGAACATGCATGCAAGATCTTGCTGGCTGGATGTCCACCAATTGTCTGAAACTTAACGGCGGCAAGACGGAGGTGCTCATAGTGGGGGGAGGCCAGTCGGCGTGGTCGTCGGCGTGGTGGCCACCCTGCCTAGGGACGGCACCGACGCCCTGCCAAGAAGCCCGGAACCTGGGTGTATGGTTCGATGCAGGCCTCACCTTTGGATCCCAATTCAATCGTTTGGTCGGTGTTTGCTTTGGTGTCTTGAAAAATCTGAGAAAAGTTCTGGAGCTTCTACCAACTGAAGCATGCAAGACACTGGTGCATGCATTGGTGACCGCGAGATTGGACTATGGGAATCTGCTGTATCTGGGGGCACCAGGGAAGTGCATTGGTCACCTTCAGGTATTGCAGAATGCCGCGGCACGCCTGATCCTGAGGCTACCCAAGAGAGCATCTTCAAAAATGGCACTTCAGACTCTCCACTGGCTCCCGGTGAGGAGCAGAGTGGAGTACAAGGCACTTTGTACCCGCCATCGCATTCTGAATGGCAGGGCGCCACAACCGCTGCAGAGCCTGATAGCGCGCTATGAACCGTCCCGTGCCTTAAGATCTGCCGGCTCGGGACTGGTGAAAATACCCAAGGTAGCAAAAGCACACATGGGGGGAAGATTGTTTAGGTACCTGGCAGCGTTTAACTGGAACAAATTACCGCTTGAACTGCGTCTTGAGCCCTCGGAGACCAGGTTCCGGTCTAAACTCAAAACCTACTTATATGTTCAGTAGTTGGTCTGTCACCCCTTCTTTTGGATCCTGCTGCAACCATCACACCATAGCGCGGGGACACGCCGGTGCGCGTAACCAGGCGCTTTATAAGCTTCCCTAATAATATTATTATTATTATTGATAATGACGGCGGTTTCCGACACTAATCCAGACCTTTGCACCCTGTTTCCCTGGGATAGGTAACTCAGGCACTCCAGTATCTACTGGTGGGGTGGCTCTCCAACCTCCTAAGTTCCAAAGAGTTTTCTCAAAGTCCACCGAGAAGGTTCCTTCAAAATTAAAATACTAACCGCGACTTCCCCATAGAATTGTACAGAGCCCGTAGTCGTGTTAGCACACTGCATCGGCCCTCCGTGGGGTCCTGTTTGCTCACCTTGGGTGGTTCCTTGGGGTCCCATTGATTCTACGTGTTCTAGACACTGTCTCGAATCCAGTCATGGTTCTTATACCACTATTTTAGTATATGGTTTAGTTTCCCCCTGGTTCCCACTGTGTATTGTGCTACTTACAACTGTTTATTTGCTACAGTATTGTGTGCTCTGTGGTGCAGCCTCGTGTAGAGGATACTAGAGAGTGTTATATAACTAAATACCTCTTTTTACAACTACTGTGCTGTTCTCTTTTCCTTTAGTTAATATTAAAGGTGATATTCTGGTAAAACAGGCTGCTTGACATTCCTTCATGATTAAGCCTGAAGGCTGCTCTCCACAGCTACCACTAGGATAGCTTTCTAAAGGTTATCTTTGACCTCATACATCATAAGGGTCGTTTGGACTGGTGCAAGCTGCCCACTTTAAGTAGTGGACAGCATATACTTGGCGAACTTCTCACATTTGGTTTGTAGGAAATGGATTTAATTTGATCCATTTTAGTTTGTATATGTGGTTTGACTTATTTACCTGGCTCACCCACTGCAGTTTCAGGCAAAATAAAAAAGTAGTGAAGCAATTGTAAAATAAAAAGACTAAATAGAAGTACATTTTAACATTGGTAACACTTGCAAATAATGAAAGGCAAAACCAACACCACAAGTCAGTTAGTATTGAAGAGGCAGTGAATGAAATTGCGCAGAATACTCAATCGGATTGGCATGCAGTCTTGCAACTAAGCACACAAGATGAGCAACACGGTGATGAGCAATTGGTACATCCATGAAAACAATTAGTGAACTCTGTCCTCTTCTAAAGACAAATTCAAATGACAATGTGAAATTAAACAAGATCCTTGCTACTGCACACGTTGTAAGTGGATATCAAAATAATAGTGAATTGAAAAAAGCCTATAATGGCTTGTACACCATCATTGGTCAAACAAATGTGAAAGATCTCCAAGTACCATGTCAAATGGCAGATTGTGTGAAAAAATCCAGCATTGATACTCTGAACACCATAGTAAATTTACTGAGCAAGTAAGAAGAGGAAGATAAAATGTTCAAAGAACACAAGAATGATTAGGTAAAAAGGGGTGATTATATAAACATGACACCTGTGTGTGGTGTATGAAGCGTGTGCATTCGAAATGGAAGAAGGGCATAATAATGATATTCAAAACGGAAGAAAAAATCAAGGATTACCAGCCATAAGAGAAAAAGGAAGTAGAGGAAACAGCTGATTAATCCACAACCTCAGGACAATTTGTCTAATATGTCACCTGTATACACTAGCTGCTCCACTGCTTATGAAGCATGCAGAAGAACATCAAAGGAAAAACAAAGCTAAATATTGTTTGTTTACTTTTGAATGGAAGAAGTTATCATATATTGAAAACTGATAAATATGTGTGTGTATTTAAAAATGTAAATGAAAGACAAAAGGGTTTGATAGGAATTGGATTATTAATTGGGTAGATTGTCAATCGACCCCAAGGAATGATCACAGCTCTTATCAGTCTCTTAAAGTCACTAAATTCACCTGAGCTCTATCGCCCGGTAGCTGTTGCACAGAGCACATAGGTTTAACTTAGGGCAATGTGTAAAGTATTTATGCAGTACTAAAGCAAAACTAAAGTAAAACTAATGTCAAATTGCAAAACAATAAAAATCCCAAATCAAACAATAGTAAAATGTAATAAATAAAATGACACCAAAATGAAAGAAAATCCAAAATGACGAACTGGGAGTTTTTAATTTTTAAAAACTGTAGGTAGGAATAGCGTCATGAAGCATAACGTGCCAATGATAGGCAATGGTCACGTTAGACCAGGATCTAGGCGCAATCTGATGCTGACTGCAATGGAGTGCGGGTTGAATACGCCAAAAACATCAAATCTTAAAGGTTTACCTTCTGACTTCAGTCATTTAAGTCCCAATCCAGCACAGGACTACACTTCTAAGACCCCCCCCCCCCCGTCAGGACCTCAGGGGAAACACTTAGAGACTCACAGAGCAGCAAACAGAGGTCAACTAGATGGCACAGTCCAGGTCGTGTTGCCCCTGGTCAGCTGGGCAGTTTCAGGAAAATATCTCTTTGAGTTTGTTGTGTGTGTGATGATGCAGTGGGCCCTGAAGCTGAAGGCTGGCAGGGCTGTGCCAGCTGCCACAGAGTGAGTGTCTGCCCTGAGGGCACCAAAAGAGAAGAGGGCAAAGGTGGGAGAAGTCTGGGCCCAACTAATGCAATGAACTGAGTAAACCAGCCCAGAACCCCCCTTCCCTGACCAGCAGTTAAATTGTGCTGCCCTCAGATGGGGACTCCAGTGCTTAGGGCACATCGGGGGTGAGGGGTCATCAGCCAAACCATCGGGATGGGCCGCACCAAGAGAGCAAAGCAGGGGCAGATGGAGGAATCCCCGCAGGTGTTTGGTAACCTAGATCCCCTTGTGACAAAAGGAACTGGCCAGTATTTTGAAGCACACACAGTGACTATCCTAGCGGCAATTAAAGACACCAAGACCACTCTGGAGCACAAAATCGAGACAGTGATTCAAGAGGTAACACTACTCCCGGCAGACAAAAAGAAATTGGCATTGAGGATTGGGGTGGCAGAACAGACCCTCACACAATTGACACCTGGGATGTGTCGCTTGCCCCATAAATAATACACCGGAGTCGGAGAATGTAATGGTACGTCTTTATTAACTGACTACCACGCTCGTACTACTTGTTCCCGTTCCCATGTTTCGAATTCTGATCCCGCCCCTTCCTGCTTGCCTGCCCTGTCCCTAGACAGAGGTCAGGCATAACGATATGACACCTCCCCCTTTTGTACAAAGTCTTACTGTCTCTCATATCTCTTCGATGAGGCGTGTTGGTCATCTGATTTGTCTTCTGGGGTGACCCAATTGCTCTGGTGTCCTGGTGCGGAGGTCCGTGATGTCATCAGGTCTCGCTGGGCTATAGTGATCTCGGTCACTGTTTTCACTTTGGTTCATTGAGTCAGTGGAGGCTTCACGTGGCTGGGCCTCATAGTGTCTCTTGGAATTGCATTTCTTTGAAGTGCGAGATTTTTCTAGTAATTCGTTTGTGGTCAGCTTCTGCTGTGATCATAGTTCCTTTCCGTCTGCTGACTTTAAGAGGATGGGCGAGGTAGCAACTGTCTGCTTTTGTTCTTCGGTCACGCCGGACCATCACCCAGTCTCCCTCTTGGATGTCAGTGTGTCTGGCTCGTCAACACCGGTCCGCATACGTCTTCGTTTGAAGTTTCTTTTCATAGTCTATCTTGACTTGTGTGTCATGATCAACATTTACAGTCTGTGGCTGGAGAGTGCTATCCAGCGTGGGCAGTCGAGTGGGGGGAGTCCTTCCTAACATCACAGTGGCCGGACACTGATTAGTGGTGTTGTGCGGCGTGGTGCGATATACCCGTAATACTTCGTTCAGGGCTTGATGAGTTAATTCTGCTTGCTGAACTGCCTTTTTCAGAGTCCCCATAAAACGTTCCACCATGCCATTGGCTTGAGGCCATAATGGTGTGATCTTCTGGTGCTTGAAGTTGAGGTGTTTTGCGAACTCTGCAAATTCATGGCCGTTGAATGGGGGCCCGTTGTCAGATTTGACTCGGAGCGGGATGCCCCATGCTGCAAAGATTTCGTCGAGCACTGGGATCACTGTGGTCGCTCTGGTAGATGACACTAGGTGTGCGAATGGAAATCGGGAGTATTCGTCCATGACAACAACAATGTATTGACCTGATTTTAGAGGACCAAAGGAGTTGATGGCGACCTCTTGCCATACCCCTTCTGGCAGTTCTGACATTTGGAGGGGAAGCGGGTGGTTCTTCGCTACTCACTAGTTGACATGGGACGCAGTCTTTGAGGGTGGTCTCCACCATCTGATCCAGTGTGGGGAACCAGACACGTTCCCGTAGCACCGTCTTCGTGGCACTTATGCCTCTGTGACCTTCATGGACGAGGTTGATCACTCCTTGTCGTAGCCCTTGTGGAATCACAATCCTCCCCCCTCTCAGGAGTAGACCGTCTTCAATGATGGACAGTTCTTCTTGGACATGTTTGAATGCTACCAGGTCACGGATGTGCTGACTGGAGTCTTGTGGGGTGTCCTTTACAGGGCGCCAGCAGTTGCTGCGTACGCGGTCCATTACATCTTGCAGGACTAAATCTTGCGCTGATGCTTCCCGGATGGCTTCCAGTGGGACTGTAGGTGGGCAGGCGTGCCAACGACAAAATGAATGTATTCTTCTGCCAGGGAGTGCGCCACACCTGTGAGTGGTTGGGGGTGTCGGGACATATAATCAGCCGGATTTTCTGCTTTCTCCGGCTTGTGGACGATGGTGGAGATGTAATCCTGGAGACGTGGTCCCCATCGTTCAATGCGCGGAGGCATCTTGGCGTTGGGGTTGCCGAAGATGGTAACAAGGGCTTGGTGGTCTGTGATAATGGTGAAATGCTTCCCATACACAATGAGATGAAAATGTTCGCACGCCCACACCACCGCCAGGCTTTCTTTCTCTGGTTGGGAGTACGCTTTCTCGGTATCTGTAAGGCTGCGGCTGGCATACGCAATGATGTGGCTTTGATCTGAGTCCTCTTGATATTGCGCCAGGATAGCACCTAGACCCACAGGGCTAGCATCAAAGGTGATTTCCGTTCCCTTTCTGGTGTCAAAATAAGCAAGATTGATGGCTGAACTGACGGCCTGTTTGATCTTGGCGAATGCATGTTCACACTCGGTTGTCCATGTGAACGATTGACCCTGACGTTAGAGCTCTCTTAACGGATAGCTGATGGTAGCATAATCCCGGATGTAGCGTGCGCAGTAGCTTGCCATTCTGAGGAAAGAGCGGAGATCACTGACGTCTCGGGGTGTCGGGGTGTCAGCCAGAGCGGACACCTTCTCTGGGTCTGGTTTCATTCCGTCTCTGGAAAAGATGTGACCGTAGAATTTTAAAGTGGTCTTATGAAACTCGCATTTGTCTGCATTTAATGTCAGGTTGGCGTTCAGCAATGCATGGCATACTCTGTCCAGAGCAGTATCATGTTCAGTCTGGTCTTACCCAAAGACTAGTAGGTCGTCGCTGTAATTGAAAGCGTTGGGAATCCCTTGGATGACTCGCCGAAGGGCCTCTTGGAAGATTTCAGCGGCCAAAGAGATGCCAAAGTTCAGTCGCTTATAGCGAAAGAGGCCTTGATGTGATGTGAAGGTCGTGATATACCGCGATTTGTCATGTAGCTCCAGCTGGTGATAACCTTTGTTAAGGTCAAGCTTAGAGAATACTGTAGCTCCATTGAGGCGAGTAATCATATCGCTTATATGTGGCCCCGGGTGGCGTTCCCGCTCGATGGCAGTGTTGGGCGCACGCATGTCCACACATAAGCACACTTTATTGTCTTGTCCTTTCTTGGGTACTACTACGACCGGTGATACCCATGGGGTCGGTCCCGAAGTGCGCTCAATGATGTCTGTCTTTAGAAGATCTCGAAGTTCATCGTCTACAGCTTGTTGTAAATGAAAGGGCACCTTTCTGTGATGTTGAGCGACTGGGGTCACACGTTCGTCGATGTGCAGTTTTACTTTGAAGTGGTTGAGTTTACCTAGTCCTTTGAAGAGGTTCGGGAATTTTGCAACGATGTCGGGGGCATCTTCGGTCATGTAGAGGAGTTCCACTAGCTTTAGTCTTTTCAGCCGTTGGCAAACTGAGCAGGCAGTCAGCTAAATCTGGGCCTTCAACGACATTGACATAAGCTGGGATCTTCCGGTCTTTGTATGATAGAGTCGTGTTGAAGCGACCTAAGCATGGCATGGGTTTTCTCGACATCCACATGAATATGCGGACAGCTGCTGGCTCTAGCTTGGGTCGTGGTTTCATGCTCTGGTACTCAAGCGCGCAGATGTAGTTTAAAGACGCTCCTGAGTCGAGGACAAACTTGGCCGGGTGATCTCCAATCCGGATGTCCAGTTTTGAGTACTTCTTCAGGCGATCTGGTTCTGACACCATACAGATGTATTCGTCACTGTCTTGTGACACAGGTGTGTGTGACAAGGACTCGCTGGACGTTGATCTTTGTGACCGGCTTTGTGATCGATGCGAGCTTGCTGACCGGACACTTGACCTGGAAGAGCTGGAGGAACATTCTTCCCTTCCTGTTACTGTGCGGGCGTGGTGTCGTGGTAGGTCGGGTTTTGGAGGGCCTTCTCCTTGACCGTTGGGTCTAACAGACTGTCTCGAAGTGATTTTCCCTCCCACAGCGAAGGCATCGCTGGCCAATGGCTGGTCATTGTCCTGAATGAGGGTAATCCTGACCACACCTGTAGCACGCTGGCGCGGTTTTGCTGGATTTTGTATGCCGTGACTCGTGTCGGGATGATGTCCTCCTAGAGGCCGTGAAATGAGCTGGTTTGCTTGATCTGTGAGAGTCTGTTTTGTACCTCGTATCTTTGTGTGCTTGCATCCGTAATGCTTGTTCCTTCCTCTCGGTCTTGTGGGTCTCCATCTTTGTCGCGTGATCTTCTGCTTGGTCATTGATTCTCGTCAGTTCCTCAATTTCCTCAAGAGTGTAATGTTTTTTAAGTAGCCGCCGGCGTAGCGACTCGGATTGGCAGCCTTCAATTATGTGGAGCCGCAGTGCATCTTCAGTGTTGAAGTCGTCGAACTCGCAGTGGCGCGCTAGTCTTCTGATACGCACGATGAAATCACACATGCGCTCTTCTTTCTCTTGGGTGGCTAAGTTGAACAGGTAACGTTCGTAGTCCAAGTTACGTTTATGTAGAAATCTTCTATCAAGGGCTCCCTTTATATCGTCATAAGGGGCAGTGGCTGCGTTTGGCAGTTCTTTGATGATCTGCGCAATGTCCTTTCCTACTAGGTTTCGTAGGGCTATGAGCTTCTGCTTGGGGTCCTGTACTTGAGACCCAGTCATGTAGTCTTCAAAATCCTCGGCCCAGCTCTTCCATTTGGGTCCCATGCTGTTGCCGGACGTCAGTTCTAGAGGTTCCGGTGGCGGTAGGTAAGGTACTCCCATGTGTGTCTGGAGAATCGGCGCTGGGTTGCCTGGGACTGCAAGGCCCGGTGGGTTGCCTGGAGCCGCCGCTCCTCCTGAGGCACCCGTAGAACTGGTGACAGACATTCTGGTATATTCACGTCACCTAGTTGGCTCCTGTGGCTTAATTTGTAGTGTCTCTGAGCTTCAACGCTTCTTCTTGGTGGCTTGAGCGGTATAACTTTGGTGGCGCCTGACTCCAAAATGGCCGCCTCTCCAAAGTCATATGGTATCAATGGCCAGTGCCTGCCCTTAAGATGGCCGCCTCTCGGGACGCAGCACTGTATTGGGTCTTGTTTCCCGTCCTTCTGCTTTGCTTCAATGCCCCTTTTTCGAAGTTTAGAACTCACCCCAGTACTCTTGCGCCCACTCGTCAGGACTGGGGTTGTCACCGGCACTTCCGTCTGCTTCGCGCCGCTTCTGTGACACGAATTCTGCCAAAATTGCATTTAATTCAGGTGAGGGGTCTGTGGCTGTTTGGCCGTCACTGTGGTTTTCGTTTCTGTGGCGCCTTTCGTGTGGGGCTTGCACGCCCTTGGCAGCTCCCGAACACGGCGAGCAGAATGTTTCCGTTTTCGCACTCTTTCGCGCTGTCGGGTGATCGGCTGCAGACTCGCTGGTTAGAGGCCGTGCACAAACGGCTGGGGCTGTGTCGGATTGCGGTGGGTATTCAGAGATCCCACCTTCGTCGCCAATGTTGCTTGCCCCATAAATAATACACCAGAGTCGGAGCATGTAATGGTATGTCTTTATTAACTGACTACCATGATCGTACTACTTGTTCCCGTTTCCATGTTTCCATTTACGACCCCGCCCCTTCCTGCTTGCCTGCCCTGTCCATAGACAGAGGTCAGGCATAACGATATGACAGGATGCATGGCGTACAAAACTGCATCACAAAATTGGAAAAAGAAAGTGAGACCATGACGGTAAAGCTTGACGTCTTGGAGGGACAATAATAATAATAATACCAGTACTTGTAAAGCGCGAACAATTACCTGAGGGTTTCAAGGCGCTGGGGACCATCAGGAAGATTAAGCAAGCTATTGCCCAGGTTCACATGGTGCTGGGCTAAATTGCTGCTGGCGCCGGGGATCGAACCGTAAGCCCCTATGCTCCAGAGGCAGCCGCCCTGGCCACTGCACCACACCTCTTCCCTATCACACAGCAACAATGTAAGTATAGTGGGCATTCCAGAGCAGGCCACTGGTCTATCACCAGAACTATACATTGAGGACTGGCTGGGCTAAGTGATGCCGGAAGGGCGGCCCTCTAAACTATTTATGGTAGAGAGGGCAAACTGTGTTCTGGGTGGGGCTCCGGTGCTGGGCCATGGTGGTGCAACTCCTCAACATCCGGTACCATGGCAGCTGATGGGGGTGTGCGTAAACATATACCCGGATTACACCACAGGAATGCAGGCGCAGAGATAGGCATACATTGAGGTGAACCATCAACTGAGATAATTAAATCTCAAATATGTGCTCCTGTTTCTCACAAAGCTGCAAATAGTTGACACTGATGGCACTTATTTTTCCGAGACTGCAGCAGGGGTCTGGGTCTGGCTAGAGGCTAAGGGTCATCCTATGCTTAGACACTCAAAGGGCCATCAAACAGAGGGCTGAAAATGTCAGCGACCTATATGGAGGCAAAGAAAAATGCCTGGGGCTGACTCCACCAAATCCAGGTAGAGTGCAAGAAGGGTAGGGTGGTAGCTAAAATTCAGAGACGTCAGGCATGGATCACAGACAATAAATATGAAGCACTGAAAGTGGGCAAATACACTACTGATGGGGAGACCGCAGCAATGAGAGATGAATAAGAAGGGAGCTAGTCAGAGTTGACCCCCATAATCACGGACATGATTATTGAGACTGCATGGAGTTTCTGTTGACCTGTGACCTAGCCCAGCACTGACTTGGTCCTAAGCTGCATGTACAGGCTAGGACAGCCAATATGAGTTGAGGGGTGACAGAAGCCTCAAGCTTTGGGGGGGTAGTTTTAATAATAAAATAATAATAATAAAGCCATTTTTAAAGCGCCTGGTTACACCTATGACGGTGTGTCCCCGCGCTGAAATGCTACTACTCCCAGATGAGACAGAAAGTACCAAGGTACTATTTATTTGGGGAAGAGATAAGTTTTTAAATATTGTCTGAATCTTGTTTCGGAGGGCTCCATACGGAGGTTTAGGGGGAGGCTATTCCAGTGTTTGCAAGCCAAGAAACGGAAGGAGCTACCTCCCATTCTGGTTTTGTGAACACGGGGAAGTTGGAATAGCATCACTCCGGCGGATCTGAGATTTCGGGTGGGGCGATGGATAGTGAGGAGTCTTTGCAGATAGTTGGGGCCTTTTCCCTGGGCAATACGATGAGCCATACATAGTGCCTTAAATTTAATGCCCTCCACAATAGGGAGCCAATGAAGTTTACGCAATGCTGTCTTACCGGATGCCCTGCGTGGGAGATTGAGTACCAAGCGGGCCGCGGCATTTTGGACACCCTGTAGCTGTTGAATGCCTTTTTTGCTCAGGCCAACAAGAAGGGCATTACCATAATCCAAATGTGGCGTGACCAGGGCATGGATAAGTTTCTTCCTGGCACCGAAGGGTAGCAGATCGAGAACTTTGCGGAGAGTTTTCAATATTCCGAAGCATTTTCCAGTGATTTTATTAATCTGTTGCTTGAAGGAAAGCTCCGCATCGATCATAATTCCCAAATTTTTGACAACCTCTGCTGGGCGGGGGATTGGCCCTAATTCCGTTGGCCACCAGTCCTGCGACCAGGTGGAGGGGGACTTACCGACCACCAACAACTCCGTTTTATCGCCATTTAGGCGGAGGCAGTTGCTGTTCATCCATCCTGCCACAGCCCGCATGCAGTTGGAAAAGTTAGCGGCTTCCTCAGGCTGGTTGTTGGCGAGTTGGATTATTAATTGGGTATCGTCAGCGTATGTGACGATATCCACACCATAGGATTCCACAATATGTGCCAAAGGTTCCATATAAATGTTGAACAGCGTGGGGCTCAAACTTGAGCCTTGTGAAACTCCATGCCTCAACTTACGAGGAGATGATTTGTAAGGAGGGCAATGCACCTGAAAATTCCTATTTTCCAGAAAGGATTTTATCCACTCCAGGGCTGGACCCTCTATTCCCATATCGGAGAGGCGTGACAGCAGCGTTGAGTGCAGCACGGTGTCAAATGCTGCACTAAGGTCTAAAAGTACCAACGCTGCTGTCTGCCCTCCATCAACCAGTTGTCTCAGGCGTTCAATGGAAAAGAGGACCGCGGATTCAGTTGAATATCCTGCTCTGAATCCTGACTGGGTTGGGTGAAGACGGGAGTTCTCTTCGATAAATTTCATAAGTTGCTTATTCACAACCTTCTCCACAACTTTCCCGCAAAAAGGGAGGAGGGAAATAGGGCGGAGGTTTTGTAGTTGGGAGATATGAATATTTGCTTTCTTTTTCAGGGGTATAACCTGTGCGGTTTTCCAAGCCTCCAGCACATGGCACTCCTGAAAAGAGAGAGCAATAAGCTGTTCAATCTGCTCGATCATACTATCAAGAACTCCTGTACAGCGGTTAGGGGAGATTACGTCCAGGGGGGATCCAGAATGAATTCCTCTCATGATGGAAAGCAGGTCTGATCTAAGAAATCTGGTCTTTAAGATCACAGTACAAGACTGTGGGGAGGGGAGTTGTTGTTACGGCGTGGGAAGACACTTACTGTGACAATGACAGGGTAGGGCAGACACAGAATAGCTATGAGTAGAACATCCAGGCTAGAGGGGCAGGGTGGGGCCTTTAGGAATAGGGGAGTGACCTTTCGGTTCCTCTTGTGGAACATAAATGACTTGTTCATCAGTATCAAAAGGAGAGAAGTAATGTATCAAGACATGACCCAGATATAGTCCTGCTATAGGAGACCCATCTATTGGGAAACAGATGTGAAGTTAGGAACCAGGGTAAATATACATTAGTGGTACTTGTGAGGTTCACAGTGTGGCCCCAGGGGGGCTTGGATCTTAGTACATAGATGTTGCTTTCAACATCAAGCAAATGTGGGCAACGCCTGATGGCCGATAAGTGGCAGCCTCTGGTCCCTGGAATGGGATACCCCTCACAATAGCGTCATGGTACCTGCCACCGGTACTGCAAACAAATGGGTTGGTGAAAACGGGCGACTGGCTTCTGACTGTGCTGGATGCTCTCACTGTCACTGGTGGAGACTTATACTTGACTGCACAGGGGAATGGGACAGATTAATGCTGTCCCAATGCCTACTCAAGAATAACAAACACCTGGAAAACATTAGGGGCTCAGTGGAACTGGCCCATCTGTGGAGGACACAAATCCAGATCAGCAGAAAAAGGCATATGCGGCAAATGCCATGAAGTCCCCATCCATGCTGGATTATATGCTGCTTCTGCAGCACCAATTGAATAGTGGGTGACCTTTTTTATGCAGTCACTACTTCTGATTGCTATTAGTTTGCATTTTTAGTGTGCAGAAACCATTACTTCGCATGGTTTTACTGCGCATGGCAGTTACTTCACAGGCTATCCACATTGTTGTTTTGAATTGGAGGCGCTTCCGTTTCCAAATAACGGAGGTGCTTCCATTTCCCAAAAATGCAGTACTACTCTGAAGACGACTCTGACGATGCAGGAAGCTGGAGCAGTGGAAGGTGATCCACCAGGAGCGAGAGGTAAGGGGCTGTGTGTACGGTTGTGTAAG
Source organism: Lissotriton vulgaris (assembly GCF_964263255.1). Lineage (NCBI taxonomy): Eukaryota > Metazoa > Chordata > Amphibia > Caudata > Salamandridae > Lissotriton > Lissotriton vulgaris. The sequence continues at coordinate 496,492,714 of NC_141691.1, forward strand.
TGTAGTGTAGAATAGTGGATTTAAGTGTTGGGTAGTGTCGGGGATTGTGAAGGGTAGTAGACTGGAGTAGTGGGAGGGATGTGCAGGGGGTAGTGTTTTAGGGTTTAGGGTAGTGTTGGGGTTTCATGCAGGGTAGTGTTGTAGTGTAGGGAGTGGACTAGGGAAGGGTACAGGGGGTAGTGTTTTACGGTTTAGGGTAGTGGTGTGGTGATTGTGTAGTGTAGGGTAGTGTTGGGGGGTCGTGAAGTGTAGAGTAGTGTATTTGGGTGTAGTGGTATGCAAAGTAATGATCTACACTGTAAAAGCAAATTATTATCTTAATAATGCATTTGCGATGTAATGTATGCGCAGTAAAAATATGCGTAGTAGTGGCATTTGCGATGTAAAAAAACATTGCACTAGAAGCATGTGTACTAATGGCATGCTAAGTATCATCATATAATCCAATTGGACTGGTTCAGGGATACCCAATATCTACCTGATTGCATCTCAGAACACTCCCTAATGTCCACAATTTGCCACATATTCCTGGGGGATAGAGGATGGGATGGAGCTTCTGACCCGTGGGAACTCATGGACTGGGGCATTAAGCAATATGTGACAGAGGTTAAAAAGATTATTTTGAAGAGAGCAAGGGATTGATCGTTTCAGGGATGGTCTTATGGGAGGCATTTATATGGTGATGCGGGGGCACCTGATCGCCCATACTGTGGGGAAAATGAAAAAGAGAGACCATGAGTTACTAGCCCTGAAGACAAAACTGGTATATAGGGAGTTGGTGTTTATAGCCTCATCAACGCCAGAGTTTGTGAACAGAATTTAAAAGACTCTAGAAGGCTATAGAACTGTAGCCTAACATAAAGCTATGGTCCGCTACAGGGAAAGACAAGGGTGTGTGTATGAACTCGGATATAAGGCCAAGAAACTCCTAGCCTGGCTTGTGAAATAGGAAGAAGGGCTAAAGGAGCTCAGGGAGATCGAGGTGCACAAAAAGTGGGAAATGTTAGGAATCACAGAAGTGGGGTTGTCTGGAGGGAGATGCCCTTTTCCGAGCTGAAAACTATATACAAACTGATGGGAAGCCAATACCTTCAACACCTTCAGATGCAGCACACTCTCAAGAAACATAAATAACTGTTAGAAGACTTAAAACAGGAATACCACTTGAATATTGGGTTCTTGCCACCCCCTACACAATGCTGATCACCCATAGTCTTCCCCCACTAGATACACTTTTGAATAGGTGGTAACAAGATTTGGGCAGTGTAGCCGTTGACGCCTGTGGCGAGGCCATTCAATACCCGAGAGAAGTGGCAATAATGGTGGGTTTCCGATCAGTCCAGCTCAAACTACTCCTCCTGGGCATTCTACACAAGGGTGAAATTGAGCAGAATGGGACACAGTATCTTGGCCTCACGGGTTGTTGCCAAAGAGGCACTTTGTTGCACACTTTGTGGTGCTTCCCACCAGTGCAGCAATACTAGGAGAGGGTAGGGATCAGATTATCCAATGTGACAGAAGTGCAGATCCAACTTACACCCAAATTTGGTACCTCGTTTATCTGGGGGGAGCAAACGCTGGAGAGATACACGTTGCTCTTTTGCAATATAGCCCTTGCAGTCACAAGAAAAGGCATAGTTAAACGTTGGGGCGAGCCCACTATACCCACATTGAGGGATTGGGAACCCAATCTAGATTGGTGTATTAGGGCAGAGAATCTGGTATCCAGATCATGGGGTTATCTATGCAAATTTGAGCGGATATGGAAAACCTGGAGAAATGGGGACATAAGGCAATAATGTGATTAAAAACAGGTAGAAAACAAGCAGTGTTTCCAGCATCGTGTCAGTGGATAAACAGGAATTGTTTTGGCATCCTGTTCTTTCCCCTTGAACTACAAACCAAGTGTTATACATGAACCCCCAGTAGGCCTGTCAAGTAGGATTTGACACTACAGCAGGATGTAAGTGACACTCTAATGTCAGGAGAGGCCCACTGTAATTGGAGTGTACCTGGCTGGGAGACAAAGGAAGGACCCTGACAAGTTTCCCTCAACATTTGCCTGAGAGAGGGAGGCCTCTTTATAGTGCACTCCAAGTGTTATATGTAAAACTCCAGCAAACATGTCAAACAGGATTTGACATTCAAACAGGATTTCACACTGCAAATGTCCAAACGGATACTCACAGCCCACCCTGCATATTCAGTCATGTCCAAAGGGGTCTCCTCAGGTCAGCCTATTGTTAATATTGATGTCGATGTACGCAATGATATATGTGTGCATAAAATCAAAATTGAATTACTGTTGCTGAAATCATGTGAGATGACCTCTTCATCAACCGCGAGTCAGAAATAAGTGGTCAGGCAGGCCTTGCGACCTAGTCCTGAGGTAACTGATTGAAAGATCACAGGTGGGTGGCACGTAATCAGCAGAACAAATGCCCAAACATGAAAAACACAGATTAGTCCCACAGATAGGCAGCACCACAGTGGTCTGGGGAGATTAGCCCCAATAAAAAGCAAATGGCCAGAGGGGTGCACGTTCCCCCAAACATCATAAAGTTAGATGCCACATGAAGTTAGAAACACTCAGCCAATCAGGACAGCAGCACACATAGCACATGCAGTGATGACGTGCTCCCCTTGTCGGACATCTGGACACGTTACCCACTGTCCCAGACTGTGTCCACGCAAGGTTGAGACCCTTCTGCATTTGTCATCAGATGGGAATAATTCATGACTCCATGAGTAGGCCGACATTCCTCTCCCAAAACAGGATCTATTCATTGTTTTTTGATTCTCCTAGAAGTGTATGTAAAGGATCTCAAACCGATTGTAGTTCAAGTCATTCTTCAGATCCATTTCTGTATGCATTATTCTCAGCCGCTGTGTTTTATTAAACCAACTGTTCCTGTTTTTCCAAAAGCCTCTTGTCTTTGATTTTTTTCAAGTTAAATTAATATTCGAGCAACACTATTGTTTGCTTCTGGGAGGCATTTCACACCAATTCACAACTATTCAAATGTTAATTACTGTTTTGGCAGAAGTGGGGCAGTAAAAACAAAAGGCCTCCATAAGCTTTAGGCAGGGAAAGGGAAATTTCTAAAAGTAGCTTTTTCTTAATGTTTATCTAAAAATTTGAATTCATTGAATTGGATTTTTAATAACTATTAAAAATAAAATATTTACTTTATTTTTCTAACTGTTATGTCTATAAAATGACTAGAGCTGTAGATTTGAGAATAAAGTCTGAGTATATCTTCCAACTGTAACCCCCCCTCACTCCTGATGTGGAAAGCAAGTAGAATTCTGTAAACAAGCAATTTAAAAAGTCTATTACAGTTGATAGGTGTGATATTGCTAGTTCTTTGAATTTCTGTTTCACCAATTATATAGAAAAATACCAGTGTTTCCCAGTTTAGTTATATTGATCGGTGTTGACGACCAGGACCTTAGGTCATGTATCATTCAGGTGAAGGGGTGGTTGATCCAAAGCAAATAACTTGAAAACCAATTTATCTCACATACCCTCATGGTGTTTCATGTATTCAAACTGCATTTGCCTGTTGAAGTTCACCTCAACTACAAATCTATGGATCAGTTCAGCTGTCATTCTTTAGCTTTTTATAACTAAATATTGATTGCAGCATTACATATTGGGGCTCAAATAACAGTGAGAAACATGAAGCTTTTCCATATTCGTTTGCTGCATCAAGTATTTAATGGTCCGAGCAACAAAGCTCATTTTTCAGGAACTGCCTTATCCCCTTGCCTGGTTTGAATGAAGGTGTCAAGAGGTTGCAAAATGTATAACATTATATTAATATGTTATGCAGGGAAATGAATTTCCATGGAATAAATAGCAATCAAATATCTCCATGACCATGTTTATGAAGTCATAGAAAAGTTAAACAGAAAAATTATGGACTGGGTGTCTAACAATCACATCATACCTACAGCTGTAAACATGTATTTCAACATAATAACGCTTCATACATCACTGAGGAGAGCAGTGGACCTACACTGAGTTCGCCTAGAGTTGCCAGCGCATCAAAATATCCCATCTCAAATTCAGGGCTACACATCAAACCAAACATGCCACAAGAACTGTAGAGTGGGCAACAGCAAAGAGGAAATAGTAGGAGAAAAAGGAAAACTACACACAAAGAGAACACCCTATAGCACATATTACCACTTGTATGATTCTAAACATTCCAAAGCTGAGTCTGCCAGGATAAACAGTAAGACCTCACCAACAACCAACCTCAATCTAATAGCATTCAACACACTGGCCTGGGCTCCATGATCTGCAAATGCCTTCCGGCATGGCTCTCTTTTTTGACAATTGTTTGCTAACATCAGGAAAGAAGGGTAGTTGCTGGATGTAGCATAGTGCGTTCATCTTTTTGGTCGCACATCTAAAGAGAGTTTTCTGCTGCAATGCCTTAAGTAGAGTCAGCAACACCATACAGGTGCCTCTTCCCTTGCCTTACTAAGGGACTGAATTAGATCTTGGTGTACCGGTTACCCTGTCATAATGGTGACGGATATCCCATTCACCAAAATATAAATCCCATGCGATATAATGGGATTTATATTTCGGCAGATGGGATATCCGCCACTGTTGTGTAAGCATGGGCTGAAATTTGTTCAGCTCGCGGCATTTGTGGATTTTCCGCGATTTCGCGATCAGCGAATCTCGCGAAATCGTGGTAAAATCAGCGAATCAGCGGGACGAATTTTCAGCCAAGCACTTACAGGGTTACAGCAGCAGGTGCAAAAGTTGAAGCTAATTTTTTGTAACCTTTTACAAAAGGGTACAAAGAAATTAACTACAACTTGGGCACCTGCTGCTGTAAGCCTGTAAGTGCTTCCTGGCACCTTGTTGCCTACTTGCAACTATTCTCTGACCCTGATATGACCCTTGAAGCAGGGTCAGAGAATAGTTGCAAGTAGGCAATGAGGCGCCTGTCATGAAAATTAAACCTCAACAGGAAGCACTGACAGATATAAAAACAAGCATTTGCAATGCAATAGGTCTCGCATTAGGAAAGTTTGAGCTATTGGTCTTTAAATGACAATTTTTTTTATTTATGTGTTGGTTTTGAAAATAGCTAAATTAATAGCTTTGACATTTACAATGCCAATAGTTATAACATTCGCAAATGTTACACCTATAGCATTTGTAATGCAACATGTTTTGTATTTACGTGACTTAGCTTTATTGATATTACAAATTACAATGGCTTTTAATTTTTTTAAATAATTAATACTTAAATCAAAGTGATTTTAATTTATAATCCAATAGCTTAAACTTTTGTAAATAACTTTTGTGAAGATTATGTTCAGTGTATTTTATTGTGATGAAAATCCAAGAACAGAAGTGAAATATTAACATCTTTTTGTGACCTTTGTAATAAAGTTTGAAACATTGAGAGAACATATTTGAAACAGTTGTTGTTGAATGGTTGTGCAGATTGATGCTCGGGTGGCGCTGAGTGGTGCTGTGGTGGTGCTGAGTGGTGCTGTGGTGATGCTGAGTGGTGCTGTGGTGGTGCTGAGTGATACTGGAATGGTGCTGAGTGATGCTGGGGTGGTGCTGAGTGGTGCTGTGGTGGTGCTGAGTGATGCTGTGGTAGCGCTGAGTGATGCTGTGGTGGTGCTGAGTGGTGCTGTGGTGGTGCTGAGTGATAATCTGGTGGTGCTGAGTGATGCTGTGGTGGTGCTGAGTGGTGCTGCGGTGGTGCTGATTGGTGCTGTGGTGGTGCTGAGTGATGCTGTGGTGGTGCTGAGTGATGCTGTGGTGGTGCTGTTGTGGTGCTGAGTGATAATGTGGTGGCGCTGAGTGGTGCTGTGGTGGTGCTGAGTGGTGCTGTGGTGGGTGCTGAGTGATGCTGTGGTGGTGCTGAGTGATGCTGTGGTGGTGCTGGGTGGTGCTGTGGTGGTGCTGAGTGATGCTGTGGTGGTGCTGAGTGATACTGTGGTGGTGCTGAGTGGTGCTGGGGTGGTGCTGAGTGATAATGTGGCAGTGCTGAGTGATGCTGTGGTGGTGCTGAGTGATGCTGTGGTGGCACTGAGGGGTGCTGTGGTGGTGCTGAGTGGTGCTGTGGTGGTGCTGAGTGATGCTGTGGTGGTGCTGAGTGATGCTGTGGTGGTGCTGAGTGGTGCTGTGGTGGTGCTGAGTGATAATGTGGTGGTGCTGAGTGATAATGAGGTGGTGCTGAGTGATGCTGGGGTAGCGCTGAGTGATGGTGTGGTGATGCAGAGGGCAGAAAGGCACAAAAAACAGTGTAACAAAGGGCAGAAGGGCAGAAAAACAAGGGAAAAACGAGTCTAACAGAGGGCAGAAGGGCACAAAAAACCAGTCTAACAGAGAACATAAGGGCAGAAAAACAAGGGAAAAACAAGTCTAACAGAGGGCAGAAGGGTACAAAAAACGAGTCTAACGGGGCAGAAAGGCGCAAAAAACAAGTCTAACAGAGGGAAGAAGGGCACAAAAAACGAGTCTACCAGGGGGCAGAAGGGCAGAAAAACAAGGGAAAAATGAGTCTAACAGAGGGCAGAAGGGCAGAAAAACAAGGGAAAAACAAGTCAAACAGAAGGCAGAAGGGCACAAAAACGAGTCTAACAGGGGGCAGAATGAATCCCTGTTTGTCCACGAAGATGCCACCTTTTTGTGCAATACCTCTACTCAACTTGAGTACTTTCTACTGTCTAATCAGTAAGTGCTCCCTCGTTGGCTAAATGTATAGGGGCAGATTTACAATAACTGGTGCATCCCCAGTTATTGTGCGCCGCAGCTCCGCCACCCATGGTGCGCCGCATTTACAATGCGGTGCACCATATGGCAAAAACGGCACAGATGCGTCACGCATCTGTGCCGTAAAAGCAGCTCATTGCTGAAGCTGCGTCGCAGATCCAGCAATGCTCTGGGGGGCCCTATCACCCCAATGCTGCATCAAGCCTTGCGCCTGCTTCGAACAGGCGCAGGGTTTTGACGCAGCATTGGCCTAAAAGTGACTGAGTGAAATCTTGTAGATTTCACTCAGCCACTTTTAGGAGGCATTCCTGCGCAGGAACCCCCTCCTCTGCGCCGGAACGCCTCCTGATGGCGCAGGGCTTTACAACGTGACGCATCTCTCAGAATCGTCACGTTGTTAATACCCAGAACCATGGCGCATCTTTTGTGCTGCCGCTGCGTCACAAAAGGTCTCGGTAGAGGTTGGCAGTGGTGAACCAGAGGGTGGCAGTGATGAACCAGAGGGTCACAGTGATGAACCAGAGGGAGGCAGGGGTGAACCAGAGGGTGACAGTGCTGAACCAGAGGGTGGCAGTGCTGAACCAGAGGGTGGCAGGGGTGAACCAGAGGGTGGCAGGGGTGAACCTGAGGGTGGCAGTGATGAACCAGATGGTGGCAGGGGTGAACCAGAGGGTGGCAGTGGTGAACCAGAGGGTGGCATGGGTGAACCAGAGGGTGGCAGTGGTGAACCAGAGAGTGGCAGTGGTGAACCAGGGGGTGACAGTGCTGAACCAGAGGGTGACAGTGGTTAAGCAGAGGGTGGCAGTGGTGAACCAGAGGTGCTGTGATGAACCAGAGTTTGGCAGTCGTGAACCAGAGGGCAGCAGTGGTGAACCAGAGGGTGACAGTGCTGAACCAGAGGGTGGTAAGGGTGAACCAGAGGGTGCTGTGATGAACCAGAGGGTGGCAGTAGTGAACCAGAGGGTGGCAGGGGTGAACCAGAGGGTGGCAGTGGTGAACCAGAGGTTGGCAGGGTTGAACCAGAGAGTGACAGTGCTGAACCAGAGGGTGGCAGTGATGAACCAGAGGGTGGCAGTGGTGAACCAGAGGGTGCAGTGCCCATACACGACCGCATGGGTAACTTCGCCATGCAAGCGACCCGCAAACACGCAAAAAGCCCCGTGAACATGCAAAAAACCCCGCGAACGCGCATAAAAACTAAAATCCGCAAATTCACACGAATTCGCAGATTTTGCGGATTGCGAATTCCATTTCGCGCAGATTTCGCCCATACTTACTGTTGTGACAGAGTAACCCATCTGCCAAGTTCTAAATCAGGTCCTTAGCCAATTAACCTTCACAGGAAGCCCCAATGGTCTTTACAACATTATGGGCTGAAGGCTCCTGTCCTGGTCCAACTACCTCCTTAAGAAAGCCTTAATTAATTCCTTACAATATTTATTTCCTTGGGCCCAGATAAAATATGAAGTGGATGTTAGCTACTCTTTTCTAGTTTTCAAGATTCTCTAGTCAGCCCTGAAGATGTTGATACAAGTATGACAGTGCTAAAAGTTGATTAACAGCTCAATGGCCTCCAGCTGCTGGGTTGCAAAATAATTCATTTGGCCAATTCTTTCATCCTGTGATTATACTGCACTTTCTGCCTTTAAAATCTGTGCACATATTGCATCCAACCTACTTCTGCTTGCTGTAATTTTGATCTCAATATTGTTGACTTTTTTAAGTAGCCTGTCCCGTGATGTGTTTACATCCACTTGACAGTCTACCATTGGTTGTGTCATCTAGACCCATTGTCTTCTAAGGCATTGAGCAGAAGTAGCCTTCTGGTGTTGAGGATGCTTTGGCTTTATTCATGAAAGCATCTACATTCACGGAAGGGCAGCTCTTATTGGATTTTTCGAATGCAATACCCTCTGTGATATGGAATCATAAAATTCACCCATGCTACATCTGGCACACTCTTATCAGTGGAATTTCTGAACACCTGGAACCCATTAATACTTGTTTGTGTAGAGGAGCAGTTCAGTCTAATCACACAGTGGCCCGTGGACTTATAATATCAATATTAGAATCTTTCAACCAAATAGTTATTTATTCATAATCAGACTATGATAGCGGACCCTATTGTTTACAAGGAATGAACAGGTTGTGTTGTTTTTGTTTTGTTCGTAGGTATGCACTTTGGTCCCATGTTTGTATCGCACATATGAGAGCACAAAGCATGTTTTTCACAAACACTGCACTGTTACTGATGTTTTTATAGAAAACTTTTCTTATTGTGATAAATAAATATTCAGTCGGGCGGAGGAATCCTCACATAGAAAAAGGGCAGGCCTGACCTATATTTTATGCGCAGATTTATCCGCTTACAGTTACTATTGAATCTTAGTTTGTGAATACAGAAAAAGAGTAAACTTACACAAAATTTTACCTTTGTGAATCAATCTCTAGGTGTGGAAATCTAAGGGCCTTATTATGAGTTTGATGGTCTATAGAACTATCAAACCTGTGATGGCGGCAGTCTGACCACTGCCACACTGCGGCCCGCCAACAGTATTATGAGTGTGTTGGTTGGACTGCCACAGGACTGTGGCGACAGCTGGGAATCAAGGATCCAGCGATGTTTGCTGAACGGTCAGGAGCACTAATATGCTGGCAGTGTTGCTGCGGCACCGCCAAGCATATTAGGAGTTGCCTTTCCACTGCCCTTTTTATAGGTAGTGAGCCCGCCATGAAAAGGGTGGTGGAGAGGCAACAAAGGGGCCCCAAAAGTGGCCATTGCTGCTCCTGGGGTTCGAAGTACATGCGCGGGCACAAGTAGTTCCCCCTTGGATTTGCGCAGCCAGTCCCTGCATGGTGTGGCATTTATGAAACACCATGGAGGAATGTGCAGGTGATGCTCTGAGAATGGCATCCTGCATGTCAGGCTCTTCAATAAGCCTGACAAACCACCACTTTAGACTGCCGCAGCACCGCCTGCCAGACCAGGATTTAACTCCTAATGTGGCAGGCAGCAGCTCCAGCGCTTTGGCGGTCCTACAGCAGATGGTGCATTTCACTATCTACTGTAGGACTGCCAAAGTTGTAATAAGGCCCTAAGTGTACACCAGTGCCTTCATGGTGTATGACAGCACAACCAACTAGTGCACTAGAATCATCTGATTGTGATGCCGGTCTGATGAGCGTCCGACCACCATTGTTGCAGGAACGGTAAAGACCGACAGATGACCGCCAGTCCTGCCTGCCAAATTATTATCCAAATGCTGTGTAGGTGGTTGGAAACATACCTTTTGCCATTGAAACTTGTGCTGCGGCCCACATAAGGGCCACAGCACAAGTCCCAATGGCAAAAGGCATGTTTACTAACATCCATGCACCGTGTGCCAGGCACCTGACAGTGCCTGGCACTTTGGGGCATGGATGTTTAGGGGTGCACCGCAGGTGCCCTCAGGGCCTCATAGCAGAGGCCCGGTGGGTCAGGGGCCCAGCCAAGGGTCCCTAAAGTCCCTTTCCAACAGCATTTCTATGGCAGTTGGTCCACCAAGGAAAGGTTTTCGGAAAGGGACATCAAATCCATACAGTGGTGCCTGATAAGGCACCGCCCCTATTGTAGGGTCTATGACCTGATGGTGATCCGACAGGCTCCTTGAGACTGTTGGAAAAGTTGGTTGGTCCCTCCAACCAATCGAACCGATTGGCCTCATCATAATGCGGCGGTCGGACTGCTCAGCTGGATATCAGTGGGATCGCCACTGACTCCCTGTAGATGGCGGCCCCACCGATGTCCTAATCAGGCCCATAGTTTGGCAGCTAAATCTGCCCTAACTGTGTCCGTTAAAATGCATTTACATTGAGCAAGAACAATGCAATTTCTTGTTAAAATGTTTAAACAGTTACACAAGTACAAATATTAGGTTGGAAATTACAATGCGGTGTAGTGCTACTTAATGTGAGAAGATGTCATATGGTGCTAAAATATTGGGACCTGAGAATCATAAACTAGAGGACATAACTTGAAAATGTTAGGTTGCAGAATATTCAGCTGTTTGAAGTATCCGGCATTCCTACACATAAAGCTGCTAAACAAGCTGCTCTTGCATGCACTGAAGTACTAAGTAATGTAATTGTAATCACTGGAACACCAAATCTCTGGCAATCATTACTAAAAAACAACACACATCTGTACATTAATAATGGGTGGTTGGGTGGCTATGGGTCTGCTCTTTCATCTAGCGTGATCAGCAGGCGATATCTCTCACACTTTGACCATCCATAAAGCTATGCTATAAAAATCCTTGTTAATCAAGTTACAAAAATAAGATAGTAGGCACTGAGTTTACAGTACAGAGCAGTGCTTTTTTGAAAGCAACAAAATATGACAAACAAATTGCGGTCTCCCAGGTCACTTGAGGTAATAGCAGATTGCGAACTCACCCTGTTAGATTCTGTCTGGGAGGTTTCTGAGTTGTTTCTGCTGAGTATGGTGTGGTTAGTGGTGTAATTAGGTGCGTTAGTGTTTCCCGGCAAATAGATAAACAATACACAAAACAACAACACACGTTTCTCCAGCGTTTCTTAGTAAAGAAATGGCCACAGGGAATCCCCCTAGCAAAGAAAGGAAATAGACAAGGGATAATAAACATGTTAATACACTCTTTATGCAAGAAAGTATTTAAATTGAGCATTTAAAAAATGTCTGTAGACTGGCAGCTGTGTACTTGTACATGACAAACAAGAGTTCTAAATTTGATAGAAGAAGAAAGCTGATAAATGGTTTTTCGTAGTGGTCATAATCCCAAGTTTGATAAAAATAAACTATAAGGAACAAGTTCCACAAATCATTGAGAGTTCAAAACATTAATACCTAAACGCAATGCTGTCAATAGTGAAAACTTAATTGTCCATTCTGTACTATAAGGTGACGGATACTTAGGGTTCCAAGTGGCACATGCAGAAAAAATGTACATTTCTTTAACAGCACAGTTGAAATTGACGTAGCGAGGGGCTAGAACAACTCTACACAAGGAGACAGAAAAGAAAGTGAGCGCACATGTTTGTGTGCTATTCTGCGTGCCAATAAAGTTTTGTTGAAATACGCGAGAATTCTCTTAGGGGTCGGGTAATACCATATGGTGTATGGCACAATGTAATAATTGTAATAAATATTTGCCGTTTAGTTAAAAGGCTGTGTTATGAGAAAAGCAAGAGGTTGTATTCAAGATAAAGCGCTAGTTATACAGAGCATTTCTTGGCGCTGCCTACGAGTGAAAAAGCACTTTGCTTTCTTCTCTGTCTAGCCTCACAGGTGCAAAGCATGGAGCAGACCATGCGTACCTGGAGCTAGTTGTAATGCCCAGCATAAGTCAGCATTCTAGTGCTGAAGCCTGTATCCACACTAAACACCCACCCACCACTGATGTCACTGGTCATGTGACACAGTACCAATAAAAGAGGCCGAGCGCACCTGCTCTGGGCCAGTTGCACCAGATCTCCAGTGTGTCCTGCGTCAGTACATGTGTGCTTGCAGCATGAGGGCCTAGGGCCCACCACGGCCCTTTACAATGGCGATGAGGGTTTAGCTGTGCCCATGCATGCCAGCTAAATGAAAAACTTCGATGAAAAGGGGAAGAGAATGCAGCATGCCTGAGAGCGCCCCTACGAAGAACAGATCCGGCTGCCAAGAGGCCCGTGGGGCGTGTGTCGAGCCCCGGGCCTGGAGAAGAAGGAGGAGGTGACCGAGAGCCCACCCCGCACCTCTCCAGCCTGCCGTGGTCCGCCCTGCCGAGGCGGTGCCCCGAGAAAGACGGAGAAGAGACCAACGCGGAGCCCACCCGCGTAGCTGAACGGGCCCGTCGGCCGAAGGTGAGCCTGGCCGTGACCGGCAATGAAAGCGGAGCCCACCCGCAGTGAACTGTGAATATTAGCTGTGCCCCAGCAGTTGCCCGTAATCAAGCAAGGCTCGCGGAGCCCAACCGCGGCCTGCCTGCAGCGTCTGCTGTCCCCCGCCGCGCCGCGTGTGACGAGAGGCTTCTGCGGCGAGGGTGAATGACATTAAAGTGAAGCAGCGCCAGCGGAGCCCACCCGCGGCCTGCCTGAGGTGTCCCCTGTCCCCCGCCCAGTGCAGCATGTGAGGAGTGAAGCTGCCGGGAGGGGGAGTGAAGGTAAATCAAGCGGAGCCCACCCGCGATTGCAAGGGGAGGAAAAGCGAAAGTAATTAAGCGGAGCCCACCCGCTATGAATGAATCTTCAGCGGAGCCCACCCGCAGTGGAGCGCTAATCGCTCCCCACCCCGCGTGTGACGTGTGGCTGCGGCGGTGGGGGAAGGGAGGCGGAAATTTCGGCACCCGGCCGCAGCCGGTAACAGCATCGGAACACCCCGGCGCAGTCTCGATGAAGGAGGACTCACAGAGTCATCAAACACAGAGACCGGCAGAGCTCATTCCCCACATGAGCAGAGACTGCCCCGGCCGAGAAGGGAAGGAGCGCCCGCAGCGTGTGGTGAGCTGCTGGGCGGTGAAATGCCTAAAGCGGAGCCCACCCGCTAATTCGGAAGCCCGGTGTTTGTGCCCCATTCTTCGCCCCCTTTCCACAGCACAACTCATAGAAGAGAGAGGCGCAGCTGCTAGGGACAAAATACCCCGAAGCGGTTTGTGATCAAAGCCCCCCCCCCCCTGCCCGGACAGAGAACAGACTGCAGTGAAGGGCGGCGAACCACAGAAGGAATAGCTGGCGACAGCAGCATCCCTAAGCACTCCATGTGCATTTCACTCTGCTGCCTGGCCCAAAACGATAAGACAATACACACTCACCAGCTGTAAGATGAACGATCTAAAAAAAAAAAAAGAATCACAAACCGCAGCCTCTAGAAGCGGACACGTCCACAGAACTCTCGATGGTAGAAGCACAGCAGCCCGATCTAGTGGCCAATGAGTGGAACCACAACTCCTAATGAAAACAGGCAGCATCCTGACAGAAAGGACACCTAACTCCCAAGGAAAAGAGAACAAAAGAAAGGCAGTAGCTCACCACAGCAAGGAGCCAACATGAAGCTGACCAAGCAAGACACCCAGCCAAGATTACGTGGCGCACACAAGCGATGCATAGAGAGTGAGAGAACCACCTGCTGGCAGGTAGCTATCCCAAAGGACAAGAGAACTGGAGAAGCTCACAAGGAACACAGTCAGTGATCCTGAAACGAAGGCAGATACGCAAAGGCAAGAAAAACCACCAACGCAAAGAAGAAGCACGACTAGAAGAAGATCAACGGAGTGGTGACGCAACCCTCCAGAAGCATCTACGCCACGCCAGAAGAGGAGACAGCGATGCCTAGTGGCCACAGGCCATCGCTGCAGCAGAATGGCGAAAGTAAGAACACCCCACACGAACCAACGATGGTTCTAGAACCCAGCACCAGGAAGTAAGAAAGCGCATGAAGCAAATGCGCAGCAGTGCGGACAGCACTAGCCCAAAGCAGCAAGTCACAAAGAAGGCACGAAGAGCGCACCCAGTTGCGCACCAAAGCAATCAAACAGAGATGAAAAGAAAATGGTTGCGCAGTCAACCCGCAGCATTGCAGAATCCGCACAGAAGCAACCTGACCACTCAGCCTGGTCGCAAAGCATGAATCCGATCAGCCAGATGGTCGCACCACAAAGCCTACCTGCCGGACATCGGCAGAAGGGACCAGCACAAGGTCCAAGAAGCTCAGCACCACGAATCCTACCTGCCAGACCTCGGCAGAAGGGACCAGCACGAGGTCCAAGAAGTTCGGACAAGGCGCGGTCCGAGGACCTGGACCCACGAACTTCTACCACACAAATTAACGAAAGCGATAGGAAGAAGATGTGAAGGTCGTGACGCCAACCCTGGAAGAGAGTGACAAGAAGACAGTGTCCTAGGACTAGGACAAGACCAGGAAGACACGTGCAGAGTGCGCGCGCTGCATGGGGAAGCCTGGCCAGAGAAGATGAAGAAAAGGGGACCAGGGTACGTTGCGAGGAGAAGAGAAGAAGAAAGATTGGAGTGGCATGCCGCCACCGAAGAAAGGAAGAAAATAAGGAAGAAGTAATCCGAGTGGCACGACTGTCAGGGTAAGAAGAGGGAAGAAAGAACACTAAGTAAAGAAGAAAGAAGCCACCCCTGCGCAAAGTAGGAAAGGGACAGGCACTGGAACACCTGAGTGCAATGGAAGGCAAGCCTGGCAAGAACACCGGCAGCGCAGACCAAAGACAACCACCTACGAGCCATCCATCCACATGGCGAACGCAGAAGAGAGCAAGATAGACTGTTAGCGACATCTACCTCTGGGGTTTGAGCGGAAGATTGGATGGCGAGACTACTCGGGACTCCGGAAGTGGAGGACCTGACCTACCTCACACCAGCCCGTGGCAAACCAGTATCAGAGGCCTCAAGGGACTCTGGTGGCAGCAAGTCCCGCACGGGAGACAGATCTACAGAAGCACGTCTGCAGGACCCAAGGGGAGGAAAGCCTCGCGAGCAATGAAGAGAGTCGACAACTCAACCTTCAGGTGGAGCTAGGACACAACGGTGAGGCTCGTGGAGCGCCCTGCTCACGGCCCGAAGGCTATGGTAGAGCAACGCGACCAAAAACACCAGTCCAGTGGAAACCTGGCAAAGAGGTCCTCCCGGACATCTTGTGGCAGAAGAAAACCGGTGAGAGGGGCATCCTAATGAGAGGGATGTTCACACCTACTCTATTCACCTGCCAAGAAACACACTGAAGCCTGCCCGAAAACATCACGCAACCAGCATGGAGAAAAGAAGCCGGAAGACAGACAACAACCACGTCATCCATCTCTCTTTAACTATTCATCACCAAGAGAGCAAAGCAAAATGCAGGGCTGAAAACAGCGGACAGACAGCACAGACAAAGAATGAACCCGCCGAACAACGGCGAATCGTGCCACCAAGACCTGGTAATTCAAAACGCAAGAACTATACTGCCTGCGGCTTGCAAGCAGCCAAAGAGACTCATTTTGAAAGTGCAAGTCCAATGTTATTTTCTGTGTTTTCTTTCCCCCACAGGTTTTTGGACTTTTTCTGTTTGGTTTGATTTTTTAACCAATTTGGGAAGGGATGTAATGCCCAGCATAAGTCGGGATTCTAGTGCTGAAGCCTGTATCTACACTAAACACCCACCCACCGCTGATGTCACTGGTCATGTGACACAGTACCAATAAAAGAGGCCGAGCGCACGTGCTCTGGGCCAGTTGCACCAGATCTCCAGTGTGTCCTGCGTCAGTACATGTGTGCTTGCAGCATGAGGGCCTAGGGCCCACCACGGCCCTTTACACTAGTCACAGACTCACTTCACCTGCATTATTCTCCAGGGTATTTAAATTTCCGCTTCGCACCAGGCACACATCGACGGAGTTCCGATGAGGCCAGAATAGGTTCGGAGACGGGCCCTTGATCTTGAAGAAGTAAGTGGGGTGAACAAGATCGTTCACTTTATCAAAACATCATAACGAGAAGGTTTATATCCGTGTTACTCCTGGCCGGCTGCGGTTCATATAGAAAATCGGTAAGCTCCTGCTAACTTCAATACCTAGATGTTGGGGTGGCCACATGGTTAAACGCCTAGCATTGATACGTACCCCCTGTTATTCTTTCCTAGTGTGAGAACGGACCATTATCCTCATATTCGGAGGATCGTCCCAACAACAACGGTTTTTCCGTCTGAAACCCAAAATACAGGTATTTAATAACATGGGGGCAGACTTTTGCTATAATCACTAGGGAAAGTGCCACATGCTTCATAAATCTGACGCTATTTATTCCCTCCTTGTAGTGCATTAATTAATCTACCCCATACAGCCAGGAGGTTATAACAACAATTAGCATTGATACGTAGCCCCTGTTATTCTTTTCTAGTGTAAGACCGGACCACCGTCCTCATATGTGGAGGATCGTCCTAACAATGACATTTTTCCGTCTGAAACCCAAAATACAGGTATTTAATAACATGGGGGTAGACTTTTGCCTTAATCACTGTGAAAATTGCCACATGCTTTGGAAATCTTACACTAGCTATCTCCTCCTTGTAGTGCATTATTTAATCTATCCCATGCGGCCAGGAGGCTAAAACAACACCGAATTTTCATTTAAGGTAAATTCTTAATGCTATGTATTCCTTCATTCATCTTCATAAACTCTATGTCCAGAAGTAATCTATTGGTCTCTAGTAGACTAAATTGCCTTGAACTTATCCTCTCTAGATCTATACAAGTTTTGCTTTTTTTTCACTGTGCCATAATCGACATTGATAATTTAGGCAGCAACCGCTTACTGTTAATAGGAGATAATTCTGTAGGCTTGAAAATATATATTGAAAGGAATCCTTTGCGGTTTATCCAATTCACTTATCACTTAAATTATTTAACATATTCAAACCCTGTGATTTATCAATGATCTACAAGAACCTTTGAAACTATCGAAATAAGAGATGTCCGCATGCATTTTATAAATGCAGTGTACATCTTGTTACATCACCGAGAACTTCAGGGTATCTTGTAATATTGCAATAATTGAATAATAATGACCTCACAGTAAAGAGCAATATTAACATATAACTTCACCTTACAGATTTTACCCTGAAGAAACATCTATCTCAGAACAGGGAATTCTCCCTTGGTTGTATTTCGATTAACCAGTAGCACATCCAGCTTACCTGAAACTGTAAGTCTCTCATAATATTAGTTTTAGGAGTTATCTTAATTAAGTTGATTCGTGAGAAATAAATCAGTTTAGAATAATATCCTACACATTTGAAATTGTGTTATCCTTCTTCCTATAGTTTAACCATCTTTATTCCACAGACTATATCATCCATCTTCATTCCTGAAAAACTGTTAGAGCAGTAAGTATAACCAAAAATGATAAAAACTCATTAGCTATCATCAACTATCATCAAATTACGGTCATGAAAGAAGTCGATTAGGACCTGTTATCTTTTATGTTTTATTCTTTTGACTTCATCTCACATTAACATTGGTGCTTTGAACAAGAATGAGCAATGAAATTAGGTTTCTGAACACTATGAAATAGTAGGTTTTGAGGAGTATTGAGTGACAATGGGAGAGACATGTTATAATGTGTATATCAGAATTAGTCTTTCTAGTGACTTTTCTAGGGACTTGTCCTATCTATTGGTTGTTTTTAATGAATAAAAATGTCAAAAACAGTTGCTTATGTTATTCTTAAAATTCTTTTGTTATTAGATTATTCATGGCTACTCCAGAAGAAGGCGCTGGTCGCCGAAACGCGCTTCGAGAAGCAATTTTGCCACTTCTTTGTTCCCTCTTTTTATAAAGTTCCTTTGTATATAAAGAAATTGTAATTCTTAATTTTATTGTGATGTTATGCAATGTTGATTTCCTTATATGATTATTTACATTTGAGAATCAATTTTTAATCATTGTTTTTTATCTTTGCATGAGAATAAACTGAAAGTCATTTAATTTTTTGTTTAGTTATGTTTTCTCCCTTGTCACTTTCCTATTAAGCATTAAATATTGAATTGCCTAGGTTGTTACATATTATGTGTCGTTTATCCCTGACCTAGGAATTATTATATTCAAGTACTCAGGGGGTCCTTGTTACCTACAAATAATTACTCTGTATGTGCCTTTCTCTTTCTCCTGTTTCTTATCACACAGAGTGTGACAATATGTCGGGCCCTCAAACGGAACTCATGGGGCACATTCCAGGGAATCTCTGAGTAAGGAGTGTATGTTTTTTATTCTTTTACCTACCACCTTTATTATACATTACCGCATATTGATTATCACACGATAACACATATACACGAGACGTATACATTTTTTTAACTCTAACACCATGCACCAATACGCCGCGGTCCGTCCTCACTCCGCATTTTATCCGCATAGAGCACGTACACCACGTTCCTGAGTCACATTATTGGATGTGCTTTATGATACATTTTAAATGTATCTGTGTGTATGTCTGTTGTTCTTTCCTCCCTCTAACAGGAATGCCCCGCTAGAGGAAACCATCCTCTATCACGTAACGCACCTTAGAGAGTGCGCCAGATAGATGGTCTCTAACACACTTAGTTTTAGACCACCTTTTCAATTCCACTCATATAAGGTCCTGAAGAAAGCCAGCCCAGTATTGAGAGACTGGCAGAATCATGTTGACCGCATAGGATATCGGAGCCTAAATACCTCCACTGATATCCACCTCTCACCTTTTTAGGTCTTGCATAGGGCAGCGCATTCGCTGCCTCGCTGAGGCATCAAGTAATTAGTATGTTGTGTGAAACTTCACCCACTGCCGGGTATTTTCTGTTGCTGCTTGCCATTAGTTTAACGTTGGCATAGTTGTTGTCATCTGGCTTTTTAGGGGCTGTTGATGTGAGACTGACTTACGTTTAGTCTGGAAGCAGCACTGACTAATTACTGTTTCGGTCCGCTGGTATGTTTAATGTGTTGTTGAGGAGAACTCTTTTATACGATTGTTGCAGCGACGCTTTCAGACCCCTCCCGCCTCCTCCACACAGGATGCCGAAGCGCCTTTATTTATTTCATATCAGCGGCGCTTTCAGACCCCTCCCACCTCCTCCACACAGCATGCCGAAGGGCCTTTATTTATTTCATATCAGCAGCGCTTTCAGACCCATCCGGCCTCCTCCACACAGCATGCCGAAGGGCCTTTATTTATTTCATATCAGCTGCGCTTTCAGACCCCTCCCGCCTCCCACACACAGCATGCCGAAGCGCCTTTATTTATTTCATATCAGCAGTGCTTTCAGACCCCTCCCGCCTACCCACACAGCATGCCGGACCCCTCCCACCTCCTCGACACAGCATGCTGAAGCCCCTTTATTTATTTCATATCAGCGGCGCTTTCAGACCCATCCAGCCTCCTCCACACAGCATGCCAAAGCGCCTTTATTTATTTCATATCAGCTGTGCTTTTCAGACCTTAGTGAAGTGCCTTTATTGTTGCTGAAGACCACTCGCGAAACTTTCGGCTGCCCTCCTCTCTGTGTCAGCTCTACGTCATACTTCAGACAAACATTAAAAAAATGGCAGAGCGGCAAAAGACAGAAGAAATGGAGCCAGGTAAACAGAGGCCGCTCCTTTCCTCATGCATGTTCACGGATTGTTGTTTACTGAACACTGCGCTTTAAAAACTTACAGGTGGTGTTTGCCTATTACCTCTTGGAGGCGGAACCACACTACGAGAGGCTTTGTGCCCAGCTTGTTGCCCTTTGTACTGCTAGTGCCTCTGATGTGGCTCCTGCCTCAGCAATAAAAGGTAACATTTGTTTCCCACGTGAGTGGCTGAGTGTGTGATTACTTTGCTCACAATGCCAGCTTTGGGGTGTCTTAACAACTCTCCTTCATTCGAAATTCCATGTAAGGTCTGCACTTGTTCAATTTGTCACTCTTGACTTCTTTCAACCTCTGTTCTTAAATCACCCCTTTCCATGTAATCCAACCCCTCAGGCACCCATGGGGCTCAACCGGCTTCAGTACTCCCCCACACCCCCCTCCCTCCGCCCCATCGTGTGTGTCAGCCCAGGCTGAGACAGCTTCCTGGGCGCACACATTCACAGTTTTTAAGCTGCCAGTCGCACCTGAGTACTTCACAGGTCGTTAAAAGAGCATTCAGTTGTTAACAAGGCTTTGTTGTTTTTTCACTGGCTTCTGTCCTGTATGAGACACGTCTGTGTGTGTATGTTTTCTGCATATGTTTGAGTTTCTGGTGTGTGTTTGTGTGCATGTTACCTTGTGTGTTTGTGCACCCACCTGTGTGTATGTATGTGCGTGTGTCTGTGTATATGTTTGAATGCATTTGCTTGTAGCTGCTGGCAATAAACTTGCGGGCAGGCAGCAGAGACAGACATGATGAAGAGCAGAGCTCATTGACAAGCTTGCAGGCCGCCAAAGGGCTGGCTGCCCACGAGGCTGAGCACAAAGTAAAAAAAAATACTGTGAGCTGCTGCAGACTACTCAACACGAGACATCCTGCAGTCTTATTTATTGGGTGATTAAGGAAGCCCCCTCACACCTGTGAACGTGTCCCATCCAAAGTTAATAGCCATGCACTTCAAGATTTCATATCACGCTATTGGCTCATCGCTGCCACTATCAGACTTCTTATATAAAAAAATATATATATATATATACCAGCATTTCACATCTTGATGGTATTGCGGCAGCCAAATATTATCTATCCAGAAGGGGCTCTGAGTTTGAAGATCACAACAATATGTTATTGAGCATGCTTCATTTTTTTTTGGTAAACAATGTGTTTCTGTTTCATCAGCAGCTATACCGCCAGCTTCAGGGTGTGGCAATGGGGGCCAGCTTCTCCCCAAGCTTTGCAAGTTTGCACATGGGAGCTTGGGAGGAGCTGGTCCTCAGACCCAATTACCACAACATTGTTAATCATAACCTGATTAGATGGTATCGTTTTATAGACGACCTGATGATTATATGGAGGGGGAGTAAGGAGGAAGCATTGAGGTTTATAGAAAGCCTAAACAGCAATGACCTTAATCTTAAGTTTACCGCCACCCTTAGCCAAGAGTCCATTACATTCTTGGACACTGAACTTTACATTCATGATGGCCATCTTGAGAGCAAAATCTTCCGGAAAACAACTGCTGGAAATAGTATACTCCATGCAGCTAGTGCTCATCCGGCGCACTTAATTTCAAGCATCCCCTATGGGGAGATGCTTCGATTACGCCGAGTGTGTAGCAACCCTGAAGACCTGAAGGCAGCTCACGATTTTTGGAACGTGGATATTCCAAACAAACAATCCACAAAGCTATAGAGAAATCCATGTTATCAACTAGGGAGGAACTCTTAACTGGAAGCAAAAAGCGGTCATTACTAGAGATTGGGGAATTAGACAACTTCGTGACACAATCCCACTCCGCATAATTCCAGTACACTCACAAGTCACAACCACATAATTACTATCCACATAATTCCACTGCACACTATGACACACAATGTTCACACAAATACACTGCATACCAAACAATTCACCCCAAATTCCACAACTAACAATTCCAATTCAACACACATAATTCCACTCCAAACTACATACATCCAATCCACTCCAAACCAAAACACATACATAAAAGCCATTGCCATTTACAATGCCAATAGGTCTAACTCTCGCAAATGCGAGACCTATTGCATTGCAAATGCTTGTTAACTACTGCAGAGGGCCCATACATTGAAATAGTCTTTTGTTGTTTCACGGGACCCTACGGACAGTCTTTTAAACCACATTAATTTCACCTTCACTGCACACTCCCTGCACAAAATCAGCTCCGCTGTATCCAGGCGTTGAAGCACACCCAAGGTGCACTCTGTACCTTGGGTGGGACCCGCTGATGAAGCATGTCAGCAACTAGGTTGGTGAGTGTGGGTCTTCCTAAAACACATGTGCTGTTCCACATACACACATTAGGAGCTCCTACCTGGTAGCTACTTCCCTTTGATACTTACATATAACCCTAGGGAAAGTGAACTGGCTTCTACCTTTCTTCTCTCTTCATCTTGATTTTGACCAAATGCCAAAAGCTGTTAATGTTGTACACACCATCTCTGCATCAAATCTCATGTTCTACCATTGCTTTTTACATTCTTAGGCCCTATTTGTACCTTTATTATCCTACTTAGTAGAAGATAATTGTGCATCATGAAATAGAAATAGCCCACATAGATTCTTGAAGATTCATGGGCAGTAAGAAATGACATTAATAGCAGCTTAACGTGAATTGATTATACAAATTCAGGGGCATATTAGCATGAACCTCGTTAAAATTATCGCTGTTTTAGCGGCAGGAAACTGCTGCTAAAACGGCGATAATGCGCTTGCTAATATGCGTTATAGAATTCCAATAGAAGCCCAGGTTAGATGTCCTGCACATCTAACCTGGGCTTCTATTGTAATTCTATAACGCATATTAGCAAGTCCATTATCGTTGTTTTAACAGCAGTTTCCTGCCGCTAAAATAGCTATAATTTTAACGAGGTTCTTGCTAATATGCCCTTATTTCTATTCGTTATATGTGCAGAATACACCACACAACGAATGTCCTCCAGACCGAGCTGCTTATTTCAAAGTGCAGGTTGCAGAGCAGAGCGAGGACTGTGTCCTACCTTACTATAGCACTGAAAATGTAATAAAAACATTGCAGTGTAAGCACCGGCACCATCACCTTTGTTTAGGATCCACCAATCCAGGGCATTTTTTTCTTTTCACTAAGGTGATGGTGAGGTGCTGGGTACTCATGGAGGAGAAGGGTGGGGGGCTGGGTGGGTGTTAAGAATAGTTAATGCGGGAGTGGGGAGCAGCCAGGGAAGGCGGCGAAGAGCTGGGGGGGGGGGGGGGGGGGGGGGGTTAAACAAAGGAAAAGCCAGACGAGGAAAAGCGGTAGATGCAACAGAGCTGGTAGGGCGGGAGCTACACTGAAGGCAACGCAATGTTTTTGTACGGGATTTTACTTTTAATATATGATCTCAATCTAGGACAAACTGCACAAAAATAGTCTGCAAACATTTACAGTCTGTAGAGCAAAATCTTTTTTTTACCCAAATGCACACAAGGTAGGAGTGTCATGTGTTACTAAGAATCTTGAACAGTATTTGCCCTGGTGGGCATCCAGTGTTCCTTGTATATCTCACAGGGGCCAACAACCATCCGCTTCAACAAGCCAAGGCTACATTTCAGAACGATAACTCTGCAAATATTAACATTAATTCCTTTTTATAAGGTATGACGTCTTTGAGAATTTACTGGGCATTTATAATAGCCCCAAATTGAATCTCCTGACATAGCTCTCCCTTTACCTAGTGTCCTAACAACCATTCATGTCACCTATGTTATACACACAAATTTTGAGAGAAGACAAACCATAAAATAAAATGAATCATTTCTTAAGTCCCCTTCACTGTATGAATACTAGTCTCATTGGTATCAAGGATACAAAAAAATGAATTTAAAGCACTGCTAAATAATGCAAGAGCTCAGAACATCACAGCTCTACCCAGCATTTCACGGAGCCAGCACATCCTTCCAGCTCTGACACATCTATTCAATCTGCCTTTGTTCGTGATCGTAAGTAGGGCCACTGGAATTATGCAGCCGTAGAGGGCCAAATCATGCAGCAGGGTTGACCACATTATGCAGCACAAAAAGGCAAATAATGTGGCATTGTGTAACACATTTTGTAATAGTATTACTTCGTTAGTTCGTCATTTTTGAACTTGTTAGCACTTTCTGTGCGTTGGTTTGAGGTTCCGTGACAATTGTAAGTGGTGTTTTTCGACTCGCACGAATATGGTCGAGTCTGGTATCTATGAACCGCAAATGACGAGTTTAGTAAGTGTGCGCAGTTTCGCTGTGCTAACTTAAACCGTTCGTTTGTTATGTGGGTTTTTCATCTGTACCCACGGGTTCCATCTTAGATACGGCATCCATTTTGTCTCTTGCCCTCAAGTAGCCAGCGAACGGACGTTGTCCGCTTCGCGACCCTGGGACTCCCAAGATATTTGCGGAAGACACATGTTCTTTGTAAGTGTCTTTATGACGAGGGGGATGCTATTGTAAGGCAGATGGCGCCGCTCGAGGCTCATCTTGCCGCACGGGCTTATTGTCTCAGCCGTGCATCTCATTAGGCACGTCCCTTTGATGCCTGTATCTCGTGTTTCCCGATACCTCCCCTTTTACACTCTTTCCGATCTCCCCACTGTCTCCGTCTTCCTCTGCACCTGTCTTCGTTCCTATTTCGATCTATTTTACTGCTGATTGGAATTTGCTAATGGTGGGAAGATGGTTTTTACAGTTGGGAACCGCCAAATGTTTCCGCACTTATGTTCCGGACCTTGTGTGTTTCAAAGTGACCAAAGCGACCCCTCTGGGGGATAATTGTGGGAACCGGGTTGTAAACTTTTGTGTATCATGTTATCCTATGGGTAAAAACTGTATAAAAGGAGCGATCCACAGAACCAATTTGAAGCAGTCTCCCCAAGTTGCACGCTGTGTACTTGTCGTGATCTCTGTGTTCCCTGCAGCAAATAAACCTTGAATCTTTGACGTCGAAGGAAGTGTCCCGTGTCTCTGTGACTTGTACGCCGGAGCAGGTTACCCACGAAGGTTTCAGGTGTTGTGCTCTGGCACCGCTGGGTCTTAAGAACCCAGTCCTTCAGTTGGCGCCCAATGTGGGGCTGCATCAGTGGTGCCGGTCCAAGCCCGACGATCGTGAGGAACTTCGTGTGAAATCTCCGAGGGAAGGTGCACTCCGCTTCATCGATCCTGTTGTCGAAATAAGTGGCCCGAAGACTTTTCCCGCGAAGATTCCCGCCTCCTGACGGCTGCGACGGACTGCTGCCCTGACTGTAGACCTGTTTTGGCACCTGGCGTAGACCTTGGTATAGCGAGACGATTGACGGGCCTTCCTGGTGACGCCATCGATCTTTGAGTTAAGTATTTGTGGGTCGCTCCCAGAGTTCTTGGTTGTTGAACACTTTAGCGAGTGTTTTTGTTGTTAACGCTGTGTGAGTGTTTTTGTCGGTGACACTTTGCTAGCGTACTTTGTTGTATTGTTTGACGACTGCAGCCGCCAAAAACCGAGGGTTT
This sequence comes from Lissotriton vulgaris, assembly GCF_964263255.1. Lineage (NCBI taxonomy): Eukaryota > Metazoa > Chordata > Amphibia > Caudata > Salamandridae > Lissotriton > Lissotriton vulgaris. The sequence goes on from NC_141691.1 coordinate 496,518,125, forward strand.
TGTTCTTTGCTGGGACTTGGTAAATCCCGTAACCCTTGAAGTTTGTGAAACTCGGCTAGTGTGCAAGATGCCTGGTCGTAGTACTTTGTTCAGTTGTTTCAGACCTTGTGGTGCGGATTCCCGACTGGAGGACTCGTGTCCGATACCTCCGGTTGGAACTCCTACTTATGATTTGTATAGCAAACATGGGCTAGGCCCGATTACCTTTAACGATTATTGGGTTAAATATACAAAGAAAGACGGCGACCTTCGTTGGCCACCTCACGGTAGCTTCGAGGCGTCGATCTTAGATAATCTAGAAATGAAGTTGTTCGAACGTAAATCAAGGCCGGCCATGTTTGATGCCTTTCGGTTGTGGCGCAAAGAAGCCCGACAGAAAGAGATCAGACAGAATAAACGTAGTCAGCGAGATAATGTTGCTACCATAGTGAAGAAAGCTGAGCAGTTCCAGCGTGATAAGGAGGATAAGGATAAGGAAGTGTTTGAGAGGCTACAGCGTATGACCATAGATAAATGTTATCCTGCTTTGCCTACGGAGTCGGATAAGAAGGAAGAGGCAGTTGAGGATCCTTTAATGTCCTATCTTATGAAGTCGCCACCTCCGTACGTACAGGGTACCGCAGCTCCTGTGGTCCCTGCCGTACCTGTTCTTCCACCTATTGTTCCTCCGCCTGTTCCTCAACCTGCACCCGCTTTTCCGTCTGTTCCTGCTCCCTTGTCTGTTGCTATCCCTACTGCTCCTCCGCTTCCACATACTCCTGTTCCCGCTACTGCTCCTGTTTTGTTAACCCCTGTTGTTGCTACTGTCTCTACTCCTTCTCTTGTTAGTCCTGTGTCGTATCACTCTCCCTCTACTCGTAATCGTAATTCTCCTCTTGCGGCTAGTTTCTTTCAGTCACTCGGACCTGTTCATGGGTCTGCTAGTTCCGATGGTCCTCAGAGACGTAGCCAGCTTCCTGGTAACAGAGAACGTGTTGCGCTATATAATATGGCGATGGGTTGGATGGTAAATCCTCAGAGAAATCCACCCCGTGTTGTCCTCGAAACGTTTAGTCAATTCAACATACCAACTCAGAGATATGTGTTTGACGAAATGTGCAAGTTCCTACATGATCAGATAGCGGCCGATGCGTCTGACGAGGTGCTGACCGCCCTGTCTGAACTTCGGCTTCAGTTCGCAAACGGACTGGTAGTAGATACTAACGTTCGACGTGCTATTGAGCGGTTACTATCCTTCCGTCCCGCTCCAATACCTCATGCATTGTTTGTTGAGGATATTGAACACCAACCAGACGAGTCTGGCCAATATCCTATGCGTGAAGTTCCGCCAGTTTGGATACCAGCTGATACTAATGCTAATCCTCAGGTAGTGGCGCACTTTGAGAGAGTGTGGATACACCTCCCATGGAAACGATCGGAAGTGCTTCAGGTGAAGCAATCTTTGCCCGATCCTCGCAAAAATCCTACTGGGTATTACAAGGAATTATCGCAGCTCGTAGATGCTACGGTGATGAATCTTGCCGATATCGACATGTTGTTTGGCAACGTCGTGCCGCAACCGGTATGGGCTAAGATTCGTCACCAAGATCACGCAAATGAATTAGGCGGTGATTGGGCTGCCATTACAGCGGCAGACGCTGAACAAGTGGCTGCTACTAAACCCGACCAATTGATTGCTGCTCTTCCTCAGCGAATAATAACATTAATGAAAACTCTTATGCCAGCTATGAGGGTAAATTGGGACAAATTGTCAGCCTGCAAACAAAAGAAAGATGAGAGTGTTTCTGACTTCTTTACGAGGTTTGAAGAAGCATTCATCGACCACAGTGGACAGGATATGGGTACTGAGGGTGGACAGAGGTTGTTTGTGGATAAATTTGTGTCAAATTTATTGCCCGATTTGAGCAATAAATTAAAGAATTCAGAGAGTGCATGGGCCGTTTCTACCTCAGCTCAAATATTGGCTACGGCACAATATTACGAGAATAGAGAGAAAGAGGAGAGTGACCGTGCTGACAAAAAGACGAAGGAACTGAAAACTAAAGTGTTGTTGCAACAAGCGTATCCGCCGCGTTCTAATCAGAATGCGCCCCAACAGAATAGATCACAGTCGCAATCGAATCGATCGCAGCCACGTAATGATTCCTCCTTCCAAAGATCCTCGTTAGGGTACAATCAATGTGCTTATTGTAGACAGGAGGGACACATTAAATTCAATTGCCCTGCTTTAAATGAACGCAATAATGGTAATTCATCTAAAGGAGGCCGTGGTGGTTCACAGCACGCATCACGTGGTAGAGGTCGTGGTGCTCAGAACGATCGCTTTGACAATTCATCAAATTCTAATAACTGTTTCGATCAACGTGGATCATCGCAAGGACGATCTGCGCAGTACAATGTAGACGATTATTACGTCGATCAGGGAACTGACGATAGTAATTACTAGGACAGCCAAAGACAAGGAGAGGGAGTGGTATCAGTTCCGGTTGATCAGAGAGGGCCTTACGTCGCAGTTGCTACATCGGGCGTCGTTGAGCCTTTTCTGTTGGACACTGGTGCAGCGAAAAGTTCTATCATGCATTCGAAACTCCCTGGCGCACCTTTGTCTGGCTTAACAAATGTTTCCGTTGGATTCTCTGGCGCCCCCGTTAGCAATCCAGTTTCACGCCCTTTGCCCCTTCGAATTGGGCCACGTGAGCTAGAAGCTCCGTTGATTTTAACCACGGGTTGTGGTGAAAATCTCTTGGGCCTGGATTTGCTTAAACGTTTGTATGCAACTTTGTATTGTTCTCCTGCGGGTGTAAAGCTTACGTTAGGAGAGAGGGTAGTCTCTCCCATGTACTTGTCCCTCGATAAGCTTCCACCGGAATTGAGTTCTCTTCCTGCGTCTTTGTGGGCGACGGGTCCAAATGATGTGGGCCTACTTGATATCTCTCCCTATGTTGTTCAGTTGAAATCGAATGTGCGATTGCCACGTATTCCCCAGTATCGTATTTCCCTTGATGGTGAACGGGCTTTGTTAGCAATCATCTATGACTTGATCGAGAAAGATGTTATTGAAGAGACTCGGGGAAACGTGTGCAATAGCCCTGTACTGCCCATTCTTAAACGTACAGATCCTACAAAACCGCCTGTTTATCGCTTTGTTATCGATTTACGGGAGGTAAATAAAATTGTGGTTCCTCAATTTCCTGTTGTGCCTGACATCACGGCGCTACTGACTCTGATTCCAGCTTCTGCATCATGGTTTTCGGTGATTGACTTGAAAAAAGCGTTTTTCAGCATTCCGATTGCCGAAGAGAGCAGGGACCTTTTCGGTTTCTCTCTCGGTGGACGTAGCTTCCGGTTCAAACGCGCTCCTCAAGGCTACTGTGAAAGTCCATCGATTTACAGTCAAGCCTTGAAGGGTCAACTGGATGCGTTTCGGTTAAGTTGCCGAATGGCGATGTGACTACTGCTTATGCTGTTGTAACACTGAACACTGTTGTTGAAACTGCAAGATTGAATCAGAATTCTGCCCAAGCTGCAGAGCTGATCGCTCTTACTAGAGCATGTGTGTTAGCAAAAGGGAAACGTGTGAATGTGTACACCGATAGCCAATACGCTTTTGGTGTAGCGCATAGTTTTGGACGATTGTGGCGAGAGCGTGGTTTCTTGACATCGCATGGTACGAAGATACAGCATGGCCAGCTTGTGAATGATCTTTTGGATGCATTGACTTTGCCTACGCAAGTCGCGATTGTTAAGTGTAGTGCGCATCGTAAAGTGACGGATGATGTCGGTCGTGGTAATGCGTTTGCGGACGAGATTGCTAAGGAGACTGCCCGGAACCTTAGCTCTCGAATGTATGTGACGAGTTCGGTTAGGTGGCCTACAGAATCAAGTATGTGTGAAGATACTGTTGAGAGCGTGAAAGCAATTCAGAATGAGGCCACCGAGACCGAAAAGATGAAGTGGAAAGAGAGTACGGGAAAGTTGGATGCGAATGGTTGTTGGATTGATTTGTCGGATCAGAGAAGATGGATGTTGCCTGATGCGTATGTGCTGGCCGTTGTGACAATGGCACATGGGTTAGCACATATTAGCGCGAAAGGTATTTGTAAATTGTTGTCGCCTGTGTGGAAGAATGATGGCATTACGAAATGTGCTGAACGTTTGGTGAAGAATTGTATGGTGTGTGTAATGTACAATCCTGGCAAAGGAACCCCAACTCCCCCTGGCAGTTTTGCTCCTCCTTCATATCCCTTTGAGGTGATTCAATTGGACTTCATCCATATGGAGCGTGCAATAACCTGAAATACGTTTTAGTTGTGGTTTGCGCATTCTCCCGATGGATCGAGGCCTATCCCCTCAAAGACAATACTGCTTTATCTACTGCGAAAATCCTACTGAAGGAATATTTTCCTCGGTATGGAATGCCTAGAGTCGTGTGGTCAGATAACGGAAGTGAGTTTGTTGGAAGTGTGATGAAGAGTGTGTGTAAGGGCCTTGGAATAAATCAAAAATTCCACAGCGCCAATCATCCCCAGTCAGCTGGATTAGTTGAGGGGTATAACGGCACCCTTAAACTAAAACTAGCAAAGATTCAGGCTACGACTGGTCTTTCGTGGCCTGACGCTTTACCCTTAGCATTACTGTCAACTAGGGCGACTGTACACTCCCGAGTAGGGCTTAGTCCCTATGAGATAGTGTTCGGCCGTCCTGCGAATGTGTGGGGGGTTCCTAGGCCAGGAATATTCTCTGATCTTGAGTATCCAATGCTGATTGACTATTTACATGACTTGACTGCTAAACTGAGGTTAATTCACCAACAGGTTTACGACGCATTGCCGACGCAGACGGAGGGTCCAGGCCACCAGCTCCAGCCCGGAGACTGGGTGGTAACACGCAACTTTTCACGCAAGAATAATTTGGACCCAAGATTTACCGGACCTTACCAGGTGCTCCTGGCCACGAGGACTGCCGTTCGTCTTGAGGGGCGCAAAAATTGGGTGCACGCTACGCACACCAAGCGAGTCCCTATCCCTTTGCCGGCAGACCCGTGGGTAAGGAAAGGCATTGCGTCAACAGAAACAGAAACATTGCCGGCGTTTGTGCCTTTCAGCGACGCACAGCCTGTTGGAGAATCCTCGGCGCAGCAGACAGCCACTGTTGAAAAATTGTTAGCAAAAGACTCAAGACCGGAACAATCAACTGATCAGCAGGACGCTGTCTCTTCAACGGATCCTTTGTTCGACGAGCAGACACGTCCCGGGAAACACAGATATTCTCTGCGATCTCGCACTAAGGACAAATAAAATTTTTTCTTGCTTTGCTGAAATTGACAACTGCATTATCCTCGTTTCCCGTGATCAGTTTTGAACATTCGTATCACTGTGATTTGTGTACATATATATATATATTGAGTTTCCTTCCTTGTATCTTTTACTTTCACAGCCGAGAGACTTTGTGCTTGTACATACATATTGTGTATTGAAGGCCGTAGGGCCGCGCGCGTACTTCCTTCTGGACAGTAGGTCTTGACGCTAGGTTAAAGGCCGTCGGTTCCTAGGAACTCCTGGGGATTGACTATTGCTGCACAGAACGAAGTGCGTCAAGAAACGTTGCGGACGGTCATAGGGAATGGCATTCTCGAAGCTGAATGATTTGGAAGGAGCTCAAGTCTATAGATTCAAGCTGCAGCAACTCAGTCGTACTAAATGCTTCATATTTCAATTGTTTGTATTATTTTTGACTGCTTCTGCATTATTGGCGGGTGGGGTGTATTATACGATGTCTTATTTCTTACCTGCTACACCTACTCCTACTCCTTACCCTAATCTTACCTCTACTGTTTCTCCCCATTCCTTTCACATGTTACCAGAACACGAGCAGGCTAGACGTGTAGAATTCCGCAACAATTCCTTTATTCAGCTCCTTCATCAGCATCAGTTAGTGGTTAACACTACTAATTGTTGGGTGTGTGGGTTGATGCCACATACTACGGATAAGGGAATTCCATATCTGGTGTTACCGTATAGTTCCCAAGGGTCAGCTCGAGCATTTCAAACAATGTTTCGAAGCGCACTGGGTTTCCACCCCATTCGAGAACCACGTTCCCCCTACTCTGGTCCTACCTCGTATCAGAAGCCTTTATCGATAGCCATAGAGGACTTAGATAGTGAGATCTATGATCCTTCGCTTATCCCTGAAGAGGAGATACAAGCCTATAAGGTCCTAAGTAGAGGTGAATATAGTGTGTTCACTAGTGAAAAGCAGCTCAAAAGCTCACCTCCAATATGGGTCGTACCCCACACTGGTAATTTTTGTCTTATGGGTCGTGGCCGAAGATCGCAAGCCCGACTTGGAGCAAGTGCTTGCACTGAAAATTACATTCTGCCTATGTTCTCGTCCCCTGTGTTTCTGGCTGCCAAGGGTACCTACTTTATCTGTTATGATCGTGCATACACATGGTTGCCCGCTGACTTCATGGGCTCATGTTTTATTGCAAATCTGTTGCCTCCGACGTTCACTGTAGATGCCGACTATCATAAGACTAGAGTTGTGCGAGGCGTAATTAGCGAAGAGGATACTGCCGGTCAAGAGGCAGGAGACTTTTTCAAGGGTTTCCTCCCGTTTTGGGGACCTATGGTTAATAGTAGGAACCTGAGACAGTTGACTCGAGTGGTAGAATCGACAGCTAATATTACTGCCAGCGCCCTTGGTAATATCACCACAGAACTTCAGGCGGAGAGACTTATGACGTTACAAAACCGTATGGTTTTAGATGTCATTTTAGCAGATCGCGGTGGGGTATGTAAGGTGATCCATTCGAGCTGCTGCATTTTCATTCCAGATAATGCTCCTACCGTCTATCAAGCCATCTCGAGGTTGCATAAGATCTCCGAATCCATACACGTGGATGTAGGGGATTGGACGCTACTTGGATGGTTTTGGGGCCTGATGTCGACTTGGGGTTGGAAAATTCTGATGATCATCGGAGTTGTGGTAGTGTTCCTGTTCACGTGTTGCCTTTGTGTGCAGTGTGGTCCTGCCTTATGTGGCCTCTGTGCTACAACGTGTATGAGACAACCATCTGTTACCGGAGGGACTCGATTGGACAGAGCTATGCTACAGCAACATCTCGATGGTCTGATGAATATCGAATATGATTCCGACTAGTGCTTGCCTACATGAGGGCAAAAGGAGCGTCTGAGGTTCCGTGACAATTGTAAGTGGTGTTTTTCGACTCGCACGAATATGGTCGAGTCTGGTATCTATGAACCGCAAATGACGAGTTTAGTAAGTGTGCGCAGTTTCGCTGTGCTAACTTAAACCGTTCGTTTGTTATGTGGGTTTTTCATCTGTACCCACAGGTTCCATCTTAGATACGGCATCCATTTTGTCTCTTGCCCTCAAGTAGCCAGCGAACGGACGTTGTCCGCTTCGCGACCCTGGGACTCCCAAGATATTTGCGGAAGACACATGTTCTTTGTAAGTGTCTTTATGACGAGGGGGATGCTATTGTAAGGCAGATGGCGCCGCTCGAGGCTCATCTTGCCGCACGGGCTTATTGTCTCAGCCGTGCATCTCATTAGGCACGTCCCTTTGATGCCTGTATCTCGTGTTTCCCGATACCTCCCCTTTTACACTCTTTCCGATCTCCCCACTGTCTCCGTCTTCCTCTGCACCTGTCTTCGTTCCTATTTCGATCTATTTTACTGCTGATTGGAATTTGCTAATGGTGGGAAGATGGTTTTTACAGTTGGGAACCGCCAAATGTTTCCGCACTTATGTTCCGGACCTTGTGTGTTTCAAAGTGACCAAAGCGACCCCTCTGGGGGATAATTGTGGGAACCGGGTTGTAAACTTTTGTGTATCATGTTATCCTATGGGTAAAAACTGTATAAAAGGAGCGATCCACAGAACCAATTTGAAGCAGTCTCCCCAAGTTGCACGCTGTGTACTTGTCGTGATCTCTGTGTTCCCTGCAGCAAATAAACCTTGAATCTTTGATGTCGAAGGAAGTGTCCCGTGTCTCTGTGACTTGTACGCCGGAGCAGGTTACCCACGAAGGTTTCAGGTGTTGTGCCCTGGCACCGCTGGGTCTTAAGAACCCAGTCCTTCAGGTTGCATTACATTAGTATAAATATTAACACCCAAATATAGAAAATATCAATAGAATGGTGACGGTTATACACTTCATGGAAGCAACTCGCATTGACCTATAGGAGCCAGGTTAGGCACGATTTTTAATAGACTTGATTACCAAATGACGCTGGTCCCAAAAAGACATGTCAGTGGAACTGTTCACAACCAGCTCTGTACAATTATTTTAACATCCACATATCAGTCAGCAGGTTTCTAATTAAAGGTGATTCCAGAAAACGGTTTCAGAGAATCGGTCCAACCACAAAGTACGGTGGCGACCATGGGATATGTATGATTTTATGATTTAGGACCCTTGCCTCCCCTGTTAATGGCATTGCTCTTTAAAGAGTAGTTGATAGCATCCAACAAGAGCCAAGCCCATGTGTATTAGGGTTAATGTAAACATTGCGTTCTACAGAATGTCGACGTAGAGGTACGCCAGTTTCAAGAAGCTGCTTTTACACAGTTTCGTGGGGGGGGGATGAGGGGTAGCCGAACTCAGAGAGGTCTACCCACCCCCCCCCCCCCGGGCAGATAGGGAGGGGGTAGGAGCGAGCAGATTAGCGGCCATTTTGTGGTTGGGATACATTGGGAATAGCCCAATTGTAGGCCAACAGGAGTTATAGCCCAAGCATTATAATTGGGGATTTTTCTGCTCTCCCAGCCACCATTTTAGTTTTGGTGACCTGGTGGCTGGGAGCGTAGTGGGTTTTAGCATTTTTTCAGGTAGTTTCTGTGGTAGTTGTAGTTGCAGTGTAGCCCTTTTTTCATATTGTGCAAAATTTTCGTGATGTCGGCAGAGGATTAACACATGCTGGAGGCGGTTTGTCTGCTTAGTGAGCCCAGCCGGCTTGATCTCTTAATGCCGGACGCCTCGGAGAGAGAGCTCCAGGTGAGGTGCGCAACAGCTGGAGTGGCATCCGCTGTTGTGGCCTGCTCGCCACCCCTGAAGGCGAAAAAAGGGCATGTGAACCTTGGGGGCCACGCGTATGGGAAAGAAGCGGGTCCTTTGGGCATCTCTGAGTTGCGGGCTGGTGGAAAGGGGAAGGCGGTTGCGTAGGGACGGGGAGGCGGGCCCAGCAGGGGAGTGCATCTTGCTTCTCCCGGGTGGGGTCTTCAAAGGCCCGGGCTGCTCCTATGTGAGTAGAGCGGCCCCACGTGTAAGCATCAAACCGGAGCCTCCCTCTCTGGTAGAGGATCTGGCGAGAAGTGGCAGGGGTGGGGCCCACCGGGGGATCTTTTCGCCGCGTAGCTCACCAGGCTCCAAGACTCTGCAGGGGATAGGAGGGAAGGAGGCCCTGAGGTCTGCAAGGGCAGTGGAGCAGAGGGAGGGTAGGAAGAAATGTAAGAAGGGGGTGAAAGGACTGGCTGCACTCCAGGTTGGAGGCATTCAGTCCCAGGCAGCTTGTTTACGGTCCAGGGAAGACATGGCTTGGCAGTTCGGGCTGGACTGTTCCCATGAGGCACAGGGTCAGACTGATTTGCATATAGCCATGTCTGAACTGGGGTGGCAGAGTGGGCTAAAGAACGGTGATGGATTAAACCCAGGTCTTTTGACTAGGTGTGAGTGTTTGATTGATTCAGATGCTCCGTCCATCACCACCCCCTTTTGTACCGCTTTTGGCGCCATAAGTGTGGCAGGGTATGCTCAGACGTGAGTCCCTTGCTCACTTTGCCACTGGATTCAAGCTAGACAGGCTGAAGACGGCTGGAATGCCAGAAACAGGTCCTCGGAAGCTTGTTTCCGGTCCAGGGAAGACATGGCTTGGCAGTTCAGGCTGGACTGTTCCCATGAGGCACAGGGTCAGACTGATTTGCATATAGCCATGTCTGAACTGGGGTGGCAGAGTGAGATAAAGAACGGTGATGGATTAAACCCAGATCTTTTGACTAGGTGTGAGTGTTTGATTGATTCAGATGCTCCGTCCATCAACACCCCCTTTTGTACCGCTTTTGGCTGCCATAAGTCTGGCAGGGTATGCTCAGAAATGAGTCTCTTGCTCACTTTGCCACTGGATTCAAGCTAGCCGGGCTGAAGACGGCTGGAATGCCAGAAACCGGTCCTCTGAAGCTTGTTTCCGGTCCAGAGAAGACATGGCTTGGCAGTTCGGGCTGGACTGTTCCCATGAGGCACAGGGTCAGACTGATTTGCATATAGCCATGTCTGAACTGGGGTGGCAGAGTGGGCTAAAGAACGGTGATGGATTAAACCCAGATCTTTTGACTAGGTGTGAGTGTTTGATTGATTCAGATGCTCCGTCCATCACCACCCCCTTTTGTACCGCTTTTGGCCGCCATACGTGTGGCAGGGTATGCTCAAACGTGAGTCCCTTGCTCACTTTGCCACTGGATTCAAGCTAGACGGGCTGAAGACGGCTGGAATGCCAGAAACAGGTCCTCGGAAGCTTGTTTCCGGTTCAGAGAAGACATGGCTTGGCAGTTCGGGCTGGACTGTTCCCATGAGGCACAGGGTCAGACTGATTTGCATATAGCCATGTCTGAACTGGGGTGGCAGAGTGGGCTAAAGAACGGTGATGGAATAAACCCAGATCTTTTGACTAGGTGTGAGTGTTTCGTTTATTCAGATGCTCCGTCCATCACCACCCACTTTTGTACCGCTTTTGGCCGCCATAAGTGTGGCAGGGTATGCTCAGGCATGAGTCCCTTGCTCACTTTGCCACTGGATTCAAGCTAGCCGGGCTGAAGACGGCTGGAATGCCAGAAACTGGTCCTCGGAAGCTTGTTTCCGGTCCAGGGAAGACATGGCTTGGCAGTTTGGGCTGGACTGTTCCCATGAGGCACAGGGTCAGACTGATTTGCATATAGCCATGTCTGAACAGGGGTGGCAGAGTGGGCTAAAGAACGGTGATGGATTAAACCCAGATCTTTTGACTAGGTGTGAGTGTTTGATTGATGCAGATGCTCCGTCCATCACCACCCCCTTTTGTACCACTTTTGGCCGCCATAAGTGTGGCAGGGTATGCTCAGACGTGAGTCCCTTGCTCACATTGCCGCTGCATTCAAGCTAGCCGGGCTGAAGACGGCTGGAATGCCAGAAACCGGTCCTCGGAAGCTTGTTTCCGGTCCAGGGAAGACATGGCTTGGCAGTTCGGGCTGGACTGTTCCCATGAGGCACAGGGTCAGACTGATTTGCATATAGCCAGGTCTGAACTGGGGTGGCAGAGTGGGCTAAATAACGGTGATCGAATAAACCCAGATCTTTTGACTAGGTGTGAGTGTTTGATTGATTCAGATGCTCCGTCCATCACCACCCCCTTTTGTACCACTTTTGGCCGCCATAAGTGTGGCAGGGTATGCTCAGACTTGAGTCCCTTGCTCACTTTGCCACTGGATTCAAGCTAGCCGGGCTGAAGACGACTGGAATGCCAGAAACCGGTCCTCGGAAGCTTGTTTACGGTCCAGGGAAGACATGGCTTGGCAGTTCGGGCTGGACTGTTCCCATGAGGCACAGGGTCAGACTGATTCGCATATAGCCATGTCTGAACTGGGGTGGCAGAGTAGGCTAAAGAACGGTGATGGATTAAACCCAGATCTTTTGACTAGGTGTGAGTGTTTTATTGATTCAGATGCTCCATCCATCACCACCCCTTTTTGTACCGCTTTTGGCCGCCATAGGTGTGACAGGGTATGCTTAGACGTGAGTCCCTTGCTCACTTTGTCACCGGATTCAAGCTAGTCGGGCTGAAGACCGCTGGAATGCCAGAAACAGGTCCTCGGAAGCTTGTTTCCGGTCCAGAGAAGACATGGCTTGGCAGTTCGGGCTGGACTGTTCCCATGAGGCACAGGGTCAGACTGATTTGCATATAGCCATGTCTGAACTGGGGTGGCAGAGTGGGCTAAAGAACGGTGATGGATTAAACCCAGATCTTTTGACTAGGTGTGAGTGTTTGATTGATTCAGATGCTCCGTCCATCACCACCCACTTTTGTACCGCTTTTGGCCGCCATAAGTGTGGCAGGGTATGCTCAGGCGTGAGTCCCTTGCTCACTTTGCCACTGGATTCAAGCTAGCCGGGTTGAAGACGGCTGGAATGCCAGAAACTGGTCCTCGGAAGCTTTTTTCCGGTCCAGGGAAGACATGGCTTGGCAGTTCGGGCTGGACTGTTCCCATGAGGCACAGGGTCAGACTGATTTGCATATAGCCATGTCTGAACTGGGGTGGCAGAGTGGGCTAAAGAACGGTGATGGATTAAACCCAGATCTTTTGACTAGGTGTGAGTGTTTGATTGATGCAGATGCTCCGTCCATCACCACCCCCTTTTGTACCACTTTTGGCCGCCATAAGTGTGGCAAGGTATGCTCAGACGTGAGTCCCTTGCTCACATTGCCACTGCATTCAAGCTAGCCGGGCTGAAGACGGCTGGAATGCCAGAATCCGGTCCTCAGAAGCTTGTTTCCGGTCCAGGGAAGACATGGCTTGGCAGTTTGGGCTGGACTGTTCCCATGAGGCACAGGGTCAGACTGATTTGCATATAGCCATGTCTGAACTGGGGTGGCAGAGTGGGCTAAAGAACGGTGATCGAATAAACCCAGATCTTTTGACTAGGTGTGAGTGTTTGATTGATTCAGATGCTCCGTCCATCACCACCCCCTTTTGTATCAGCTGTCTTCAGCCAGAATAGCTAGACTCCAGTGGCGAGGAGAGCACGGGACTCACGTCTGAGCATACCTGTCCCACTCGGGGTGACAAATGCAAAAACAACAATTGATGGACTGTCATACATTCACCCCAGTACAGAGATCTGTGCCTAAATCCATCGTTTTTTTGCTCACCACACCACCCCAGTTCAGACATGGCCATATGCAGATCAGCCTTGACCCTGTGCCTCAGAGCCTTCAGTTCGGACATCGAGGTTGGACAAACGGTCGGCTCCATTGGCAAGGCGGACTGCAGGATGAAGGGCATCCTCCTTAGATCCAGGTAAGCAGCGGGTTGGGGGTTTGCTGCCCATAATGGTATCAGTGATGGTTGGAGGAAGGGACGGGGGGCCGGGCGGCATGGGAGCATGCTGCAAAAAGGCAGGTATGTTTTGGATGTGGAAGTGGGCACAGAAGATGCAGGTAAGGCATCAGCGAACATTGGGAATGATATTAAGACAATGGGAGTGGGCACAAAGAATGCAGGTAAGATGTCAGTGAGCCCAGGGGACGATTTTAAGGCCAAAAAAGATGCAGTGGTACTAACAGCAGTTGAGTCAGATAACAAGTAAGAGAGCAAGGAGTTAAAAATAAAACGGCTGCCTTACATGGGAGTAATCAAGCCGGTGGTTGCCCACTTAATGCTGGCTACTAAGGAGCGGATCTGGAAGGGTATTTCTAGATGCTCAAACTTCTGCCTTCTGCATAGGGAAGTATGGGCAAAAGAGGGATCAAAAGAGGAGGAGTACGATGGCCAAGCGGCCGAAGGTGCCTCTCACGATTGAGAATTGGACAGAGGCCTTTTTGATTTATGCAAGTGTGTACTGTGAAAAATACCCGGATTGGTGTGTGGGGCTGTTTAAGTAAACGGATGTGATCAGGAAGGCCCATGTCATGTGTTAGGCGTTTGACCACAAGGTTCCAGTTGTTTCCTTCTTGATGATGCTTGCTCCCAACTCCTCCAGAATCTAATCAATGGACCAAGGTATCAGCACTTGGTGCATCTGAATAGACCCCAAGGGAAAGGGGAAGTGGACAGAGAAACAAACAAAACACTGGATCTCTTCTTGAGATGTCAGTCTAGGTTTCTCTTTGAAGTGTTCAGGGCTCCTCAAGGTTGTGACACTTGTAACACCTTCACTGTTTAATCAAAAGTATGACAATGATGTTCAAATATCTAAAACTGTTTCCATTTACTTATCATATACGTTATTCGTTCAAATGTACATACCATATGCTTATAGAGCCCTTCCTACACTTCGATATTTGCTAGGCGATGCAGATTCAGTCTTTGCGCCTTCACAAAACAAATACAATTATCACAATATGAAGAAAGGAAATTATTAAAGAAATCAGAACTGATTAGTTATTGTGTTAGCGAAAGAGAACGTTCAAACACACCACAAACTCATAGAGTTTGTCTTACCTTACAAATAACCTTTAAATGCTGTTAATGGATTCTGTAATCAGATAAATATAGAAAAACAATACAGCATACAATTCTAGCTATAAGTTTTTTAACTCTATAGACCTGAATCCATCAGATGTACAGTTATAGTCACTGCAAATTGTCACAGCAATATCAAATTGAAAAGATTGTAACTGAACAATAATCACGGTTGCAGTTAAATTCACTGCTTAACAAACTCGACTTTTCCTTAAAATAAACAAAGTCTTTCACACAATATTCTGAGTGCGAAGATTGGAGTCCTTTACGTTCAATCTGTTGAACTTGAGCACAGAAGTTCTATTATGGCTTTTACATTTAGAAATGCTTTTTGATATTCTGAGCGAGTCTTTTCAAAAGCATAAATAGTCTTACTTTAGTTACTGTTCTTTCTAGGTTTCCGGAAGTCCAGGAACAAGGAGCACAGGAATTACCCTTGCAGTGTTCGGCAATTGAAAGCCTCCGGCGGAAGTCGCGAAGACAGGAAGAAGAAGGAGCCACGGAGTGAGTAAACAGGTCCGGGCGGGAGTATTCAAAGGTAAGGAACAAGGGAGAGGACGAGGGAAGGGAAAAGCTAAGGACACTGGGGAGATTAATTACCGGAGACGGGAGAGGGAGGTGGAGGCTGAGGTTTGTTCTGGAAAGCTGGGCACTCGAAGACTGGAATGCTTGTGATGACGCCACCGCAACTTGAAGCGAAGCGTCTCTGTACGTGGAGATGAGCCTTTTATAGTCTCCCCGGGCATGTGCTCTTCTCCCTTCACGTGTACGGCCGAATTCGTTAAACACGTGAATGAATAATAAAGATGACTGAAATAGCGCTGCCAAACCTACAAGTCTACAAACAAGCATAGCCTAAACCAAATAACGAAATACATTTGTTTTAACAGCAAAGTCGTTTTACAATAATCAGTGATGCAATTAATGAACATTTGAATGTAATTCTAGACAAGCATCATGTACTCATGACATCATGGGGGGTGGATAAGCATGGGCTCAATATCACGAGGAATTTAGGGCATGCATGGCGTGGGACACTGAGGCAAAATGGGGGGAATAAGATGAAGACCTGTGGGAACACACAATGGGGTCGTCCTGGGCAGGCAAGACTACTTTCACAGCCAACGGGCTACCGCTCGTGTATCGGCCCTTTCAGGGGTGACCTACCCGGGGAGGGGAGGACGGTACAAGTAAAGAGAGACTGGATTAGGGGCCTGCTGGGAATTTTAATAAGGGAATGTGCACTCGGGAGTTTTGTAGATTTCGGCATGACTGCTCGAAATGTGGAGGCAGAAACACCTTGGTTAACTGCTAAGGGGGTGGGTAGAAGCAGCAACAAGAGGGTTAGAAGTGGCAGTCAAGGGAGGTCAATGCAGGTGGACAGCAGCAGCAGCCTTTCGCAGGCGGGCGCGTGGCTAAGGGGCCTGTGCCAAAGGTTTTGTGTGCCGGTTAGAACAGACAAATTAATCGCAGTTTTACGGGATTATGGCAACCCAGAGGCTGCAGCACGTTTGAAGGCAGGGTTTCAGGAGGGCTTTAGACTAGATTATGGTGTACCGTGGACGCGAAGGTGGGCAGACAATTTACAATCTTCAAATGAGCACCCTGAGAAAGTACAAGAGAAATTGGAGAAAGAGGTGTGCGAGGGCCGCATGGTGGGCCCCCTTGACGATTGGTCACTGGAAAATTTGATTGTGTCTCCAATAGGATTGCTGCCAAAAAAGGAACAAGGGCTAGCCAGGGATGCAGACAGGACTCCGACCCCCATGCTGCAGCGGTTGTGGTATGTAGGCAACATAGGATGTTGCAGCTGGTTTTAGGGTCCCTGGCACAATCTACGAGGATGGCTTACAGGCTAGCTTGGGAAGAATTTCTGCTTCTGGAGAGTGGCGGCGGTCTTCATTGAAGCATAGAAGGGAGGATTTCATTGACAAATGGCTTTCAAGGGTGACGATTAAGGGAAAGCTAGTAGGAATTGCATTTGTGGGTGAGCTGTTATGGGGCTATGAACCATCCACAGGAGAAAACAGCTCGCGGATGTTGGAGGGGTGGGCTCGGGAGCAAGGCTGGGTAGGCAGGTCGAGGAACCCACTGTCTTGGAATTTGCTGGGTTGAGTGCTTTAGATTTCACCAGGGTTATGTACAGACAGTTATGAGTCGTGCCTTTTTTCCACAATGATAGTCTGGATGTTTTTGGGGGCTTTTAGAGTGTCGGAATTGTTGAGTACAAATTTGGGGAGCGGGATTGAATGGGGGGATGTGGCAACGTATCAGGATAGAGTTTGCATAAGGCTGTGGAAATCTAAAAAGGATCAGAGGGGTGTGGGTAAATGGGTGTCCCTCCAGGCTTCCCAGCCACAGTTGACTTGCCTCGCAGGACGGAAGCGAAGTGGAGGGCCCTGGCTGCCTGTCAGGCTGGGTTGGTTTTTGTACATGCGAATGGATGGAGAGCCACAGCATTTCAGCGATTGGCAGTTTTACAAAAAGCGCTCGCAGAGTTGGGAATTGATGGCAAGGGTTTTGGGACTCATTTTTTCAGGATTGGGGCAGCATCAAAAGCAAGTAATAGGAGTTGGGGGTACATTATGAGGTTGGGGAGATGGTGCTTGGATTGTTACAAGCAATATGTTCACAGTGCTGCAGGGGGAATGTAGCGCGGTTCTGTTTCTCCCCCCTGTTCATTTATTTTTTCTCATTTCAGGTTTAGTGATTGGCCCCTCTCACCAGGGAGTTGTCAATTTGGATAGTGGAACATTCATTTGTGAAGTGGGCACAGGTCCAGACCTGCGCCAGTTACTTTGGAGAAAATCTGTGTTTTAATAAAGATTTTTTTTAAAGTTTCCTGGAGGGGAAGGGGGGGCATAAGCTGGAAGAAGCTGATGCAGGTTTTGACCTGCCTGTTGGCAGCTGATAGGTGCCCCGACATTTTGTTGATCCATCTGGAAGAGAACAACATGGTCAGAGAAACAGTGTTAGGGTTAATGAGGAGCATAAAGCGGACCTGGCCATGACAAAATGTAAGTGGTCTGGATGTTCTGTCATTTGGACAGAGTTTGTTCCCTGTAGAGTTTGGATAGGAGCTGTTAATCCTGGGGCTGTGGACAAGGCACGGAGGAAACTCAATACTGAAGTGGTGCATTTTTGTAGGCATCTTGTTTTTACGAGGACTGCACATAAGGACATCAGATATGAACCAATAGCGTTTTTCAGGGGTGATGGAGTTCACTTGTCGCGGATGGGCAAGGAATTTTGGGGCATATTATCAATGCTGGCGATATGCTATTTTCGCCGCTTTGGCGGCCGTTTTCGGGCGCTAAGCGGCTATAATACTATCGCCCAATTAGCTAGTGACAGCTTTGAGGCGATAGCGAGCGGTTTGGGGCCCGCTTTGCATGTTAGCGATAATTCTCGCTTATGACATGCAAAGTGGGCGTTCCCAACCCGTTAGTGACTGAAAGCAGTCGCTAACGTCGCTAACGCCTATTAGCAAGGTAGGCTTAGCGCGCAAATATTGCCAACAACTAACACCTGCCCAGACCAGTTCTTAGCCATGTTATCCAAATGGAGGTGGATAACATGGCTAAGAACATTTAGTAGCCAATGCGTGAATATCGCTGTATTCTCAGCGATATTCATGCTATTGCCGGAAAAATTATCGCTTTGGAGATAAACGTAGCTAAAAGCACGTTATCTCAGCGATAATTTCCGGCGATGCTTAGCGATAAAAAAAAACGTTGCTCAGTGTTTTCAATTAAGCTCTTGGTTTTCCAACTGATCTTGTAAATGACTTCTATTTAGATTAATTGCATGTATATTTATTAGGTGGGGATATCCTGACAATTGGTAAAGGATTGCGATTGTACCAGAGGCGCAATGCAACATTATTGGGTCCCCCTGCAGAATGTGCAGAATGTCATCAGGGTTCCCTTAGTTGCCATATCTCACAGATATTCATTGACCCTACACTAAATGGGGACACCAGGAGGGTTAGTGCCACCCCCCGTGCCGCAGAGGCTGCAGGGGCAGAGTAATACCGATGCAGGTACTTCCTACTCTAGATGCACAGCAGAGTGCAACATTTTATTCTAATTAAAACACCACCATTTCTCCTACACATCTATGGAGAGGCTTGATCCTACGGGTTGCGCAAATTGTAGAAACTATGGGGCATATGTACAAGGACTGGCGATAACTATCACTAACGCCAGTTAGCAGCAGTTTTATTATTGCCTAAGTACAAAGCGAAACCATTGCCATGTTAGCAACGTATTTACTAGAGGTAGCTACATGGCGATAGCTTCCTGGATCAGGGGTGAAAACTGCCGCTAACAATAGCATGATGGCGATAGGAATTCCATCCATAGCGGGCGTAAACCAGAGAAAGGCCCATTAGCGGCAAAAAAAAAGCATCTGGAGCACTGGATGCCTCACTGGACCTGTATCTGAAGCCTGGTTGCCTCGCCAGACCTGCGTCTGGAGTCTGGATGCCTCGCTGGACCTGCATCTGGAACCTGGTTGCCACGTTAGACTTGCCTCTGGAGCCTGGAGTGGGATGCGGATGAGCCGTGGAGTCGTTGAGCCGTGGCAGGAGACATTGAGGCGCATCGATCCCCCATACCGGGTGGTAAAGTCCAGCAGGTCGCATGGAGACATGTTGCTGACCTGTGTGAGAAGACCGCCTTGAGCCCCTTGGAGCTGTGAATGGTATAGGCGCTCCTGCGCACCAACGTAGGGAGGTCTGCATTGCATACTACGATCCACCACTACACCAGGGTGCAAAGAGGGGATTACCAATGGTGGGTAATCACAGGCCAGATGATGTTGTGCTGGCCAGAAGCTGTGGATGGTGAGGCCCCTGAGCTGTGCCGAACTTGTGTAGTGGGAGCGCAGCAACTTCACACCTAAGGGGGCCCTGCTGCATCAACTGCATGAACTGCATCGGGAGGTTCACCAGCGGACTTGTTGATGACTGTTGTACCCAGGCTTGTGAAATCCCACCTGGCTGAGGTTCCTGATGGCTGAGTCACAGATCTGGAGAGAGTCCTGCGGATTGCGCAATAGTGTCAATGTCCAGGTAAGGACAAGGTGGGACGCATAGCGGAGGAGGCACGGGGTCGAGTCGCCAAGGCCTAGAACCTGCAGATAATGCACCCCCAGCAGAAGAGCGTAACCCCACTGCTTTTAGGCAGTGCAGGAGGAGGAAAAATCATCACATGATGATAACTTCCTGATGTAATTGTGCTATGTTTCCTTTGCGGGCAGGAGGGTGGTCAGGGCTGCTCCACTCACGGAGCAGGGCAGGGGCGGAATGGCATGCCAACTCGAGTGCGCAATGACTGTTTGGTTGGCCCACTCAGGCTGCCCAAAGCAGTCTTGTGCACTGTCCTGTTCACAATGCATGTTGCATTACAGCCTTCATGGAGAACATACCTAGCCATCCAGCCCCTGGCTGAACACCTTCTCCCTGCGCCAATGACCAATCCCAGCTCTGCATTGATGTGTTGTGATTGGCTTAGGGGAGGGAGCCTGGCTGCCTACTTCCTGTTCCTGGAAGCAAACTCAGGAGAGCAGGAGCAAACCGGCCTTGAGGTAAGATTTCTCTCATTTAAATATTTATGTCACCCACTCCCACATACACACCAGCGTCCAGACCCCATCCAGCGTCCTTTCCGGCGTTTCCCACCTCCCAGCTGTCCAGTACCCTCACAGCACTTCTCATGGGGGCCGATGTGCTACCATGCGCAGCGGGCGTACCCCTGGTGTGCCAAGGTTATATATGAAGTTATGAAGCATACCATTAGATCGCATTCCATTACAATACAGTCTAATACTAGGCATATTGCAACAGTCGGGAAGGTGTTGGGTAGCGGAGATGTAAATATTACTAATGCCACTTCAGTGAGTGCAACCCTAAAACTAACCCTTGGATCCCTAAGCAAACCCTGAACCCTAAAATTAATCTTTGAGCCCCCAAAACACACACTAAAAATCATATTTGACCCAAATGCACACCCCAATTTTCCTATTTGACCTAAAATACACCACCAAAATTCAAATTTAACCCAATAATACACCCCAAATTTTACCCCATAATACACCCCAAATTTCAAATTCTACCCCATTAGACAACCCAAATTTAATCTCCGACACCCAAAATGTGCCATTGCCATCACTCACGGCTACTAAAACCCCTCAAGGAACACCCTGAACGTCCTGGAGGAGGCATTGCCATCACCTAAAGAAGCACATTCCGACTGACCAAGCACTCTAATGACCCAACAGTAACCATGGAATACCTCAACTTCCAGATCCGGGCCAACCCCAACCCTATCTTCTGTGGCACCTTTATCTGCAGGCACCCTGGGCTATGGACCCCCATTCTCTGATAAAATTGTAGACCTCATTGCACACCAGGCTCTCCCATCCACCGACAACAACCTACTCTTCGAACTCAAAATCCACCTGAACAACCCCAGTGACCAGAACACCATCCCCTCCTGGGGAAGCTCCCCAACATCAGACTAAAGCAGCTAGTCACTGCAGCAAGCCACGTAGCAGGACACACAGTAGAGCACGTCTACTCCTCCAGCGGGACCTTCAACTATATCCACACCATCGGACTCTCCTGGACCAACCATCATTGTATACATCACATTTTCACCATGCCCACTGTACACCACTGCCCCCCTCGCAGCTGGATTAAGGCCACTAAAGTACGTCTTGTCAACTCCCTAAGCACCACCACTCCGCCCACGCTTACAGACAATGCCACTGCAGCGCCCAACCGCAACCGATGGATACCTAACTGTGCTGACACCAGGGCACCCCTCAAGGATGGCACTGTGTCAGCACTTTACGCCTGCCTGATGGCAGGCATAAGGGTGATGCAGTGTCACAGAGATAGGCTGGCCCAATACATTGCCGGAGTTGCGTCATGGTTGTGACATGACTGCAGCAATGCGTGACTTTAGCGTAGACAGATACGTCAGGATTCCAGATGTATCTGTCATTACTTGCAACATGGAGCGCTGTCCAGTGAATATAGTGCATCTGTGGTATCACAAGAAGGGGGTAGTGAAAAGTGTTGCAACTCTGTCTTGTTGCGGCGCTGCAACACTGTTCAAGAGTGAGGCCCAGGAATGCGCACTATCTTACTGATGGTGTGCAGTCCCGTCCTGTAGTTTTGTAGCAGGGCAGCACAGCAACATTGCTTGGAGCGCTGTCCTGCACCAAAACCTCCTGAAATCAGGCCCCAAGGGTTATCTCAATTTTGAAGACCAGCTATTTTCTGGTTTTAAAAAATTGCCTCTAAATGTAGTTGGAGGCAGTTTTTTTTGGTCCTCCAAACTTCAAGAATCCCCTTGTAAATATCACGCAGTTGGGTTAGAGGCCGTGTTTGCACGCTAACATGCATATCATCAGTGATAGTTATCGCTAACATAAGGAACGATGTGGAAAACTGACGTTTTCACCTGAAATCTTTCGCTAACGGCTGTTAGCGACAGCATGTTAATACGGCAATAAAAATATTGCCGATTTTGTGGCAGAAAAGTGCTGCTAACGTGACGTTATCTCCTTGTACATATGCTTCTATATTTAATGTTCAATGCTTTCAACAGGATCACTGCACCAACAGGCATCCAGGGGTTCACCCGGTAACAACTCTGTATTCCTTCTGAACATGTTCATACCCCGCAGAACCTACATCACAAAGAATATCACCCGTAATCAATATAAAGGTAGAAAACATGAGATAGTCACTACAAAACCCATGAGTTGCACAACTTGATACTGGAAAAAGACAGTCATCCAAGTACTAACCTGCAATGCTAATCAAGGTGTGAGTATCTTGAAAGGAAGGAGGGAAAGGGGTGAAAATCAGAGTTAGAGGACCCTTTTAAAAAAAAAGAAATCATGCTGTTTACATTGCATGTACAAACTCAGTAGTTGCGTGATTTAGATTAGAAGTTCCAAACATTTTAGCGTGGAAACAGAGGCGCAACTAGAGGGGGGGCTAAGAAATCTTTTGGGGGGGGATAATTCTTCCAACAATAGGCATAGTGGAGATGCAGGGGCTCTTAGAAGGTGTGAAAAAAACAACAAAGCCTCATTAACAAGCAAATGGTCTTCTAAAGCCCTGTGAAGTACGCGGTGCAGCTGTGTGTGTACCTGGGAAGCTGTCTCAGCCTGGGCAGACACACACGACAGGGGGGGCTGAAGCCCTTTGAGCCCAGTGGGCGTTGTGCGCCTGCGTGGAAACATGATTCAAAAAAGGGGGTAGTGATGAACAGAGTGTCTGAATTAAGCAGACCACTCTTACCCAGTCCAAAGATCAGGGCTTGATCCATCACCGTTATTTAGCTCACTGCACCATCCCAGCTCAGAACCTGGCTATATGCAAATCAGTCTGTCCCTGGCCCAGTGCATCATTGGAACAGGGCAGACTAAACTACCAAGCCAATTCTTCACCAGAAAGGAGACAAGCTTCCGGGAAACATGGCATCTGCAGCAAATGCCAATTGCCGGATAAACAAAATTAGCGCATGGACTGCAAACACAGCAATGTCTTCAAAACTACGAGCACAGCTCCAACCTGCATGCAGATGTTGAATGAGATCCAGATGCGGCTTGTGGTGCCAGTCTGAACAAAATGCTAAGATTGTTTTTTTCACCTGCAAAACAGCATTAAGGACCACTAAAAGACATGGATAAAAATAAAACACCACTACCTTATTCAATATTGTGTTATATAGCGCCTCCGTGTAAATGAGCACATCCCTAGTAGTGTATGTAATTTGGCACCTAATATCGCCTGCCTGATGATCTCACTGAAAATGTGTTTTATTTGCTGAAGAGAAATTCAATAGGCTGTGTGTATAACATTACATAAAATATTTGCAATGCAATAGGACTCTCATTTACGCAAGACCTATTGCATTGCAATCGTGGAGTGCGTGAGCAGGCGGGGTGGGGTGGCGGGGGCGAAAAGGCACCAGAAGATGGATGTCGGGCGGGGTAAAAATATAGGGGCATATTCTCAGGGAGCTATCAACGAGTTATCAGTACTTTATTGCAGCCAAAGTTGCGATAAAATTAACGCCCCATTCACAATCTGGTGCTAACAGCCCATATCAATCAATCAATCAATCAGTGACACTTATAAAGCGCGCTACATACCCGTGGGGTCTCAAGGCGCTGGGGGGGGGGGGAGCCGCTACTGCTCGAACAGCCAGGTCTTCAGCTTCTTCCTGAAGGAGAGGTGGTCTTGGGTCAGGCGCAGGTCGGTCGGGAGGGAGTTCCAGGTCTTGGCGGCCAGGTGGGAGAAGGACCTTCCTCCTGTAGTCGCTCTTCGGATGCGGGGGACGGCGGCGAGGGCGTGGTTGGCTGATCGGAGGTGGCATTTGGGAGCGTAGAAGTTGACTCGGCTGTTGAGGTAGCTCGGGCCTTGGTCGTGTAGGGCTTTGTGTGCGTGGGTGAGGAGGCGGAAGGTGATTCTTTTGTTGACGGGGAGCCAGTGAAGGTCTCGCAGATGTCCGGAGATGTGGCTGGTTCGTGGGATGTCGAGGATGAGTCTGGCTGAGGCGTTCTGGATCCGCTGGAGTCTCTTCTGGAGCTTGGCGGTGGTCCCGGCGTAGAGGGCGTTGCCGTAGTCCAGTCGGCTGGTGACGAGGGCCTGGGTGACGGTCTTCCTGGTCACGGTGGGGATCCACCAGAAGATCTTCCGTAGCATGCGTAGGATGTTGAAGCATGCCGAGGAGACGTTGTTGACTTGCCTGGTCATGGAGAGGGAGGAGTCCAGGATGAAGCCCAGGTTGCGTGCATGGTCTGTCGGTTTGGGTGCGGTGCCCAGGGCGGGAGGCCACCAGGAGTCGTCCCAGGCGGAGGGAGAGGAGCCCAGGATGAGGACCTCCGTCTTGTCCGAGTTCAGTTTCAGGCGGCTGGTCGTCATCCACTCGGCTACCTCTTTCATCCCTTCGTGCAGGTTGGCTCTGGCGGCGGCGGGGTCGTTGGTCAGGGAGAGGATCAGCTGGGTGTCGTCGGCGTAGGAGATTATGCTGAGGTTGTGTTTGCGTACGATGGCCGCGAGGGGGCTCATGTAGACGTTGAAGAGGGTGGGGCTCAGAGATGATCCTTGGGGGACGCCGCAGATGACTTCGGTGGCCTCTGACTTGTACGGTGGTAGGCGGACTCTCTGTGTTCTCCCGTCGAGGAAGGAGGTGATCCACTCCAGCGCCTTGTCCTGGATTCCGACGTTGCTGAGACGCCGTACTAGGGTGCGGTGGCAGACCGTGTCGAATGCCGCGGAGAGGTCTAGGAGGATGAGGGCCGCTGTTTCTCCATTGTCCATCAGGGCTCGGATGTCGTCGGTGGCGGCGATGAGGGCGGTCTCGGTGCTGTGGTTGGCTCGGAAGCCGGACTGTGAGGGGTCGAGGGATCCGTTCGTCTCGAGGAAAGCGGCCATCTGCTTGTTGACGGTCTTCTCGATGACTTTGGCTGGAAACGGGAGGAGCGAGATGGGGCGGTAATTCTTGAGGTCGGTGGGGTCCGCTGTTGGTTTCTTGAGTAGGGCGCTGAGTTCGGCGTGTTTCCAGCTCTCGGGGAAGATGGTGGTGTCGAGGGATGTGTTGATGATGTCTCGCAGGTGGGGTGCGATGACAGCGTCGGCTTTGTTGAAGACGTGGTGAGGGCAGGGGTCGGTCGGTGATCCGGAGTGGATGGAGTTCATCGTGCGGATGGTGTCTTCGGTGCTGATCGGGGTCCAGGCGTGGAGGGTGGTGGTGGGGGGTGGTTGTTCGGTCATGGTGTGCGTTGGTTGGTTGTTGAAGCTGTTGTGTATGTCCGCGATCTTGTTGTGGAAGTATGAAGCCAGGGAGTTGCAGAGGTCTTGCGATGGGGTGATGTAGTTGTTTCCTGCGCTGGGGTTGGAAAGCTCTTTGACGATGTTGAAGAGTTCCTTGCAGTTGTGTGCGTTGTTGTCCAACCGGTCCTTGAATGCTGTTTTCTTGGCGGCGCGGATCAGCTGGTGGTGTTTCCGGGTGGCAAGTTTGAAGGAGGTCCTGTTGTCCGGTGTCGGTTCCCTTCTCCAGACTTTCTCGAGGGCTCGGCAGTTCTTCTTGGAGCTCTTGAGTTCGTCGGTGAACCATGGGGCTTTCTTGCTGCCGGGTCTGCTGGGCGGGGTCCTCAGTGGGGCGAGTTCGTCCGCGCAGTTGCTGATCCACTTCGTGAGGTTGTCGGCGGCCTGGCTGGGGTTCGCTGAGCTGGCAGGAGGGTGCTGGCTCAGGGAGGTGGCGAGCTGGTCTGCTGTGATCTTGTTCCAGCTTCTGCGGGCGGTCTGTTGCTGGTGGTGGTGGGTCGTTGTTTTCTTGAAGGTGAAGTGGACGCAGCTGTGGTCCGTCCATTGAAGCTCTGTGGTGTGGCTGAAGTTGATGTCCTTGCTGGATGAGAAGACAGCGTCGAGTAGTAAACCAGTAAACCTGCAATAGCAGCTGCAAAAAACATCGCCACAGATGAACCCTGCAACTATCGCTGATGAGATGTAGAGTAGGCGTTCCCGAGCAAAAAGCAGCACCACCACTCCGCAGGATTCTCAACAACCAGCCAGATCGACGATAAGATCACAAAACAGGCGATAAGGTGCATTAGCTGTATGAAATTAACACCTGCTCTGACCTGGTGTAAAGTCGGACCACAGCCTGCAACAGAAAAGGGAGCCAAGGCCAGAGCCACACCTGAAGAGCAACAGATGCCATGGAGCCACTGAGCATGCAGGCTGGACACCCAAGAGGGCAACAACTCCCACTGCCACCACCCCCAGGACCACATTCCACCCCCCGGACCACCACCAACACTGAGGCAGCGCTGGCAAAGACAGCGACCCTCAGAAAACGCACCAACCTCAAAGACCCAACACCAAAGAATGACATTGCCCACTACAGGCTCAAAGGGACAACCATCCTCCGCATCCTGACCACCATCTCCCACAGGCTGCCTGTACCAACATGGCGGACAACTATCATCTTACCTCAGGAAATGCTGCTGCCCTGCTGCACGTGTGGGCCTCTTGTACCCTCCAACCAACACCTGCTAGAGTCGGAGGAGTTTCACAGCCAGCCCAATACAAGTTCCCCACATCAGTCGTGAGTGAAAACATCAGCTTGGTACCCCCTTATCTATACTACCCCCACTCTGCACAGGAACAGATGGAGATCAAGCAAGGTATCTATGCCATAGCTGGCTTCCAGCACGCATGCGGGGGCAATTGACTGCACACATGTCCTACTTGTGCCCCTGCCGTGACTACACACAGTAACTCCAACAGATAGCACACGCGTTCCATCAATGTGCAGGCAACAGTGTACCACCCAGGAATCTCCACCGACGTCGACGCCAACCACCCAGGCAGTGTGCATGATTCTTACATCTACCCACAGTCTATCATCAACCGGTGCTACCAGGATGGCACCTACAGAACAACTGCTTGTTGGCAAGTACCAAATGAACTCACCACACACCTCAACTCCACAATCATGCAATGCACACCACTGGGAATGCACACGTTACAAACTCACATAAAACAAGCCAAACAACATGCCCACCCACCAGACATGACAGCAAAACTCACTGTGGGAACATGGTCCAGCCATGCACATAAGCCATCAATGACATGGCACCTCAGCCACACAATAGCAGAGTGTGGGGAGAGGTGGGGACCAGGCATGTGCAAAGTAGGCAAGTGACTGATGGATGAGAATGTGCACCATGCCAAGTGTGGTGTGGAAGCCATGGCTGGACAGCAGTTTGCAGACCACACACATATCCACATTGTCGACATACACTGCTGGTGTATGGAGTGTAGTTGGCATTGGACGCAACCATGTCACCCCAGCCAGTGGGGAAGATTGCGGAAATGTAGCTTGTTACATCCCTTCCCTCTAAGTGTGAACAGAGTGGGCTGGCCTGGCGTATGCCTGGCCAGCATAGGGTTGTGAATAAAAAGCATGTAGCCCTCGGCATGGTTCTCTTCTGGAATGCCTAACGTTTCTGCCAGGGCAGTGCTTCGCACCTTGCCATGAGGCCGTCGTCATCGCCGTGAGTGGTGTTGCCTGCGATCCTGTGTGCCTGCTGCACCCCACGCCGCTGGACCCCAAACCCGTCTTGCCTGCCCCTGCGCACCCAGTCCTCAATGCTCACCTGCTGACACCAGCGTGTATCAAAGAGGGCCCACCACGTGTCGGTGTCAGCTCCAAGCCAAGGCCCTTGTCCCTGGCAACCTGCTAAGACCATCACGTCCTCCGCAAGCAAGGCCCGCAGTACTTCTTTCTTGTTTACGTACTCTACCGGCATACACAGCGGACAAGTATGTCACACATTTGGAACTGAGTCTTGATTACACTTTGGCAGAGAACATTATTTATGACAGATTTTATGTCACTATACTCCCTTCGATGTGGTGCCACAAAGTCTGTGCATAGCATTACAACCACATGTTTCTGTGGCCCCTTGCTGGAAACGCCTACCGCCTACACTGCGGTCGAGTTGGTCACACAATTGGAACTGAGCATCGATTTTTCAATGGCAGAGTACATATCATTGACCACTGCCTCCGGCCTACACTGTGGTCAAGTAGGACACACATTTGGGAATGAATCTTGATTATGCAATGGCCGAGTTCATGTCATTGTACGGGCATCATAGCAGACTGCATCCCCTCTCATCCCTGTTGCCACTAAGTCTGTTCCCCGACATTCATGGACACTCTCTTGCTTTGATCCCCAAACAATTGCCTCTAAGACACTCTCTGGTAGAACTTCAGTGGCGTTTGAGTCTATGGACTGGGGTCTCTTCATCCTCATGTAGCTGATACTGACTTGGTGGTAATAACGAGGCAGTAGCATTTTACTCCTCAATTTTACTCTTCCAGATGGCTTCTGCCCTCTGCATCATGCCCTGGAGGACACCCTCCATTGTCCCCCACAGCCCTCCACCACATTCCCCTTGGACATCGACGAGGACCCACTCAGTCAGCATCGCCCTGCCTCTGCAACGCAAGTCACCGTCCCATGGCGGGGTGCCTATGCAGGTCGCTGTGCATTTGGGCCCACTAACTCTGTGCAGCTTAAGTCAGAGACCCTCTCTTCTGGTATATTGGATGGCCGCTGAGACGATGGATTTGGGTCATCAACGCCTTGTGTTTGTGGCCCTGCGCGGTCCGCTGCCTCCGGCCTCAACTGTGGTCCACTAGGGCTCACACATTAAATCGAGTCCTGACCGGCCCGGACGTCACATCACCGCAGAAGGCACACGCCACCACCACCAGGGCCACCTGCAAACGCCAACTGCCAGAGTTGAAACGGTCATACTGGCAAACTAACAGAGTTGCTCACACCTGTCGTGGATGCAATCATATGCCTGATCCCCTGCTCAGCACTCCAGGTGCCACTAACTCAGTGCACCACGAGTCATGGTCCATTTCTTTTTTGTTTATGTGCTGTGGAGATCTCACGCATCAATGTCACCTCAGGTAGTGTGGGAGACCGGGGACGCTAATGAGGAAGATGATGCCCTTACTGCTGCTGCATCAGGAATGTCCTGAAGGGTCCCAATCCTAGACATTTTCTTCACATGAGCGCGCTCAGCTCTAGTGCCCTGAACTCAGTGCACTGCAACTCACGGACACTTCCGTTTGCTCATTGGGTGACCTCTGTACTTGCTCGGGCTACCACCATAATGCTCCGCTGTTGTCTCTGTGATGCTGGTGTTTTCTGTGTCTGTCTTCATAGTGTTCACTGTTGTATTTGTTGCCAGCACCAACAACTCTATGAAGGCTGGTTTACAGTCACCCCACACACATCCAGCACAGGCTTCACTGTACATGTGACCCTGCCAATAAAGGGGCAGGGCACACGTGCCTACAGCCAGTTCCACAAACTATCTGTGTGTGTCTGTGTGGTCATGATGTGTGCATGAGGCCACGGGCCCTACAACATTACTTTGTGCTGTGCACAGCGGATGCAACCATGTCATCGCGGGCAGTGGGTTAGTGCTTGGAGATGTAGCTTTGTCGTCAGCCAGTCAATACTTAAGAGGGGCGTACTGGGAAGTCAAGCGGAGGACCAGCGTGGGTGTGTGAATGTTGATTCCGGGGCTCTGGGCGTGGTTCAGTAAAGGGAAATGTGCAAATACAAGTATCTCTGTTGCAGTGTGGGTCTTCTTTGTGGGGTGTAGGTGGTCCCTGATGGGACTTAGACACCCCGTATGTGATGTAGTTCAGCTTCAATGAGCTCTGACACCACCCACACCTGTCCGGACACCTCCTTTTGGCATTCTGACATCTGGCTTCAGAATGCGATGTGTGCCTCGGTGAAGTGGTGGGAGCCAGCTGGGGTGGCGGGTACTTCCTGTTGTGTGATCTGTGCAGTGGCTGGGGTCTCCTCTATGTAGCTTGGCTGCCCTGCTTCTGGGGGTGGGTTGCCAGAGGTGTCCATGAGCTGTTGTAGTGCACCGGTGTCGAAGTGTGGTGGTCGTCTCCAGCATCACTGATGAGTTTCTGATCTGCTCTGCTGGAGGTGTTGTTTGTCCCTCTGCAATGTGAAGGGGAGATGCATGTTGACATTGTGTTAACATGTATGTTGGCGCATTGTTCTTGTTTACATGCAGACTGTATGGCAATGTACATTGTGACTGTTTGGGCGGTGCTGGCAATTTGATGGGGGACAGTGGACATTTGGACTATGTGACGGATGTGTAGTTGTACACATACACATGCATCTCAGTTTCCTGTTCTGTTTGATGTGATTGGCCTGTTTCTGCGCATGCGCGGACCCAGTTTTGCCCCTTGTTCTGCGGTGTCGGTGTTGCACTTTGTACCACATTGTTGTGGGATGTGCTGTGATTGCTATGTGTGTGTGCTGCAGTGTGCCACAGGATCAGGGACATGATCCAGGGTCATTGTGGGTGTGCAGTGTGCTACACATCGTTGTACATATGTGTCATTGTGCCCATCTCCCTTTGTCCCCACAGTCCCAGGTCGTTACTCACCCTGTTGATGTTGTGTCAGGTCCTATTGAGCTGTGTCCGTACTCCCGACTCCTTGCACCATCTCCACACTGATGACTGTGGCCTCCATTTCTTCTGTCACTGTGGCTGCCTTCCTGTTGGCAGCAGGTTTGTGCTTGGTTTGGTTTTCACATCATGCCAGCGCCTCTTGACCTCCTCGACACTCTGACTACATTCACAGTAGTCCAATTGTGGGTCAGTTGATGGTAGTGTTCTTTCACCTCGGGACGCTGATCTGGTTTGCCTGCGGACTGCACCCTGTCTTCCTCTCCCTCTTCTCCTTGGCCTTTCCCAACCCCGTTGTTCCTTGCTGGTGGTCTGTGGGGCTTGTGGGGTTCACGTTCACCTCTGCACTCTGTCAGGGTGCATCCATGTTGCTACACACTTTGAATTGTTTTTGGTGTATTTATTTTGGTTGCTTTTATAGTGCATTTGCCAGCAAGACCCGTGGGATTTGAAGGCCCGCCGTTGCTTTTCGCTGCTTTTTGTATCGCGATTGGCCTCATTGCAACTTTTTGGGTGTTCGTGTTTCTCAATTTTGTGGCTTCGCATTGACTTTATCGCGGACATTTGATGCATTGTCAGGGCCTATCGCATGATGCCTCCGTGTTGTAAATACTTAGTTAACATGGCGTTACTTTCCCGCGATACACTGCGATGTTGAATGTTGCGTTAAGTTAATTTTGCGATGGTTATCACACTTTCTTGAGAATATCCCCCATAGAGCACTAAATGTCACGTAGCTTACAGTCCAACTCTCGAAGTAAAGGGGCCAGCAGTCATGAAAGGATACAAATGAATTCATGGCATAATAAGGCGGGACTAACAAGCCTCATAATCAACCAGAAGACAGAATTTATTAAAGACAATGACACGAGCCAATTAAAAACATGGGTTGAGGAGTGGGCGGAGCTTCCACGGAGCTTCCACTCCATACTAGAAAATAGCAGCAGTCAAAAACGCAATATGCCCTAAGGGAATTTACAACAACACAGGCAGGAGATGAGAACTGATAAAGATGTAAAGTGCATCAGAAGCGTTCTAATATCACATCAGTGCAAGTGCTTATGCTTTTGAAACAAAGGCCAATTTACAGACAAGGCTTTGCATTAAAAAAAAATAACACCTCCGTGAAGCAGGCGCAAACTTGAAAACTGTTTTTATTTCTCCAAATATTGTACACATTGCATGTGGTGCATTGTATAGCACGCATCCAATGAGTACACTGATTTAAAAATTGACTTGGCATAACGTTTCGTATAGAAAAGGGAATACTTCTGGTACAAAACTTATGCTAGACAGCACCCACACATATTTTCAATGTGTTGCAAAGATTTGTGAATTGTATTAGGTAGCCTGCTTGTGTGTAGAATAAGAAAGCCCTAGCAGGTAATTTTTCCGTAATGTGGTTCTGCGCGGCTTTCTCCCCCTTGCGCATTCCTGCACAGCAACTCTGATTGCTTTGCTGTGCAGTGATACAATTTAGTATATCTAGCTCCAACAGGTTAACTAAGAATCCTCATATTTTCAAAGAAAATTGACAAAGGGAAAGTAGAGACAATTATTTTAGCGTGATCCACTGGCACAGGTGTATTTGAGAAATTCGTTTTCACAGCCTAAAAATTAAGTTCAGCCATATTAGGACTTCGTCACAAATGTGGACAGGTGTCTCTTTTCAAGAATCAGGAATTCTTCAAGAACCAGAATCCCTGTAAAGTTACTGGGCACTACAAAGTGAAAAGCTATATTTTGATTGGTTAATTTTCTCTCTTATTTTCCTCGATTATACTTTTAGATAATCCATGCTAAGAAGGGCATATCGTTCTGATGAAGGGATAGATAATTCACAAAATGCATTGAATTGTGCATATTCCTTGAAAACTCAACAACATGAAATTAGACATTGGTATATCATTTTGTGAAACACTGAATTACATAATTATTATATTTGAAATATGAAATAATCAAGTACAAATTAATTCACAGATGTTCAGGTCACAGGGCAGAAATGCAATGTGCGGGTAGTCAGGAAAAAAACATTCCTGACTTTGGGCCTGATTTTGAGTGTGAACAATGGTACTTCATCCGGCAGGGTGGAGGAGGACATTACCTCTGCTATCCTGATGGAGTAACATTTTAAATTTAGAGATGACTGTTGGCCCACTGATCATCTCTGTACCTTGAAAGGTACTCCTGTTACAGCGGTTTTCTTCTAGGTACAAAACGTTTAGTCGATGGTTGCCATTGGTTTTGACTGATGTCCATGACATTTTCAACATTTTTGTATTTCTCAAAAAGAAAACACTAATGACCCCGCACCTTGTGAGATTTCTCGCAGAGTGTTGGCTCATTATTTGTTTTCAATCCCTCACTGGACAGAAAGTAGGACATTTCGACATTCACCATAAATAGGGCTCGTGCATTAATGCCCTTTCTTACAATAGCCCCTAATCTGTCGCAGTTTCAGAGTAAGCTTTTCTGTCAACGAAGCCAATAGGCGCTCGGTATCCTTAACCTTATGGCCTGCCCATCTCTAAATGAGGAAGGGGGACTGAGAATTTGGCGAACAGAGTATTCAGTTGCATTTGTAACAGAGTACCCTGGCCATCAAGCTCCAAATTAGGCACGATTTAAGATGTTGATGATGGAATCTTGCACTTTCAGACCCGTATCCACTAGAAGCATGCATGACAGTTCATATTGTTACCACATTGTTATCAACACATAATATGCTCAACTTTTACTAAGTAATATTGATACCAACTGTGTCTGTGAATAAACATTCATGTTCATGTGGTTCTAAATATCGGCAACCTATAGATGGTTTCAGCCTTGAGAAATCTATAGGCCAATCAGCCACTAAAGGGAGTAAAAGTGTTGGATGAGGCACTGCAAAAGCTGTATAACAATGAACATTAGACAAATAAAGCACATGCACCTCAGAATAGAATAGTAACGTGCTTTGGGTAAAGTTTGCAAGTGCGAAAAGCAATTTGATGAATATCACTGAGAAAGCACGGTGTCATACACCTTCATTTTCCTGTATCTCAACATGCAGGGTTTGGACCTAAGCAGGCCTTGTGAAGTTAGTAGACACCTAATAGTTTGTGCCTGTTTGCAAATAGCAATTCTGGTGCTTTGCCTTTAATCTGTACCCCCTGGAAGTAACAGTTTCCCAATATTGTCAGTTGTAATATGTTCTAGTTATTATGAAGCACATGTTCACCTATGAATGGTTCAGGAACCACCCACTGGAAGGCACACCTTTTCTAAAACTATCACTCATATAAAAGTCTAATCCACACATAGGGCCTAATTACGAGTCTGTCGGTCTTCAAGG
Organism: Lissotriton vulgaris; assembly: GCF_964263255.1. Classification (NCBI taxonomy): domain Eukaryota; kingdom Metazoa; phylum Chordata; class Amphibia; order Caudata; family Salamandridae; genus Lissotriton; species Lissotriton vulgaris. The sequence goes on from NC_141691.1 coordinate 496,551,756, forward strand.
GGGGGCCGCGGTGGCGGTCCAATTACAATTACAACTTTGGAGGTCGGATTGCCATTGCACCACTGCAACTGCCAAGGAACCGCCGTTCACTGGCAGTGGTGCCGCAGCCAGGGACCCAGAATTATGCTAGTGGTGCCACTCCAACACAAGCATGCATATTACGAGTTTCAGGACCGCAAGCAGAGTCATGGAGGTCTTTACTCTGTTGTATTTCTATCTAGGACCCTAATTCGATATTCCCGATTCATGCCCTTATGTGGTTATAATTAATAATATCCTTATAAAGGCATAAGAATCATATCCATATTCAGCAATAGCCCATGCAGTCCAAAGCACAGCACGGCTACTCCCATCGACTCCTAGAAAGCACAACGCGTTCTTTAAACAAACCAAGCCTCCAGCAGCCCGAAAAATCCCCCCCTGCTTTTGTTTTGATTTGAACAAGAACTCCTGCAGTCCAGAAAGAACTGTTAGTTCTTAATGACGTCTTATGTCCAACCTTATGTCAAACTCGGCACCTTTCAGGTATAAATATACCAACAGTTGCCTTAAGCAAACACACAGTGGTTTGGAGCAGAGCGGCTATCTACTTGCCCGAGAGCCCAGCTGATGCGAGAGCCCACGGAAGCCGCCCCTCCCGTTTTGACGCACTGAGAGAGACGCTGTCTTTTTCTCCTGCTGAGAAAATCCAGCTCTGGTGTTTCCAGCCACCCTTGTGGGGTGGCTGGGAGATCGAGTCCTGAAGAAAGAGATACCAGACCTCCCACTTTCTATTACCAAGGTACGGAGCTGACTAAACCCTTAAGAGAATTCTTGATGCAGATTCTTGGCAAAACAATCTTAACCAACTTAACTTAAACTGCTACTTACTTACTCCTTCCCCAATATTAGGCTTAGGTCAGGTACACCGGGGTAGGCTTAGTTAGAAGCACCAGTTGAGTACGTTAGTCAATGTTTTTATGTATGTATATATTTTATCCATTTTAAAGTACCATATGGCTAAGAAACCAAATCAATGCTTCTACAGCATTATTTCATAATACTACTTTTACTGTACGTGCTTTACTCTATGATAAGTATTGCAATTGTGGCAATTCATTTCTCTTGCATGAGAAAGAAGACTGCTCAATAAATAACACCTTTTATTGAAAACGCCCGTCTCTCTATTTCTATGCACTCTGGTGAAACTAAGTATGCACGGTTGACTGAGTGAAATAGCTGCCTATTGTTTTCACACGACTCTAGAGATACACTCCTTTCTGAGTGAGAAAAGTTGTCATGTTTGTATGGTTGTCAGAAGCTAATCCCTTCTTGTCTAAATCCGGAGAGTTAACTCTTTCCTGAACATTCGAGAAAGTTTCTAGTGACCTCTGAGCTAGCTGGCAAAACTAATTAAGTCTAATATAGTCAGTAGAGACCTAGTCGACCTCAGTTCTACGTCTACACTGTTGTTTATATTATTCCAATGCGCAGAGCCCATTGGGATATAGGCACTACACTACATGGTGCCCAACATTTTGTAAGGTGATAGTCTAACACAAGACACTAGAGTAACTCAGTCGTGCTTTTTCACACAGAACCCTTTTCCTGTAAAAACTCCAAAAGACGTCTGGAGTGGGTGAAAGGTTAATATCCGCCGGAACCTAGTAGGATGAGAAACCTATGTAATATTTTTTGGTTTAGTCAACGTTGAAGGATACAGTGTTCCAAAATATTGTGCACCTAATCTTTGTTTCCTTGAAACTCGATCTGCAACAAAAAACTTTCAGTCAATAAAAATGTCCGAAAGTGACGACGAAAGGGAAAGAGCTAGATTAGCTGCTCAACTAATAGAGGAAGACACAATTCTCCAAGAAAATGACCCGAATGCTATACTCATTCCGGTCAACGTAAGGAGAACTATAACTCTTAAACTTATAGAAAATGGACTGACATCACAAGGTGGTACAGTCATATTCGTGGTAGAGGCCCATGAATATCAGCAGACAGAGGTATTCTATTCATGGATACATTTTCCAGCAGCACACGCTGTGACAAAAGATTTTCACTATTACAAAATAGAGGAACCTCCGGATATATACACTCCTTTCGAGGACGTTGAAATCCCACTAAATTACCAAGAGCACCTGCTCTGGTTTAATGGCGCCCTAAAACATCAAAATCACATCACCAGGCAAGGTCCACTGGGTAGACCAGGAGCCACATGGCCGGTTCTAGCCAGCTACACATCACACCCTGACATTGATAAAATGTTGGACCGGAAACTTTTAGCTCAGCTAAAACTTTTAATTAAAATACATAGACAACTGGTCCAATATGTCATGCAGAATTCAACAGTCCAACCAGCAATTAACATCCCAAGCTGACCCCTCATCAGGGGAACACAAACAAAATTACACCACAGAACATACAATCATGTCTTGGTAAAGTACCCACAAAACGGGAACAAATTCCATTCTGGTTAGCACAAAAAATTACTCAAATAGAGGCAGTATTTCCAGATACTACTCCTACTGAGAAACACAGAATTCTGACTATCTGTCTTCCAATGGGGATCACACCACATGTGGAAGACTGTGGCACTTGGGGTACAGTCTTTGCTTCTATATACGCAAAAACACATGGTGTTCCGTCTATGGCGGTTATACCAGATGTACTAAGACAAATTCAAAATGAATACGGTCCAGAACCTGCTTTAACTCTGGGTATGAAATTACTGAAAGACTTCAAGCAGGTCTCGGCTATATTATTAGCCAACATAAAAGGAGAAGCAGCATCTGTGGCGATCCGCCAGAAATTGAAGGAAACAGATATAGCAGACCAACCTTTTGAACTTGCCAGAATCATAGAAAAATCCTATGAAGAACTAGGAAGAGATAGTTTGGGTGGGAAACCGGTAAAACCCCAACTAACTGAAAATCCTGAAAAACATTTATTAAAAATAATCGAAATACTCCAATAAAGAGTTGGGATGGTAATAAACAATCCACTCCCAAGGAAAACGTTTCCAGTCCAGAGGAAGGTCTCCTCAACAGAGAGAAAGATCTCCAGGCCGAGGAGACAAGTCTCCCCAAAGGGAGCCCTCGGAGAAAAGATATAACCTTAGAAATAGGGATAATTTGAAAAAACCTGATAGATATCAAGATGTTGATTCACGTCCCTCTTGCTTTTTTCATACTTCCTCACAGAAATCAGAAAGAAGAGGACGGTCAGAACACAGAGAAGAGCACGTCAAGTCCAAAGACAAGGAACCTGCTCATCAAAGTAAAAAATTACAATTTTCCAGAAAGAAGGTAGCAAGTATTAGAATTAAACATGCTGAGAATTCTGAGGACACAACTGAAAAACGGAGAGTGGGCCCAGACAATGCTAGACAGCGCAGCAGAAGTGACCATAGCTCGCAAGATCCTGATGAATCTACTGGAGACAGTGGACACGAATGAATACATTCAGGTGGAAACTGCAGACACACGAGTTAGTGTGTCCCATAAACTATATGAAATAACATTACATATAGAGGGAGATAAATCTAGGAAAATAAAAGGTCTCTTTTGGGAAAAACTTTCTAAAGACTATGACATCCTGTTAGCTGAAAAAGACTGGACACCAGAGTTTGTCAGGGAGTGTCCTCATGGCGAAGAAATGATTATGCCTGCCTTATGAAATCATATTCTGATTCATAAAAAATTCACATTGGCAAGAAAATGGGCAGTGGCCCAAGCTCCTGCTTTATACAAAAATCATGTAGGATGGGATGATGACTCTCCTCACCACAAAATACAGTTAAAAAATCTGCCCACTGCACAATGGCAGTAGCCAGTTAAACAAGAAGCTAAAAAGCAAGTCAGGGAGATCTTAGATCATCTTGAATATCAAGGGGTGATTGAAACACGCATCTCACAAATGAACAATCCTTTGTTTCCTGTCTCCAAGCCAGATGATTCATATCGTCTAGTTTTGGAATACAGACACCTTAACTCCTGTTGTAAAACATTTGCAGTACAAAACTCACATAATGCAGCACTAATGAATAACATTGTGCGCAAAAAATATAAAAACGACATTAGATATCTCTAATGGATTCTTCCTTCAAAACATTGCACCTGAAAGCAGGTATTTGACCGCTTTCTCAATAATGGGATCGTAAAACAATTTTGCTGACTCCCACAGGGATTCACGAATAGCCCAGGATTATTCTCAGCAAGAGTAACAGAGTTACTAAAAATATATGATGATGAGGCGTTATCATATGTCGATGACATCTATGTCACAGATGATGACCTGGAGACTCACTTAAAAAGAGTGAACACCATAATACCTGGGTTCGCATCAGAGGGTTACAAATTCAACTTTAAAAAGTCATGAATTGCCCACCTAACTGTCCTGTTTTTAGGATATGAATTATCGAGTGAAGGCAAGAGCCTAGCTGACAATTTCTTAGAGAAATGTGCTGTACTCCAAGCACCAAAAACGCTGAAGAATTTACAATTAATACTAGGTTTCCTGAATTTCAGAAGAACATACATTCTAAATTATGCAGAGAGGGTTAAACCTCTCTATGAATTGATAAAACCAGATTTCAAACCAATCAATTGGACTCAGAAAAACACAGAGATTTTGAGATTCATGCAAAAAGACATGTTAACTAAAACAAAATTACAAACTCGCGAAAACATACGCAATCTTGTAATCCGAGTCATCACAGGAAGATGCGGATTCACATACCTGACCTCTAATGAGGGAGAAACGGTTACCTGTAGCTTACAAATCACATTTGTACACTCAAGCTGAAATGAAATTCAGCTCTACAGAAAACATTCTGACAGCAGTTCAAACTGCTGTAGCAAAAGAAAGAGCCCTAGCCCAAGGCAAGAGAATATCTGTTTATACAGCGGAATCAGCCCTTGAGGCATTAACAAGTCCACGCAATCTGAATACAGTGGCATTAGATCCAAAATGGATACAATGGGAAGATTCTTTTGCTACAGAAGACGTGAAATACTATTTTGACCCGAAACTGAAAAAACTAGATGATCTAGAATATGAACAAGAATATCCGCTGCCAATCGAAATTCTGACTCCGGAACAATATACCTGCGTAATCTATATGGACAGATTCGCACAACACTACTATGTAGATAAAAAAATCCTACAATGCAGCGTGCGCGATTGTTAAAGGTCGCTGGCGCTCTGGTAAATTCAAACCGATGATCACCAAAACTGAATCACTCAGAAACTGTTCAGCTCAGCGAGCTGAAATAAGATCTTTAAAGATGGCGCTTGAAAATGCCGATCGCGAATTCCCCACACTAGTAGTGTGTGATTCGTATTTATGCGTCAAGTCATACAACAGTGACATGCAGACATGGAGTAAATACGGTTACAAAGATGACACAGGTGCCACAATAAAGCATAAAACGCATTGGGAACAAGTAGTTCTTTTAAAGAAAGAACTACAGTAGACTCACGTGATACACGCACTGAGTCATCAACGTGATGGCGTTCACGTTGCAGGGAATTTATTGCCTAACACAGCCACAGCGGAAGTGGCTCAACCGGCTTCCCTAGCTACTGAAAAGCGTTCAGAAAAACAAATAGATGGAGAAACCCTGCTGGCGGTTTAAGCCTCATTAAAAGGCGATTATGCAGCATTACCTCTCAACTATCCACTCAGTAATACATACATAATTGATGCAAACTCCGTTCCTTTTGCTCAAATCCCTGGAGTGGGGGATAGAGTAATTCCAAACACGAACCGGAGAGTTTTCTTGATTGAAGACGCACACAGGGAATTGGGTCTGAGGCACCAAGAGATCCTAAAATCTATGATAATATTACAATCAAAGTACTGGTGGCCGGGAATGAGCATAGATATCTACTATTTTGCAAGAAATTTTGAGGACTGCAACAGAGATCGCAGTTGTGAACCGGACCAGACAACAGCCCAAATACCACAATTAGAGAGCATCAGGCTATCTATAGCGCAGAAATCCAGCCGGAGAAATGCGTCCCCATAAATATTAAGATTGGATTCACTTAAAATGTAGACCCCAGCGCTCGGCTGACGCCAGAACTGTTATAAAAGATTTGCAAGTCTATATCGGAACATACGCAATTGGCATGCTACATTCTGATCAGGGTCCTGCGTTTAGCTCTCGAGCTTACAAAGAGGCCATGAACAGCATGGGCATTGCATTGTGGTACTCTTCTCCCTTCCATCCTGAGGGAAATGCGGTAGTGGAAAGAAAAAACCTGGACATAAAGCAATCTATAACGGTGAGGGTATTAGGTTCGGGTGTTGGGTGGGTCAAACATTTAACAAGTGTCCAACGTAGTCTTAATAATCTGCCAAGAAATTCTCTAAAAGGTCTCATTCCATACGCACTATTGTTCGGTACTAGAATGCACATTCAGGATCTTGAATGTCACACTTCAGTGGTAGAAGAAAAATCCTTTGATATCAAAGACCGTTTGGCTGTTTTACAGGATTTAAATGAAACAAGAAAAAACCTGAGTAACATAAAGTTGAAACAACAGCCGACAGCCACTGAAGAAAAACCACCTGTCCCAGCAAGACCTGTCTGGATTCCAAAGATTGGGGATCTGGTCAGAGAGAAGATCGTGGTGAAGAAGGAATTTGGGCCTTCTTACAGAAAAGCAGTACATGTCTTAGCTGTCAGCGGACAAGATCAGTTGTACTACCGCCCCTTGCTGGTAAAAAGGAGAACAGAGTTGTATCCATCGACCTTGTAAAACCACAATCATGTGGCCAATAATAAGTAGTAGGCCCAGTGGACTCCCAAGAAATAGCAGAATACCGAAATTTGCTACAATCCAAGAGACTCATACTGAGAGACTAATCACATTTGATAAACCTGCAGTGAATAACAAAGGACTATGCAATAATGCCATGGAACTTGTGCCTCTTGAAACCCAAATTGCAACAGTTCGTCAAGAAACACCAGTCTACAATGATGTAGCCTCTGACTATGCTAATGAAACAAATAAAAATGCAAAGGCAAATAAAATTCCGGAAATAATTCCAACAATGGACAGAACTGCATCTGGCTACTTCGTCAATTTCGACGACTTTTCTGAAGATCCAAGCGAGCATGAAGAAACGCCTGCAACAAAAACTTTTAAAGACAAAGTAATTGAACTTTTTCACCAACTAAAAAAAACATATCTGATTTCACCATGGATTGAATTTTGGATTGTGTTAGGTGTACTTACTCTCCTGCTTTGGCTCATCATGGTTCTATGTTTGGGAAAATTCATAGATGGAAAATATAGTACAATGGACACAGCAAGTCAGAACATCAACTTGGTCCTAAAGCCTCCCACATCCTCCCACATCGAGAATAGAGAACTGTCATCAGTAAACATCTCAGCCAATCCAATACCCGGTGGGGTAGCATGGGACAGAACTGATTATGACATTTTTGGCCCGGTTGAGCTCTTGAAATATCCACACCAGTTCAAGGTTTCATTAAGTGACTTTGTGACACCAAGTACCTTCTCTGATGATTGGGACTTTAAAAACATTAATAATATGATGTCAGATTTAGCAATGTCAGCCAAATTTACAGAACATGATTAATTACAGGGTTCATCGAATTATGAAGAGTTATAATGTTATAATCATTTTGGTGATCACTATTTGCATAAAACTGCTCAACCTAGAAATGTTTTATCTTATAACCAATGGGAACACTGTCCAACTCTGCCAAAAGGCAGCTCGAAAACATTTTATGAGAAATTCCAGTACAGTTCGGGTGTTGGGTGGGTCAAACATTTAACAAGTGTCCAACGTAGTCTTAATAATCTGCCAAGAAATTCTCTAAAAGGTTTCATTCCATACGAACTATTGTTCGGTACTAGAATGCACATTCAGGATCTTGAATGTCACACTTCAGTGGTAGAAGAAAAATCCTTTGATATCAAAGACCGTTTGGCTGTTTTACAGGATTTAAATGAAACAAGAAAAAACCTGAGTAACATAAAGTTGAAACAACAGCCGACAGCCACTGAAGAAAAACCACCTGTCCCAGCAAGACCTGTCTGGATTCCAAAGATTGGGGATCTGGTCAGAGAGAAGATCGCGGTGAAGAAGGAATTTGGGCCTTTTTACAGAAAAGCAGTACCTGTCTTAGCTGTCAGCGGACAAGATCAGTTGTACTACCGCCCCTTGCTGGTAAAAAGGAGAACAGAGTTGTATCCATCGACCTGGTAAAACCACAATCATGTGGCCAATAATAAGTAGTAGGCCCAGTGGACTCCCAAGAAATAGCAGAATACCGAAATTTGCTACAATCCAAGAGAGTCATACTGAGAGACTAATCACATTTGATAAACCTGCAGTGAATAACAAAGGACTATGCAATAATGCCATGGAACTTGTGCCTCTTGAAACCCAAATTGCAACAGTTCGTCAAGAAACACCAGTCTACAATGATGTAGCCTCTGACTATGCTAATGAAACAAATAAAAATGCAAAAGCAAATGAAATTCCGGAAATAATTCCAACAATGGACAGAACTGCATCTGGCTACTTCGTCAATTGCGACAACTTTTCTGAAGATCCAAGCGAGCATGAAGAAACGCCTGCAACAAAAACTTTTAAAGACAAAGTAATTGAACTTTTTCACCAACTAAAAAAAACATATCTGATTTCACCATGGATTGAATTTTGGATTGTGTTAGGTGTACCTACTCTCCTGCTTTGGCTCATCATGGTTCTATGTTTGGGAAAATTCATAGATGGAAAATATAGTACAATGGACACAGCAAGTCAGAATATCAACTTGGTCCTAAAGCCTCACACATCCTCCCACATCGAGAAAAGAGAACTGTCATCAGTAAACATCTCAGCCAATCCAATAACCGGTGGGGTAGCATGGGACAGAACTGATTATGACATTTTTGGCCCGGTTGAGCTCTTGAAATATCCACACCAGTTCAAGGTTTTATTAAGTGACTTTGTGACACCAAGTACCTTCTCTGATGATTGGGACTTTGAAAACATTAATAATATGATGTCAGATTTAGCAATGTCAGCCAAATTTACAGAACATGATTACTTACAGGGTTCATCGAATTATGAAGAGTTATAATGTTATAATCATTTTGGTGATCACTATTTGCATAAAACTGCTCAACCTAGAAATGTTTTATCTTATAACCAATGGGAATACTGACAAACTTTGCCAAAAGGCAGCTCGAAAACATTTTATGAGAAATTCCAGTACTTCTCAGGGTTTAATAACAGTGATCCAAAAATGTTTTATTTTAAAATGTTAATTAGGACAGGAATGAAAACAATGTTGACAAATACTAAATTGATTTATTCTGAAAATTTTTATGACAAAATGTCTACATTTGGTTTCGAATTTTGGAAAAACACCATTGAAACAAAAACGATCTGGGGTACCAAAGATTGGCAAGTACAAGGCCTGGAAGCATTATTTAGGGCCTGCATGATCCCAGAATAAATGATATTCTTGAATGACACAATTCAACAAACTACTTGTCTTGGCCTAGCTAAGATAAAAGACTTAAATACACCGTCTATTCCGAAACCCATAACTGATAGTGATAGCACTACAGATGTGGAGATAGACGTACCCCATATTTTACACCAAAACAGAACACATACTGATTGGAAAAAGTGGTTGATCCGGCCAACAGACACAAATAACTGTTAAGAAAGATTCCTGAACAAAACACAGGGGTTCAAAATGACCAGGCCAGACCCAAGATACTCCCAGAGACAACATCCAGGGATAGTTACAACATACAGTGTAGGGAAACAATGCCTTGAGTGGCTAGAGAAATCCACACTGGCTGAAATTAAGCAACACTTGACTTTACTTAAAGACGGTGCTGACTTGCGTGATTTCATATTGGGACCACGCAAACAGCGTCAAAAACCTTTCATAGCGGCCGGTTTATACGCTGCATACAACGAAGCTTGGAAAGTAATGCAAATTGAAACAGCAGAAAAAATACGAGAAATTGATTGTATAAATTTGGAAAAATCACTTTCTGTAGTGGACAATGGGTTAACGACTCTGTCCTCCTGAATATATTCACTGGACAGCATTGTATCATCTGCTTTTGATGTAATAGAGCAGGACCTACTAATGTTACAACATGGTCAGTCTCAATTACGTTCTATTGTACAGCTTGGTTGGACGTTGCAAAATCTGCGTTCAGGCTATGTACCATGGCGTTTAATCAACACAACGTCAATATTCGGTATCTTTAACCTTACTGATAAACAAATCAGTTTGGCACAAAAAGGAGCAGACTATACGATTCTAAACATTGAAAAACTTAAGAGATTACCATTGACAATGTCAGAGAGACCTGTCATTGAATGGATAATACACGGAATGATTACAATTCCGATAACAACTTTCCAGTTTAAATACTGCCAAGAGTATATACCTGCGGGCCAGTATGAAAGGTTGGGTAAAGAATACATAAAATCAACCTGGGGTTTACCTTATACACACAGATGTTATAGTGAAGGGAAAAAGGAGGTATTCCTTAGTGGTAACAATTGTAAAAAATCACTAAGCCGTACACTTCTGTGTCAAGGTATTAATTTGCATGGAGCCTGTGAAGGGTCTTCGAATAAACTTTCATGTCACCTGCATGGCACGCCTGGAAAACAGATAGAGCCATTTTTTAGACAACTTTCTAACGGCAGTTACGTTTTAATAAGTGACCACAGCTGTTGTGGCATGGTGCCAGGAAAAGCCCATCTCGTGACCGTAACTTCCAGGGTCGTTTGCTGTATGCAAGTATTGTATCCACACAGCAATCCAGATATTCGGGCTGCGTTAATGCCTTCCTTGAATATCTCTTCTATTCAAATTGATTCTTTAAGCAGAATGAAGTCTATTCTTTTACAAACAACTGTGCCTTTAACGTCATCCAAAGAAACGTATGATCTGCAAGTGGCAAGGACATCGGCAGAGATACATTCCCTTTTATCGACAAATTGCCCCGTGCATTTCATAGAAATATTAAGCCAAATCTTAAACATGTCTGATACCAGTGGCATCGCACATGTATTTAAGACAGTTTTTTTGGGACTGTTAGCACCCTTTAAAACAGTTCTGGGCATCTTCCCGAATTTTGTCCATTCTGTCTTTGGCGGCCTACCCTTAATTTTGGGACTTGTGGCAGGAATTTTATTTTTGTTCCTTCTGCTCCGATATGGCAAGCCAATCCACAGACAAGACTCCAGCAATGATGAAAGAAACGATCCTAGCAATACGATACAGAGACCGTATCACTAAGGTCCTCGGATTGGCCCGGCTAAGAGAACTGAGTACAACTTGGTTTCTTTCATTCAGTCCGATCTGGCAGGATTGCATCTTACCTGTGCTTCGATGTCTGCTATGTGGAGAAGAATGCGTATTGGACGTCTGTCTTACATTACCATGAGCAGTACCAATGGATATCGATACTTTGCTAGGTCCTGTAACGACTCATGCATCGTATTGTCCCCAGTGGCTACCTATTCTGATGACGGCATTCGTTGAGACTTCACCACTACGAGTAGGTGGCGGTGAAGTACGAGAGGAAAGCAGCACCAAACAGGTACAACCTTCTGTGAGCATTGCTGATCCTAACATCGATGATAGCAATCATGCAGAGAACTGCACAGTTGCAGCATTTTCGAGCTTGGTCGAACTTTCACCTGATGTTGTAGACCAATTTTTTGCGAGTCTGTCTTAAATGATGTTCTCCCCTGAGCAACGAGAATGAAAAATTTTAACAAGCACACAGCATTCCCTAAACTCTGAATTCGGCCTTCAGTTTTGATAAACAAAACTACCGAAAATGTTTGGAACTATTTTTCCCCTGAAAGCGAAATTATTTTTTTCCATTTTCCAAAATATTTACTTTTTTTGGCACATGGTACTCTGCTTAAAGTAGAACTATTACTAGAGACAATATTTTACCTCAGCCTCTAGCACATATACAGCATTTTGTATAAATATGTGAAGGAATGGTCTCGACCATCTTTTCTGTATTCAGAGCCATTTCATGTGTAATTTTCGCAATTCATTCAGCTGATATATATATGCATTTAACTGAATGATGACACTGCTTGAAAAGCGTACAGTACCAACACTCATTTTCGTGTATTTACCATATACCATTTCAAATGCAAAATATGTATTTTGGGGTGGGTTGGAAAACACAAATGCATCGTTATATGTTTACTATTGCTTAGTTTTTTAGTAATGATGGACATTAATCCGTGGAGTGGGTGTTGTATTTCAGGTATAAATATACCAACAGTTGCCTTAAGCAAACACACAGTGGTTTGGAGCAGAGCGGCTATCTACTTGCCCGAGAGCCCAGCTGATGCGAGAGCCCACGGAAGCCGCCCCTCCCTTTTTGACGCACTGAGAGAGACGCTGTCTTTTTCTCCTGCCGCGAAAATCCAACTCTGGTGTTTCCAGCCACCCTTGCGGTTATTTTGAGATCTGTTAGTTTTCACGAATTGTGAAAACTTTATTAGTCATTTTAGATAGGTCTCTTGGCTTAGAGGATGGTAACACACTGGGGTGAGAAGTGGGCCCCCCTTTGGAGGTGAATGGGGCCTTGCGTTCAAGCATAAGGAGCACCTAGACCCTAACATGACCACGATAGGAAGATGCCTCAGAAAAAAGTCCTAAAGATTCTAGTAGCAAACAATGAAACAGAATTTAAAAAGACAGCAAGTTGATCACACTTGAGGGTGTCATCAACATGCTTTTCTCCTTTTGAGCCCACATTACCCACTATCTAGGTCTGTGTATGAGTTACGCCTTACTCTAAGGTCCTGTGAAATGATATGGGTCATTCTAGTAACAAATAAACCCACAAGCCTGGCCCATCTGATGAAACATTTGGAGAAATAGCCAGATAATTCTCTCTGCTTTGTACTCTTCATAATGGACTCAGCGTGTGCACTGTGACTAGAACACTACTGTTTTATTGTTTTACTCTACCCACAATTTGTGCACTGTGGAATCAGTAAATTTTTCCATCCAATGGAATGGTTAACACTGAAACAATCACAAAAAATGGTATGCATGAGATTGAAATTTAACATGGTGATGTAATAGGCACCTGATAAATTGTGCATGTAGTGTAGCTCTCTTGCTTACTTATATAATTATTTTGAATGTCCTTGGAAATATTTTCTCATGATGTCCATTCAATTAGCAATAATGCCATTCTTATATCTGTGTCATTTTTGCTTGGCTGCCGTAGCTAATGGCCCTGTAAACTGAACAAAACCTAGCCTCCGGCTTTCTGATGGTCTTAGTACATCACCAAAGCACCTTACAAGGCACCATTTCAATAAACATAAACACAGCTACTTGAGGAGACATTGCAACTAGGATAATCTACATTTAAGGCATCACATATATATTGGCTTTGTAAATGGTTGTTGGTCTTGCTGCAGAATTGGTGGTGTACGGAATGAAGGGAATTCCCAAAAAATACTGTGGCAAGAATATTTGAGGTACAAATACCATACCTTAAATAATGTGTGTGTCAAATATACTGTGGGTCAAAATATCATAGGTATGATTATTGCTTTTTAAGATATTTTTTAGAATTATTGTTAAAAAAATTGCTGTGTCATATCTTGGTAATTTATGTCATGTATTTTGTGTTTTTTGTATTTTAATGTATTTGGATGTTTTTTAAATTGTTTGCAATTTTTCTATCAAAAATTTAGGAGTGCAATGCTGGGTTTATTATGGAATAGGGCTTGGAGAGATTTGATAATTTTTATTTTTTAAGTTTGTTATATATAAAATTGTTGTTGTGTTAACTTTTTAAAAATAATATTCATAATACATTTAGTAGAATTATATGTTTACTTTTCTTTCATTGTTAGTATTTTTCAAATATGTAAAATTGAAATTGTTAAATAATGCTTTTTTATATCATAATTGTTTAATATTTGTGTATGGTTTTAACATTTCAATAGTTTTTGTACATAATTAAAAAAAGATATTTGATATTTAAAACAATGTTTTTCATTTTATTAAAATAATTGAATTGAATAATTTTAATATATTCCTTTTATTTCGTAATTAGTTTTTTTCTATGGAAGTTTTAAATTTATGGAAGTTTATTTTATAATTAAAAAGAATGTTAAATTTGCATTATTTTATTTCGAAATATACATTTATTGAATTAAATTACAGTTATTAATCTGAAAGTTATAGTTAATATTGCTTTATTTTCATTTTTGTTCTGGTAGTCCAAGTTTACCTTTATGTTGTATGGTTTAACATAGGTGCCCTCCTACATATCCTTGTACTACGTAACAGGCACAGCATGGTGCCTGTCACGTAATTCAAGGATATGCTACACATCCCTGTTTTCCATTGCGGCATTTGCTGCA